>NC_046669.1:23434325-24713386 GCF_004382145.1 Drosophila mauritiana
AGAGTGCTGCAGACTCACTATCCAAGGCAAGATGTTTGCAATATTACTAGTTATGTTGGACTAGTTATCCCATTGTTGTACTTAAGCTGACGCTTAGGTGGCCGAAGTGGGTTTTGGACGTCGAGTTCACACAGAATCTTAAAAAATACTGAATAGCTGCCGCACTGAACCACAAACTTTAAATACAATTCAAATTCCTAGGCATATATTTTATGAAAAAGTTTACCTTAATGCATTCAAGGAAGCTAACGGATCACCAGCATAATTTAGAGCCACGTACAAGAACAATCCCCGTCCGTATGCTTTGACCCAAATCACTAGGTGGCACCATCAGCAAAGGAGACCTTGCCTCGCTTGGAGCTATGAGTACTGAGCTAACCCACAGGGTTGGTTACACCTGTCAACTGAAAAAATCATCAGTATATCGTGATGTTTCCCCTAAGTACCTTTTTATAAGGAACAGTTTAAAATATTTATTTAAATTGAATTTAAATGACATTTTATATAATTATGTATTTGTGATGTATGTACTTTGAAAATTGCTGACGCTATGCCAATACAACGTTATACCAGAGACACTAGAATAACAAGATGCCTTATTCTAGTATCTTTGGTTATACAATGTCCTATTGTCGAATTGTTACTTTTTCTATTGTCGAATTGTTCTTTTTCTTTCTTCGAAGCTTTAAGGCTTGAACTTAACAATGTTTAATTTTTAATCAGTTAACAATTTATTGTAATAATTAAAAAATATATATATTCGAAATAATTTAACTAAGTTAAATTAAGGTTAGTAACCAAATCAATAAGCTATTTTGATTTTTTCCCATAATAACAATAATTTATGCATTTTTTTGCAGTTTTGGTCGGTTTTTGGGAATTAGAATATGCGTGGCAAACATTTTTTTTTTTATAATATCGATTGGAATTTACAACACCAATAAAAATATGAAAAGAGAGAAATTTACAAGAATAATTAAAATATAAACGAATATCAAAAAAATTTTTAAAATTATGGGCGTGGCAGATTTTGGCTGCTGGTGGGCGTTATATCTCTAGAGTATGCTTATTATCAACCTTCTAGCTTTTATAGTTCCTGAGATCTCGATGTTTATACGGGCGGACAGGTGGGTGGACAGACTGGCCAGATCGATAGAAGTGGAGAAACATTGATGCCAACATCGACGTCATCGATGTTTTCGAAAAATCACAAACATCGCCAAAACCATAAAAAACATCGATGTCCGCCAACACCGATGGTTTTCCACCTCTACAGATCGCCTCGGATAATTACCCTGATCAAGAATATACATTACTCTTTACATGGTTACATACTTTTCAACAAATCTAGTATACCGTCTTACTCTTCGAGTAACGGGTTTAAAAATTAATTCCCTATTCGAATAGTGCTTTTAACCAATAGTTTATAATCTCAAGGTCTTCTATGCTGGGATTTTTAAAAACGGTCAAAACGTAACAATAAACATTTATTTAACTATAATTTAAAAATTTTATCAACAGGTACAAATACATTTTCTTTACAGTACATTTTCTTATTTTTGGTTAGAAGATTAAATTAAATTGTTAGAGTTGATATTAATATAGCTTAAAGACACAACCTTTGCACTAAATAGGAACCCCGTGCCTATCGTAGTTCCATAACCTAATTTTTCATTTTTTCTCCGCTGTTTATGCACTAGCAAATCATCGCTTGATTCATCATATTTTCAACAAATATTAGCTTTTCGACCCCTTTTCCCGGTGAAATTAGACATTTTTTTTTATCATTAATGTTTTTTCATTTATTTTTAGAAAAATTTTGCAACAAATTTTAGTACGTCCCTCCCCCATTAGTTTGGACGTGCCGAAAGTTGTTCTTGAGCAACGTTGGGCAGTAGTGGTGTATATGCATTGTTTTTTATAATTCACAGAATATGAAACATTTTTCTGCGCCAGTGGAATGTAAAAGTTCATGAGCAATTTCCGATTGAAATTTTATAAGGGGAATATGTTTTGTAACTGATGTTCCCAGGCACCATTGAAAAATTCTTATGTACCACTTGTTTGATCGGTGGTTAATTATGCAGAGCTTCGTCAGCAAGCATATCTGCCAAATCTACTCCACACATACGTTTATTGTATGAAACAACAATAACTGGCCATGAATTATCAATGTACGATTTTTCTTTTGGGCTCCAACATTTGCATATTCCAAACAGGCTGATCCCCTTCCCACGAAGATATAAGTTTTGTCAAACACAATATTACGGTGAATTTCAATTTTCTCATAGCAAGTGTCAACAATAACGCAAGAGTCAGGCTCGCATCCTTCAATCACTGTATTTTCCAGAACGCCAATCTCGATACTATTTCTTTGGCAAATCGATAGAAATTTACAAGACTAAAAAAAACAAGAGAGCACGCTATAGTCGAGTTCCCCGATTGTCCGACACCCGTTACCCCGTTAAATTTCATAACTTTTCTATCGATATCGATTTGGGAATAAAATGAGAACAAATTTTAAAATTCTTCAAACTGTGCTTTCTGGAATGATTAAGTCTGTCGGATTTGTAAATTTTATTTCTGGATTGTGCAGCCTCTTCTCCAAAATAACCGACTGGAAGAACTGTGTTTTCAAAAATCAATTTCGAGTAAACCAAAAACTTGTGAACGGTCGCTGTTATTGGAAGCCAGGGAAGCTGGTCAATAATAAGTTTCCCTGTCTTATGGAACAGTTGTTCAAAATTATCCAGGTCTATTAGCAACGTGACACACATACGAAAATTGTCCTCAAGTTTAAAATAATTTGGGTGTCAACGCCAGTTATATCGGTGACGATGCTCGGCGGGCAGCATTACCAAAACTTGTCCTTCCGAATCCTCCGTGTTTTGGTTGGTCAAGCCTAAGCGATAGCTTTTTCCAAAATAATTGCTAAATGTTCTTTTTCATTTCTGAAACCGTACTTTTGTCGACGGAACTCACGCTCACTATCACTCACCATCAAGCGCACCAAGCTGTCACGCCCACACTTTTGAAAAATGTTTATTTATATTTTTAGGTCTGGTAAATTGTTTTCGATTTGCCACGCCCTTATCCCGCCGAAAACTGCCACGTCCACACTTTTGAAGAATGTTTTAAAATTTTTTCACATTTTTATTAGTCTTGTAAATTTCTATCGATTTGCCAAAAAACTTTTTGCCACTCTTACGCCCTAAAACTGCCACGCCGACTCTTTTGAAAAGTGTCTTGACATTAATCATATTCTTATTAGTCTTGTAAGTTTCTATCGATTTGCCAAAAAACCTTTTTGACATGCCCAATCTATCGCTATAAAGCCGCTCAAAGCTGCCACGCCCACATTTTTGACAAATGTTTTGATATTATTTCATATTTTATTTAGTCTTGTTAATTATTATCGATTTGCTTAAAAACCGACATACACCGCCAAGCCCACACTTTTGAAGAATGTATTGATATTTTTTCATATTTTTATTACTTTTTCAAATTTCTATCGATTTGCCAAAAATCTTTTTGCAACACCCATTCTAACGCCCTAAAGCCGACAAAAACAGCCAAGCCCACACTTTTGAAAAGTGTTTTGATATTTTGTGTTATTTTTTTAGTCTTGTTAACTTCTATCGGTTTGCCAAAAATATTCTAGCCACGCCCACTCAAAGGTCCACGAACCACCAAAAACTGCCACGCCCACGTTTATAAAAATTTTTGGATATTTTTCAAAAAGTTAGTAGTCATGTTAATTTTTATCAATATGTCAAAAAAAAATATGCCGCGCCCACTCTCACACCCTAAAACTGACACGCCCACACTCTTAAATAATTTTTATTTTTTTTTTATTAGTCTTGTAAATTTCTATCGATTTTCCAAAAAACTTGTTTTTATTTTCTTTTTTGTTTCATTCAGCGAGAGGAAATTGCAATGCAATTCTCTTTTTGTAACCAATTTTGTAATGATTTAGATACTAGGGCGGGGTCTTTATCCATTCAAATAGTTTTTGGCTTACCTATCGAATTGAAATTTTTCGGAAGGCAAATTTAACTTTCAATCCAATCCGTGCTTTTTTTTTAATAATGGAAATGAACATTAAATGAATGTCGATGCATGATACAAATTTACCTTGACCAATAAAATAATAGTCTATGAAGTTCTTTTCGCGAATATTTTTGCGTCTTCTGAGTTTTTTATAAAAGGAAGAGTTTGTTCTGTGTTCGGTGCTCTGCTCTGACTCATAAATTACAAACTTCACGTTTATTAATGATATTTTGAAGGAGTTTCTTTAAGTTTGGGAAATATTATGTTGTTGTAAAATCGTCGTAAGTCTTTTTAAAACCTAGATATACAGTCTTCTCATGTATTTTTAATATTTGCCAATGGAGTTTGCATATTTGGGCAAGTTTGGGAGTATTACAGATGTTTTCATTAATTTCGTCCTCGTATTTGGGGTAATCATCCAAAATTCCAAAGTCTGCGTCATTATTAATGTTCACAGCAAAAAATCACAACCAAAAATCGTTTGCTAAATGTTCAGTTATGTTACTGTAAATTATTTTATTAATAGTTTCATTAATCTAGTGGGTCGTTCCTTTCCAAATACATGCACATGTTGGTAATTAAATACGTTAGTAGGTCGTTCGGTAATTTGTCTGCAATCACCAGTATCTTCTTGTGCTCTGTGCAACATTTCTGTGGTTGAACCTACATATATCACATCCGGTTTTATGGAATACTTCCTTAATTTTATCGACTTTAGATATATGTGTAATTCTTGACAACGCTTCTGCTACGCGATTCTCTTTTCCTTTTATGTACCTTATTTTATAAGCGAGCTCTCTAAGTTTTATGTTCCAACATTGTAATTTTCCGTTACTTGTAGAGTAAAATGATATACTAGATTCGTTGAAAAGTATGTAGGAGGCAGAAGGAAGCGTTCAAGTCCATATAAAGTATATATATTCTTGAATTAGGGTTCATGTTGCCACGCCCACTCTAACGCCCTAAAGCCGCAAGAAACTGGCACGCCAACATTAATGAAAAATTGTTGGATATATTTTCATAATTTTATTAGTTTATAAATTTCTATCGATTTGCCAAAAAACTTGTTGTGCCCACTCTAACGCCCTAAAACCGCCATAAGCTGCCACGCCCACGCTTTTGAAAAATGTTCACATTTTTCTTTGTTTTATTGTCTTTTGTTGTTTATTTTTATCGATCAGGAAAAGGTTTTGAAATAAATATTACAGGAAAAAGTCCTTCGGGATAGGTTTATGTGGATGGGTAGCTTAAAAACTGAGAGACAATTTGCGTCGAAACGGACCAATCACATACATACATAAATATATAAATATAAATATATGTTTTTTATATGGTCGCAATTATCCACTGTACTGCGCTGCAAACATCTGACTGAAATTAATGTACCCTCTGCAAATATATAACAATTCACATTTTTGGATAATGGAGCCATTTGAGTATGCAAAGCAAATGGAGAAAAACAAAACGTGTCTTTGGAATTTTAAATTGATTTAATTCATCCATCCCCATGTTATGCTACAATAGCCTTTAACAATTAATAATGTCAAATTTGAAATATATGTTTTTCACATTTAGTCCAAGGAGAGTACGAAAGTTAAATAAAACACATTTGTATGTTGAGAAGGGATACTAACTTTATGTTTACCTCGTCTTGTACTTAACTGACTCCAGTTAGCACAGGTCTCCGAAATAAAAAAAAGGGTAAATGAAAAACAAAATTGACAGATGATTGCGAGCGCTTTTTTTTACTGCTGGTGATGCGAAATTTTTCATAAGACTGCAATACCATCTAAATTGGCTTGTGCCAATTTTTAATCAATGTTCACCGTCGGGATCTTTTTTTGCGGGCAACCTTCTGAAACAAACATGTATGTCGTCTACCCCTCCCTGTCCGACTGTCTGACCGAACGTCTGTCCGTATGAACGACTCGATCACAGGAACTATCAAAGGTAGAATGTTGAGATTAATCATGCAGCATGCTTCCAGAGACATAGACGCTGCGCAAGATTGTTTCCACGCCAACAAACTGGCCAGGTTGTAAGTTGCTATCGATTTTTAAAAAATGCCTTTTACCCAAAACAGGCCAAAACTGCCACGCCTACACTTTTGAAAAGTGTTTTGATATTTTTCCATATTTTTATTAGTCTTTAATATTTTAATCGATTCGTCAGAAAACTATTTGCCAACCGCACTCTAACGCACAAAACGGTCACGCCCACACTCTGAACAAATTTATAAATTTTTTCTTATATTATTCCTCAATATCTATCGATATCCCGGAAAAATGATCAAATTTCGCGTTCGCATTCAGCTGAGTAACGGGTATCTGATAGTCGGGGAACTCGCCTACAGCATTCTCTCTTGTTTAGTTTTACGTTTGGCGAGATCTGAACGTTCATACGGACAGATAGAAAGGCGGACGGATGGACATGGTTACTTTTGCTTCGCTAGGTATCTTGAGCAAAACCTGAAAACGACAATAGTATTCCATTTTACTCTACGAGCAACGGATATAACGTTGGTGATCATCCAATGACCACAAATGCTACGCGATCTCTTGTTTAATAACATTAAGTAACGCCGCATATCCTTAAGATTAAATAAAGTTATCGCCCAAGAATTGAATTTTAAGTCAAGCTAAAAACGTTTTTCGTTAAACATAAATTTACCTAGAATTAGAAGATTCGAGTCAGTTTTGTTTTTTAAGACCCTACTGTCTTAAAATGTTAAGAATACTTTTTTTTGACAAAACGATAAAAATTTACAAGACCAATAAAATTATGCAAATATATCAAACAAATTTTCGAAAAAGTGGGCGTGTCCGTTTTGGGCCGTTAGAATGGGCGTGGCAACGTTGGTCGACAAATTTGCGCTGCGTCTATGTCTCTAGCTTTAATGATTCCTGAGATCTCGACGTTCTTACGGACGGATAGACGGGCAGGACCAGATCGACTCGGCTATTGATCCTGATCAAGAATATATATACTTTATATGCTCAGAAACGTCTCTTACATACTTTTCAACCCATCTATTATACCATTTAAAAAAAATAACGAACGCAACCCCAACGGGGTTAGTGGGGCATGCAGTCTGTAAAAACTACTCAGAAAATGCTGATAAAAAAGTAATACATAAAATATTAAAAAGTAACATGTATTATTACAAAATAAAGGATATTGTAATACACTTATTGATGATTATTTTGTATACATATGAATATATATTCTAATGAAGGATTTGCATTTTCGTTTCCATATATGGGATAGGCAACTTTAAATATTATAAATATGGTTTTATATCTAATTATAGTTGTATTTCACAGTCGTAAGCTAAAGCTAGACCCATCCGAAATGCAAAACCACATTATCCCTTTGGCCGTTTTCAGTACGACTCTTTGTAAAATTGTGGGAAATATAAGCTAAGCTAACATTTTTTCTTGATTGCAGTGACAGTAAAATTAATTCAATTGGAATTTACTGCCTTTCTAGAATGTTTGCATCGGGGGTAGGATTGTGAACGACAATGCCATTGGCTGCCTGCCCGATTCGGCTCACAATTTTAACGCGTACCTGAGAATTTAACGATAAACGAAAGCTATGTCCGTCCCTTTTCGGCTCATTTCATTTTCCCTTGGGTTGGAGTGCGAATGAAACAAGACCTACATCGTGAAACGAAGATAGTAGCAAGCAGCAGTGACCTTTCAGAGCGCTTGCTGTCGGATCAGCCCCTTTTATTTCTAGAGCTGGTATTGGCTGTCTGAAGTAAAATGAATAAGCAATATTTTCTGTTTGTTTTATTCACCCAAGTATGTAGCCAGTACCAAACACAGCACAAAGTCATCGTTAATAGGAAAAACTTATTCGAGGGCTATCCAGAAGCCATCTGAGGAGTACTCGTCAGTACTGTTCAGACCTCTTATTTCATTTGACGGAATCGTGTCGAGTGGATATTCATAATAAATTCACTGACGTGAGCTTCTATGTGTTGTAATTTACATACATACTTATATTGTGCTAAAGAAACAAGAATCAGATTTTGCATATTCTATGTGATTTGGCAATACAAATATCGTGAATAAATCGTCTTTTAAAGTACATCTCTGTTAACAATCTTCCGAATAAAATTTAATATCACTTGTTTTAGGAAATTAAGGTGCATAAAAAGAAATAAAATTGAGTGAGTGAAATCTAATTACTAAAAAATCATTAGAGAATAACAAATGATTATATACAAGATTCAGGCTCTACAAATTATATCGTGTCTCATGAAATCTATTTATTCTATGACGATATATACATATGTCCATAAATTTAATCATCTGAAAATCAGATTTTATTGTGTTCATATAGTGTTTTCCTTAAATAAGTCAATAATTTTTCAATAACTTAAAAACATTTCACAGCAATTTTATTGGGAAACATCAAAACATATATGTAGCTTATCGAATATGTTGGGCATATTTAAGATTATATGTATAAGCCCAACATTAATACAATAGATTAAAAAAAACACTTTACTTCTAGGTTCAATTATTTTCATATATTTGTACTATTGTGTAATTTTTCAAATAAATAAGCTTGATGCTATTACTAATTATTAGCCCGTTAGTCTTTGTGTCGTAGTTTTAAGTTCGACTTTTAATTAAGCATGTAGTCTCAGCAGATAACTCTAGCACCAGTAAACGAATGATATAAAATGATTTTTTGCCAAAGGTTTCCTTTATACGCTTAAAACGTGTTCCGTTTCGGGGCTTATTAGTTTTTTTGTTTTTTTTTTTTATTTGTATCCTTTTTAAGCCGTTCTTAAATCTTGAACTTTGGCTTCCTGAATACTGGCTAATATTAATATATGTATACCATCTGCTATGTTGATATGGCTGATACTTTATTTAGCAACAATATATCTGTAACTCGGCGAAGGCCTTATTTATATTTAAGATTTGATGTCGAACATTTTCTACTTTCGAAAAGAGAATTATATTTATACCCGTTACTCGTAGACTAAAGAGGTATACTAGATTCGTTAAAAAATATGTAACAGGCAGAAGGTAGCGTTTCCGACTCTAATTATATATATTTTTGATCAGGATCAACAGCCGAGTCGATCTAGCCATGTCCGTCTGTCCGTATGGACGTCAAGCCCGCAGGAGCTATAAAAGGTTGAGATTCAGCATTGTTGACACCGCACAAAACTGCCACGCCCACATTTTTGAAAAATTGTTGGATATTTTTTCATAATATTATTAGTCTTGTAAATTTCTATTGATTTGCCAAAAAAAAACTCGTTTCCACGCTCACTCTAACGACATTCTAAAGCCGCATAAAAAACTTATCCCGCACACACCTTGGAACAAAACTTTTTCTCATCTTATTCAACAATATCTATCGATATCGATATCCCAGAAAAATGAAGAAATTTCGCGTTCGCATTCACAATAGCCGAGTAACGGGCATCTGATAGTCGGGGAACTCGACTACAGCAAGCTCTCTTGTTTTTTTGTGTGTCAGTGGAATATCCTAAGAGAAATAAATAAAAAAGTTAGTAAATTGATGAAAAATGGTATTAATGTATTTTTTGTATTTTAGCGGTAAAAGCCTACTACCAACTTGTAAAACAATTGTTACGCATGTCATCGCACGGCCTTGCTTACACAACAAGAATTGAAAGAAAGTCTTATAGAGAACAACAAATCAATAGAGATCAATATTTTGTAACTGCGCCAAATGAAGAAGATTTGGTTATGAGTTTATCTCCAAAGGACATACTTATACATACTGCCATTTCCCAGCACCATCAAGTGGATACTTCTACTAAATTAAATACAAACGAAACATCGACACAAAATACCGTATCTACAGCAGCCGCGGCAGCGGTTGCACATCACCACCACAACCTTTCTAGTATTCACCACCTCCAAAATCTGCATAGTCAGCATCAGAGTACTTTATTCAATAGTAATCACTCAACACCCTTTAGCGTGACCGATATCTTAAGTCCAATTGAAGAATCGTATCGCAAACTGGAACTGAACGGAAATCCACCATCTCCGTTTCGGTAAATATAAGCAGATCGTTACATCTACATATTTATATCATATATTTTATATATCATATATATTATATTTATATTCATATCAAAATATTGGGAAACACAGACTGTTTTAAAGTGACCGTTGTGGGTGGTTTATGGACGCTATGATGGACGTAGAAATATTCTCAAATAAACTTACCTACGTCGGCGTCTCTAGAATCCAACTTTCATTCGGTGATATGCTGTCCAACGAATCTAGTATACGCTTTTACTCTACGCGTAAAATAATGACAGATTAATAATTAAATAAAATTGTTTTCCCCTTATGTAGAATTTTTGATTGAGACATAATATGAATATGTGGAATACATATTTTCTTAAGAATTATTCGTACTAAAACAATAATACGCACCATTCTGCGTCCATCAATTTAATTGTTGTACTGCGTTGTGTCACCAATATTAAACCTCAGACATATTAACAAACTTCTTCATTTAAAATTAAAATTTTTAAAAATAAAATACTACTACTAAGGTACAAATTTCCTTGAAAACGAGTTTACCTTTACTGCAAAAGGTTCCTACTTGGACTTATTAGTATAATTAATTAGCCTACTCTGGCCTCCTTAGGATCCGGAATTCCTTGTTATTACTTTACTAAGTTTCTGGGTGACGACATTTATCACATTTTCATACCGAAAGCTATGGGTGTTTTTATAATAATAAAACTTTGTGTATATATTTAAACGACCGAATTATTATTCTAATACGTTTAAAATAACAAAGACTAACATTTTCCTGTTGAACTCAACGGAGCAATTAAAGAAGAATCTGTTCTCTATATTTTAAGATACTATACTAGTTTTGTTGAAAAGTTAGAGCGAAGCGTCTCCAATCCTATAAAGTGTGTAATTCTTAATCAGAATCAATAGCGAAGTCTGAACGTCGAGATCTCGAAAAACATTAAAGCTAGAACGTTGAGACTAGACATGTAGATTTTAGTGACGTCTACAGTGCGAAAGTGTGTTTCAGAACGTTGCCACGGCACACTTTTGAAAGTTTAGATTTTTTTCGTTTTATTATTTGTTTTGCTTATATCTATGGGTATACCAAAAACATTTTTGCCACGTTTATTCTGCATCCTGGTTACATGTTACATACATTTCTTTGATTCAAATATTCCCCTTTACTGCAAGAGTGACGAGTAAACAAATTATTTTGTTTTACTTACTCATTTTTTGGACGACTTATAACAAAACGGAAAAATATCAAAACATTTTTTAAAAGTTTTCTTTAAGAATGCATGGCTGGCTACATTCTGAAATAAACTTGGGCAGCATATGCGTCACGTCCAGTCTTAACGTATTAGCTTTTATAGTTTTCAAGATCTCGGCATTCAAACTAACGGATAGACAGTGGAAGTGTTTGTCCTAGATCCTAATCAAGAATATATACCTTATTGAATCATAAGCTCATCTATTTACTTATTACATGCCTTTTAACGATTGCAATTTAACCTTTCATTCGACGAGTAGCGGTAATAAAAAGAATTTGAGTTAAGATATAATTTCTAATCATATACTAACAAGTTTATATAGTAACAAAACTGTAATACTGTCCAAATAGTATTTAATTCAGTGCAGTAATACTTTAAAAAATAAATCGAAGAATGTTTAATGATACTACATCTTAGTAGACAGCTAATTTGAGAGAATATTACAAAATACTGTAAACTGCTTTCAGGTCAAACTCTAGTAGCAGCAGTATTAATTCTCCTGGAACACTAACTACATCAACTATGGCGAATCCGTACGCTATGGGAACCCTATATCATAGCCCAGGTGTTCAGACCTATTGCGGACCTACCGATAACCTCTCTCTGGCTGGTCACTACACTGACATGAGAAATTCCGCATCATGGTACGGATCAACAGCTAACGACCCAAGATTTGCAAGTAAGTATGGGACAATATACTAAAAGTTCTATGGATTCACATAGCCGATAAATTTATTACACATAAAATGATTTTGAGACTAAGACCAGGTTCCTTCAATTTAAGATAACCGATAGCTGATTACAGATCAGTTAGTTTTCTAACGATCTAGCCCCAGAAAGTTATATTTCCTCTGTTTGAAAATCTTTCATATTTAGCTATCAAAATTATAGTAATTATTTTAGATAACAATATATTTTTCAATAACAGTGAATAGGCCCTGCTTCTGACAAATATATATATATATATATATATATATTGTATATATATGTACATATATATACATATATGTATTGTCTATATATATATTTAAAAATTTTTCAAATTTTATATATATATATATATATATATATATATATATATATATTATATCTTTTTAGAATATTGTATCACTCTTCCTTAAAGTTACTTTTTCGCTTCAACATTAAAGCTTTATTGGCTGAAGCCAAAAAGTCACTTTTGAGAAGAATGGTACAATATTCCAACAAGATACATTTTAAGCTAATATCAAGCATTTAAAAGAATTTTATGAACAAATAATAATTCCATCTATAGGAAATTATGAGAAAACCTTATCTCGATTTACCAGTTTCTGAACAAATAGGTAAGAGATACCCATGGAGATAGGAAAGAGGCGGTTATACTCGTACTTACTGCTACCCACCCTCTGATGTCATTGCCTTTAAGTCTTTATACATTAATTACTCCTATTTCCTCGACTATAAGATACCCAACACTCAGCAAGTGGAATTGCTAGGAAGTATATGTTCGCATGCCTATTACTCGTATGGTAAAAAGATTCGTTGAAAAGAATCTTAGACCAGATAAGGTATAAATATTCTTGATCAGAATCATTAGCAGTGTCAATCCGTCCATGGCCGTCCATAGGTATGAACGTCAAAGTCTTAAAAAATATAAAAGATACAATGTTAATATAAAAGACGCAGATTACAGATTTATTTACTGGTTTTGGCATCTGATGTACATATCTAACTATGACATAATAGTATTGGGCGGTTTGCGGGCGATATTGTGGACGTGACCAAGATGTGTTACTGCAATAGATAAAATTTAGAAAAGCAACAAATTAAATAAAATATAAGCATTTTGTTGGTATAGGGATAGAAATCAAGTAACTTTTCCCTTCCGATGCCACGTGGGAATCTTCTCAAAAAAACAAACTTGTCTTCTGAAACTCTAGTATATGCATGCTTAATATTAACTTCTAGCTAATCTTGTATGAGAGGGCAGCGATCATATTCACGGACGTAGCCAGATCGACTCTGATATTAATTTTGACTAGGAATATATATGTATACTTAATGGGTTTGGTATTGCTTACTTCTACCTGATTTTCCACAAATCAAGAATACCCTTTTAATCTACGAGTAGCATGGTATTTCATTTCTCAAAAGTGATAGCTTTGGGTGGTATGTCGGCGCGGTATGACTCATAGGTTTAATGGAAAAAATTTTGAAATTAAAAATTTCAACTTTGTTTTTTGTATGGTATTATCGTCTTATTGGCGAAAGTATTACAAAATTACTAAAGTAATTACTAAATTACAAAAGTAGTACAAAATTAACACCAAAATTGTTTTTAAAAATATTAGTGCTTATGCTTTACAGTTTTTTAAAGTGTTAGGAAGGAATATTTGACGTGCTTATATAAACTAATTGACTTCATTGAGGGACTACGGAAATATGAAATGGACAACGTTTAAAAATGATATGCATGAAATGGTTGTAACAAGGGCTTCTGCATGGGTGTAAGAAAAGTAATATGTTTTGAGTCATCGTATACAGCATACTAGCTTAAAAGGAATGTAAACGGGTAAATCAAGGTTTACGCGTTGGTCATGAAAATCTTAAGTAGATGAAGTGAATTTTATTTTTCCTTGGAATCGCTTTTACACCTATATACACAATTATAAATATATTTACAGAGATCTATACAAAAAATATTCATACACACATCCAAATAAGGTTATTGGTGTTTATACACCATTCAAGAATAATAACCTCTTTGGGAGTAGGGTCATAAAGGCAAAATCAACAATCATCTTTCCATTTCTTAAGTAAACAATGACAACGAAATAATTTTAAATTCAATTGCTCTTTCCGATCGCCTTTTTACCTGAAGTAGAGTATAACCCTCCTAGTTACACTCTTCATCAGCTTGAAGGAAAATTGTTTAAATTTTTTGTATAACTGCAAAATAACAGATATGCTTTTTGTCACTTGGCAATTGTTTGTTTCAACCTGATATCCATAAAAATGGATAAAATCAAAACAATTTACAAAACAGAGGACCTTACAGTTTAGGGCAGTTGTGTGCGTTGCCAAAATGTGTTTGGCATATTTATTAAATAAAATATTAAATAAATTATAAAAGGATGGACTCTTGTTAAGATTGAAAGAGGTTTTTATATAAATAATGAATATGAAATGCTAATTAGTTGCATAATAATATAAAAAAAAAAACAGAGACAGCTTCTAAAACTTTCACTTTTAAATTTGTTTTAGGAAAATAATATATTAAACAGTTATATCTCTGAATAATTTACTCTTAGTTCAGGGCTTCAAATACAAAACAATTATTTATGAAGTACTAGGTTAGGCAGTTATGAATCTTTCCATTGCGTCAGAACGCCACAAAACAAATGACAACTTTCTTTGGGCGGGTGTGACGTATTATTACGTCATTGTATTATATTTGCAAAATCTCATACATACATATACATATACATAAACATATTCTTTGTCAATTTCGATTTCATTCGGCATTTTATGGTTTGCTGCAAGGAATTACGCAGGCAGATGTGAAAAGGCCCATATAATTGGAAATATATTGTGCAAAAGTTTAGTATACCCATGCAGAGGGTATATGGATTTTAGTCAGAAGGTTGTAAGACGGTGCAGAACACTTCACTTTACAAAACTGTTGTTAAAATAGGGATTGATTACAAGGGCGTCGCCAGGCCGTCAGCCATAGTAGAATTATAATTTTAAAAATGTGGGAAAGTGGTCCTCGACTACCACGAGCGGATACCCTTAACTTCCTTCTCTTTATACAAGTTTCGTTGCCTATATCGCGGTTGGATAACCCGATTTCATGAGACATCATTTGGTTAAGATATTTTCGAATATAACAGCTTTATGGTATTTTTGGCATCTGTGCAAATAAGTATAAGCAACGTCGGGTCTGCGACACCTCCTAACTAAATATTCACTTTTTGAGTGAAGGGTAAATACAAAACAAATAAGTTTTTTAAACTACAATTTTAATTTTTAATGAAACAAAGCTTAAGAAAAACACAACTTTCTGGGGTTTTTACTAAATTCTTTTAAAACTTTGTTATTGAATTCATCCAAATCGTCCATAATTAGTCGTCGGTGAACACTCATCAAAGCCAGCCCATTAAGACGACTTTCTACCATTGTACTTCGCAGCCAAGTCTTTATACGTCTTAAGCTGCTAAATGATCGCTCAACTGAACAAGTTGTACACGGTAAAGCGATTAAAATCTTCAGAGCTCTTTGAATATCGGGATAGAATTCATTTGCGGGCTGAATCGAATCAAGAACAGTCATCTCAGATACATTTGTTTCCTTACAGCGCCGCATTTGTTGCCAAAGCTCAATTTTATTTTTAAGGCTGGGTAAATCGTAAAACTGCGAAATTATAAGTGAGTCTGTTGACATTATTTGCATTTTTGCCGGATGTAAATAGAACAAAGAAAATGATACATTATTTTCATCGGAATACCGATTATCGAGTCCAAGTAAGGAATAATCAAACCTCCATCAAATACTGTGAGCTATTTTCAGCTGGATGGTTATTTCTGTGACATTGCTTGCCAAATATACGAGGAAGTGATGTCATATCCCCCTCCAACCCAATTGTCTCTGCAACGACTGTTGCATCTCTTAATACTTCATCCGTTATACTATCAGGATCATCTCGATGGCCTCTTAACAGTTGTATTATAATCAATTTGATTAACATCTCATCACTGTGGAAGGCAGTTCTCGTAATGACAACGCGCACCAGGAAAGTGTTTGATAGCGATTACTATATATTCATATATATATATGTACATATATGAAAAGGGTAACAGCATCCACAAAAAATATTAATAATCATATATTGTGGAATATACCCGCTGAAAAAATTTTATTATTTTGTTTGCATAACAATAGAATAAGTTTCACAGGTATAGGAATATAGGAATTTGCAAGACAAATAATAAAACGGGAAGAGAGAGAGAAATTTTTGGATTTTGGGGATTAATATTCAAATGCAAACAAGAGAGAGAGCTATAGTCCAGTTCCCCACAATCAGATACCCAGCTGATGACAGAGTAATAGGGGATGAAATGAGAAAGAAATTAAAAATTTCAAATCGATAGAAAGTCTAATATAAATATAACAAAATTTCAAAACCCTTTTCAAAAGTGTGGGTGTGGATGTTTTTGGCGGCTTGTGGGCCTTGAATGACTTGCTCCCGATCTCCGGCTGGGATCAACTGAACCAATGACAATATTTGACGACCCCAAACGAAAATGCATTGACTTCTTGAGATAGGCTGATCGGGTAGTCATTTATTTAGCTTCTTCTTATTAGGCTTCATTCCACAAGACCCGCAAAGGCCAGCTTTAAATAATATTGAGAACATCTAAGAACAGTTGGTGGATTCAGTCCGACTACAAAACTTTATTTATGCCAATTGTGACATATATTTTATAAGCTGTTTTAATTCTTCTTATCTCCAGATTTATTTAAATAAATAAAAAATAAAAATAACCATATTTCAGACATTTTATTGTATATTTTTCATTTTCAATGAAAAAATATGCGTTTGTTAATTTTTCAGTTTATGTTACAAACACAAAACAAATAAAAAAGAATTGATACTACCATATCAAGGCTTTTTAAAGTTCCACTGACAAAATGTGCCAAATGTCAAAAAAAAGAAGTAAAATTAGGATGTGATAGCGACGTCCACGATATGCAAGTTGGTTTCAGATTGTTGCCACGCCCACTCTAATGCCCACATCGACAAAACTCCTGCACCCTTTCTATTGAAATTTTGTTGTTTCCCATTTTGTAATTTGTGGCCAATTCCTATCGATATGCCAAAATATGTTGTTATTTCTTGTTTAGACTCCCACTAGCGGAGAAACGGGTACTTGATAGTCGGAAAGAAAGAAACTGAAACTCGATTATAGCGTATTCCCTTGTTATACCCGTACTCGAAGAGTAAAAGTGTATACCAGATTCGCTGAAAAGTATGTAACAGGTAGAAGAGCCAGAGCGACCATATAAAGTATATATATTCTTGATCAGGATCAATAGCTAGCCGAGTCGATCTAGCCATGTCCGTCTGTCCATCTGTCCGTATGAACGTCGATATCTCAGAAACTATAAAAGCTAGAAGGTTGAGATTAAGCAAAAAATACAAATTATATAGGCAAAGACGCAGGGTGTGTTGACCCATGTTGTCACGCCCATCCTCACGACCACAAAAAACCGATCCCGCGCACACTTTGGTACCATTTTTAATCTTTTTCTCATCTTATTCCACAATATCAATCGATATCCCAGAAAAAATAGGAAATTTCGCGTTTGCATTCACACTAGATGATTAACGGGTATCTGATAGTCGGGGAACTCGACTATAGAAAAGTAATAAATATATAATGAGTAATGATTTAAGTCATAACATTGTAACGCACTAAATAAAACGAAAGGGCCATATAAAGCTTATATATATATATGTCCTTATCAACTCGGCCATTGATAATAATCATTAAAAAAAAAATATATATATATATATATCATTAAAAAATATATATATATAATATATAAAATATATTGATAAAAATTATTATCAATGGCCGAGTATATATATATTTTAATGATTATTATCAATGGCCGAGTTGATAAGGACATGAGCGCCCATTTATGCGCAAAGTAGCCTCTCAGTTTTAAAAATATCCTGCATTTTCCTTCATTTAGCTGGGTATCTGTCTTCTCTTTATCTTTTTAAATAATAAATAAATAAATAGAAATAAACAAATTAGCATTATTTCAAAATATTTCAGTATCACGTCTAATGAGTTCATCAGCCAGTGGAACAATGAGCCATATGGGAAATATGAGTGGACTAGCAGCTTGCAGTGTAAGCGATACAAAACCGCTACAGTTTCCTTTAGCCCAAAGAAGAAAGCGAAGAGTTTTGTTTACACAAGCCCAGGTTGGTACTTACATCCTTAGTTTGCTACTTAAAAAAATATTTACCGAATGGAAAGAGTGTACTTTCTACAGGCAAAATAAAAGAAAACGATTTCCTCGACCTGGGGGATATATTTTAAACTGGGAATACGTTTTAAAGTTTTATTTTTTTATTGGTACGTTGTTGACCAAAGTTTTAAGCTTATGTTACAATAGATATCGGTCATGGCTGCTGGGGCTTTAAGTCGAACTTCTTTAATATTTATTTAACTCACAACACTACTTACAATTATTTACAATATATTTGCAGATTTGCTTATTGTACTATGAAGGAATATTTACAGATTTGTTGCTCTATTTAGAAATTTAAGTAAATGTTTGATATTTCCAGATGTGGGGATTTTTAAATTGTCTGTAAGGTTTAAGTTGATTGATCTATGTGTTTGGAGAGCGATACAATCGTCTAGGCTGTGGAGAATTGACATGCGGGTATGCTCCGGTAGTCGAATTCGTAAGAATTTTACGATATGGATTTGAAATCGCAAAATCGGTGCTATGGTTTTCGAATGCGTAGCATTTTTTTGATTTGTTAAATGGACACTTTTGTCTGGCCGAAATAAAATATAAATGCCTTTTTTTATATAAATCAGAATTTATTTACTCAATAGTCTATTGATGTTTATTCCACACAACCACAAGATCCTTCTGTCACTTAGTTATTTAAAAAATAAGAATATTTCTGACCTCAGACCACCTGAGAGCCAGACCTTTCTGACCACCTCAGAACATTTTGCCATCGGCAACAAATATTTTCAATTTGGCAAGAGGTCGATAAGTACGTCGCCAAAAGTTATCGCGAAGGTTGCCATACTGTTGGTGAAACGAAAAATCCAGGTAAAAATAATTGTAAATTATCAAAGAATTCAATTTTTAATTTAAAGGAGGGACAAAAGTGTTGTTCGTAAACCATTATTTTTAATTTAATTACTTAAATGGTCCAAGTGCAGTAAAAAAGTAATTCCGGGCATCAGAATTAAAATTATAAAAAAGGTGTCAGTTCTATTGTTTGAAAACAGCAGTTTTTGCCTTCTACTGACTTCAAAACAAGCAATTGCAAATATAAGAGGCATTTTTGGGACTCCAATCGGTTCATGTCAAAAGCGAAATGGGTTCTTCTTTATACAAAGATCGGTTCTTCTCGATAGCGAAAAAACAATTCTATAAAAATGTCGATGACCATTTGCATCCTGAGAATGCTTCGATCTTGATCAGAGTAAGATAATCATGTTTCGATCTTTTGAGATCGAAAATAGTCAAATCGAGATCCTTGAGAATGGGGTTTTATCTGTTGGAGCTTACGAAATAAATGTTAAGAAATATTATAAAAAAAGGAATGGAGTAAAAGCAAACACATTAGAATATCAAGATATCATACGATTGGTGCTGGCATAGAGCTGACTGCAAGCTCTCTCGAATTTTTGTTCCAAGGCCAGAGAGCGGAGAGCTCTAGAGCTAGCAGCTCTCTTGTACAGTGACAGCGAACCACCACAATTATACCGCACGTCGTGCCTCAAGAAACCAATTTTGAAATAAACAGGTCGCATATTTTTTTTTATTTTATAAATATTAATTTTTAACTATTTTATTTATATATATAATATTTTTTTAAATGTATTTCCTTTTCTTTAAAATTGATGTTTTAAATTAAAATTTATATTCATATTTTATAATATTTCCTCTTCCTACGACTTTAAATTTATTAATTTTTTCGCACTCGCAATTCCCCTAGCTGAGTACCGGCTACGTGATAGTCGGGGAACATGACCCGATTTCACATTTTAAGTAAAAAAATTTGTTTGCCACGTTAACACTTACGACCACAAGCCGCTCAAAACTACCACGCCCAAACTTTTGCTAAATGGTTTAAAATTTTGTCATATTTTTATCAGTTTTGTAAATTTATTTCGATTTGCCAAACAACTTTTTGAAACGACCACTCAAAATGTTGTGTTTTTTTCATATTTTTATTAGTCTAGTAAATTTTTTTTCAATCTGACAAAAAACTTTTATCCACGCCCACTCTTACTCCCACTACCCCCCCAATACTGCCACACTCACACTTTTGCAAAATGTTTTGGTATTTTTCCAAATTTTTATTACTCTTGTGAATTTCTTTCGATTTTCCATAAAAACTTTTTGCCACGCCCACTCTAACACTCACAAGTCTACCAAATCTGTCACGCCCACTATTCTGAAAAAAAGTTTTGATTTTTTTCGTTGTATTGTTTGTCTTAAGCCACGCCTCTTCTAACGCCTCGAACCGTCAAAAACAGTCACGCCCACAATTTTGAAAAAAATTAGTAACGGGTATCTGACACCCGTTTCTCCCTTGCTTTTTTCTATTTTATTACTGAAATTGAAATTTCCTACACGACATTCCCGCTAGCCAAGCAACTGCTATTCGAGGAACTCGAGTATAGCGTTCTCTCTTGTCATTTTTCTTATATACATAAAGGTATATACATATAAGTATATACATATAAGTATATACATATAAGTATATCCATATAAGTATATACATATAAGTATATACATATAAGTATATACATATAAGTATATCCATATAAGTATATACATATAAGTATATACATATAAGTATATACATACAAGTACATACTTGTAGTTATAGTTTTCACTCAATTTTACTGAAGGTAAAGCAAAACAAAGACCATTTTAAAATGTTGGGAATGTTATAATGAAAAATGTATTTTTTATTTACCATCTACTTGACGACTTGGAGGCTTAAATAAATACAAATAATATTAAGATTTTGTATTTAAATACTTGCTTGCCAATGCAGTACGTTTCTTTCTGATGTTTGGCAAGCATACACATGCATAAGTATTTGAACAAATAAAAACACACGGATATAAAATCGTATTTAAGGGTACCTTTCAAGAGGTACTCAAATGCAGGCTGTGCAACACGGTTGTACACTTTTTTTAATAAAATGTATTATAAGGGTTAATTTCCTAAAAGCATCAAGTGTCGTTGCATGGCAATCAAACATTTTTGTAATACAAAATGCTCGGACTGTACATTTAAGATTTGAAGTTATTACACTTTTGCAAAAAAAAATACTATCTAATTATTTTAATTTTTTAATACGAATGATTTGTAAAATTTATTAATCTATATTCCTTTTTTGTTTGTCTGAAAATCGAGATTTCAAACTGTTGGATGCAGTTTTAGAGACTTCTACATGCAAAAAAATGTCCACAAGCGTCAAATTTGAAAACTATCAAAAACTTCCTTGTCAAGTTAAAATGCTGACTTTCTTTTATTTTTAATATTCCAGAGTATCTAGTGATTTCATTTAGAGGTGTGCAACGTAGTAAGTACCTTAACTCAGTTCTAAGGGTACCTGAATGACGGAATACGGCGGATCGGAGCACTATATAACATAGCTGCCATAGGAATTCCGGAAAATACTTAGATAATACCAACGGCCACAACAGTCACGCAATTTTGTGATTCATCTTTCCACACGTTTGAAAATGTTTTGTTTTCTTTTTTATTTTACTATTTTTCCTGCCAACTTTTATCTCTATGCCAAATATAACTTTAAAATATACACCAGACTGACCCATAAGCATCAATTCTCCCAGCCAATCAACAGCCAATGCCGTTTCTGCAATGACACCATAAGGCATGCTCCAGTAATCGGATTTGTTCTGAATTCGATTTTGGAAAAATCTTTTGATTTCGTTTTAAGGTGGTCTCGGTTTTGCAAAAATGTTTGCTATCGGAATGTTTTCTTTCTTGATGCTCAACAACTGACTTATTTATTTTGTCAAAACCAAACAACGGAAAAAATGCCTTTTATATTTACAATTGCTGGTTTTGAAGCCAGTAGTAACCAGAAATTGCTGTTTGCATTCATCAGAAAACTGCTGTTAAAGTTGTTTACTAGAAAATAGAACTGCCACCTTTTTTTCAGTTTTAATCTTTCACATCGCCTCGACTATCTAAGTTATTAAATGAAATATAAATATTTACGAACTACACTTTTCTCTTTTACTTCTAAATAAATGAATTCTTTAATAATTTACAAGTATTTTTACCTGCATTTTTCGCTTCAACAACAGTATGGCAACGTTCGCGACAACTTTTGGCGACGTACTTATCGACCCCATGCCAAATTTATAAAATTTGTTGCCGACGGAAAAATTTTGTATGTCAAATCTGCGGAGGGGTTTCTGACCTTTTTTTAAAAATAACTAATTGACAGAAGGATCTGGTGGTGGTGTGGTATAAAAAAAGGCATTTATATTTATTTCGGCCAGACAAAAGTGTTTGTTTAACATATCAAAAAATTTTACGCATTCAAAAACCATAGCACCGATTTTGCGATTTCAAATCGAAATCGTAAAATTCTTACGAATTCGACTACCGGAGCATACCCGCATGTCAATTCCCCACATCCTAGACGATTGCATCGCTCTCCAAACACATAGATCAATCAACTTAAACCTTACAGACAATTTAAAAATCCCCACACCTGGAAATATCCAACATTTACTTACATTTCTAAAAAGAGCAACAAATCTGTAAATATTCCTTCATAGTACAAAAAGCAAATCTACAAATATATTGTAAATAATAGTAACTTAACTTAAGTAAATATTAAATAAATTCGACCGAAAGCCCCAGCAGCTATGACCGATATCTATTGTAACATAAGTTTAAAACTTTTGTCTACAACGTACCAATAAATAAATAAAACTTTAAAACATATTCCCAGGACTCCCGAAAGTTGAGTAACGCGACAAGGCAAAGGTTTTCATTTATTTGGACTGAGTTTGGTATATGTAACGAATTTAATAAACATAATAAAATTCTTTATATGAATGGTGTTGAAATTTATACCATTACAATCGCCACTGTAATAGGCTACAGTTGTTAATAAGAGTTTTTCTAGTTCGAACTTAATAAAAAGAGGTTCCTATTGTTCGTCGCGTTTTTCACACTGCACTTAACTTAACTTTTTGGACAAAAAGATCAGCAAAAAATTTAATCGACACACATCGAATCAAACATCGATTGCTTTCCGATAACTTCGAGAAAAGATCTTGTTGCCATTTTTCTCTCTTATTTCTTAGTCCCCCCTCACGACTCTCTTTTCGAACTAAACCCCGAGTCTAAAATTATCGATGTTGAGCTCGATTTCATCTCGAAATGAACAGTCAGGCGGACATATTCAGATAGCAATATTCTGACCAATCTGACCATAAGTATACCCATTACTCTTAAAGTTAAAGTGTATACTACATTTGTTAAGATACTATGTATGTATGTATCTATGTATGTACATATACAATGTATAAATGTCAATAAAAGTTAGCAAGTTAGAGAAGCATGTATATTTTAGAAACCTCCACGGAGTGTAAGCTTCCTTTGGAAAATTGCCACAAACAGCCAATGACCGTCACTTTATGAAGTTTGTCATGGTATATGCGCTGGGTTAGTCTATTTTTAACTTTGGCTGAGACAGCTTGCACACCACTATATAAACATGTGTTATGCTCAGAATATTGCCGGCTCTTGGCTTATATTCGTCACTTCCTTTAAATGGAAATTAATTTTAGTTTTGTTTAACCAATTTTAGGTGTATGAACTTGAAAGAAGATTTAAGCAGCAGAGATATCTTTCAGCACCAGAACGAGAACACTTGGCTAGTCTTATTCACTTAACCCCAACGCAGGTGAGTAAACATTACACAAAACTTATGCAACACCAAGAAGAAATAACAGGATCCAAATTTTGAAAAACTGTAATGGCTTAGGAGAGACTGTATTTAGACTGAAAAGGTAAACATTTTGAAAATGCACCATATTTGTCCACCACTATGTTTTACTCCAGCTATGAATAATATAAAAATTAGTAAGATCTATTTAGTTAGCGGCAGAGAGTCAGGATTACAGATAATTGTATAAAGTTTATGAAAGTCAAAACATAATACTCTGTTGGGGTCATGTAACTCATAGACAGAGAAGTTAAGTGGACTAGCACAGCCAGGGACTATTAACTCCACCACGAATAAGCTTACAAATAAAAACTTTTCAAATCATCGTTCTACGGTTAGCTAGGGAAGTTAAATTAATTGAAGGTAGTCTTCTGGGTTAAGGAGGTAATATAAGGCGTGCATCCCAATTTGGGCGCCGCAAGGTAAACAGTAAGAAGTTTTTCCGATTCAATGCAGTCCTAGCGAACTGCCTATTGTCCATACAGGTTATCCATAATCTAGAATCGGACGGACTAGCGAAATGAAAATGAAAATGCAAGTTTATGGTCCAAAGAACACCAACTTAGAGTGTAATTCGCGTGCATTGTGTAGACACGACAAAAGGTCATAACTTTACACGTGGAGCCATTTAGGTTTAGTACGTTATAAAGACACCATATTTAAAAGCTATCTAGATCGGCAAGAAATGTCCTTTCACTGGATGCATAATTTAACATCGTCTGTATACATAATTACACGCGAATGTTTAATTACTACGGGAAGGTCGGCTCCCTTGTGAGACCGGATGTTACTCGGAAATTACAAAAAGATAGTTTTTAAGAGGACCCATCTTGCTAATCATATAACTTAAAATCAAATTTAGAAGATATTAAGTACAAAGCTTTAATATTAATCGCTTGTTTATTATACGAACTAGATACAAGATGATAAATAAATATTCGTGTCTGCTTGATGCGCGGTGGGTGAGTCGCCTGGCGCGCCGAGTACTCGACTGCCGATATTCTATCTGTGATCAAATGTTGGATCTGACAATGAAGTGTGTTTACAGCTGTTGATAATTTGGGAGTGCTACTTTGAACATACACAGCAGAAGATTAATATTGAAACCTAGTGAACTAATTTTCCTTACTAGAAAGAATTATTAACAGAATCAAATGCTTTACGAAAGTCAGTGTAGATGACATCTGTTTGAAGATTATTTTTGAAGCCCTGTATTACGAAAGAAGTAAGCTCCCAAAGGTTTATTGATCTGCCTTTCATAAAAGCGTTCTGACAAGGTGATATAATTGACCTGGAGAGATTCCACTGGTATTGCTTGCATCCAATAGGCAGGCCTAACTCGCTGAATATCGTTAAGCAGCGAGCTTTTGTTAAGAGTGCAAGAGTAAGAGTAAGGCTGGTAAATAAAACTTGGTTAATAGTAACGGTTAGTAAATGGTAACGGTTTAAATAGTTCTTGTAACTCTAAAAATTAAGCACGGTACAATTTAACCGAGCACTTAAATATTTAGAAAGGATTGACTGAGTACCGGTATTTTTAAATTATTTAAAAGTGTGGACATTTTTCTGGACATTTCTTAGGTGTGTCAACTCTTTATTAAACCAAGAGGGTTTGTTAGTTATTGACGGACAGTACATCAGAACACATGAGTTACAAAATAGCTTAATTGCGGTATAAAAATATATTTATGGCATCCGCCATAATGTGGTAGGAGTAAAGATCGGACCAATTTAAGCCGGCAATAATATTATTTAGCCTCATATAGTTTTCCCTGCGAAAACAAGGAATTCGCTTGGACCGACGATTTCATCTTGCCTAGGCAAGCACAACAGTATTAAGATTTGATCCCTGAGCTAGGACATCAAACACAACCAACAAGTGATTTTTGGCTTTAAACCCGTAAATCAGACATCATTAGTTTCCATATTTTTATATTCGTTAGTCGTAGAGTAAAAGTTGAAAAGTATAGTTGAATATAGTTGAAAAGTATGTAACACGCAGAAGGAAGCGTTTCCGAATATATTAAGTATATATACTCTTAATCAGGATAAATAACCGAGTCAATCTGGCCATGTCCGTCTGTCCGTATGATCTCAGGAGATTCAGCATACAGATTCTAGAGACACGGACGCATCGCAATGCTGCCACGCTCACACTTTTTATAAAACATTTTTGAAAAACTTTTCGATAGTTTTATTAATTGTTTAAATTTCTATCGATTTCCCAAAAAACTTTTTGCCACGCCCACTCTAACGCCGTAAAGCCGTCACACCGGTCACGCCCACACTTTTGAAAAATTTTTAAACTTTTTCTCATTTTATTTACCAATATCTATCGATATCCCAGAAAAAAGATGAAATTTCGCGTTCGCATTCATACTAGCTGAGTAACGGATATCTGATAGTCGGGGAACATGACTATAGCATTCTCTCATGTTTCTATTCGGACCACTGAACAAAAACACAAAATTGAAACTTGCAAGCGAGCTGTTAAATGTACCACAAGAGCGCATACAAATTATTTTCGCTAACTGGTAATTGCATTTTTAGGCATATATTCTTGATTAGGATCACTAGCCTTTCATTTACTTAATTTCTTTACCTAATTTTTAAAATATAGTGCAATAGTAGGCATCCGAGTATAAAGATACCCCAGAGACGTTAGGGTGTGATACAAACAATGCCCACCACTTAACACATAATTGTCATTAGGTTAAGCAATTACTTTTGCGGTCTGCACAAAAGGTTCAAGATGCGACGTGTTATAACAATAAAAACATTTGAATTGTGTTGTCACCCTTCCGAGGTATTTTGCGGAAATTTTCTTCAATGAATACCCACATAAGCATAGATTTTTATTACCCCTGAATAAAGCAAACAAAATATGTGTATTCCCAACAGTCTCTGTTTTTGAAAGATAAAACTGCATTAAGGGACAATGAAACACACCCCTAAAACTAGCCATTGTTTGAGCATGCTCTTCCTAAGTAATTGGCATGGGTATTGTGTTTATGTAAAGGTAGTAAAGTACCTTAGTTATAAAACTGTTCGAGTTTTCATTCATTTATTAAATCTATGAAAAACATTAAAGATTTGACAAGAAATAAAGCTTGCTCAACAAATCGAACCTTATGTACCCATTCAGTAATACACATTTGATCAAATTATATTTAAAAAAATTTTATCTTTACCGAAAAAGAACACTTATTTAAATAATGAAATACAGCGAAACTACGATTTTTTTTTATCTATAACTTGCTTTAATTTCCCGAATGTTCATTTTGAAAGTTTTAAAAGTAGGAGGCTAGTTTTCGTAGAAACGGACGGACTCGGATGTTGATTTTGATCAAGAATGGTGGCCATAAGTATTTAAGTAAGGAAAATATTCAATATATTTGTTTGTAACTTTTTGTTTATTTGAAGGAAAACTGTTTACTAATTTTAATAAATAAGTAGACTATCGTAGTTAAATTAATTAATTTAAACATATTGATTACTTAATTGAACTGATTGTTGATTTTAGAAAAATTACTTTTTTACAAATTAGCAGTGTCATAAGTATTTAGACAAATAAATTAAATGCCATTAATTGAAAGAAAAAGTCAACTTAAAAAGTGTAACAAATATATTCCCCTTACGGTCTATAACTTTTAGAACAGACTGTACCAAGCTGTAAATATAAAATTCACCAAAAGGCTTCAATTTCTAAAATAGATTCTTTTCGACTTCTAGATAAGCTTGCAAATCTTTTTTTCTTATACCCGTTACTCGTAGAATAAAAGGGTTATCTAGATTCGTTGAAAAGTGTGTAACAGGTTCAGATTAAGCATACACTTTCATGAAACATAGACGCAGCGCAAGTTTGATGATTCATCTTGCCACGCCCGCTCTAACGTCAACAAACCGCCCAGAACTGCCACGGCCACACTTGTTTTGATATTTTTTCATATTTTTATTAGTTTTGTAAATTTCTATTAACTTACCAAAAAAACTTTACCACGCCCACTCTGACGCCCTAAAACCGAAAACTTTGCCAGATTTGCCAAACAACTCTTTGCCACGCCCATTCTTACGACCTAATGCCGCCAAAACAGTCATGCCCACACTTTTTAACAATTTTTAAATTTTTTCTCGCTTTATTTACCAATATCTATCGATATCCCAGAAAAATTATAGAATTTTGCGTTCCCATTCCCACTAGCTGAGTAACGGGCTTCTGATAGTCGGGGAACTCGACTATAGCATTTTGTCTCTAGAATCGGTATGCTGAATCTCAATCTTCTAGCTTTTCTAGTTCCTGAGATCTCGACATTCATACGGACAGACGGACATGTCTATATCGACTCGGCTATTGATCCTGATGAAAAGTATATATACTTTTAATGGTCGGAAACACTTAGTTCTCCCTGCTACATACGAATCTAGAATACGTATACTTTATAAGGTATCCTTCGTTACACGCTTTTCTAGGTACCCAGAGTAAAAGAGTAATTCTACGGTAACAATTTGCAATTCTTATAGGTGAGGATCTGACAGTCCAAGCTTCTCTCATGGAAGGAATATTCGACAGATAGCAGATAGCACAATGAAAAACTATTTTTTACAACTGTCACGCTAAGTTTTTAAAATAGTTATTTCTGGATCCAGTTTTTATTTTTAGTTTTTACTTTTTATCGAAATTTTATATCCAATTTTTATTGCCAATGAACCGATGACTATAAATTTCAGTACGGGACTTTTAAGAACTGCAATTTTCTTATAAAGATCTGGTTGTATAATTTACGTGGGCCCAAAACACTAAATGACCTATCGTATCTATCTTGATCCTTTTTAGCCTCTATTTTCAGCCTAATGTAGATTGCCTTCTGCTCAAGACGGCTATGATATTATATTTAGATTCTTTTTTAGAACGGTTACACCAGTAAATTGCAAAATTGTTCTTTCTTCTTAGCGGTGTTAATTGCCACTGTCGCCATTGAGATTCCTTGCGTGAACGACATTTCCCAAAAATTTCTACCATGTTACGCCCTCAATATAAATATTATGGAATATATATTATAACTGTTCTGCTGCAACCAATAATAATTTATTCGGCGAGGCTGAATAACGACTGGTAACCATGTTCTTTTCCGAAAATCTTTGTTATTGTGACTTATTACCAGTTAGCCAATATTTCTGATACTTTTAGAGTAAAAGCCTAATATACACTTTTCGCTTTCGTTAACTGTAACAGGTAGAGTGAAGCGTTTCCAGAAATATATGTTGTTGATCAGGATTGTTGATCACTAACCTAGTTGATCTGCCCATGTCCGACTGTCCGTCTATCTGTCCGTCCATATGAACGTCGGGATCTCAGGAAAGATTTCTCATACAGATTCCAGAGACACAACTTTGCCTATTAATGTTCCCACACCCACACTTTTGAAAGTATTTAAATTTTTGTAATATTTTTTTTAGTCTTCTAAATTTCTATCGATTTGCCAAAAAACTTTTTGTCACAATCATTCTAACAACAAACCACCCAAATCTACCACGCCCACACCATGGAAAAATGTTTTGATTGCTCATTGTTTTATTGTTTGTCTTGCCAATTTCTATTGGTATACCAATAACACTTTGGCCCCGACCCTCCTTACACCTAGAAACCGCACAAAACGGTCACACCCACACTTTTGAACAATTTGAAGTGATTTATTTGTCGATATCCCAGAAAAATGATAAAATTTCTCGTTTGCATTTCCAGTAGCTATGTAACGGTTATATGATAGTCGGGGAACTCGACTATAGCATTCTCTATTAATGTTTGTCTTGCCAATTTATAATAAAGCTATAATTTATAATGAAGCTATGCTAAGCTAATAAAGCAAAATCCAAATATGTGGGAAAGACAGTTTGGAGAGCTTTATCAAAACTTTCTAGCTTTTAAGGTTTCCGAGATCAATACGTTTATACGGACAGGCAGATGGAAAAACGGACGGACATTGTTAGATCGTCTCGGCCGGCTACTGATAGTTATCGAGAATATAAACACTTTATCGGGTTGGAAATGCTTCCTTCTGCATGTTAAATTTTCAACGAACGAAAAGTTTACACTTTTACTCCAGAAAAGTCTATGCAGACTAATGATAGAAAAAGGGTTCACAAATAATACTAACAATTTAACAGGAACGTTTTCTGCGAGATTTAATTAGCTTGCTTAGTATAGTTTTGTGATTTCTCTTTATTTTTAGGTGAAAATTTGGTTCCAAAATCACAGGTACAAATGTAAAAGACAAGCGAAAGAAAAGGCAATGGCTGAACAAAATCAACACAATCAGGTAATCCTTTTACGCAAAAATCTCTCCTCAACTATATTGCCAGACTTCTTAAATTCGTTTTTGGTTTTACTGATATTCATTTATCTGTATTTCAATGCCGTTTATTGTTTTAGTTGATTATAAATTGAATTCGAATTTGATTGCCTGATAAATCGTAAATATTGTGTAAAGTTATGTTTAAAATTGTTATGTTAAAAGGAATTATATACGATTTTTTCTACCCTCACTGTTAACTAGTGTCACTTTATAATTTTAATGTTAAAAATGTAACGATAATATAAAGAATAATCAAAAGAGATAATGAGTTCTTCGACTAACAGATACCAGTTAAACATCTGGTCGGAGTGGAAACAAGAATTCTCGACTTTTCTTTGACACAAATTCAAATTCAAAGACACAAATTGGCGAGAATTCGTAAAACAAATTATAACACAACAAAAAATAAACATTTTTCGAAAGGGTGGCTGTTATGAGCGGTTTGTGGGCACAATGGGTCAACAAACTTGCGCCGCGTCTATGTCTCTACGATTTGTATGCTTAATATCAAGCTTCCAGCATTTATAGTTCCTGAGATCTTCGCGTTTATACAGGCGAACAGACGGTCTCAGCTATTAAAATGTGGGCATGGCAGTTTTGGTAAAAAGTTTTTTGACTAATTGATTAAATTATTCAAGACTAATAAAAATATGAAAAAATATCAAAACATATTTCAAAAGTTTGCAATATGGGTCAACATTCTTGTTCTATGACGGACTTAGCTTACGATACTGCCTGGAGAAGTTTATTTAACCGCCACAATCGTCATCGAAACATTCTGAACACTCTACGTTATTTGAATCCTGGTCACATGCGAAGGCTATCGCCCGAGGAAATCTACCAGAAGCCCAGCTTTTACTTGCCACATCGCCCTGTGATTACTCAAAAACTTAGGATAGTATTTGACGGCTCCGTTAAGAACACAAATGGACACTCTCTAAAGGACGCTCTGCATATGGGCCCCAGTATTCTGAGAAATTTGTTTACCATTTGTATACGTTTCAGAATATACAATGCAGATATTGTTAAAATGTATAGATAAATCTGGGTGGCTGACAATCATTGCGTATCATATGATAAACACTTGCCTATCGAACACTACTAACTGTCTACTATAACATACGGAAGATCTGGCGCACCCTTCTTAGCAGTAAGGGTACTGGATCAGCTAGCTCACGACCATAAACCCGAGTTTCCTACAGATGCAAGTATACTTAAGGAGGAGTTTTACATAGATGACGTACTCACTAGAACATACACGGAAGAAGATCGACATAAACTGATACAACTACTGGAACGCGCAGGCATGGAGCTTAGCAAATGGGTCGCGAACTCATTATGCATTTGCACGGAAAAGTAATTAGGACGGCCAAGGCAAATAATGCTTCGTCAGCAAAGATTCTTGGTATTCATTGGTATCAAGAATATGACACTATATACTACTTAGTTTGCCGCACATCAAATGCGAAAAGCACAAAACAGCAAGTGCTTTCTGACGTGGTGACGCATCTTTGACCCACTTGGCATACTTTTTCATAATCCACTTCCACAAAAACTCGCTGAATGGTGGAACAAATGCCACAACAAACAGGAACACATTGAAGTACACGGATTTTCGGATGCATCCATCAAAGCATATTCTGCGGTCGTCTACAGTCGAGAAGTGTATGAAGATGGCACTATATCCGTTTCACTCATCCCTACAGCGCCTCGAACTATGCTGTGTTTCGATTGCGGCTTGGTTTTCCTTGCAGCATGAGAAGATTGAAATTCACGCTTGGTACGACCAATCAATGGTTCTACCTTGGGTAGATCATCAATCAACCATCGAAATTAAAACGTTTGTAGCACATAGAACATCAGAAATTATCGATGCTATTCATGGGAAACTCATGGCATCATATCAACACCAAGGAAAATCCGGGCATGCTCTCAACTGAAATGCTCAATTTTGACCTTTGGTGGACAGGCCCATTCTGTCCTTCCTCTTTGCTCTTCCTCTTTCTGTTCTTCCCTTTCAGAAAATCGCGGACAAGGAAATTGAAAAATTTGGCTTTGGTCACACAGCACTAGCATCGTTTGTCTTCGATAGGCATAGGGTTGCTATAATGAGGATCGTAACTAATTATTGGACAACAAGCAGTTTCGAAGCCGTTCCCAACTTCTTAAATTTTCTCCGATTGTATGCAAGGACGGCATTTTAAGAGTGGGAGACAGATTAGGCAATACGCAGCTACCGTCAGATGTCAAACATCCTATTTTGCTGCCAAAGTAACATCGCATGAAAACTGGGCAAACACACATCCAGGTGTTTCTGCACTGTTTGTCATTGTACCGCAAAAATATTCGATCTTTGTCGCAGCAATCAAATAAGAAATCTGGTCCACGACTGCATAAAATGTTTTTGACAATGGCACACATTTTGTGGGTGCAAAACGCATTTTTGATATAATGCATCACCTTTTCCAGTCGCAGCACCAACCGTTGCACCATAGGCACTGCAATAACAAGATGCGTAACGGCCATACATTGGTTTAGCACTATACAGCCACTTTTTTGGTGACGGCCAAAATTGCTCTCTGTCCGCTCGCTTACGCTGAGAGCGTAAGAAATCTAAAAATAGAATTTGCTTTCTTGTGTGAGTAAAAACAATAGACGAGAACGTGTATATTTGTGTGTGCGTACTTTTGCTAGAAGACGATTTTCGGTCCGAAATTTCAATTCTGATCGAAGAAACGAATTTACATATTTGGGGAGTTTTGGCCAATTTCGTAGCAATATGATATAATTGCGCGCATTTTAAAAATATCAAATTGAAATATAACAAAAAAAAAACTGAAAACAACTGAATATAATGCGCATTTTAAATAATAAAAATGGATCATTTACATCCATCATATTAAGTCACATGACCTAATAAATATACTAAATAATTAAATCATATACAAAGGAAATTATTATAATTAGAGTATGGAAAAAAAGAAGTCATTGCATTGAGAAATAAATATTTCATAAAAATAATACGTAGTAGAAAATAAAAAATTTATAAATAAATAAAATTATGAAAACTGTTTATTGCAAGAGTCATATCTGGAGGCACGAAGTGCGGACACAAGCACTCGACAATAATTGCCTTTTTAATTTTTCACACGTCGCACTCTGAATACTCTAATAACAAATATTCTACTATAAAGTCATTTTTAAAATTTATTTTGTGATATTATGATTCGGCTATTACTATTTCTAAGCAATATTTAAATAATAATAACGTTAAGGCAATGCAAAACAAGAATTTTTCACATGGTGCCAATTGATCAAAAATAATATAGATTTTAAATCTAAGATTTTAAAGTCTCAGAATTTCTAAGGTGAAGGGCATATTTTGTCAAATTTACAATGCATGAGCATACGTGTGCACACGTACAGTTGTCTGCTATCACTGTATGCGTAGAAAAGAGCTGTTCGCTGTAGAGCTCTCTGCTCTCTCGCTCTTGAACAAAAATTCGAGAGAGCCTGGAGCCACCTCTAGAGCCACGTCGAAAAAATCGTGTGCCAAAAAATCGTATGGCGTTACGCATCTTGTTATTCTAGAGTCTTTGGTTGCACAGTCCTTGGCTAACGATGGAATCAAATGGAGGAGGTATACCATACCATTCACCACATTGGGGAGGAAAATGGGAGTCAGTCAAACTGAATTTTCGTCGTGTCGAAGGAAAGACGACCTTACCTTTGAACAGATACATACACTTCTGGCTCAGATAGGCGCAGTGGTTAATTCTCGAATGTTATGTTTTACCCAGACACTGACATAACAAACATATCTCCAGCCCATTTTTTAATCAATCTACCATTCAATAGCGTTCCAGAAGGAGATCCAAGTCATTTGCCAATTAAGCGCAGCATTTACAATCAATTGGCCTCGGATAACAAGTAGAATAATATGAAAACCAATATATCTGCAGAGAACCTGATACTGGTCAAGGATTCGAATCAGCCACCAGCCGCTTGGCTTTTAGAACGCGTTGTTGAAACGTATCCTGGACCAGATGGACTCGTGCGCTCTGTAAGGCTATAGATAGCAACTGAAAAGAGAACTTGCTGGCATAATATAGTCCCCTCTTCAGGATCCATGTTTCAGGGGGGCCGGGATGTTGATGAACGAATTATATCGATGTTTACTATATACGAATTTTAGTAATTCTGTTGCCCTGCGCCGCACGTATATATCTATTTTTTTTTTACCAAAAGAGACAGTCACACTTATGAAAAACATTAAAAAAAAAACAGAAGTTCACACACCAAAACCTGAAATTAAACCTCTTTTAAGAGTTCCGCAAACTATGAATGTTTTATTCTTATTCACTGAAGACCGGAACAGGTATCTTTGGATGTTTTTGTTTGGGATATTACAGGGTGCCCTACGGATTGTTCATAGTATCTTCGATTGAACCCTTTGAATGATGGCAATGTATCTGCTGGAGGCACTTCATCATAGATATTGGGGAATAAAATGAGAAAACATTTAATAATTGTTCAGAAGTGCGGGAGTGTCCGGTTCGGGTTCTTTAGGTTGTTAGAATGGGCGTGGTAAAAAGTTTTTTGGCAAATCGATAGAAATTTACAAGACTAATAAAATTGTGAAAAAATATCCAACAATATTTCAAAAATGTGGGCGTGTGAGTTTTGGGCGGCTTAAGGCCGTTAGATTGGGCGTGGCAAAAAGGTTTTTGGCAAATCGATAGAAATTTACAAGATTAATAAAAATGTGAAAAAATATCAACACGTTTTTCGAAAGTGTGGGCGTGGCAGTTTTGAGCGGTTTGTGGGCGTTAGATTGGGCGTGGCAAAATGGGTCAACAAACTTGCGCTGCGTCTTTGAATCTGTACCTTCTAGCTTTTATAGTTCCTGTTACATACTTTTCAAAGAATCTAGTATACACTTTTACTGTACGAGTAACGGGTATACAAATATTAGAAGTGCCGTAAAATAATTTGATTCGTATCGCTCGTCAGTCATTAGTCCTCATTGCCCCTCCAGCTTAGCTGTCGCTTGATCGTAAAACGATCAGGCAATATTTTTAATAATAAAATGCATTGCCATTGTTAGCCTCTTTAACAATAAAATATCTTCTAATATAATAATACCTTTTGGTTAACACTATTACAAAACAATAAAGATTGATATAGTCGAGTTCCCCGACTATCATATACGCGAAAAAAATATCTAAAAAATTTTGAAAGGTGTGTGTGTGCGTGGCAGTTTTAGGCGGCTTGTGGTCGGGGAAAAAGTTTTTTTGCAAATCGATAGAAATTTGCTGTATGCTGAATCTCAACCTTTAGCTCTTACAGTTTCTGAGATATCGACGTTCATACGGACAGATGGACAGACTGACATGGTCAGATCGACTTTGCTATTGATCCTGATCAAGAATATATATACTTTATATATTCGGAAACGCTTTCTTCTGCCTGTTACATACTTTTCAACGAATCTAGTATATCCTCTCATTCTACGAGTAACGGGTATAAATATATTAATCGTAAAAAGAAAGACAGTTGGCACGAGAATATATGTATAGATAATATATAAAAAGAATGACTGTTCCGTCAAACTTACCCGACACTCTAATCCTGGGCGACAAGATCTCGACGTGTTGGATCTGGATCCTGGGTGTTACTAGACAGCTGTTGGAATTATGTACGTGCGCCAACATATTGCACAATAAACCAAACGTGGTACAAAAAAAACAAGTAAATATGGTCTATGGAGCAACAAGAGAAACAGCAATAAAAACAGATCAGCAGGAGAAGCGACAGCAGAAAGGACCAGAGGGAACATATAAGGCGGTATTCGTTGTGTGGAATTCAGCAGAGACAACCGGAAGTGTGTAGTAAACCCGAAAGTTGTCAAGGAAAACTAAAACTTATAATAACCGTGTAATTTTCAATTTTCAAGATAATAAAGAAAACAGGCGTATTACACTAAATCAGTAGCTGCAGCAGTGAAAAATAATACAATGAGTGATTAATAAAGAAGCAAAATGCAGAATCGTGTCGAAGCAAGTGGAGAGCACAGTGGCGCAGCTGGTTTAATTAAAAGAAGATCGATCGACGAAAACACAAGAACGTTGAAGGATTTGGTTCAGCTGCTGGCTATTAAGATGGAGACGGATGAACGAAACAACGATGGCTCGATTACGGCGGAAAGCTTTGCGAAAATCATTCCGGAGATTGTCGGGTGGTCCACACCGGTGAAGAATTGGTTTCATGATTTTGAGCTGAATACTGCTGCCTTCGACCTTAACATAAGACAGATTTATGTGCAGGCTCGCGCCATCATGACGAACACAGCGAAGTTGTTTTTGGATTCCACGTTCCTACACCAATATTCAGAAATGCGTATGCAGCTGGAGACGGGTTTCACCCGACAATATATGTGCAGCGCGGATGTGCACGAGCAGTTCCGCGATCGAAAGAAACGCAAGCAGGAAGCATTTCACGAATACGAACTGCAGATGAAAAAGATAGCTTCACTTGGAAACATTGAAGAACGCTCGGTGATCCGCAATGTTGTGGGCGGCCTAAACATAAACAGATACTCTCTCTACAGTTGCAAGTCCTACAAAGAGCTACAATAGCAGTATGAGGTGTACGACCGCGTGGCGAAAAGCCGTTCAAGCCGAACGATGGAAAGTGGACGTCGAACCTTCAGCGGGAGGAAAAGTCACTGTTTCAATTGCGGATCATTAAACCATCTTCGCAAGATGTGCAGGTCTGCCGTTAAATGTCTCAGTTGCAACAAGGAGGGGCTTATGCCAAGAGATTGTCCAGGGTCCGCTGCTGGCGTCCAAGTTGTAGTGGAAGTGGAGGGTCTGGTAGATACGGGAGCCGATGTATTTATTATGCGCAAGTAAATCTTAAATCTTATGCGCAAGTTCGTCGTAGTTGAGGATGAGGACATCGAGTATGTGCTCGGATTTAATTTCGTCTCAAAGTTAGACTTTACGCTGTCGGCCGACGGTTACAAGTTTTCTTCCGCACTGGGGGATCGTCCCGGATGGTGAAATCTACTTTTTCATCAATACAATAGATTTGTGATTGCTGACGAGAAGGTGAAACTGCTGCTGCAGTGAGAAGCATGTCAGCAGGCTGAGAGCGGAGCTGCGTGTCCTGCAGCACCGAATGGAGTCCCAGCAGACGGAGAAGGAGCAGGTTCAGCGCGATCTCAACAAGAGTGTGCTGATGCGAAACACGGAAGAAGTACGAGAAATCCAATAAGCAAGGCGAAGAAGGCGGCGCGTGAGGAAAAGCAGCGCGACAAGAAGTTGACTGATGAATATATAGGACCGTACGCAGTTTCAAGGGTCAGAGGAATGGTAGATACGACGTTCAGAAAGCAGCAGATTTTGAAGGCCCATCTAATACTTATACCAGCGGTAAGTCCAGGACAATGAGGATGATTGCTCCTCTGGGACAGATGATTAGTGGTATGGCGGAATGGCCTAATGTAAGAAAGGGTCCGAGCAAGAGCGCGAGAAGAGAAGCAGAAGTGTGAAATTCAGCAGAAACAGCCGCAAGCGTGCATTAAATCCGTATGTTGTTAAAGGAAACCCTAAACGTTGTAATAACCGTAATACTTGTTACTCGTAGAGTCAAAGGTCCGTTGAAAATCGTCCGTCTGTCCGTATGAACGTCGATATCTAAGGAACTTTAAAGGCTAGAAGGTTGATATTCAGCATACAGATTGTAGAGACAAAGAGGCAGCGGAACCTTTTTGGCCCACGTCCACTCTAACGCCCACAAACCGCTCAAAACTGCCACGCCAACAATTTTAAAAAAGTTTTGATATTTTTTCATATTTATATTAGTCTTGTAAATTTATATGGATTGGATGGAGTTTTTAGAAGAACTTTTTGCTCCAATCTCACACTTTTGAAAAATGTTTAGAATTTTTTTTTCGTTTTATTGTTTGTCTAGCCAATTTTATTGGTGTACCAAGCCCTCCTTTCTCACCTACAAAACGACCAAAACGGTCCCACCCACACTTTTATACACACACTAATATCTATCGATATCCCAGAAAAACTATGAAGCTGTTAAGATATGTCAAGTAAGCAGAAAAATTCGGATGTGCCTCTTGAACGCATATACTTCTTCACATGTAAAAGGCCTTCTTGTGAAAATAAAGAAATAATATTAACCTATGCAATGGTCTTAGTAGTGATGATAAAGTGGTGACGCTTGAATTTCAATATTTGTTGCTTATGCAGCCGAAACATTTAATCGACATTAAGTCCGATTAATGGCTGAGTCGCGCCACAATATGCGTTCATGCGTTCACTGATTTCGGGAAGACTTAGTTTCACTGACAACGAGAACCAAGACAGCAACTCAATTGCTCCAAATCCAGACGAAGTTACGGCCTATTTTCGTGAGCTCAATCAGCAGCTGGAAGCGTTGCAAACAAACGCTTCTCAAGCCCAATAGCAGCACCCGGGTCCACATGTGCCCTCTTAGCGTGTCTCGGTAAAGTTTTCGAAATTTCGGACGTAATAAGTCTTAGTGGCTAAGTGTGGCTTGAACAAGTCTAACGCTCGTTTCGCATATGTGGAGAACATAGTAACACGTCCTCCGATTGACAAGATATACCTTGCTCTGAAGACCTAACAGGTTGACAAATTTTCTGAGACACAACAATCATAACCATCCGAAATTTTCACACACATGCTACGCCTTGCGCCTTAAAACATATTACGTACCCAGATTCTTGTAGAGATGCCACAATCTATTCGACTAACTTTAACCGTTTCAAGGAATCAGATTTGGAAAAACTTGCGAAAGTGGCCTATAAAAAGCTAGAAGCTTGGATGACTCCTACTACTATTTATACAATTGCATCTTACAATTTTCAGCCTTTGAAGAATTCCGTAAATGCAGTCTAGCAACCTAGAAGTTGCAAATTTACTACGTGCCTTGTCCCGACGGTTAAATACCCCGAACGACGAGATCAATAGTATAAATACATTAACATTTAGTCGACATTCTGGTAGATCGCTTATTTCTGGAAACAAGAGCGGTCGGGCAGAACTCGATTCTGAGCTTTGTTACTACCACCAACGCTTGAAAGTGCAGGGAAACATTCACATTCTGCACGTCTTTAAACTAGTACGACTCAAAACTGATTACCAAGCTAATCTAAGGGAGTTTTCGGACACCGATTATATATTTACGATCAAGAATTCAAATTCTAATAGACTCCGGCTCCGTGATTCCTCGAACTCTTATTAAACATAATCTTAAGGCAAGCAGTTGGTTGTAGTATGCAGCAAACAAATCCTTGATCAACACGCTTGATTTGGACCTTCAATGCAGTCTAATCCGCACAATGCACACAGCTGCACTTTTAGGACTACGTACATGTTTCAAGGAAGATCTTTTAGATAAAAGATTCGAATGATACGACCTTTTCCGACCATCAACCACTTTAACCATTGGAGGCACCATACACAGAGGCATATTTTCAAAGTCGACCTACAGATAATGTTTCCATAATTAAGGCTAACAACAAGGAGATATAGATTTCTTTTGATTGACTTAAACTAGCACATTTGGTAGTGGATGGTATAGAAAGTAGAAAGTTCTGAGCTCTCGTCGTACTTTGGTTGTTGTCTGTTTACAATGACTGAACAATCTAAAATAACTGGACTGCTGTCGATTTCAGATGACTTTTAAATGTTGGTAAGGTATGGAGCTAGAAAAGATTCGTAGCAATACGACCAATCCGCGGTTGAGGGAGTGCAGCTTGGGACCGCTAGACCTTATGATTCGTTGGCACTGGTTTCACAACCAGTAATCACAACCGATTAGTTTACCACCAAAAGGTTCCAGAACTGAGTCCGGGTTACCGGCAAAAGCTGGCCGTTCAGGAACACTATCAGCAGTGACAAAACCCGCCTCGGTGGTTCGACTATAGAAACAAAGTTTTGTTTCTTAGCCTTCCCTGGATCAATCATCATTTGATGATGATGATCAAAACAAACTTACCGTAGTGACGAGTCGAACATATTTCCCCATGTGTTCTGTTAATATACAATAGGAGATAATTGTAGAGTCGAGTTTCCCCGATCATCAAAAAAAAATTTTAAAAGTGTGGGCGTGATCGTATTTGGCGATATTAGGTATGGTATATTAATTGGCAGGACAAACAATAAAATAAAGTTTGGGGTTGGCAACTTTGTGGGCATTGGGGTGGGCGTGTCAAAATATTTTTTTGGTAAATCGATAGAAATTTACAAAACTAATAAAAATATGAAAAAATATCAAAACATTTTATAAAGGTGTGGGCGTGACAGTTTTGGGCGGTTTGTGGACGGTAGACTGGGCGTGGCAACATTAACCTTCTAGTTTTTATAGTTCCTGAGATATCGACGTTCCTACGAACGGAAATACAGACGGACATGGCCAGTTCGACTCGGCTATTTATCCATCAAGTCCAGCATTGAATAGGTAACAATAAAAAATGAAGAAAGACGGAAGCGTTTTCGCCCATTTAATGTATATATATTTTTTCAGGATCATTGCTCAGGATCTATTGATCTTGATCAAGAATATATATACTTTCGGAAGCGCTTCCTTCTACGTGATACATACATTAAACAACCTTTTGACCCTTAAAAACAATTGAATGTTTTTATATTCAAAAAATTTCTTTCTGGTACCCTAAATATTATAAAGCGAAATTTGTGACATTTTTTTGTTTTCTTTTTATTTTAGCCTGCAAGCTCACCAAGGCGAGTTGCTGTTCCTGTACTTGTAAAAGACGGTAAACCGTGCTCTGGAAATAACAGTTCAAGTCAATCGCAACAGCATGGAACCAATTCGACGTCAGCAGGCAATAATACCGGTTCAGCAAATAGTGGAAATGCCAATAGTGGAATAGTTTCGGTAACTGCAAATGTTTCGAGTGGTCTCAATCTTATAACAGGAGACGCTCCCAACTCCCACTCACCGGACACATCGTCATCTTTACTAGCTAGTTATGGGACTGTTGGAGGTTCTAACGTTGCTATGTTACAGCAACCTTGCAATAATACTTTGATGTCGAATAGCTTGGCAATGGCATACAGAAACCAAAATAACTTTATTTCTAATGGACATCAACAGCAATGTGGCGGTTACCTGCCCTTACAAGGCCGGGCATGGTAAACATGGAAAAAAAATCGATTTTTACCTAAGTGTACTCCATTCGGTTATGTAAGTGAGATATATACAATTTAAAAAATGTTATATCGGAAATTAGATTCATAAAATGAAAAATGAGTATTTGTAGTATAGACCTATCGAAACGTCAATAGTAAAAAAATTATATAAGCAAATGCTCAAATAATAAATGTATTTGTAAGTGTAAATAAATAGACCAATGTATTAAATAAATTTTAATTATTATTGGAAATATTTATTTCATTGGTATTCCTGGATATAATAACAACAATAATGTCAACATCTAGAACAACAAACAACAACAAACCCTAATATGCAATCTCACCGTCTGCATACGCAGAGCTCCAAGAATATGTTTGGCAATGACTTCCGCCACCAGTGCTTGTGATTACAAGAAGACTGCAGTTCATCGTGGGCCATTGGAAATAGCGAACCGACATCGATCCTTTGCCAAGTAGGGCGGCACAGCAGACTGCTTAATAGTTGCAGCTTGTTAGAGACAGCATGTGTAGTTTAAGTTTCTAATTGGATTTTAATAAATAATGACGTTGTTCTCACTTCAATTTGAAGTCCAATTCTTTTTATTTTGTACGCGTAGAATAAAAGGCATACTAGGTTCGTTAAAAAGTATGTAAAAGAAGCGCTTCATACCATATAAAGTCAGTCTGTCCGTATGAACGTCGAGATCTAAGGAACTATAAAAGCTAGAATGTTTAGATTCAGCATACAGATTCTAGAGACATAGACGCAGCGCAAGTTTGTTGGCCCCTGCTGCCACGCCCCCTCTAACTCCCACAAACCGGCAAAAACTGCCACGCGCACACTTTTGAAAAATGTCCTGATATTTCTTCATCACTTTAAATTTCTTGTGAATTTCTATCGATTTGCCAAAAAAAAACATTCAACACATAATGGCCGCAGAACACGCAGCGAACTTAGGAAACTTTAAAAGAGTAACACATGTAGTAAAAAATATCCGACAGTTTTCAGGTGTAGACCGAAGACCATATTTTGGAAGCGTATAGTGCTTTTCGGAGTACTGCAAAATACTATGGTATCATACATACGATACGTAATAAGATTGTAGGGCATGCGGACATGGCTCTGGAATCCTACAGTACCTCATTGAACTGGCGATCAGTCATTACGCGGAAAAATGCGACATTATGACCTTAGAATACCAAATGACAATCCTTATACAAAGTGCTAATCAATCGGTGGAAGAATTCCATCACGCAGCTTAAAAGCATCTATCCCTAATCCCTAACAAGATCATCCGTATGGGATTAGGAAGAGAAGCAGAAGGGTTAATGACAAAAATGTACAGAGATGTAGCTTAAGACTTATCATCAGCATTACACCTTTGCCTTTCACCTTTTAAAATCGATAAATCGGATGGTTACCTATATGAACAGACCTCGTTTTGTACCAGGTCCAATGCCAGATGGGTTAAAGCGGCAAAAGAACTTCAATATACAACTAAAGTTGAGGAAAACGAAACATGACACACCGAGAGTCTATCGACAAGGATAGACTATGAACGAGCTATTGCAGAGTACGAAGATTATAACAATATTAACGACAACATTAACGACAACTTGGACGACTACGTAGGTCAGATAGACGAAACCGACGCTGACAATAACGCTTACGACCTTTTTAATATTCAGGACGTTAACAAAAAGTTTTTCATGTTGCCCACACTATAATCTTTTGATGCACTTGGGCAACAATAGATTTCGGAGCAGATCGCCAGCGTCTAGCTATGCGCGCATCTGTACTTAAAGCGCTCATGGAGTCTCTCTTCTCCCCTTTCATTCTTATCTCGCTAGAGCTGTCGCGCTATTTATTCAGCTAAACTACTTTGTGGATATGCCTAGGGGTTCATATTATGAAGCCAAGCTTTTACTTAATCCAGTCTGCATCTCCAATCAAAGCAGAGCTACAAATACAATAATATTTGCATTTTTGTGCGTTTTTATTAATGTTAGTCCTAAGGGTGGCATATTGGTTATTTTTGTTATTTTTTTACGGAAAACTCGATGAAGTTATCTTTTCTTCGCGAGTGCAATGGATCAATTCCCTAAGCTTGGCGTTTGATTTGGCGCAGACATCGTTGAAAAAAATAGATTTTTACAGAGAAATCGATTGCCCACCGGCTTGAATTTTCCGTTTGTAGTTTATATGGATGTGAACGCGAAACTGAACCGAGGAATAGCTGCTTTGCTGATTGACGGCTTTAATCGCTGCCAAGTCAACATCCATTGACATTATAAACAATGCGGATCGAATTAGGAAGCCTCGGTTGCCAATTTTGGAAATTGCTCGTTTTCATGGAGTTTTACACTTCAGGCACACGTTCCGCCAATATTTGGTTTAAAAGGTGTCGAGAACGAATCATCAAATGGTCTTTGGGAGTTCAGTGATTTCATGAATTCAGATTTGCGGGCAATTTGCACCTTGGCCACTACGGAACAAATGTTCTATTCAAACATAAATTTAACTATTCACACATTTCAAACTATTACAGCTTACAATCACACACACATGTTTTGCTTAATATTAATAATAATTCTTTTCTCATTAAACGCAACCCTGGAGCTAAAATTTTGGGGGCTCAGTCGGAAATATTTGGAAAATCAGTCATCAAACTGTGTGTGTAGAAATTGGATAACCCCTTGTGCTATTCGTTGGTACTATCGAACTGGCAAAGTTGCAAATAGATTATTGTGAAATTTTCTTGCTGCAACGTGAGGGAATGATAGAGAAACCGACCTAGGTTTTGACCTGAGGTTTGATGTCAGCTAATAACTTCAAAACGGAAAGAGTTGTATTGAGTTATACTAGACCACATCTTATATGATACCAAAAAATGTGGTCTTGGCAGCGCCCCTATATATTTTTTAGATGGTAACTCCGGAACGGAGGATGATATTTAAATTATTTTTTTTTTTTTTTTTTTTTTTTGCATTGAGTTACACTAGCCCATATCTTTTAGATACCAAAAATTGTGGTCATGGCACCTCCCCTTTATATTTAATTAACTAATTTTGTATAGGAATTTCTCTAATTTCGTCTGCTTCTTCTAGTCCAAGCAAAAAACAACTGATTTCGTTTTAATGATTGCATTATTTATTATTTTATAAATAATAACAAACAAATTAATTAAAAATTAATTAAACAATTCATCAACAGCCTCTGCTTTGGAGGTTAATTGCAAGAAAACTTTAAGATCACATTCAAATGAACTAAATTACCTACAACACAGTTTATATATTATGGTGAAGTTAGGTGAATATAATGTTTAAATCTCTAGTTAAACATTAGTTTTTGTTTCTGCTAATACACCTAAAATCGCTTACAACACTCAACTACAGGGACAGTTCCTTTCGCTCCCATTATCACTTGTTTAATAAAAACTTTTCTTTGTTCCTTTTTTTTTAATTTAAAAGCGATTGTGCGCTTGTATACAGCTGGTATCTTACCCGTTAGGTATTTTTTAAAATTTCTGGTACGCAACACTAAAGTCGAATCTTATACTAACATAATGGCGTAATTAAAAAAAATAGCTTTTTGGCCACGCTTACAAGGCGAACGCCTTGCTAGTCGCAACCTCCAGTCCCTGTTCAGTTCCTACAGACGCTCCGTGCAATCTCCCGGATTACGCCAAAGTCCCTGAGGACGTTCCATCCTAACCCTTTCCTCAAGCTGGTGCAGCGGACGCTCCGGGCAGTCTTCCGGTTTACGCCGAAGTCCGTGGGACAAGACGCCTTGTAAAAGACGAACGTTCCACCCTAAACCTTTCCTCAAACTGGTGCGGCGGACCTGGAAGGGTCTGCTCGACGGCCTCGTTTCTGCTTTTCTGCGGCTTTCGTTGTTCTGAACGATGCGGGCTGCGCTGCTGGGTGATAGACGAATTGTTGTCGTCCACGGACTCACGGTAGCCAACGGCTTCTTTCAGGCTATCGCCGGGCGAGAAGACGACGCGTGAACCCCACGTCTGCTCCGACTGGTGGCGCCGGTGCCACTCCTGCTCGGTTCTTAATCACGCTCCAGGCGAATCCTATCGGATTCCGTTTCAATACTGATTCCGTTTCAATACTGAATGCTCCTAAACAGAGTGCGCCAACGGCACAAGCACGCCCAGTTGCGGGAAGGAAGTATCGGGCAGCCCCACCGCGTCACTCGAATGTGGTCCAAGCCGGCCAAGCGGGACGGGCTAAAAACCCATTACCGCAACTTGGTCAGCCTGGGGCCCGGGATGACCCTAACCGTGAGGGGCTGAGCGGGGCCAGAACGAAGTGGTATCTTCGTTACCTTCAGCAGGGCAAGTCACCCGCAAAAGCTTTGTCTCTGGCCAAGACACCGCAGCCGCTAGAGCAAAGGCCCAACTCTGCTTTGAAGCGGGCAAACTCTACCCTGACGCCTCCGACGGAAACGATTAAAGAGGCAGAAGGTGGAGAAGAGCAGGCCACTGACTGCTCCCTTCGATGGCCCAAGTACCTCAAGGGCTGCAAAGGCAACTGAGGTACGCAAGCCATCATATGCGACCGTAACTGGGGCCATTAAAGTTGCGGTCGTACCAGAGGGGTACCCCAAAGTCGTCCTTAGCAGTGAGAACCTCTCACAGCTCGATGACGCACAAATAGTCCTCTCCGGTTGGGATTCTCCAATCAAGTTTGGAGAAATCCACTTCAGGGTGGGCCACCTGATAGTGGACTGCCGCAACGCAACCACTGCTGAGTGGCTGCAATCAGCAGTCCCCAGCCTCAGTAAGTGGAGCGGTGTCTCCCTGGAGGTAAGGATGGGGGAAGACCTGCCTACGTCATACAACATCACCATCTTCTGCCCCAGGACAGGCCACCTCCCTCCAGGACGACTCTTCTGCTTCCGCCTTTTGCAGGGCCACATTCATGGCCGCCTTGGCCGCTGCTGCATGTGGATCCTCGCCTTGGAGGCCTCGTATTCCTTCCGTGCTGCCAAGCGGTCGGGCCGTGGGGCCCTTATTGCCTCCAACCGGTCAGCTTTCAGCTTGCACAGCCTGACGTTCGCGTCCACTATAACGCCCGACGTCTCCTCGCTCCCTTTGGCATTCCGCTTCCCTTCTTTAAAGTCTGGGGCGGTCTTCGGTAGGTACCGGTCTGCAGCCGGGTCCCTGGCCATGTCCAGCCTCCATCTTCTCTTTTCCTCGACTGGGTCCTCCTCCCATTCTAGGTCGCTTCCCTCGATTTAGGCAAAGTGCTAGTCTGTTTGCCTCGCGCAGACGATCTACTGGCGCTAAGTCTCTAAATTGCGGACAATAATATATGGCATGCTCTGCACTATGGCAAAGCATGCAACCAAGAGAATTTTGGGTGGTACCAACTAGCGTCGAACGATTTCTGCCCACCTGAACGCCTGGCGCATAGGTTGCCATGGCGCAATCCACGGCCAAAGTCCTACATCGCTATTCCAGGAATGCAGCCATCGATTCCCACGACGGAATAAGGTTGGCAAAGAGCGGATCCTCCAAGCGCTCCTCCCACTTAGCTTGGCTGGCCGCATCCAGCTTTTGCAGCAGCTTTTGCACTATGATGCAGCCAGCGATTTGCTCAGTGGTGCCCAAACCCTTCAACGCACGAATGTGAGCGTTAAACTTGTTCGACAATTCCCGAAGCGATGCCACTGAACCATTCCGTACTACCTTTAAACCCAGAATCTCGGTGATGTGCGCCTGAAAAACGAGACGCCGATTATCAAACCTTTTTTGAAGCAACTCTAAAACCGCTTCGTAATTGCTGTTTGAAATCTCCAATGATCGGATAGTTTCCAGCGCTGAATCCCTCAAACATGACCACAGATTTTGAAATTTCTCAATGTTGGAGAGGTCCGGATGGCTGTCGATTATGCTCGTGAACACGGAGTAAAAATCCGCCCAGTTTGCGTAGCCTCCGCCAAGCGTTGGCAGCTGCACAGGCGGCAACGGCATCGGCCTCGGCCGCGGCTGCGTTTGAGGACCACTACACTGGTGGGGCACAACACCTTCCGCAAAGCGTTGAGTGCGGCGCGAAATGCACATTGCGTTTGGCTATTTCCGCGCGAACACTAGCCTTGAATTCAACGATGAATTCATCGAAAGACTCGCTCATTTCACTGCCAATTTCGTCGAAGTCCAATTCCTCCAGTTCTGTATGCAGAACATTGAAGGCACTTTGCAGCTCATCAATCTGCTCCAGCCTCACCGTAAGAGTGGGTTCGTCGTACCCGCTTAGCGTCTCATTAGACAGCGACGTTTGTAGCCTCTGCAACCTGCTGAACAGCGCATTGGCTTTGCGCTTTAAAAAGGTCACCCTGTTTTTGTCACCTTCAGCGGGCATAGCAACAAATTGCATTTAATTCGGTTCAGCGGGAAGATGAGCACAAAATAGATGCCGAAAATGCAAGCGGGGTCAATGCACGTAACGATATATGTAGCAATGTATGTGTATATGCAATGCTAGCTCGCTTAAACACAGCCACTATCACCGAAATCTCCACTCACTTGTCCTACCGATTGCGATTTAAAGTATTTATATTTAATTTTAAACGGGATAAGTGCATTAATTAATGCATGCAAATTAACACTATCACGTCGGGGTCACCAATGTTTAGCTATTGAGCTTTTTCAATAGCTGTTGCGAAAAATAAAGAAAACCGAAGGAAGTTTATTTATATTACGACACTGTTTATTTTGCGAATTGTTTAAGGCAGCTAAGGCCTAAGCTAAGTCTTTTCCGAAACACGACGAATTGGCAATTGGCGGGGCAGACAGCCGAAATGCAGCGCCCAAGCTTAACGTAGGTAGCTAACAACAAACAAGGAATGAGCGCCGTACAGATAAATGCGTGCGAGAACAGCGGTTTGCACTATGGGCATCGCAACTGCTACCACTGACTAATTTGGCTTATAATATTAAAGAATATGAGATTAGTCTACTGCACAGTTTTGGCGGCTGCATGACCCAACAATAGTAATAATAATAAAAACAATAATAATTATAATAATAAAAAAAAAAAAATAATAATAACACTAACAATAATAATACTAATAATAATTATTCATTTGAGTACTTTATTAGAACTAAAGTAGTATGTTACAATATGACTTCATGCTGGCAGTTGACAGCATAAGAGATAAAATATAAGAGAGTCCCGCTTCAGTGTGACTTCAAATTAAAGAGTTAAGATCAACTTAATTATAGCATAAGTTTTTCCGTTGATTTACGATTGCGTTGCTATATAAATACATACATAAATTTATCACTCCTTCTCAACGCAATATGTCAACCTCTACATGGCAAGTTGCTTATTTAATATTACACTTAATATTCATTTGAAAAAATCAATCTCTACTCAGTACAAGAATCAATACAATCCGTAATTTTTATACATCTCTTATGCTTTAGTTGCCTACAGGGCGGGCAGTTCAACTGATACTGCCCTATATCGCCTGAAAAGCCTTATTGAGGATTCACTTACTCATAAGGAAGTGGCGTTATGTGCCTTCTTAGACATACAGACAACGCATCCCTGGCAAGAAGAGGACTAGATGCAACAACCAGCAGATGGATCAAATCACTACTGGCATCCAGGCGAGCCATGGCCACTATAGGAGGACAGTCGTCCACAGTATCCCCACAAGGGGGTGTCCTCTCGCCTCTCTTGTGGAGCTTGCTGGTAAACGAGTTGCTGGACAGACTGACCCGCAGAGGTATACTTTGCCAAGGCTATGCTGACGATATTGTCATTATAGCCAGAGGTGAATATGAGGAAACACTCTGCGATATCATTCAACTGGGCCTCAATATGATCAGCGAATGGTGCAAGGAAGTAGGCCTGAGCCTAAATCCTAGCAAAACTGTTATTGTCCCTTTCACAAATGGGTACAAGCTACAGAGAATGAAGGCAATAACCCTGTCAGAATGTCGCATAGAGGCCAGCAAAGAAGTTAATTATCTCGGCATAACCCTCGACTCCAAATTTAGCTTCAAAACACATGTCGATAACACAATTGATAAGTGCACCAGGAACCAGGAACCTCACCACGCATAATAAGGTGGCTGTACTTCATGGTAGTCAGACCCATACTAACCTATGGAGTAATAGCCTGGGGTGATAGAGCACGCCTTAGCACCACTAAGGTGAAACTTCATAAGCTGCAAAGAATGGCCTGCATATGCATGACAGGAGGAATGCGTACCTGTCCCTATGCAGCCCTAGAAGTACTAATGGAGGTAACGCTGCTTCATATCGTCATTGAAATGAAACGGAAAGCCACCCTAATAAGAATTGAGGGAGCAGGAAATGACTGCAACCTCACAAGAAAGGATGATGAAAGCCTAAAAAGGGATATCCCTTTGCTGATGCAACCAGAGATGAGATGCCAGCTGAGCACAGGTTCGCTCAGACATTTAGCACTCATCTCAGTAATAAAAACAATTGGACAACCCTGGGGAAAGTACACCCTATGAAACCACAAACAATAAAGTGGTATACAGACGGATCCCTCACCGACGAGGGAAGTGGGCTGGGGGTTGTAGGCCGCAGGTTCAATTACCACGAATCAATGGGCAGATACACCAGCATTTTTCAAGCTGATTTCTGTGCTATTGGACGCTGTGCGGAGTTTAATCTGCAAAGGAACTATCGTGGCAAGCAGCCATAAAGGCGCTCAGCAAAGCTAAGATAACATCTAAGCTAGTAAATGGAGTGAGGACAGCCCTAGACAAACTAGTAGCTGTCAACAAACTCACAATAAGGTGGGTCCCGGGACACAACAACATCCCGGGATATGAGTTAGCGGACAACCTACCCATGAAAGGGGCAGAGAACCCTCTAATTGGGCCCGAACCATTCTGTGGTGTTGGTCACCACAGAGTACTGGGCTTACTTAAGTCAATAGAGGAAGAAAAACGTCTGTCCTTCTGGGAACACCTACCAGGACTTAGGCCGTCTAAGATTCTCCTTCGTGAACATATCCATAAAAGATTCAAGACCTTAATCACACTGCCGACTTCGCAGTCATTTGCATAAGATTGGCATTGCAGACAGTGAACTCTTTCGCTTCTGTTGCATGGAGGAGGAGAGCTCTGCACATATTATATGTGACTGCATGGCGCTTTCCATCAGGAGGAACAGACTCCTGGGCATGTATGTAGTCTCACGGAAAACAATTTCATCCCTGAACCCCAATAAAATTATGGCATTTATACAGTGCATTGGACTTCAGGGAGATCTTTGAAGTCATGAAGGGTTAGTACAATAGATCAGAATGGGTCGCAGTACACATAGAAACCCGCTTAATAATAATAATAAGTCAATCTCATTTATCAGCTTTCGCACCTGGGCGCCTCCCTCGCCGCAGTCGAGAGCGCCACATACTCCGCTTCTGTGCTACTTTGAGCAACCATCGATTGTTTTTTCGAAGCCCATGTAAAAATAGCTCCAGCAGCAATCAATACCTAACCGGTGAACGATTTTCTGTCCGTGGAATTACCAGCCCAGTCCGCGTCGACAAAGCAGTGTATTGGTACACCAACCAGTACGCTAGTAGTGCAGCTTCAAATCAGTTGTACCTCTTAGATATCTCAGCACCCGCTTCGCAGCAGCTTATGTGGGTCTGCATTCTGCTGTGCCAGTTTAGTCACAGAATGCATTATATCAGGACGAGTAGTTATTGCCGAATACATTAGGGATCCAATTAATGACTGGTAGGCAACTTTATCCAACCTCTGGCAATCGACCCTGTCGCATTTTACTTGGAATCCAGCTTCTAGGGGTATAACGTTTGGCTTGCAGCCCTGCATCTTGTAGTCATTCAGGAGCCTCTCTATGTACTGCTTACGTTCAATCTCTATGCCTCCAGTTTCGCCGTCACGTTCGATTTCAATTCCCAAAAAATGCTTCATTTTAGAGCCGTCCACAACTATAAATTCTTTTGCATTTAGACGCTATATTTTCCCAAGTTTCCATTTTGAGCAGCACCGCATTTAACCGCTCATTCCATTCTCGCTCTACTTAGACCTTAGTCTTGTCACGCTTGCAAACACCCATTTCGATCCGATAGCTTTCTGACCCTCTGGGAGATCCACCTACGTCCAGATCGCATTGGCTTGAATACTCTCCATCTCCTTCTGCATAGAAGCTCTCCATTCAGCAGAATTATCCATACTCATTGCCTCGTTCACACTCGTAGGGACGGGGACTTCTTCAGCATTGACTGCTTACGTGGTCGTCCGGGTAGGCCAGGGTAGGCCAGCCTCTCCATTTAGCTGGTTCGGAGGGAAGCTAATCAGAGGAAAGCTCTCCTCCTTCTTCATCAAAGTTCTCGCCGATTAGACAAGTTCGGGATGCAATGGAACGGATTTAAGCACAGTCATCATGGTCATTCTCAAATACAATGACGTCCCGAGCCACAGACGTTTCGCTTGCTAGGATTATACAAACGATAAGCTTTCGAAATTTCAGAGTATCCTACCAAAACATGCTCCTGTCCTCTTGGATCGAACTTCTTTTTTTTTTTTGGGTTTTGTCCAGCACGACAGTTTTAGACCCAAAAACCTTCAAGTGTGACACAGTTGGCTTTTTCTCTGTCTATTATTGAAATGGAGTCATTCTTGGTTAAGAAGATGTCTCGGCGCGATTGCTTAGATAGGCAGCAGTGTTAATAGCCTCTGCCCATAGCCAAAAACCAACAGTGCAGCATCATACTTCTAGCCATTTCTACCATTTTGCTGAGGGGTGTGTGGAACCGTCAACTGTCGCTTGATGCCATTTTCTGTCAAGAAAGACTGAAACGCTTTACTTAAATACTTTCGCCCGTTGTCGCTTCTCACGGCTTTAATCTTCTTGTTGGTCTTATTTTCCGCAAATGCTTCAAATTCTTTAAATTTTTCAAGAATTTCATCTCTCGTCTTCAGGAAACAGACATATACATATCGAGATTTGTCATCTATGAATGTAGCAAAATAGTGTGCACCTCCCGTGGAAACAGTTTGCATAGGTCCGCATATATCGTAATGCTTCAATTCCAGTACTTCTGTTGCACGACTTCCACATGCTTTCGGAAATTGCTTCACGCATATTTTACTTTTAGCACACGTGACATTGAATTTTTTGTGCACCACTAAATTATTTTTTCTTTAGACCATATACCATTTTTTTATTAATTATATTATTTAAACTCGCAAAATTTAGATGTCCAAATCTTTGATGCCATATTTTTAAGGAAGTGGCCTGTTTAGCAAAACCCAATTACTTAGCACCATTTGCTTCATTTTTAAATAATAATAAAAATAAATTGGTTCTATTTGTTTTTTATCACCGCACTTTTATTTTTTCAAATTTCACTTGAAAACGATGTTCGATTGCTCGTGTTACCGACATTAAATTAAATTGCAAGTTTTTTACATACAGAACGTTAATCAGTTTTATAGTGGAATTTTTCCGCGACCATCCGATTCAATTTAATTGTTTCCAGCCAAGAGAATGCGCTCTTTATATTCTCTTATTTTTTTAAATATTGATCTCTCCTCAGAGCACAAATGAGCAGTAGCACCCGATTCCAAACACCACATATTTTTCGCAAATTGTCTAGCTGAGCGACAAAGCAGAATGCTGAATATGATTTCGGATTTGCTTTCTTACTCTCTTGCGCTTTTTTCTTCGCTTTGCACTTCGCAGCTTACCTCCACAGTTCCAGCATGTAACTATTCTTTTACAGTTTGCTTCTTGCTTGTGTTCTTTTTCTCCGTTTCTTTTATTATCGCTCTTCTCATTTTCGTTTGCGGACCGAATTCCAAAAACTGTTCGCTCACAATTTTTTACTTGATCTTCTTGTACAATCACGAAGCCTTCAAACGACTGAGGCAATCTTGACAATAGTATAACACTTAGGATTTCTTCTTGAACTAGAAAACCCACTTCTTTTAATTTTTAATAATCAAATACGACGCGCCGGTCCCTTGAAATCTCAAGAGGGGGCTGCGACGGTGCCCTATTCCGGAGTGAACGCTGCTGATGGCCACAATCACATGAAGAAATGCCATCAGCAAAGGTTAAATGGGATTGCATTTGCGAGGCGCGCTTTGAAGTTTTCCCCCGAACTAAGGACTTAAGCGTTATGAGAACATCATAAAATTTCTCATTCAAATTACTATCAATCATTCCACTTTATTATACATATATTGCAGTCTTCATGCGTTTTAACAACGTATCACTGTTGTTTGCGTCAGCGGTAACGTTTCAACAGCAACAAGAACGGAATGGCAGACTTAAAATTTGGTTCAAGCGTGAAGATGAACGCAATGAATAATTAGCGCCAGCTTCCGTTATTCGGCAATGTACGCGCACAAATATAACTTTTTATGTATACGCAATCTTGCTTAACCAACGGATCAATGCCTTTAATTACTAATTGTGCCTCCAATGCTGGTAAAAGGATATGCATTTAGGTGCTGCTGGCAGCTGCGAGACCTGACAAATACAATGTTTTGATTTTCGTATTGAACCCAAAACGTTAATGCAGACACCCTTGCCAGACAGAATCAGACAGTAGTTGAATTTGTTAATTTATGCCGAGGTTTAGAAGGAAATTAAAGAATTTAATCCATAGAAATCGTACTCAAAGACAAAAACAGAAATTGAAACAAATATTTTTTATCAAAAAAGATATGTATGAGAGACAGAACAGAATTGGCTCTAGTAATACTGGAGTCATAAAAACCTTTCTAATAATAATAATCGTTCTTGTCCTAGAAAATAGCAACTCAATAGTACACCCACAGTAGTCAGAGTAACTAGTGCCCAGATCTTACTATAAGATCAGAACGTAAATCTGAGGCAATGGTCATATCGAAAACTTTCAAACAATAGCCACGAAAAATAACCACAACAATAAAAATTAAAATTTATATTTAATCATGCCTCTGCCTTATTGTTAAAGGTGCCAACATTACTTTTCAATGGAGCACACAGCTCGTCAAGATGCTAGTGCTGGCCACATTCCTCTACTCGGACGCTCCATCCTCCAGCGATGAGTTCAACTTCTTCGCGGAGATCCTACGATGTAGCGTGGACATTACCGATCTGATTGGATTCGCCCTTACCTCAAAGCTCATAACAGCTGCACTTGGATGGGCCACCGCCGAAGTGATTTTTTCCCGAAGTATCGTGTGGTTGGGTGCCCGAGGCACCGAGTTCAGCTGGATCTACATGCTTAAGTGCCTGGAGTCGAACGTTCTTCTGGTGCAGCACATTCCTACGGCCACCCTGATCTGGATTTTTAGCCGTCACGATTTGGACAAGGCAGTAAAGCCGCTTTTTAGTCTGCTTCTGGCGGTGACTGACTTCAAAGGCGTCTGGCTGGAGGACGTGCTCCACATTCTGAAAATTTGACCTTGGCTGACGGTGGCTGCTGTAATTGGATTCAGCACGCTGCATATCTTTTCGCGTCTGGCCCAGGATATCGGAACTTAAGCAATCGTGCTAAACACTGAATTACTTTGTTTTTGTAACTTGTTTATGTTTTGGTGTTGTCAGAGAAATTTATATTTTGTAAGAAAGAAAAATTAGGGTTTAGAGAATAAACCCAAATATAGCTACGATAACGTACTAGTAACAGAAAAGCTGCTTGCACTAAGGGGTCTATGGTCTGTTTTAACTATGAAATGCCTTTCCTAAATATATAGGGCCAAAATGATTTATTGCCCAGTGATCGTGTTTTTGCCGACGATCGTGTAACGGCACCTCGCTGTCCCTTTCTCTTCTCCTCACTCATGCTTTCGTATTCGCACGCTTCTAAAAATTATCGACCGACGCCAACAAATCTGCCAAATTTCACAACTTTTTATTTACAACATGACAACTTTCTGCACTTTGCAAATGGGTCAATTTCTTATTGTTTTATCGGTTGAGCCCCCAAATGTAGGATATTTATTATTTAGCACAATTGTTTATCCTAGCAATATTTTTATATTATGACAGTTTGCTTATTATATTAATTATATTAGGTATTAAATAAAACGATGACTCGTGCCAACACTTCTTGCTCTCCGGACATACGACGACTACGCAACTTTGCCTTACTCCGGACACGACAACTTTCAGCTTTAAGATCTTTTAACTAACCACTTTCAACCCGCTTTGTTCTACTTCGACTCTCTCTATGCTTCTTCTATTTTCTTATATCTTCTTGCGCTCACGACGCTACCCTTTGCGATGATTATCGACCATCGCCTATCGATAACTATTGTTACATATATTTTTGCTATTGAACTGTTTGTTTTTTCGTTTTGGAGTTAAAAACAATGGGGCGATAGCCTTTGTGTGTGTTTTATACATATATACTTTTATACATAAATATTCCATATATACTGTCCGTTAGTCCGTTGTATGTTGCTGATCGTTACGTTAGGCTTGTGTGAAGGAACGAGGGGGCTATAAGAGAGGAATGGAAGCTGTCGGTGCCGGGTTGGTGACTCGCTCGTAACATAGCTTAATGTCGGATGTGCCCTTAAGGTATCTGAAGACACGCTTTGCAGCCACTTTTTTGTGTGTAAGGATCAGTATTTCTTTGTGCTGGCTTGGCCACACTGTGCATATGTGTGCATATGTGGCCTTGCAGTCATAGCTGATTGATAATTTCTCGGATCTACTTTTGTGCAGCTTGTAGACTTGGTTGTAGCACGTTAGAGTGGGCGTAGGAAGGATTCAGATGTAAAATACTACAATAAAGCGACTTTAATTAGAAACTCAGGTTTCAAACCTTCCCAAGCATTCCTTTATATGGACGACTTAATCGTCAATGAATGCTCACAACAACACATGATCAAAAATTTAACTAATGTTTTTGAACTGTTTAGGACAAATAAACTGAAGCTACATCCGAAAAATGCTCATTTTTTATGTACGAAGTGACATTCCTAGGTCATAAGTGTACAGATAACGAAATACTTTGGGATGACAAAAAATATGATGTCATTACAAACTACCCAGTCCCACATGATGCGGTCACTACTTTCCGTAATTCGTCATTGCAAATGTCTTCATATACGTTGGGCTTAGAAGCGTCAAGAGTTTGTGTAGACAAATCTTTTTGTATTTTTCCTGCGCAGGATTTTTTCTGTTTACTTTCCTGCCTGGTAGTGACTTTCAGGACTTTACATTGTAGGTTTTTCAGTTCCGATATGGTTATCCTGAATAGAGCATCTGCCACAAAATTGTCTTTTCTCTTTAGATACTCCGACCATACAAGGTGTTAACTCCTCCCCTTCAATATCACGGGGGATCACGGTGATATTGTCTGATTTCGGTAGAGGTCAATTTCCTCTACAGGAAATACAAGGGAGAAAAGATGAGCAGAGCCAATCCTATCTCCGTTAGGAATGAAGCCAAAAGCTCTCCGGTAATTTATGATTTATTTTTGGCGCGGGTAAATAATAAATAAATATTAGTGTTAGTAGGATCAAATTATGTACTAAAAAAGTTAAGGTTGATTGCTTTGGGAGCGGCAGAGAGTCAAGATTACAGGTAATAGGATAAAGTCTATTATAGTCAGTACATAATACTCTGTAAGGGTCATGCAACTCATAGTTAGATCTTCAACGATTTAAGTTTTCATTATTTATTCTAGTATGTAGTGAATCTACTTGGAACCGAGAAGTTAAGCCGACTAATCAAGTCGGGGCTCTCAACATCAACACGAATAAGCTTACAAATACAGACTGTTCCAAGCATAGCTCTACGGTTAGCTAGGGAAGATAAATTAATTAAAAGTAGTCTACTGGAATAAGGAGCGTATAGCGTATATAAGCGTATATTAGCTTTGCATCCCAATTTAGGCACCGCAAGGCTAAAAATAAAAAGTTTTTTTGAACTGATTCAATGCGGTCCGAGTGGACTACGTATTGTGGACTCCAAACAGGAGTTTATAGTGGGGCAAAATATTAGATTCGACCTAGATACGGCATAGGAGTATGTCTGTTCGGAATGAGGTAAAGTAGAATATGTTGTTTGGAAAAACTTGGCGAATAGATCGGCTATTGCCAGGTCCGATGTTACCGTAATGTTTTTAAAAAATAGCGAGGATGGGTAGGAACTTGTTTTTCGCTTAGTGTTAACGAAATTATAAAACTGTTTCGGATCCTGTGCGAACTGGGGATTACAACGGTTTAAATAATTCCTGTAGCACTTAGCATTAAAAACGGTAAAGTTTAACCGAGCGCTTACATATTTAGAAAGGATAGACTGAGAACCGGTATTTTTAAATTTTGTATAAAGTCGGGACTTTACATTCGCTTTGAAGTATGAAACTTAAGTTAAACTGGCGTCATGTACGTACTTTAGAGATAGCCGGTTATCGTTGGCTGTTACTTGCATCCGTCTTTCTTCAGCGTGGCTAACCGTTGTGTGGCCAATGGACAGGTAACCTTCTAGTTTTGCGTAGGTCGCGTTGGGGCTCATCGCCAGCTTGCGGTGTTGCAGCTTTACCTGCTTCCCTTCGTGGGTCGTGGGATATAGCTGCATAAGGCGACTTGTGACTTTTGAGTCTTGGTTGGCATGGATAATAGCTTTATTTAGGATAGCAGTTGTCACGTAGATGTTCCAACCAGTTTATCTAGAGAGGTTTTCTCATGGTCGCACTGGCTATCCGGTTAAGACCCTCCCTTGCGTCTTTGAGATAGTACTCGACCAAGGTCTCAATTCTCATGTCCGCCAGGGTAGCGGCAAAGACACTAGAATAACAAGATGCGTAACGGCCATACATTGGTTTGGCACTATGCAGCCACTTTTTTGGTGACGGCCAAAATTGCTCTCTGTCCGCTCGCTCACGCTGAGAGCGTAAGAAATCTAAAAATAGAATTTGCTTGCTTGTGTGAGTACAAACAATAGACGAGAACGTGTATATGTGTGCGTACTTGTGCTAGAAGACGATTTTCGGGATGAAATCAATTCTGATCAAAGAAACGAATTTACATACAGAGGTGGTCAAAAGTATTTACACAACGAGCTTTTTTTTCAATTAGTTGACAATTGAAAAAAAAGCTCGTTGTGTAAATACTTTTGACCACCTCTGTATTTGGAGTTTTGGCCAATTTCGTAGCAATATGATGAAATAAAATAATAATTAAAAATTCACGCCCATTCGAATTAACTACCCTTTACATATTTATATTTATGTTGATAATTAATTATGTATAATTATATTATATCATATAATTATATAACATAATTATATAATTATGTATACACTACATTTATTTGTGCTCTTAATGTTCAACAATAAATTTTTTTATACACATTTGTTTTTTATTATTTTTAAAAATATTTCAAAAACTTTAATGTGTATTTTACAAATATTAATAAAGATCAGATGGTGCCTTTCGTTTTCCGAAGTATTAAAATATTAAGTAATACAAATTTATAAAATAAATAAAAATATGAAAACAGTTTGTTGCAAAAGTCAAACTGAAGTGCGGACACAAGCACTCAACAATCATTGCCTTATTAATTTTTCTCACGTCGCAAGCTGAATACTCTAATGACAAATATTCTAATATAAAGTCATTTGTGAAATTTATTTTGTGATATTATGATTCGTCTATTACTATTTCTAAGCTTTATTTAAATAATAACAACGTTAAGGCAATGAAAAACAAGAATTTTTCGCATGGTGCCTAATTATCAAAAATAATATTGATTTAAAGTCTACGAACTTCTAAGGTGAAGGGCATATTTTGTCAAATTTACAATGCATGAGCATATGTGTGCACACATACAGTTGTCTGCTATCACTGTATGCGTAGAAAAGAGCTGTTTGCTGTAAAAAAAACTAAAATTCGAGAGAGCCTGGAGCCACCTCTAGAGCCACGCCGAAAAAATCGTGTTCCAAAAATTCGTATGGCGTTACGCATTTTGTTATTCTAGTGTCTTTGGTAGCGGCTTCATGAGCGATTGTTTATGTTTGCATATGTGTGTGTGTGTCTATGTTGTTGTGTAAACTTGTTATTTTTTAAGTTTCTTATTTAATATTCTATGTTTTCGTATTTCAAGTTTTTTGTCTTTTTTGTAGTTTTTTATTATTTTATTCATATTTTGTATTATTTTTTTAAAGGTTATTACATTTGGGGAGAAGGCAGCGCCCTGATTTTTTGTTTCACTTCCTTAAATTGGACTTATGAAACATTTTTCCGTGTTATCTTCCGTTATCTTTCTATTGGCACTGGAGCCGTTCCCTTGAAGTGTAGCATGACCGGTTCGATTGGCCTAATCGGTTCGTCTCCATTTTTATGACCTGCAATTCCATGCAAAAGGAGTAGGCCACCTATCCAATGGGGAAGAATCCCCATTGACACCTCAGATGAACACATCCAAAGCCCTATCTATGTAGGTTCCAATCAACGCGTTCACTACCTCAGGAGCGTGACTCAAATTCCATTTCATTCCTCAAATTGCTTAGAATCAACGGAAAGTGGTTATTCACCTCCATGTAAAATTTTTCTAATTTACTGTAACCTTGAGTCATTTGACTCAACTGGGGGGCCTTCCCCCAGTTTCACTCACCCTGGATGGTACTTGTTGTGATATATTTGACGTGGTTATCTCCAGTGTTTCAGTGTTAAGCGTTCTTATCCCCTTTACAATAAGTGCATTCTAGCGGGATAGAAGAAGATCATATTAATATTACTGTTGGAAATGTATTTTAGTGCAATTACCCGAGAATTCAAGATGCAATATTTTTTTTCGACTTCTGCAATTCGTTTCATATTGTAACTAACTGTTTTTCTTAGATCTGATCACTACGAGTTGCAGTGAATAGCTAAGAGACTGTGTGTTCTTCCCATAAAATTTATGATTTCTGTGATTGCCCGACCAAGGAGAAGACAGAGTTTCAGATTAAAGTCGCTTTATTGTAGTGTTTGTCTGTCGCGCAGCGTAGCTCCGTATGAATTTTGAGATCTCTGGAACTATAAAAGCTAGAAGGTTGACATTCAGCATACAGATTCTAGACAAAAACGCAGCGGAAGTTTGTTGCCTCTTCCACTCAAACGCCCACAAACCGCACAGAACTGCCACGCAAACACTTTTGAACCATTTTTCGAATTTTTGCATAATTTTTAGTCTTGTAAAAATTCTATAAAATTGCAAAAAAATATTTGCCACTCCCACTCTAACGCTCTACAACCGCCCAAAACGTCGAGATCTCAGAACACAAAAAAGCTAGAAATTCTTTCTCATTTTATTCCCCAATATCTATCGAAATCCCAGAAAAAGTATGAAATTTTGCGAACGCATTTCCACCAGCTGGGGGAAGTCAACTATAGCATTCTCACTATTTTCTTTTTCGTTTGCTTCTCGACCAATGTTTGGAATTCTTTGAACTTTTCGTTTTACATGTATACCGAAATGTATGGCGTTTTTTTCTCAATAAAAGTTGCAAAAAATGCTGTACCACCGTTTGATATTGTATTATTTGGATTAGTTAATTTTGTATTTTTAAGTCCGTGTCATTCTGTTGGCTTTCGGAATAGTTTGGAATATTTTTCCCACATCTCTTGCACTTGGCACAAGTTTCGCTCACGAACTTGTTCATACAACATGAATTTATTTTCAAACAATATACCTTGTCTTTATTGATAATTATATGCAAATTAGTTAAAATCAAATATCCAAGCCGATTTTGCCACCTAATCATTTCATGCTGTTAATTTATTGCAAACACACTTTTAGTTTTATTTAAAAGGAAAAAAAATGTTTGCGTTTAGCAACAAGTACAGTGACTCCGCTAGTATCTATTACTTTCTCTTCATTATACCCTTTACTCGTAGGAAGCATTTCCGACCATATAAAGTATATGTATGTATCAGGATTAAAAGCCGAGTGTATCCGTTCGTCTTACGTATGAAGGTCTCGATATCAGGAACTATTATAACTAAAATGTTAAGATTAAGCATGCAGCTTCCAGAGACATAGACGCAGCGAAAGTTTTCTTCCAAATATTGCCACGACCACTCTAGTGCCCACAAACCTCCCAAAACTGACACGCCCATTATTTTAAAAGGTGTGGTAAATTTCCATCGATTTGCCAAAAACTTTCTGCCACGCCCACCCTAACGCACACAATCCGTCCAAAAATGCCACTCCCAGATTTTTGAAAACTTGTTGGATATTTTTATAATTGTATTAGTGACAGAAAATTCGTTTATTGTTGAGCCAAGACTTCTTCTTTTTTCAAATCGTTGTTAGTTTGGATGTTTTCGTTATTTTTAAAGTGATTTGTACTTTAAATTGTTTATGTTAGTTAGTTGGTCGGTACAGGTTGTATTGTTTGCAACCTATATACTATCTTCAGTATATTTCAATTCTAATTTTTAGACAACTTCGGATCTAGCTCGTAACAGTATTGAATTGTTGCCAGAATTGAATATTATTTGAACATGAATTGTATATATTAAATTGTTTGGTCAAAGTATTAACCAATCATCCAATGGTTCACAATCTATTTCGCAATTAAAATTTGTAATGAAATCCAGACCAATTATTCCATCGCACGGTATTGTAAAATTGTATGTTACTTGTTGAAAGGTTTGAGATATTATATATTTACCTGTTTTTTAGATCAATTTTAACCAACCCATTGGACCTGATTGTACAGTGTACAATGCCTGTATGTTAACAATATGTTTCTTTTGTATTTCTTTAAACACATCGGAATTTTCTTTAATCAAGGAAATGTCTGCTCCCATATCGAGCAAAAAGCTTTGATTTGTTTTGCTATTTGAATAAAATTTACAATTATATTAAGACTAGGAATAATAGTGTATGTTTTAGAACTTAGTTTTGAGTTTCTAAAGGGTTATTGTTGTTTCCCGAGTTACTTTGTGTAATGCGGACCTGGTTATTTTGGCCTCTGTTTGAGTTACCATGTCCGCTAGAGTATACTCTATATTGGCCTCTTCCTCTATTATTGTGGTATTTGCGTCGGTTATTGTTATTATTATTGCCGGGGTGGAAATTTCGTCTTCCGCGTTAATTCCCACGATTGACTCAATAATTGTGTTGTCCGTGGTACAGTATTTAATTGGTCAGTTGCAACTGTGCAACTATTTACAAATTTGGACATAGCATCATCCAGAGTGTTGAATGTGCCAGCCTCCATGATAAGTTTAACATTATCGATAGTAGAGTTATACTTATTGTATGTACTGATTAGCTGTTTTTTTTTTTTTTTTTTTTTTTTTTAGATTTAATAATTTTGCCGAAATGACATCTACGGAATCCACATTGAACTTATTTTTTAGTTTGATTATTATTTCTTGGACCAAGTTCTCGTTTTCTATTCGATTTCAGGCATTACATTTTAGCTTAGTAGTCTAACTACGAAAGATTAATGCGATTCCTTCGGGGAATCTACTAGAGTCAGAGAATCTATGAAAACTTTTAAATTTTCAGCCTTTCCATCGAACCTGGGGTGAGTGATGTGCCCAATTTGAAAAATTCAGTGGGTGTGATAGTCATTTTGTCATCTTCGATTAGAGACTAACACATTATCACTGTCAGATTCGGTATAAATTATAGGTTTTGATTCGTCTAGTTCCGCAAGCTGACTTTCTATAAATTCAGCATGCAATAATATTATTATCAATATTTTTTCTAAATCAAATGTTTATTACTCTATACTTTAGAGAAAGTAACAATTTTTGACACTGCTTTTTATGATCTCTCCATATATTTATTGAAAATGTCGACTATTCGATAATACTGTTTTACTTTATATGGTTTATTAGCAGATCGGAGTTAATTACAGTATCCTTATTAATGAATTTATATTCCGAATTAAATTTGTCATTAACTCGGTTAATTTACCTTGCTAATTCTACCCATTCCTTACTTTTTGTGAATTTTTACTGATTAAAAGATATCTCATATTAATGTTTTTTATTTATGTGACATTTTCTAAATTTATTTTTTGTGGTTTTGAATTTTACATATATATGTCTAGATCGTTTGCTCTAGTGATATATTTCTTTTTTAGTTTTTTAGAATGCATTTACTAGCGTAAAAATAATAATTGTATGAATTTTATGAATTCATTGTTTTAACAGTTAGAACTAACATAACTCTAGCTCACCGCAGTGTGTCCTCCAGACTTTCTGACGACAATGAAAATACCAAGTTTCCCGGCTAATTTCCAACATTGCGATGGCGAAAACACAGTGTGCCTGCACATATTAAGCTAACAAATCCCATCACATTGAAACTGGCTGACAACATATGAAAATTCACTTAAAAATACTAACTATTGCAATTTTCGATCCGCGACAATTAATATGGTTAATTTTTGCGTTTTGTTTGTTTTTTATTTTACAAAATTTCCTACCTAAATTGTTGCATGACTTTACAAGTCACACGCTATTTGGGCAACTTTAATGTCGCTCAATTTTACATTCGTCATAATATTTCGTTTAATGAATTTAGTTTAATGCATTAATATTTAGTTTAATGCATCACAGTGCATTTTAACATGTACATACATATATAAAAATAAAGTACATTTTTGTTCTGGTATTTTTGTTGTGCGATCCAGGTAGCGCTGTTGATTCCGGGCGATGAAAGTGTTCTCGCAGAATGGCGAGCAAAGCGGTCCTACACAATCGTCTGCGTTCTTCTATTTTAGCGCCGGAATCATCCTCTTCTGCTGTGGCTAAATTAAAGATTTAATGTTTGTATTTAAAATTGAAGTTTAGGTAGTAGTGAGCGCGGTTTCTTTGTGTGGTTTTCTTTTCGATAGTATATTTTTTAATTGGTCGAGCTCAGCGTGCAGCTTGACCGATGTATTCCTAGATATTTTTCCATTGTTTAGTAAATTTAGCAATTTAGGACAGAATACAATTATTTATAAAGAAAAACTGAATGAAACTCCAGAAAAGGGATGGCTGGACATCCAAACACTACGAATGGCTAGATCTGGCTAATGGGCTCCATCAAATTCAAATGGACCCATACTATATTCAAAAGAAGAGAGAACGTTATAGTCGAGTTCCCGACTATCAGTACCCTCAGCTACTCAGCTAGTGTGAAAGCGAACGCGAAATTTCAACATTTTTCTGGGATATCGATTGATATTGTGGAATAAGATGAGAAAAAGATTAAAAATTGTTCCAAAGTGTGGGCGGGATCGTGTTTTTTGCTGCTTTAGATCGTTAGAATGAGGGTGAAAAAAAGTTTTTTCGGCAAATCGATAGAAATTTACACAAGTAATAATATTATGTAAAAAATATCAAACAATTTTTCAAAAATGCGGGCATGGCAGTTAAGGTGGGTGTTGCAAAAAGTTTTTTGGCAAAACGATAGAATTTTAAAAGACTAATACAATAATACAAAAATATCGAAAAAATGTTCTAAAATGCGGGCGAGCCAGTTTTGTGCGGTTTTAGGGCGTTAGAGTGGGCGTGACATCATGGGTCAACAAACTTGTGCTGCGTCTTTGCCTCTAACTCTAACCTATAACTTTTTCATTGCAACCTGGTAAGCTTGTTAATATTTGAAATATGCGTCACATCCTTAGCAATATATGTGACTTCATGTCCTCTTCCTTTAAAATTTGCACACTGTGCGGTCACTGATTGCCTTACGTTCACTTTTTGGAAGATAGGCGGTCACATTCCACTGAGTTGCAACGGCTTGGGATTTTGAAAGATGATTTTTTTAAATTCCCGTATAAGGAGTTTGTCGTCAGCGAATGTTGTTTTGGGCTTAGGCCCAGATCTTTTTAAGTTTTTAAATCATTATGTTTTATAAACTTTTTAATTTGATAGTACATAGTTTAACGCGACAAATTAAACCCTTTCGCAATGTTTTTTACTTTAATTACAACATTAAATTTCACTACCATTGATGATCTAATAAACAAACTTAAAACTTAACTTTTTTAATAACGTTTTATAACCCAAATAATAAAATTTAAACAATTTTTGATTTACACGTGCTCAAAAGCAGGATACAATTTACTAAATGACAAAACACAAAACACTTGTGCCAAACCAAAATTGGTTGTCTGAAAGTGAATGCATTGTGTAAGCCGTATAAAAATTGTCATTTTGTGTCCTAAATATTCATTATTTGCATTGCTCATCGCCTTCGCACTGCTTATTAACGGTATCAAGCGCAAGCAAGTTTTAAAAGAAACAGGCGATTTTATAGAAATGCTTATGACGTCTAGTGTAGGTAGGGAAAGCGAGTGATAATAAGCAACTTAACTGCAGAGCGATTAGCAGAACGCTAAACCAAAGGTGCAGGCGAGAATACTAAAAAGAGGGAGCACGGGAGCTTAGATTCTAACGCAGCTTCTCTGGCTAGATAACGAAGAAATTGCTGCACAGCAGAGGTGGCGTAATGTTTAACGATGTCTAACGTTTTTTTTTTAATGGGCAAGACAGACAATTAAACAAAACAAGAGAGAATTATATAGTTGACTTCACTGACTAACACATACCCATTACTCATGTAGTGAAAATGCGAACGCGAAATTACATCATTATCGCCATTTTTAAAAAGTGGGGGCGAGGCAGTTTTGGGCGTATTTTGGGCATGGCAAAAAGTGTTTTTAAATCTATAGAAATTAACAGGACTAATACAAATATGCAAATATATCAAAACATTTTTCAAAAGTGTGGGCTAGGCAGTTTCGGTCGGATTGTGGTTGTTAGAGTGTGCGTGGCAACATTAGGAAATAAACTTACCCTGCGTCTATGTCTATGTGATTCTAGCTTTTATATTCCCAGAGATCTCTACGTTCATACGGACGGACAGGCCAGATCGACTCGCCTATGGATCCTGATCATTTTATTTGGTCGTAAGCGCTTCCTTTTGCCTGTTACATACTTTTCAGCGAATGTAGTATACCCTTTTACTCTACGAGTAACGGGTATAAAAACAGGCACTCTGCACTTAAATGCCACTTAAATCTTCAAGCTTAATTTCAGTATTTCAGCGTTCATAGCGTCAGGCCGACATAAAGACGGACATGGCCTCGGACTCGGATATTGAAAATGATCAACTGTACCGATGACATACTTTTTAACGAATTTGGGATACCCACTATTCGAGTAACAGGTATAAATATTTGAAACAAGTATCTACTGAGTTTTGATCCGATTTTTTGCATTGATTTGGATCAAACATAACAGAGCAGTAATCGGGTTTATAAAGGGTATAAACATATGTGACAAATAGTAAATAGTACAAGCATCTACTGCAGGAAGACCATCTAAAAATATTCTCATCCAGTCGAATGTAAAAAATTAAGATCACGATCTCAGCAGGGCCTAAGTTTTCAGTTGACCGATTATAAGAGCTTATATTAATAATATATTACTGAAGACGTTGTGAAATTCATGTGAGCAGAAAGAGCAATCAAATTTCATCCCTTTACTGAAAGTGAACAAAAAGATTAAAAAATCGTTCAAATTGAATAACCACCACAAATAAAAGGGTGAGTATAAAGAATTGCCATATGAGAAAATAGATTCGACGCGCAGTGTGAGATAGAATATACAAATATGTTGTAGTATTGAAACGCAATTATTTACAATATCTGTAGTTAATTTCCAGGTACGAAATCAGAATCTGGCCACAAGAACGCCCCCTCCCCAAATAGAAATTCTACCGCCAAGTTAAAGACATTTTTTCTTAAGCATTTTTAAACGGATTATTGAAAAGATAGTTTTCAAAAACGTGGGCATAGTTAAACATGCGAGTCTTGTTTTTCCTTTTGATAAAAATCTATTCCGAGTTTTTTGGAACACAATAAAAACGTTCTGGGGCTCTCTTAGTTGCGGAATGCTTTTGAATATGTTCCCAAATAAGTATTCTTTAATGTTTCCTAGGTTCCTAAATGTGTATAAAATAATTATTTCTAATAAATATATTCGTGAACCTTTGAATGTGTTAATGTAGGCATTCGTTATTGGTTTCTAAAAATATATGAAACTAGAGTGAACGATATAGTCAAGCTCTTTGACTCTTGACCCAAGACCCAATAGTGCGATCGAGTATTTTAAACATATTTGAATCTCTTTTTAGTGTGGCGCGTGAACAATTTATTCTCGTTCGCAACCCAGATAGATAACTGGTCGAGAGAAAAGAGTGGAAATAATTCGAGGCTTTCCTGCTCTGAATGCCAGATTGGTGGAATCTCTGCTCGAAAGGGTCCCAACGAGGGTATATAAAGTTCACCGACTATCAGATACCCGTTACTCAGCTAGTGTTTTTGGTATAACGATAAAAATTGGCAATACAAACAATGAAACGAAGAAAAATCTAAACATTTTTCAAAATTGTGGCAGTTCTAGGGCGTTAGAGTGGGCGCGGCAAAAAGTTATTTGGCAGATCAATATAAATTTACAAGACTTATAAAAATTATGAAATATACAACAATTTTCCAAAAATGTTGGCGTGGCAGCTTAAACGGTTATGGCGTTAGAGTAGGCGTGACAACATGGGTCAACAAGCGCTGCGTCTGTCTGCATGCTTAATCTCAACCTTCTACCTTTTATAGAATCACAGAAACCATCATCAACAATATCAATGTCGGCAGCGCGGCGGTGCCGGCCAAGGAACAGCGGGCTGAACAGGAATCTTCGATATATACATATATAAATAGAAACAAGAGAAAAAGAAATCCCTACAACAAACGAAAAGAATAGAAGAGGAATCTATTATTTTTATACCCGATACTCGTAGAGTAAAAGGGTATACTAGATTCGATGAAAAGTATGTGACAAGCAGAAGGAAGCGTTTCCGACTATATAAAGTATATATATTGTTGATCAGGATCAGGATCATAGCCGAGTCGATCTAGCCACATGGCTAGACGGCCCGTATGAAAGTCGAGATCTCAGGAACTATAAAAACTAGAAGGTTGATATTCAGCATATAGATTCTAGAGACAAAGACGCAGCGCAAGTTTGCTGACCCATGTTGCCACGCCCACTCTAACGCCTTTAAACAGCCCAAGACTGCCACGCCAAACATTATTGAAAAACTTTTCGATATATACATACATATACCCGTTACTGGTAGAGTAAAAGGGTATAATAGATTCGTTGAAAGGTATGTAACAGGCAGAAGGACGTGTTTCTGGCTACACAACGTATATATGTTTTTCAGCAGGATCAATAGCCGAGTCGATCTGAAGCTGTTCGTCTGATCGTACGTTTTTCCATTTATCCGTCTGTCTGTCCGCCCGTATGAATGTCGAAATCTCCGGAACATAAAAGCTAGAAGGTTGGTATCCAGCATACAGATTCTAAAGACATAGACGCACCCAGCGCAAATAGGTTAGCACATGTTGCCACGCCCAATCTAACGCCAACAAGCCGCCCAGAACTGTAAAATTCTATCGATTTGCCAAAAAACTTTTTGCTACGCCCATTCTAACGCCCACACTATCTGATAGCCACCATTAGTCGACGAGGCCAGACGAAGAATATTCGCCTGAGCGCTTCTTTTGAAAATAACATCCAGTCTGCTCTATATTTAATGTTCGTTACACTTTTTAATCCGTTGTAAGTTCCCGTTCTCACAGGACCCGTTTAAGTTTAACACTAAGCGCAAAACAATTTCTTACCCTTTCCTTACTATATAAACCAACTAACAAGGAATAGCCGATCTATTTGTCGAGTTTTTTAAACGTGTATTAGGTTACCTCATCCCGAAAAGCCTTGCTCTAAACGAAAGCTCACTGCTTTAGGATCTTTAGCATGATAAGCCTGTCTATTCGACAGGTCCCGACTGAATCCCTGGCTGTGTGCTTAGATTTTGTGCCGAAGCTTTGTGCAAGCCTCTACTGAAACTGTTTACCTCATCTCTGGAGTCTTTACAGCTCCACCATATTTGGAAGGAGCCCTTTGTGATTCCTCTTCATAAAAAGGTAACAAATAGGATACAAGGTATTACATAGGAATCTCTAAATTTTCGACTATCCCAAAGCTTTTTCACCACGGTTTTATGAAACGCAGATCAACAACCACTAACCTTTTGTAGCTAACTTACTTCGTATGAAGGACATTTATAATGATCTTCAAAGCACTGCTTTATTAAAGCATTTGACTCTGTCAATCATTCTCCTCTTAATAACTCTCTTCCTTGTATATTCCGGCTCCCATTGGGTGTCCCACCAAGGAGCTGATACCTTAGTAATAAAACATTCGCGTGTAATAATGATGTTAAATGTTGATGTTAAATTATTTCTCCAGTATAGGGACATTTCTTGCCATTTGGACTTACAATAGAATAGCTTTCAATTATGGTGCCGTGATAAAGTACTAAACTTAAATGGCTCCAAGTGTAAATTTACGACCTTTTGTCGTGTCAATCCAGTACAGATATATATTGTCATTATTTATTTACAGAGCGAGTGCTGCCGCTTTCAAATGCAAAGTTAAGACTGAAGCTACAAGTGAAAACGCAACACATATCGATGCGGATTCATTCAGCAATCGCCACATACAACTGCCTTGCAGATCTTCTAGCCTTTTGGATACGCCAGCCCACGACTCCGACACAAATGAGCAGGCAAAATATTGACACCGCAACGGGTAACACTCGATGAGGGCGATCAGCGTCAATTTCCTCCTTAAATTAAGACGATAAAGGTACGGGAGACTTTGCACATTCTGGGTAGCGGTAACGTTCATCAGGGGGAATTTTGCTACTCCCGGAACTTGGCTCTGAACGCTATTTCAACGAGTGCTGTTGTCTACTTGCACCTTGGCGGCTCTGTCGTTGATGATAACGATCCCGTAATCCACGTAGGTGATGGGATCCAGGCTCCTGGCCACCCTGTGGTGCTTGCCCAATGCATCCAACAGATCTCGAACGCGCGCCGAATCCACATTCCGCAAGTGCTTCATGTGTGACAGTGGGAATGTTTCCGTTAAGTCAATCGTTTCCTCCACCACGCGCGCTTATTCCGACAGGTTTGCGGTGGTTTGATATTGCTGGGCAATGGTGGTGCATCCGTGATGCTAACATCAAAGTTGTTGGACAGCATAGACGTAATTGTGTGCGAATTCAACGTTGGCTCGTTGTCGCAGTATATCCTCTTGGCCTTTGGGAAAGTAGTATTCGGACCAGACCTGCTTTACATTTTTTTTTTAATATGTCTATAAAACGATTCTTGCAGTTCCAGAATTTCGTGGCTGGAAACTTCCGAACTTCTTCATCCTGTATCATTGCAAGAGTTATGATTAAGGAATGCGGAGTTCCTTAAGTCGTGGTTTCCAAGTTCCGATTAAAGTAAGAAGACGTGTGATTTGTTCGGTCACAGCAACTAATCTAATTCTATATTCTAGCTCGGATCACACTTAGACCTCTGCCGAGAGAAATAAATAGGAAGTACATAGTGTCTAGTGCACTAGTGTAGTGCCTACTCTTGAGTGGGTCAATTCTTTGCTGAACCGGTAACTCCTCCCCTCCTGGATTAAAGTGACGGCCACAAAGAAGGAGTAGCCGTCACGAAACTCGGCTCTAGTATCGTGCTAAACACCACTCTTCTTCTTATATTGATGAGGCATATTGTCGTAACGACTCCGACCAATAGTAATCCCTATAGTATAAATTATCAATAAATTATTTAATTGGAAGCATGGATGGTCAGCTTATGCAGCTGACAGTTTGATTTTATTGTCCTTAAGCACTCTGTGCTTAGAAAAACGAGGTGTGAGCTTATTCCTTCTATTTTCTTTTCTGAATACTATATCATCTGAATTTACTGCATGCAATTGGTTGGACTCTATCTTTGTTCAGTTTTTCAATTCTCGAATCCATCTACTGCTGTAACTGTGCTTTAACCCTAGGATACAGCGTATTCTGAAATTAATTTAGTCTTTGTAAGAAATCGCGTTCAGTATCGAAAGTAACTTCTTTATTGAACACGTGAGTTCTTCCCGAAAATATTTCCTGTTTTCGAAAATTATCCTGTAAATTTCAGTGAGAGATGAATGTAGTCTTTCCACTGGGGAATTTTTAGACGATTGTTGGAACGACGTCACGTGTGTATCAATATTATACTGGTTACAGAAATCGGTAAAAAAAAAAAAATTTTCCCAGAAAACTCCGTGCCCTGTTCGAAAACAAGCTTTGTTGGTATACCTACGACACAAAAACAGTGTATTAAGGATTTTACCACATTTATACAACTCTTAGCTGGAATTGTATAGGCACTTGCAAATTTTGAGAATTTATCGATAAGCATAAGAGTGGTCTACCCGTTTATGGTATAAATATCCATATGAATGGTACCCCCGGAATCTCGGTCTTTTAACACTCAGGTCTGGGTGGTCTTAAATCATACTTTACCATTTGGCACATATCGCATAGACTAATTATTTGGGTAATCCTGTGTTTCATGTATGGAAAGTAAAGAGTTCTCTTCAGGTGGTTTAACGTTTATTCAATTCCCCGATCATTACTTTTTAAATGGTAGCCTGATCCAGGTAGCCTTTGATAGCCTGCCCCTCATATCAGTTAGAAGGGAGTTACATCTGATCAATCTGTATTCCATAAAATGTGAGCGTGTGATTCCTTTATTAATTCAAAAATTTGGTCGGAAGCGAAAATAGCGTGTAACCTTTTAGGTGTAAGGATTCCTTTCAAGGTTTAGGTTATTGTGTGAAGTACGAATATGATTTTAGTCATCGAGCGTCTAAACTTGTTCTTGAACTAAATGTAATTTCTAGTCCTGTCATCATTACCGTGCTCAAAGATGTATTGTGATTTGAATTCATTTAATGGTCTATCAGCTGTTCTTATTAGGAACTCGTTAGACTATGTTTGGATATGCAATTTGTTTCAATTCGTACGCGACTCAACGCCTCAGTTACTACATTTTGTGGGACTTTCTTATACTCTACTTCGTAATCATAATCCAATAGTTGGAGTTTCCATCGAACCAATTTTGAATTTGGTTCTTAAAATTCATTAAATTCATTAAATTTTAAATTTTTGACCAAAAAGATACGTGCGGAAGTATTTGGTAGCCCAAATGATTGCTAGCATTTCTTTCTCTTCCGTGGAGTAATTTCCTACCGTGGATTTAATGTCCTGCTTGCAAATGAAACCGGCCTGACCGAACCTAGTGTACCTTGTGACAATACTGCTCCTATTGCCACATTACTCGCATCTGTTGTTAATATGAAAGGTTTTTTGAAATCGGGATATCTAAACAAAGAGTCGTTGCACAGCAGTGTCTTGCATGTTTCAAAGCATTTCTCAAATTCTCCCGTTACTAGTATCGGTTCCTTCCCCTTTAACTGTTGTGTCACCTACCTATAGTAGCAACATTAAGCCACACTCCCCAATATAAATCTAGAAAGAAATCCTTACTAGCTCCCCGCTCCTCTGTCGAAACATTTAGGAATGTCCTAGACAGAAGCATTAACCTAAACATGGACATAAATTATCCAGAAGACATCGAAGATGCTATAGTGATGTTCATGGACAAAATTCACGTGGCTGCGACACTTGCTACACCAGGAAGCAGAAATTCTCCTACCCAGAGTAGACGCAGTATACTTCCACAAAACGCTTCAGTTCTCATACATCTCAAACGAAGAGCTAGATGAGAATTTTCCAGAACAGGAGACGCACGCGACCACAACATTTACAAAAGGTTATCAAATCGTCTTAACAAAGTTCTGGTGAAAAACAAACAAGACCACTTTGACCAAATGCTGGAAAATGCAAGTGCTGATGCATCGACAGTGGAAACTCACGAATAACTTTAAAAGACAAGTTATTCCAAAGGCTCCCATCAGAAATCCGGCTGGTGGTTGATGCGGCTCCAGTCAGGAGAAGGCCGATATCTTTGCAAGCAGCTTAGACGATAGATTTAAGCCACTGAATCTTACTCCGGCAGAACACCGTGACAGGGTGCAAACAATCTTGGACCAACCTTTTTAAATGGCCCTTCCCACAAACCCTGTTACTTTGGAAGAGGTAGTAACGCAGATCAAAAAGCTCAAACCTAAAAAATCGCCTCCTAGATAACAGGACGCTCAAACTCCTTCCCATCACAGCTGTACTTTTCTTAGTCCTATTGTTCAATAGCGCTCTAAGGCTGGGACACTTTCCAAGCAAATGGAAATCAGCAATCATAACGATGATTCCGAAGCCTGGAAAGCAACCCACTGAAATAGATGGATAAAGGCCCATTAGTCTTCTACCCACGCTAGGGAAAATTTTGAAAAGGGTAATATTAGAACGCATCCTCAAACTTCCAAGCGTGAGCCAAGCTATTCCAAAGTGGCAGTTCGGTTTCCGAAAAAGTCATGACACTGCAGAACAGCTACACCGAATGGGAAACTTTGCTTTGGAGGCAATGGAGGACAAGATGTATACAACAGCTGTATTCATGGACATACAACAAGCCTTTGATAGAGTTTGGCATGATGATCTTCTAAGTAAGCTTAAGACCATTTTGACGCCACAGCTATTTCTTCTTATCAAAAGCTTTCTATCGAACAGACAGTTCAGTGTGGTTGTCGATGGCGACAAATCGTCTACGCGTTCAATCTCTGCAGGCGTACCCCAAGGCAGTGTTTTAGGCCCGACTCTTTATTCGCTGTATACTTCTGATATGCCGGATTCCTGGTGCTGTACAGAAGTTGAAAACGAAAACGTTCTTATTGCAACCTACGCGGATGATACCGCGGTAATGGTCAAGAGTACAAGCATAAGTGATGCAACCAGGGGCCTACAGGAATATGTGACGGCCTTCGAGAAGTGGGCAACGGAATGGAATATCGGCATTAATTGCAGCAAATGTGGTTGCGTCACATTCACAAAAAGGCCTTTGAACTGCTCTGGAATATCCATGCTCGGCTCCACACTTCGACACGAGACCTTCTACAAATACCTCGGGGTGATTTTGGACAGAGGAGTCGCATACGACTATGATGAAGCAAGCAGGACTTTCAAAGGCTGCAAAAATGTGGTGGCTCTTATCGCCGAGAAACAAACTCTCATTTGCAAATAAAGTTCGCCTGTATAAATCCATCCTGACCCCAATTTGGAAGTATGCGTTGCAAATATACGGAATTACGGCCGGAACTAATCTGAATAAAATAAGAGTTGCTCAAAGTAAAGTAGTTAGATCACTATGTAACTCCCCCTGGTACATGAGAACCAGAGATATAGAAAGAGATCTTAATATTCCAATGATAGGCGATGTATTGAGGACCCATGCGGAAAGTTATATCCCCCGAAAAAAAGAAGGCTAAAAAGATTCCACTCACATGATTATTATAATTATTTGTTCATAACTAAGAAACTAACTTAATTTGTAGTAATGTTGCTTGTAAGTAATGTATAAGTAATGTATATATTGGTATGCCTATGCTGTAAAATGTTATGTAAAACCTGGTAAAGCTACCACATAGGTAGCAGTAAACTTGTTTAATTCCAATTAATTAAATTTACAAAAAAAAAAAAAAAATTATGTTGTAAATCACGAATGAACCCAGTACCCAAGACCTAGAAAGGATTTGATTTCTTTTCTGGTCGTCAGAATTGATAAAGCCTTTACCGCCGAAATTTTCTTGGGATTCGGCTTAATTCCGTCCTCCGTGACCATATGACACAAGACTCCGTGAGAAAATTATGTCATCCTAGTAAACTGAACGGCATTCTCAGTTGAGGTCGGCTAGCACGTTATACATCTCTCTTTGAAACGTTGCTGGAGCGTTTGTGAGACCAAACGGCATACCAATGAACTAGTGCCGTGAAGGCTGTTTCAAGTTTGTCGTTGGGATCCATTTCAATCTGATGGTATCCGCTGGTCAGATCCAAAGCCGTAAAATATTTTGCTCTACCAATTCTGTCGAGTACATCATTGTTGTCAGGCATGGGGTAACTATCCTTCCTATCGTTTTCTCGTTCAGTTTTTTAAAGTCCACTACCATTCTTCACTACTTTGTATTTGAAGCATCCATTTTTTTTTTAACAAGAAATACCGGAGCGCTGCAAGGTGAGTGACTGTGCTTGATAATATTCTATTGTAACAGTAAATGGTCTACAGAATACGGGTCTTTCATCAGTAGTTCTTATTTTGTGCTTTACCTGATTAGCAAATGAGAGTTTATCCCCCTCACGAAATACTGTGTTCGAAAACCTTCTACATAAGCTCCTCGTCGTTTAAATGTTCTGCGCGGATGGCGTCAACTGTGGACGTTGGGATTGCGTCTTGTATTCGACCTCATTGGCATTAGCGAAAGCGAATTCGTCTTCATTAAATTCTTTTAATAAAATTTTCTTTTGTTCTCGTGCGCCGTGTAAATCAACCCGGTTATGAAGAAATCGTGTTCAAGGCGATTGTGGTCATACAGAAAAGATCCTCCTTGACACTCACCAGAACCTTGATTTAGATTCCTCTTTAATTTCACAAACCTCCGAAGAGCGGAGGGGCAGAATTGCGTTGGGCAAGGTAAAAGTGAATTGTGCGACAATGATTTTGGCTGGCAACTGGGTCAGAATGTTCATGCCTATTAATCCGTCAAAACATTGGTGGAAATTGAATATCAGAAAAGGAAATTCTCTTTGATCGTTGACTTGCTCGAAAATGGGTAGTTTTGTTATTTGTGACATTGGGTGTTTCTGCAGAATCGGAGTAATGGAAATGGATTTTTCCAAGGTAATCCTTGCATTATCCCGTACAATTTTAGGGGTGATAAAAGAGCCTTCAGCTCAGAAATTTCAAATTTCTATTGTCTTCAAATGATAGAATTTTGTAAGGCAAGTTCGCGTCCAACTGGAATTTACTCATGAATCCTGTTTGTTTTTCGAGGCTTCTGACCTTTCTTCTTCATCGAAATTATGCTCAGCTTCTGTATCCTTTGTCTTATTGGTTATCTCGAAATTAGACAATCTCTGTCCGTTTGTAATAGGCCTGTTTGTGCATATCTCGAATTTCGGTTGTTGTTATCAACACTATTGCGATTGAAACGGTTATAGTCTCTATTCTGGCTGTCTCTATTCCGATACTGATTGTAAGTTGGGCGAAAGCGATCGTTCTGTCTCACTGGTTTTCTGTTTTCGAAGTTTCAACGAAGTACAAATTTCTTTCCTTGAAGGCTATGTCATAAACTTCTTCCAGGTCCTGTGCCTTCCAATCTCTAACTATTCCTCCGAGGTTTCTCCGTAGTCCCCCTATGAATGCTTCAATTAGTCTGAAGAGCGCTAATTTTATTCTCGTGACCTGGTCGTAGAGTCTCTGTCCTTGCTTTAAATTGAACATCTCCGTCATTAATGTCTCCTCATCCCTTCTGTCCCTACAGTGTCTAATCAGGGCCTCCTCGATTTCATCCCAATTTAAGCTCCTGCTGCGATTACTGTCTCATTAGCCTTCCCTTCGATCTTCTGTCTAACTGCCCTCAACAGCATTGCGGATGGGACTCGCTATCTTAAGGATACCGAACTACCAAAGACACTAGAATAACAAGATGCTTAACGCCATACGCCATTTTGGCACACGATTTTTTGGCCGTGGCATTAGAGGTGGCTCCAGGCTCTCTCGAATTTTAGTTCGAGAGCGAGAGAGCGGAGAGCGCTACAGCAAACAGCTCTTTTCTACGCATACAGTGATAGCATACAACTGTACGTGTGCACACGTATGCTCATGCATTGTAAATTTGACAAAATATGCCCTTCACCTTAAAAGTTCTTAGAATTTAAGTCTATATTACTGCTTTGCATTGCCTTAACATTATTATTATTTAAATATAGCTTAGAAATAATAATAGCCGAATCACAATACCACAAAATAAATTTTAAAAATGACTTTATAGTAGAATATTTGTTATTAGAGTATTCAGCGTGCGACGTGTGAAAAATTAAAAAGGCAATTATTGTCGAGTGGTCGTGTCCGCACTTCGTGCCTCCAGATATGACTCTTGCAATAAGCAGTTTTCATAATTTTATTTATTTATAAATTTTTATTTTCTACTACGTATTATTTTTATGAAATATTTATTTCTCAATGCAATGACTTCCGTTTTTCCATACTCTAGTTATAATAATTTCCTTTGTATATGATTTAATTATTTAGTATATTTATTAAGTCATATGACTTAATATGATGGATGTAAATGATCCATTTTTATTATTTAAAATGCGCATTATATTCAGTTGTTTTCAGTTTCAGTTTTTTTTTGTTATATTCCAATTTGATATTTTTAAAATGCGCGCTATTATATCATATTGCTACGAAATTGGCCAAAACTCCCCAAATATGTAAATTCGTTTCTTCGATCAGAATTGAAATTTCGGACCGAAAATCGTCTTCTAGCAAATGTACGCACACACACATATACAAGTTCTCGTCTATTGTTTTTACTCACACAACAAAGCAAATTCTATTTTTAGATTTCTTACGCTCTCAGCGTAAGCGAGCGGACGGAAAGAGGGCAATTTTGGCCGTCACCGAAAAAAGTGGCTGCATAGTGCAAAACCAATTTATGGCCGTTACGCATCTTGTTATTGTAGTGCCTTTGGTGCAACGGTTTATAGTGTATGGTTCTGCGACTGGAAAAGGTGATGCATTATATCAAAAAAGCGTTTTGCACCCACAAAATGTGTTCCATTGTCAAAAACATTTTATGCAGTCGTGGACCAGATTTCTTATTTGATTGCTGCGACAAAGATCGAATATTTTTGCGGTACAATGACAAACAGTGCAGAAACACCTGGATGTGTGTTTGCCCAGTTTTCATGCGATGTTACTTTGGCAGCAAAATAGGATGTTTGACATCTGACGGTAGCTGCGTATTGCCTAATCTGTCTCCCACTCTTAAAATGCCGTCCTTGCATACAATCGGAGAAAATTTAAGAAGTTGGGAACGGCTTCGAAACTGCTTGTTGTCCAATAATTAGTTACGATCCTCATTATAGCAACCCTATGCCTATCGAAGACAAACGATGCTAGTGCTGTGGAAATGGCTCGTTTCCATGGATCCTCTTCTGATCGGATGGATTTTCTCGCAACTTTCACCACGATCATATTAAAAAATTACAATATTGTCAATTATAAAGAGGCTATGAATTTGCTGATTAATCGATTTGATACTAAAGTTTTACACTTTCAGGCAATATTTGGTTTAAAAGTTGTCGAGAAGGGATCATCAAATGGTCTTTGTGAGTTCAGTGATTGCAATAATTCGCATCTGCGGGCAATTCGAACCTTGACCACTACGCACCAAATTTTGGATGGACTGCTGATTCATATCGTCACTTGAAAACTGGGCCAGAGGACGAAAGAAAATTGGAAAGAAGACTTATCAATTAATGAGCTGTCTACCTGGGATACAATTGAGTCGTTTTTGAAGAAAAGGTGCAGGATAATGTAAAACTTGGTCCAAGCCTTGGTAACACCAACACCAGGCCAGAAAGTGGGAATAAACTAGCACAAATATAACCAAAACTGCTTCTGTTACTAACTCATACAACCGTTATGTTTATTTTGCGATGCAAGGTATCACTATTTGCGAAAGTGTTCTCCATTTTTAAATTTAAATCCGAATATAGTGTAACGATCTGTTTTCTTCGGTTTTTCTCGCTAATTGCAACGAATTGCAACGTCTAGTTCAGATGGTTTGTGTGGTCGTCCCACCAAATTTATGATTTGTGTCATTGCCCGACCAAGGAGAAGACACAGTTTCTGATAACTTTATTGTCAGACCATCTCCACAATGGACTCCTACCTTCCTCGCCGTCTGCTGTGCGGCGTTAATCCTATGTTATCCCGCGTCATCGTTGACAACGGACTGCGTGCCGACTTGAATGGCCTTAGGATGTTATGGGGCAAGGTGTACCGTCCGTTAGGTCCGTTAGTTTACGGGCTCTGTGCTTTGTCGGGGTCTGAGGTCCATTATTTCTCATTCGACTTGGCCCTTGACTCCTCTCGCATTCCAGCCGTCTTCGCTGTTGGGTTCTGCATCTCTACGAGTTGCAGCGGCTAGCTTAGGCAGCTTGTGTGTTCGTCCCACCAAATTTATGATTTGTGTGATTGCCCGACCAAGGAGAAGACAGAGTTCAGATTAAAGTAGCATTATAAGAGTGTTTTACAGCGGTGTCCTCCGGTGATTGCCGTCTGTTGACGTTGGGCCAGCCAATGGGCTTAGGATGTTATGGGACAGGGTGTATCGTTCCTGAGGTCAAGCAAACGCTCTTCACAGGACCACCCTTGCTGACCACTGACTACACTGTCTCTTCTAACCACGCCAGGCCCTTGTCGGATGGGCTTAGGATCTTATGGGGACAGGATATATCGTTCGTTAGGTCAAGCTAACGCTATTCCCTGCTGCTTTTGCCGACCACACACTTGACTGTCCCTTCTAACCGCGACAAGTCCTTATGCTCTCCTGCAACGTGGATCTCTGCGTAGCTCCGTTCTTTACTTGTAGTGCTCGTCCTTATGTGTCTGCATCGTCAGGCATTGGCTGATTCCTTCTGCGCCCTGCTCGTTCTCAGTGACCGTCACTTTTTCACTGTTCTCACTCGCTTCGATTCGTGGTATATATGAAGGAGAGTCTGTGCCCGACAAGGAGCAATTAATTAAATTTCATGGTGGTCCGGATATTTCTACAGCATTGGCATTAGCCTGAGATCCGGCACTGAAAATGCTTCTATTTAATTTTTTTCAAATACCGTCCATTTAAAATCAACAATATTTTAAATATTCCAAATTCTAACAAAATCTAAGATCATTCTGCAATCTCTATGGAGTGCTATCATGGATTGGGATAACATTGCCAATGTGTTGACCTCACAGTTATTGGTCGTACGGAACTGAAAATTTCCACGATTCGTAAGGCACACTACGGCTTCCGTTGAGTTGCATGGATTCTACCTATACTGCTTTCCGATGGATAAGTTCGAGTTGGTGGATGACTTCAAAACGGAAACTTGGACTATGATACGAAGCATCCGATACTTTTAATAAAGGATTATCCAGTCACCACGGTACTTGTAAACGTCACGAGTAATATTTGCATGCAGGATCGCAGGCGTTGCTTGCCACATTACGGCAAAGGTTCTGACCGATTGGGGACTTCAAGTTCGTTGCTAGTGTGATCAATAAATGCGTCCGATGTTTTAAAATGAAGCCTGTTACTTGGGAGCCTGTCAGCCAATCGTATGTAGCTTAAGGCTAATGTGTACCCTCATACTCAATAACCTCATCAATAAGACATAGATCAGAAACAAGGCATAACAAAAGTGCCAAGTCGCCGTCTTCGTTTGCTTTTCAACGAAGGAAGTTGTTCAGGATCTCACGAAGTATTCTTTCATCGCAGCGCTGAGAGGCCATACTGCTCATCGATTCCAATATAGTTGGAACCGTACCCTGCCAACGGGAAAGAGGTGAGCACTGTATCTGCACTGCTCTTCGAGTCTCTATTTTCGACATTATTTCTTCTCTCGCTAAAGCTGTCGCGTCTATTCAGCTAAACTACTTGGTAAGCTTATGCCTATAGGTATATATTCTGAAGCCAAGCTTTTGCTTAGTCAGTCTGCATCTCCATACATACATTAATATAACCTATCTGTGTGTTCTTATTACTTATAAACCTAAGGGTGGCATTCCCCATAAACAGAAATAACAGACCTAAACTCTGTAGGTTTTTGTTTTGTTTTGACCATGAAGAAGCTTTTCTTTCATTTCTCCTTTGAATTACCTTTTGTTTGCTTTTAGTGATCTCAATGGTACTATTGTTTACCAGTATTGGTTTAACTCGCGTGTTTGCATTGGATATGTAATAATATTAAAAGGCGATCGTAACATTCAATTTTAAATTAGCCTACCAATAAAACCACCACAACAAAGCACAAACTCCACGAAACTGGTTGTCAATGAAGAAAAAATATTTGAATATGTCAACAAAGAAATAGTTGCAAAACGACTCACCCAGTCGCTGCCTCCTTAACAAGGCTGGTGATGATGTTGTTTGTAAAACCGCATACGAATATTGAGCAAGATTTAAATATGTTTACCATTGCGTGCCACCCAAGAACATTTAGGCTACAATTTTGGTCATCAACAAGAATTACATATCCTTGCACACTGGGTCCTACGTTTTTTGTGTGTTTTCAGTTGAGTTGATGAATTTTAAAAGAAACAATGATGGGATAACGCATACAAGCAAGTCTGCAGTTGGCTCTATGCCAGTGTCTTGACAAGTTTTTTTTTTCATATTTGGAGACTTTACAGCTTGTCGACTCAGAGAGGGTACGACGTCCACTGTGTGTTTCAAAGGGCTTGGGCGTGGCGTACCTTCCCACACATCTAGTATACTCTACCCTTTTATACCCTACCCAATTAACCGGTATAAAAGCAAACCTCAGCTCAACAGAGTACTGTTATGATGTTGATTGCAGTATGGCAGTACCCACACTACCATGAGACTTCTAAGTCATAATGCGAAGAACACTAATTCTTTTAATACATTACCTTCAGGGAAATATTAAACAAAAGATCAAACTTCCATGTTATAATTCAAGGGCGTCGCCAGGGTAGGGCAGGGGGACCTTAAACGAATTTTCAAGAAATTTCATAATTTGCTGCCTATCACGTAACTTCCCTTTGTTTATTTACACTATGTACTATTCTTATTCTTTTAGTCAATCTGCCTCCACTTCTATCGATCTGCTTCCCATACATAAGCTGTTTGATAGGTGCTTTCTCTAAGAGTTTCCAGTGTTGGAAGATGAATTCTACTATCTTCCCATACCCCCCACCCCCTTCCCCACCTTGTTTGATGGCCTGGCGACTCCCTTGCCACTGGGTGCAACGGCGATGACGCCGAATGGAACCCAGGGAACATATGGGCCAAGGAAGCATCCGGACTTGCTTGTATTTGGAGGGCACGCCGAGGAGTGCCCGATCTTCAGCTGTGCGTTCGTGAAGACGACCCGAGCGTACAATTTCACGGATCTGGAGAACAACCAAAGATTACTGAAGGCGCTGAAAGATGAAGCCCGTGAGACAGTGAAGGCGCTACTAATTCATCCAGGTAATGTCAGACCCGCTTTAGGTTCGGCCGACCGGAGCAGCTTATACGCAGCCAGCTGATCGGCATGCGAGAGGTGCAGCCAATTTCGGAGCACAACTTGGCGAAGATCAATTCTTTCGCTACCCGAGTGAGTAACCTCGCGGCCTTCTTGCAGGCAGCGAAGGCGGAGCAGCACCTGGAGAACACAACCCTCATGGAGGAGCTTGCGGCCAAGCTTCCAACGAGCAAGCTAGTGGACTGGGCCAGGCATGCTGCAATGATTTTGCCCTTTCCCACTGTTGTCCACTTCAGCTTGTGGCTACAGGTCGCAGCCAGAGACGATGTGCGGGCACAAACGATGCCTCAAGACACCACGGTGAGAGTGGGCGTCGCTACCGGACGCGATTACTCTGGAAGGACGACCACGTTGTGCAGCCACAGAGCTACTAGATGGCGTACAAGAGGCTGGTCAACGTAGAGAAGAAATTAAAGCGCAATGAGCCGTTGGCGCAGGAATATGATCGGATTATAAGATTACGTGTCTAAAGGATACGTGAGGAGACTACAGCCGGATGAGGTCGCGGTGAGGAGCGGCCGGTTATGGTATTTGCCACATTTTGGCGTCGAAAACCCCAAGTCCGGCAAGGTACGGCTTGTGTTTGATGCTGCAGCCTCAGTTGGAGGAATCTTTCTAAATGCAAGCTGGACAAAGGGCCTCGGCACTTTAAGACTTTGCCAGCTGTGCTCTTTCATTTCAGAGAGGGAGCAGTCGGAGTCTGCGTTGACGTCAAGGAGATGCTCCATCAAGTGGTGATCCGACCCGAGGGCAGATGTTCCCAACGATTCCTTTGGAGGGATGGCGACGACAAGAGAGATCCGGATTTCTATGACATGAACGTAATGTCGTTTGGAGCAGCATGCTCGCCGAGCGCTGCACATTACGTGAAGACCTTGAATGCCCTGAAGTTTCGGGATTCGGATCCGAGGAATATGGCCATAATGCAGCAGAATTTAAAGACGCGGAGAACCTGTTGGTCAGACAGGAGAGACAGGACAGGAGATGCGGAGAGTGATCTCATCGAGCAACAAGTGCAAGTTGCAGCGAGTGCGGCCGACGCAGTCTATAATGGGACCCCCTCCAGAGGATAGATTGGATGCGGGTGGAGTACACTGGATTGGACTACTTTGGGCCACTTTTGGTGACTGTGTCCCGTCACAAGGAGAAGCGTTGGGTCGCCTTGTTCACGTGCTTGACGACAAGGGCGATTCATCTGGAGCAACGGATTCCTGCATAATTGCGATCAGGAAGTTCGTCTGCCGTAGGGGGCCAGTACATAGACTGCGCAGCGACAACGGCAAGAACTTCGTGGGAGCTGACAGGGAAGCAAGACGCTTTGGTGAAGTGTTCGAGATGGAGAAGATTCAGAGTGAGTGAGTGAGGCCAGTACATAGACTACGCAGCGACAATGGCTGCGTAGATGCGTTCGAGATGGAGAAGTTTCAAAGTTGTCAAGCAGCAGCATCGAACGGGTTATCAATTGCCCAGTAAACCCGTCTGATTTCGATGTATGGGAGCGCATGGTGCAGTGCGTCAAGAGAGTACTGCGTCATACCCTGAAGGAAGTTGCGCCGAAGGACCATGTATTGGAGAGTCTTCTGATCGAGGCGGAGAATATTGTGAATTCGCGTCCGCTTACCCATGTGCCTGTGGATGCCGAACAGGAGGTGCCGTTGATGCCGGGTAGCCAAAAGTAGCCAATCTGCCGGATACGCCTGGATTGGATGCGGAGCTTCCCATGGACGGTTCTACAAGAAAGCAGTGGAGGATTGCTTGCATGCCCGTTTCTGGAGGAGATGGGTCATGGAGTACCTGCCTCTTGTGCGCCGCGAGAAGTGGTGCCGAAGACCGGAGACCATCCACCAGGGTGATATGGTCTTCGTCTGCGATCCCGCCTTGCCCCGTCGAGAATGGTGCAAGGGCATCGTGTAGGTACACTTTACAGCGAAGCAGATGGAGTCGTCAGGCGCGCCAAGGTGAGCGTGAGCGACAACGGCCTATCGAGGACACTGACGCGACCCGTCTCTAAACTCTCAGTTCTGGATTTAAGTGAAGCGGTTATTCACGGGGTCGGGGATGTCGCGGATAAAACGGTGTAATCGATAGGCGTAGTCAGTATTTCCTGATAGTGATAGGATTTTGTGGATAAATGAGTGCGGGCACACTAATGGCCGCCATTGCATGCCGCGAAAAACTTAGCGTGCATTGTCGATCGAGAATTAGGAACTGCGGTAAGATAAGATTAAGATCATTTATACTGAATAATCATAAAGAAAGATCATAGAATAAAACGAGCGAGCTACTACTGCCGGAAGAGTCTTTCCTTTCCTTCGGGATCCAAGGTGAGTAGCCGTTGATGCAACTATACTCGAGCGACGACATAAACCAATCTTTTGAAAAGCTTCTCTTTTCAAAAAACTCATAGTAAAGACATAAGCCATTAATCAGTTATCGATAAGCAAACATGTAAAGCTTCGTAGATCTTTCAGTTCTTGAATAACTCTGGTTCAATCAACGTTCAATAAATCTTATAAATACAAAAATAAATTTATATATTTTTTTATGATATTAAATACCTAAATAGAATTATGATTTTGTTTCACTTATTTGTACGATGTACATATGTGTGCATGTATGATAGAAAATATGTATGTATCTTACAACAAGAGAGAATGCTTAACGAGTTCCCTGACGATACCCGTTACTCAGCTAGTGGAAATGCCAACGCAATATTTTATTTTTAAGGAATATCAGTAGAATTTGGTGGGAGAACATTAGTTTCAATGCTCTAATGTGTGGACGGGATATATTTGGTCTGTTTTTAGGCTACAGAGTGGGAGTACAAAATGTCTGACAAAATATCACATTTTTCAAAAGTGTGCGTTGCAGTTTTGAGAAAGTTAGAGTGGCTGTGGCAACGTGGGTCAAAAAACTTGCGCTGCGTCTAGCTTTTATAGTTCCTGAGATCGAGACATTCATACGGACAACGACGACTTTTTCAGATCTCTCCGAACTTGTTTTACGTGGCGTGTTCCACACTGAAGGGATTACAACCACGACACCCTGAACACCCACAAGTGGTGCATGTATCAACATGGTGTATGTGTCTGGATACGCCAGACAAGCGTCCCGGACTAGAAGCTATAGCTATGTACATAGCGACCACCCCGGTAGCAATTCGAGTACTTGCTTGCCGGGCAAGCACTCCCCCTTGCTGAGGAGCGAGATCTACCTAAAATCTCTACTGATCTCTGGGTCACAGCACCCGAGTTTTGCGCAACTAGCACCGTAACTCAAACGTCGAACACGAAGGCTCTACCCGCGATATGGGTACCAACCACAGCCACCACGATACTCCCACCAGGGGGCCTACCTCAATGTGCAGTCTTGGATAGCTGCACAACCCGTGGTACCGAAAGAGAGGCTCGGTGGGCCTCCTCCTTTTGCTCCGACAAGCAGGGTTAGAGGGACCTATGGGCGTGGCAACATCTCAACCTTCTACTTTTATAGTTCCTGAGATCTCGTTCATACGGACAGTCGGACATGGCCAGATCGACTCGGCTATTAATCCTGATCAAGAACATATAATCATAAAGAAAGATCATAGAATAAAACGAGTGAGCTACTACTGCCGGTATGGTCGGAAGCACTTTCTTCTGACTGTTACATATTTTTCAACAAATCTACTGTTCCCATTCACTGTACGAGTAACGGGTATAACTATAACTGAAAAGGATGCTAGTAATTCTGCAGAGACGGTGTGGAGACAGCACAGGGTTCGGCATGTAGCCGAATGTGAACGATTGTAAAAATATGAGCAGTCGGCAAACTTTGGTTTTTTATTCTCTTAACATATCCAAAAGATTACATCTGAATGCATTTTGGTTGAGCACTCTAGAAAGCCTTCCCTAAAATGCTTCTACCGAGCTTCTTTATTGTGTAACAAAGAAATTGTTTCGTTGTTCTATGAAAAAAGAAGCGCTCTGTAATACTTATTTTCCTCGACATGTTCCGATCTTCCGACAGGGTATATCCAAATGCAAAGATAGAGAAAACTAGAGCAGTGGTCGTCGGATGTCGCTGTATGCGTACAAGAGAGCTGCTGACTCTAGAGCTCTCCACTCTCTGGCTTTTGAACAAAAAATTAATAGAGCCAGCACCAGCGTTACGCAACTTGTTAATCTAATGTATTTGTTTATAGTGAGCGTGGAAAAAATGACTTAGCGTATCTTTAGAAATTAACAAGACAAATACAAACAAATCGAAATATTTTTTATCTTCAGACTATTATAAGCCTTCTAAAAGATTTATATGTAGAAATAATGTTCCATAATGTGATATACAGCTGCAGTTAAAATAATAGCACTACTGCAGGTGGAAAGTTGATTTCCTAAAAAAAGGTATAGAATTTTTTTTTAAGTCCGATTGCATGAATAATAAGTACCATATGTTGTCTCTCTAAGCAAGAAATTTTTAGTCTCTCAATGTAACGGTTCTTTTTGTTTTTGGGCACTTTCTGCAAAAGCGCGCTAAATGAGGCGGTAACAAAAATAGCACTGACCACGTTTTTGCTGAATAAAATTAATAGGAGTGATTGCTTTGGGTTTTTTCACTACAAATTTTGAAAAAAGGAGTTGCATTAAAGGTTTTAATTGAATTTTTTTCGAAAGAAAACCAAAAATTCTCTAGTTATGGGTCGTGGAAAGCATTCTACCGCCGAAAAAAGGATCTCTGAAGGTAAAAAATACGCTAAAATGGGATGGTTTTTTGGTTTTTCAAACAAAATGATCCGCAATGCATTGCTGTTTGTGAAAAGAACGAAAAACGTGGAAGAAACCCCTTAATGCCCAACGTGGAGATCAAGCGCTTGGTTCGGCAAAGCAAGAAGGAGCCTTTTAAGCCGGCGACGGAACTGAAGAAGGAGCTTCAGATAGCTGCAAGCGTGGAAACAGTTCGCAAACACTTAAGACAAAACAACCTTAATGTGTGCAGTCCCAGAAAAGTCCCGCTTTTGACTGTGAAGCATGTGGCAAAGCGAATCGAATATGCCAAGATACGCAAAGACTGGCCTGTGGAGAAGTGGCGCCACATTTTGTGGTCAGATGAGAGCAAAATCGTGTTTTTTGGTGGGAAAGGCTCTCGGTCTTATGTTCGGCGTCCACCACGAGCTGAATATAATCCTCGCTTGAGCTTTAAGACGGTAAAGCACGGGGGATCAAACATCATGGTATGGGCGTGCTTTTCATACTATGGAGTAGATCCGATCCATGGGATTCAAGGCATCATGGATCAGCACATTTACAGATATCCTGGAAAATGTTATGGCGCCATATGCCGAGGATGAAATGCCGTTTTTTTGGACATTTCAACAGGATAACGACCCAAAACACACAAGCAAGAAGGCTCGAAAGTGGTTTGAGCAGAAATCGATCCGAGTATTGAAATGGCCTGCTCAGTCACCCGACTTGAATCAATCGAAAAACTTTGTGCGGACGTTAAAACAAGGTTTCTGAAGCCAAACCCAACAATAACGAGGAACTTTGGATTCATGGGGGATCGAGGATCAAGGATTCATGGAGCAAAATTCCTCAAAAACGGTACCAGGACTTGGTGGACTCCATGCCAGGACGATGCGCAGCTGTCATTGCCAACAAAGGTCACGCAACCAAATATTAAGATTCTTTAAACATAGTTCTTGAGATATAATCCATTTGTTGAACTCTTATTTTATTTTTTATTTAGTTTTAGCAAAATACGAGAAACAGTGCTATTTTTGTTACCGCCTAAATTTGAAGGTTTTTTTTTTGTTTTACCAATTATTTTTAAAATATCCATTACCAATTTCATTATTTCGATTAAAAATCATTGTAGTATTTAAGATTAGTGAAAAAAATGTCAGAAAATAGAGAAACGCTGGGGCAAACACGAAATGTGCTTATGGTGCTATTATTGTTACCGCAACTGTATGTAATGCCGGATGATCGAATCTTGTCCGGTTTGTAAGCTGGATTCTACAAAGTATTTTATATACACTCATACAGGGTAGCAGTTGGGAACAAAAGTAAATTCAATAATACATGCAACAATTGCGGAAAAAAAATTTATTCCGATCGAAGACCTTCGCGGAAAATCTAAACCGATCTAGAACTCTATGGCAGAAAATCTACGCAAATTGTATTGCACTTCAGTTCAATTAAGTTTAGCCAATTAATAGCCATCTTACATACACCAGTGAACAATATAAAATGGCTTAATATTGTAGTTTTATTTTTTGTAATTTACTGTTCACTGGCAAAATATGCAGCGTTTATTTTGTCAAAACATTTATGCCGACTAGTGTACGCACATACGTATGCACATACATGTTGATTGGGTAGAAAAAACTGAATGTTGAACAGAGTATTACGCAACAAATAAGTCCAAGCAGAATAATAATTTTAATCAATATTTATGGAGTATGCTTTCACATATAACGTTTAAAATCCATCCTTTGAAACACCCAACTCTGTGTTGCTCCATTTCCTTGAGTTAGGATAATCGAATTCCCCCTGTGAATAATGTTTTAATATAATGTATACATATGTATATATATTAATTATCTTACCGTTATGTGGTCAGGTTCATGCCATAAGTGCCAGATTACCCACCACCACATAGCTCCACCAACAGTTACAGCACCAATTTTAGTTGCCTTTGAATGGGGAGGGGGGCCATTACGGTAAGATACCCTAAAATAGTAATGTAAGTTTAAAATTAAATATAATTGAATAGGTTTCCCAACTTACACATGACTTTTCCTTTGAATTATGTTACGACCTAAGATCGTACGAGGAAAACACCCGATTGAAGAACCCAATCTAAAAGCAAAACTCATCGTCTGCTCGAAATTAGTTTTAAAAAACCTAATAAAAATTATTTTTTCACTTGCTATTTACTGAAGTAATTTATTGTTATGGTAATAAGAATGGCTAGTGCGGTATTTCTCCAAACTAAATACCCTGTCCATAATTGTAGCATCAATGAATAATACCGTATTCCCAATAGTACGTTTGTCTTTGACATGTAAGGGTGTTCCAGAATTTGCGTCCAACTAACTATATATTACAAAGTAACGCTTATCAATCATTTCATCACATCTAACCATATTAATTTTTATTGATGGATCTCAATAAGACAAGTCCCACCAATGCACTATGGTCCAGAATTCGTTTTTTTTGGCATAAACTCTAAATTTTTATGTCAATATATCGTTCTCGAGCAATTATTTTCTAATAGAAAATTGATCATATAAATAAAACCCAAAAACAAAATTGAACGAAAGCTTCACTAAATCGTTTTATGAGCTTTTAAAGGTGAAGTGTTAAACAGCTGACTGAGAGAATGCAATTCCCGCCAAATTATTTGCTTACTTTTGGACGTGGTACGATCGTTAATACGCATCCATCAATTATAGTAAAACATGGAAAATAAATGCCAAGGTATGATGTATTTAACGTATGTAGGTAATATATGTGTAGTTGTACTGTTTTTGTCTTGTGTAAAATCAAATTAATGTGTATTTTAACAGATAATACTAACGTGTCCCCTGTGTTTCGTGGAGTATAACTAATTTTCTGATAATTTCTGACAAAGGTTAAAAACGTCAGTTTGTTTGTTTGTCTTTCACGGTAAAGTAATATCATTTGCTCATTTTTGCTTGTTTTCTTAAAATTTGATTTTATATAGGCAAGTTCGAGTTCAGACATAGCGACCTCCTGGACAATTGGAGGCGTAACAATAGGCAAATAAGTTATGTTTCCAATTACGTTTATTCCGAAATCAACAACAATAATCTGGAATGGAAAAAGACAGAAGAGGTTGACAAAAAAATAGTAAATTTTGAATTATTTATTAAAAGAAAACTGCACGAGTGTAATAGACAATTAGACCGATTTATTTCCAAACATACATGCTTGGATCCGTTGTTTTGAATTTGTTTTAAACGTATCATACAGAGCTGAGATAAAAAAGTGGCATATAAAAGGAGAGGACAAGGTTCAAATGATTATTCGAAAAAAATATTTCCAGGAGGAAATGTGGAGAGAAATGGGCCTTCGAGTAAGCATGCCGAAGCAGAATGGCAGCGGCAATAGCAATGATGGTAATACGGCAAGAAGAGCTTTCGCAAGTACCAAATTCTCGTCGATAACCAGCTTCAACGAAAATCTTTTGGAAAAGTTTCACATTATTTTAATAGCAATATCGTCCAACTATTTTATAAATTCCGACAAATTTCGTTCTTTTTGCGATATAACTTTTCAATTATATATGCAAACGTATCCATGTTATCCTATGTCACCAACGATCCATTCCACTTGGATGCCTAGGCGAAAATGCGAGTGAAGCCCGGAATAAACTTTACAAAAGGGACCGACTATCACATGCACGGACAAATAGTCTGATCAATACGATGAGTGATATTTCTCCACAGAGCGATTGATTCCTCGGACCCACTATTATCAACAATTTGTTTAAAGGAAGGGAGAGAAAAAATAGGAAAAAACACTTCCGAAGGCAGTAATAAGTCTTTTGGAAATACAGTCTAATTTTAAGCCTTATCCATCAGACAAAATATTGGATTCACATTCTGATTCTGATTCGAGTTCAGATTCGAAAATTTATAATGTAGAACTAGAAGAAGAGGAAGCGATTATTTTTAAAACAACAATACACACACAAACAATGAAATTTCGTTGACTCCTGAGTCATACCAGTAGTTAATATGGGAGGCAAGAGAGGGCGTGGTCGAATTTTGTGTGCAAACTATTTGTGATTTAACAACAAAATGTACAAAGTTTCAAGTCTGTAGCTCAATTTTTAGACTTTATGCAAAAAAATCGAATTCTGGACCACAGTGCAGTGGCTGAATTTTCAGTTTCTATGGATGAGAACAACCAGTTCCCGCCGTTGCCTGCTTATGGAATTTAACTTAATGTACACAATCGCATTTTATTTACAAAACCTATCAAAAACTCTCGGTATCTCAAGAAATAAAAAAGATTAAATATTTCTTAGTCTGTTCTAAGTTTTGTTTTGGAAGACATGAATACTGGCGCCCTAAGACCACCTCTTGATTTTTGTCATGGAATTTTTGAGAGAGAGAGGGGGTAGCTGCCCTCCCCTGACCAACCCTAGAGCAACAACTGCGAGCAGCGACAAAAACCATAATGGACGATCAGAAATGAGAATTAAAGTAAAGCGTTTTATTTGAAATGGTTTTTCGTGAATTTTGTATTCGGTGCCGAGATGCATTCACGTATTATTCCTAAATTTTGTATTCCTTTTTTTTAGGCCCCTTAGCAAGTGTAATTTCAAAGAGAAAGCACCGCCTGGTTGGTGTTAATGATTTTTACCAAGTTCGTCAAACTCTTTCCCGTCAATACCATTAGTACAAGAGAAGAGAGATGCTTTGATGCTTTGAGAGAAGAGATGCTTTGATTTTTATAGTCGACCCCATAGGATTATATCGTACCAAAGACACTAGAATAACAAGATGCGTAACGGCAATACATTGGTTTGGCACTATGCAGCCACTTTTTTGGTGATGGCCAAAATTGCTCTCTGTCCGCTCGCTTACGCTGAGAGCGTAAGAAATCTAAAAATAAAATTTCCTTGCTTGTGCGTAAAAACAATAGACGAGAACGTGTATATGTGTGCATACTTGTGCTAGAAGACGATTTTCGGGTCGAAATCAATTCTGATCGAAGAAACGAATTTACATATTTTGAGTTTTGGCAATATGATGAAAAAAATTAAAATTAATAATTCACGCCGTGACTATTATAATTTTAAAGTTTTTTAAATTGGTTTGTTAAGATCGCCGCTCGAAGTAGCTACCCTTTACATATTTATATTTATGTTGATAATTAATTATGTGTAATATATATGTACATTTAACATTAATTATTTACATAAAACCATAATGAGTGTCTAAATATGTGTTTTGACATGATAAGTAGGCAAACTATAAATATGTTCTATTTACGGGCTGCAATAAACATGTCACAGGGCAGCATAAGTGGCAACTACAGATAAGTACGATATGACCACGCGGGAGATGATTAGCGCGGTCATAGCCCTCAAACATAGATTTAAGAATAAAACTCAGATGCATTTACCAACGCAGACTGCGGCGTCTTACAAGCGCTGCATTATATAATTAGATGATAAGAACCTATGTAAGAATGAATAAAAGGCGAAGCCCTCGCAGCAGCGAGTCAGTTAGATTCAAACACCCGAATTGAACTCATTAAGTGTACACACTAGTTTATAGTGTGAACAATGAGAAAGCACTACTTTTATTTGTGCACAATTTATTTGTGCTCAACAATAAATTTTGTTTTTTAATATTTTTAAAAATATTTCAAAAACTTGAATGTGTATTATAAAAATATTAAACAAAAGATCAGATGGTGCCTTTAGTTTCCCGAAGTCGGAGTCTATTAAGCAATAGAAATTTATAAAATAAATAAAAATATGTAAGCAGTTTGTTGCAAAAGTCATATCTGGAGGCACGAAGTGCGGACACAAGCACTCAACAATCATTGCCATATTTACTTTTCACACGTCGCAAGCTGAATACTCTAATGACAAATATTCTAATATAAAGATTTTTTGAAATTTATTTTGTGATATTATGAACATAGATTCGACTATTATTATTTCTAAGCTATATTTAAATAATAATAACGTTATTGCTTGGCATGCGACAGCTAAATCAAAAGGATCCAGGCTATTCATAATAAGGTAGCAAAACTTATCACCGGCTGCGAGTACAGAGACCTGAAACTCGCAACGGTATTTGACGAAATAAACCAGTACTCGAACAGATACCATGACAGGCTGGAGCGCCACAGAAATCGGCTGGCCAGCGCTCTAAACAGATCTCGCCCACCAATGAGGCTCAATAGAAGGCAACCGAGGGATCTCATTACCCGATCTCCTTTGACAAGGGTCAGCAGAAGCTGACGCTTATCTTAAGTCCTATTTGTTATATGGGATTGTTACGTAATTGTAGTAAAATTACTGTAAATTTGAAAAGCTAACTATAGTTAGCCGGCGAGCCCAAATGAGCTGAATTAATAGATAAGAAGGACACAAAGGGGCTCCAAGACTTCCCCGTATCCCTTAATAAATAAATTATTGAAAAAAAAAAAAAAACAATCATTGCCTTATTACATTTTCACACTTCGCAACCTGAATACTCTAATGACAAATATTCTAATATAAAGCCATTTTTGAAATTTTATTTCGTGATATTATGATTCGGCTATTACTATTTCTAAGCTTTATATAAATAATAATAACGTTAAGGCAATGCAAAACAAAAATTTTTCACATGGTGCCAATTGATCAAAAATAATATAGATTTAAAGTCTACGAACTTCTAAGGTAAAGGGCATATTTTGTCAGATTTACAATGCATGAGCGAGCACACGTATGCACACATACAGTTGTCTGTTTGTGTCTTTATTAAACTAAGGAGGTTTGTTAGAGATTGGCGGATATTACATCGGAACGCAAGCGTAAAAAACTATTTAATTGCGGTATAAAAAATATTTATAGCATTATGTTGCAGGAGTAAAGATCGGAAAGCTAGCTATAAATATATTTAGCCTCAGAAAGTTTGCCTTGCAAAAATAATGAATTCGGTTGGAAGACTTCTCAGATTTTTTTTAAGATGATATGGATCTTCAGGTTGAGTACTGTGGACAGAACACACTTTCAGCGCTTGTTAGAAGACATAGATCCAATAATCGACCAAGAGAGAGAGTTTCGAATATAATTAACTTGCGACAACGATTGCGAGTCGAGCACGCCGTCAATAAAATCATTTTGTACGATATTCGATTTTTCTTCTGCAGATCTTATTGTGCCAGGTATATTAAAATCACTTAGAACTACTAATTGGTCCCTGTCGGACAGGGACAGGGATTGGGCAGCGGATCAATGATTTAGATCTTTTGGCAATTCAGAAGACAGGGGAATGGAACAGAACGTACTATAAAGAGATCTATCGCACTCGTCTAAAAGTAACTCCTTTGACGTGAGGGTAGACCTAACTGCAATTAAATCTCCACCTCCCCGTCGGGAGGGACGATCATAAATGTATATTGTGTACATACCTGTGAAAACTTTCGAGTTGAGTATCTCCGGCTGTAACCAAGTCTCTGTAAACACAATTATATGGTATGCAAAGAAAATACTGTCAGAACACAAAATAGTTCGTTTTCTATGCCTCTGTTATTTTGATAGGAAAGAGATGACTAGATGATAGTTTTTTGAAGAAGAGGAAGAAAATTAAGAGGCGTGTGGTGCAGAGGTCTGGCCACTGTAAGGGAAGTTTAATTTCAACGGGCCCCCTCCATACTCTTCGGTCATATATCGACAATATGGTCGAAAAAAGGTCAAAAGGGACAGTTATCTTGAAAGATGAAATGACCCTAACGTTAGAAAATTTAAATTTATTCACTTGATATGCTTTTGCTTAGTCGAAAATTTAGAAGCGAAAATTTGTTTATTCAGTGTATTGTATTTCTGAAGGGTCAACTTGTGCCGGTATTCCGGTGGAATCATCGCAATAAACGGAACATGCAAATTATAAAATATGTATGTTGGTAAAAGGGACGGGGCGAGCAAAAGGAAAATAACAAAAAAAGAAAAATATGGATTAACGTATTCCGTTTCTAAAAGTTAGACGCCCTTTTTCTGTGTCCCTGAAACGGTACATTCGGAAAATGCAAAACAGTTCTAGGCTAGCCCGTTTAAGACGATTGTAGAGGGGTTCGGAATCCAACACATCAAAACGCCGATATACTCACCCCAAAGTAACGCTGGCGTCAATCCGGAGCCACGCCAGTAGGTATCACAAGGGGATCAACGCGCCACCAACGATGGTACGCGACGTAATTGTGACACACTACTGGAAGTGCAACTACACTCTCCACGCTAGGGCGGCTGGAAACAGGCTCTTAGTTAGGTCATGTCTCTGCTAAGAGTGCTGGCTAATCGTAGTTGGGCTGGAGCTGGTAACTCTCAAAAATTTCCACACCTCCGGGTCGGACTAAGATGTCGTGCCGAAAGTCTGCCAGGCTGGGGGCCCGTGTAATAACTAGCCCAGTCGATAACGGAGAATCCGGGCAAGTGGCGTCCGCCCGGTCTAGTTAGCCTTACCCGGGTACTGCGGATCTCTGCCCGTGCGGACCTTTTATTTCTCTGCAACTCGTGGGTACTATGAGCAATAGACCAAATAATTTTAAAATACCGCAGGCCTTGACTGCGGGAAATGTCGCAAGACATTACGAGGACCGTCTCCTTGACGGAGAGCGGCCTACTTCGGTGGTAACACCAAAAAATGCTCCTAAACGGAGTGCGCCAACGGCACAAGCACGCCCAGTTGCGGGAGGGAAGAAACGGGCAGCCACACCGAGTCACTCGAATGTGGTCCAAGCCGGCCAAGCGGGACGGGCTAAAAACCCATTATCGCAACTGGGTCGGCCTGGGGCCCGGGATGACCCTAACCGTAAGGGGCTGAGCGGGGCCAGAGCGAAGTGGTATCTTCATTACCTTCAGCCGGGCAAGTCACCTGCTTAAGCTTTTTCTCTGGTCCGCTAGAGCAAAGGCCCAACTCTGCTTCGAAGCGGGCAAACACCACCCTGACGCCTCCGACGGAAACGCCTAAGAGGCAGAAGGTGGAGAAGAGCAGGCCACTGACTGCTCCATTCGATGGACCAAGCACCTCAAGGGCTGCAACGGCAACTGAGGTACGCAAGCCATCATATGCGACGGTAACTGGGGTCATTAAGGTTGCGGTCGTACCAGAGGGGTACCCCAAAGTCATCCTCAGCAGTGAGAACCTCTCACAGCTCGAGGACGCACTACTGGAGGAAATAGTCCTCTCCGGTTGGGATTCTCCAATCAAGTTTGGAGGAATCCACTTCAGGGTGGGCCACCTGATAGTGGACTGCCGCAACGCAACAACTGCTGAGTGGCTGCAATTAGCAGTCCCCAGCCTCAGTAAGTGGAGCGGTGTCTCCCTGAAGGTAAGGATGGGCGACGACCTGCCATCGTCACACAACATCACCATCTTCTGCCCCAGTACAGGGGACAAAACAACAAAGTGGATCATGGAATTGATCAAGAAACAGAATGACTTGGACACTGAGAACTGGCGTCTCATATCAAGTAAGAATGAGGGTGGTGGCTCGCTCCTCAGCCTTGGCATTGATGACAACTCATGCGCCAAGATTATCTCTAGTGACCACAAGCTGAGCTTCAGGTTTACAGACATCTCAGTTTGTGCTCTAAAGAAGGCTAAAACGATAAAATCCGGCCCAAGACAGGTCGAGACTCCTCGAAATCCACCAGTCTCCGCGGAGAAGCCCAATAAGCTCTCCGAATCCAGCGAGGATCTGGCGGATGATGAGGATCTTGATGCGACCATCATCGAGATGGGGGATCAGACCCCGTTATCCTCTCAGGAGCTAGGCATGGAACTAGACCTGCTGAGTAAGGAAGAATCGATACCGGTTGATGGTGATCTGGGTATCTCCAGATCAGCAACGCCGACGATGGAGCCGATCATCTAACGGTCGGAAGTACAGGGATAGCCTCGGCTGTGCTGGCAAGGATGTTCACCAAATAACATCTTGGGCTAGCCCTGGTACAGGAACCCTGTATGTAGAAGTATTAATTATTATATACTTACAGAATTTCTCAAGCGGGACTGTGTACCGATCGTGGTAGAAGATGTGGGAGCAGCCAAGCAGACTGTGGTGGCATCGGTATACTTTGCCGGTGACGAGGCGTGCCAACCGCCCGAAATCACTGCACTGGCAGAATACTGCAAGAGGACACACTCACCCATCATCATCGGATGTGATGCAAATGCACATCACGTGATATGGGGCAGCAGCGACGTAAATCAAAGAGGTGAGTCACTCTTAGAATTTATCTTGAATAACAATCTAGAAATCCTAAATGTCGGCAATGTTCCGACATTTGTTACCAGGGTAAGATCTGAGGTTCTGGACATTAGACGTTCCAGCAGATCAGTGGCTTCGCATATAAGCGACTGGCACGTATCTCGTGAGGAGTCAATGTCAGATCACAGAATTATTCGTTTTAACATAGGGCTAAATCTAGAATGTAGCGAGCGTAGGCGCAATCCAAGGAATACGAACTGGGAAGGGTTCAATGCATCCTTACTGCGGAATCCAGCTTCTGGGGTAACCGGGAAACTCCGTACCACTCTAGAACTGGAGGCCGCCGTAGAAGATATTAACTCGTGTCTTACTAAGGCGTTTAGAGAAAACTGCTCCCTTGGTCGAGCCAAGAGGGAAAAAGATGCTCCATGGTGGAACGACCAATTGGAAAAGTTACGGAAAGCGACCAGGCGTCTCTTTAACAAAGCAAAAAGAGAAGCGAACTGGGATGCCTACCGGAATAAACAGACTATGTATAACCATGAGATCAGGAAAGCCAAACGAAGGAACTATAGAACCTTCTGTGAGGCAATAGTAAACACATGTGAAGGCGCACGACTTCACAGAGAAATCTCCAAAGGAGTGCCAGAATCAAATCAGACACTACTTACGGAGGATAACTCCTATACTATAGGAAGTAAGGAGAAACATGAGCTACTACTGGCAACTTACTTTCCGAAAAGCACGCTTCAAACGGATGGGAATACCCCGGTAACGGCTCAAAGTAGACCGTGTGCTAATGATTGGGCCAAAGCAAAATCAATAGTAACAACGGAGAGATTAAGATGGGCAATTGGTACATTCCAGCCCTACAAATCTCCTGGTCCAGATGGCATTTAGCCAATCCTGCTACAACGAGCGCTAAATCAGCTCGCAGTGCCGATCAGGAAAATACTCAGCAGCCTAGCTTTAGGCTTAGGCTAGCATCCCTACTGCCTGGAGTGTAGCAAAAGTGGTCTTCATTCCAAAAGCTGGAAAGAAAGACATCACTGATCCGAAGTCGTTCAGACCCATCAGCTTGACATCGTTTTTGCTAAAAACTTTGGAAAAGCTAGTAAATGTCAGCATTAGAAGCACTCTGCTTGTAGAGCATCCGCTCCAACGGACGCAGCATGCCTACAGGGCGGGCATATCAACTGATACTGCCCTATATCACCTGAAAAGCCTTATTGAGGACTCACTTATTCATAAGGAAGTGGCGTTATGTTCATTCTTAGATATATAGGCCTTCTTCGACAATACCTCCCATGAGGCTGTCAACGCATCCCTGGCAAGAAGAGGACTAGATGCAACAACCAGTAGATGCATCAAATCACTACTGGCATCTAGGCGAGCCATGACCACTATAGGAGGACAGTCGTCGACAGTATCTACCACAAGGGGGTGTCCTCTCGCCTCTTGTGGAGCTTGCTGGTAGACAAGTTGCTGGACAGACTGACCCGCAGAGGTATACTTTGCCAAGGCTATGCTGACGATATTGTCATTATAGCCAGAGGTAAATATGAGGAAACACTCTGCGATATCATTCAACTGGGCCTCAACATGACCAGCGAATGGTGCAAGGAAGTAGGCCTGAGCCTAAATCCTAGCAAAACTGTTATTTTTCCTTTCACAAATAGGTACAAGCTACAGAGAATGAAGGCAATAAACCTGTCAGAATGTCGCATAGAGGCCAGCAAAGAAGTTAATTATCTTGGGATAACCCTCGACTCCAAACTTAGCTTAAAAACTTATGTCGATAACACAATTGATAAGTGCACCAGAGCACTTTTCACGTGTAGGAAAATTGCTGGAAAATCGTGGGGAACCCACTGCAGCCCTAGAAGTACAAATGGAGGTAACGCCGCTTCATATCGTCATTGAATAAGAATTGAGGGATCAGGAAATGACTGCAACCTTACAAGAAAGGACCTAAAAAGGGATATCCCTTTGCTGATGCAACCAAGGGATGAGATGCCAGCTGAGCACAGGTTCGCTCAGAACTTCAGCACTCATCTCAGTAATAAAAACAGTTGGACAACCCTGGGGAAAGTACACCCTATGAAATGACAAACAATAAAGTGGTATACAGACGGATCCCTCACTGATGAGGGAAGTGGGCTGGAGGTTGTAGGCCCCAGGTTAAAATACCACGAATCAATGGCCAGATACACCAGCATTTTTCAAGCTGAAGTCTGTGCTATTGGACGCTGTGCGGAGTTTAATCTGCAAAGTAACTATCGTGACAAGGACATTGCTATACTGTCTGATAGTCAAGCAGCCATAAAGGCGCTCAGCAAAGCTAAGATAACATCTAAGCTAGTAAATGAAGTGAGGACAGCCCTAGACAAACTGGGAGCTGTCAACAAATAAGGTGGGTCCCGGGACACAACAACATCCCGGGAAATGAGCTAGCGGACAACTTAGCCAGGAAAGGGGCAGAGAACCCTCTAATTAGGCCCGAACCATTCTGTGGTGTTGGTCACCACATAGTACTGGGCTTACTTAAGTCAATAGAGGAAGAAAAACGTCTGTCCTTCTGGGAACACCTACCAGGACTTAGGCAGTCTAAGATTCTCCTTCGTGAATATAACCACAAAAGATTCAAGACCTTAATGACACACGGGAAAAACACCGTGCGCATTTTAACTGGCCTTCTTACGGGGCACTGCCGACTTCGCAGTAATTTGCATAAGATTGGCATTGCAGACAGTAAACTCTGTCGCTTCTGTTGCATGGAGGAGGAGAGCTCTGCACATATTATATGTGACTGCACGGCGCTTACCATCAGGAGGAACTGACTCCTGGGCAGGTATGTAGTCCCACGGGAAACAATTCGGTATTCGGTCATCACATGTTTCTGAATGGATCCAGTTACAAGCTAGCCAATATAATACTCACAACGAATAATATTGTAGCATATTGTAGCAATCTACCCTACCAATACAATAAATGATTGGGTATAACTTAGCGTCAATGCATTGTGACACTTTGTCATAATAAATATAAATATACAAATACGCAAAAGACCGCCAACAACTCCACAAGCATTCCAGCGCCCAAGTAATACGATCTAACGCTTTACATAAGCCGATCGCGGAGCGTGGGAATGCTACACATATTATATGCATGCCTTCTGCATACATATGTAAATTTATAAATGTATTTAAGAATACATAGATATAAGCCATGTATGTTCGGGTTAGCTGAACCCAAAATCAGCACACTTTGGGCATTCAAATAAAGAACCTCAAACAGAGCAGAAGCTCTTCTCTCCTTCTTAATAACAACAAAATACTTTAAATAACTAGCACTCATTACATGGCGACCGTGACAGTGTCCACAGTGTGAAACAACGCAAGCGCAATTGGGCCAATGTCCCAATCTGCCTAAATTTCAAGAAGATGACCAATCTAGCTAAGGACGAGGCTTCCCGACAACGCTTCAAAGAGCGTCGTGGAGACATTTAAAACAAGCAAAGGTGCGAAACAACGCAAACGGCTAAATGCCAATGCCCCAATTTGCCTTAATTTTAATTTCTAAACCCAAGCCGAGGCGGGAAACCGCTGCTTGGAAAACATTAGGCTTTTTACTAATCACTGACCCACTGATTGAGAAGGGTCTCTGGCAAGAGGATGTGACATTGGTTCTCACGGCGTTAAATATGAAGATGTGACGTTGTTCCACTTCCTTGATGATTTCTTGCAGCCAGATGTCTTTAATGTCGCATGTTGCTGTTTGACCGTGGAGTATTCCTTTGATGCAGTGGATTTCGATTAGGCTGGTTTGTGCTCGAGCACTTTCGCATATGTAAGTCGTATGAACTTTCGGACACTTTTCTTCAAAGTACGTAATCTGGTCGTCTTGATTATATAAAATATAATTAGGTGTGATTAAGAATTTAGTTTGGTGTAGTGGCAGACGGACTACGTGTGCTAATTGGAAAAATGGTGTCTTAAATATAGGTATTTTAACATGGAATGTTATGTATCGATATAAGTTCCTAAGGTTAGCAATCTATATAAATGTTCTTCGGATTATATTGTTATGTTCTGATTTGATATAAATTAACTATGGAATTTCTGTTTCTGATAATATAAATTTAGGTATTATATTGAGTTTAGTTAGCAAAATACTTTCCGATTTGTTATTAATATGGTTTTGTAAAATATGTATATTGAAATTAATTCTAGTAATGTATTAGAGTAAGTGTATTTCGTTGTGTTCGTCATTGAGTGTCTTATATATATTGTTATTGTAGTTTTTAATGAATTTGTTGATAATTGCTTGTTCTTGGTTTATGTGTTGTGTACATTTTCAAATCTTAAAGTAATTTCCTTGTAAAATATATTTTGTTGAATAATTTTTTGTGTAATTTGATTTTCGTTTTCCTTAACAACGTTAAACTTATCATTTATTTGTTCGGTGTATTTTGCGTCCATATTTCCTGTCGAAACTTTTATTAAGCTGTCAAGACCGTTCGTCAATCCTTTTTTTCTCTCCTTGAGGGTATTAATGCTTTAATTTTGATTTTTAACTGGTCTACTTTTTCTTTCAAACCTTCAATTATTTCTTGTGAAAATTCTATTTCTTTCAGGTCGTCTAATGTCGTTTCCAATTTTTCTGTATTTTCAAGGAAGTCTTTTATATTAATTTTGTGTAGGAAGTGTCTGTATGATTGTACCAGTCTTGCGTTTCCCAGGTCGATCTTCGCGATTTTGCTATGGGACTGTATACCCTGCCGCAAATTTAGAAAATTTTTCAATGATAGTATTGTTTTCCGCTGATTGTATAAATGTCTACGTGTATAATTTGCATTGGGGCTAGAGGAGTTTCTGTTTCTGAATATTCGAGTCTTTGCGGTTGGCTGTCGTACTTAAGAGTTTGGCAGACGTCGCAGTCGTTAATATGTGTGAAACTTTGGTTTTTAGTATTGGGAAGTATATTGACCTTTTTAAATGGGCTACTGCCTCGTCTATTCCCCTGTGGTTGTTTACTAAATGGTATTTGCGTATTTCTGCTTCTTGTTCGTGTGGGTCGATTATATCTTTAAAGAGGTTCGTTCATCTAATAACCTTGTATAGATTGGTTAATAAAAAGTATTCTATCATGGTTTCTTCAATAATTTTGAAGATTTCGTCGGGTGCAAAGATAGCACAAGTTTTGTTAGGCTTAAGTGGTTGTTCTAGAATATTAGTCATAATTTTGTTCTTGAACGGCATGGAAATGGATCTTTCGGCTTTGTGGGAACCTGTACCAACAGCGACGCTACTGGAACAAGCAGCGACATCACAGACGCGGGAGCGGGAGAGACGCGGTGATGAGTGGGCAGCGAGAGAGGGAGATTCAGTCAATTGTGAACCACAGGCTTGATAAGTCGTATTACCGAAGAACGAATAAAACGGATCAATAACAGAAGCTCAGCGTGTATCAATTGTGTATTTTCGGGGTCTTTACATTGGCGACGAGGTAAATTATAACTATTATAAACGTCAGGTGAATAAATGAAAAGAGCAGACAGCAAGCGCTCCTTGCCTGTAAAAATACTCTTGTTGGTGCTTAATATCGAACTTACATAAATGGAAAACAGAAATTATGTATATATGTGTTCAAAAAGGTGTACAGTCGGAGGAACAATATGTTAAAATCTAAAGTCCAACATAAAATAAGTATGTACATGCAAAAGAAAATGAAAAGAAACGAAGAAACCAAATAACGGTGAGTAGAAGCTGAGTCAATTACGACAGGCTGAGTCAAGAGAGAGAGAGAGAGAGAGATCTCTTAACAAGCTACAAGGGCCGAGCAAAAGAGAATTCTCTTTTGCAAGCTATTAGAAAGAGGCTAGGCAGAAGAGTGTTACTGCTGTAAGCTGGAAGGCTGCGTAAAGTTATTTTTACAAGCCGTACTAATGAAATGCCGCGCAAGAAAGAACTTCTTTTTTCAAGCTGTTGAAAATAAAAGGCTGAGCGCGTGAAGAGAATTCTCTTGGCAAACCTTGACTTGACATATTTAGAAAATATAAATGGCTGAGTAACTTATACATATATGCTTATAAATGATACAAGCCAAAGCTAGGTCAACAAAATGTTGGTCTTAGAAGGGAAAAAGGTAATTATATATATTTTTTCTTTTGAATTTTAGATTGCAAATGAAACATGTCTGAGCATAATTTAAAACCATTCTTATGTGAAGACCTAGAGAAATCAATTCTGTGATTCCGTTCTCAGTCCGGAGTGCGTGTGTGTGTAACGCGAGAGGGAAGGGGTAAAATTATGGCATGCAAAACCACTCATTCCACTTTGTGCTCAAAATTTGTTTCTGTTCGCAGCGTGCAGATTTGCATTCACTCCGTTTATTCCTTCCTTCCACGTAAGCCGGCTGACACATTTATTATTATTATTATTATTAAGTGGGTTTCTATGTGTCTGATCTATTGTACTACCCCTGATTCCCCTGAATGCACTGTACAAATGCCAGAATTTTATTGGGATTCAGGGCTGCAATTGTTTCCCGTGGCACCACATACATGCCCAGGAGTCTGTTCCTCCTGATGGAAACCGCCATGCAGTCACATATAATATGTGCAGAGATCTCCTCCTCCATGCAGCAGAAGCGACAGAGTTCACTGTCTGCAATGCCAATCTTATGCAAATGACTTCGAAGTCGGCAGTGCCCCGTAAGAAGGCCAGTTAAAATGCGCATGGTGTTTTTCCCGTGTGTCATTAAGGTCATGAATCTTGTATGGTTATATTCACCGAGGAGAATCTTAGACTGCCTAAGTCCTGGTAGGTGCTCCCAGAAGGACAGACGTTTTTCTTCCTCTATTGACTTAAGTAAGCCCAGTACTCTGTGGTGACCAACAATACAGAATGGTTCGGGCCAAAATACAGGGTTCTCTGCCCGTTTCCTGGCTAGGTTGTCCGCTAGCTCATTTCCCGGGATGTTGTTGTGTCCCGGGACCCACCTTATTGTGGGTTTATTGACAGCTCCTAGTTTGTCTAGGGCTGTCCTCACTTCATTGCCTAGCTTAGATGTTATCTTAGCTTTGCTGAGCGCCTTTATGACTATCAGACAGTATAGCAATGTCCTTGCCACGAAAGTTCCTTTGCAGATTAAACTCCGCACAGCGTCCAATAGCACAGACTACAGCTTGAAAAATGCTGGTGTATCTGCCCATTGATTCGTGGTATTTCAACCTGGGGCCTACAACCCCCAGCCCAATTTCTATATGTGAAAGGTGCTCTTGTGCACTTATCAATTGTGTTATCGACATGAGTTTTGAAGCTATGTTGTGCTATGTATGCTGGCCTCTATGCGACATTCTGACAGGGTTATTGCCTTCATTCTCTATAGCTTGTACCTATTTGTAAAAGGAACAATAAAAGTTTTGCGAGGATTTAGGCTCTGGCCTACTTCCTTGCTCCACTCGCTGGTCATATTGAGGCCCAGTTGAATGATATCGCAGAGTGTTTCCTCATATTTACTATGGCTATACTGACAATATCGTCAACATAGCCTTGGCAAAGTATACCCCTGCGGGTCAGTCTGTCCAGCAACTCGTCTACCAGCAAGCTCCACAGGAGAAGCGAGAGGACACCCCCTTGGGGGCAACCCCTTGTGGTAGATACTGTGGACGACTGTACTCCTATAGTGGCCATGGCTCGCCTAGATGCCAGTAGTGATTTGAGCCATCTGCTGGTTGTTGCATCTAGTCCTCTTCTTGCCAGGGATGCGTTGACAGCCTCATGGGAGGTATTGTCGAAGAAGGCCTATATATCTAAGAATGAACATAACGCCACTTCCTTATGAATAAGTGAGTCCTCAATAAGGCTTTTCAGGTGATATAGGGCAGTATCAGTTGATATGCCCGCCCTGTAGGCATGCTGCGTCCGTTGGAGCGGATGCTCTACAAGCAGAGTGCTTCTAATGCTGACATCCACTAGCTTTTCCAACGTTTTTAGCAAAAACGATGTCAAGCTGATGGGTCTGAACGACTTCGTATCAGTGATTTCGTGATTTCTTTCCAGCTTTTGGAATGAAGACTACTTTTGCTATACTCCAGGCAGTAGGTATGTATAGAGACTGCTGATCAGTATTTTCCTGATCGGCACTGCGGAATGTACCAATTGCCCATCTTAATCTCTCCGTTGTTACTATTGATTTTGCTTTGGCCCAATCAGTAGCACACGGTCTACTTTGTGCCGTTACCGGGGTATTCCCATCCGTTTGAAGCGTGCTTTCCGGAAAGCGAGTAGTAGCTCAAGTTTCTCTTTACTTCCTATAGTATAGGAGTTATCCTCCGTTCGTAGTGCCTGATTTGATTCTGGCACTCCTTTGGAGATTGCTCTGAGAAGTCTTGCGCCTTTACGTGTGTTTACTATTGCCTCACAGAAGGTACTATAATTCCTTCGTTTGGCTTTCCTGATATCATGGTTATACATGGTCAGTTTAGGCATCCCAGTTCCCTTCTCTTTTTGCTTTGTTAAAGACAAAGCTACACAAAGCCTGGTTGCTTTCCGTAACTTCCCCAATTGGTCGTTCCACCATGGAGTATCTTTATTCCTCTTGGCTCGGCCAAGGCAGCAGTTTTCTCTAAACGCGTTAGTAAGACACGAGTTAATATCTTCACGGCGGACTCCACTTCTAAAGTGGTACGGAGTTTCCCGGCTACCCTAGTAACTGGATCTCGCAGTAAGGAGGCATTGAACCCTTCCCAGTTCGTATTCCTGGGATTGCGCCTACGCTCGCTACATTCTAGATTTAGCCCTATGTTAAAACGAATATGCGAAGCCAGTGATCTGCTGGAAAGTGTAATGTCCAGAGCCTCAGATCTTACCCTAGTAACAAATGTCGAAACATTGCCGACATTTAGGATTTCTAGATTGTTATTCAAGATAAATTCTAAGAGTGACTCACCTCTTTGGTTCACGTCGCTGCTGCCCCATATCACGTGATGTGCATTTGCATCACATCCGATGATGATGGGTGAGTGTGTCCTCTTGCAGTATTCGGCCAGTACAGTGATTTCGGGCGGTGGGCACGCCTTTGCCGGTGACGGCAAAGTAAGCTGATGCAACCACAGTCTTCTTGGCTGCTCCCACATCTTCTACCACGATCGGTACACAGTCCCGCGTGAGAAATTCTGTAAGTATATAATAATTAATACTTCTAAATGCCAGGATACAGGCTCTAGGGCTACAGGCCCGTTGATCCCAAATTACCTTGGCGTACAGTCCTTATATTCCCTGATTCCTGTACCAGGGCTAGCCCAAGATGTCGTTTTGTGAACATCCTTGCCAGCATAGCCTAGGCCGCCTTGGCGCGATGGATGTTCACCTGAGCTATTCCTGTACTCCCGACCATTCTGGAGATACTCAGATCACCATCCGCCGGTATCGCTTCTTCCTTACTCAGCAGGTCTAGTTCCATGCTTAGCTCCTGAGAGGATATCGGGGTCTGATCCCCCATCTCGATGATGGTCGCATCAAGATCCTCATCATCCGCCAGATCCTCGCTGGATTCGGAGAGCTTATTGGGCTTCTCCGCGAAGACTGGTAGATTTCGAGGAGTCTCGACCTGTCTCGTGCCGGCTTTGATCGCTTTGGTCTTCTTTAAACCACAAACTGAGATGTCTCCAAACTTGAAGCTCAGCTTGTGGTCACTAGAGATAATCTTGGCGCATGAGTTGCCATCAATGCCAAGGCTGAGGAGCGAGCCACCACCCTCTTTCTTCCTTGATATGAGACGGCAGTTCTCAGTGTCCAAGGCATGCTGTTTCCTTATCAATCATCCTTATCAATTCCATGATCCACTTTGTTGTTTTGTCCCCTGTCCTGGGGCAGAAGATGGTGATGATGTGTGAGGAGAGCAAGTCGTCGCCCATCTTTACCTCCAGGGAGACACCGCTCCACTTACTGAGGCTGGGGACTGCTGATTGCAGCCACTTAGCAGTGGTTGCGTTGCGGCAGTCCACTATCAGGTGACCCACCCTGAAGTGGATTCCTCCAAACTTAATTGGAAAATCCCAACCGGAGAGGGACAACCCAACCGAGCTGTGAGAGGTTCTCACTGCTGAGGACGACTTTGGGGTACCCCTCTGGTATGACCGCAACTTAAATGGCCCAAGTTACGGCCGCATATGATGGCTTGCGTACCTCAGTTGCCTTTGCAGCCCTTGAGGTACGTGGGCCATCGAAGGGAGTAGTCAGTGGCCTGCTCTTCTCCACCTTCTGCCTCTTAGGCGTTTCCGTCGGAGGCGTCAAGGTAGAGTTTGCCCGCTTCGAAGCAGAGTTGGGCCTTTGCTCCAGCGTCTGCGGTTTCTCGGCCAGAGACAAAGCTTCTGCGGGTGACTTTCCCTGCAGAAGGTAACGAAGATACCACTTCGTTCTGGCCCCGCTCAGCCCCTCACGGTTAGGGTCATCCCGGGCCCCAGGCTGACCAAGATGCGGTAATCGGTTTTTAGCCCATCCCGCTTGGCCGGTTTGGACCACATTCAACTGACTCGGTGTGACTGTCCGTTTCTTCCCTCCCGCAACTGGGCGTGCTTTTTTGGTGTTACCACCGAAGTAGGCCGCTCTCCGTCAAGGAGACGGTCCTCGAATTGTCTTGCGACCTTTCCCGCAGTCAAGGCCTGTGGTATTTTAATGTTCTTTGGTATATTGTTTATAGTCCCTATGAGTTACGGAGAAATAAACGGTCCACCTGGGCAGAGATCCGCAGTACCCGGGTAAGGCTAACTAGACCGGGCGGACGCCACTTGCCCGGACTTTCCGTTAGCGACTGGGCTAGTTGTTTCACGGCCCCTAGCCTGGAAATTTGTAAACGCCTTCTCGAGCAGATGTTATCTGCAGTACCTAACGCGATGAATGTAATGGATCTTTGACGGGACTGACCTCGAAAGGAGATATCTTATCCGAAAAGGGAATTGAAGTCGATCCCAAAAAAATTTAAGTCATACGATCTCTCAGAGATTAAGAACAAAGAGGAAACACAGAGTTTTATCTGTCTGGTAATCTACGTCGGAAAGTTTATCCCGGACCTTGCAAGTCATACAAATCCTCTAAGGGAGCTGCTAAAAACAGAAAACTAATTCACCTGTGGCTAAGCCGAAGAGAATGCTTTCAAGAACATAAAGAATCTATTATCCAAGGTACCCAAGCTTTCATATATCGACCCATAGTAACGATCGCGGGTGATTGCGGATTCCAGGTCTGTTGCCCTCGGTGCCGTTTTCTTGCAATTCAAATCAGATGAACCATTGATAATTACCTATACCAGAAAAGTCAGAGGTGGAGAAACGCTACTCTCAAACAGAAAAGGAAAGTCTTCACGTGGTTTGAGCGGTGGAGAAGTTTTACTATTACCTGACAGGTCTGTATTTCCAAGATCTTTGACAATCCCTGATATCGCTGAGTCTTCCAAGAGGGATGAAGAGATTATATACGTAATCAGTTGCCTTGAGAACGACTCTTGGAAGCCCGATACATTGGCAAATTGCAAACACAAAAGCAAATTGACCACAATTATTGTTTACCGATTTTTCCACTCGTCGCCAATGTAACACATTTAATGGATTTCGGTTAGTCACCTTATTACCAATATTCCTTACAATAATTAGTAGTCTTACCGTTAATACAGAGTATTAATCTTTCGAGAGTAGAGGAGAGTACGGGCGAGTCGCGCGAGTCGCGTAAGCTAGAACGCGCGGAGAAGGTCACAATTAGCTAGAACGCACTGAGAACGTCACAATCAGCTAAACGCACGGAGAAAGTGACGGTCAGTGAAAGCAGAGAGTGAGAAGGTGATAGGCAGTGAGAAACGCGCAGAACACAGAAGGAAGGACGAGCACTGCACGCGAAGATCGATCCTCGGAGCATTAGAAACAAGGAAGTGTGGTTAGAAGGGACAGTGGAGTCTTACACCCTGCCCCATAACATCCTGAGCCCATTCCAGCTGTCAGGTGGACCTTCAGCAGAGACGACAAGGGCCTGGCGTGGTTAGAAGGGACAATGGAGTCAGTGGTCTGCAAAGGTGGTCCCAGGTAGAACGTTGGCAGGTTATACTGCCCCCAAGACATCCTAAGCCATCCTAAGGAAAGACGACGAAAGAGCAACGTTTCGCGGTAAACGGCGATCACCGGAGGAATCCGCTGTAAAATGCTCCAATACAGCTGTTCTAATCTGAAACTCTGTCTTCTCCTTGGTCGAACGCACAAACTCTCTGAGCTAGCCGCTGCAACTCGTAGCGAGCAGAACCAAGAAAACAGTTCGTTACACAAATTATACCTACATTTTACTAACGGATTTGTTCAAGTTACGGGGTTTGGACTGTCACCGCTCTCCGCTCCCTCTTACGCTCTCCGCTCCCGCTTTTCTTCGAGTGTTTTCTTTTCAGAAAATTTGGAAAATTCCAGGACCAGCAACCCCCAACAACCCATCATTTTTTGGTCCTTCGAGCCGGATCCCCTGGATTTTCAAGTTTGTCCACCAGCGACCAAATTATAAGGTTCAAAAATCCAATTTCGTTCAATTTGCTGTAAGATTTATTGTCAAATCTAACGGATTTCTCCGACAAAAGGCAATTAAAGAAAAGTACTTATCCATTCTCACGGGCGCCGCCATATTACCCACCGTTCTCCTTTCACCCTCATTCGTGAAAATTTCTAAGTCCAAATTTCCGAATATATTTAAATATTCATCCAGTCCGAAAAGTGCAAAATTCCAAATGTGAAAAAGTGAAAATAATTTGTGCCAAGTTCAGTAAAAATTTCTAAGTCCAAAGCTTCACTGTGTTTCACTGTGTCCAACGCAAGCCAAATTCTTTTCGCAACACATTTTTTGCTTTAACTCCGCAGTCCACTTAATACAATTTGCTTTGCTATCGAAGAATACAACAACGAAACAAACAACACATACCCTCTGGCCATTCCAAATAAAATATTAATTAAACATTTACCCGCCAGTTCCATATATTACATCAACATATACTACATCCATATATATTACATATATTACATCAACATATACTACATCCATATACATTGCATATATTACATCTACATATACTACATCCATATATATTACATATATTACATCAACATATATTATATCCACATATATTACCGACATACATTGCGCATATTATCTGCATTCCTTTTAAACATATACCAAAGTTTAAATTGTTTCCCGTCGGCAAATCCAAACCACAAATAAAATTTATTCCAAGTGCCGACGCGGAAAAGGCGTTTTGTTTTCCATCAATTTTTTCCGTAAATTTCCAAATTAATTTCCGAGCAATAAATTAAAAGCGTTTTTTTTCTCTTTTTTTTAACAAATAACTTTTTCAATATTTATTAAATTATTTTTTAAATTTTTTTTGAAAATTTTCAAAAAAAATCATCCATAAATAAATAATACGACCGCCAAATACAAGTCGTTCACCCGGCAAATATTTTTTCCTGTATTGCTTGGATATTAATTTGGGTTTGTTTTAGAAGTACTTACAACGCGGAAAGAAGACTCCAATTCCACCATTCCATTTTCAGTCGCTACATAAGAAAGCCAACATCCCGACATGGGGAGAGCTGAACACCTTCCTCACAGAACGTCATCGAACCCTAGAGGCAATCGATGATGTGAGACCGCCCGTACCAAGTCAGTCGCACTCTAAAGCGATGAACTCAAGTGGGCCCTCTAGAAAACTATTCCTATGAGACGAAAGTGGCTCCAAAATCGAAAAGTTGCGACTTGTGCAACAAGGAAAACCATCCTGTCCTGTGAACATCAGCACGCACAATTGTTTTACTTGCCGTGGCCGGCATCACACGTTGTTGCACCGAAACAACCTCTTTTCCAGCAATTCAAGCCCTTCAAATCCTGCAAGGCCAATTTCCGCTAATCAGGCCAATTTCGTTCCAAATGAGCAAGCCGGTGTTCAAAATTATTTCGCCACGGGCTCAAGAGCTATCCTTCTTGGCACTGCGATAATTAATATTTCCCATCTTGGCACTAACTTTAAGGCACGCGCCCTGATCGACTCCGGATCAGAGGCGACATTCATAACCGAGCGACTGTTCAATCTAATTAGATTGCCATTCCAGGTGGTTGAAGCCCAAGTCTCGGGCTTAAACCAAACAGTAGCTGCTCAGTCCAAGAAGCTCTGCAGTTTCACCATCCGATCACCGACTAGGCCCGCGTTGCAGTTGGAGACGACGGCCTATGTCCTCCCTCACCTAGCCGGAAATTTGCCTTCCTACCCAATTCCGCAAAATTTCCTTCGGGATCTTCCCGATTTTCCACTGGCGGATCCAAAATTCTATGAGAGCGCACAAATAGATGTCCTTATCGGAGCCGACATTCTGCCTTCGGTGCTTCTGAGTGGAGCAAAAACCAATATCTGTGGCTCTCTCTTGGGGCAAGAGACCATTTTCGGCTGGGTACTAACTGGGCCAGTGTCAGCCTCAGCCCAAAGCAGAATTTCCTTTTTTTCGACACAGATCTCCCACGCGTACGATAATTCACTGGACAAACTAATGACAAAATTTTGTTAGGTGGAGAATATACCAATAAAGTTGGTAAAAGAATCCGATTCCATGTGCGAGAAGAATTTCCTTCAAACGACCACGAGAAACGAGTGAGGCAAATATGTCGTTACTCTGCCTTTTCGAGACCCAGAACATATCGGTTCCGGGCTAGGGCATTCTAGGTCTTTCGCGTTGGCTCAGTTCTTAAGAAATGAGCAGCGTCTAAAAAGAAATGAGGCCTTGAAAGCGAGATACGATTGATCCAGGAATACGGTGATCCAGGAATATCTCCACTTAAAGCACATGCGACAAGTTCTTCCTACCCATGATTGCAACGCCTATTATATGCCACATCACGCCGTCTTAAAACCGGAAAGCATAACTACTAAACTCCGTGTAGTATTCAATGCCTCCAGCCCTTCATCGAATGGTACCAGTTATATGTAGTATATAAAGCCAACATCCCGACATGGGGAGAGCTGAACACCTTCCTCACAGAACGTCATCGAACCCTAGAGGCAATCGATGATGTGAGACCGCCCGTACCAAGTCAGTCGCACTCTAAAGCGATGAACTCAAGTGGGCCCTCTAGAAAACTATTCCTATGAGACGAAAGTGGCTCCAAAATCGAAAAGTTGCGACTTGTGCAACAAGGAAAACCATCCTGTCCTGTGAACATCAGCACGCACAATTGTTTTACTTGCCGTGGCCGGCATCACACGTTGTTGCACCGAAACAACCTCTTTTCCAGCAATTCAAGCCCTTCAAATCCTGCAAGGCCAATTTCCGCTAATCAGGCCAATTTCGTTCCAAATGAGCAAGCCGGTGTTCAAAATTATTTCGCCACGGGCTCAAGAGCTATCCTTCTTGGCACTGCGATAATTAATATTTCCCATCTTTGCACTTACTTTAAGGCACGCGCCCTGATCGACTCCGGATCAGAGGCGACATTCATAACCGAGCGACTGTTCAATCTAATTAGATTGCCATTCCAGGTGGTTGAAGCCCAAGTCTCGGGCTTAAACCAAACAGTAGCTGCTCAGTCCAAGAAGCTCTGCAGTTTCACCATCCGATCACCGACTAGGCCCGCGTTGCAGTTGGAGACGACGGCCTATGTCCTCCCTCACCTAGCCGGAAATTTGCCTTCCTACCCAATTCCGCAAAATTTCCTTCGGGATCTTCCCGATTTTCCACTGGCGGATCCAAAATTCTATGAGAGCGCACAAATAGATGTCCTTATCGGAGCCGACATTCTGCCTTCGGTGCTTCTGAGTGGAGCAAAAACCAATATCTGTGGCTCTCTCTTGGGGCAAGAGACCATTTTCGGCTGGGTACTAACTGGGCCAGTGTCAGCCTCAGCCCAAAGCAGAATTTCCTTTTTTTCGACACAGATCTCCCACGCGTACGATAATTCACTGGACAAACTAATGACAAAATTTTGTTAGGTGGAGAATATACCAATTAAGTTGGTAAAAGAATCCGATTCCATGTGCGAGAAGAATTTCCTTCAAACGACCACGAGAAACGAGTGAGGCAAATATGTCGTTACTCTGCCTTTTCGCGACCCAGAACATATCGGTTCCGGGCTAGGGCATTCTAGGTCTTTCGCATTGGCTCAGTTCTTAAGAATTGAGCAGCGTCTAAAAAGAAATGAGGCCTTGAAAGCGAGACACGATTGATCCAGGAATACGGTGATCCAGGAATATCTCCACTTAAAGCACATGCGACAAGTTCTTCCTACCCATGATTGCAACGCCTATTATATGCCACATCACGCCGTCTTAAAACCGGAAAGCATAACTACTAAACTCCGTGTAGTATTCAATGCCTCCAGCCCTTCATCGAATGGTACCAGTTTAAATGATATCCTTCATGCTGGCCCTGTCTTACAGTCCGACTTGACCATTCAAATTCTGAAGTGGCGCTATTTCCGATACGTGTTCAGCGCCGATATCGAAAAATGTATCCGCAGATCTGGGTAGATCCGAAACACACTCCATTCCAGCGAAAACTTTTCCGTAACAATAGAGGGGAAATCAGAGATTTCGAATTGAAAACAGTAACCTTTGGAGTCAATTGCGCGCCTTTCCTGGCCATCCGAGTACTGCAGCAGCTAGTAGCTGACGTAGAACTCAGCCATCCAAAAGCTAGCAATGTCATTCGAAATTTCATGTATGTGGATGATGTTCTAGCCGGAGCGGACTCCACGGAAGAAGCTCAGCTCATGGTGCAAGAGGAGGAAATGGACCTCCAACCAAAAGGAAGTTTTAGCGGCCATTCAGAGCAACCATATTTTAAATACTGATTTTCTCGAGATCGATGTAGAAAGTACTGCCAAAACCCTCGGTATTCGCTGGAAGGCAACCTCCGACGAATTCTTCTTCGTCCCGCCAGAGTTGGCTAACGAAAGGTCCTTTACAAAACGCCAAGTCCTTTCCCAAATTGCCAAATTGTTCGACCCTGCGGGCTGGTTAGCGCCGTTTATCGTTCGAGCTAAAATTTTCATGCAGGAGATTTGGCTGCAGGAGCTTGGGTGGGACGAAAACATTCCAAATGAGCTTTTTCAGCGATGGCTTAATTTTCTCCAAAGTTATTCGGTTTTAGAGCAGATACGCATTCCACGCTGGCTATCGTTGCGTCCAGATTTCAAGGTCGAGCATCATGGCTTTTGCGATGCATCGCAAAAGGCTTATGGGGCGGCAATATATGTCCGCGTAGAAGTGGGCAGCACCATTATGGTGCAACTACTAACCGCGAAAACCGAGGTAGCACCAGTCAAAACGGTTTCGCTCTCAAGACTGGAGCTGTGCGGAGCGTTATTGCTTTCCGAAATGGCTGCAGCCATCATTCCGCAGATGCCTACGATTAACTCCGAACTTTACTGTTGGACGGACTCCACGATAGTGCTTGCATGGTTAAGCAAGCCAGCGTGCCAGTGGACCACATTTGTAGCCAATAGGGTGACGAAGATCGCCCAGGACACAAAAACAGAGAATTGGTCTCATGTTCAATCTGAGCATAATCCAGCCGACCTGGCAAGTAGAGGAGTTTCCCTCCGAGATCTAGCCGATAGCCAGTTATGGTGGCACGGACCGACTTGGTTGCAAAATCCACGCAAACAATGGCCAACTCAGGTCGACAACGCTCCGGTGACCTTCCTGGAGAAGCGTGCTCTAAAAGTCCATCTCGCAAAAGCTCCTTCTGAGGAGTTGTTGGCACGTTTCTCCAAGCTAGAGAAAGCACTACGGGTCCTTGCTTATGTTCATCGCTTCATTCAGCGGTGCAGGAAGCAGACATCTCCATCTGATGTGCATTTGCTGGCCACTGAAATCGCCGCCGCCGAGCGGTTCCTAATTTCGAACACTCAGCGCAGAGAATTCCCTGTGGAATATCACTGCCTAAGTGAAAAGCGTCCAGTGCCAAGTTCAAGTGCCATCCTAATCATGAACCCGTCTCTAGATCCGCAAGGACTGATCAGGGCGTGCGGCCGTGGGGCGGCTTCCGAAAGCCTTCAATACAATGAACGGCATCCAGTGATTCTTCCGTATAACTGCCTGCTTTCTCGCCTCCTTGCGAATTTCACTCATCGAATAACTCTCCATGGTGGTAACCAGTTAATGGTGCGCCTCATCCGGTCGAAATACTGGATTCCGGGAATTAAGAACCTGATGAAAGCAGTAGTAAATTCGTGCAAAGTATGTGTGATCCACAAAAAGCGGTTGCAAAGCCAACTGATGGGTGTCCCAAAGAAAGAGCATCGTTCTCACGACCATTCACGTATACTGGCATGGATTACGCCGGTCCGTTCGATATAAAGAACTATACGGGAAGAGCATGTCTTATTACAAAGGGGTATGTGTTAGTTTTTGTTTGTTTCTCCACCAAGGCCATCCATTTAGAGCCTACATCTGACTTAACGACCGAAAAGTTTCTTGCCGCTTTCTCTCGTTTTGTATCCAGAAGAGGGTGTCCACGTCAAGTCCAGTCAGACAATGGCAAAACCTTTGTTGGCGCTGCCACCCTGCTTTCCCGCGATTTCCTTCCAGCCGTAAAAGAGTCGGTGACGAATGCCTATACTCATCAAGAGATGCAATGGCAATTTATTCCTCCGGGGGCACCCCATATGGGAGGCCTTTGGGAAGCAGGCGTAAAAAGTTTTAAGACGCTATTTTACAAATGCACTGCCACACGAAAATACACGTTCGAAGAGCTCTCCACGCTCTTGGCAAAAATAGAAGAGTGCCTTAACTCCAGGCCTCTCTCTCCTATGTCTGAGGATCCGACAGATTTGCTGGCTCTGACGCCAGGGACCCCTTATGTCCACGGTGGAACCCGAAGTAAAGGGGGAAACGAAATCCATTCCTAATCGGTGGCAGCATTTGAAAGCTCTCCATCAGCAGTTCCGTGTGCGATGGAAAGAAGAGTACCTCAAAGAACTCCACAAGCGCTCTAAATGGCAGGCCCCGTCCAAAAATCTCCGCATCGATGACATGGTCGTCATCAAGGACGACAACTTACCGTCTAATGAGTGGCGGCTCGGCAGAATTGAGTCTGTTTTCCCAGGAGCCGACGGCAACGTCCGTGTAGTAAATATCCGTACTGCACGTGGAGTTGTTAAACGTCCAGTGGCAAAAGTGGTGCTTTTGCCGACGGAGTCTTCCGAATCTCCACAATAATAGGCGCTCCTCTCGTCCTTAGTTGTAGTTCACTAGCACTAATCATCCATTATTTTTCATTTCTGCGCCAATTGCCTCGCTCACGAGCATTCCACGGGAGACTGCCGAAGCGGTGATCGTTGCAAGAAGTGCGACCGATCCCACCACACTCTGCTCCACATGCACGAGGTTAGCTCGTTGTCGCGGTCTCGAGCGCGCTCGCGTCTCCAAACGGTGCCAACCCGGCAAGCAGCTTCGGCCTCGTCCCAACGTTCCCGCCCGCAAAATCCGCCAACTCAGCGTAGGAGTTCACCGCCACGACGCCCGGAATCGACCACGCCAGGCCCATCGCTCTCGTCGCTGCTGCAACGCCACAGCGTGAACATCCTTCCGACAGCGCTGGTCAGGTTGGAGACCGGGACGAAGACCTTCGAGACCGCAGCACTTATCGATCCGTGCACCCCCATGAGCTGCATCGACTCTTCGTTGGCGTCAGCCTTTACGCTTCCGATGACCAATGTTGGCGACGAGAAGGTCTGCACGACGACGATTCGCTCCAGGATCGACGCGAACACTAAGCTGGAGGTCGCGCTCAAGATCGAGCCCAGTGTGCGGATCCGCACACCTGTCCGGGCATTGAGCGACACCGTGGTGTCCAAGTACCGGGACATCATGCTGGCTGATGACCAGTTCCATCGGCCTGCCACCGTCCCCATGGTCTTAGAAGCAGATGTTTATCCAAAGGTTATCCAATCCGGATTCCTGACCTTCGACGAGGGAATGCCAGTCGCTCAGAAAACTGTTTTTGGGTGGATCGTGTCCGTTGCCGGCAGTCTGCCGTAGGATGGCTGTGTTGCAACCCCAGTGATTGCAAGGGGGGCGGAATGTTCAAGTTACGGGGTTTGGACTGTCACCCGCTCTCCGCTCCCTCTTACGCTCTCCGCTCCCTCTTACGCTCTCCGCTCCCTCTTACGCTCTCCCGCTCTTCACCACAGAGTCTCCAAGGAGTCTCCGCTGCGCTTGGGAGAGCCTAACTAATTAGAATAAGCACCAGTGTCAAAACTAACCACGCTGAATAAACATACGCCCATACATAAGAAAAGTCTAGTGTTCGCTTTTCTTCGAGTGTTTTCTTTTCAGCAAATTTGGAAAATTCCAGGACCAGCAACCCCCAACAACCCATCAAGATTATTTATTAGAATTAAATGTAATAAAGTTTAAGTAATTTGGTTTTACAAAGAGTCTGTCAAATAAATCACTTAGTAATAAAGTCTGGCCAATAATTTATGTAGTATTTTTGTGTTCTTCCATCAAACAATCTTTCAAGCCAATTGTCAAGACCGTTAAGTAAATGATCCTCCAAAAGAATATTTGGTTCTGACTCTGATTCTTCAGAGAAATCTCTTTTCAGAAACCTTCCAATTTCAGGATCCTCATTTGCGTCCAAAAGCTTTTGAGTATTCCTTAATGTCCTCTGCAATTAAACAAATATTAAAAAATGCAGTTACAAAATTTAAAATAGCGACAATCAAACTTTATTCTAAAATACTAAAATACTGCATCATAAAAAACGCGATCAATATTTAAACAAATTAAAGGAATTTTTAAGTTTAGTATTTAAAAAATTCGTTGAAACATATCTTTTTTAATTTCCTATCGTAACAAGATTTTATAAAGCTTTTTCTTTCTTTGACATTCGAAAATATCTAAAAATAATTTGAGGATAATAGATCATTATTAAATTTAAGTAAAAACACGAGAAAAAGCTTTAGTAGAGGGCCTTGACTATCACACACCGATAATCAGCTGAAAAGACTGCAAAGTAGGAGTCGGCGTGGTCTGATAAAGGTTTGACAAGCCAAAGGAAATTGGCAAGAAATAAAATTAGAACATATTTGTTCACGCCGGAAGGGCGCAAACAGTTGAGCGGCAGTGTAAGCGGCCAATGCTTGCACTCAAAGCTCCTCCACGGCTCGCAAGCACCGCTGCTCGCGCTCTCCTTCTCTCCTCTCGCTCTCCTCCCTTTCCGCAAGGTATTCACCTCTCCGCGGTCCCGCGGTATTTCCACTGTTAGTGTTAAGGGAGTCTTAAGTTACAAGTGCGCGAATAAAGTACGGAATTTTCGTGAAGTCGATCCCGAGTGTTTCATTTCAGGGAGAATCAGCAGCAGCCGCAGCAACTACAACCACGGCAATTTTCCGCCCACTCCATTTCATGGTCCTTCGAGCCGGATGAGCTCTGATCCTGCCAGCGCTCCTTGCGGAAAATTCAAGATAAGTACGGCTTTAAATCCTATTCCGTCCGTGGTCGCCATTTTCGTTTTTCCAACGGCGTTTATTCTTTCCGTCCATCCGTATCAAGTGAAAAGTGAAAATATATAAGTACATGCGCCCAGCCACCGTGATTACTTTTATTTTTTAAGTGCATAAACAAGCACTTTGCCAATACCGGCCCCCTAATTCGTCTCACGGTGCTCCGCTGATATCCAAGCGCATGTACATATATATATATCATATATACACTGTCCAAAATTCACTGTTATCGTCCGCTGCTAAACTGCTGTTTTTTTTTTTGTGCCTCAATAAAATATACAACCCAATACAAATACAACAATACAATACAATATACAAATTTAATTAAATTCAATTAAATATACACATACATATAATCACCAAAAATTTCACATACACACAAATATATATAGCCATATACATACATTACGACATATCCATTGTCATACATAGATTCCAACGATATTCACATACACACAGTCGCGACTTACTCAGACGTGCCAAGTGCAAGTTCTTTCGTCTCCTCTTTGTTCGTTATTGCCCTGACAAAAAAAACCAGCGCATAGCGACGAGAGAATACCCTATTGTCGAGACATAAAATAAAATAAATAAGTCCGACGATAAAATTTAAAAATAAATAATTTAATAAAAAAAAAAAAAAGGAAAGAAACGATTGTTTTAATTATTATTATTATTGATTATTATTTAATAATTATTTAACCCAAATAATAATTTTTTTTACAAGCTATTTCTGGCTCCCATTTCTGGTTCCTAAATTAAAATAATAAAATTGTGGTCCTAAATCCGGTAGCTATTTTTATAAATTTAAACTTGAATTTTCTAGCTATTTTCCATATATTAGCTATTGTTTTTCGGGATTTCCAGTCGATAGGGATTTTTTATAAATCCTTGGCTATTTTCCAGACTCCAGCCGGTAGCTATTTTTTTTATAAATTTAAACTTGAATTTTCTAGCTATATCTAGCTATTTTATAGCTGTTTCTAGCTATTTTCTATATATTAGCTATTTTTTTTGCTTTTCGGGATTTTCAGTCGGTAGCGATTTTTTATAAATCCTTGGCTATTATCCAGACTCCAGCTGGTAGCTATTTTTTTAAGCTATTTTTCCAGAAGTTGCAATTCATAGTTTTTTTTATATAAATTTGAGCTATTGTTTTTCTAGACCACCAATATAGCTATATCTTCTTGTGGACTTCACTCTAGCTGTTGGTTTTCTTTTGTGAATCCTCCTAGCTATTTTTTTTTCACACTGAATTTTAGCTATATTGTGCTTCATTTAAGCTTTTTTCCAGTTGATTGAAGATCTATTGGGCCTTATTTCACAAAGACTGCGTTTTTTGTTTCTTTCGTGCTCCAATCTCCAGATCCCAATTGCAACTTTCTCCCGAATTCCGACGGGATCCTTTGTCCATCCAGATTTTGGTGCCCTCTGTGTCTGGTTCTTTTTTTTTTTTTTCTTCAATTCCACACTTTTTTTGTTTGCGGCGTGCAGGCCTTCTTGACTTCCTTCTCTTAGGGCATAGCTGAGCATGCCCCTAGAGGGAGACAAGAAAAAGACCACCGCACCTGGAAAAGAACAAAAGTTCAACCCGCAATCTCCGCTATCCACTCGCGGTAAGCCAGCACCCAAGTCCGTTAGTCCTAGGGTCAAACCCGCGACTCCCACTCCGAAAGCAAAGGTTTTGCCATCGACCAGTTCGAAGACAACTCCTAGGTTGGTCATTTCCCGACCAGTGACGCGAGCGTCTAGTGAGTCTTCTCTATCGAGAAAATCCGAGAGTCCCTCCGCTGTCGGGACTGATTTCCTCCGCGTCACACGCTCTAACACAAAGAAAATGGCATCCTCTGAGCAGCCAACGCCCGCAAACGCAGCGTTGCATAAATTCATCGCCGTCAGCGATCGCGTAAGCCTTTTCGAAGCGAAGATCAACACTCCTGATCAAGCCTCTCCGTCCCTACACACGTTACAAGTCCGTCTGCAACAGGTGCGAGCCTTATGGGACAAAGTGGAAAGAGAGTACGAAACATGCTCTGACCTAATGGCCCAAGAAGGATCCCTCGACACAGTGCCTATTCTCCAGGCTAAATATGACTACTGCTACTCAGTAGCTCGACAGAGCAACGCCTCAAGTCGCGCAAGCACCCTCTCAGCCGCTAATTGCGTCCGGCTGCCGCTTACCTCCATGCGACACGGAAGTCTTCGATGGCGACTACCTCCGATGGCCCACTTTCCGGGACCTATTCACGGCAATTTACGTAAACAACCCCAGGCTGACTCCGGTCGAGAAGCTATTCCACCTCCTTACCAAAACAAGTGGTGAAGCAAAAGCCATCGAGGCGAAATCTCCTCTCACGAATGATGGTTTTGCTTCGGCTTGGGAGGCGCTTCGAGATCGGTTCCAAAATAAGCGACTTTTAGTCAACAGCCAGCTCAAGCTTCTTTTTAACTTGAGTTCAATTTCGCAAGAATCTGGTCATGCTTTAAAAGAGCTACAATCCACGATTCAGGGGTGTTTAACAGCACTAGCGCATTCCCAGGTATCCACAGAAAACTGGGATTGTCTCTTGGTTTTCCTTTGCGCGAGCAAACTGCCCAAGCAGACCCTGTCCTTATGGGAACAGTCGCTAACTACCAAATCCGAGATCCCAGCTTGGGAAGAAATGAATGCCTTCCTGAGCGAAAGGTATCGGACATTGGAAGCCATCGAAGATATGAAACCGACTCAGGCGGTTCCAAAAAGGCTTCAATCCTTCGAGACAAAGGTCAGCACCAAACAGAAAGGGTGTGACTTATGTTCTAAGGAGAACCATCCGGTACGATTGTGCCCGCGTTTTCTTCAAATGTCTGTTGACTCGCGCTCTGGATATATAAAAAAGAAGCAGCTATGTCTGAATTGTTTTGCCAGAGGTCACCAGCTACGTGACTGCACAAGCACACACAGCTGCTTTACATGTAAGGGCAGGCACCATACGCTGCTGCATCGCAGCCCCCCAAATTCCGAAAATGCGAGTTCCTCAACCTCGCCCCCTACACAGCAACTTCCGAGACCCTCTAGCAGAAATGCATCGGCAAGCACCTCAGCGGTGCAAACTTTCTTCGCGTCCGGCACTTCAGCCGTCCTACTGAGCACAGCGATGATTGACGTGTGCCATTTGGGGACGAACTACCGAGCCCGAGCCTTAATCGACTCGGGATCCGAGGCGACGTTCATTTCAGAACGCCTCATCAAGTTGCCATTCCGCAACACCCAGACCCAAGTCTCCGGGTTAAATCATTCGGTCTCCGCGAAATCCTCGAAGCTGTGTCACTTCGGGATTCGCGCTCCTACTAAGCCAGGTCTACAGTTAGACACTGAAGCGTACGTCCTTCCGGAGCTCTCAGGCAAACTGCCCTCCTATCCGATCCCTCGGAATTCTTTGAAGGACCTGCCCGCACTCCGCTGGGCAGATCCTACCTTTTTTGAGAGCTCTCAAATTGATGTACTGATCGGGGCTGACATTCTACCATCCATAATGATGGATGGCACCCGACAAAATATTTGCGGCTCGCTCCTGGGCCAAGAAACTATTTTCGGGTGGGTGCTAACGTGGCCGATTTCCAAGGGTAAGCCGAAACGGGTCGCATCCTTCACGACCCAGGTGCACCAAACAGGCGACCCTGATTCGCCCGAGATAAAGGGCGAAGCCAAGTCGATAATAAATCGATGGCAACACCTCAAGGCACAACATCAGCAGTTTAGTGCACGGTGGAAAGAGGAGTATCTCAAAGAACTCCATAAACGAAGCAAATGGCAATTTCCGACCAGGAACCTACAAGCCGACGATATGGTAGTTGTCAAGGAGGACAATCTACCACCGAACGAATGGCGGCTCGGCAGAATTGTTTCTGCCTTTCCAGGAGCCGACGATCGCATTCGAGTCGTTGAGATCCGTACGTCTCGCGGCACCATAAAACGCCCTGTCCACAAAGTAATTCTGCTACCGATGGAGGACAAAGAGTCCTCCGTTCCTAGGGATTAGGGCTTTTCCCCCATTCCGGGGCCCAAATAGTAGTCGGCTCACACTAAGCTTTTTCATTTCTTTATTGGCAGACTTACTCACTTCCTCCAATAATGGCTCCTCGTCCTCGTGCCACCCAGTCGTTGGAGAGCAGACGTACTCGAGGTATTAAATCCTACCGCTGCCGAGTCTGCTCTGGAATCCATCCTCTTCGAAAGTGCACGAGGTTCCACAAACTGAGCGCTGAAAAGCGCCTTCGGGCAGTACTTATTAATAAGTACTGCTCGAACTGCCTCGCCCATCAGCACTCAGGAGGAGACTGTCGCAGCCAAGAGGGATGCAAGAAGTGTGGAGGAGACCACCACACCCTACTCCACATGCACGAGGTCCTCCCCGCTCCGAACCCGGCAGCGCTACCAGCTCCGACGCGCAGAGAGCGCCATCCCGCTGCACCTCGTCCGGTCCGGATTTCCCGCACTCCGCCACCAGTCGCCAACAATCGCCCGCGTCAGCAGCAGCAGAAGGCTGTCCCCATACTGCCTACAGCCATCGTCGTGCTGGACACGGGCTCGAAGACCTTCGAGACCGGGGCCATGATCGACCCATGCATGCCGGTGAGCAGCATCGACCGGTCGTTAGCGGCTGCGTTCCGGCTGCCCATCACTCGGCTGGGAGGCAACGAGGTCTGCTCGGTGACACTCCGGTCCCGAACAAGCACCTTCCGACTCAACGTCGTCCTGAAGATCGAACCCAGCCTAAGGATCCGGACACCCATCCGAGCTCTGAGCGACGCCGCCAGGGCCAAGTTTGACGGTGTTCGTCTCGCGGACGAGCGCTTCCACCGGCCGGCCTCCATCTCCCTCGTGTTGGGATCAGATGTATATGCCAATTTGATCCAACCGGGGTTCCTAAAAATTGATGATGGGTTGCCCGTCGCGCAGAACACGGTGTTCGGATGGACCGTTTCTGGAACGTGCACGAAATGAAGAGGCCGATCCTGCTGTCTCGCCGGACAGGGATACCTTTGCCTACGCAAGGGGGGGGGGGGGGGAGAATGTTCACGCCGGAAGGGCGCAAACAGTTGAGCGGCAGTGTAAGCGGCCAATGCTTGCACTCAAAGCTCCTCCACGGCTCGCAAGCACCGCTGCTCGCGCTCTCCTTCTCTCCTCTCGCTCTCCTCCCTTTCCGCAAGGTATTCACCTCTCCGCGGTCCCGCGGTATTTCCACTGTTAGTGTTAAGGGAGTCTTAAGTTACAAGTGCGCGAATAAAGTACGGAATTTTCGTGAAGTCGATCCCGAGTGTTTCATTTCAGGGAGAATCAGCAGCAGCCGCAGCAACTACAACCACGGCAATTTACCGCCCACTCCATTTCATATTTTTAAACACAAGTTTTTCTCACGCCCACAAACGACAGAAAGCTGCGCGCACACACTTTTGGAAAATGCTTTGATATTTTTTCACTTTCCTATTAGTCTTCTAAGTTTCGTTCGATTTGTTAAAATACTGTTTACATAAGCTTGACCTTATTGAGCTAGTGCTAGTGAAAGTTGCACCGAGAATTTTCGAAAATGTGCAGGAATATTTTTAGAAGACTTTTAAGAGGACAAAATATTCTCGGCATAACGATGGAAATCGGAAAAACAAATAACATAATCCAAAAAATATTAAATCTTTTTTCAAAAGTGTGGGCGTGGCAGATGTGTGCGGTTTGTGGACGTAGAAACAATTGAAAACAATCTTGCGCTGCTTCTATTTCTTTGGAAGCTGCATGCTTGATGTCAACATTCTATCTTTTATAGTTTCTGAGATCGAGGCGCTCATACAGACAGACGGACATGGTCATATCTACTCGGCTATTGATCAAGAAGCCGACCAATTCAATTAAAGTCAATAAATCACTTAATTGATTCCATACTGTAGCCATCTACGCAGTATGCGTTCTAAAAAACAATTTTTTGGCAACGGCACACAGCCGTTCTTGTAAAGAAATATTAAGGCCTAACCGAAGCAGTTTTGCCTGCTCTCTCAAGAGCAATGCACTCCCGAAATACAATAATCTCAAAACACTGACGCTTCTCCTCAATCTAACTAATGTACATTTGGTTTTTAGTCTTCAGATGAAATTTGAACAATAATGAATACAATCCAACCCGATTTAAATTTTCTTTTATTTGACTAAACTTAATTTACAGCTTTGGTTTTAGTCATTAAAGACGGTCCATTTAATAGACTAATAGACGGTCGTGATTGTGTTAATTCTATTGAATCGCAATCGAAAAACATAACGTTAGTTGGTCCTTATATTGGCCACGTCATCGTCAATGCTAATTAAAACATAAGCAATAAATTTAATTCATAAAAATATTGGCAATTCAGAATATTTATCGTAACACCACGACGGTCAATATCGTGTTAAGTTTTAACAAAAACCCCTACGATACCGCGAAACCGTGTAACGCAGTGTGAACAAATTCTGAATTTAATATCAGGCAGACGCTATATAATTTGGGAGAAGCTGTAAATGCAATTATTTACCTCAAAACCCCACGAAAAAGCTATATAGCCCTTTTAAAAAACTTTTCTAAAAAAAACCCTTTTACATATTTGGAGTTCTGGCCAATTTCGTAGCAATATGATAAAATAAAATAATAATTAAAAATTCACGCCTTGTTTCTTGGTACTGCCCCTACTTAAAGTTAGCTTTATTTTTCTTAAATTGGGTGCTATTTGTACTACCAAATTCTCTTAATACATGTTTTTTTTCCTTTGCGTTTACGAATATTTTCTAACCCTCTTCCAAACACATTATTTCTCTGCGTATCCGAATATCTTCTTACGCTCTTTTCAAATTTGGTGCTAGTTGGTACTTCCAAATTCTCTTAATCCATCTTCTAATGCTCTTTATACACATTGGTGAGTCAACACATGTACTTATTGATGATTGAGACTCTCTTCAATTCAATTATAAACAAAAAAGCACCCCATACTGTATGCCATCTGCGCATTATGCGTTCTATTAAACAATTGTTTGGAAACGGCACTTTGCCCTTCTTGTAAACGAATCCTAAAGCTTAAGCACCCAAGAGCAATGCTCCCCCGAAATACAATAATCTGAAAGCACTGAGGCTGCTCCTCAACTTTTTTTTTTTTTTGTTTTTCGCACGGGTCCCACGGCCACACCTCCTGCCCAACCGACCGAGGGGCGCTGCCGTGTATCGTACGGCGCGATTCGCGAGAAGATAGACGCGATATAGTAAAGAGAACAGTAACGAGGAAATGAACATAAAGTAAACTAACTCTAATAAATATTAGTGTTAGTATGATCTAATTATGTAATAAAAAAGTTAAAATTGATTACTTTCAGAGCGGCAGAGAGTCAAGGTTACAGATAATAGGATAAAGTCTATTATAGTCAGAACATATTACTCTGTAAGGGTCATGCAACTCATAGTTAGATCTACAATGACTTTAAAAAAATGGGTATATAGTTTCTAGTGAATCTACTTGGAACCGAGAAGTTAAGCCGACTAATCAAGTCGGGACTCTCAACATCACCACGAATAAGCTTACACATAAAGACTGTTCCAAGCATAGTTCTACGGTTAGCTAGGGAAGGTAAATTAATTAAAAGTAGTCTACTGGAATAAGAAGCTAATATACGGTTTGCATCCCAATTTAGGCGCCGCAAGGCAAAAAGTAAGAAGTTTTTTTGGACCGATTCAATGCGGTCCGAGTTGACTACGTATTTTGGACTCCACAGGTGATCCATACTCAAGAATCGGACGGACTAACGAAATAAATAAGGTTTTAGTCATGTAAGGATCATAAAATTCCTTAGACCACCTTATTATAAAACCAAGCACACCCCTGGCCTTATTGACTATAGTCGAAATATGGTAAGAAAATTTTAGTTTAGGGTTCAGAAGAACACCAAGATCATCAACTCGTGTTATTCTGCCCAAAGGGCACCCACTTAGAGTGTAAGTCGTGCGTATTGGGTTGACACAACAAAAGGTCATAACTTTACACTTGGAGCCATTTAAGTTCAATACTCCATATTTGAAAGCTGTCTAGATCGGATTGTAAGTCTAAGTGGCGCGAAATGTCCTTGTGCTGGAGGCATAATTTAACATCATCTGCGTACATAAGTACACGCGAATGTTTTATTATTAAGGGGAGGTCTTTAATGAATAAGGTAAAAATAAGCGGATCAAGGTGGCTCCCTTGTGGGACACCGAATGTGACTCTGAGAATACAAGATAGAGAATTTTTAAAGAGGACTTCTTGCGTCCTACCATTCAGATAGCTTGAATTCCAATTTAGAAGATCAACAGGGAAACCTAGATCAAGTTTCCTTACTAGAATACTAGAAGGTCATGATTAACAGAGTCAAATGCTTTACTAAAGTCAGTGTAGATGACATCTGTTTGAAGATTATTTTTGAAACCCTGTATTACGAAAGAAGTTAGCTCCAAGAGGTTAGTGGTTGTATATCTGCGTTTCATAAAACCGTGTTGACACGGTGATATGATTGATCTAAAAAAGATGATGTAAATGAGGAGTGATAACATTTTCAAAAATTTTTGGGATAGCCGACAATTTGGAGATTCCTTTGTAATTGCTTGCATCCAGTTTGCTACCTTTTTTATGAAGAGGAATCACAAAGGACTCCTTCCATATAGGAGGAAACTGTGAAGATTCCAGATATATAGTAAACAGTTTCAGTAGGCTTCCACAAGGCTTCCGCACAGAATCTGGGCACACAGCCACAGATTCCATCGGGACCTGGCGAATAGACCGGTTTAACACGCTTAAGATCGTTAAGCAGTGAGCTTTTGTTTATAGAGGGGCAGAATATTAGATTCTTAGATACCGCATAAGAGTATGGCTGTTCGGAATGAGGTAAAGTTGAATATGTTGTTTGAAAAAACTTGGCGAATAGATCGGCAATTGCCTGATCCGATGTAACCGTAGTGTCTTTAAAAAATAACGAGGAAGGGTAAGAACTTGTTTTTCGCTGCGTTAACGAAATTACTAAATTGTTTTGGATCCTGTGCGAACTGGAACTTAGAACGATTTAAATAATTCCTGTAGCACTGAGCATAAAGCACGGTAAAGTTTAACCGAGCGCTTAAATATTATGAAAGGACAGACTGAGAACCGGTATTTTGAAATTTTGTGTAAAGTCTGGACTTTACATTTCTTTCATTTCTTAGGTGTGTCAACTCTTTCTTAAACCAAGGAGGTTTAGAGATTGACGGATAGTACATCGGAACACAAGAGTCAATAAATGATTTAAATGCGGTATAAAACATATTAATGGCATCCGTCATTATGTGACAGTAGTAAAGATCGGACCAATTATAGCCAGCAATAAAATTGTTTATACTCCGAAAATTTGCCATGCGAAAACAGTGAATTCGCTTTGTTGATTTCTCTGAATTTACTTTTAATACAGTACCTATGTCGATTGTCACCTCGAAAGTATGATGATCGTCAGGTTGAGTAAGAGGTGCTACCCTGGACAGAAACACACTTTCTGGAATTCTAACAAGACATAGATCCAACAGTCGACCAAGAGAGTTTCGAATATAATTAACTTGCGACAACGATAAGTCGAGCAAGTCGTCAATAAATTCATGTTGTGCTAAAGGGAGAAGGATATTCGAATTTTCTTCTGGGGACCACGTTGTGCCAGGTATATTAAAATCACCTAGAACTACCAATTGGTAACTGCCAGACAGTTTATTTAAGATGGATTAAATAGCGGACAGATGATTCTGATATTCTGAGAATTCAGAAGACGGTGGAATATACGAGCACGTAATGTAAACTGATCTGTCGGAAAATGACAGCTTTACGCATAAGAATTCAGAGTTACGGGACTCGTCAAAAAGTAACTCATTCCGACGCGAGGGTAGATCTAACCGCAATTAAGACTCCACCTCCCCACCTCTGGAGGGACGGTCATACCTATATATAGCGTACATACCTGGGAAGACTTCGGAGTTAAGTATCTCTTCAGAGGAACCACCGCGAGGGGTTTTGGCCCTGCAAATTGTATTTCTGAAGTGCCAACTTGTGCCTGTAGTCCGGACTCAATGTTCCCTTGTGGTGGTAAACTAATCGGGACAGGTAGAATCAATGGTTGAGAGACCAGTGCAGACAATTCGGAATCTTTAGGGTGGGCGCAATCCACAGCGGGTTGATCGGATTGCCCGTGGTTGCGGGAGCTTATGCAGCCTACCACAAGCGGCTATTTTGCGCTTTGGAGATTCATCTAATAGCTTAAGGCCATTAAACTATGAATTAAGCGCGGAAAGAAGATCATCGGCTCGACGAAAACTATCTCTAGCTACGCCAAAACTGTTGATCAGTTCTTTCAAGCCACCTTTAGTTTGGCGCATAAACGATTTCATCTCGTTCGCAACCACAAGGCAAGCATCACAACAGTAATTTAGATTTTTACCCTTTGCTAGGTCATCACTTGTACGGCCATTAAAACCAGCCCACTTAGTATGCACCATTCTATCACATAGCCAACAAATCATATTTGGCTGCTCAGCCAAATATCAAAAACTTAAGCGAGCTGTTAAAAGAACCGCACTAGAGCAGTCTGCACACTCAGAAATTTTAGATTTTTTGTGGGGGAGCGAAAGAGAGTGAGAGCGGGAGAATAGGTGCACCGTGCAGTTTATGTGCATGCAAAAAACAACACCAAACAGCACTACGAACAACGCTAAAAAGGGAGAGTAAACAAAACACAAAGACGAAAAATACAAAAGACTTTGTATATTTGTTTAAACTACTGCACAAATCACAAAGAATCACTCGTATCTTTAATAATTATTTTTACAATATATGATACTAAAAGGTAATTATTAAAAACCTCGGCTGGTTTGACAAATACAAAATAAAAATCGGAGCTAAAAAAACACGACCGTTCGCTTTGAAGTATGCAGCCAACATACATTTGATTTTTAGTCTTAAGCTAAACAATTATGAATAAAGAATTCAATCCAACCCGATTTAAATTTTTTTTTATTTGACAAAACTTAATTTGCAGCGTTGGTCTTAGTCATTAAAGACGGCCCATTGAATATACTGAAAAGTAATAAACGTAACTCTAAATACCCTTCTTCTGCCTTTTACATAATTTTCAACGAATCTAGTCTACCCTATTATTCTACGCGGAACGGGTATACAAGAGAGAATGCTGTAGTCGAGGGTTCGTCCATTATCAGATACCAGTTACTCAGGTGGTGGAAAAGCGAACTTGTAATTTCATCATTTTTCAGGGATATCGATAGATGTTGGGGAAGAAAATGAGAAAGTTTTTTGGCATATCGATTGAAATCTACAAGGCTAATAAAAGTATGAAAAACGATCATCATCTTTTTTTTCAAAAGCGTGTGCGTGGCAGTTTTGGGCGGCTCGTAGGCGTAAGAGTGGGCGTAACAAGAAGTTTTTTGGCAAATCGATAGAAAGTTACAAAAATCCAAAAATATTAGAGCAATATGTTAAAAGTGTGAGCGTGGCAGTTTTGTGCAGAATGTGGGCGGTAGAGTGCGCACGGCAGCATCAGAAAGCGATTTAACCCGGGGGTAGGTCTTTGAAATCTATATCCTTAATCTCAAATGTATAACTCCTATAGTTCTTGAGATCGTTGTGTTTTTATGGAGAGCCGGACATGGACAGATCGTGACCTGATTAAATTGATATATTCTTTATAGGGTTGGAAACATTTCCTTCTGTTACACACGTTTTAGGGAATTTAGTATACCCTTTTGGGTGTTTAAGAACTAGAAAAACAGACAAGTAGAATATGGTGTAAGCTAAGATTAAGCAATAAGCCATCAAATATACCCTTAGTTTAAAGGACATTGAGTGCTACATTACCAGAAGTGCTACGTTGATTTTATATGCTATTTGAACTCCCTTTAAATTTAACTAAGTTTGAATTTAAAGATTAATTTTATTTTCTTGTTATACTAGATAGAGTAATTTACAAAACTAGACTAACTTAAATAGTACAGCGCTGGCTGCAGGGCTTATGGCTATGGTGGCTTACAATTGTATTATATCTTCATCTAGAATTGAATATTTGGCTTAATCGTAAGTTAAGTTTTTTACCAATTTTGTTGTTATTTTTTTGTATGTTGTCGGGGTCGCGGTTGCTAAGGTTTAGAGGGTTAGTGTTGTTAACCATGACTTATTTGGTTTGTAGGAGGGACGGACATGAGTTTAGTATATGGCTTTTTGAAATTACTGCAGTGTATAATGTTTTTTTTTGTTTTATCGTAAGTTCAGCTTTAAGATGTCCTTTAATGACTGTGCTATTTATGTTTGGAGTAAAGATCATCGTAGTGGCCTATTTCTTGCTGATCCGTTTCCATTCATTCCTACATGTCCAGGAATCCACATTATTTTAATTTTAGGGGCATGTTGAGTTATTAGTGATCAAATTCAGTTTAGGTAAATATTTGAATTTTGAATTGAGTCTATTAATGATAGCGACTCGGAACAGACTGGTTCTGTGGTTTAAAATAATATTTGTGTGTTCGAACAGTTTTCGTCATGATTCTGGGATGATTCTTGATTTCTATGGTTTCGGAGTGATGTGGCTATTAAATTGCAGAGGACCTTGGGTGGCTTGTAATTATTAAGTTTGGCTATTTTTAGAGTAAATTAAGTCATAGGCTAAGTTTAATTGTATGATCTATTTGGTGGTGGTTTCTTTTAAGATTTTTACGCTGTACGAACTTTTAAATTGGTGTGATTTTGGAAAAGGTTAGGTTTTGAGATAGTTTGTCTGTATTATTTCTATTTGGTTCATAGAGTAAGATATTAATTGGAGTAGAGGCTCCAAGGGCTAGACGGATTGCCGAGTTGTATGGTGTTTTTAATTAGTTTATAATGGTTTCGGGAGCATTGCCGTATAGAATCAGATTATATTTTAAATTTGCTCTGACCGTTTCCTTCACGAGATTAATTGGTCTATATGTGTTGCTATTCAATTTTAGACTGTATAGGGATTAGTATTACGGATATGGGTGAGCTTTGGGGAATCCATTCAATAGGAGTAATGTGTTAAATATATGCGGACGGGCAATTGCTTTCCTATTAATAAAAAGTTTTTTTATGTTGTGGATTATTTTTGGTATTGTTTTTCATTACTGCAGTTATGGGATTGCGGAGTGCACACCTACTCGATCGAAGGCTCTTGAAAAATCAAGAGTAAATTGATATGACAATCCAAAATTTATACAAAAGGGAAAAAACATCCTGGGAACAAACTTTGAAATAAACTAAGTCTATCGCATGCAACCAAATGTTGTAATCTTCTTTACTGCTGCCATAATCCAGCATGTTATGCACCCAGGACGCGCGAAAAAATACAAAACGCATAAAAAGAGAAAGGGGGACGTAACAGTTTTTTCTTGTGTGCAGCGCAGTAACGAGTAAATTAGACAATGAGTTCTGTGGGAACCAGCAGCACGATGCTGAGCGAAGATCGATGGCCAACTCTCTCTATCTCTCGCGCTCGCGCTTTCGCTCTATGACTTTACTCTCTTGTTATACATAATTTATTTATTTATTTATTATTTATTATGATAGATAGAATAGTTTACAAAACTAGACTAACTTAGCTACGGGGCTTACAGCTATATTTATTTACAATGTTATTATATCTTAATTTAGTTAATATCTAATTTGGTAACTAATTGCTGGCTTGTTATGTACAAATGTCTGTTTTGTTTTTAGATTTTGTGGTATAATTTAGTTTTTTTGAGGAAAAGTATCAGTTTTTGTATGTTATCTGGATTGGGTTTGCTAAGAAGGTCTAGAGGGTTGGTGTTGTTAAATATATCTTGTTTGGCTTGTAGGAGGAGGGATGGGCATGAGTTTAATATGTGGCTTATTGAAATATCACCTTGGCAAAACGGACAAGTTGGTATTGAATTGGGATTTAGGTAGTGTTGGTGGGATATGTTTGTGTGTCCTAGTCGAAGTCGTATTATTTTTATTTGGTCGAGTCTGGTCCAATTTGGGTGAGATTGTTTGAGGTAATCGCATGTGTGTAAAGTGTTCGTATTAATAGATTGGTACCACGGACTGCATTTAATTATGTTTTCTTTCTTTTTTGTCGCAAGGTCGACTTTAAGCTGTTTTTTTTATATCTGTGGTATTTATGTTTGGGGTGAGGATAAGTGGCATACTGCTTGCTGATTTTGCAGCTTGATCGGCTAGTTCATTTCCTTTTATTCCTGAATGGCCAGGAATCCACATTATTTTAATTTTAGGTGCGTGTTGCGTTATTAGCGATCGTATTCTGCTGGGGTACAAGTTGTTATTATTTGTATTTTGGATTGAATCTATTGCTGATAGGGAGTCGGAACAGATTATAAATTTGCCTCTTCGGTTTTTAGTAAGTTCTATGGCTTCTAGGATGGCGATTGTTTCGGAGGTTAGGACGGATGAATATGGGGGCAGTATGCCGTATTTCAAGACGTCTGTCTCCGTTGTAATGGCGAATGATATTGTGTAATTAATTTTTGAACCGTCCGTGAATATGAAATTATGTGTTTTGAGGTTATTCTTTGTGTGTTCGTATAATTTTCTGTATTGGTCTGGAGATGTTTGTTCTTTCTTATGGATTCTAAGTGACGTGTCCATTAGATTGGGGAGGGTCCATGATGGCCTGTGTTTATGGAGTTTTATTGGTTTGTAGGGTAGATTAAGTTCTAGGCTAAGCTTGATTGTTCGGTCTATTGTTGATGTTTTTTTCTTATTAGTTTTTTTAGGCTTCAAGAACTTATGTATTGGTGTGTTTTTGGAGAAGATTAGGTTTTGGGATAGTTTGGCTATTTGAAGGTCTCGTTTCATTTCTAAGGGGGGAGTATTCGATTCGTAAAGTAAGTTATTTATTGGGGTAGAGCGATAGGCGCCGAGAGCTAGACGGATAGCGGAGTTAAACGGTGTTTTTATTTTGTTTAAAATGCTTTTGGGGGCATGGCCGTACAGAAACAAACCATACTCTAGTTTGGCTATAATTGTTGCTTTTGCGACATTAAGTAGTGTATGCGTGTTGCAATTAAATTTAAGACTAGATAAGCATTTTATTATATTTAGCTTGTTGTGTAGTTTGGGTAGAAGTAGGTTTATGTGTGTGTTCCATTTGTATTTGTTGTTTAAGGTCATTCCATGAATTTTTAAGGAAGTAACGGTAGGAATTTGGATGTTGTTGCAGCTTATCTTGCATGTGCAGTGACGTTTTCTGCATATGTGGAGGTGTTGACATTTGGATAGAGATAGCGATGCCCCTAAGTAGGAGCACTAATTTTCTATATCGTCGAATAGATTATCTAAGTTGAAATTTGTATTTGTGTTTTTGTTGAAATTTATTATAAGGAAGCAGTCGTCGGCATATGCATTGAATTTAATTTCTTTATGTAGGGATATGATGTTGGATAATTTATTGAATGCTATGAGGAAAAGTATTACGGATATGGGTGAACCTTGGGGGATTCCGTTGAACAGGGGTAATGGGTTTGATGTATGCGGACCGACGCGGACAGTTATTTTTCTGTTGCTCATGAAGTTTTTAATGTATTTTATTATTTTGGGGCCCGTTTTCCATTCCTGAAATTGCTGGATTATGGAGTGCACACCTACTCGATCGAAGGCTCTTGAAAAATCAAGAGTGACGAGGGAGGTGTGCATTTTTGACTTCGTTATGAGATAGTCTACATAGAGTAGGCAGTCCGAAGTCGATTTGCCTTTTATGAATCCGAAGTGGTTGTCGTTAATTAGATTGTTATATGTCACTAGCCACCAGAGTCTTTTCGCTATTATTTTATCAAGTGTCTTTGCTATACAGCAGTTGAGGGAGATTGGTGTTTGGCTTGAGGATTGGGATGATTAGGCTTGTTTTGTAGGCTTGAGGTATGTGGTTATTGAATATTTCATTGGATAGTTTCGTTATTCTGTTTTTTGTTGTGTGGGAGCTATTTTTGATCATTTCATAAGAGATTCTATTTAGTCCTGGAGCACATCCTTTTAATGTTTGTAGTGCTGAGCTAAGTTCTAGATAAGTTATGTTCTCTTCTATGGTTTGGGCTATTGAAGAGGGGGTGTAGAGATGTAGGTTATTTCTATATTTATTGTTCCGGAACTCCTCTGAAAAGTTCCAGTCGCCGGAAAGGTCAGAAAGGTGTTGTGCGAATATGTTAGCAATTTCGTTGCTAGCCAATGTAGTCTCATTGTTTACTGGGTTTGTGATGGCATGAATTTGTTTTGCTGGGTTAAGTCCGCAGAAGCGTCTTATATTGGCCCATATTTTGGATGAGGGAGTTGTGGGTTGGATTGTTGAGGTGAAAGAGCTGGAAGCTTCTTTTTTCCTCTTTTTTAGTTCGTATCTAAATATTGCGTTTTTGCGTCTATAGTCTAGAATGTTGTCAACAGTAATTGTGCGGTTTAGTTTTTTCCAGGAAAGTTGTTTTTCTTTTCGTAATTGGTCGAGGTGTTTATTCCACCATGGAACCCTGTATGGATGTGTGTTAGGTGAGGTTTGTGGGATGAAGAGGTTTGCGCTATAAAGAGTAATTATATTGATTAGAGCGGCTTCTTTGTTTACGTTGTGGGAGGTGGGGTATTTCTTGTTGGTTTGGTGGGTAAGTGCGTTGAACTGCTCCCAGTTGGCTTCTTTGAGTTTAAAAAAGGGTCTGTAGAATTTTTGTGGATTGGTTGTTGGGAATAGTGTTGTGATAATAGGGAAATGGTCGCTACCGTGAAGATCGTTTAGTATTTTCCACTTGGCGTGGGGAGCTAGGATTGGAGAGCAGAGTGTGAGGTCTATGTGTGTGTATGTATTGTGTGTTGAAAAGTGTGTGGGAGATTTGTCGTTTAACAGGATAAGGTGCATGTTGTCAATAAATCTTTGAGTTATTTTTCCTCGTTTATTTGTTGTTGGGGAGCCCCAGGATGGGTGCCATCCATTAAAATCTCCCGTAATTAGAGAGGGTGTTTGTTGTATGTTAAATGTGTTATGGAGTGTCTGGTTAGTTATGTTTTTGGTCGGAGAAATGTATGTGGAAAATATGTTAAATTTAAGTTTAGATTCTATATTTATGGCTATTGCTTCTATATCGATTGTTATGTTGAGGACAGTGTGTTGTATTGACTTATGCACTAGTAGTGCTACGCCCCCAAATCTGTTGGTGGCAATATTTGTTAATAGTTTGTAGTTTATTGGGGTTGGAATGTTATTAGTGTATTGTATATGGGTTTCTTGGAGGGAAATTATGTGTGGGGAGTATTTTTTGATTAGAATAAGGAGTTGGTTGTAGTTGTTTAGATATCCTTTTAGATTCCATTGGATTATAGTTAGTGACATTTGTGAGAAAATTAAAGCTTATAACTTACTTAAAGGTAGTGTTAACAGTTTAGGTTTTGTGTAGAGTTTAAGGTTCTATATGGATTCGCTGTCGCTGTTGTTAGTGTGCTTGTTTTTGTTTAGAGCTTTGGCCTTTAGTTTCGAAGCCGTGACGTTCGAAATATATGTGTTGGGCAGTTTTATGGTCAACTTTTTGTGTGGTTTAATTGCTGTTAATTCCTGATTTTTTATGAACGTAGGGCATTTACGGTCAATTGGGCTGTGTTGATGGTCAATTTCTGGGTTGTTTCGGCAATTTAAGCGGTTTTTTTCGTTTGTGCATTTTTCTCCGTCGTTTGTGTGTTTTGTTTCTGAGCAATTGATGCAAGTTTCTACACTTTTGCATATGGGTGTTGGATGACCGAAGCGGAGGCATTTTTTGCATCGAAGTGGGAGTGGGATATAGTCTCGTACTCGGACTGTTTCGTACCCGATTCGTACTATCTCGGGGAGCTTATGCGATTCAAAGGTTATAATTATTAGTCCAGTTTCAACTAAGGTGATGTTGTTGGTTTCAGAGTTAGAGTTGGGGTTTTGCCGTTTCATTATTTTTTTAACTTCAGTTACTTTTTGTGGTTTTAGTTCTTGTAGAATTGTGTCTTCGTCGATGTGTCTAAGGTCGTTACAGTAAATAACTCCCTTAGAGAAGTTTAATGTTTTATGTTCACTTGCTGTTACATCCACATCTGCAATTTTTGTTAGTTTCAAAAGGACTTTTCTGGCTTGTAATTCGTTTTTGGTTTTTATTAGCAGGTTGCCGTCTCTTGTACGTTTGCGTCCCTCAACTTCTCCTCCACAGGCAAAGTCCACCGATTTTTTTATGATGAATGGTGAAGTTCTTTCAAAAGAGTTGTTGTCTTTTCTTTTAATAATTATAAATTTGGGTTCGCCTAATTGGGATTGGTATGTTTTTGAAGTAATTTTGTAAATGTTTGGTGGGTCTGTCATGATTGTTGGTTAAGGGCTTGATCTCGGGTTAGCGGTATTTTTTTTTTTTGTTGTTGAGTTTTTTATTTTCTCTTTGTGGTTGATATTTGTTTATCAAGATTTTGCTGATAAGAGTTTTGGGCTTGCGCGAAGCGAGGCTTTAAACTGAGTGGCACGACTTATATCTTCGGAGGTTGAAGTGGTACTGAGTTATACATAATTACTTCTTAGTTTAGTTTAGATTTGACTTTGGCGATGGAAGCAAGCACACTGAAGTGAATAATAAATAAGTTGATAATCCGAATCGTGTGTTGTTTACTAAAGAACGGGTTGTTACAAGTTCCGAAGTTCAAGAAGTTGGATGATTCCAACTATGATACATGGAGCGTGCTGATGCGTTGTGTGTCATGTGTCATGACTTTTGGGATGTGGTCTCAGCATCCGTCAGGCCAGAGGATGAAGCCGGTCCGCCATTCAAGACGTGGAAAAGTCAAAAGGACAAGGCTATGTCTGGCTGTTTTTGCTCGTAAGTGCATTGCAAATTATATTTATCAATGATTGAATAACTGCAAAAGATATGTGGAGAGAGCTAGAAAGCTACATCGACAAACGGGTACCGTACGCAAAATTAAATTGTTTAAGCAGCTGTTTCAGCTCTGTTATGTATAACAGAGGGAGAAAATGCTCAGATGCATGTGATGGAGTTTTCAGCTATAGTGGACATGCTATCTGAAATATTAATCTTACTGCAGGAGGAGCTGATTGTCATAATGTTATTGCAATTCTACCAGGTTCCTAAAAAGGGTAGAGAGAACGAGAATAAAAAAACGACAGAGCGTCGTGATTTCATTTTTTAAATGCGGTGAACAAGGCCACTTAGCAGGATTGCACACAAAAAAAAAAGAAACAGCGAATATCCAAATAACGGTGCCAAAACGGCAGGCAAAAGCGATGAATATGACAAAAAAAAAAAATAACCGTTCATTAGTTGGATTATTGTCAGGCCCAATGTTAAGCGACAAATTTTGGTGTATCGTGAGTGGCGCAACATCGCACATTTATGCGTGTATATAACCAATACAACGAGAGCATTGACTTAGCGGGAAAAATATACATGCAATATGGCCGAGGTACAGTGCACTATTGGGCATTTGGCCTGTATTTTTTACAAAAATTAATAACTCCTAAACCTCCGGAGATATTTGGATGAATTTTTTTTATGTGTTACACATGCCTCCAGGAACATTTTGGAAAAGTGAGCGTGTCCCCAACTCCGCCCCAAATTTTTTTTTTTTTGTATATTATATTTCTAAAGTTAATTTTTAGTTTCAGTATTGTATAAAAATTCATAATCGCCTTCCTCTTCACAATCACCAGAGTCTGAAGAGCGATATCAGGTTCAAATTCGCAGACTAACATTTGAATGACTTCTGGTGGAAGTCGCTTATGTTTTCGAACGCGCCTCTTTAAATTTATTGATGATATTATGGGATCCGAAGCATCAATTGCTCTGTGAAAGACATCTGCGAAGCTACTAATGGTTTTTGCCTTGGCTGGGTTCAACAAAAGAATTTTAAGTATGGCTGCAAGATCCAGCAGGCTGCGCTGCAGCTAGCAGCTAGCATTGCAGCTTGAACCAAAACACGTTCGTTGTGATTCTGCGTCTTCCGCCACTCAAACTCTTTAAATAATATAACGTTTTCGGGCGTCCAGCTAATTTTCTTTTAATTTTATTTTTTCTTTTACCTCAGGACTAGGTGTTCTTCTAAACACTTTGAATAAACTTTCGAAAATTGATTTATTTTTCGATTGCATTTTCTCCAATTTCGCCAAAAATTGACTGAATTGTAAATAGCGTTTTCCTTTTGACGAACAACCTTTTGCTTGCGCCACACTTCCAGCAGGGCAGCATTTGCAATCGAGATATAGCTCCCTAAAAAATGAAATTTCTCAAAAAACCGCAAAAAACACACATAGAGACTACCTGATATGAGTTAGGAATTGAACATACTACAACATGGATATAAACACTTACTGAACAAATTTTATCAAATTGTTGTAGCCCTTTTCAAAGTTGAAATTTTTTTCAAACAACTACATGTTGACAAATAAGCGCACACAATAAACAATATATTAACAGCAACACATAATAAAAACCTAAAGATTGATTATCCATTTAAAATTATACTCTTCTTCGTCTTCTTTTTAAATTTTTACACTTTGAAAGTTAAGCTAAATTTTGCGCGCAATGCAGTCACGTGGTATATGCTCGCAACAGCCGATTTTAACAGCTGTTATTATAACGGTGCACTGTTAAATTAATTTTTGCGTGCTATAACATAACAGTTTAACGTATTTTTATTGTATTAATACTAAAATACTTCATATTTGTTGTAGATGGCTATAAAATGTGTGGCTATAAAAAACTTTGCTAAATGTTTTATATGTGGGCTGCAATGAAATTTGATATCGGTCAACACGGCTGTAGAAATCGGTTACTCTGTGAATTTTTGCCCGGGAGTTGCTGAGTGTTGTGATAAAAATGGCATCATAATATTAAAAGTAAAAAAGGTTGATGGCTTGTTTCTGTACGAAACAAAGATCATGGAAAAGTTATACATCAGCAGGACATGTCCAGATTTATTTAAATGGCATGACCGGTATGGTCATTTAAATGTGAATGGTTTGCGGGAATTAAAGAATATAGAAATGTTACGAGGTTTGACATTTGATTCCACAGAGAAACTTTTGGATTGCATTGGATGCATGATAAATAAATGTCATGTGCAGCCATTAGGGAAATCGCAAACGAGAGCTGGTGAGCTCCTGGAGTTAGTGCATAGTGATGTCTGCGGACCCATGAATAGAGTATTAAACAGAGGCAACAAATACTTTATAACATACTTTACCAAATACTTTATGACCATGATTTGAGCCGTTATGTGCATGTGTATTTTATGAAGCATAGACGGAGAGCGGCAGGATATTTAAATAGCATGTTGCTAATGTTATGTCGTTGTTCGATGAGACAGAGCAACTGGTAGTATATCAAAAACATCAATACACCATGGAAAAATGATGGATCACAGTAGTCAAGATGATACTGAAGTGGATGAGGAGTGCGACGGCGACCAGGAGCAGAGTGAAGTGACGAAACGAGAACCAGGCAGACGAAGATTGTTAGAACGGGACTGCGGGGACGGCAAAAAAAGGGGTATAATCTTCTAAATGCGATGTTCAACGGTGGTCAAGGCATAAGGTCAAGCATAAGGTTGAGATTAAGCATTCAGATTCCAGACACATAGACGAAGCGCAAGTTTGTTGACCCATGCAGCCACACCCACAAATTACACAAAACTGTCATGTTCGGCGACCAAGTATTTGGCCGGAAGCTCATACATAGCCGGCACATTTGCAGAGGCCGCTATGAAGCTTTTTAGATGTATTTAGATCCATTAAATAAAGAGCACCGACCAGCTCAAAAAAATATAATTCCGGCAAGCGCCGTTATATCTAATTAATTACGCTATCTGAGTCTCTAGGCCAGAAGCCATCCTAATTCATCAATTGGGAATTATCACCTCCGATCTCCGAAAATAAATACATACATCAGCCAACCGGAGAGGTTCCAGTGACTGCAGCGCGGGACCCCTTGCGGCGCTTACTCTTCATAATTGGCACCCAACTAACGGATTACTAACCCACAATACTACACAAAAACTATGTAAGTGAGCTTCTGTTCCAAACTCCAAACTGCATTTACATAGAGCTTTAAATATTTAAAAAATTTGTGCGATTACATAAAAATAATCTGCATTTCCATAACAGTTCAAACGTCTATATGTGTTGTGAATTAAATTTATGTTATTGTTATGAAATTTAAATATTGAATTTTAAATTTTGATTGACTGTTCGTGTTATATTATTGATCAATAAAGATTGATTGAGTTGCAATTTATATTCTATTATGTTCATTTCTTTCCACTTTTGTGCATCATCGGGACACTGTCGCTTCACAGTCTTCATCCAGTCTTCATCCAGTGCCTTCAAAGCGGCTACTCAGCCCCGGCGACCCCCTCGCCGTACTGTTTGGGTGCAGTATTCCCATACACAGCCCCCCATGAGCGAGTCATTTCGGCAGTATAGGAATTCCGAAAAGTACACCAGCGACTCAGAGTCCAAAAGCGACGGCACTAGCGACTCAGAGCGACGACTCGACAGAAAACTCTGTACGTAAAAGTATCCCAGCTAACGCATTTAAATGTCTCTCGAAACAGAACAGATTAAAACGCTGTTTCTGTTTATAGAGGTACATTGTAAGCACTCTTCTTGACAATTACCAAGAAAGTGGTGCTTAATTCGCAATCGTATTAGTATCCCAGTGCCTCCATGGGCCTTGACATCCGGGTGATTTGTAAAGTAAAATTTATATGCTGGTATTTGGAAGTTGTACTTTTCGGTAAGGTGAGTCTCTGAGAGTAGAATAACGTTTGTTTAGGCGACTCTTGAGTTCCTAGTAAACAATGCATCCTCGCCAGTTGGGTGTGTGTTTTTCGCTACAGTTGCTGCATAACTTAATTGAACTGTCGTTTTTATTCTTAGGACAGCTTACAGTACTGTGGGCATCGCTGCAAACGACGCAGATGGATTTTATGGTGCAGTACGCTTTGGTGTGGCCATATTCTTGACAGTTGGTGCACTGCACAGGTTGCCTGCGCTTGTGTGGCTCTTCTACGGTTATTCTTCGGTGCAGTAAATACTGTAGCTTATATATAGGATGTACTTCATTTTTGTTGTTTTTCTGACTCGATGGCTCCAGTTCGACTTTAAAGAGTGGCTGCGGCTTTGTTCCTGTTGAGAATGTTTATCACCGTTTTGGCGTTGAAGTTCTTCTCCTTTAGTGCCGCGATAATTTCGGATGCTGTCACTGATGACTCTATTCCTTTAAAGACAACCTGCAATCAATTGGCACTTTTCTGCTGGTAGGTATAGTAACTCTTCCCAGCTTCGTCCAGGTACTTCGTCACTGATCGGTGGCTAGACTCATCCTGAGTCTGCACTTTCGTTTCTTGTATGTTACCCTTAGTAAGAGATATAACATGGTACATGTTTTCTCCGATAATTGCGGCTAGTTTGTTAACCAGCGCACTTGATGTTTTCTCACGTATATATATTGGTGGCGGCTTTATCTTCTTCTGCCCCTGTCCCTGAACTTCGTAGTCATCCAATAGTGCAAACCTTTTTGATCTTGAGTCATTGGAGTCGTTGTAGCGATTTATTTTCGGCTAATTACCAGCCTGCTTGTGTCGTGGGCTTAGCTTTCGCTTGATTTGGATGTAGCGATCCAGCCCTGTTTAACAAAGTTATTTGTTTTGTTTTGGTTTTTGTCCGCTTCCGCTTTCAAGAGTCGGTGTGAGTGCTCTTGCTCTCGTTGTTGTTGGTACAGCGGAATTGTACACCGCTGTCGGTTTTGAGCATAGAGTTGATGTTGGTGCTGTTGCAGTTGTTGTTGCTAAAGCTACAGTTGCAGTAGATATCGTGATTGCTGTACTGGTCTCTAAAGAACTTGACACCGTTTGGAATGGGGAGAGCTTGAGAGAGACGCTCTCAGTGCGTTCGGGTTCATTTCGTGCAGTCATAAGCATTGGTGATCAAAACCGCGATCGTTTGCATTCTGCAGGTGCTAGGTCATTGACCGGGTGGATGAAATAGCACTCGCGGGCGTCAGACACGACGGTGAAGTATGCATTGAAGTATGCAAAGAGATTCGGCGCTCGTCTTGCTCTTTTTGCCGCTGAGCGCGCAATTCGCGTTGGTTCATTTTAGAACGATCGATTTGTTCGTTGTCTATTTGTTTTTTAGTTTTACTTTATTATTCCACACACAGAAAATTTTATAGTATAGCAATTTAACATTGCCAATAGCGTCTCTTTCGCTTTCGATTTATTTATTTATTTTATGTTATTAACTATTTACTTCACTAAATCAAGTGATTTTATACGGAGCTCGATAAAAACACTTCAATCTAAAATCTAAATCAAGAGAGAATGCTATAGTCGAGTTCCCGACTATTAGATACCCGTTACTCAGCTAGTGTGAATGCGAAAGCGAAATTTCATAATTTTTCTGGGATATCGATAGATATTGTGGATTAGAGTGGGCTGGTCAAATAGTTTTTTGGCACATCGATAAAAATGTACACGACTAATAATATAATAATATTATGAAAAAATATCCAACAATTTTTAAAATATGTTGGCGTGGCAGTTTTGGGCGGTTAGGCGTGACAAAAAGTTTTTCGGCACTTCGATAAAAATTTACAAAGTTTATAAGAACATGAAAAAATAATAAAATATTTTGCAAATGTGTGGGTGTGGCAGTTTTGGTCGGTTATTGGGCGTTAGAGTGAGCGTGGCAACATGGGTCAACAAACTTGCGCTGCGTCTATGTCTCTAGAATCTATATGCTGAATGTCATGACATGGCCAGATCGACTGGATATGGTCGGAAACGCTTCGTTCTGCCAGTTATATACTTTTCAACGAATCTAGTATACCCCTTTACTCTAAGAGTATCGGGTATAATTAAACATATTTTTCACATGCATCTCACCAAGCATAATCTTAATAACCAAAAAAAAACGCATTTAATATACAACAAACACCCTCACCAATGATATTGATTTTAATGAAATTTAAGGTAATTATTACCTCAGAAATCATATAGATCATAGACGCAAAAACGCATAATTAAGATTCGAATTAAGAAAAGTCTAAAAGAAGCATTCAATTCATCCATCCAACCCACTACCCCCTCATACAAAATGTGGTACAATATAATACGTTTCTGCGGACTTAACCCAGTGAAACACATTCATGACATCTTAAGCCAAGAAAATAATGATCCATATTAGCCAGCAACGACATTTCTAACGTCTTTGCATAATTCTTATCTGACCTCTGCGGCGACTGGAACTTGTCAGAGAGGTTTCGAAACAATAAATAAAGAAACAGTTTCGACACGTCTTCTATATCCTCGTCGCACAACTTATTTTTTTGCAAGTCTTCGCCGTTCACCTCTCAAATTTTCCTATCTCGTCTGTCTTCCCGTCTTGAATGCTTTATCATCTCTTCGTTGTCGTTAGTTTAGCTGGGATGGCAATTCCCACTAATCGGCCATTCTACACTGCTGTAAGGCGTCTTAAAATAGTCGAGGAGAGTACGGGCGCGAGTCGCAATGTCAGGACGCGGCCGTGCAGCCAGACAGTCGGAACAGAGTCCGAAGGCAAGGCAGTCAGTTTGAACACGCAAGTGAGAGCGGCAGTAAGATGGAACGCGTAAGTGACAACGGCTGTAAGAACGCGCAGCCAGTAAACAAGGAGTACGGGAATAAGAACACGTAGTTAGCCGTTAGAGAAGCGGACGCGAATAATCAGTCAGTGTACACGCTTACTGCAAGCCGCAGTAACTGCAAGTACTAGCTCAGCCGAACAAGGAGGCGATCCACACGGAGAGGAGCCGGCGTGGTAAGAACGGACATTGGTCTTTGGTAGACAATGATGGTTCTGGGAAGAGCGTTGGCCTAACATAACGGACGATACACCCTGCCCCATAACATCCTAAGCGACGAGGCGGGACAACGAAGGAATGGTACTTAGGATGGTCTGGTGGCAAGGCCGCAAGGTGTATCGTCCGTTTGGTCAAGTTTAAGTTCTTCCAAGAGGCACATTCGCCGACCAAGGACTCCACTGTCCCTTTTGACAACGCCAGGCGCTTGTCGTCTCTGACACTGCCAGGCGCTTGTCGTCTCTGCCAACGGACCCCGTGCAGACTTGAATAATACCTAGTATGTTATGGTGGTGGGGCCACAAGATGTATCGTCCGTGAGGTTGAACCAAAGATCTTTACAGAAACACCTATGCCAACTAAAGACTGGTTTCCCCACTGGCAGTGATCAACCTCGAACTGCTTTTCCTGATGCTTACTGACTGATCCTTCACTGTTCTTAAAATACCTGTTTACGTTTTTTATATGGAGATTGAATATGTATATACTATATACTATATATAATATATCACTTACACTCGAATGGTCGAATAAACTTTATTTAAAATTCAAATTAAAAACAAAAGGATATCAAAGTTAAATTTATAAAATTAATTTGACTTGAAATAAAAAAATATTCTCGAAAATGCCTATAAAAAAAAGAGCACAATCATAAAATTATTGTAGTAGGCTAGAGGTACATAAGTGTAGTATAGCAACATAGTATATAAACATTAAGTGTATAAACATTAAGTCATGGTTCGCTTTCGGGTGGCATTCTCTCTGTTTCGCCACATCGGCTCTGTAGCAACAAGCATAGATGCAGATCGCTAACGGAGAGGGAGTCAGTCGAATGCTAAAGCTGGAAATGAAAAGTACCGAATAAACTGAAGAGGCTAAATCCTGTGTTCCTGTGTTATTTAAATTAGAGGGCTTATTATACCCCTACAATATCAGAAGTGGGCCGATCACGAGCCAAAGAAAAAAAAAATGAATATAAGCAATGCATCGACGGAGCAGTTAAAAGGGTGGTTAAGTGAAATAAAACAACCGAACACGGGAACAAAAAGAGAATTGATTTTGCGTTTGAATAATTTAACAAACGAAAAGCGAAATTAATTGAATTTATTATTATTATTTTATTAAAAAGCGAGGAAGAAGATTTCTACGGAAGAAGCAATAATAATGTTCAAAAAGGAAAAAGAAATAACGCAAAAGACGGAGAGCATAAAGACGACGAAAGTGACGGCGAAGCTGGAGATAGCAACGAAGACGGCGATGAGAAGAGCACTGTGCGCAACAACAAAAGTAACGGCGAACATGACGACAGAAGTGCGGTACGCAGTTACAAGAACAACAGTGCAGACGGCGCCCGCAACAAAAACAGCGGCGACGGGAATAGCGACGAAAACGAAGTTGGCGGCAGCGAAGACGGCGACAAAGATGGCAGCGGTGAGAAAAGCAACAAAGAATTTGGCGAGAATAAACGAAATACAGTGGGACAAGCTGTGCAAAATATGGATTTATTATTGCGTATGGCAACCGATGCAGTAGATGAATTTTCGGGAGATACATGTGCACGCAAATGGATCCTACAGGTGAAAAATATAGCCAGCGTTTATGGAATACATGAACCGTATATAAAGATTTTGATCGCCAGTAAGATAAAAGGAAAAGCATGCATGTGGTTGCATGCAGATCCAGAACGTGTATTGCTACCAACAGAGCAGTTGTCGGCTGAGCTTATATCAATGTTTGGTGAGAGGAAGTCGAAGTTAGAAGCAAGGCGAAAATTTGAGGAACGAAAATGGACAGCGGGCGAAAGCTTTGTTGCTTATGCCGACGATAAGGTGATGCTTGCACAGGGAATAAAAATGGATGATGAAGAATTGGTGGCGCTCCTCATTGAAGGTATTCCGAATCAAATGCTACGTAACCAAGCCCGTATCCAATGCTTTGAAGATATCCAGCACATAAAGCGGGCATTTGCGGAAGTGAAACTACCGAAAATGGATGAAGCAGACAAGAAGGTGGCATCGGTGAACAATAATAACAGCACACTCTTGCGTTGTTTCAATTGCAATTCGAAGGGACACTGGGCCAAAGAGTGCAGGAAGCCAAAGCGCGAAAAAGGGTCATGCTATGCCTGTGGTGAGATGGGGCACTTTGCAGCAAAGTGCCTGAAAAACAAGAATGGGGATGAAAACAATTACGTAAGATATTTTGAAATTAATTTTATGAACAATTCTAAATCAAAATTTATTGCAGCATGCCTCATAGACACGGGAAGCCCCATTTCGTTCATCAAAATTAGTAAAGTACCTAAAGATGTTATTGAAGTACCAGTTTTTAGTTCATTTTACGGATTAAACAAAAGTTCCTTGAAAACATATGGAAAAATATTGTGTTACGTTATGAAAAATTTGAATAAAATACACTTTAATTTAATAATAGTGGCAAACGAGTCTATGAGTCATGATGTAGTATTGGGAAGAGACTTTATGGAAGCATGCAACTTATGCTTGAATCTGGACACCTTGAAAATGATTACAGTGGATAAAATTGGAAGTCGATGTAACAAGAAAAGCGATAAAATGCTAGAAGAAACAAATATGTACAACAATAGTAAAACAGTTAGCGATAGTGTTAGTCAAGGTAGTAGTAAAAGTCAAATTATTAGTGACAAGGTTAAAAATAAATTAGAGAAAGCTGTCAATGCTGAAATAAGCACAGCGGAGAGGGAAATGCTTGAAATTAATGTAATAGACGACTCAATTGATTACAAAATAGGTGATCAGGTGGATCATAATATGAAATGTCAATTTATTGAGTTGGTAGAAAACTGTTATGTTAATAAAGAAAGACCGAATGAACCGGAGATTCGGTGTGAAATACAATTAAGATTAAATGACCCGAAACCGTTTAGTTGTTCTCCTAGAAGATTAGCATATACTGAAAAAGAAAAGCTGCAGATTATCTTAGATGAGTATCTAAAAAACGGAATTATTAAACCGAGTGATTCAGAGTATGCATCTCCGATAGTGTTAGTGAAAAAGAAAACAGGAGACCTAAGATTATGTGTTGATTACAGAAAACTTAACAAAACAATGGTCAAAGATAATTATCCTTTACCATTGATTGATGATTTGTTGGATAGATTAGTAAATAAAACGATATTCTCGAAGTTAGATCTTAAACATGGCTACTTTCATGTTTTTGTTAATAAGGAATCGATGAAATATACATCTTTTATGACGCCTTTAGGACAGTTTGAATTTTTAAGGATGCCAATGGGGCTGAAAAATGCACCGTCGGTCTTTCAGAGATTTATTAATAGAATTTTCGAGGATATGATAAGGCAGGATAAAGTTATTATATATATGGATGACATTATGATAGCTAGCAAAGGAATTAAGGAACATATGGAAGTACTTAGGGAAGTTTTTGACAGGTTGACGAGGAACAAATTAGAGCTGAGAATGGATAAATGTGAGTTTCTGCAATCGAGTGTACAATATTTAGGATTTTTAATAACAAGTAAGGGAATACAGTCCAATGACAAGGGAATAGAAGCAATTAGAGATTTTCCAGTACCAGATAAGGTGCATGATGTCAGAAGCTTTTTAGGATTGTGTTCATATTTTAGAAGATTCATTAAGGGTTTTTCAACGATAGCAAAACCTTTATATGACTTATTGAAGAAAGACAAAGAATTTTCGTTTGAAGAAAAAGAGTTAGAATGTTTTGAGACACTTAAGAAAAAGTTAGTGGAAGCTCCAGTGTTAGGGTTATATTGTTATAAGGATGAAATAGAGTTACATACAGATGCAAGTGCACAAGGCTTTGGTGCAGTGTTATTGCAAAAAAAAAGAGGATATGAAATGGCACCCTATATTTTATTACTCGAAAGCCACAACAAAGGATGAGGCCAAATATCATAGTTTTGAACTTGAAACATTGGCCATCCTGTATGCATTAAGAAGATTTAGAATCTATGTACAGGGAAAGAGATTTAAAATTGTTACGGATTGCAACGCATTAACTCTAACGTTAAATAGAGTAGAATTAAATCCTAGGATTGCAAGGTGGGCATTAGAACTATTAGAGTACGATTTTGAGTTAGTTCATAAAACAGGAAAGCATATGCAGCATGTGGATGCATTGAGCAGAAATACGAACATATTAGTGATAGAAACTAATAGTTTTGAAGTTAATTTAATTATTTGTCAAGCAAAAGATGAAAAGTTGAAAGATATTAGGAAAAAGTTAGAGAAAACGGAAGATAAAATTTTTGAAATGAGAAATGGTGTACTTTATAGGAAGGCAAATGGTGGAAGATTGTTGTTTTGTGTACCAGAAGAAATGGAAGAAAAAATTTTATATAAATATCACAATGAATTAGGTCACTTAGGGAGAGATAAGGTTATCGATGCTATTGTTAAGACTTATTGGTTTTCGAATATGAAAGAAAAAGTTGTTAGGCATATAGGAAATTGTTTGAGATGTGTGTCATTTTCACCGAAGTCGGGAAAAGAAGAAGGAATGCTGCATAGCATCCCAAAGGGAAACGTGCCGTTTGAGATAATACATATCGATCATTATGGACCGGTAGATAACGGTAGAATAAAGAAACATCTGTTTGTAATAATAGATGGATTCACAAAATATGTTAGGTTATACGCAACAAAAACAACGAACACAAAGGAAGTAATTCTAGCTTTAAAGGATTATCTTAGATCATATAGCAGGCCGAAAGTTATAGTATCAGATAGGGGGACCTGTTTTACATCCGAAGATTTTGCAAAATGTATGGAAGAGTATAATATTAAACACATAAAGATAGCGACAGGTTCACCCCAGGCCAATGGACAGGTAGAAAGGGTCAATAGAATAGTAGGGCCTATGATAGCTAAATTAACAGACATTGAAAAGGGATTGCATTGGGATGCAGTTATTGAAGACGTAGAATTTTCTCTGAATAATACCAAACAAAGAAGTGTAGCGGAATCTCCCAGCAAGATGTTGTTTGGAATTGAACAAAAGGGAAAAGTTGTTGATGAATTAAGACAAAAATTAGAAGAGTTAGATAATGTTAGTGAAATTAGAGACCTGAAAGAAATTAGAAGAAAAGGATCGGAATCGCAATTAAAAGCACAGAGGTATAATGAAAAAAGATATAATAATAAGAAAAAAGAAAGTACGCAGTACAAAGTAGGAGATTACATTATGGTTAAGAATTTCGATAGTACAGGAGGAGTTGCTAGAAAGCTAATACCTAAACATAAGGGTCCATATGTAATAGAGAAGGTATTGAAAAATGATAGGTTTTTAATTAAAGATGTTGAAGGTTTTCAATTGGTGTGCAATCCATATCAAGGTGTCTGGAGTAGTCAAAATATTAAACATTGGATAGGGAGTAGAAAGTAAATTTGTATAATTAAAGATAAGAAAAGTAAAAAAAAAAAAAAAAAAAAAAAATGTTTTAAATAAATAGCGACTAAGAACAATGTTTAAGTATAAGTTCAAAATTTCGACAAGATCAGGTGATCTTAAATGTCAGGATGGTCGAATTGTAGTAGGCTAGAGGTACATAAGTGTAGTATAGCAACATAGTATATAAACATTAAGTGTATAAACATTAAGTCATGGTTCGCTTTCGGGTGGCATTCTCTCTGTTTCGCCACATCGGCTCTGTAGCAACAAGCATAGATGCAGATCGCTAACGGAGAGGGAGTCAGTCGAATGCTAAAGCTGGAAATGAAAAGTACCGAGTAAACTGAAGAGGCTAAATCCTGTGTTCCTGTGTTATTTAAATTAGAGGGCTTATTATAGCCCTACATTATTCACCTAAATTTTCCCAGTCCATCAGTCTTATTAAAATCATTAATATTGCTGGTGCGATATTTAATTAATTATAAATATTTATTAAAATATTGAGTTCAAAGTAAGGGCTGTTGTCTATGATCTAAGAAGTAACAATAGAGTACCTCATTACTCATTACAATCAAACTCCTTACACCTTACTCTACCTTAATAGTAACAAGAGAGAATGGTATAGTCGAGTTCCCTGACTATCAGATAGCCTTTACTGAGCTAGAGGATATGCGAACGAGAATTTTTATCATCTTCTGGGATATCGATAGATATTTGTGAATAAAATGAGACAAAATTAAAACATATTTTTAAACTGTGGGCGTGACCGTTTTGCACGGTTTGTGGGCGTTAGAGTGAGCGTTTTTTGGCATATCGATAGAAATCAAAACATTTTCAGAAGTGTGGGCGTAGCAGTATTTTTTTTTTTTTTTTTTTTTTCGCACGGGTCCCACTGCCACACCTCCCGCCCAACCGACCGAGGGGCGCTGCCGTGTATCGTACGGCTCGATTCGCGAGAAGATATAGACGCGATATAAAAAATAGAATAGGAACGAGGAAATGAATATAATGAGGAATAACTATGTTAAATATTAGTGTTAGTAGGATCTAATTATGTAATAGAAAAGATAAAATCGATTGTTTTAAAGCGGCAGAGAGTCAAGATTACAGATAATAGGATAAAGCCTATTATAGTCAGAACATAAAACTCTGTAAGGGTCATGCAACTCATAATTAGATCTACAATGATTTAAGATAAGGGGCATATAGTTTCTAGTGAATCTACTTGGAACCGAGAAGTTAAGCCGACTAATCAAGTCGGGACTCTCAACATCCCCACGAATAAGTTTACAAATAAAAACTGTTCCAAGCATAGTTCTACGGTTAGCTAGGGATGGTAAATTAATTAAAAGTAGTCTACTGGAATAAGGGGGTAATATATGGTTTGCATCCCAATTTAGGCGCCGCAAGGCAAAAAGTAAGAAGTTTTTTTGGACCGATTCAATGCGGTCCGAGTGGACTGCGTATTGTGGACTCCAAACAGGTGATCCGTACTCGAGAATCGGACGGACTAACGAAATAAATAAGGTCTTAGTCAAGTAAGGGTCATCAAATTCCTTAGACCACCTTTTTATAAAACCAAGCACACCCCTGGCCTTATTGACAATAGACGAAATATGGTCAGAAAATTTTAGTTTTGGGTCCAGAAGAACACCAAGATCATAAACTCGTGTTATTCTGTCTAGAGAGCACCCACTTAGAGTGTAAGTCGTGCGTATTGGGTTGGCACGACAAAAGGTCATAACTTTACACTTGGAGCCATTTAAGTTTAATATGTTATCACGGCACCATATTTGAAATCGGTCTAGATCGGATTGTAAGTCCAAATGGCAAGAAGTGTCCTTGTACTGGAGGCATAATTTAACATCGTCTGCGTACATAAGTACACGCGAATGTTTTATTGTTAAGGGGAGGTCGTTAATGAATAAGGTAAAAAGAAGCGGACCAAGATGGCTCCCTTGTGGGACACCGGATGTGACTCGGAGAATAGAAGATAACGAATTTTTAAAGAGGACTTGTTGTGTCCTGCCATTCAGATAGCTTGAAATCCAATTTAGAAGATAAACAGGGAAACCTATAAGATCAAGTTTTTTTATTAGAAGGTAATGATTAACAGAGTCAAATGCTTTACTAAAATCAGTGTAGATGACATCTGTTTGAAGATTATTTTTGAAACCCTGTATTACAAAAGAAGTTAGCTCCAAGAGGTTAGTGGTTGTAGATCTGCGTTTCATAAAACCGTGTTGACACGGTGATATGATTGATCTACAAAGGTGCTGCAAATGAGGAGTGATAACATTTTCGAAAAGTTTTGGGATAGCCGACAATTTAGAGATTCCTCTGTAATTGCTTGCATCCAGTTTGCTACCTTTTTTATGAAGAGGAATCACAAAGGACTCCTTCCATATATGAGGAAACTGTGAAGATTCCAAAGATAAGGTAAACAGTTTCAGTAGAGGCTTGCACAAGGCTTCCGCACAGAATCTGAGCACACACCCAGGGATTCCATCGGGACCTGGCGAATAGACCGGTTTAACACGCTGAAGATCGTTAAGCAGTGAGCTTTCGTTTATAGTGGGGCAAAATATTAAATTCGACTTAGATACCGCATAAGAGTATGGCTGTTCGGAATGAGGTAAAGTTGAATATGTTGTTTGAAAAAACTTGGCGAATAGATCGGCAATTGCCTGATCCGATGTAACCGTAGTGTTTTCAAAAAATAGCGAGGAAGGGTAAGAACTTGTTTTTCGCTTAGTGCTAACGAAATTATAAAACTGTTTCGGATCCTGTGCAAACTGGAACTTACAACGGTTTAAATAATTTTTGTAGCACTGAGCATTAAGCACGGTAAAGTTTAACCGAGCGCTTAAATATTTACAAAGGATGGACTGAGAACCGGTATTTTTAAATTTCATATAGAGTCTGGACTTTACATTTCTTAGGTGTGTCAACTCTTTATTAAACCAAGGAGGTTTAGAGGTTGACGGATAGTACATCGAAACACAAGAGTCAAAAAATGATTTAATTGCGGTATAAAACATATTAATCGCATCCGCCATTATGTTGCAGGAGTAAAGATCGGACCAATTAAAGCCAGCTATAAAATTGTTTAGCCTCCGAAAATTTGCCTTGCGAAAACAGGGAATTCGCTTTGTAGATTTCTCTGAATTTACTTTTAATACCGTACCTAAGTCGATTTCCACCTCGAAAGTAGGATGATATTGATCTTCAGGTTGAGTAAGAGGTACTACCCTGGACAGAAACACACTTTCAGGACTTGTTACAAAACATAGATCCAAAAGTCGACCAAGAGAATTTTGAATATAATTAACTTGCGACAGTGATAAGTCGAGCAAGCCGTCAATAAAGTCATGTTGTGCTAAAGGGAGAAGGATATTCGATTGTTTTTCTGGGGACCATATTGTGCCAGGTATATTAAAATCACCTAGAACTACCAATTGGTCCCTGTCAGAAAGTTTATTCAAGATGGACTGGATAGCGGACAGATGATTCTGATATTCCGGGAATTCAGAAGATGGCGGAATATAGGAGCACGTAATATAAACTGATATGTCGGAAAAAGACAGCTTTACACATACGAATTCCGAGTTACGGGAATCGTCCAAAAGTAACTCCTCCGACGCGAGGGTAGATCTAACCGCAATTAAGACTCCACCTCCCCGTCTGGAGGGACGGTCAAACCTATATATAGTGTACATACCTGGGAAGACTTCGGAGTTGAGTATCTCCGGCTTTAACCAAGTCTCTGTGAGCACTATAATATGGGATGCAAATGAAAGACTATCACAATACAATTTGATTAATTTGCTACGCAAGCCTCTAACATTTTGATAGGAGATAGTAAGTTTTGTAGTTAGTTTTTTGAAGAGAAAGAAGATGAAGAGGCGGATGGTGCAGTGGTCTGGCCACGTGAGGGAAGTTTAATTCCCACGGGCACCTTTTTCTTATTTTTGGTCTTAGCTTCAAACTCTTTTACCACCATACTATCCGGCCAAAAATCACCCGAACATATGGTCGAAAAGAGCTCGTTTGGGACAGTTATCTTGAAAGATGATATGTCCCTAGCATAAGAGAAATTAAATTTTTCCACTTTTATATTATCGGCTTTTGTTTTGTCTTGTATATAAGACAATACATCCGACGATGTTTGATCAGGGGAAAGCCGAGAAACAAAAATTTGTTTCTTTAGTGGAACCACCGCGAGGGGTTTTGGCGCTGCAGATTGTATTTCTGAAGCGCCAACTTGTGCCGGTAGTCTGGACTCAATGTTCCCTTGTGGTGGTAAACTAATCGAGAAAGGTGGAATCACAGGTTGAGAAACCAGTGCAGACAATTCGGAATTTTTAGCAATCACAGGGTGGGGTCCATCCACAGCTGATTGATCGGATTGCTCCGAATCTTTTTTAGCTGCCGATCTTAGCAGCATATGTGGATTTGCTGCGATTGACAGCTGATCAGTTGTTGAGTCCTGTTGATCATTTGCCCGTGGTTGCGGGGCCTTAGGCAGCCTACCACCAGCGGCTTTTTTGCGCTTTGGAGATTCATCTAATAGCTTAAGGCCATTAAACTGTGAATTAAGCGCGGAAAGAAGATCATCGGCTCGACGAAAACTATCTCTAGCTACGCCAAAACTGTTGATCAGTTCTTTCAAGCCACCTTTAGTTTGGCGCATAAACGATTTCATCTCGTTCGCAACCACAAGGCAAGCATCACAACAGTAATTTAGATTTTTACCCTTTGCTAGGTCATCACTTGTACGGCCATTAAAACCAGCGCACTTAGTATGCACCATTCTATCACATAGCCAACAAGTCATTTTTGGCTGCTCAGGTTTTATAACCTGGCAACAATTTTTATAAAAGCAGACGACATTTACGGTTTCCATGTTCAACTGAAATCAGACCACTGTGCGAGCACGAAGACACAAGACCAAAACTTTCAAGCGAGCTGTTAAAAGAACCGCATGAGAGCAGTCTGCACGCTGAGAAATTTAGATTTTGTGTGGGAGAGCGAAAGAGAGAGAGAGAGAGTGAGAGCGCAAAGTGCAGTTTATGTGCATGCAAAAAAAAAAACAACACCAAACACCACTGCGAACAACGCACAAAAAGGGAGAGTAAACAAAACAAAGAGACGAAAAATGCAAACTACTTTGTATATTTGTTTAAACTACTGCACAAATCACAAAAGAATCACTCGCGAAGCGAACGGATCTTTAATAATTATGTTTAAATATATGATAATTACAGAAAATTATTTAAAAACCACGGCTGGTTTAACAAACACAAAATAAAAACCGGGAAGCAAAAAAAAACACGACCCTTCGCTTTGAAAGCTAATAGACGATTGGGCTGGGGTAGGAAGTGTTAAATAGTTTGCTTAAATATCGGCGCCTACTGCACTTGAAAAATCAATGTTTCTGTGATGCACTGACAAATCGCAAGCTTCTAAATCCTTTGAGATGACTACGTACAAACTGCCTACAAATGCATGTTTTTTTTTGATTGCTTGCTAAAAAATAAAAACCTCGTGCCCTATTCATTATACCCTATGTATAAAATAAGTGAAGTTCAATTCTTGAGTCGGCAAAACAAAACAAGCACCCCAGCCCCGACACAGCACGGCAATGAGAGATTCCTATTATTCCCCTGTATTAAAATACATGGGAGTAAAATAATAATGATACTAAATCATTTAAATCGCCCGATTTTTATAGCAAATAGGCAAAGCTGTATTAAACCATTTATTTAAGAAGCTCCATATTTCCTATAAAAGAGTGTTTCACGTTTTAAACTATAATATTGTTAATACCCGACACCGACCGTATCATAAAAGCAATCTGGAATTTGGTCTTAAATTATGAACTTAATCTGCTTATGTATATGGAAGTGTTCGCGTCTTAATCTATGATATTGTAAATACTGACCTTAACTAAATATAAAAGCTATCAGCAACTTTTGTTTAAATTATAAATTGAACCTGCCTTTTATATGGAGCTTTTTAACTTAGTATCGTATGTATGTTAGCTGATATTCCCAACTAACGATTTCTTAATGTCTTTTAAACTGGTTAGTTTCGCGACTTATAATCGCGTAAAAGATGTTATTCAAGCTTTTAAAAACTTACCTTTGTTCCCAAAGCAGACTCTGGGTGCTTTGCATGATACATACAAAAATATTTCCGGTGGCCATTGAGTGCCAGAACAGTACCAACGCAATTTCGGGGATTGACTTGCAAATGTCGATTTTTACTTAAGGATAAACGAAGAATTTCCGAAAACCACGGCAATCCTTTTTCAATTACCATATGCCCGAACAATAATGTTTTGGATTTCCTGTATGGCCAAACTGCCTTGTGAAAGTACGGAATAAGTTTATGCCGACTTTGACAATCATTGATAAGAAGTAAGGTTCGGAATCCGGGCTTAAGTAGGCGAACCATCCCATTATATTTTTCAGCTCTCAGTTCATATAATTTTAGTTCCGGAATAAAATTGATGTGGCGCTGATCTAAAATTGAGAATGTGAGTTTTGTGTAAGAGCTCAGAAAAACTTGTAATCTAATCAGCCTTTATGACAGGTGGTTACTCAAAGGATCACCAGCAGTTCCAAAAAAGGCTGTACTATTGCTGAAATAACCAGCATTACAATAACTACAATACAGATTAGTAAGCTGCAACCAATGAGACTTCTTAAAATTTCAGAGCAAATTTATCAACACTACGACAAAGAAGGAACACAGTAACCGAATATTCAAGACAAGTTAATAATTTGAAAAAACAAAACAAGATAGAATGCTATATTCGAGTTCCCCGACTATTAATACCCGTTACTCAGCTAGTGGAAATGTGATCTCGATATTGGTGAATAAAATAAGAAGAAATAAGAAAAAAATTAAAATTGTTCAAAAGTGTGGGCGTGGCAGTTTTGTGTGGTTTCTGTTCGTAAGGGTAGGCTTTCCAAAAATTTTTTGGCAGATCGATAGATATTTACAAGACTAATAAAAATATCAAAAAAAAATCACAACATTTCGCAAAAGTATCTGCGTGGCAAAAAATTTACAAAACTTAACAATAATCAAGAGAGAATGCTTTAGTCGTGTTCCCCGTCTATCAGATACCCGTTTCTCAGCTGGTGTGAATGCGAAGAGGACATTTCATTATTTTTCTGGCGCATTGATAGATATTAGGGATTTAAATGAGAAAAAATTAAAAAATTGTGCCAAAGTGTGGGCGTGACCGGTTTTACGGCTTTTGGGCGTTAAAGTGGGCGTGTCAAAAAGTGTTTTTGCTAATTAATAGAAATGTACAAGACTACTAAAATTATTATTATCTTTCGTGAACCTCCATAGTGAACAGACGTGTTTTCATCGAGCTCCGTATAAAATCACTTGATTTAGTGAAGTAAATAGTTAATAACATAAAATAAATAAATAAATCGAAAGCGAAAGAGACGCTATTGGCAATGTTAAATTGCTATACTATAAAATTTTCTGTGTGTGGAATAATAAAGTAAAACTAAAAAACAAATAGACAACGAACAAATCGATCGTTCTAAAATGAGCCAACGCGAATTGCGCGCTCAGCGGCAAAAAGAGCAAGACGAGCGCCGAATCTCTTTGCATACTTCAATGCATACTTCACCGTCGTGTCTGACGCCCGCGAGTGCTATTTCATCCACCCGGTCAATGACCTAGCACCTGCAGAATGCAAACGATCGCGGTTTTGATCACCAATGCTTATGACTGCACGAAATGAACCCGAACGCACTGAGAGCGTCTCTCTCAAGCTCTCCCCATTCCAAACGGTGTCAAGTTCTTTAGAGACCAGTACAGCAATCACGATATCTACTGCAACTGTAGCTTTAGCAACAACAACTGCAACAGCACCAACATCAACTCTATGCTCAAAACCGACAGCGGTGTACAATTCCGCTGTACCAACAACAACGAGAGCAAGAGCACTCACACCGACTCTTGAAAGCGGAAGCGGACAAAAACCAAAACAAAACAAATAACTTTGTTAAACAGGGCTGGATCGCTACATCCAAATCAAGCGAAAGCTAAGCCCACGACACAAGCAGGCTGGTAATTAGCCGAAAATAAATCGCTACAACGACTCCAATGACTCAAGATCAAAAAGGTTTGCACTATTGGATGACTACGAAGTTCAGGGACAGGGGCAGAAGAAGATAAAGCCGCCACCAATATATATACGTGAGAAAACATCAAGTGCGCTGGTTAACAAACTAGCCGCAATTATCGGAGAAAACATGTACCATGTTATATCTCTTACTAAGGGTAACATACAAGAAACGAAAGTGCAGACTCAGGATGAGTCTAGCCACCGATCAGTGACGAAGTACCTGGACGAAGCTGGGAAGAGTTACTATACCTACCAGCAGAAAAGTGCCAATTGATTGCAGGTTGTCTTTAAAGGAATAGAGTCATCAGTGACAGCATCCGAAATTATCGCGGCACTAAAGGAGAAGAACTTCAACGCCAAAACGGTGATAAACATTCTCAACAGGAACAAAGAGCTATCTATTGCCCACCTCGCTTCACAATCTGAGAAAAAATTCACAACACTTTTTGGCTCGTTTGGTGAAAGGTTTCTTGCAGCTGGCGATTGGAATACCAAGCACATGTACTGGGGATCTCGGATAGCGAACCCTAAAGGAAAACAGCTGTACAACGCAATCATCAAACCGCAACACAAACTTAACTATGTTTCCCCGGGAGCGCCTACATACTGGCCAGCAGATCCCATGAATCTTCCAGATTTGATTGACTTTGCCATCACAAACAGGATATCCCAATCAATGATTACAGCTGAGGCAATTCCAATTCTCTTTCATCTTTTGTACCACTTACAACAAATCAAGCGCCGTGTAGGCTTACAGCAATAGGACCAAATGGGCGAGGTACCAAAAATATGTTAATTCCCATACCGGCTTTTCTAGCCTCCTGGAAACCGAGCAAGACATTGATCACTTTGCTGGTGATATAGAATCAATACTTGTCGCAGCAGCAAAAGCGTCAACCCCAGAAGACAACCATGTATGTAGTATAAAGTTTATCAAGACAAGTAAAGATATTAAGCTGCTTGTGCTTGAAAAACGACGACGTCGAAGGGAGTGGCAGGAGCACAGATCACCTAACGCAAAGAGTAAATTAAAAGCAGCTTCTCGCAGACTTACCAAAGCGCTTAAGAAAGAAGAAGCGGACGCACAACTAAGGTACATCGAGAATCTCACTCGCACAGGCACAAAGAACTCGTTGTGGAAAGACCACATGAACCTACAGGCACCAACAGAATCGGTTGTACCTCTCCGTAACTCTACTAGAAACTGGTCTCGCAGTGGCACGGACAGAGCAAGAGTCTTCGCTGATCATCTTAAAAAAGTATTTCAACCAAATACAGCCACTAACTCATTTACTCTCCCGCCTTTAACTGCATCTGACTTAGCATCACAGGATCCTGTAGAATTTCGGGCCGCCATGCCAGTAGATATGACAAGGGGATCAACGCGCCACCAACGGTGGTACGCACCGTAATTATGACACACTACTGGAAGTGCAACTACACTCTCCACGCGAGGGCGGCTGGAAACAGGCTCTTAGTTAGGTCATGTCTCTGGTAAGAGTGCTGGCTAATCGTAGTCTGGCTGGAGCTGGTAACTCTAAAAAATTTCCACACCTCCGGGCCGGGCTAAGGTGTCATTCGACCCGTGCCGAGAGTCTGCCAGGCTAGGAAGCCCGTGAAACACCTAGCCCAGTCGCTAACGCAGAGTCCGGGCAAGTGGCGTCCGCCCGGTCTTGTTAGCCTTACCCGGGTACTGCGGATCTCTGCCCGGGTGGACCGTTTATTTCTCTGCAACTCGTGGATACTATGAACAATAGACCAAAAAACATTAAAATACCGCAGGCCTTGACTGCGGGAAAGGTCGCAAGACAATTCGAGGACCGTCTCCTTGACGGAGAGCGGCCTACTTCGGTGGTAACACCAAAAAATGCTCCTAAACGGAGTGTGCCAACGGCACAAGCACGCCAAGTTTCGGGAGGGAGAATCGGGCAGCCACACCGAGTCACTCGAATGTGGTCCAAGGCGGCCAAGCGGGACGGGCTAAAAACCCATTACCGCAACTTGGTCAGCCTGGGGCCCGTGATGACCCTAACCGTAAGGGGCTTAGCGGGGCCAGAACGAAGTGGTATCTGTGTTACCTTCAGCAGGGCAAGTCACCCGCAGAAGCTTTGTCTCTGGCCAAGACACAGCAGCCGCTATAGCAAAGGCCCAACTCTGCTTCGAAGAGGGCAAACTCTACCCTGACGCCTCCGACGGAAACGCCTAAGAGGCAGAAGGTGGAGAAGAGCAGGGCACTGAGTGCTCCCTTCGATGGCCCAAGTACCTCAAGGGCTGCAAAGGCAACTGAGGTACGCAAGCCATTATATGCGGCCGTAACTGGGGCCATTAAAGTTGCGGTCGTACCAGAGGGATACCCCAAAGTCGTCCTCAGCAGTGAGAACCTCTCACAGCTCGAGGACGCACTACTGGAGGAGATTGCCCTCTCTGGTTGGGATTCTCCAATCAAGTTTGGAGGAATCCAATTCAGGGTGGGTCACCTGATAGTGAGGCAGTCCCCAGCCTCAGTAAGTGGAGCGGTGTCTCCCTGGAGGTAAAGATGAGCGACGACTTGCTCTCCTCACACATCATCACCATCTTCTGCCCCAGGACAGAGGACAAAACAACAAAGTGGATCATGGAATTGATAAGGATGATTGATAAGGAAACAGCATGCCTTGGACACTGAGAACTGGCGTCTCATATCAAGGAAGAATGAGGGTGGTGGCTAGCTCCTCAGCCTTGGCATTGATGACAACTCATGCGCCAAGATTATCTCTAGTGACCACAAGCTGAGCTTCAGGTTTGGAGACATCTCAGTTTGAACCACAAACAAAAAAGAACGCCAAAGCGATCAAATACGGCACGAGACAGATCTAGACTCCTCGAAATCTACCAGTCTCCGCGGAGAAGGAGAAGCCTCCGAATCCAGCGAGGATCTGGCGGATGATGAGGATCTTGATGCGACCATCATCGAGATGGGGGATCAGACCCCGATATCCTCTCAGGAGCTAGGCATGGAACTAGACCTGCTGAGTAAGGAAGAAGCGATACCGGTGGATGGTGATCTGGGTATCTCCAGATCAGCAACGCCGACGATGGAGCCGATCATCTAATGGTCGGAAGTACAGGGATAGCTCAGGTGAACATCCATCGCGCCAAGGCGGCCTCGGCTGTGCTGGCAAGGATGTTCACCAAACAACATCTGGGGCTAGCCCTGGTACAGGAACCCTGGTATAACCAGGGAATAAAAGGACTGTACGTGAAGAACGCCAAGGTAATTTGGGATCAACGGGCCTCTAGCCCTAGAGCCTGTATCCTGGCATGTAGAAGTATTAATTATTATATACTTATAGAATTTCTCACGCGGGACTGTGTACCGATCGTGGTAGAAGATGGGGGAGCAGCCAAGAAGAAGTGGTGGCATCGGCATAGTTTGCTGGTGACGAGGCGTGCCCACCGCCCGAAATCACTGCACTGGTTGGATGTGATGCAAATGCACATCACGTGATATGGGGCAGCAGCGACGTGAACCAAAGAGGTAAGTCACTCTTAGAATTTTTCTTGAATAACAATCTAGAAATCCTAAATGTCGGCAATGTTTCGACATTTGTTACTAGGGTAAGAGGTTCTGGACATTACACTTTCCAGCAGATCAGTGGCTTCGCATATAAGCTTCTGGCACGTATCTCCTGAGGAGTCAATGTCAGATCACAGAATTATCCATTTTAACATAGGGCTAAATCTAGAATGTAGCGAGCGTAGGCTCAATCCCAGGAATACGAACTGGGAAGGGTTCAATGCCTCCTTACTGCGAGATCTAGTTACTAGGGTAGCCGGGAAACTCCGTACCTTTTTAGAAGTGGAGTCCGCCGTAGAAGATATTAACTCGTGTCTTACTAACGCGTTTAGAGAAAACTGCTCCCTTGGCCGAGCCAAGAGGGAAAAAGATGCTCCATGGTGGAACGACCAATTGGAGAAGTTACGGAAAGCGACCAGGCGTCTCTTTAACAAAGCAAAAAGAGAAGGGAACTGGGATGCCTAAACTGACCATGTAAAACCATGATATCAGGAAAGCCAAACGAAGGAATTATAGAACCTTATGTGAGGCAATAGTAAACACACGTGAAGGCGCAAGACTTCTCAGAGCAATCTCCAAATGTGTTCCAGAATCAAATCAGGCACTACGAACGGAGGATAACTCCTATACTATAGGAAGTAAAGAGAAACTTGAGCTACTACTCGCTTTCCGGAAAGCACGCTTCAAACAGATGGGAATACACAGGTAACGGCACAAAGTAGACCGTGTGCCACTGATTGGGCCTAAGCAAAATCATTGATTTTTACTATTAGTAACAACGGAGAGATTAATATGGGCAATTGGTACATTCCAGCCCTACAAATCTCCTGGTCCAGATGGCATTCAGGCAATCCTGCTACAACGAGCGCTAAATCAGCTCGCAGTGCCGATCAGGAAAATACTGATCAGCAGCCTAGCTTTAGGACACATACCTACTGCCTGGAGTATAGCAAAAGTGGTCTTCATTCCAAAAGCTGGAAAGAAAGACATCACTGATCCGAAGTCGTTCAGAACCATCAGCTTGACAGCGTTTTTGCTAGAAACGTTGGAAAAGCTAGTGGATGTCAGCATTAGAAGCACTCTGCTTGTAGAGCATCCGCTCCAACGGACGCAGCATGCCTACAGGGCGGGCAGATCCACTGATACTGCCCTATATCACCTGAAAAGCCTTATTGAGGATTCACCTTCTTATAAGGAAGTGGCGCTATGTGCCTTCTTAGACATACAGGGTGCATTCGACAATACCTCTCATGAGGCGGTCAACGCATCCCTGGCAAGAAGAGGACTAGATGCAACAACCAGTAGATGGATCAAATCACTACTGGCATCTAGGCGAGCCATGGCCACTATAGGAGGACAGTCGTCCACAGTATCTACCAGCGAATGGAGCAGGGAAGTAGGCCAGAGACTTAATCTTCGCATAACTGTTATTGTTCTTTTCACAATTAGGGACAAACTACAGAGAATGAAGGCAAAACCTTGTTAGATTGTCGCATAGAGGCCAGCAAAGAAGTTAAGTATCTTGGGATAACCCTCGAATCCAAACTTCGCTTCAAAACTCATGTCGATAACACAATTGATAAGTGCACCAGAGCACGAATTTACATATTTGGAGTTGTGGCCAATTTCGTAGCAATATGATGAACTAAAATAATAATTAAAAATTCACGCACTGACTATTATAATTTTAAAGTTTTTTAAATTCGTGATTTGTGTATATGTAATTATGTGTAATACCACGGGGAGGCCATAACAATTTTAATGGGGTTCTATATTTATTAGGCCTGCGAGTCGACTTGAAATATTTTAATGTTTATCATTAAAACATTTCCATGTTCCCCAATTAAGTTATTTTTCTAACTATTTTTTTTTTATATTTTGCGTCCATTTTTCAGTCGCTAATTATTTAAATATCGCTCATTTTTTTATTTATGAGATAGAATGCTGAGCATAGATTGCTTTTTTTGTCTATCAGCTATCATCACAATCTACTTGCAATGCTTTAAAAGTAAAACTTTTATAGAATAGACAAAAAAAAAAACTGAATATAATGCGCATTTTAAAAAATAAAAATGGTTCATTTACATACATCATATTAAGTCAAATGACTTAATAAGTATACTAAATAATTAAAGCAAATACAAAGGAAATTATTATAACTACTGTAATTTGAAACATAAATTTTCCAAAAAGAAGACATATTGAGAAATAAATATTTCATAAAAATTAATAAAATAAATAAAAAAATTTAAAACTGTTTAATGCTAAAGTCATATCTGGAGGCACGAAGTGCACTCAACAATAACTGCCTTATTAATTTTTCTCACGTCGCAAGCTGAATACACTAATGACAAGTATTCTAATATAAAGTCATTTTCGAAATTTAGTTTGTGATGTACATATATTCGGCTATTACTATTTCCAATCTTTATTTAAATAAGGCAATGCAAAATAAGAATTTTTCACATGATGCCAATTGATAAAAAAAAAATATAGATTTAAAGTCTAAGAACTTCTAAGGTGTAGGCATATTTTGTCAAATGTATAATGCATGAGCATACGTGTGCACACATACAGTTGTCTGCTATTACTGTATGCGTAGAAAATAGCTGTTTCCTGTAGCGCTCTCCGCTCTTTCTCTCTCGAACAAAATAACAAGAGAGCCTGGGGCCACCTCTAGAGCCACGCCCAAAAAATCGTATGGCGTTACGCATCTTGTTATTCTAGTGTCTTTGGTCAGACCCATATTAACCTATGGGGTAATAGCTTGGGTGATAGAGCACGCCTTAGCACCACTAAGGTGCAACTTCATAAGCTGCAAAGAATGGCCTGCATATGCATGACAGGAGCAATGCGTACCTGTCCCACTGCAGCCCTAGAAGTACTAATGCAGGTAACGCCGCTTCATATCGTCAATGAAATGAAACGGAAAGGCACCCTAAGAAGAATTGAGGGAGCAGGAAATGACTGCAACCTCACAAGAAAGGATGCTGAAAGCATAAAAAGGGATAAACCCTTTGCTGATGCAACCAAGGGATGAGATGCCAGCTGAGCACAGGTTCGCTCAAAACTTCAGCACTCATCTCAGTAATAAAAACAGTTGGACAACCCTGGGGAAAGTACACCCTATGAAACCACAAACAATAAAGTGGTATACAGACGGATCCCTCACCGACGAGGGAAGTGGGCTGGGGTTTGTAGGCCCCAGGTTAAAATACAACGAATCAATGGCCAGATAATCCAGTATTTTTCATGCTAAAGTCTGTGCTACGCTGTGCGGAGTTTAATCTGCAAAGGAACTATCGTGGCAAGGACATTGCTATACTGTCTGATAGTCAAGCAGCCATTAAGGCGCTCAGCAAAGCTAAGATAACATCTAAGCTAGTAAATGAAGTGAGGACAGCCCTAGACAATCTAGGAGCTGTCAACAAACTCACAATAAGGTGTGTCCCGGGACACAACAACATCCCGGGAAATGAGCTAGCGGACAACCTAGCCAGGAAAGGGGCAGAGAACCCTCTAATTGGGCCCGAACCATTCTGTGGTGTTGGTCACCACAGAGTACTGGGCTTACTTAAGTCAATAGAGGAAGAAAAAGTCTGTCCTTCTGGGAACACCTACCAGGATTTAGGCAGTCTAAGATTCTCCTCCGTGAATATAACCATACAAGATTCAAGACCTTAATGACACACGGGAAAAACACCGTGCGCATTTTAACTGACCTTCTTACGGGGCACTGCCGACTTCGCAGTCATTTGCATAAGATTGGCATTGCAGACAGTGAACTCTGTCGCTTCTGCTGCATGGAGGAGGAGATCTCTGCACATATTATATGTGACTGCATGGCGGTTTCAGAATGGGTCGCAGTACACTTAGAAACCCACTTAGTAATAATAATAAGCTTGTTAAAGACAAAACACAGCCATCATCATACAGGCCAAGAAGCTGTTTGTCCACGTTATTTGAAAAAGCAAAACACACAACACACTCCCATCGCACCAATTTGGCTTTCGAGCAAAACATGGAGCCATTGAACAGGTTAACCGCATCACAACATAAATTCGCACTGCCTTTGAACAACGTTAAAATTACACAGCTCTATTCCTAGACGTTGCACAAGCATTCGATAGAGTATGGCTGGATGGACTTATGTTTAAAATAACCAAACTGCTGCCTCAAAACATACATAAGCTTCTAAAGTCTTACCTATATAGTGCCTCAAGGAAGTGTTCTGGGCCCAATTCTATACACCCTATACACGGCGGACTCCCAACAAACTACCAGCTAACAATATCCACAATCGCTGATGACACTACAATACTAAGTCGATCCAGATGCACAGTAAAAGCTACGATGCAACTAGCACGCCATTAAACTTGTGTAGAACAATGGCTTGCAAGTTTGCGCATACGAGTAAACGAAGAAAAGTGTAAACAGGTAACATTTACCCTAAACAAACAAATTTTCCCAACCTTGGTAATGAACCACACGCGCATTCCACAAGCGGATAACGTAACATACTTAGGTATAAGTCTGGACAAGCGGCTCACCTGGCGGAAACACATAGAGGCAAAGGCGACGCACCTCAGACTAAAAGCAAGGGATCTACACTGGCTTATAAACGTTCGCTCTCCCCTAAACTTGGAGTACAAAGTCCTCTTATATAACTCCGTTTTAAAACCCATATGGACCATATGGCTCCGAGCTATGGGGCAACGCATCGAGAAGCAACATCGACATAGTACAGCGAGCACAGGTTTCTGAGAATCATTACTGGAACGAGAGTATACACAGAGACTTACAAATAAAACTTGTCATTGAGACAATAGCAGAGAAGAAAGTAAAATACAATGAAAAACTAGCCTCACATCCAAATCCTCTAGCAAGAAAACTTATTCGAGTATGCAGCCAAAGCCGACTGCACCGGAACGACCAACCAGCCCAGCGTTAAATTTGTTAGGCCACACAGCACGAATAATTTCATAAAATGATATTTAGATAGTTTAGAATAAGATTTGAAAACTTATTGTTAGTCTCTTAAGTAAAAGGGCAGATTCAATAAATAAGCAAAACATGGAAAAAAAAAAAAAAAAAAAATTATGAAAGGACAGACTGACAGACAAAAATGCCATGATCGAATCGGCTATTTATCCTGATCAAGAATATATACACTTTATATAGCCTTACCTTATATTCTTACACAATATAATAGACTATTATCAATTGAGATTCATTCAGATTAATATAATATAATATTCCACACAACTTGAATATACTAAAACAGTATCATATTTCCCAATACAATGTGCAAATATTACGCAATCACTTTATTAAAACAGACCCACCTGTTGAGGTAAATAGTATTTTTATTAGCTATTTTTAAGAAATGAGGTCATCGATTTAAGCGATTTTTAATAAATGTATTTTATATAATTTGGCTACAGCGAAATTCGGCATCGATGCGCATATGCATGGGTTACGAAAGCGAATGTAAAAGAAGACATTGTTGCAGAGCGGACGGAATAACACTAAGACCCGGCGCCAGTGCAAGAGAGAGAGAGATGCTGCCGCAACTTCTCTGCATAGATAACGAACGAATTTATTGCACATCTGAGGTAGAGCTTAATGTGCTCCAAAGTGTGCATGTGTGCAATTAACAAATGTAGAAATAAATTATAAGCAGCTGAGAGACACGACATCATCAAAGTCAAATTTCCGATTCATGTTCCAATTACATACACCCACATATCACTACAATTAAAGACAACAATATATTAATCCCAAGAGATACAAGCAGGTATCTACCTATGCTGCGAAAACTTTATCGATTTCGCAGAATTTCTAAGTCGAAATGATCGATACGAAAATAATTTAGTTCCCAACTAACAAAATTATACAAAAGTAAATTACCGAAAAAATAGCCGAACCTTTACAGTCCCCTTTTACTAGTTCCGAAAAAACACTTCGTCTCAGAGAAAAAGAAATAGGGTTAATTGGCATTGTAAGATTAATAAAGAGTATTACCTTAATTTTATATAAATTTCCCCTACCCAGAATTGATGATATTTGTGGATCAACTGGGAGCTAAATATTTTTCATGTCTCGACTTAACGTCATTCTCGACAAGCAACAGTTCGTTTTAGACGAATTTTTTCCAAATAATAATGCCTAGGAATTCCCGGGACTAGAACCTTCGCAAGCGCATTCGCTTTCCAGGACAGTTTAATAAGCAGAGGTTTTTATCAAATGCAGGGACTACAACCTACAAACATGTTCACATGAACATGAAGCATGTTCATTTTTAATGCATAAAGCCACATTTTAGGCACATACAACGGCTTCTTGTCACATGACCAGTAGCTGACAAGACAATGCGAATCGTCGATAGCTGATTGTAAATGCTGAGGCGGGCAAGAAGAAGTTTTTTTTTCGAAAGGAATACGGGGAATTCCTACTCCCCCTTTGTGACCTTGTCAGCTATTAATTCAGCCCATTTCGCCGCCAAATGTGAGTCTGCGGTCCAGATAATATAATATAACAATATAAGCAGCTGGTGGAGTTTTTCGCTTAAGAGTGTAGCGTTGATCGACTTGCCGCAATTTTCCAGCGCCTGACCCATACCGAGAATCTTGTTGCACAGTCTTGAATGACTTCAGCAGCGTCAAACTCACTTTGGGACATCGAATTATGTCGGTCCAATGGAGATGCCATCAAAGAGCTACAATCACATCCTTGTCGTAGTGGAAATAGCTCCAGTGTCGAACAAGTCGTATATTCCAGTCTAGTATTGTCTGATCGAGGTATTGATTTTACATTGTTGGCGTTCATGGAGTATTGTGAGTTAAGCAACATCCATGCGGAGCTTGGACCGGCTGCAATTAATTAAACGACTTGATGCAGGAGCAGTATAAGATCGACAAACACCCCGAGAGGGCATCAAAGGGATACAGGACGAAAACAGATATGCTCTTGATCTTAAAATGAAACAAGAGCGGGTCTATCAACTTAATGATTTGTTAGCGATAAAACGAACACAACACGTAGAAGAATCATGCTAAGAATCATGGACGGTGCAAAGTTGATCGCATAGGAGACACAAAAGCTTAATTTAAAACACCTACCGTCATATTCTTGTGCGTGGAGATGCGTAGTTTTGTAGCGAAGCAAAAAAAAAACGTATTTGATATTCGTCACTCCTTTAGTGAAGCCTTGACTGCGACATTTGATTTTCTCAAAAGCAGATGAAAAATCCTGAAATGAAACCACACGGTCCGACAGCTACTCGTCCTTTTGTGTTCGCTCCAGGGATGTGGATCCCGACACCAGGGGTGACGCCAGAAGCTTAAGATAGGATTCAGGATCCCTTCTTCATTTCCCTCCAGGCCGTTCCTTAACGACCATCTGTTGAACAGTTACTCCATGGGGCCTGTACCAGCAACGGGACTCGCCCTTTATGTATTCGCCCTTAAAAACTCACAACTGCATGCGTTAGCCGTTAACTGTGCTCGCGGCGGTTTACCCTCCCTGTCCAGCTCTCTTGTGGGGTGTATCTAGCCCTGGACTGGTTTTGAATGTCCCGCTCGTAAATTGTCCTACCTGTATACGGAGTGTCTCTGTTGTTACCTGTTGTTTTTTGAAAATCGGTCCACCAGAACCAACAACATCGAATACCCGTGCTTCCTTCAGATAGGTGTTTCTGCGGCTCATGTTGAAATTTCTACGTTTTTCTTCGATCCACGTGCATCTCTGGTTGTCAATTTTTCGTTGTACTTATCATGCGACTTGTTTCTGGGAGTGCGTCCGCCACGCCCTCCCTGTATGGTCCCTGTTTCCTGATTGCCAACACTATTTCTGAACACTCCTCCTCCGTTGCAGAATAGTTATTTTTAGATATTACACGCTGGACTTGAGCGGAATAGAATATAATAGCACCGAGCCCGTTTTCGCTGGAGTCCGTCTGCAACACAAACGTCTTTGAGATGTCTTGGTGCTCCAGAATCGGAATGCCGACCAGCGTCACAGCTGCCGGATAATGGTGCGGACTTTGAACGAGCGTAAAGAGGAAGCTACGAGAACTAACGCGATATTTTTGGACCTCTGACCCGAGCGGGCCGTGCGCAAAAGGGGAATCGCGGCCTATATAAATAGACGGTGCAGGCGCACATTAAAGCATTCAATAAGAAATCAGTCAGTAATAACACTCGGTACCGCGAAAGCCAACTGACAAATCACATCCAGAGCAAAAGTGAAAGGAACGTGACAGAATCAGCCATAACACGCATGTGCTTCCGGATGTTTGCAAAGGTAGTTCCAGTTGGACCGAACGGACGACGCAGCTTAGGGTACCGCCAACATTATATCGTAGGTCATTGTCGAGACGCGGGAAATGACACCGCAGAAAAGACGGCGAGGGCCGTGGAACTCCACATCGAGTGATTCTTTAATAAAAAAAAACATAAATATGAAACACTGTCTTTTTCTTGGTCGGGCAATTACACAAATCATAAATGTGGTGGGACTAACAAAGAAAACTCTCTAATCTAGCCGTTGCAACTCGAAGTGAGGAAGGAAAACCAAGAAAAACAGCTCCGTACATTTGGCGCACAACTAGATTTTCTTAAGCCAGCAAGAGCTGGTCGCAAGAGCACCTCGGGTACACATGAGCAGGAAAAGGAGTTCAAGCCAGGAGATGCAGGGAAAAGAGGGAAACAACGGGATCGCGCCCTCGGCCAGTCAAACGGAACAGAGTCCGACAGCGTGCACAGTCAGTGAATAAGAAGCCAGTAAGTGAGAAAGCCCACAGTTATTGAATAAGAGGTCCGATAGTCAGAAAATAGAAAGAAAATAGGTCAGTTGGTGAGAACAGTGAAAGATCAGCCAGTGTGCATCAGGAACGGTAGTATGAGGTTGATCACTGCAAGTGAAGGAGCAGTGAAACGCGGATATCCACTCAGAAGGAGTCATCGTCTGATGTCCTCTGACAGGATCGCTCCTAACAGATCTGCGCTTCTAGGTGCTTGCAAAGGTGGTTTTGGGAAGATGTTAGGTCCAACATAACGGACAATACACCTTGCGGTAACGGCACTATAATATCCTAGGTGTAGGTCCGCGGTCAGAAGCGATTGTGCAGTCAGTGGATGGTGTCCTGCGATAGCGGTTCTAATAAACGTACTTTTCCGGTTGTTGAAAAATGTGGTTTGTTAATGACAAGATATTGTAGAGCACTTGGTTGGTGTCCTTTAACGTGAGCGCTCATATCCGGGTGTGTTGTAACATTGGTTCTGACATAGCTTTGGTTTGACCTAATGGACGAAGCGCCTTGAAGCCCCACTAGCATACCATCCTAGGTCTTGTGCAAGCATGCACGGTGAGAAAAGAGGACGCGGAAACGATGCCACACAGCCGACGGCGCAATGTGCAATCACACAGAACATGAATTAAGTGGGGCACACACAGAACTCGCAAATGTCGTTAACGTCCTTACAAAATGAAACGACAATATATGACCTTTTTATTTGTTAGAACGAGATTTTTCAACGATGAGCATATTGCAACTTCTCTGCATATATATCGAAAGATTATCGCACATCTGAGCTCCGAAGAGCTTTATTGTGCCTGCACAATTGGCAACAAGTAAATAGGTTTAGGAACTGCTGGTCGCTACGAGAACTGACAACAGCATCATTAAGGGGTAGCAGACACAGCTTATTCGCTGCTCCCTTCGACAATCCTCTTGCTGATCTTAGTACAGCATCTCGGGTGACTCCATCTCGTCCAGGTATCAGCTTAACGACTCTCGGTAATGCACAATGCAGGCGTACCAAAAAATGCGCTGGTGTTAAAACATCAAAATCGGTAAGGTTTTCTGAAATGGACACTACCGGAAGAATTAAGATATTTGGCAATGAAGGGTTCTCAGCTCATCGAAGGTCAGAATGTTAAGCTTGGCCGTCTACACTGCAGTCTCCCAAAGACCACCAAAGTGAGGAAAAGAGAAATAAAACGCCTCACGAATTCCTACGCCTGGCAAAAATCTAAAAACTGCTTCCCACAACTGTAGGAAAATCCTTAATGAGCATCAAATATATTGTCTTGCGTGCAAAAACGGTCCACAGTCGGTGCCAGTGATTTCAATCGCAAAAAATCTACAAAGACGATCCTGTTGCAGATTGTGGATGTCAAAAGTACCGCAAGACAGCAGTCTTCAAGTCAAGAGAGAGCACACAAAAACAACACCAAATAGCACTGCAAACAACGCTCGAAAGAGAGTAAGCAAAACACAAGGATGTAAAAGAAAAAGATTTAGTTCATTTGTTTAATAAAGTGCACAAATCGAAGGAGATTTACTCGCAAAGCGAACGGAGTTTTAATAATTTAATTATTAATTTAATTTTTTTATAAACACAATAGAATTATAAAAGAAATGATTAAAAAACTCCGCTCGTTTTAAAAATTATAATTATAAATTCGAACGCAATCTTGTTATTAGTCTGGTGAATTTCTATCGATTTGTCAAAAAAAACCAGGCAATAGCATTCTCCCTTATTTTCAATAGAGTATACAATAAGAAAACCTTAATACTTACCTTGGATATCGATAAGTTGGCCATGCGCCTTAAGATTTTCCTCTTCAACTCTAACAAAGTAAATCAATACATATCCGACAGTAAACATAAATGCAATAGTTCCTAAAAGAGAAAAAACCGCCAAAATGTGCTCGTCTTCAATATTATCTGATAGGTAATCGACCACATATAAGAACTGAGAAATCCATTTAGTTAAAATTCCCTGTGAATGCTCGTTAAATAAGTTCTGAAAGATATAATGGATTGTTGATTCGAATAATGTTAGAATATAATACTATGTACCTCTACAATCGCTTCGTAACATAACGCTTCCGAATTTTTTAATAACTTTTTCACTGCATTAGAAATTTGGCCTTTAGTTGAATTTATCAAGTGTTCCGGTGAACTGTTGCCATTCTGTTTCGCAACGTAGACCCAGTCATACTTAATACGTTTTTTATCTCGCCGCCAAATAATGACAATTTGTATAAGACTGTCCTTAAACGATCCTTTGGAAATTGCTTTAATAAAATCCGGTTGACTTTCCTGAAACGCAAAATATATTAATTTATTTACAAAAATTTAAAATGCATTTTCGCAAATCGATGAAAATTTTAGATATATAAGAAAAATTATTAAAAAATAAAAAAAAATGCAGTATATATATATACACATAGGGTTACACACTAGCTGTATATACTTTTCAACGAATCTTGTATACCCTTTTACTCTACGAGTATCTGGTATAAATAGGAACGATGTCTAAACAACTCTGTTGTTACTATGCAACGCTCTCATGCACCTAGATTTGTGGAGAGTTTTGAGACTCTTTCAATCGTTATCACAGTAGCGATGGTTATGAAAAAAGACAAAGACAGAAATACACATAGCATGAGATCATAAAGCGGATCTCATACTCTGTAAACTTCACCTTTCAGCAAAAATATTGTAACCTACAAGAAACTAATAGGAAGATATTTTTGGTGATCAAATTTAATTTTAATCTTAAGAAAATAATAGGTTTCGGTTCTCCGGTATCGACCGTATGTTAAATTAACCGAGTCTTTACCAGCCTATCTCGCTCGCGAGGGAAATAAGTCAGTCACCGATCATAATTTTCTTTGTTGGGCAGCCGCTAGCTAAAGTTGGCCTGGCCCACGTCCTATGATTCTAATTTGATTTTGTTGACTTGAAAACTTTATGATATTTTGAATGTCATCCAAAAATCTTGATTTATTGTTTCCCCAACAAGAAACTGAAAATTGGTTTTAAGTCCGTCATATTCGATGGGTAGCGATACAATGCATGATTATTATGCTTGCTTATCCTCATAATCAGTGTTAGCGTCATCTTCATACATAACTTCTTGAACCACATCGCTCACATTAGATCGGCGTGTTTCCTTCTTTATCCGTGCGCATATTTTTGCACGACACGATCCCATGGAAAAGCTAAAGCAACCACGACTCAAATGATCGTTTCCAGGCCTGAGTCTTTATCATATAATAGTTTTGCATATATGTGTTAATTTGCTTAAGAATGTGTAGTCATAAACTTTTACGATCCTAATCGTAGGATCATCATAGCATACTTTGTGGGATTTTTGAGAAATATACATCACATCGATCTGCGAATCTAAAGATAATTAGTTTATGTCGTCTAATATAATTCCCAGCTATGCCTGGGGCTGTTGGTGACCACACTGTAATCCGTTGAGCTTCCCCTAGACGTGAGGGGATCTCTTGTAAGCTGGGGTAGGATAAAGAATTGTTATTTATGTTGAGTGCAACTTTCCTCTTTTAACTACATGTGGTCAGTAAAAAAATAGGATTTAAGGATGTTAATAGGAGTTGACGAGCTTTCGCTCTTTATTCTCAACAATATAAAATGAAACTGAATTAAAAGTATTTCTAAAAGCTCACAAAGACTCGCAGTAGTTGGATTGCATTTCTTCGTACTCCAATGAATCGTAAACAGGTAATGCCGATACAGATCAATGCACAACAAATCGCTGCTTTGATAAATATCATCCGATGTGAATGGTTAGAATCAATCTCTTTCCCGAATTCCTTACTCAACTCCAAGTTACGTACGCTAAGCTGGCGAAGAGCAGGCTCAGAATATCTCTGTCGCTACCCCTGGAGCTCGGTAGGTCGCTTTGATACGACTCGCAATGTGCTATCACGCCTGCTTAAATTCCTCAACACTCCTCCACACTTTGCCGCCTTATTATCGATTATTCGCAGCATAACTCCTTTGCAAGAGACTGAGAACCTTTTCAGAAAATAATTTTATTTTGGGGAATTATACACCAGCGTCTCATATAAATGGCCGTTGTCAATTTGGGTATTTTTATGTGTTTGCAGAATTTAATTTTTAGATTTTGTTAATTGGTTGATTCGAATTTGTACATAAGTATAAATTATACCCGTTACTCGTAGAGTAAAAGGGTATACTAGATTCGTTGAAAAGTATGTGATAGGCAGAAGGAAGCGTTTCTGACTATATAAGTTATATATAATCTTGATCAGGATCAACAGCCTAGTCGATTTAGCCATGTCCGTCTGTACGTCTCTTCGTGTGATCGACGAGATCTCAGGAACTAGAAAAGCTATGTTGAGATTCAGCATACAGATTCTAGGGACTAAGACGCAGCGCAAATTTGCTGACCGGTGTTTCCACACCCATTCTAACGCCCACAAGCCGTACAAAACAAAACAGAACGTGCTCTGGTGCTTTGCACAGTTTACTTCCGCACCATAGGCATTTATCCGACTCATCGTTTCCAAAGCGTTTCAGGTAGCTGAATGGAACGCCATTTCGCCATGCTTTCGTTCTATCCACGGCCTGAGGTTGGGAATCAGTTGCTGAGTCAAGCGACCATTACGTACGTTGCTTCACATTCTGCTCGTGTTGACCTCTTCGCGTTGAAAGAGAGACCTCTACCGTGAGTTTGGTCTAGTGACGGTATTCCTGCGAAGGGGCTGCAGATCGTAGTGCCGACAGTCTATGAGTAGAAGTTAGTCCCCGAGCGTAGCTCTCTATTTGAAGCGCTTTTGACCACACCGTGACGGCATATAGCATGGTCGCCCGGGTGACGCTCGTCAGCAGTCGTCTGCTCACCTGTTTTAGAACTCTTGTGTTCAACATTATAGATGATTAGGACCGATTGACTCCTGCTGCTTTCGAGCTAGCGTAGGCAAAGTGTTCTCGGAACGAAAGCCTGGTGTCTATCAGGACTCCCAAGTACTTAATTGCACGAAAGGAGGCCACCGAGGATCTGCCAGCTTCGACAGTGGGCGTCCCCACTACCTTCGTGGAGCTCATCAGTACAGCCTCCGTTAAAAGTGTTCCTGATGTCTAGTGTGACCATGAGGCAGTACTCCTTCAATCTGGTGCCTACGATTGACTGGGCAGCTACTTCATCCACTCCGTTGATACATCCACGGTGGATCGCGCTTCCCTGAAGCCATACTGGGCACGTGAAAGGTCTCCTGCGTCTGATATAGCCCTCTCTAACCGAAAGCACACCAGTTTCTTTAGGAGCACGTCAGTTCTTTCGATAAGGCATATCGGCCGGAAAGATGAAAGCTCCTCTGGTGGCTTCCCTGGTGTTGGGAGGAGCAACAGCTTTTGTATCTTCCAGCAATTTGGGAAGAAGCCTTCAGTCAGGCACTACGTGAACGCCTTTGCAAAAGAGTCTGGCTGAAGGGAGACAGCTAGCCAAAGCGCCATCCTCTCCTCTCCTTGCTGCTGACCGTGGCGTCAGCCTCGACGTGGTCCACTGTGGCTGGGTCGGCGGGACCTAACCCATCCATCAATGGAAGCAGATGCCCCGCTACACTTCGGCGCTTCGCTGGGTCAAGGAGCGTGGGAGCCCTCGTATATGTCTTCTTGACCACCACCTTGTAGGCACTCCCCCATGGATCGTTGTCAGCAGTGTCGCATAGGTCGAGGAAGCATATCCGTTTGCTATCCTGTATCGCTAGCTTGAGTGCTTTCCTGCTGCTGCTTAATGGTTACTGCCCTTGTAGCCATCGTTGAGTCTCCACCTCGTGTGCCTGAACAACGAGCCGCTAGTGATGGTGATGATGAGGCCCACCACAGAGACCAGTCGGGCACGCATGAGTCAGGCTGGGAGGTCTTTACCTTCTTTGCTGGTTGGGCTCTGTAAGGGGGGCGAGTTCACTTCTAATGGCCTCTTGGGTCTGCCATTCTGGGTGCCGTTCTGGTATAGGGTCCTTCGGATCTTGGACCTTTTACCGAACACCAAGCGTTCTTGATCAGGACCAATAACCAAGTCGATCTGGCCATGTCCGTATGAAAAAAAACAGAACATAGACCATCAAAAATAAATTTTGTAATAACTCAAGAGAACTTTATGTCATCGAATTGTATGCTATTGACAATGATCAATATATATCCTGTATGACGTCTACTCAAAATTTGCATCCCTTATAAATCAAAACAAATTATTAAACAACCCTAACTAGAATATTTAATGACATGGGAAGCCCACAGAAAATTAATGCAGACAAAACTCTGGGCTTATGAGCAAACTCTTTGAAAGTTTGGCTGAATAATGAAGGAATACAAATTGATATCACCACGAGCAAAACATGAATAGCAGATGTAGAACGCCTTCACAAAACATGAAACAACGCCTTCACAAAACAATAAATGAAAAAATACGAATTATCAATAGTGAAGATAATAGAGAAAATGGGGATAAATAATAGAAACAATCTTTTTTTTTTCGCACGGGTCCAACAGCCACACCTCCCGCCCAACCGACCGAGGGGCGCTGCCGTGCATCGTACGGCTCGACTCGCGAGAAGATAGACGCGTTATAAAAAAGAGAACAGAGACGAGGAAATGAACACAAAGTAATAAATAATAATAAATAATGTAAATAAATAATAACATAACTCTAATAAATATAAGTGTTAGTAGGATCTAATTACGTACTAAAAAAGTTAAAATTGATTGCTTTTAGAGCGGCAGAGAGTTAAGATTACAGATAATAGGATAGAGTCTATTATTGTCAGAACATAATACTCTGTAAGGGTCATGCAACTCATAGTTAGATTTTAATGATTTAAGATAAGGGGTATATAGTTTCTAGTGAATCTACTTGGAACCAAAAAGTTAAGCCGACTAATCAAGTCGGGACTCTCAAAATCACCACGAATAAGCTTACAAATAAAGACTGTTCCAAGCATAGTTGTACGGTTACCTAGGGATGGTAAATTAATTAAAAGTAGTCTACTGGAATAAGGAGGTAATACATGGTTTGCTTCCCAATTTAGGCGCCGCAAGGTAAAAAGTAAAAAGTTTTTTTGGACCGATTTAATGCGGTCTGAGTTGACTGCGTATTGTGGACTCCAAACAGGTCATCCGTACTCAAGAATCGGACGGACTAACGAAATAAATAAGGTTTTAGTCATGTAACGATCATCAAATTCCTTAGGCCACCTTTCTATAAAACCAAGTACACCACTGGCCTTACTGACACTAATCGAAATATAGTCAGAAAATTTTAGTTTAGGGTTCAGAAGAACACCAAGATCATCAAGATTATGCTGTCCCACTTAGAGTGTAAGTCGTGCGTATTGGGTTGACACGACAAAAGGTCATAACTTTACACTTTGAGCCATTTAAGTTTAATATGTTATCACGGCACCATATTTGAAAGCTGTCTAGATCGGATTGTAAGTCCACGTAGCGCGAAATGTCCTTGTGCTGGAGGCATAATTTAACATCGTCTGCGTACATAAGTACACGCGAATGTTTTCTTGCTAAGGGGAGGTTAATGAATAAGGTAAAAAGAAGCGGACCAAGGTGGCTCCCTTGTGGGACACCGGATGTGACTCGGAGAATACAAGACAGAAAATTTTTAAAGAGGACTTTTTGCGTCCTGCCATTCAGATAGCTTGAAATCCAATTTGGAAGATCAACAGGGAAACCTAATAGATCAAGTTTCCTGACTTCCTTCCTTCTTTTACTAAAGTCAGTGTAGATGACATCTGTTTGAAGATTATTTTTGAAACCCTGTATTAGGAAAGAAGTTAGCTCTAAGAGGTTAGTGGTTGTTGATCTGCGTTTCATAAAACCGTGCTGACACGGTGATTGATTGATCTAAAAAAGATGCTTTAAATGAGGAGTGACATTTTCAAAAAGTTTTGGGATAGCCGACAATTTGATGATTCCTTTGTAATTGCTTGCATCCAGTTTGCTACCTTTTTTATGAAAAGGAATCACAAAGGACTCCTTCTATATATGAGGAAACTGTGAAGATTCCAGAGATATAGTAAACAGTTTCAGTAGAGGCTTGCACAAGGCTTCCGCACAGATTTATACACATACAACTATAAAATTAAACATAATACAACCGGACAGATATCAGCGTATGTTTTATCATTTTACGCAGGCACGCCTATCTATAACTAAATCTATAAATCGCAGATGATAAAAGAATATAAAATTAAAAAACTTAACGAGAACAGACAAAATTATGAAATATATACAAATATAGACAAGCTCCCATAGAACACTCAAAATCTAAAAATCCCTATAGGAAAACAGGCAGAATTAAATAAAAAGATTAATAGGCCAAAATGTAACACATTGCGAAGCAAATTAAAAAAAAAAATTATTAATACTAGGAAATATATACAGCCGACCATCACCACCCAGTCATTGGGTGACTTTAATGATGACACAAACTACAGCAGGATAAATCGAAATAAACTCTATCGAAAACAATCAAGGATACATTTTATTTGAATTAGGGACAATATAACTTCCTACTACTTTTATGCACCACTGTCTCACAATCAACATAACACAAATTGAAGAAACATGTAACAATCTTATTAAAGAAAGTCAGGAACTTAAAACAAGAGAGAATGCTATATTCGAGTTCCCCGACTATCAGATACCAGTCACTTAGCTAGTATGAATGCGAACGCGAAATTTCATCATTCTTCTGGGACATCGATAGATATTGGGGAATAAAGTAATAAATAATTTTTAAAATTTTTAAAAGTGCTGGCATGGCCGTTTTTGGTATACAGATTAAAATTGACAAGACCAACCGAAGAAAAATCAAAAGTGTGGGCGTGGCAGACATTTTTTTGGCAAATCGATAGAAATTTACAAGTCTAATAAAATGCGTGACAAAAAGTTAAATGGCGTATTGATAGAACAAATTTCAAGGCTAACAAAAATAAAAACAAAATAAGAAAATAAACAAGATAGAATGCTATAGTCGAGTTCCCCGAATATCAGATACTCGTTTCTCAGCTAGTAAGAATGCAAACGCGAAATTTCATCATATTTCTGGGATATCGATAGATATTGGGAAATTAAATGAAAAAAAGTGCTTTTCAATGTTCAAATTGGGCGTGATAGAAATTGGCAAGACAAACAATAAAACGAAGAAAAATCAAACATTTTTCAAAAGTGTGGGCGTAGCAGTTTTGAGCAGTGGGTCAACATGCGTCTAGTTTTGTGCTGTTTGTTGGTATTAGTGTCTTGCGCTCGGTTTATGTCTATATCTCTGAAATCTTCATGCTTAATCACAACTTTCTAGATTTTTAGCTTCTAACTTCGAGGCGTTCATACAGACAGACAGACCTGACCAGATCGACTGGTCTAGTTATACTTATTAAGAATATATGGGATTAATATGGTAGGATAAGCTTATTCTTCAATTAACGTTACCATTAGTGTCCCTCAAGGAAGCCATTTGACACCTCTATTACTTGGCTTGTTAAAAAATGACCAGATTCAAGCGTTCTAAACATATTCCGGAAGCAGTTCAGTGCAATAGGACAGTGAAATCAATTATTGCGCAGCTCACGGAAAAAGAGTAAACACGGTGGGACTAATTAATGTTAGACAATTATTCAACGAACCGATATGAGTACCAACTACAGCCACTCCCACAAAGGGGCCTACCTTAATGAGAAGCCTTGGAGGACTTCTTAACCCGCACGGGTATCGAACTTAGAGGACCGGTCGGGCTCACTCCTATGGCTCGGATACGGGTGGAGGGACCAATTGCCGTATTAGTCGCCTTTTACGACAAGCACTGCAAGCTGTGGCAGACTGCAGTTTAGGAGTTTCTCCTGCAAATGCTTTAAGCCGTGGAGTCATCTCCTCATCCTCCAAGATCCAGTCCACGATATAGCGTTTGCCAACGTTGCACTCCAAGTCCATCAAGGTCACGCAACTCTGTGTAGCAGGGGCAAACACAAAAATCCTTCAGTGGATCGCCACATGCGGCAGTTATCGAAAGGCCTCCGAAGGTGCTGCAAGCACCTGCAGTGCTACAGTGGACCCCGTTCGGCACACCGAAAGGCAACCAAGGGGGTTAAGAGGGCATTTTGCACGCATTAAGTTTTTCCTGCCTTGTCTTCTTAACAAACCACACTGAGGCACCGAATAGCGCACAGGGCACCATTTTTTTTTTAATTCGTTTATTAAACATAATTAAAATTAACTATTTAACAATGGTGAGGAGTAAGGAGAGTAAATCCAGGACCCCCCGCGGTTTGGCCGTGAAGCATTGCTTCGCAAAGACGATCAGGATTTGCTCACTTGTGGACCCTCCTGGCTCTCTCGGCTCTTCTGAGCTCGGTGATTATCGCTGCGGCGAAGCTGATGACCGCTTGCCATTCCGCCTCCGCCTGCAGCATGAATGGGACTAGGTTATCCGCCTTCAGTCTGCTGCCAAGTACGGTTTCCAGAGAGCTCCGTTCCCTTGCGTATTTATCGCACGAGAAGAGAACGTGCTCAGCTGTTTCGCTCCGTCCACTTCCGCACCATGGGTAATCCTCCGCCTCCTCATGTCCAAAGCGCTTCAGATAGCTGCGAAAGCAATCAGCCCGCTGATCAGCTGCGTTAGGTGGAACGTTATTTCGCCATGCTTCCGTTCTAACCACGGCTTGAGGTTGGGAATCAGCTGCTGCGTCCAGCGACCCTTAAGCTCGTTTTTCCACCTGTGCTGCCATGTCTCCAGGGTGTGCTGCCTTGCTTCTGCTCGTATTGCCCTCTTAACGCAAGGTGAGAGGCTTCTACCGTGGGTTTGGTTGAAGACCACTTTGTTTTCCTGCGCTAACAGGTCTAGAGGCGATATTCCTGCGATCACCAATGCTGCCGCGTTGGACACTGTTCTGAAGGCGCAGCAGATACGTAGTGCCGACAGTCTGTGGGTAGCATTTAGGCCCTGGGCGTAGCTTTCGGTTCCAAGCGCTTTTTCCCACACCGGAACGGCTTATAGCATGGTCGCTCGGGTGACGCTCGCCAGCAGACGTCTGCTCGCCTATCTAGGGCCTCGGGTGTTTAACATAATGGTTGATAGCGCCCGATTTACTCCTGCTGCTTTCGAGCTAGCGCAGGCTAAGTGTTCGCGGAACGAAAGCCTGGTGTCTATCATGACTCTCAGGTACTTAATTGCCCGAGAGGAGGACACCGTGGTACTGCCTACTTCGAAAGTGGCCGTCCCTACTGCCTTCCTGGAGCTAATCAGCAAAGCCTCCGTCTTCTCCGGCGCCAGCTCAAGCCCCATTGAGCTGAGCCAATGTTCAATGGCCCTGATGTTTTGGTTACACTTCTCCTCAGCCTTGCTGGAATGCTTGTCAACAACGAGCAAGGCCACGTCGTCCGCAAAAGCTACGATCTCGCTCTTCCCGACCAGCGGTAGGCGAAGTATCCCGTCATACATGGTGTTCCACAGAAGCGGGACGAGAACCAAGCCTTGCGGGACTCCACCGGTGACCTGCCTGAAGACTCATTCCGACGACTCGCACAGTAGGACCCGATCAGAAAAGTAGCTGCGGATGATCCTGACTAGGTAGGCTGGGACGCTGAAGCCAATTAGTGCTTCTAGGATTCGGTCCCAACTCGCGGTGTTGAAGGCGTTTCTGATGTCTAGTGTGACCATGAGGCAGTACTCTTTTCTACCCCCTTCCATCTGGTGACCTCGATTGCTTGGACCGCTAATTCGACCACTCTATTGACAGCGTCTACGGTGGACCGCGCTTTCCTGAATCCAAACTGGGACCGTGAGAGGTCACCCGCGTCGGCGATAGCCCTCTCTAGCCGAATGCACACCAGTTTCTCCAGGAGCTTGCCAGTTCCATCGATGAGGCATTTCATTCAGCAGTTTTGCGTCGGTTTCGACGAGGTCCCCTGTGGCTGGGTAGGCGGGGCGTAACCCATCCATCAAAGGAAACAGATGTTCCGCTACACTGCGGAGCATCACTGGGTCCAGTAGCTTGGGAGTCCTTGTGTAAGCCTTCTTGACCACCACCTTGTAGGCACTTCCCCATGGGTCGCTGTCGGCAGAATCGCATAGGTCGAGGAAGCATTTCCGGTGCCGGATTCCATGGTTTAGAAGAGCCAGGTCCAACGTCGCGAGTGCCTAAAGCACCATCCTGCCTCTCGCTTTGGTGGTTGAACTGCCCTAGCTCTCTGACCATGCGTTGAAGTCGCCCGCTATGAGAACCTGGGTGCGGACTCTAGCATCCGCTGCCAGTCTATCCAGTGCCCGATTGAATGCGATTAAGGTAAGGAGCTAGGTATACGCTGTACACCCACCATCTGCCTACCCTAGCCCTAACAAATCCAATGTCCAAAATAATATCGGTTAATTGTTGGGCTTCTCTGCTCCACCTCCAGATCGCTGCTTTCTTGGTGCGGTCGAAAGCCCAGTCTGGGCTAGCCGGCGTCCGGTAGGGCTAGATAAGTAGCGCAAGCTCCACTCTGCGTTCGCGCACTAGCAAGTCTTGGGCTGCCGTGCAGTGATTCAGGTTTAGCTGAATTAGACGCATCATTGCAGTACCTTTGGTGCTCTTTTGCCCACCAATGGGCACTTCCGGGTGCCTCTTTGGTGGTTGATCGCTTGGCTTCCTCAGCCTTGTGCGCAGCTTTAGTTGGAGCTCCTTCAATCTGGCGAATGAGTTTTTCATTGCCAGGTTAATGCTCCTCACCCCGTTATAGTTGTCCAGGATTTCTCCCATTTCCTCGATTTCTAGCTGGGGGGTCTTTACCCACTTTGCTAGTTGAGCTCTGGTAGGGGGGATGTCGCTTCCAATGGTCTCTTGGGGGTGCCATAGCTCGGGTTTTGGGGTGAGGTTCTTAGGACCTTTGACACCAAGCTTTCTTCGTCGTTAATGGGTGCACTTGTTGCATTGCTTAGTCCAACGGCCAAGAGTGCCGCCGTCGGGACGGGGTTGGGAGGAATGTTGGGTAGGGCCTCCAGAATTTGTGCCCTAGCCTCGGGATTAGCCGAGGATGGATTTTCACATGTGTGGCTGTCACCTGGAGTAATCATGGCACCATGAGTTCAGCATATATGGCCCGCTTGGCTCGAGAATTGAATCCCCAGTCAGCTCGAAGTACACGCGCTAATGCTCCAACGACCATTCGCAGTCGAAGAGATTCGACATGGCTCATCAAGCCTAAGCCTCGCTGACTGTGATGCCAAGATACCTGGAGCTGCGGACATGTGAATACAGTCAAACCAATCGAAAAAAATCACGCAAAACTTAGATTCTTAGAATAGATTTTAAAATATTTTTAAAAGTTAGCGGGCTGTATTAATAGGTCCTGATTCAAGCCTATTTTCACAATGGAGAATTGCTGCTGTTTTAAAATTACGAACTAAATTGTGAAGGTTATATTATTGTGTTTGACCTCAGGATAAAGAATTCTTCAAAAATAGACGAAATAGTTAAACTAAAAATTCACACAAGCACCGTAAATCATGGTTACTGAGCGTTAGATATAAACTCAAGGGATATGAAATTAAATTTTAAAACAAATCAATTGTATTATGAGCAATGTTTGCGTGTATTATAGTCAACTAAATCATAATTAATATTTATGCTTTTATAGTAGTGCGATAGGCACTAATTTTAAAAATCAATACAAGTAAATATTTTGAATTTGAAATACTATTATTGGCTCATTTCTGAATTTTTAAAATATTAAAAAAATTAACACAATTTTAAAATGAAGGTAATTTGTAAATTTTAAACTTACCTTAAATATATAGGCGAATCGAACTTTTTCTGAACTGTAGCCAACATTTAAAGCAATATCTCTTAGAACGACTCTTTCAATGTCTTTTTTTTTATTATTCTCTGTAATAAGAATAACACACAGACGCTTTCTTTGTCGGTTCCATTCAGTTGGGCACACACCTATAAGAAAATGTAAAAACAATTAGCGAGAAAACAATATTACATAATTATAATGACATGAAAAGCTGACTTTTCTAAATTAACAAAGTAGTTGTTTGGTTATGCAGCCCGCAGCCAGCAGCAGCTCATCATAAATTTGAGTGATTTTATTTTTATTTTTTATTTTGCATTCCCCTTTATGCTATGTTCCTCTCTCTCAATAGAGAGAGAGCACAGCTGTTTTAATCTTTATTCTGTAAAAGTGGCTTATTTGCCTTCTGCATTGCAAGTTCAGTTACAAATTAAGTGTTTATCGCACCGGTTTGGCTGTGATCCGGTGCAAAAACGCTCGCCCCCGGTTTCAGTTTCTTCTTTGCCTACCGCCAAATTCGTGTTGTTTTGCACAGCCAAAAAGAATAGACACACACACATCATTGCTATTGTGTGTGCAGTTAGGTTGCCGGTGCAAATACAGTGTAATTTAATATTGACCGGTTCCAGTCCAGTGCTTGAATTATTAAAATAAATTAAAATGTCAAACAACGACAGTCATTTTACCAGCTGACAAAATAACATTTTTAAAGCGCAAGGAAAATTTCATATTTGTCGATGCTATAAAAATTGCTGCAGGATTAACCACCGAATCGGTGGTTAATGATGATGGTCTGCATTTAAAGCTGGATTTAATTAACCAAACAGAGGCTTCGTTCAACTTGGCTCACGATTCCCCGGACGAACTGGGTCTGAATCAAATGGTAAGCGAATTGCGTGACCAGTTCAAAGACATTTTCTTTGAAATGCGGTATGTTGTAAAAACGGAACTGAGTAAACGCAAAGTGCGAGAGATAGCTTGTTCAATTATGCGTCAAGATTCAAGAACTGAGTGGTCTTTGGGTTCTCTATTTCGAAGACCGAATGTGCCTGAGGCTACCAACCTTTAGTTGAATTTATACAAAAAAATACGAAAAATACCCAATGCTGGCTGACATAGAGAAGCATCAACACCTCAAGTCTTGCCAAAGGGGTCCCGCTTTGGATGCCGTTGGTGCTTTAGAGGTTACTGATGCAAATTACCCTACTGCCCTAGAGTTGTTGGATAAGCGCTACAACAAAAGGCGGTTTATTTTCGAGTCTCACATTTCGGCGATCATGAACCTACCAAAGGTAGAGGGTTCCTCTTCTGTAAAGCTGCGTGAACTGTCCGACAAAATTAATCTGCGTTTACGAGCACTTCACAACATGGGCACCCCTGTGGAAATATCCGAGTGTATTCTCATTTATTGTCTTCTCCAAAAAATGGACCGTGAAACCCAGCTATTATGGGAGGATGCTGCTCCTACTGAAAGGCTTCCAAAATGTAATAATTTTGTTAAGTTTTTGGAGACAAGATGCCAGAAGGTTGAAAACATCGAACGTACCAATGTTGCACTTGGAATCGTGCCAAGGGTTGTAAAACCTAGGAAAGCGATCCACAACTCTAGAAATTCATTTGTCGCTACTAGCCCTGTCGCTTGCTGCCCTGTCTGCAATGCTGTAGACCACATAATTTTTAATCGTCCAAAATTCAGAAAAGTGTCGTCGTAAGATCGCTTACAACCGGGAAAAGGGTTGCTTTATGCCAAAACTGCCTTAAAGGTGGACATCACCGACGACATTGGAATGCCGATCGCTGTCGTATTTGTGGAAGTAAGCACAACAAATTGTTACATTTTGGCTCAAGGCCTGCGCCATCTTCTGATGCTCATTCCAACGGATTGCAAGTAGTTGCGCAGGAATCATGCCTTGGTCAATCTTCTTCCTTAGTGGATAAAAATCTCGGAGCGGATTTTGTGTTGTTGGACACTGTCGTCATCAGTATTCCAAATAAATCAGGACCTTGGGTTCCTTGACGCGCCTTGCTTGACTCCGGCTCGCAAGTACACATAATCACCTCTCGTCTGGCACACTCTTTGCAATTGCCCAAGTACAAGTCTGCAGCTACAGTTTCTGGAATTGGTGAAGCCAGATTTAGATCAGATGAATGTGTGGTAAATATTAATCTCAAATCTCAAACTTCAGAGTTCGTTGCCAATATCGCAGCTTTGGTAGCTCCTACTATCACGGACAACCCGACCAACCTAACTGTAAATTCTGAAGACTGGAAAATACCAACTAATCTTCGCTTGGCCGATCCCCAATTCTTCAGACCCCAAAAAATTGACTTGCTGATAGGCGCTAATATTTTCTTTGATCTACTGTGTGTTTTTGGTTTTGGATGGAATATCACTGGTGGTGGCTCAAACCCTAACAAGGCTTTATCATTGACCGTTCAATCAAATGCTCCTCGAATGCCTGATGAGGGCATCCGTCTGGAGGAACTGGTGCGCAAATTTTGGGATACAGAAACCATTGCTGAATCAGTCTCTAAGCGCACAAAGGAAGAACTCGACTGCTAGGCTCACTTCACGTCTACATTTTCTAGGCTTCCATCTGGAGAATATTTAGTTCTACTTCCTGCAAAGCGCAGCTCGTGTTGGGAGAGTCCTATCGACAAGCCTATCGCCGTTTTTTTAATCTGGAAAACAAACTTGGAACTATTCACGAGTACTTATCTTTAAATTATATGTCTCTGGTACCAATTGACTCTCAGAAACTATGCAAATTTTAATTGCCGCATCGCTGCGTTTTAAAGGAAGACAGCACAACAACTAAGCTCCGTGTTGTCTTTGATGGCTCTGCAAAAACTTCTTCTGGATACTCTTTAAACGAAATACTAATAGCAGGCCCCACTTTGCAGCCCAAACTGTTTCACACTTTGTTACAGTTGTTGCTTTTTTTTTATTTCGATGACCTTATCACAGGAGGTAACTCAACCGAAGAAGGCTTGGAGATTTAAATTAAGAAAATGGTGCTCAAATGATCTTGGTACTTTGAAGCAGACTTTTATTTCTAATCGCATCTCTTTAGTCCAGGATGTCAAATGCCATAGAATGGCATTATGTTCCTACAGCGTGCAATCCAGTGGACATACTTTCCAGAGGGGCACTTCCTAGTGAGCTGATCGAGCTGGTTGCATGGTCCTGACTATCTTCAAGAAGACAAATCGCACTGGCCAGAATCTTGTCTCGCTCCAACGTTCTCCCTGAACGAAGGAAGAAGGCCCTCATCACTCTCACGACCCCTGCCGACATCGACATCCCAACCAGTTGTAAATTTGTCAACTCCTGGCAAAAATTGAAGCATGTTTTTGGATATGGTCCTCGGAGGTAATCGCATTGCACCTTACAGCAAATTTTCGTTTAAAAAGATAAGATTGAAGCAGCTTGTGTGTATTTGGTGTAAGGAGTGTTTTTATTTTATACATAAGGCCATTCAACACCAATCGGTCGAGTGCTTGGGCGACTTCGAGGAATACGGCTGCGCAATATTTCTTGTGCTCAGAAGGAGTTCTGATCTCTGTTATTATTCTGTTTGTTTTCTGTTTGTTCAATTCTGTTTCTGTTCGTTCAATTGTTCCATGATTTTGACGGAATCCAAATTGATGCGATGGAACTGTGTTACGAGTTTGCAGGTGTACTTGATGAGTAATGATGATGAGTAATTTTTCAAAGCGGTTAGAGATGCATGAAAGTAGACTTATTGTCCATCGGAGACGTGCAGCGCGTTTGTTGGTGGGTTCGGCTGAACACCTTTTGTAGATGAGCAGCAAATACATATGCCTTATCTGCGTCACTACGGACCCATTTCACATTGTAATCCGGAATAGGCAACTCTGCTTCCATAGGCATACTTAGGCAAAGACTTTTCCTTCTTATTCTTATGAGTTTTCGTTTGGGCGCGTGTTGCCGTCTTCAGCCGTTGCTTTGTGGCTGGTGATCTGTGGGTTTGCCAGTCGTTTTTCTAGCACTTAGTTCTCGATTTGCATGTTCGTAGTCCCATATCTGAAGTGTTGCTTCAAAGTCATTTGATGTGTTGCAGCACTAGCAGCTTTTGTTATTATCGACTCAAATGTTTTTACAGAACTTTCAATATCTAGCATAGGATTGAGTTCTAAGTGTGTGCTTGCATATTTTTTATACTAACCAGTTTGTGGCTGATGTTGTAAGATGACGCGGCCTTTCTTTAATTTCTGGCTTCCGAAAAATGTTGAAGAGTACGGGTGAGTGGATCTTCAAGTGTTACAGCGTTAAGAAGCACTAAAAGAATTTTTCTTACGATCTAAAAATCAATAAGATCTGGTAGTTTTCGGGGGTCTGTAGTACTGGCCTACAATGGGTTTCCCAGGTGATAGAAAGTTCAACCTATTTATCGGATTGATAATTGCAGTATAATGCTGTTTAGACGGCGGCCAGACTTATATTACCACCACTAGAATGGACCACCACAGATGTAGCTTGTAGGTAGTTTTTCTCAAAACGATCAAGGAAGTTATGTTTAATGCGACTACTGATCAAGATGCCGGTTCCTCCATGTGCTTTTCAATCGGGTTGATTCGTGGCGTAGAACACGTAGCCATTTATTTGAAAATTGTACTTGCTGGTTAGATGGGTCTCTGAGAGCATCATAATATCATAACTTGAACCTAGCGAGATCAAGTTTGTGGCGGGAGACGCCATACGCATTCCATAAACATAAACGAAGAGAGGACATTTATTTTGAATGTTGAGATGCAAGTACTTATACTAAGGCACGCGTAAGATACTGCATTGTTGTTCTCATGAACGACATAAATTCCGTCATCGTTGCTTGGAATGATAACATCAGTTTTTCGATGGCACTTGTGGTTTGTTGCAGGTCTGGCACGGCTCGAGGTTGCGGCGCTTTTGAGAACTCTGTTGTGGAAGCAGGACCCTCCTGCTCAAGTTTATTAGCCGGGCAAGGGCCAGATTCATGCAGATCCCCGCAGGCGACGCAAACGGAAGACAGAGTCTCGGCAGTTGGAGCATTGTATTGGACCATTACGCCTTTGTGGTTCTTCTACAGAAATTTTACGGTGTAATAAGAATTGGAGCTAGTTGAGTCTAGATGGACCTAGAAGAGCACTCATCTGCACTCGCCGAATGCCTAATGACTGATGATTAGACTTTATTAAGATCTGTTTGGACCTGTTTATGGTACTCTTAAAACTGTCTTAAACTTACATTTAGAAGTCTAACCAAAGCTATGGATACCCGGAAGCGTAGCAGCAGAACGCTGACCATGCGCCTCGTGCGTATGAGATCGCTAAACCAAAAGTGTAGGTGCTCATTCATACAGAAAATTACATTTTTCCATTATCGTGCTATCAAGGATCTGTAGCAAACGTAGACGACGATCCCAGGGATCCCAGGGATCTGCATGGTAGTAGGGATAAAACTGAAAACCGCTAAAGAAGAAGGAAGGGTAAGCGAGTGCCAGGGGAAATCCAGGGCAGCTATCTCTAAAACGTAACTTAAGTAGACCCGGCCTTTAAAAGTGGAAAACCAAAATTTTGAGGGAAATACGGAAAACTGGCTTGCATTTGTGAGGGTCGTCATTGCTTTTAAGAACATTTTAAAGTTCGGAAGTATTTTTTTTTTTTTGTTATATGTATAAGTGTAAATGAAAGCGAGGCGCCGCATTTAGTTAAAGAGCCGACCAAAGAAAAAATTTAGTGCAGTCCAAAATTTAAGGGAATTTAAGAAAAAAATGGAATAAGCGAGAAGAGTAAAGAAATATCGGAAGTGGCGCAGCAGTGTCTCCGCGTTATTTTTTTTTTTTTTTTTTGTGTTTGCAAAAGTCTTAAAGTACACAAGAAAATCATCGGTGGCTTCCCAAAAGTGGGTAAGTGAAGATATTGACGGATTCATTTAATAAGAAGAATGTATGAAACAAGGAAGTGAAATTAAATACACCTATTCGCGGTCCTGTTCCAGCGGTGCGGAAGGCGCTGTAATATCTTATCGCCTAAGTATTAGTGGAATCAATATTTTTTTCAAGGCCAAGGTCTCTTGATCGAATGGTGAAATTAATTTTCAAAGGCAGAATTTTTCTCTGCACTTTGTCTTTCTGTGCACACGCACATATGGTGATCTATGTCCAAAAGCTATGTATGTTTTGTTTTTATTAATTCTTGAGCCAAGATTGTCTCTCAACTCTAAAATGAATTCATCTAAGTTAATTATTGGTTTTATGGGGATTAACTTTAAGTATGCATTAGGCGCGGGTAGCTGGTTATATATTATTCGACTGTTAGCGACCAAACAGGGCCATTCAACTCTTTGTAATTTTTGGTAAAGAATGGCCACGGAAGGGCGGGCATTACACGATCCTCCACCACATCTGAGGATCGAGCGAAAGCATGTTGGGTAAAAGTATCTTTCTGTCCGTTGTCTGGGTCGTGGATGGCGATTTGCCACACTGATGATGAATGAAAGAAATTGGGCTGAGATTCCAGGACAAGACCACCACCGCATATAACCGACAAGGAGCAGCTGGACTTTCGCGCGTGCGTCCTGGAATGTCTCATAACACCACCCTAGCCGTATGAATATTTACAGAAATAATTATAATCATTCTTAATTATCTGGCGCCCAACATGGTGGCCAAAATCGTAATTATCAGCTGTGGAAACTCACACTGGAAGGCAAAAACACACAGTTCAAATATTTTTTCTTCGCATGGTATTCAGCAGTATGTGTTTACATTCTAGCCAACGTTATCCAAAACATTTAGTACATTTTTTGTGTTGTTCTCGCTCGAACCCTATATCAGTTTAATAGGATCGATATATATTTCATTTCGCGAAAATAGGTTGCAATTGCTGATTTTGATTCTAAGCTTGGCAATCAAGTTTAGCCACCTCTTTGCATAAGCAACAATTGCACGTTTTTTTTTCGTATATGCTTTTATTCAACGAAATTTAAAAAAAATCTCGCTTACCACAGATTTGCAGGGAAGAAACCTATGTCATAAAGCAAATTATCACATGAATAATTTAAATTTTTTACATTCTTATTTTTTGATTGAGCGAATGAATGCTTGTGTCTCTTAATTATAAGTTTCATATAAACTTGAATATAAGCTTCATACATCAAAGCGAACGGTCGTGTTTTTTTTTATTTTTGTATTTGTCAAACCAGCCGAGGTTTTTAATCATTTTCTTGTAGTATCATATATTGTAAATATAATTATTAAAGATCCGTTCGCTTCGCGAGTGATTCTGTGTTATTTGTGCAGTATTTTAAACAAATATGCAAAGTCTTTTGAATTTTTCGTCTTTCTGTTTTGTTTACTCTCCCTTTTGTGCGTTGTTCGTAGTGCTGTTTGGTGTCGTATTTTGCAAGCACATAAACTGCACTGTGAACCTATTCTCCCGCTCTCACTCTCTTTCGCTCCCCCACACAAAATCTAAAATTTCTGAGTGTGAAGACGTGCACAGTGGTCTGATCTTAGACAAATATGGACATCTAAGTTGTCTGCTTTTATAAAAATTGCTGCCAGGTTATAAAACCGGAGCAGTCAAAAATTATTTATTGGCTATGTGATAGAATGGTGCACACTAAGTGCGCTGGTTTTAATGGCCGAACAATTGATGACCTAGCAATGGATTAAAATCTAAATTACTGATTACTGATGAAATCGTTTATGCGCCAAACTAAAGGTGGCTTGAAAGAACTGATCAACAGTTTTGGTGTAGTTAGAGATAGTTTTCGTCGAGCGGATGATCTTCATTCCGCGCTTAATTCATAGTTTAATGGCCTTAAGCTATTAGATGAATCTCCAAAGCGCAAAATAGCCGCTTGTGGTAGGCTGCATAAGCTCCCGCAACCACGGGCAATCCGATCAACCCGCTGTGGATTGCGCCCACCCTAAAGATTCCGAATTGTCTGCACTGGTCTCTCAACCATTGATTCTACCTGTCCCGATTAGTTTACCACCACAAGGGAACATTGAGTCCGGACTACCGGCACAAGTTGGCACTTCAGAAATACAATTTGCAGGGCCAAAACCCCTCGCGGTGGTTCCTCTGAAGAGATACTTAACTCCGAAGTCTTCCCAGGTATGTACGCTATATATAGGTATGACCGTCCCTCCAGAGGTGGGGAGGTGGAGTCTTAATTGCGGTTAGATCTACCCTCGCGTCGGAATGAGTTACTTTTTGACGAGTCCCGTAACTCTGAATTCTTATGCGTAAAGCTGTCATTTTCCGACAGATCAGTTCACATTACGTGCTCGTATATTCCACCGTCTTCTGAATTCTCAGAATATCAGAATCATCTGTCCGCTATCCAATCCATCTTAAATAAACTGTCTGACAGTTACCAATTGGTAGTTCTAGGTGATTTTAATATACCTGGCACAACGTGGTCCCCAGAAGAAAATTCGAATATTCTTCTCCCTTTAGCACAACATGAATTTATTGACGACTTGCTCGACTTATCGTTGTCGCAAGTTAATTATATTCGAAACTCTCTTGGTCGACTGTTCGATCTATGTCTTGTAACAATTCCAGAAAGTGTGTTTCTGTCCAGGGTAGCACCTCTTACTCAACCTGACGATCAATATCATCCTACTTTCGAGGTGACAATCGACATAGGTACGGTATTAAAAGTAAATTCAGTGAAATCAACAAAGCGAATTCACTGTTTTCGCATGGCAAATTTTCGGAGGATAAACAATTTTATTGCTGGCTATAATTGGTCCGATCTTTACTACTGTCACATAATGACGGATGCCATTAATATGTTTTATACCGCAATTAAATCATTTATTAACTCTTGTGTTCCGATGTACTATCCGTCAATCTCTAAACCTCCTTGGTTTAAGAAAGAGTTGACACACCTAAGAAATGAAAGAAATGTAAAGTCCAGACTTTACACAAAATTTAAAAATACCGGTTCTCAGTCTGTCCTTTCATAATATTTAAGCGCTCGGTTAAACTTTACCGTGCTTTATGCTCAGTGCTACAGGAATTATTTAAATCGTTCTAAGTTCCAGTTCGCACAGGATCCGAAACAGTTTTATAATATCGTTAACACTAAGCGAAAAAAAAGTTCTTACCCTTCCTCGCTATTTTTTAAAAACACTACGGTAACATCGGATCAGGCAATAGCCGATCTACACGTCAAGTTTTCTCAAACATCATATTCTACTTTACCTCATTCCGAACAGCCATACTCTTATGCGGTATCTAAGAATCTAATATTCTGCCCCTCTATAAACAAAAGCTCACTGCTTAACGATCTTAAGCGTGTTAAACCGGTCTATTCGCCAGGTCCCGATGGAATCTGTGGCTGTGTGCCCACACTTGATCTAGGTTTCCCTGTTGATCTTCTAAATTGGATTTCAAGCTATCTGAATGGCAGGACGCAAATAGTCCTCTTTAAAAATTTTCTGTCTTGTATTCTCCGAGTCACATCCGGTGTCCCACAAGGGAGCCATCTTGGTCCGCTTCTTTTTACCTTATTCATTAACGACCTCCCCTTAATAATAAAACATTCGCGTGTACTTATGTACGCAGACGATGTTAAATTATGCCTCCAGCACAAGGACATTTCGCGCTACTTGGACTTACAATACGATCTAGACAGCTTTCAAATATGGTGCCGTGATATCATATTAAACTTAAATGGCTCAAAGTGTAAAGTTATGACCTTTTGTCGTGTCAACCCAATACGCACGACTTACACTCTAAATGGGACAGAATAATCTTGATGATCTTTGTGTTCTTCTGAACCTTAAACTAAAATTTTCTGACCATATTTCGATTAGTGTCAGTAAGGCCAGTGGTGTACTTGGTTTTATAGAAAGGTGGTCTAAGGAATTTGATGATTCTTACATGACTAAAACCTTATTTATTTCGTTAGTCCGTCCGATTCTTGAGTATGGATCACCAGTTCGGAGTCCACAATGCGTAGTCCATTCGGACCGCATTGAATCGGTCCAAAAACACTTTTTACTTTTTGCCTTGCGGCGCCTAAATTGGGATGCAAACCGTATATTACCTCCTTATTCCAGTAGACTACTTTTAATTAATTTACCTTCCCTAGCTAACCGTAGAACTATGCTTGGAACAGTCTTTATGTGTAAGCTTATTCGTGGTGATGTTGAGAGTCCCGACATGATTAGTCGGTTTAACTTCTGGGTTCCAAGTAGATTCACTAGAAACTATATGCCCCTTATCTTAAATCATTGTAGATCTAACTATGAGTTGCATGACCCGTACAGTTTTATGTTCTGACTATAATAGACTTTATCCAATTATCTGTAATCTTGACTCTCTGCCGCTCTTAAAGCAATCAATTTTAACTCTTTTAGTACATAATTAGATCCTACTGACACTAATACTTATTAGAGTTATTTTACTTTATGTTCATTTCCTCGTTTCTGTTCTCTTTATTATATCGCGTCTATCTATAACGTGAACTGGACAGAGCGAGGAAAGCCAAGCAGCCGAAACTCCGTTGGGTTCTCGAGATTTGATTAATAGAACGGATAAAGTCGGTCATATACTAAACAGTTGGAAAATTCGTTTTAATGGCGGCACTGAAGGCATAAGTGTAGACAATTATATTTATCGCGTGGAAGCGTTGACTCATCAAACCTTAGAAGGGAATTTTGTCGTTTTGTGTGGAAATGCCAGTCTGCTGTTTGACGTCAAGTCTAGAGAGTTTTACTGGCCGTTTCACAAAACTTCTTCAGACCTACCCACCGTAGCTTCTTTGTCTGGCTCTGAGAAAGCAGTTCAGAGACACCAGAACATTGGGGAAGCGATACATGATAGAAAGCAGAGACAGAAGGAATGTTTCGATTTTTCGTCTCCCGGATGGATAAATTAGAGATGTCGCTGTCGGAAAAATCAACAGTCGAGCCCGAGATCCGTCACGAACTCTTAAATGTGCAGATACAGTCGGTCGATCAACTAAGGGAAATTTGCAGGGAAGCGTAAAATCTCTTGCTATGGTTGTGGCAAACGAAATACCTACAAGCCATCTTGTGTAACATGTCAAAAAAACTCGAAGATGAACACACAGTCTTGTCAGCCGGTCGACGAATCCAGAGACACATCCATAGGTATGTCCTATTTAGCCCCAGAACTCGAAGCCGTTTCCAACCCAACATCGTTGTGGCCAAGTTTAGTCAATCCCAATAATAATTTCTCTCTGGCCTCACAACCACTTTTACGTCAGAAATCTTACTCCAGAAATGCTCAGCGGATGAGAAACTACTATATGGCTTTGAAAACAATCAGCACAATTCGACATAAGGCGAAGGACAAGCGTCCATACGCTGAAGTGCGTGTCTTAGATCGGATAGTAATGGGACTATTAGATACTAGAGCGGCTATAAGTGTCATAGGGGGCAATCTAGCGCAGTAAATAATAAAGAGTTGAATTCCGTTCAAGCGAGGGTTGTCTTCGGAAAGCACTGCGGATGTACGACAACAAGAAGTAGTGGGTCGAATTAGCACCCCTGTACAGTTTAAAGGAAGGGGGGAAAATCTCGCCCTGCATTTGATTTCTTCTCTTAGCCAAGATTTTTATTTAGGTATTGATTTTTGGTCTAAGTTTAAGTTGCTGCCGCCGGAGATGCAAATTTCCAAAATAACTACTTTAACTCACTATCATTCTACACAGCAAAAAGATTAGTCACAAAAAGTAATACAAGAATTTCCTTCATTTTCCGTTTTTGGCCTGGAAAAGACTTTTATTCTATACCACATAATTGATATTGGAGATGCTAAGCCGGTAAAGCAGTGGCATTTCCCAGTGCCCCCAGCTGTGAAAAAGCTTCTATATGCTGAGATTGATCGTATGCTTACGCTTGAGGTAATTGAAGAATCCGATAGCTCTTGGTCTTCACGAGTATTCTTAGTGCAAAAACCGCGGAAAATTCGGCTCTGTTCGGATAGCAGAAAGGTGAATGCTGTCACCAGAAAAGATGCGTATCCTCTCCCGCAGTTAGATGGGATTCCAGGTCTCCTCCTAAAAGCTATGTTTATTTCTAGCCTCGATCTGAAAGATGCATATTGGCAGATACCCCTCGACCCAGATTCGAGGGATAGGACGCCGTTTACCATACCTGGAAAGCCGCTTTAATATAAAGTGATGCCTTTCGGTCTGACAAATGCTTCGCAAACGATGACACGCTTGATGAACAAGGTCATACCAGCGTAACTGCAAAACGAAGTGTTCGTTTATCTAGACGACCTACTGGTTGTTTCCGATAGCTTCGTATCACATCTGAAAGTTCTGAGAGTAGTTGCAGGTCATGTTAAGACGGCAGGTCTGACGCTTAACGTAGAAAAATGTAAATTTTGTATGCGTTCGGTGAAATATTTAGGGCACATTGTCGGGGAGGGTTTATTACACAGATCCGAAAAAATATCTGCGATGACCGATTTTCCGTAACCAAATTCGTTGAAAAGTCTTCGGAGGTTCTTAGGAATGGTTGGCTGGTATCGCAAGTTTATTAATAACTGACTAACTTATTAAAGCAATGAGAGAAGTTTGTTACGACTCCTGAAGGAAAGCTAGCATTTGAGACGCTGAATGAGGTGTTATGTTCAGCGCCTGTTCTTCGTAGTCCGGATTTCGGAAAGCCATTTTTTGTGCAGTGTGACGCTAGCAAAACTGGAATCGGAGGAGTTTTGGTTCAAAAAACAACTGAAGGAGATGAATACCCTATAGCATTCGTATCTAAGAAACTCAACAAAGCTCAAAGGAATTACTTAGTCACGGAGCAGGAATGTCTAGCAGCGATCGTCTGCATCAATCGGCTTAGGGCTTAAGTGGAAGGCCACTAATTCACGGTTATAACGGATCACGCTTCCTTAAAATGGTTAATGATGCAGACCGACTTACACTCTCGTTTAGTAAGATGGACTCTAAAGCTACAAGGACTTAACTTCAATATTAAGCACCGCAGCGGCAAGCTGAATGTTGTGCCAGACGTTTTATCTCGGGTAATTTTTTTTTTTTTTTTTTTTTTTTTCGCACGGGTCCCACGGCTACACCTCCCGCCCAACCGACCGAGGGGCGATGCCGTGTATCGTACGGCTCGATTCGCAAGAAGATATAGACGCGATATAAAAAAGAGAACAGGAACAAGGAAATGAATCTAATTATGTAATAGAAAAGATAAAATCGATTGCTTTAATAGCGGCAGAGAGTGAAGATTACAGATAATAGGATAAAGTATATAAAAGTCAGAACATAAAACTCTGTAAGGGCCATGCAACTCATAATTAGATCGACAATGATTTAAGATAAGGGGTATATAGTTACTAGTGAATCTACTTGGAACCGAGAAGTTAGGCCGACTAATCAAGTCGGGACTCTCAACATCCCCACGAATAAGCTTACAAATAAAGACTGTTCCAAGCATAGTTCTACGGTTAGCTAGGGATGGTAAATTAATTAAGAGTAGTCTACTGGAATAAGGAGGTAATATATGGTTTGTATCCCAATTTAGGCGCCGCAAGGCAAAAAGTAAGAAGTTTTTTTGGACCGATTCAATGCGGTCCGAGTGGACTGCGTATTGTGGACTCCAAACAGGTGATCCGTACTCGAGAATCGGACGGACTAACGAAATAAATAAGGTTTTAGTCAAGTAAGGGTCATCAAATTCCTTAGACCACCTTTTTATAAAACCAAGCACACCCCTGGCCTTATTGACAATAGACGAAATATGGTCCGAAAATTTTAGTTTTGGGTCCAGAAAAACACCAAGGTCATCAACTCGTGTTATTCTGTCCAGAGAGCACCCACTTAGAGTGTAAGTCGTGCGTATTGGGTTGGCACGAAAAAAGGTCATAACTTTACACTTGGAGCCATTTAAGTTTAATATGTTATCACGGCACCATATTTGAAAGCTGTCTAGATCGGATTGTAAGTCCAAGTAGCGCGAAATGTCCTTGTACTGGAGGCATAATTTAACATCGTCTGCGTACATAAGTACACGCGAATGTTTTATTATTAAGGGGAGGTCGTTAATGAATAAGGTAAAAAGAAGCGGACCAAGATGGTTCCCTTGTGGGACACCGGATGTGACTCGGAGAATAGAAGATAAAGAATTTTTAAAGAGGACTTGTTGTGTCCTGCCATTCAGATAGCTTGAAATCCAATTTAGAAGATCAACAGGGAAACCTATAAGATCAAGTTTTTTTATTAGAAGGTAATGATTAACAGAGTCAAATGCTTTACTAAAATCAGTGTAGATGACATCTGTTTGAAGATTATTTTTGAAACCCTGTATTACGAAAGAAGTTAGCTCCAAGAGGTTAGTGGTTGTATATCTGCGTTTCATAAAACCGTGTTGACACGGTGATATGATTGATCTACTAAGGTGCTGCAAATGAGGAGTGATAACATTTTCGAAAAGTTTTGGGATAGCCGACAATTTAGAGATTCCTCTGTAATTGCTTGCATCCAGTTTGCTACCTTTTTTATGAGAGGAATCACAAAGGACTCCTTCCATATATGAGGGAATTGTGAAGATTCCAAAGATAAGGTAAACAGTTTCAGTAGAGGCTTGCACAAGGCTTCCGCACAGAATCTGAGCACACAGCCAGGGATTCCATCGGGACCTGGCGAATAGACCGGTTTAACACGCTGAAGATCGTTAAGCAGTGAGCTTTCGTTTATAGTGGGGCAAAATATTAGATTCGACTTAGATACCGCATAAGAGTATGTTCGGAATGAGGTAAAGTTGAATATGTTGTTTGAAAAAACTTGGCGAATAGATCGGCTATTGCCTGATCCGATGTAACCGTAGTGTTTTCAAAAAATAGCGAGGAAGGGTAAGAACTTGTTTTTCGCTTAGTGCTAACGAAATTATAAAACTGTTTCGGATCCTGTGCAAACTGGAACTTACAACGGTTTAAATAATTTTTGTAGCACTGAGTATTAAGCACGGTAAAGTTTAACCGAGCGCTTAAATATTTACAAAGGATGGACTGAGAACCGATATTTTTAAATTTCATAAAGAGTCTGGACTTTACATTTCTTAGGTGTGTCAACTCTTTCTTAAACCAAGGAGGTTTAGAGATTGACGGATAGTACATCGGAACACAAGAGTCAAAAAATGATTTAATTGCTGTATAAAACATATTAATCGCATCCGCCATTATGTTGCAAGAGTAGAGATAGGACCAATTAAAGCCAGCTATAAAATTGTTTAGCCACCGAAAATTTGCCTTGCGAAAACAGGAAATTCGCTTTGTTGACTTCTCTGAATTTACTTTTAATACCGTACCTAAGTCGATTTCCACCTCGAAAGTAGGATGATATTGATCTTCAGGTTGAGTAAGAGGTACTACCCTGGAGAAACACACTTTCAGGACTTGTTACAAAACATAGATCGAAAGTCGACCAAGAGAATTTGGAATATAATTAACTTGCGACAGCGATAAGTCGAGCAAGCCGTCAATAAAGTCATGTTGTGCTAAAGGGAGAAGGAAATTCGATTGTTTTTCTGGGGACCATATTGTGCCAGGTATATTAAAATCACCTAGAACTACCAATTGGTCCCTGTCAGAAAGTTTATTCAAGATGGACTGGATAGCGGACAGATGATTCTGATATTCCGGGAATTCAGAAGATGGCGGAATATAGGAGCACGTAATATAAACTGATCTGTCGGAAAAAGACAGCTTTACACATACGAATTCCGAGTTACGGGAATCGTCCAAAAGTAACTCCTCCGACGCGAGGGTAGATCTAACCGCAATTAAGACTCCACCTCCCCGTCTGGAGGGACGGTCAAACCTATATATAGTGTACATACCTGGGAAGACTTCGGAGTTAAGTATCTCCGGCTTTAACCAAGTCTCTGTGAGCACTATAATATGGGATGCAAATGAAAGACTATCACAATACAATTTGATTAATTTGCTACGCAAGCCTCTAACATTTTGATAGGAGATAGTAAGTTTTGTAGTTAGTTTTTTGAAGAGGAAGAAAATGAAGAGGCGGATGGTGCAGTGGTCTGGCCACGTGAGGGAAGTTTAATTCCCACGGGCACCTTTTTCTTATTTTTGATCTTAGCTTCAAACTCTTTTACCACTATACTATCCGGCCAAAAATCACCCGAACATATGGTCGAAAAGAGCTCGTTTGGGACAGTTATCTTGAAAGATGATATATCCCTAGCGTAAGAGAAGTTAAATTTGTCCGCTTTTATATTATCGGCTTTTGTTTTGTCTTGTATATAAGACAATACATCCGACGATGTTTGATCAGGGGAAAGCCGAGAAACAAAAATTTGTTTCTTTAGTGGAACCACCGCGAGGGGTTTTGGCCCTGCAGATTGTATTTCTGAAGTGCCAACTTGTGCCGGTAGTCCGGACTCAATGTTCCCTTGTGGTGGTAAACTAATCGAGACAGGTGGAATCACTGGTTGAGAAACCAGTGCAGACAATTCGGAATTTTTAGAAATCACAGGGTCCATCCACAGCTGATTGATCGGATTGCTCCGAATATTTTTTAGCTGCCGATCTTAGCAGCATATGTTGATTTGCTGCGATTGACAGCTGATCAGTTGTGGAGTCCTGTTGATCATTTGCCCGTGGTTGCGGGGCCTTAGGCAGCCTACCACCAGCGGCTTTTTTGCGCTTTGGAGATTCATCTAATAGCTTAAGGCCATTAAACTGTGAATTAAGCGCGGAAAGAAGATCATCGGCTCGACAAAAACTATCTCTAGCTACGCCAAAACTGTTGATCAGTTCTTTCAAGCCACCTTTAGTTTGGCGCATAAACGATTTCATCTCGTTCGCAACCACAAGGCAAGCATCACAACAGTAATTTAGATTTTTACCCTTTGCTAGGTCATCACTTGTACGGCCATTAAAACCAGCGCACTTAGTATGCACCATTCTATCACATAGCCAACAAGTCATTTTTGGCTGCTCAGGTTTTATAACCTGGCAACAATTTTTATAAAAGCAGACAACATTTACGGTTTCCATGTTTAACTGAAATCAGACCACTGTGCGTGCACGAAAACACAAGACCAAAACTTTCAAGCGAGCTGTTAAAAGAACCGCACGAGAGCAGTCTGCACGCTGAGAAATTTAGATTTTGTGTGGGAGAGCGAAAGAGAGAGAGAGAGTGAGAGCGAAAAGTGCAGTTTATGTGCATGCAAAAAAAAACACCAAACACCACTGCGAACAACGCACAAAAAGGGAGAGTAAACAAACCAAAGAGACGAAAAATGCAAACTACTTTGTATATTTGTTTAAACTACTGCACAAATCACAAAAGAATCACTCGCGAAGCGAACGGATCTTTAATAATTATGTTTAAATATATGATAATTAAAGAAGATTATTTAAAAACCACGGCTGGTTTGACAAACACAAAATAAAAACCGGGGAGCAAAAAAAACACGACCGTTCGCTTTGAAAGGTAATAGACGATTATGTGGAGGAGATTGTAGCAGCGTTAGATTCCAGTCAAGGGTTGATAGTCGATTTTGATTCGTCAGAGTTCAGGTCCGACCTGTACAAGAAATTTGTAGAGCGGGTGAAGGCAAACTGCTATTGTTTGTATTGTTGCCAGATAATAAATTAGTTGACGGTCTTGTATATAGGAGAATGGATAATGTCACCGGTGATTCTTTGCATGATCAGTTTGTCTGGAAATTGTGGATCCCCGAGGGCTTAATCCAGAACATCCAATGGCTTCACACGGGGGAATACACAAGACTTTAGAACAAGTTCGAAGATATTATTATTGGCCAGGTTTGGTAAAAGACGTTAAATCCTATGTTCTAGCTTGCGACACATGTAAAATGAAGAAGGCGTTAATTCAGTACCAAGACCGCCTGTTGGTGTGCAACCGAAGTCAGAAAGGTTCTTCCAAAGAATATATATAGACTTTTTGGGTCCTTATCCGATTTCGAAATTTATTGTATTGGGCCATTGTTCCAAGTTTGTTTTTTACAAGGCAGTGAAGAAGCTTACGGCCGATATAGTCATAAAGTATTTTAAACAGGAGTTGTTCCATACGTTCGGTGGGCCAGAAACGGATGTGTCGGATAACGGTTATCAATTCAACTCCGAATCCCAAAATTCCTTTGGGATTACAAAGTGTGTCGCAACATTAAGGCGGTATAGCCACCGCAGTCAAATGCTTCTGGGAAGGTAAATAGGTCGGTATTGGCGGCTATCCGGTCTTACGTCAGGCCAGATCAGAAAAACTGGGACGAAGAGCTGAGTAGTATTTGCTGTGCGTTGAGATCCGAGTGCATTCCAGTTTGAGAACTACTCCATATTATATGGTTTTCGGACAGCACTTTGTGTTCTCCGGATCTACATATAAATTGTTAAGAGCTTGGGATTGATTCAAGATCGGTCCATGGGAGGATTCCTTGGTGTTAGTGCGGAATAAGGTGTCTAAATATGTGTTTAGACATGATAAGTAGGCAAACTACCTAATATTAAGCACCTAATATTAAGCACAAAGTCAACTGATTCTTGAAGTTAATAAAGTCGAATTCGGTTGAAGTGGAGTTTGGAGTCGTTTGGAGTGCAGCATTGGATCGCCAGCTGATGATATAAGGACGGCGGCTATTTTGTTTGCCACAGGGCAGGGGGCCTTGAGGCCTGTAAAAGTGGAAAACCCAAATTTTGAGGAAAATACGGAAACTGGCATGTATTTGTGAAGGTCGACATTGGTTTTAAGACCATTTTAAAGTTCGGAAGAAATAGCGATCGAACCGCCAGTCTCCCAAGTTCGTGATATTCCTGTTTCCCGTTGGCGTTCTAAGTTTCCAAACGGTTCGGGAAGGGAACACGGCAATCGAACTGATTAGTTCCCGGAGTCTGTCCCAAAGCGATATTTTGCGGCATTTTAAAAATCGTTGCTCGATATAGCTACCGTTTACATATTTATATTTATGTTGATAATTGATTATATGTAATATATGTAATAATCGGTACCCAGAGAACACCACGGGGAGGCCTTGCAACTGTAATTGGGTCCTTTATTTATATGACCTTCGAGTTTATTTTTCACTACTTATCGCAATAACTATTTGCGCTTACCGTACTTCCCGCACTTTACTACTGCAAAAAATTGACAAAATACTTCGGAAATTATTATATCTACTGTAATTTAAAACATACATTTTCCAAAGAAATTACTTCTCTTTGGACACATTGTTCTCAATATTTCATAAAAATAATACGTTGAAGAAAATAAAAATCTATAAAATAAATATAAATATTAAAACCGTTTGTTGCAATAGACATATCTTAAGGCACGAAGTGCGGATACAAGCACTCAACAATCATTGCCTTATTAATTTTTCAAACGTCGCATGCTGAATACTCTAATGACAAATATTATAATATAAAGTCATTTTTGAAATTTATTTTGTGATATTATGTATTATATACAATTGTCGGCTGTCGCTGTCTGCATAGAAAAGAGCTGTTCGCATTAGAGCTCTCCGCTCTTTCGATATTGAACAAAAATTCAATAGAGCCTGGAGCCACTTCTAGAGACACGCCGAAGAAATTGTGAGCAAAAAAATCATATGACGTTACGCATCTTGTTATTCTAGTGTCTTTGTCCCGACAGTGTCTTCTGGACGGAGTCGTCCTCAAGCGTTGAAAAAGGGCAAAGCTAGTCCTTCTGCAGAAAGGCAAAAAACCTACAAATGCAGCAGGCAGCTACAATTTTTTCTGGACATTGTAGTCAAAGTTTTTTAGCGCATATTGTACGTGCGTATAAAGCTAATCGCCAAAAGTTGCACAGACCTTCAAAGCTAGCAGTGTGGCTTCTGGATGGGAAAAAGCGGGCTCTCTGCTCTCACATCGGCAGTAAGGAGTATTGTGTCATCATCATTTAACCCAGCGATAACAATGCGCAACATGGGCATCCGTGGATACGTAGGGAGTGTGATTGGAAACTACTTCAGGGACCGCGTGTTATGGTATGTAACAGAATGCAGTCTAAAAAGTCACGAAGTCTGCAAATTCTACGAAGTGATTCAGCCATTTACCTCGGAGGTCATATAGACAGAAGAAAACGCATTTGCAGCAGAAAGCCAGCAGGTTTCACTGGCTATCAACTCACGCTCTCCACTAAGTTTGGACTACAAGGTGCTGTTATACAACACAGTTTTACAACCAATATGGTCATATGGATGCCAACTATGGCGCAATAAATGCAACAGTAACATTTAAGTAATACTACGAGCACACACCAATAACTAGTGCGAACGAACATCCACCAGGACCTACGGATTCCAGTTGTAAAAACTGAAACTGTCGAGCAGAAGGCAAATTACCTAAAGCGACTCCCAATCCATTGGCCAAATCATTGGTGAATAATCACACACGCCTCCAACGTAACGATATACCTGCCCAGATGCCAAGACCTAGGGCCATTTAGTATAACTTTATAATTAGGTGAGTGGATTAAGATTTGTAAACTTATTGTTAGACTTAGACTTAGCGCGAGTGTAATTCCTGCCTAAATAGGGAACCCGTTAGGGTCAACGACGATAGAGAGTTTACTTGAGAGACCGTTGAAGGTCCGCTTCGGGAGTGATTACGTGCGAATCCGTTTAATGTCGCCCACACGGGAAAGGGAGATTGTTTGGTAGGCCGTTAAAGGTCGTCCACAAGAGAGAGATTACGTTTGAAATCTCTTTAAGGTCACCCATACGGAATAGAGACTACGTGTGAAACCACTTTAAGGTTGACCACACGGAAGAGAGACTAAGTGTGAAACGCTTTTAAGGTCGCCCACACGGAATGGAGATTACGTGTAAAACCATTTTAAATTCGACCACACGGGAGATATACGCATTGGAAAACCGTTGAAGATCCACCACAAGCGAGAGAGAGAGAGATCCGGGGGTCAGAGCCGATTTATTATCAGAAATTAATCTACTGATCGGGTGACTCTGCTGCTGACTACTTGATGTGTGCTACCTCATCCGATCGCGGTCGGCTGCGGACTAATACCCTGCAATCGCCCGCTTTATATAGGTCCCGGCGGGGCTTAATGTGCACGTCGTCAGCGTGGCAATTGCCTGCTTTAGAGTGGCCAACCAAGATATAAAAAAATGTGTAATCGAGGAGGAGACTTAGTTTATTTTCCCTTTGTATTTTTTAATTGTATTTAAATTGAATTCCTTTTAGTATTTAATATTTTTTATTTTTATATAAGCTAACATAATCTAATTATTTTTCTAAGATGAGTTCATTTTCAGAGAGTGCGCGTTTAAATTTTCAGGTAAAATTTATAAAAGTTTGCTTGCAGTCGTTTGATTCGAAATTTGAGTGAGAGTATCCGTGTGTTCATACATCCTCAAAGTATTCGTGGAAAATGCCACGCTTTCATTTCAGCTCATCTGCGCCGGGAGATCGATCTTTCGCCGAGGAATGAAAAAATATATACATTTGGAATTTTTTTTATTTATTTTTGAACTTAGCTTTCCATGTGTTTTACAAGAAAAGAAGGAATTCGAATGAAACTGCGTATAAATTATTTGTTCCTAATGTAGTGGCGGAAGTAGACGATTGAATATAAAAAGAAAAATCTAACCGAATTTACTCGCGACCCACTCTCACACTCTTTTTTTATTTTTCTCTTCAATAATTCCTTATGATAATAAGAATAATAATAGTAATTCATGGAACAAGATTATAGAGAAGAAAACTGCACTGGAAATTATGGGAGAATTTAACCGATTTAACCCTTTAATTATATTTTTCTTGAATAACGTTATAAACGTTATAAACTTTTTTTTTCTGAATTCGCAACCAAAAACAAAGAAAAAAAACAAAAAAAAAAAACCGTTTGCCTTAGATTCCCCCTTACTTTAGTTCGTATTTATTTATGTACTTATTTACATTATTATGTACTTATTTTTAACTATAAATATTTTTATTAATTATTAATCAACCATGAATACAGAAGATATGAGTTCCTAAAAACTTAAATACTGACTCGGCTGATGTTTGTCCAGACGTAGGGTACCAAAGGGGCCACTTTAAAATAAAAGGTAAAATAATATTCAATGCATTAGCCAAGAAGTTATAAAACCTAATAGTTGAACAGTAATTGAGGTACACGCAGACAAATGCATAACATCCATATTGTAGAACAACAGTTTCCAATATGGTATGATGGAAAATTCAATAGCAAATTATATTGCTCGATTGATTTTTAATTAAACGAAACCATTTAATTTTCCAACTTATGTTAAATTAAATTTAACTCAGGTGAAAAATCAACATCACTTCAATTTAAAACAAGACAAGAATGCTATTTTCAAGTTCCCCGACTATCAGATACCCGTTACTCAGCTAGTGTGAATGCGAACTCGAAATTTGATAATTTTTCTGGGATATCAAAAGATATTGGGGAATAAAATGAGAATAAATTTAAAAAGTGATTAAAAGTAGCTAGGCGTTTTTAGGGCGTTAGAGTGAGCGAGTCAAAAATTGTTTTGGTAAATCGATATAAATTTACAAGACTAATAAAATTATTGAAAAAATATACAAAAACTTTTTTAAATGTAGGCATGTCTGTTTTGGCCGGTTTTGGGTCTTTAGAGTGGGAGTGACAAATAGTTTTTTTGCAAAACATTTGCAAACACATTTTTTAAAATTGTGGGCGTGACAGTTTTGTGTGGTGTCGTTAGGGCGTGTTAACATGATTCAAAAAACTTGCGCTTCGTCTTTGTCTCTAGAATCTGTATGCTGAATCTCAACCTGCTAGCTTTTATAGTTCTTGAGATATTTATTTATACGGACGGGCAGATCGACTCGGCTATTGATCCCGATCAAGAATATATACATATACTTTATATAGTCGGAAACGCTTCCTTCTGCCTGTTACATACTTGTCAAGGATACTTTATGAGTATCGGGTATACAAATCTTTATTTTCAAGAACACCGACCATTTTATTATAGGTCTCAAGCTAAACTCAACTTATTGATCGACTATATTTATTAAGGCTAGATTGATTGGCGTTCAATTGATAATTAGGCAATGGAGTTTGGTCTATTGGTGGGTGACTTTTTTTTTTTGGGTTTTCAGTTACATCCTGTTGACAGTATTCCACTCAGCCTTGCGTTTATTTCATTGTATGACAGTTGTAAGTGCGTAGTAAGTAGGGGTGTAGGCATATGCTTAAGTCTAAGCTAAGTGTAAGCGACTTATGGATGTGTCACTATATATACATATGTCGTATACAGAAATACCCCTGACGAAAAAATGAAATTTTGAAAATTAGCAACTATATATATATAGGCATATATATATATACCTATTAAAATTATAAATATATTTTTTGCCTTTATAGCTTCATATTTACATGTGTTATTATTTTATTTTTTGTAAAATAAAGAAGCATTTGCCCACCTGTGCTCGTTATGACTACATGAATTGAAATTGATTGAATTGTCTGCTACCGATATAGTTATTTGTGTATTTACAGAAAGCCCCGACGATCTTGAGTAAAACCCTTGATAAGAACAAGCATCTATCAAAATTATCGCTGTTAATTTTGAAAAGTCACTATAGGCCCATATAACTCTGTGGCGCCCAGACTGAAGCCCGGTCTGGCATCACGGCGAAAACAAGTACTAACGCCAAGACCTTTCCTGGAGGACGATATCTTCTGATATCGTCAGACTGGACAAACTGGAACTTCAGCTCTGCCGCGCAACAAGCTCACGGGCATAAAACAATAATATATTATACATAGTGATTAAATAAAGCGGTAACTACATAAGTTACTATATTGGTGACCCCGCAATAAGCAAAATGCAGAGCACCGGAGATTGTTTGCCTGCACCGCCAACTTCGCCTGACTCTGGTGAAATTCAACGCGGCAACAGCACAAGCACCGTTATTCCTGTCGTCGAGACGGTTGCCACCATCAAGCTACCGCCATTTTGGAAGCAAAATGTGCGGTTATGGTTTGTGCAGATCGAAGCGCAATTTCAATGCAGCCGCATTTCTTCAGATAACACGCGCTACTACCATTTAATCAGTGCTTTGGATGCTGATATAATGACTGAAGTATCTGATGTTCTGGCGCAACCCTCGGAAGTAAACAAATACGAGCACCTGAAGGAGATTATTATCAAGCGATTTACGGAATCGCCGGACAGACAGTTGCAGCGCGCTTTACTGGAGCTTGACCTTGGGGACAAGAAGCCCTCGCAGCTCCTTCGGCAAATGACAACACTTGCTAATGTCGCGCGTCTGCAGACGCCTTGCGAGTCCGCTGGCTCTCTCAGCTACCGCAGCACGTACAACGGGGCTTGAAGCTCCTACGCTCAGCAACTTTGGAAGAGCAAACTGCACTCGCTGACGATCTCATGGAAGAGGAATCGGGTTCTTTTGTCATGGCTGCTGGGTCCTCCTCGGCACAATTCAGAGGTAACACCCGCGAATACGCGCCGGCTGCTGGCACAAGTGTCGTGGACGACTTGAAACGCGACATCGCTGCCATCAAGGCCTCTTTAACTCTTCTGCAGAACATGCAGCCTCCCAGCCATTCTCGCTCAGCCGATCGCAACCAGCAGCAACTCCGAGCACCACGTGTCTGCTTTTATCATGCCAAATTCGGACTTAATGCACGAAAATGCTCCTCGCCCTGTGCCTGGGTGCCACAGCAGGGAAACTAAAGAAGCTGTCACCTGTTCAGGCGACTAGTGACAGCAGACCTCCAAGCACTCGCCTCTCAAAGGAGTACCGACTTCACATAATCGATCGTAATACCCACATAAAATTCCTTATCGACTCCGGATCAGTCATCTCACTTATACCTGTTTCGATAATCAAGGGATTGCATCGTCGCAAAGACGACTTCAAACTCTACGCGGCCAACACGTCTATAATTGATACCTACGGCACGCTAAATCTAACTTTTGGTCTCAACCTACGGCGTAACTTCACCTGGTCGTTCGTCGTTGCAAACGTCCAATCAGCAATCATCGGAGCAGATTTCCTCACGCACCACGGCCTCATCCTCGACCTCAAGGGTAAACGCCTTATGGATCCCTCAAAAGCTGTTTCGACCAAAGGAGAAGTTGCAGAAGCAAAACTCTACAACGTTTCTACAATCAACGTGCAAAGTTCCAATGGAATAGATCGCCCGTACTCCAATCTTCTTAGTCGCTTTGTGCAGATCACACGTCCTAATGTGCCTTTAGCAACCCGCATTCATAACGAGGTTGCGCATTGCATTCAAACAACTGGCCCACCTGTTTTCGACAAGCCAAGACGGCTTACAGGCGAAAAATTAAAAGCGGCACGCCGAGATTTCGATCTCTTACTCCAGCAAGGAGTGATTCGTCCCTCCAGCAGTCAATGGGCCAGTCCTATTCATTTGGTCCCTAAGGGGAGCAACGAATGGCGTACTACTGGGGATTATCGCAAACTTAATGCGTCCACTATTCCAGATCGCTATCCGATTCCCCATGGGGAAGACATTCTTCAACGTCTGCATGGATGCTCGGTTTTCTCCACAATCGATTTGGTGAGTGCCTACCACCAGATCCCAGTCGCTCCAGATGATATTCCGAAAACAGCCGTCACTACACCGTTCGGCCTTTTCGAGTTTGTCGGCATGCCACCCGGACTCCGCAATGCAGCGCAAACCTTCCAGCGCCACATGGACAACCTGCTTCGTGGCATTCCATTCGTAGGATGCTATATGGACGACATCATCGTGTTCTCCACAACGCATGAGGAGCATTTGAAGCACCTCCAGACAATCTTTGAGATTTTGCAGAGGAACCACCTCCAAATTAACCCTAAAAAGTGCCAATTTGGTAAAAGTGAGGTTATTTTCTTAGGGTTCCAAGTCAACGCGAGCGGATTCAAGCCCCCTGTTGAGCGCACGCAAGCAATCAACAATTTTCCCAAGCCTCAAACTATCATGGAATTGCGCCGGTTTTTGGGAATGGTCAACTATTACCGACACCTCATCCCAAACGCGGCTCAGGCTCAAATCCCGCTCACAGACTACCTAAAAGGCGCAACCAAAAATGACAAGCGCGAAATAGCCTGGACCGGCCCTGCGGAGAGTGCATTCCAGGCCTGCAAGCAAGGAATTTTACGTGCCACGTGCTCTTCGTTCCTTTCCCCATCGGCTCACCTCGCCCTTAAAACGGACGCCTCCGATACAGCGATCGGTGCTGCTCTCGAACAACTAGTCGGCAACGTTTGGCGTCCCATCGGGTTTTTCTCGCGGAAACTATCTCCGGCAGAGCAAGGCTACAGCACGTATGATCGCGAGCTCCTGGCTATTTTCGCTGGTATCATCCATTTCAAGCACATTCTAGAGGGTCGTCCATTCATCATCCAAACCGACCATAAACCATTACAATACGCTTTCAGGCAGAAAGCAAGCAAAGCATCGCCTCGACAACTCCGCCAATTGGATTTTATCTCCCAATTCTCAACGGAGATAGTGTACAATCCCGGGCAAAACAACGCAGTGGCAGACGCCCTCTCACGCATCAACACCATAAGCATGCCGTCTAGCTTCAGTGCTCAAGCGATATTCGAGGCCCAACAAACCGACGATGAAATGGCTGAGCTCTCTCAAACCACGTCCCTGGTTCTACAAGTTAGGAACATCGACAACCTAGACATCTGGTGTGACATCTCGGGTGGACGCGAGCGGCCATATTTACCCAAAAGTCTGAGACGCCAAGCTTTTGATGCAGTACATGGATTGGCGCATCCCAGCGGCCGTACAACTGCGAAATTACTTAAACAGCGGTTTGTCTGGCCAGCAATTAACCGTGATGCCACCCTCTGGTCTCGACAATGCGTTCCTTGCCAGCGGGCCAAAATCCATCGCCACACACGCAGCCCGGTGGAGAAGATCGATGTTCCTGACAATCGTTTCGAGCACATTCACGTCGATCTGATTGAACTTCCCACAATCCGTAACTTACGCTACTGTCTCACCATCATCGACCGCTTCAGCAGATGGCCTGCAGCTATTCCACTACCCAATATCACCGCGGAGACTGTCGCGACAGCTCTGTATACACAGTGGATCTGCATGTTTGGCTGCCCACTCACTATAACAACGGACCAGGGAACTCAATTTGAATCCTCATTGTTTGCTGAGCTGGCTAAACTAATTGGAGCCGAAAGGATTCGTACAACCGCATATCACCCTCAGTCAAATGGCATTGTGGAGAGATGGCACCGAACCCTTAAGGCCGCCCTGATGTGTAAGTCTCACATAGCATGGCCGGATCTCCTGCCTACAGTTCTGTTGGGGCTGCGCTCGGCGTTTAAGGCGGACCTCCAGTCATCGCCAGCCGAAATGCTTTTTGGCACCACTATTCGTATCCCCAACGAATTTTTTTGAATCGCACACTCCAACCGCCTTCAGCAAGGATCACCGACTAACCGAGCAACTACGTCAACATATCAGGGCAGCCCGACCTACTCCTGCAGCGCATCACGCTAAACCACCTGTTTTCATTTGTAAGGACCTGAGAACTTGTACGCACGTCTTCAAGCGAGTGGCATCTGTTAAGAAACCACTCGAGCCGCCTTACACGGGACCTCATCGGGTAATACGCCGGGTTGATGACAAGTTCTACATCATCAGCATTCATGGACAAGAGAAGGCCATATCAGTCGATCTCCTCAAGCCTGCCTTCTTAGCTGAAGCTGACGCTTGCGAAGACCACCACGAGGATCCACCGCCTGACCAACAGATTTCGCAGCCACCTACACCACCGAGCCCTGCACCTGCAGCTCCTGAATTTATACCGTTACCTTCACCACATGGCGAAGTCACTGGAGGGGGAGTAGATGTGGCGCCCAGACTGAAGCCTGGTTGGGTGCGTTTCGACTGAACTCAAGTTACATTTAACGGCTACCCTGGAGTGTCAGAAGCTGTAGGATGTATTTTAGCGACGTTGAATAAGAGAATACCTTTCAAGTCCTTCAATGCGTTCAATGTGTCTTGCCTCATTTAAGCCAATTAAAAAGAGAGATCAAAAACGGAGATCTGGAAGAGAGGCATGGAACTGTATATAGCACTCGCCACATCAATAACACTGTGCACTGGGAGATGCCGAACGGATCCCTCTGGATGAAACGAACGGATTCCCTCTGGAACACAAATCCAGCGCAGTGATGTTTTTTACTTTGCCAATTGTGTTACACAAGATTTTAGGTAAAGATTTTTATTAAATTAGAGCAAGAATACAAATTTATATTGAAATTGCTAAAAAATTTTAATATTACTTACTTTCCATAATGTTCTGTGATGATATTCGAGGTAATGCCAAGAATTGATTAGTAGCCACCATATTCACCATAATTTGAGTTGGTATTTCTTGCATACAAATACTTGCTGTAAAGGTCGTCGTATCCTCGTTAAATAAAATAAGTGTATCTAGGCTTGTATTGACCTTAAACCGAGTTATTATATTACTTGACTCCCTACTAATCGTATTCACAAATCTGGAAAAATAAAATAAAATTGTTGTTTATTTTGTTTTTATATACAGGAACTTGAAGATTGTTTCGAAAAGACATAAGTAAAGCGAAACATTAGGTTTTTTTATAAACTTAATAGTGTGATGAAATACAAAAACAGATCAACAAAGTCGGTTTGCTTTGCCATTAAAAGTATCAACAAGTCCAATTCTGTTGTTTTTCTGCACTTTGCCAATAATAAGCTGGCTCCCGAACAGTGCCGGTACGCGTACGATACTGCTAAAGCCTTTAGCTTCGCGGCTAGCTTTTACATTTGCTACAACATAAAACAACAGAAAAACCAAAAAAAAAATGTTCGATTGTTCAATTCAACAGATTTGCCTGTCGGTGGAATTCAAGGACTGAAGTTAGGGGCACAGACCAACTCACAACTCTGTACGCATCACGGGATCCCTAAATGTCATTGAAGCAAAAAAGATGAAATCCGGATCGTCGGTGGTAAGAGCAACATCTTTTATATATAGTATAGGATATAATAATATAATTATTCTTAATAATTATTTTAATGGCAATAAACATACATACGTTTGTAATTTTAACTATTATATCATAACATTTTTACATTGTTTGGCAGATGTCTGCCTTTCCTCTACAAGGGTATAAATAATAAAATTAAATCAACACGTCTACTAATTTATACACTTGTAGTTAAATGAATCTGGGACTTTGTAAAGGTGCGTGTTTCGAAATAATGGCACTTTCGACTGGGTCAACACAAAAAGAAAAAAAAAAACAAGAAGAGAATGCTATAGTCGAGTTTTCCAACTATCATATACCCGTTACTCAGCTTCTAGAAATGTTAACTCGAAATTTCATAATTTCATTAATGATGAATGAAAAAAAATTTAAAAATGTTTTAAAAGCGTGGGCGTGACCGTTCTGTGACCTTCATTTACCCATTATCTAAGTAGCTTTTTTAAGAAACTAAAGCGTCAATAAACCAATATTTTCATTAGGTTATGATAATATGAAATTATAATTTGTTTAAACATTTATTTATGTATCTTACCCAAATGCAACTCGGTCGTAAAATTCAAAGGCAGTTAGAAGGTATCGTAACCTAGTTAAACTTCGAGGCTCAAAAATCAAAGCTCTTGCTCTGTTATCCATCCATCCTTCCAGAAATTCATTGAAATTGTCATGTTCGATGCGTTTGAAAACATTAAATGGTATTTTTTTGCGTATAAATTCTGTAATAAAAATTTTAATTTCATTGAAAAAATTTGAAAACGTAATATAATAAAGTGCGGTACGTAAAATCAATAAATCTTGGATAAAGATTTAAAAATAAATATCAGATATAATATTATATATAATATTTTTATATTCTAAAATATAAGTATAGTATTGATGTTTCCATTGCATAATATTTATACCTGGTACTCGTACAGTAAGGTATACTATATTCGTTGAAAAGTTTGTCGGTAAATATAAGTTTCCACGCCCACTCTAACACTCATAATCCAAAACTTTCACTCCCAAAATATTCCCCAGATAACCGAACCATCAATAAATAAAATAAAAAAATAAAATAAAATTTAAAAGTGATATTAAGAGCTCACATATTTTTTATCACAAAACCGGGCACTTTCCTCTTTTTTCTTTTACATTTTTTTGGTTTAAGAAGGCATAGTTGTAACTTAAACGTGGGTCTACTCTAATGATGAGAGGACTGTTCGGTCGCCAGCTAATGCGGCTGGCAAGGTACTCTTTTAGAAGAGATAATTCTCAGGAGGCGACGTTCTCGATATCCTAAAGAGCCATTCCGCGGGGGGAGCCCAAGGGGCAAGCAAAAGGACACGAAGTCAGGAGGATGACTGATGAAGGAATACCTGGCTTTAAGATCAAGATACAAAAAATTTTAAGATGGGCGGCAAAACATTCTAAGCCCTCTGACAATACGGCCAATGTGATCAACACCGTGAAAGTAATCGAAGACGAGATCCTAGGCAATATTAATTACATTGCAGTGTTGGCAGAATTAAAATTAGTGAAGACCTACAAGCGGTCAGTGACAGTCACCATACCTTGAAAAGGATTCTGTCCAATATCCCTCAGTCTCAATAATATACACCGTGGAGGGAGAAGCACGCTTGCCTTAAATGAGCAGTGGAGTGACAATAAAAAAAACAGCAATTAAAGCTCGCAAAGCAAGCAAACAAAATATTTACATGAAAATGAATTAATTCAAATGCCAACAAAACAAAAATAACAACAATAATTTCTCTTATAACGTCTGTCTCCATATCTTCGCTATTTAAAAGGCTTATGATATTCAATATACCATCAATTCCTTGCTGTCCAGCTATCAGCCAATTATTTGTTTTCTCTGCTAGCTCCCCTTTACAAATAAATCTCTTAAGCTTGGAGGTCATAGAGTGATTTTATCTGTTTTGAGAACCTATGAATTGTCTTTGCTGCGTTACAGAGGTTCCTGACGATAAAACAAATAAAGCTTCAATGTTATAAGGATTCGGTTTTGAGCTAAAATCCAAGAAGAAAAGCGCGCTTCTTTACATTAAAAGTAAAACCTGCCTCTGACAAAAAATTTAGCCCCGTGTTTAACCTCTCGTATGCTTTATCTTTGTTGTTCGCAACAATCAGTACACTGTCTACCCTCTGGATTCACAAATGCGGTCCTTTCGATAGAAGTAGGGTTTTTAGGGTAAAATGCGCTGGCCATATCTTAAGTAAACAAATATTTTCCACATCGCAGGCGAACTATCTGATCTGAAATGAATGGTAGTGGGTAATTATCAGAAATTGTATGTGCATTCACGAAAATCGATACACACTCTGTCGCTGCCATCCATTTTGACTAATAACATAAGGCTTGCAAATGCCATTTGGTCTACTTTTTCTCTGAATAATTTGTATAGATATGGCAGAGCACCCATATGCTGAAACCTCATAAGAACACCACGACACTCACTGACGAGATAGAGCGGCAGGGAATGCCAACAGCTCAACATTATGATCATGTTGGAGAGGCACTGCGCTGGAAACCATTTGCTCGCTGAAAATATCGGATGGCAACAGTGCTATAGCATTCCATTTGTTACAAAACAGATAGAACAAACATTGACACAGTGGAAAATGATGCAAAGCACTTTGATCCCAAGTCCGTTGACGACGATATTGTAAGCTTGCAATAAATAATGAATTACGCGAGTGTATCGAGTACAGACTCGAACATCAAATGTAACGAGTACAGACTCGAACGTCACTTTATTGTGTCTGGGAAACAAAAGTTAAGATTGGTAGTGGATTACAATAATCTCAATGGGTAACTGTCAATAAAAAATGCCCATGTGGATGGACGCATGTTGGATGGACACAAAGCATGAGGAAAAACAACAGTAAGAGTATGGAGGTAGACATAGTGGAAAATCCCTCATTTGAGAAGACTGAGTGGAAAACGCTAAAGCCAAAAGTACTTCCAGTTTAAATAAGCTTCCCTAATGCGACTTCGGGACCTAAACGGCTAAGAAGATCTATGAGGTTAAGGACAATTACAAGGACCCAGGAATAAAAACCTCAAATCGATTTGACACACTGCTTGTTGAGAGCAGCAAAGAGAGAATAGATGAATCTGAAGAACAAAAGAATGCCCCCAAACCTCCTACAATTATAATTCCTTTGATGAAGAACATTGCCCTGATGCTTGATGATGTCCGTCAAGTAGTCGCAGCTGACAGCTTTTCATACAAGGCCACTGGATGAGGGTGTGTTCGAAGCATGCCAAAAGATAGTTCGACCATTAACACTAGAATAACAAGATGCGTAACGGCCATACATTGGTTTGGCACTATGCAGCCACTTTTTTGGTGACGGCCAAAATAGCTCTCTGTCCGCTCGCTTACGCTGAGAGCGTAAGAAATCTAAAAATAAAATTTGCTTGCTTTTGTGAGTAAAAACAATAGACGAGAACGTGTATATGTGTGCGTACTTGTGCTAGAACACGATTTTCGGGCCGAAATCAATTCTGATCGAAGAAACAAATTTACATATTGGGAGTTTTGGCCAATTTCGTAGCAATAGGATATGACTATTATAATTTTAAAGTTTTTTAAATTCGTTTGTTAAAATCGCCGCTCGAATTAGCTACCGTTCACATACATATTTATATTTATGTTGATAAATAATTATGTACGTTACTACGTTACTTACGTTACTATATAACATTGATTTTTACATAAAACCGTAATGAGAAAGCACTACTTTCATTTGTGCACTTAATGCATTGCTTAACAATAAGTTTTTGTATACACATTTGTTTTTTTATTATTTTTAAATTTATTTCAAAAACTTTAATGTGTATATTACAAATATTAAAAAAAAAATCAGATGGTGACTTTAGTTTCCCGAAGTCCGAGTCTATTAAGTAATAAAATTTATAAAATAAATAAAAATATTAAAAATGTTTATTGTAAAACTTATATCTTGAGGCTCGAAGTGCGGACACAAGCACTCAACAATCATTGCCTTATTTTCTTTTCACACGTCGCAAGCTAATGACAAATATTCTAATATAAAGTAATTTTTGAAATTTATGTTGGTATATTATGTACACAGATTCGGCTATTACTATTTCTAAGCTATATTTCTTAAGCTAAAAGCTGTAGTTTCCCGAGAATGTCAAGTATAAAACGCAACCAACTGTCTTCTTGCGAGTGTTGCAAACTCTACAAATACGAGAGACACCCAAACAACCCCGCACTACAAACGACTGCCGTTCCAAACAATCCGTGCGAGATACTCCACATTGACATATTTACACTGGAAAATAAAATATACCTGAGTTGTATAGACATTGTAAGTCCTCACATGCTAAGTGCGAGGTTTGGTTTTACTATTTACTTGTTAATTGCGCTGTTATGTTACTATTACTGCATTGTATGGATGCATCGCTTCTAAATAAATAAATAAAAAGTTATATAGACAAATTCACGAAATTTGCAAAGCTTTTTCCTTTGGAGTCAAAATCTTCGGTTCATTTGCGTGAAAAATTCGTAGAAGTTATACACTACTTCACTGTGCGAAGAATGATAGTATCTGATAAAGAGAGGGGACTCTTGTGTCCTACGGTTTTAAACTTCCTGCGCACGTTGCAAATAGAGCTTTATCATACACCAACACAAAAAAGCGAGGTAAACGGTCAGATCGAAAGATAAAAGGAAGATGTAGGAGGGCTAAGCCAACGAAAACAGACCTTGTCGAACTTACATTCGAATAAAACTAAGCAGGAAACCGTTAGTTATGATCAAGGGGACAGGTAGTATGTGGCCAATAAGCAAACCAAGACAAAAGAAAAGCCACTATTTAGGGTCGAGGAGGTTGCAGAGGATAACACGGTGACAGTGTCAAAACTAAATCGTGTCAGTGTCAAAACTAAATAAATAAAAAAAAACACAAAGAAACACCACCTCAAGAAACTATCATCTGGTAGGCTCGTTTATCATCCAATACGACAACGAGTTTGTTTCGATCGGTGGTCGGAACTATTCGAGCTATACAACGAGTCGCCTGATGGCTATGCCAGCCGTATTGAGGCACGTAACGGCTGACGACTACAGGCTGCAGTTGGAGTTCGTCCAAGATGTCAGCTTGAAGAACCTGCAAAGGATGTCTGACGTAACCAGAGGAATTTTGGTTTCGTTCCTCAAAGAAGCAGCACTGGTAGTATGCGTATTCATCCTTTTCTATTTTCTGAGGAGGAAGGTGACGTCGACTCACGGCTTACCAAAACTCGGCGACAAAACTGCCACCCCAGACGCTCCCAACACTTCTCAAACATCGAAGTCTCACTAACCTGCGGGACGCAGATCTTGAAGGGGGAGGAGTTAACACGCGGCTGATGCCCCCCAGCACTTGTCGTCGGTCATTGAGCCCTAAGTGGGTCATCATCCAGACCTAGTCCCACGATCGAACCCTTCAGCAGCGTATGCAGAAAACTTGTACAACAAAGTTGCACTTCGGCAATACGGAATGCCGCAGTCAACGAAATCGTTGCTGCGTTTACAACGAAGTTATGCGACCACAGCTTGTACAGCCGAATATTGTTTGAATAAAACTATTTCATTCTCACTACAACGAAGTAATAAAGTTATTTAACCCAACCCAAACCTTCTGGAAGTTCTAATGGAACTTTCCCTCAGGGAGTCCTTCGGACTGCCTTAACTTATATATATATATATATATTTATTATTATTATTTTATCTGTACTTTTGTTTAGGAAGGAACTAAAAGGAAATTTAAACTTTTTTTTTGTGTATGTATGCATTTACATTTGTTTTTATGTAAATTTTGTTTTTTTTAACGAATCATGAATATAATATTTTAAGCCTTGTTTCCTCTATACTTTCTATCTTATATGGTAGGAACCCGTATATTTAGCATCTACAGCTGTGTATATAAAATTGCAGTGCGAGGGAATCTAATTATTAGAATTATAATTTATGACTTACTTCATTTCTTAATAATACTTAATCTTCTACTGATATTTCTATATTTCTATTTTATTGGTTCTAAGGAAATTTTTGGTAAATTGTTAGTTCTACCAAATTCTAATTCGTATGGACAATAATTATATGCCATAGAAGGGGTCGCGTTAAAGCAGTATACAAAGTATCACTTTTGTCAACCGATAGATAGGATTGTATATTCATTAAGAGTTCTATCGCTTCTTTCAACTACTCCAACAGTCTGGTGATGGTGTGCAGTTGATGTGTTATTTTTATTTTTAAGTATTTGCATATATCAGATGTTAATGAATTCTTATATTCTTTTGAACGAATTCATTACACAGTTCTTCAGGACAAAAGATTTAAATATCGCTTTGGCTATGGTATTTACATTTTTGTTTGGTATTGGTATAGCAGCTAAGTACCATATTTGGTCAGTCTCATATGAGAGTGACTGCATATTCATTACCATTTTCCGCTTTTGGTAGTGGGCCAATTGTATCAACCCTATCAAATGCCTGTTACGGTTATCGTTTATGGTGTTTTGGCATGATGGCATAATATTTCTCCAGTAATAATATCTTTGCACCTTGGCCAAAGTTTTTGCAATGCCTTTTTGTATAGGATCATCATGTAGTGTAGACATTATAGCATATTTTTCTATTTTGGTCACCGGGTAGCGCGAGAATACTCAATACGTTAAATTTTTTATTGCCCATATTTAAAGGTATCTATTGAAATATTTTCCAAGATATTTTCCCACGATGCCATTTTAACTGGGTTGATTTCGTTTATACCGGCCTGCTTTTCAAGCCTTTGGAAAAACTGATCTAAATCGAGAATTACATTAATCTATAAATCACCAATTTTTTAACTTGCAATGATTTTCTTTTCATGTTTGAAGAAATACATATATCGTATTTTTCACATGCAGTCATTTTTAATTACTCTTAATACGTTGGGCTTTGAACCTCTTATTGATTGCTTTGGCAATTATATTTTTTCACATTGTTCTCCTGCGTATAAATTTTGTCTACTTTGAAATCTTGTAGTGACTTTAAGTATTTTTTCGTTTTATATTTTGTATCTTGTCTATACATATCCGTGATAATACGTGGGCAACGTGGTTTTCTTTCTCCTTGACTTATTCTACCGTATATTCATATTCTTCCGAGTCCAATCGCATTTGCATGAGTTAAATAAACAAACAAATAAGCTAACCATTGTACTGTGGATACATGTGGATCATGCTGTGCATGAGTCAAATGTATTTCATCCAAGAGAAATTTTTAAACTCATAAATGAGCACATTAATCCAAAGAAATCTCTCGGCTGCGACCTCATAACTCTAAAAATGATCATTTAACTGCCTTATTGCGACATTTGCTACTTAACCCAGCTTTTCAACGCCATAAATAGAGTTGGTTACTTCCCAGATAGATGGAAAAATCAATCATCATAATGATTCAAAAACCCGGAAAAAATCCAACATCTGCTTCGTCGTATAGATCCATATGCTTACTCTCAAAGCTTTTCAAAAAATACCTTCTGACCCGACTCAACCCGTCCTTAAAGCTCACAACAAATTACCAGCACATCACATTTGGTTTTCGCGAAAATCATGGAACTATACAACAGGTTAATGGAATAAAAATGTAGGAGTGTGTCCCGTTCGCACGATCTTAATCCTACAGTACGCAGGATCCGTACATTGTGCTTAAAACTCAGTTTGTGTATGTACAATATTTAGTGATTAGTTATTGTGGCTTCATGCTTCAAACAGAAATAAGAACTGAGAACGACAACAGGAAATACTGCACAGATGTTTATTTATGTTTATGGATGTATTCCAAGCATTCGACAGAGTTTGTCTAGACTTATGCACAAGCTCAAGCTAAAACTATCCAAATACACGCACAAACTAATCAGTCATACCTTTACGGAAGAAAGTTTTTAGCAGGCGAGCAGGTGTCCCAAAGCAAGCGTTCTTGGGCCAACTCTCTATCTCTTATACACAGCTGAAGCAGAAGTCTGACAACATCCACCTTTGCCGATGGCATCGTCATTCTTAGCCGTTCCATATGCCCGATCCAAGCATCAGCGCAACTAGAGCTCTTCACCGGGTAACCGTGGTATGTTTAAAACAAAAACATTCAACGAGACTTAAACATCCCTCCAGTCAAAAATGCAATAGCCAAAATCAAGAGGAAATAATAGGACAAGCTTACATTGCACCAACCACCTAGCGAGATTTCTTACACATCTCAACAGTAGATCCCGTAAGAGCAGTTTAAAATAAATTGTTGACAAAATAGACTAGTATAAAGATTTTAAAACTTATAAATTGTTCTCATATTATAAGAAAATACAAAATAAATAACCGCACAGTATAACTAAAAAAAAAAGATGCATTGATTGAGGGAGCCCAGTCGAACGGCGAACGAAGCAAGGCGTTGCAGCGGAAACCAGTCACCAATTTCATCCCGAATTAAATCGGAGTCCAACACTTCAAGCTTCAGTACCAAAGGAGGTTCGTCTGGATTAATGGAACTTAAAATTCGACGGAACCAGCCGCAGGAAGACTGTCGAAAATTTTCTATTCCGTGTGGGAAGGTTGCAAGAAGTATATGGAATAAGTCGGCAACAGGTTTTTAGAAAATTCCACAGTCTTCTGGTCGGCTCAGCTAGCAAATGGTATTGGCTAATAGAGAATCAAGCGAAGGATTTTGATCTTATTCGCTCACTAGAGAAATGCAGCGAGCTTTTTACACGACTGGAAGTGACTTGATGAAGTCCAAAGTGTTGATGGACAGGAAAGAAAGGTATAACGAATCTTTCAGCGACGATGTCTCGGACATGCACATTTTGCAATTGTAAATTGAAGCAAAACATCGCTAACGATGAGTTTGCAGAACTACTAAAGGATAACACGAACTCCCAAATGGGCGGTTTACTGCTAACGTCCCCAATAAGATCCCCTGGCCAAGCTAAAAGAGGAGGGCTCAGAGTAGGCGGATTGTTGAAAAATAATGGAAAACCGATGCAAAGTAGTCCCGTCAATGAAATCCAACGCTCAGAAAGGCAATACTACTATTGCCGATGGTGTCCTGGTGGATGAATTCCAGTGCAAGCCTGGAGACAGCCGTGAGTCTATCGGAACTTCCTGAAACCCTTTGCAATACATGATTTGCTATGTATACGGGATCGGAATGGATTTATACCGCCAGCCCCCTGAAAATAAAAACCTATGCATGTCCCTATTCTATGAGGTCTGTCGTTTTTGTCGTAGACCTGGAAAATTAAATATAACTAGACATCCGCACTAACAACAATATATAAACGCACATCCCGGCAGTGGAGAGAGAGTTTTTCACGAGTAGGGCGAAAAATTCAGTTATTATTAGTGAAATTCTTTTACAAAGTCTGTCAACCGTATCGCGTAACCACGTCGATCACATCGAGCTACCTTCTGAGTAAGATCACAAGACTCTGATAAATTTTTAAAATTAAAAATTATTGAAAAATGTGGGCGTGGCAGTTTTTGCGCGGTTTTCGCAAAAAACTTTTTTTTGCAAATCGATGGAGAATTACAAGACTAACAAAAATGTGAAAAATATTAACACTTTTTTCAAAAGGGTGGGCGTGGCAGTTTTGTGGGCGTGACTACATGGGTCAACAAACTTGCGCTGCGTATATGTCTCTAGAATCTGTATGCTGAATTTCAACTTTCTAGCTTTTAACGTCCCTGAGATCTCGACGTTCATACGGACAGACGGACATGCGGACGGACGGACATGGCTAGATCGATTTGGCTATTGATTCTGATCAAGAATATATGTACTTTATATAGTCGGAAACGCTTCCTTCTGCCCGTTAAATACTTTTAACGAATCCAGTGTACTCTTTTACTCTACATTACTTATTATATTACATCTTATTATGTCTTACGTCTTATTATACATAAAAAAAATCAAGATAGGCTGCAAAGAGTCTAAGGCTTCCGAAAATACGGCCAATGTAATCAAAACCGTGGAAGTGATCGAACACAAGGTCGGGATCCTAGGCGTGCAGCATACCCTTAAAAAAAAAAAATACCCTTACCCAGTATTAAAATTAGAGAAAAGTTACAATTGGGCAGTGCAGCGGCTTCGTGGCTACCACCATACACTGGAGAAAATTCTGCCTAGTATCCCGCAGTCTTGATAATCTACGTCGTGGAAGGCGAAACTCGCTTAGGTAAAATAAAAAGTGCAGTGACAATAAAAACAGCATATTAAACCCCAGCAAAAATAGTGAACCAAAGCAAATCTTAACAAAACAAAAATAACAACAATAACTTCTCCATACAATGCATGACTCCAGTAATTTGAAAATCAGATAGCGGTCGGAGCGGGCCGTGGGAAAACCTTGACACTTATATATGAGAATAATTCTAGTGTGTACTTTTTTATGTGTATTACGTTTTTGGTATAATCTACAATTTGTCGGTGATCGTATAATTCCAACAACATGTCTAGTAACACCTAGGATCCAACGCGTCGAGATCTCATCGCCCAGGATTAAGGTGGGGTAAGTTTGTTGGAACGCAGTTCCCATGTTTTCTTCATATTTCATCTATATATATATATCTATATATTCTCTTGCCAATCTTGTTTATCTTTTTTAAGATCAATATATTTTTGTAAACCAAAGGGTGTTAGGCATAGAAGATATTTATATGTTAAGCCTCTTCCAGGCAGTGCATTTCTTTGATAACAATCAAAGGGTTAATGAATAATACTTTTTTAACAAATAAAGATAACTTTTCAGCGGCGATTATCAGCATTGTTTTTGATGCACCTAGACAAGCGCCAGAGAGACGTTTGTAGTCGTAAATAGCCAACATATTTTGTTGACATGTGCTTCGTTGCCCGCTAGTTAATTAGATACTCGTAACTAAGCCTAATTTTTGTCAACTTGTTTAGCTTTTGTATACTAGCCGTTAAATCTTATATTACCCATGTCAATAGCCAACAATATATTTTAAATTAAGATATGAAAAACGAAAAACGTAAAGCTGGTCGTCGTACTAGGCTAAAGCCTAGTAAGTTTCTTTGGCCGACGCTGCCGACGTGCTAGGCCAAGCAGCCACGTCATTTGTGAGGCTCGAGTCCGGCGAAATATGAAAATTGTTGTGGAATCCAAACGCATAGGTCACGCTACCACGGCTAGTGGATTCCGAACATATCGCTCAAACATTCTGATTTTTCGACGACTGGCGGGACGGGTTTTTGGACATACACTCTATTTGGTGGGCCAGTACTCGGTCAGAACCTTGTAAGAGCTTACTAACAAAAGGAACTACTGTTCCAGATGGGCCAGTTTCTTTATATCTTGGTATAGGTACGTTTTTTTTAATACTTTTGAGTCTATCAAATGGACCGTCTTTAATGAATAAGACTAACACTGTAAATTATGTTTTGTCAAATAAAAGAAAATTTAAATCAGGTTAGATTAATTTCTTTATTGTTCAATGTTCAGTTTAAGACTAAAAATCAAATATATGTTGGATTAAGGAGAGAGAGAGCATTGTACTGGGGTGCTTAAGTGTGGGAGAAGCTTTAAAGGGAACAGCCAAAACTGCTTCTGTCAGGCTTTATGATTTGTTTAAAAGAACGGCTCAGTACCGTTGCCAAAGAATTGTTTATTGGAACGCATACTGCGCATATGGCATACAGTATGGGGATCAATTAAGTGCTTTATTGTTTATAGTTGAAATATTTTTCTTTGGTATTTGTCAACCCATTTTCATTTGCTAAAAAATTGCTAAGTTTTTAGCAAATTTGCTAAAACTGCTGATAGCGCTGCCAACTTGGCGCAGCGGGTGATCTGGAGAGGGAGGCGTTGCCAGATCAACAGTAGGGCGAGAAAAATTAAATTTAAAAATTAAACCGTTGAAATTTAATTTTGATACTGGTTACTGGGAGCGCACCAGTCGTTAAGAAAGGGGAAAAGGCACAAAGGTCGCGGACAGACCAAATGTCATCCTCTCACCGTGCTGGTGCCTAAGCAGAGACTCTGGTGTCCGAGTCGAGGCGGAACAAACCTCCATCCGTAAAAGCCAGCGGGAAATCTGTGGACTACATGGGAACCCCTTTCTAAGGCTGGTGCTTCGCTTAGGTAACCGTAGGCCATCCTTTAGTTGAAGGACAGCGCAGTGGGGGGCAGTCCCCCTGGTCGTAACGACCCTTTCAGGAGGAGCTCCCGACTTTCGAGATCCCCAACCACAGGAGTCGGTAACCCGACTGGTGACGGAATCTCGGTTCCGGGGGTGGCGAGGGGTGAGCACGCACGACGTTGACTGGCGACTGCAGCGATGCTGTAGAGGTGGAGAACTTGGCTCCTACAGCAACTAAGACCGCGAAAAGTCAGAAGACGATGGACCACATCGCCGTGCCATCGCAAAAGACGGGAGGGAAGTCCCCAGCTGGATCTCCTCATCGGTCTTCGGACCTGACCACGGCTCTCCAGAATGAGGATCTGAGGGGCATACTCACCAGGATGAATGGCCAGATTAACATCCTGCTATCCGCATTCGAGACTCAACGGCAAGTGACACGAGAGACAAAGGGCATAGATTCTGAACTCTCAGCCCTTAACAACAGGGCGATAGAGCTGTACGAAGGAACTACTAGCGTGCACCGCTTGAAGGGCAGTGCTACCCAGACGGAAATACAAAAGCCTATCAGAAAGGCTCCTCACAACGCGCAGGTACACAAGGTGCAAGTGCCCAAAGTATAGGCGCCCAAGCCAAGGAACCGTACATCGGGTGGCAACGGTGAACAAAGGGCGACATCCAGACCTAACGAGTCCAAGCCACGCAGCTACGCATCTGCCGCCAAGAATGCTAGCACGGTTGCAGAGTAGAGCTAGGTGAAGCCTATGGCCTGTGTAAAAAACCTGAGGCACTGATCGTAAAAAAGACAGGTGAGGCTTCGTACGCAGAGATGCTTCGGAAGATAAGATCGGACCCGAGCCTTAGCGAACTGGGCAGTTTAAGAGCGATCTGGAAGCGGCGCTCAATGACTTGGCCTCTGTGCGCACAGGAGCGCAAAGAATAGCACTATCGTGCAGCGGACTGGACGAGGCTACGACAGCAGAGGAGCTCCACAGCTGCATGGTCGCCCAATTCCAGGGTATGGTGAGCTTTTGCTCGAAGTAGAGGAAAAAGCCCCGGAGAGCGTTCCCAAGTATAAGAGCGATCTAGAAGCGGCGCTCAATGATTTGGCCTCTGTGCGCACGGGAGCTCAAAAAATAGCTTTATCCTGCAGCGGACTGGCCGACGCTACAGCAGTAGCAGCTGCATGGTCGCCCAATTCCAGGGCCTGAGGATATAAGGGGCCTTCGCAGGATGCGGGATGGGACGCAGATAGCCTCAGTGCTGATGAAAGCAAACGATGCGATAGCGTTCCTAAAACAGGCCACCTTAACCGTTGGATGGTCAAGGTGTTGCATTACCCAGGGCGTCCGGCTAACTAGATGCTACAGGTGTCTGGGCTACGGACATCTAGTAGCGACCTGCAATGAGACTGATAGGGCAGACAGCTGTCTTAGATGTGGTGAGCGTGGGCACAAGGCAATGGGGTGCGTTGCAGCACTAAAATGCCTGATCTGCAGCAGCGAGATGGACAGAAACCACCCGACGGGTAGCTTGGCGTGCCCGACCTACAGACCGAGCCTTAAAGAAGCTAAGAGCAACCATAATGCACGCCCATAGTAGCGTAATACAGCTCAATGTTAATCATTTCGCAGCATCTCAGAGTCTCCTGGCTCAGACTGCGGCGGAGCGCAGACATCATGCTCCTAAGCGCACCTTACGTCACTGGAAGGGGACAATCCTCCATGATCCTAGACGAGTCAGGTAAAGCAGCTATCAAGTGTTGCAGCTCTCTCCACGTTCACCTATGCGGGGAATTGCATATGCGAAGGTAACACACATACATATGTACAGCTGCTATGCTCCGCCTAGCGACACCCCCGACCAGTTCGAGGAGTTTCTAGAGGCACTGGGCCATGCGAGAGGGCAAAGACCGATGATCATTGCCGGTGATTTTAATGCCTGGTCGGTGGCATGGGGCAGTAGTGTATCCAACCTCAGAGGCTGAGAAGTGATAGACGCTATGGGAATACTGGACCTGATACTGCTGAACTAGGAAAGGAAGCCGACGTTTAACAACGATAGGGGTACGTCATTTATTGACGTTACCCTTATCAGCAGAGGGCTAAAGGCTAACAATAACTGGATGGATGACGTCGTAACGCTGAGTGACCACGCTCTGATTTCCTTCAGTCTCTCCTCTCCGGAGCGCAAGATCAGCCGTACAAGCATAGAACAACATGAATGACATGCTGGCGCACCAAATCGATTTCCTGATAATCCCAAATGGGGATGCAGAGAGTATGGCGGCTGACCTCATGAATGTGCTTGGTAGAATTTGCGACGCAAACCACCCGTGTTCTGTTGGAGTGCCACCCTAAACCATCTACGATCGGATTACCTCAGGGCTAGGAGAACGGCGCAACGAGCCAGAGGCAGTATCCACCACGCGGAGCTCGTGGAGGCTTTCAGAAAGAAACGCATAGAGTTTAAGCATGGCGTAGCGGCTGGCAAAGCGCGGTCGTATAAGAAACTGCAAGATAGCGTAGATAGTGATACCTGGAGCCTCGCCTATGAGCTTGTTACCATCAAGCTAAGGAAGAGAGCGGTAACCCCATCTGACCCTGCGGTTCTGGCTATTCCCAATGCAGACCACACAATGGCGGCCAACAGAAGTAGCCCCTGCCCACGATTTTCCGGGCGTCACAGAACCTGAAGTCGTCGAGCCAGCCAAGCGCATCAAGCCCAATAAAGCCCCTGGACGAGATGGTATTCCTGGAGCTGTTATTAAAGCAGTGGCGTTGGGTAGACCTGATATCTTCAGGGCCGCCTTCCAGCAATGTCTTCTGGACGGAATCTTCCCAACAAGGTGGAAAAGCCAGAAACTAGTCCTGTTGCCGAAAGGCATGGGACCAGCATATAGGACATAACTGGAAAACTGTTCGAACGTATTCTGTACACTCGAAGAGGCGATCAACGGCCTAGGAAGTCAGCAATATGGCTACCGGAAGGGAAAAAGTACCCGTCGCTCTCTCTCTTTCCTGGTGATAGATGGCTAAGAGGCAGAAAGGAATACTGCGCAAATCGACGTAAGGAACGCCTTTAAAGCCACTAGATGGCCCGTAATCCTCGAAGCCATTAACAATATGGGAATCACGGAGTACCTGAGGATAGGAACGGTTCCCCTTTCGGTACCAAACGGAAGCTGGCCCAAAAAGATACTGAGTTCCTGCAGATGTTCCCCAAGAAGCTGAACTTGGACCAATCCTGCAAAACATCTTGTACGGTGGGATCCACGATTCGAGCTCCCATCCCCTGGCTCGAGAAAGCCGAGGTGGAGATTATGCTGGTCTCCTTCAATGGGACACACGTGGGGTCACAATAGCTCCTAAGGTACCTGGGTATTATAAAAGACTATCGTTTAAGCTTCACGCGAGTTATGCCAGCAAGGCAGGAATCACAGCCTCTTCATTGGCTAGACTAATGCCCAACGTCGGTGGACCAAAATATCCTGCCAGGAAACTGCTGGTGGCGGTTGCAATTAGACCTCTCTTGGAGCTCCTATTACCCTCACTAGGTAATAGAGAGGATAGCTTTTGTTCTATGTCTCAATTTCTTGAGAAATAACGTCCGTATCTGAGCAATTATTGGTACGGGGAGTTAGCCTCGCATCAAGGCGGATTAGATGATTTATGGATTGTTCCCCGTTGAGTCTATTTAGTTCTATACGTTAGCTGTTCCCTAACGTCCATAATTTTAGTTTTTTTTCATTTGTCCTGTACAGTTTAATAGGTTTTCCACAAACCCCTCTAAACTAAACACCCCACACTATTGAACATTTTCTTTCATCTTATTATTATTTGTTTCCCAATTTCGCCCTATAGTCCAGAAAATGTTTAAATTTTTTATTCGCACTTCCACTAGCTGAGTTACGGGTATCTGATAGTCGAAATTCTTGATTATAGCTTTCTAATGTAAACATTTTTGTAGCAACGCATATTTTGTAGAAAACTACAAATGCAATTTTGATTAATTGATTTTTTATTTTAAAACAACAATTATATACATATATCATATCATATGTCGTATACTGATAACATAATATATGTATATTGTACCTTATTTTTGTAACACTAAAGAACCGAATATTTTTTAAAGTGATTATAGCTAAATCGAACTTACCAACAACTTTTTGTGGGGTAAAGCTATGATCCCGATATAAGAAATACTGATTGCCTAAAATCAGAACCAGTTGTGGCACTTCTCGGGCGCCACATTTTCGAAAAACGGACTCTTCATGCACTGCATTAACCGTTGCGAAGTTAATACCTTAAAAAGTAATAAACAGTGAGATGACACTTTCAACATGAATAAATACCTATTGGCTGAAGTAGTTCAACTATTTTTTTGAAGGCATCAACAATTCGAGTGCATTTAAAACACCAATCATTGTAAAACATGACAACGTGCACTTTTTTTGCATTTTTTGATAAAATAATTTTCTCAAAGTAATTTGTTGTTATTGATAACTTCTGATAAAATGCAATATCTTGCTTTATATTGAACCGTTGTCCGAAATCATCATCATTCTGATTTAATGTAAATCGATTATATTCACTATAATCATGTTTCTTCTGAAAGTACTGTGAGTTAATATCCGATACTCCATACCGGTCAAAAATCCGTCGTCGATCCATGTCAGCTAGAATTTCATAAGCTTGTTTAATTTGTATAAACTTTTCGGCACCGTAATCATTTTTAACTTTATCTGGATGCCTGTAATACATTAGAAAAAATAAGACATAATTATAATATAATTAATATAATTTTATTTGCTAAAAAGTAACATTTTCCTATGGGATGTTTAAGTGAAAGAGCTAGCTCTTTATCTACCTCTGTCCATTTTCGTCTGGAAATACAGGAACTACAAAATTGTAAAAGTTAAGATTAGGCATGCAGATTCTATACCCAAATACGCAGCGCATTTTTTGTTTCTTGAGGTTTTGAACCCAAAGCTGCCAAAACCACACTTTTGGAAAACGTTAACAAAACATAAATGTAAAACATAAAAAATACTTTCACAAAATGCACAAAAAGTGTTAAATTAATTTAAATGTCACATAAATGTATAATCAATAGAAAAAATATTAAAAAAAATAATTTATTTAAGTTAATACATTCAACTTTCAAAATCATTTTAAATTTTACAATTTGAATAATAATAACCGGAGATTCACTGTTTTAAAGTTTGCAATTGTCTGCTGTAAAATGCTCATCTTACAATTTATTTATTAATCCTCTTGTTTGTATTAGCTATAATATTCATATTTTAAAAACAAGAGAGAATGCTATAGTCGAGTTCCCCGACTATCAGACACCCGTTCCTCAGCTTGTGTGAATGCGAACGCGAAATTTCATCATTTTTCGGGGATATCGATATACTGATAGATAAAATGAGAAAAGATGTAAAAAAAAAAATTTTGGCGTGACCAGTTCGGCGGCTTTAGAGCGTTAGAGTGGGCGTAGCAAAAAGTTCTTAAAAAAGTCGGGAATTTTAAGCGACTAATAAAATTATAAAGTAATATCCAACAATTTTTCAAAAGTGTGGGAGTTTAGTGCGGTTTATGGGAGTTAAAGTGGGCGTGGCAACATGGGTCAACAAACTTGCGCTGCGTCTTTGTCTCAAGAATCTGTATGCTGATTCTCAACATTCTAGCTTTTCTAGCTTCAGAGATCGAGACGCTCATACGGACAGACGGACATGGCCAGATCGACTCGGCTATTGATCCTGAACAAGAATATTAATACTTTATATATTCGGAAACGCCTCCTTCTGCCTGTTACATACTTTTTAAGAATCTAGTATACCCTTTTACTCTACGACTAACGGGTATAATCCTTGCAGTAAATTGTCGCTACCCAACAAGCTGACAATTTACAAACAGATCTTAGCACCAAACTGGAAGTATGGGTGCCAAATCTGGGGCTTGGCATGCGACAGCCAAATCAAAAGGATCCAGGCTATTCAAAATAAGGTAGCAAGACTTAACACCGGCTGCGAGTGGTTTGTTCGAAACACCACCCTGCACAGAGACCTGAAACACGCAACGGTATTTGACGAAATAAACCAGCACTCGAGCAGATACCATGACAGGCTGGAGCGCCACAGAAATCGGCTGGCCAGCGCTCTAAACAGATCTCGCCCACCAAGGAGGCTCAATAGAAGACAACCGACGGATCTCATTACCCGATCTCCTTTGACAAAGGTCCGCAGAAGCTGACGCTTATCTTAAATCCTATTCGTTATATGTGATTGTTATGTAATTTTAGTTAAATTACTTTAAATTTGAAAAAGCTAACTATAGTTAGCCGGCGAGCCCAAATGGGCTGAATTAATAGATAAGAAGGACTGAAAGGGGCTTCAAGACTTCCCCGTATGCCTTAATAAATAAATTAATTAAAAAAAAAAAAAAACTTTATTAAAACAGACCCACCTGTTGAGGTAAATAGTATTTTTATTAGCTATTTTTAAGAAATGAGGTCATCGATTTATGCGATTTTTAATAAATGTATTTTATTTAAGTTGGCTACAGCGAAATTCGGCATCGATGCGCATATGCATGGGTTACGAAAGCGAATGTAAAAGAAGACATTGTTCCAGAGCGGACGGAATAACACTAAGACCCGGCGCCAGTGCAAGAGAGAGAGAGATGCTGCCGCAACTTCTCTGCATAGATAACGAACGAATTTATTGCACATCTGAGGTAGAGCTTAATGTGCTCCAAAGTGTGCATGTGTGCAATTAACAAATGTAGAAATAAATTATAAGCAGCTGAGAGACCCGACATCATCAAAGTCAAATTTCCGATTCATGTTCCAATTACATACACCCACATATCACTACAATTAAAGACAACAATATATTAATCCCAAGAGATACAAGCTGCGATAACTTTATCGAATTCGCAGAATTTCTAAGTCGAAATGATCGATACGAAAACAGCTTAGTTCCCAACTAACAAAATTATACAAATGTAAATTACCGACAAAATAGCCGAACCATCAGAAATGGAATTTTACAGTCCCCTTTCACTAGTTCAGAAAAAAACACTTCCAGTCTCAGAGAAAAATAATAGAAAAGAATAGAATTTAGATAAATTTCCCCTACCCAGAATTGATGATATTTGTGGATTAACTGGGATTTTTTATGTCTCGACATAACGTCATTCCCGACAAGCAACGGTTCATATTGTTCATAGTACCTAAGTCTTTACAAAGAATAATAACTATGTTATTCTTGGGACTAGAGCCTCTGATGCATTCCTCTTTAAGGACGATATAATAATTATATGTTGTTCCGAATAGCATGTTTATTAAATGCATGAAATACAACGTAATGTAGTATGCACACATATCGGTTAATTACTGTACTGTATAATCATAACTTAAAAGCACATTGTAGCACTCCGTTACAATGTGTACATATACAGTCAAGCCCTAGTGTATGTGTAATACAAAGCTCTCACCTGCATATATGTATATATGGTAACCAAATATGGTGGTAACCAAAATTATAATAGAGGTGGAGGTTACTCAAGAGGTAACCAAAACCATAACTATAAAACAAGTCATACCCACAATGTCCGAAACATACAATCGGAAAACGAACATGCTCCCTTGAGCGACAATCTACAGTAAAATTATACAAAATTAATCTCAATTTAAACATTTTTATACGATTAAAGAATATGAGTACCAATTCATGGGTAACTCTTTTAATAGATACAGGTGCAGAAATTTCCCTGCTTAAATGCAGAAACAATAATCTTAACAATCTAAATCCAAAAAACACAACAAATATATCAGGAATAGGGCAAGGGACAATTCAGTCTCTAGGTACACTACATTTAGAAATGTTTATTGCTAATGCAGCAATACCATATGAATTCCATATCGTACCTGACCATTTTCCTATACCAGGGGATGGTATAATTGGCTTGGATTTCATTAAGAAATACAATTGTATTTTGGAATTCCACGACCAAGAAGATTGGTTCACTTCGAGGCCTTCACAATTTCAGGAACATAAACATTCCTATTATACATTCATTAGATAACGAAATAATTTTGCCAGCTAGATCAGAAGTGATTCGAAAGATTCAGCTAACATCTACTGACACACATGTCCTCATCCCCAACCAGGAATTGCAACCTGGCATAATAATAGCAAGTGCACTCGTAAATACTCAGAACGTCTTGATTCGAATTATAAATACAACTGAAAAAGACGCTATAGTTAGCAGCGCAAATATAAAGAGCGAATTATTGGATGATTATGATGTATACAATGCAAATATAGAAAATAGTGCACAAAGAACTTTAGAAGTATTAAAACTTCTTAAATTTCCATCGTTATTCATTAGCGATTTAACAAAATTATGCACCGAATATAGCGATATTTTTGGTCTTGAAACAGAAACCATATCAGCTAATAATTTTTATAAGCAAAAATTGAGATTAAATGACAAAACTCCAGTCTATATCAAAAACTATAGAATGCCATAAAGTCAAAAGCCAGAAATTCAAAGGCAAGTTGACAAATTAATAAAAGATGGCATTGTCGAACCATCTATTTCAGAATATAATAGCCCACTTCTCTTGGTACCCAAGAAATCACTGCCTAACTCGGCGGAAAAAAATGGCGATTAGTAGTCGATTATCGCCAAATCAAAAAAACTGCTAGCAGATAAATTCCCACTTCCAAGAATAGAAGATATTCTTGATCAATTAGGTCGAGCAAAATATTTCTCGGGCCTAGACCTGATGTCAGGATTTCATCAAATAGAATTAGACGAAAGGTCAAGAAATATAACATTATTCTCAACTTCAACAGGAGCATACCGCTACACGCGATTACCATTTGGTTTAAAAATAGCCCCAAATTCTTTCCAAAGAATGATGACTATTGCATTTTCAGGCTTAACGCCTTCGCAAGCATTTCTGTATATGGATGATTTAGTAGTCATTGGCTGTTCTGAAAAGCACATGCTTAAAAATCTAACCGACGTTTTCAAATTATGTAGGCAACATAATTTAAAACTACATCCAGAAAAATGCACTTTCTTTATGAAAGAGGTTACTTATTTAGGTCACAAGTGTACTGACAAAGGTATATTGCCAGGTGACTCTAAATATGAGGTAATAAAAAATTACCCCAAACCAGTAAACGCAGACGAAGCTAGACGATTCGTGGCATTTTGCGCCACTTAGACTTACAATCCGATCTAGACAGCTTTCAAATATGGAGTATTGAACTTAAATGGCTCCAAGTGTAAAGTTATGACCTTTTGTTGTGTCAACCCAATACGCACGACTTACACTCTAAGTGGGTGCCCTTTGGGCAGAATAACACGAGTTGATGATCTTGGTGTTCTTCTGAACCCTAAACTAAAATTTTCTTACCATATTTCGACTATAGTCAATAAGGCCAGGGGTGTGCTTGGTTTTATAATAAGGTGGTCTAAGGAATTTTATGATCCTTACATGACTAAAACCTTATTTATTTCGTTAGTCCGTCCGATTCTTGAGTATGGATCACCTGTGGAGTCCAAAATACGTAGTCAACTCGGACCGCATTGAATCGGTCCAAAAAAACTTCTTACTTTTTGCCTTGCGGCGCCTAAATTGGGATGCAAACCGTATATTAGCTTCTTATTCCAGTAGACTACTTTTAATTAATTTACCTTCCCTAGCTAACCGTAGAACTATGCTTGGAACAGTCTTTATGTGTAAGCTTATTCGTGGTGATGTTGAGAGTCCCGACTTGATTAGTCGGCTTAACTTCTCGGTTCCAAGTAGATTCACTAGAAACTATATACCCATTTTTTTAAAGTCATTGTAGATCTAACTATGAGTTGCATGACCCTTACAGAGTAATATGTTCTGACTATAATAGACTTTATCCTATTATCTGTAACCTTGACTCTCTGCCGCTCTGAAAGTAATCAATTTTAACTTTTTTATTACATAATTAGATCATACTAACACTAATATTTATTAGAGTTAGTTTACTTTATGTTCATTTCCTCGTTACTGTTCTCTTTACTATATCGCGTCTATCTTCTCGCGAATCGCGCCGTACGATACACGGCAGCGCCCCTCGGTCGGTTGGGCAGGAGGTGTGGCCGTGGGACCCGTGCGAAAAACAAAAAAAAAAAAAGTTGAGGAGCAGCCTCAGTGCTTTCAGATTATTGTATTTCGGGGGAGCATTGCTCTTGGGTGCTTAAGCTTTAGGATTCGTTTACAAGAAGGGCAAAGTGCCGTTTCCAAACAATTGTTTAATAGAACGCATAATGCGCAGATGGCATACAGTATGGGGTGCTTTTTTGTTTATAATTGAATTGAAGAGAGTCTCAATCATCAATAAGTACATGTGTTGACTCACCAATGTGTATAAAGAGCATTAGAAGATGGATTAAGAGAATTTGGAAGTACCAACTAGCACCAAATTTGAAAAGAGCGTAAGAAGATATTCGGATACGCAGAGAAATAATGTGTTTGGAAGAGGGTTAGAAAATATTCGTAAACGCAAAGGAAAAAAAACATGTATTAAGAGAATTTGGTAGTACAAATAGCACCCAATTTAAGAAAAATAAAGCTGACTTTAAGTAGGGGCAGTACCAAGAAACAAGGCGTGAATTTTTAATTATTATTTTATTTTATCATATTGCTACGAAATTGGCCATAACTCCAAATATGTAAAAGGGTTTTTTTTAGAAAAGTTTTTTAAAAGGGCTATATAGCTTTTTCGTGGGGTTTTGAGGTAAATAATTGCATTTACAGCTTCTCCCAAATTATATAGCGTCTGCCTGATATTAAATTCAGAATTTGTTCACACTGCGTTACACGGTTTCGCGGTATCGTAGGGGTTTTTGTTAAAACTTAACACGATATTGACCGTCGTGGTGTTACGATAAATATTCTGAATTGCCAATATTTTTATGAATTAAATTTATTGCTTATGTTTTAATTAGCATTGACGATGACGTGGCCAATATAAGGACCAACTAACGTTATGTTTTTCGATTGCGATTCAATAGAATTAACACAATCACGACCGTCTATTAGTCTATTAAATGGACCGTCTTTAATGACTAAAACCAAAGCTGTAAATTAAGTTTAGTCAAATAAAAGAAAATTTAAATCGGGTTGGATTGTATTCATTATTGTTCAAATTTCATCTGAAGACTAAAAACCAAATGTACATTAGTTAGATTGAGGAGAAGCGTCAGTGTTTTGAGATTATTGTATTTCGGGAGTGCATTGCTCTTGAGAGAGCAGGCAAAACTGCTTCGGTTAGGCCTTAATATTTCTTTACAAGAACGGCTGTGTGCCGTTGCCAAAAAATTGTTTTTTAGAACGCATACTGCGTAGATGGCTACAGTATGGAATCAATTAAGTGATTTATTGACTTTAATTGAATTGGTCGGCTTCTTGATCAATAGCCGAGTAGATATGACCATGTCCGTCTGTCTGTATGAGCGCCTCGATCTCAGAAACTATAAAAGATAGAATGTTGACATCAAGCATGCAGCTTCCAAAGAAATAGAAGCAGCGCAAGATTGTTTTCAATTGTTTCTACGTCCACAAACCGCACACATCTGCCACGCCCACACTTTTGAAAAAAGATTTAATATTTTTTGGATTATGTTATTTGTTTTTCCGATTTCCATCGTTATGCCGAGAATATTTTGTCCTCTTAAAAGTCTTCTAAAAATATTCCTGCACATTTTCGAAAATTCTCGGTGCAACTTTCACTAGCACTAGCTCAATAAGGTCAAGCTTATGTAAACAGTATTTTAACAAATCGAACGAAACTTAGAAGACTAATAGGAAAGTGAAAAAATATCAAAGCATTTTCCAAAAGTGTGTGCGCGCAGCTTTCTGTCGTTTGTGGGCGTGAGAAAAACTTGTGTTTAAAAATATGAAATGGAGTGGGCGGTAAATTGCCGTGGTTGTAGTTGCTGCGGCTGCTGCTGATTCTCCCTGAAATGAAACACTCGGGATCGACTTCACGAAAATTCCGTACTTTATTCGCGCACTTGTAACTTAAGACTCCCTTAACACTAACAGTGGAAATACCGCGGGACCGCGGAGAGGTGAATACCTTGCGGAAAGGGAGGAGAGCGAGAGGAGAGAAGGAGAGCGCGAGCAGCGGTGCTTGCGAGCCGTGGAGGAGCTTTGAGTGCAAGCATTGGCCGCTTACACTGCCGCTCAACTGTTTGCGCCCTTCCGGCGTGAACATTCTCCCCCCCCCCCCCCCCCCCCCCCCCTTGCGTAGGCAAAGGTATCCCTGTCCGGCGAGACAGCAGGATCGGCCTCTTCATTTCGTGCACGTTCCAGAAACGGTCCATCCGAACACCGTGTTCTGCGCGACGGGCAACCCATCATCAATTTTTAGGAACCCCGGTTGGATCAAATTGGCATATACATCTGATCCCAACACGAGGGAGATGGAGGCCGGCCGGTGGAAGCGCTCGTCCGCGAGACGAACACCGTCAAACTTGGCCCTGGCGGCGTCGCTCAGAGCTCGGATGGGTGTCCGGATCCTTAGGCTGGGTTCGATCTTCAGGACGACGTTGAGTCGGAAGGTGCTTGTTCGGGACCGGAGTGTCACCGAGCAGACCTCGTTGCCTCCCAGCCGAGTGATGGGCAGCCGGAACGCAGCCGCTAACGACCGGTCGATGCTGCTCACCGGCATGCATGGGTCGATCATGGCCCCGGTCTCGAAGGTCTTCGAGCCCGTGTCCAGCACGACGATGGCTGTAGGCAGTATGGGGACAGCCTTCTGCTGCTGCTGACGCGGGCGATTGTTGGCGACTGGTGGCGGAGTGCGGGAAATCCGGACCGGACGAGGTGCAGCGGGATGGCGCTCTCTGCGCGTCGGAGCTGGTAGCGCTGCCGGGTTCGGAGCGGGGAGGACCTCGTGCATGTGGAGTAGGGTGTGGTGGTCTCCTCCACACTTCTTGCATCCCTCTTGGCTGCGACAGTCTCCTCCTGAGTGCTGATGGGCGAGGCAGTTCGAGCAGTACTTATTAATAAGTACTGCCCGAAGGCGCTTTTCAGCGCTCAGTTTGTGGAACCTCGTGCACTTTCGAAGAGGATGGATTCCAGAGCAGACTCGGCAGCGGTAGGATTTAATACCTCGAGTACGTCTGCTCTCCAACGACTGGGTGGCACGAGGACGAGGAGCCATTATTGGAGGAAGTGAGTAAGTCTGCCAATAAAGAAATGAAAAAGCTTAGTGTGAGCCGACTACTATTTGGGCCCCGGAATGGGGGAAAAGCCCTAATCCCTAGGAACGGAGGACTCTTTGTCCTCCATCGGTAGCAGAATTACTTTGTGGACAGGGCGTTTTATGGTGCCGCGAGACGTACGGATCTCAACGACTCGAATGCGATCGTCGGCTCCTGGAAAGGCAGAAACAATTCTGCCGAGCCGCCATTCGTTCGGTGGTAGATTGTCCTCCTTGACAACTACCATATCGTCGGCTTGTAGGTTCCTGGTCGGAAATTGCCATTTGCTTCGTTTATGGAGTTCTTTGAGATACTCCTCTTTCCACCGTGCACTAAACTGCTGATGTTGTGCCTTGAGGTGTTGCCATCGATTTATTATCGACTTGGCTTCGCCCTTTATCTCGGGCGAATCAGGGTCGCCTGTTTGGTGCACCTGGGTCGTGAAGGATGCGACCCGTTTCGGCTTACCCTTGGAAATCGGCCACGTTAGCACCCACCCGAAAATAGTTTCTTGGCCCAGGAGCGAGCCGCAAATATTTTGTCGGGTGCCATCCATCATTATGGATGGTAGAATGTCAGCCCCGATCAGTACATCAATTTGAGAGCTCTCAAAAAAGGTAGGATCTGCCCAGCGGAGTGCGGGCAGGTCCTTCAAAGAATTCCGAGGGATCGGATAGGAGGGCAGTTTGCCTGAGAGCTCCGGAAGGACGTACGCTTCAGTGTCTAACTGTAGACCTGGCTTAGTAGGAGCGCGAATCCCGAAGTGACACAGCTTCGAGGATTTCGCGGAGACCGAATGATTTAACCCGGAGACTTGGGTCTGGGTGTTGCGGAATGGCAACTTGATGAGGTTGAACAGGCGTTCTGAAATGAACGTCGCCTCGGATCCCGAGTCGATTAAGGCTCGGGCTCGGTAGTTCGTCCCCAAATGGCACACGTCAATCATCGCTGTGCTCAGTAGGACGGCTGAAGTGCCGGACGCGAAGAAAGTTTGCACCGCTGAGGTGCTTGCCGATGCATTTCTGCTAGAGGGTCTCGGAAGTTGCTGTGTAGGGGGCGAGGTTGAGGAACTCGCATTTTCGGAATTTGGGGGGCTGCGATGCAGCAGCGTATGGTGCCTGCCCTTACATGTAAAGCAGCTGTGTGTGCTTGTGCAGTCACGTAGCTGGTGACCTCTGGCAAAACAATTCAGACATAGCTGCTTCTTTTTTATATATCCAGAGCGCGAGTCAACAGACATTTGAAGAAAACGCGGGCACAATCGTACCGGATGGTTCTCCTTAGAACATAAGTCACACCCTTTCTGTTTGGTGCTGACCTTTGTCTCGAAGGATTGAAGCCTTTTTGGAACCGCCTGAGTCGGTTTCATATCTTCGATGGCTTCCAATGTCCGATACCTTTCGCTCAGGAAGGCATTCATTTCTTCCCAAGCTGGGATCTCGGATTTGGTAGTTAGCGACTGTTCCCATAAGGACAGGGTCTGCTTGGGCAGTTTGCTCGCGCAAAGGAAAACCAAGAGACAATCCCAGTTTTCTGTGGATACCTGGGAATGCGCTAGTGCTGTTAAACACCCCTGAATCGTGGATTGTAGCTCTTTTAAAGCAAGACCAGATTCTTGCGAAATTGAACTCAAGTTAAAAAGAAGCTTGAGCTGGCTGTTGACTAAAAGTCGCTTATTTTGGAACCGATCTCGAAGCGCCTCCCAAGCCGAAGCAAAACCATCATTCGTGAGAGGAGATTTCGCCTCGATGGCTTTTGCTTCACCACTTGTTTTGGTAAGGAGGTGGAATAGCTTCTCGACCGGAGTCAGCCTGGGGTTGTTTACGTAAATTGCCGTGAATAGGTCCCGGAAAGTGGGCCATCGGAGGTAGTCGCCATCGAAGACTTCCGTGTCGCATGGAGGTAAGCGGCAGCCGGACGCAATTAGCGGCTGAGAGGGTGCTTGCGCGACTTGAGGCGTTGCTCTGTCGATTGTTTCGCCAATTTGTGCTGCACATGACTCGTATACTGAGTAGCAGTAGTCATATTTGGCCTGGAGAATAGGCACTGTGTCGAGGGATCCTTCTTGGGCCATTAGGTCAGAGCATGTTTCGTACTCTCTTTCCACTTTGTCCCATAAGGCTCGCACCTGTTGCAGACGGACTTGTAACGTGTGTAGGGACGGAGAGGCTTGATCAGGAGTGTTGATCTTCGCTTCGAAAAGGCTTACGCGATCGCTGACGGCGATGAATTTATGCAACGCTGCGTTTGCGGGCGTTGGCTGCTCAGAGGATGCCATTTTCTTTGTGTTAGAGCGTGTGACGCGGAGGAAATCAGTCCCGACAGTCCCTCGGATTTTCTCGATAGAGAAGACTCACTAGACGCTCGCGTCACTGGTCGGGAAATGACCAACCTAGGAGTTGTCTTCGAACTGGTCGATGGCAAAACCTTTGCTTTCGGAGTGGGAGTCGCGGGTTTGACCCTAGGACTAACGGACTTGGGTGCTGGCTTACCGCGAGTGGATAGCGGAGATTGCGGGTTGAACTTTTGTTCTTTTCCAGGTGCGGTGGTCTTTTTCTTGTCTCCCTCTAGGGGCATGCTCAGCTATGCCCTAAGAGAAGGAAGTCAAGAAGGCCTGCACGCCGCAAACAAAAAAAGTGTGGAATTGAAGAAAAAAAAAAAAAGAACCAGACACAGAGGGCACCAAAATCTGGATGGACAAAGGATCCCGTCGGAATTCGGGAGAAAGTTGCAATTGGGATCTGGAGATTGGAGCACGAAAGAAACAAAAAACGCAGTCTTTGTGAAATAAGGCCCAATAGATCTTCAATCAACTGGAAAAAAGCTTAAATGAAGCACAATATAGCTAAAATTCAGTGTGAAAAAAAAATAGCTAGGAGGATTCACAAAAGAAAACCAACAGCTAGAGTGAAGTCCACAAGAAGATATAGCTATATTGGTGGTCTAGAAAAACAATAGCTCAAATTTATATAAAAAAAACTATGAATTGCAACTTCTGGAAAAATAGCTTAAAAAAATAGCTACCAGCTGGAGTCTGGATAATAGCCAAGGATTTATAAAAAATCGCTACCGACTGAAAATCCCGAAAAGCAAAAAAAATAGCTAATATATAGAAAATAGCTAGAAACAGCTATAAAATAGCTAGATATAGCTAGAAAATTCAAGTTTAAATTTATAAAAAAAATAGCTACCGGCTGGAGTCTGGAAAATAGCCAAGGATTTATAAAAAATCCCTATCGACTGGAAATCCCGAAAAACAATAGCTAATATATGGAAAATAGCTAGAAAATTCAAGTTTAAATTTATAAAAATAGCTACCGGATTTAGGACCACAATTTTATTATTTTAATTTAGGAACCAGAAATGGGAGCCAGAAATAGCTTGTAAAAAAAATTATTATTTGGGTTAAATAATTATTAAATAATAATCAATAATAATAATAATTAAAACAATCGTTTCTTTCCTTTTTTTTTTTTTATTAAATTATTTATTTTTAAATTTTATCGTCGGACTTATTTATTTTATTTTATGTCTCGACAATAGGGTATTCTCTCGTCGCTATGCGCTGGTTTTTCGTGTCAGGGCAATAACGAACAAAGAGGAGACGAAAGAACTTGCACTTGGCACGTCTGTGTAAGTCGCGACTGTGTGTATGTGAATATCGTTGGAATCTATGTATGACAATGGATATGTCGTAATGTATGTATATGGCTATATATATTTGTGTGTATGTGAAATTTTTGGTGATTATATGTATGTGTATATTTAATTGAATTTAATTAAATTTGTATATTGTATTGTATTGTTGTATTTGTATTGGGTTGTATATTTTATTGAGGCACAAAAAAAAAACAGCAGTTTAGCAGCGGACGATAACAGTGAATTTTGGACAGTGTATATATGATATATATATATGTACATGCGCTTGGATATCAGCGGAGCACCGTGAGACGAATTAGGGGGCCGGTATTGGCAAAGTGCTTGTTTATGCACTTAAAAAATAAAAGTAATCACGGTGGCTGGGCGCATGTACTTATATATTTTCACTTTTCACTTGATACGGATGGACGGAAAGAATAAACGCCGTTGGAAAAACGAAAATGGCGACCACGGACGGAATAGGATTTAAAGCCGTACTTATCTTGAATTTTCCGCAAGGAGCGCTGGCAGGATCAGAGCTCATCCGGCTCGAAGGACCATGAAATGGAGTGGGCGGAAAATTGCCGTGGTTGTAGTTGCTGCGGCTGCTGCTGATTCTCCCTGAAATGAAACACTCGGGATCGACTTCACGAAAATTCCGTACTTTATTCGCGCACTTGTAACTTAAGACTCCCTTAACACTAACAGTGGAAATACCGCGGGACCGCGGAGAGGTGAATACCTTGCGGAAAGGGAGGAGAGCGAGAGGAGAGAAGGAGAGCGCGAGCAGCGGTGCTTGCGAGCCGTGGAGGAGCTTTGAGTGCAAGCATTGGCCGCTTACACTGCCGCTCAACTGTTTGCGCCCTTCCGGCGTGAACAAATATGTTCTAATTTTATTTCTTGCCAATTTCCTTTGGCTTGTCAAACCTTTATCAGACCACGCCGACTCCTACTTTGCAGTCTTTTCAGCTGATTATCGGTGTGTGATAGTCAAGGCCCTCTACTAAAGCTTTTTCTCGTGTTTTTACTTAAATTTAATAATGATCTATTATCCTCAAATTATTTTTAGATATTTTCGAATGTCAAAGAAAGAAAAAGCTTTATAAAATCTTGTTACGATAGGAAATTAAAAAAGATATGTTTCAACGAATTTTTTAAATACTAAACTTAAAAATTCCTTTAATTTGTTTAAATATTGATCGCGTTTTTTATGATGCAGTATTTTAGTATTTTAGAATAAAGTTTGATTGTCGCTATTTTAAATTTTGTAACTGCATTTTTTAATATTTGTTTAATTGCAGAGGACATTAAGGAATACTCAAAAGCTTTTGGACGCAAATGAGGATCCTGAAATTGGAAGGTTTCTGAAAAGAGATTTCTCTGAAGAATCAGAGTCAGAACCAAATATTCTTTTGGAGGATCATTTACTTAACGGTCTTGACAATTGGCTTGAAAGATTGTTTGATGGAAGAACACAAAAATACTACATAAATTATTGGCCAGACTTTATTACTAAGTGATTTATTTGACAGACTCTTTGTAAAACCAAATTACTTAAACTTTATTACATTTAATTCTAATAAATAATCTTGATGGGTTGTTGGGGGTTGCTGGTCCTGGAATTTTCCAAATTTGCTGAAAAGAAAACACTCGAAGAAAAGCGAACACTAGACTTTTCTTATGTATGGGCGTATGTTTATTCAGCGTGGTTAGTTTTGACACTGGTGCTTATTCTAATTAGTTAGGCTCTCCCAAGCGCAGCGGAGACTCCTTGGAGACTCTGTGGTGAAGAGCGGGAGAGCGTAAGAGGGAGCGGAGAGCGTAAGAGGGAGCGGAGAGCGTAAGAGGGAGCGGAGAGCGGGTGACAGTCCAAACCCCGTAACTTGAACATTCCGCCCCCCTTGCAATCACTGGGGTTGCAACACAGCCATCCTACGGCAGACTGCCGGCAACGGACACGATCCACCCAAAAACAGTTTTCTGAGCGACTGGCATTCCCTCGTCGAAGGTCAGGAATCCGGATTGGATAACCTTTGGATAAACATCTGCTTCTAAGACCATGGGGACGGTGGCAGGCCGATGGAACTGGTCATCAGCCAGCATGATGTCCCGGTACTTGGACACCACGGTGTCGCTCAATGCCCGGACAGGTGTGCGGATCCGCACACTGGGCTCGATCTTGAGCACGACCTCCAGCTTAGTGTTCGCGTCGATCCTGGAGCGAATCGTCGTCGTGCAGACCTTCTCGTCGCCAACATTGGTCATCGGAAGCGTAAAGGCTGACGCCAACGAAGAGTCGATGCAGCTCATGGGGGTGCACGGATCGATAAGTGCTGCGGTCTCGAAGGTCTTCGTCCCGGTCTCCAACCTGACCAGCGCTGTCGGAAGGATGTTCACGCTGTGGCGTTGCAGCAGCGACGAGAGCGATGGGCCTGGCGTGGTCGATTCCGGGCGTCGTGGCGGTGAACTCCTACGCTGAGTTGGCGGATTTTGCGGGCGGGAACGTTGGGACGAGGCCGAAGCTGCTTGCCGGGTTGGCACCGTTTGGAGACGCGAGCGCGCTCGAGACCGCGACAACGAGCTAACCTCGTGCATGTGGAGCAGAGTGTGGTGGGATCGGTCGCACTTCTTGCAACGATCACCGCTTCGGCAGTCTCCCGTGGAATGCTCGTGAGCGAGGCAATTGGCGCAGAAATGAAAAATAATGGATGATTAGTGCTAGTGAACTACAACTAAGGACGAGAGGAGCGCCTATTATTGTGGAGATTCGGAAGACTCCGTCGGCAAAAGCACCACTTTTGCCACTGTACGTGTAACAACTCCACGTGCAGTACGGATATTTACTACACGGACGTTGCCGTCGGCTCCTGGGAAAACAGACTCAATTCTGCCGAGCCGCCACTCATTAGACGGTAAGTTGTCGTCCTTGATGACGACCATGTCATCGATGCGGAGATTTTTGGACGGGGCCTGCCATTTAGAGCGCTTGTGGAGTTCTTTGAGGTACTCTTCTTTCCATCGCACACGGAACTGCTGATGGAGAGCTTTCAAATGCTGCCACCGATTAGGAATGGATTTCGTTTCCCCCTTTACTTCGGGTTCCACCGTGGACATAAGGGGTCCCTGGCGTCAGAGCCAGCAAATCTGTCGGATCCTCAGACATAGGAGAGAGAGGCCTGGAGTTAAGGCACTCTTCTATTTTTGCCAAGAGCGTGGAGAGCTCTTCGAACGTGTATTTTCGTGTGGCAGTGCATTTGTAAAATAGCGTCTTAAAACTTTTTACGCCTGCTTCCCAAAGGCCTCCCATATGGGGTGCCCCCGGAGGAATAAATTGCCATTGCATCTCTTGATGAGTATAGGCATTCGTCACCGACTCTTTTACGGCTTGAAGGAAATCGCGGGAAAGCAGGGTGGCAGCGCCAACAAAGGTTTTGCCATTGTCTGACTGGACTTGACGTGGACACCCTCTTCTGGATACAAAACGAGAGAAAGCGGCAAGAAACTTTTCGGTCGTTAAGTCAGATGTAGGCTCTAAATGGATGGCCTTGGTGGAGAAACAAACAAAAACTAACACATACCCCTTTGTAATAAGACATGCTCTTCCCGTATAGTTCTTTATATCGAACGGACCGGCGTAATCCATGCCAGTATACGTGAATGGTCGTGAGAACGATGCTCTTTCTTTGGGACACCCATCAGTTGGCTTTGCAACCGCTTTTTGTGGATCACACATACTTTGCACGAATTTACTACTGCTTTCATCAGGTTCTTAATTCCCGGAATCCAGTATTTCGACCGGATGAGGCGCACCATTAACTGGTTACCACCATGGAGAGTTATTCGATGAGTGAAATTCGCAAGGAGGCGAGAAAGCAGGCAGTTATACGGAAGAATCACTGGATGCCGTTCATTGTATTGAAGGCTTTCGGAAGCCGCCCCACGGCCGCACGCCCTGATCAGTCCTTGCGGATCTAGAGACGGGTTCATGATTAGGATGGCACTTGAACTTGGCACTGGACGCTTTTCACTTAGGCAGTGATATTCCACAGGGAATTCTCTGCGCTGAGTGTTCGAAATTAGGAACCGCTCGGCGGCGGCGATTTCAGTGGCCAGCAAATGCACATCAGATGGAGATGTCTGCTTCCTGCACCGCTGAATGAAGCGATGAACATAAGCAAGGACCCGTAGTGCTTTCTCTAGCTTGGAGAAACGTGCCAACAACTCCTCAGAAGGAGCTTTTGCGAGATGGACTTTTAGAGCACGCTTCTCCAGGAAGGTCACCGGAGCGTTGTCGACCTGAGTTGGCCATTGTTTGCGTGGATTTTGCAACCAAGTCGGTCCGTGCCACCATAACTGGCTATCGGCTAGATCTCGGAGGGAAACTCCTCTACTTGCCAGGTCGGCTGGATTATGCTCAGATTGAACATGAGACCAATTCTCTGTTTTTGTGTCCTGGGCGATCTTCGTCACCCTATTGGCTACAAATGTGGTCCACTGGCACGCTGGCTTGCTTAACCATGCAAGTACTATCGTGGAGTCCGTCCAACAGTAAAGTTCGGAGTTAATCGTAGGCATCTGCGGAATGATGGCTGCAGCCATTTCGGAAAGCAATAACGCTCCGCACAGCTCCAGTCTTGAGAGCGAAACCGTTTTGACTGGTGCTACCTCGGTTTTCGCGGTTAGGAGTTGCACCATAATGGTGCTGCCCACTTCTACGCGGACATATATTGCCGCCCCATAAGCCTTTTGCGATGCATCGCAAAAGCCATGATGCTCGACCTTGAAATCTGGACGCAACGATAGCCAGCGTGGAATGCGTATCTGCTCTAAAACCGAATAACTTTGGAGAAAATTAAGCCATCGCTGAAAAAGCTCATTTGGAATGTTTTCGTCCCACCCAAGCTCCTGCAGCCAAATCTCCTGCATGAAAATTTTAGCTCGAACGATAAACGGCGCTAACCAGCCCGCAGGGTCGAACAATTTGGCAATTTGGGAAAGGACTTGGCGTTTTGTAAAGGACCTTTCGTTAGCCAACTCTGGCGGGACGAAGAAGAATTCGTCGGAGGTTGCCTTCCAGCGAATACCGAGGGTTTTGGCAGTACTTTCTACATCGATCTCGAGAAAATCAGTATTTAAAATATGGTTGCTCTGAATGGCCGCTAAAACTTCCTTTTGGTTGGAGGTCCATTTCCTCCTCTTGCACCATGAGCTGAGCTTCTTCCGTGGAGTCCGCTCCGGCTAGAACATCATCCACATACATGAAATTTCGAATGACATTGCTAGCTTTTGGATGGCTGAGTTCTACGTCAGCTACTAGCTGCTGCAGTACTCGGATGGCCAGGAAAGGCGCGCAATTGACTCCAAAGGTTACTGTTTTCAGTTCGAAATCTCTGATTTCCCCTCTATTGTTACGGAAAAGTATTCGCTGGAATGGAGTGTGTCTCGGATCTACCCAGATCTGCCGATACATTTTCTCGATATCGGCGTTGAACACGTATCGGAAATAGCGCCACTTCAGAATTTGAATGGTCAAGTCGGACTGTAAGACAGGGCCAGCATGAAGGATATCATTTAAACTGGTACCATTCGATGTTGGGCTGGAGGCATTGAATACTACACGGAGTTTAGTAGTTACGCTCTCCGGTTTTAAGACGGCGTGATGTGGCATATAATAGGCGTTGCAATCATGCGTAGGAAGAACTTGTCGCATGTGCTTTAAGTCGAGATATTCCTGGATCACCGAATCGTATCTCGCTTTCAAGGCCTCATCTCTTTTTAGACGCTGCTCATTTCTTAAGAACTGAGCCAACGCGAAAGACCTAGAATGCCCTAGCCCGGAACCGATATGTTCTGGGTCGCGAAAAGGCAGAGTAACGACATATTTGCCGCACTCGTTTCTCGTGGTCGTTTGAAGGAAATTCTTCTCGCACATGGAATCGGATTCTTTTACCAACTTTGTTGGTATATCCTCCACCTCCCAAAATTTTGTGAGGAGTTTGTCCAGTGAATTATCGTACGCGTGGGAGATCTGTGTCGAAAAAGAGGAAATTCTGCTTTGGGCTGAGGCTGAGACTGGCCCAGTTAGTACCCAGCCGAAAATGGTCTCTTGCCCCAAGAGAGAGCCACAGATGTTGGTTTTTGCTCCACTCAGAAGCACCGAAGGCAGGATGTCGGCTCCGATAAGTACATCTATTTGTGCGCTCTCATAGAACTTTGGATCCGCCAATGGAAAATCGGGAAGATCCCGAAGGAAATTTTGCGGAATTGGGTAGGAAGGCAGATTTCCGGCTAGTTGAGGGAGGACATAGGCCGTCGTCTCCAACTGCAACGCGGGCCTAGTCGGAGATCGGATGGTGAAACTGCAGAGCTTCTTGGACTGAGCAGCTACTGTTTGGTTTAAGCCCGAGACTTGGGCTTGAACCACCTGGAATGGTAATCTAATTAGATTGAACAGTCGCTCGGTTATGAATGTCGCTTCTGATCCGGAGTCGATCAGGGCGCGTGCCTTAAAGTTAGTGCCAAGATGGGAGATATTGATTATGGCAGTGCCAAGAAGGATAGCTCTTGAGCCCGTGGCGAAATAATTTTGAACACCGGCTTGCTCATTTGGAACGAAATTGGCCTGATTAGCGGAAATTGGCCTTGCAGGATTTGAAGGGCTTGAATTGCTGGAACAGAGGTTGTTTCGATGCAACAACGTGTGATGCCGGCCACGGCAAGTAAAACAATTGTGAGTGCTTTTGCACTCACGAAGCTGATGTCCCGTTGCGAAGCAGTTTAAGCATAACTGCTTCCGTTTAATGTAGGCTGACCGGTCGTCAACCGACATTTGGAGAAACCGCGGACATACACGGACAGGATGGTTCTCCTTGTTGCACAAGTCGCAACTTTTCAATTTTGGAGCCACTTTCGCCTCGTAGGAATTTAATTTTCTAGAGGGCCCACTTGAGTTTATCGCTTTGGAATGCGACTGACTCGGTACGGACGGTCTCACATCATCGATTGCTTCTAGGGTTCGATGACGTTCTGTGAGGAAGGTGTTCAGCTCTCCCCATGTCGGGATGTCGGCTTTCTTATGTAGCGACTGCTCCCATAAGGAGAGAGTTATCTTCGGGAGCTTGGATGAGCACAGATATACCAGCAGGCAGTCCCAGTTCTCAGTGTTGATGCCTGACAGTTCTAAGGAAGTCAAGCAACCTTGAACAGTACTTTGCAGTACCTTCAAGGCCGCCCCAGATTCCTGTGGTATCGACTGCACATTAAACAGTATTTTCAATTGACTGTTTACCAACAATCGTTTATTTTCGAAACGCTCTATCAGGTTTTCCCACGCAGAGCGGAAACCCTCGTTGGTGAGAGGCGAAATCGAAACTATGGCATGCGCGTCGCCACTTGTTTTGGCATTTAAATGGAATAACTTTTCAACCGGAGTCAGCCGTGGATTATTGATATAAATGGCTGTGAAAAGATCCCGGAAAGTCGGCCAGCGAAGATAGTCGCCTGTGAAAACTTCTGTATCGCATGGAGGCAACCGACAGCCAGAGGAAATGTAGGCCTGGGGCGCAGCGTTCGCGGTTGGGATGGACTGAGAAGTGCCCTGCTCGATTTTATCAACGAGCTGGGCAACACACCTTTCAAAGACTGAATAGCAATAATTGTATTTAGCCCTGAGAATAGGCATGTTGCTTGCTGCCGCTTCGCCTGCTGACACAAGGCACTCTGAGCAGAGATCGTATTCCTTTTCAACCTTGTCCCATAGGGTTCGGACTTGGTCGCGACGGACGCCAAGCATCGTGACAGTTGGAGCTGCGGATTCCGGAGTGTTGATCTGAGCCTCAAATTCGCTTAAGCGGTCAGAAACCGAAATGAATTTGGCTAGCGCTAGATCTGAAGCAGCCATATTTTTAGCTATGCGCTGTACTGTGGCTTTGGATGGAGTAGCACAGTCGTCGGAAATCTGCGCAGGCGTTCTCACCGAAATGCTTGGGATTCTTGGACTCTTGGGCCCTTGTGGTGAAAAAATAGACCTGGGCTTGTCAGCGGACAATTTCTTCTTATCGTCCCCGATGGGCATAATCGAAGAAATACGAAACGGAAGGGAAGCGGTTTTGGAGCCCGGTCAAACTTTTGAAAAAGTAGACAGATTCCTCAGACTGCACTTAATAATTTAAGTGGTGTAAAATTTACGAAGTGGAAACGTCGTAGTCTAGACTGATCGGACAGGTGACTCGGAGTGAACAGCGAATTGTATAAATGACCTGTGATTTACGGTAATTGGGTCCACCTTATTTATGGTTGGAACCCTTGGAAATTGGAACACGGTGATATAAAATGTTTATTAGAAGGAAGAAAATTTTATTCTTTTATTTACAACTGGAAACGGAGAAAATGGAATGACTGGAATTGAAGTCTTTTCTCCGCGCTGTAAATACTTCTAAAACAACCACAAACTAATATCCCAGCAATACGAAAAGGAAATATTTGTCGGGTGAACGACTTGTATTTGGCCGTATTATTTATTTATGGATGATTATTTTTTGAAAATTTTCAAAAAAAATTTAATAAATATTAAAAAATGTTTAACTTAATTTAAAATGTATTTATTGTTCGGAAATTAATTTGGAAATATACGGAAAAACATTGATGGAAAATAAAACGCCTTTTCCGCGTCGGCACTTGGAATAAATTTTATTTGTGGTATGGACTTGCCGACGGGAAACAATCAAAACTTAGGTAAACTTTGGTTATACGCCTTTTCCGCGTCGGCACTTGGGAAACAGGCAATGTAAACTTTGGTACACTTTGGTTAAAGGGAATGCAGATAATCTGCGCAATGTATGTCGCTAATATGTGTGATGTATATGGAGATGTGTGCGTATATGTAGGTACCATATATGGAGATGTATGCGTATATGTATTTATATGGAGATGTAATGCATGCAATGTATATGGGTGGTAGTTATTTCATCCGGCTCGAAGGACCAAAATGTAAGGGTGATGGGGTTGCTGGTCCTGGAAATTTCCTAGTTTGCTGAAAATCGAACACTCGGAGAAAAGCGAAAACTTGACTTTGTAAATGCGCGGGTAAATATTTAATTAATATTTTACTTTGAATGGCCAGAGGGTATGTGTTGTTTATTGTTGTATTTGAATGTATAGCGAATTGTGTTAAGCGGACTGCGGAGTTGAAGCAAAAAATGTGCGAAATTTGCGAAAAGAATTTGGCTTGCGTTGGACACAGTGAAAACGAGAATAGAATTTTTGCCACTATGAGGTAATAAAAAATTACCCCCAACCAGTAAACGCAGACGAAGCTAGACGATTCGTGGCATTTTGCAATTATTACAGAAGATTTATTAAGAACTTTTCGGAGAAATCACGCCACTTAACGAGGCTTTGTAAAAAGAATGTTCCGTTTGAATGGACAAGCGAATGCAAAGATACATTCGAATATCTTAAAAGGGAATTAATGGAGCCAACACTTATATACTTATATTATATTATATATACTTATTATATTACTTTAGACCATACGTATATGGTAAACATTTCTTAGTACAAAGTGACCATACCCTACTATCATATCTTTTTTTATTGAGAAACGCCAGTTCAAAATTAACCAGAATGAGACTAGACTTGGAGGAGTTTGAATTCACTGTAGAATACCTCAAGGGGAAAGATAATCATGTTGCAGACGCTTTGTCCCGAATAACCATCAGAGAACTTAAAGCAATGAATAGACAGATACTAAAGGTCACAACAAGATCTACAACAAGACAGAAAAATACCTGCGCAGGTGAAAAATTGCATGAACCAAATAAGAAAGAAAATATAAAATGCCCAATATCTATCAGGTAATCAATAACATTGATGCCAAAAAATATGTTATACTCAAAATAGACAAACATAAGTGCTTGTTAAAAAGAGTAAAACACATTATAACAAGTTTTGATATGACTAATTTTTATTCTAATGATATAATCGATTTAGATCAATTCTTTCAAAGGCTTAATGAAGAAGCAAGAATAAATAGCATCATTCAAACACAATTGTCACCAAGTGAACAAATCTTCGAATTTGTCACTATAAAGAATTTTAAAGAAAAGGGCAATAAAATACTAAAAAACTTAAAAATAGCGCTATTTAACAAGGTGACTAAGATAGATAAAAATGATAAGGTTCAAATAAAAGCAATACTGTCTAAATATCATGATGATCCGTCAGAAGGAGGCCATTCAGGAATTTCTAGAACCCTGAAGAAAATAAGAAACTATTATTATTGGCCACAAATGACTAAGGCAATAAGTAAATATGTTAAAACATGTTTAAAATGCCAACAAGCAAAGACAACAAAACATACCAGAACACCTTTGACAATAACAGAAACGCCAGCAACATCATTTGATATAGTTTTGATAGATACCATTGGTCCACTGCCAAGATCAGAAAACGGAAATGAGTATGCTGTTACTATCATTTGCGATTTAACAAAATATTTGGTAACGGTACCTATTCCAAATAAAAGTGCCAGATCAGTTGCTAAAGCTATACTCGAAAATTTTATTCTAAAGTACGGTCCAATGAAAACAATCATAACGGACATGGGAACGGAATATAAAAACCAAATTATAGACGACCTGTGCAAATAAATGAAGATAAAAAACAATACTTCAACAGCACACCATCACCAGACATTAGGAACAATAGAACGAAGTCACAGAACATTCAACGAGTATGTTCGCTCATATATATCTGTTGACAAAAACGATTGGGATATATGGATACAATATTTTACTTATTGTTTCAACACAACACCATCGGTAGTTCATGAATATTGTCCATATGAAATAGTATTTGGAAGATTACCAAGACAGTTCACAAATTTTAACAGGATAGACAGAATAGATCCTATTTACAACATGGATGACTATTCAAAAGAAGTTAAGCTAAGATTAGAAATAGCATATAGAAGAGCTAAAAATATGTTAAACAAGGCAAAAGGCGATAGAAAAAAAAAATATGATAGAAATATTAGTAACTTTGAACTAAAAATAGGAGATAAAATATTACTTAAAAACGAAACGGGTCATAAACTTGAAAATAATTATTTAGGACCATATTTAGTTTCAGAAATAGGAGATAATGATAACATTACAATTATAGGAAATAAAAATAAAAAACAGATAGTCCATAAAGATAGGTTAAAAATTTTTAATTCCTAATACATTTTGTTTGGTTGGCCAACCACAAATAAAAATCTAATAAAATCATTATAATACAAAACTATTTCTTTGCAAAATAAAACTATATTGAAATACAATCTATAATATATATTTCTTTACTCATTACGAATACTAATATACATATTAAAAAAAAAAAAAAAAAAAATTATATACTTGAAAATAACTTCATATTATAACGTTATTTTTCAAAAGGAGGGAGATGTAGTATGCACACATATCGGTTAATTACTGTACTGTATAATCATAACTTAAAAGCACATTGTAGCACTCCGTTACAATGTGTACATATACAGTCAAGCCCTAGTGTATGTGTAATACAAAGCTCCCACCTGCATATATATATTTGTAACGTAGATAAGCATCGATAATAAGCATAGATAAACATCGCTAAGCTGCAGGCTACGCCGGCAGCGCTGCATCCCGACCTAGGCTAAGAAATCTTTGTATGCAGATCTGGCAGTCAATTACGATTTGACTTCGAATGGAGCGGGACCTTCCCTGCTCCTAAAAACAGAAATAAAAATCGAATGGAGCGGGACCTTCCCTGCTCCTAAGAACTGAAATAAAAATAATATTATAAAAATAAATATTGCGCAGTTGGTTTTAATGCAAGCGGCAACTACAGTAAAAGCCCTAAGCATGTTAATTTTTAATGCATAAAGTCACATTTTAGGCAGAGACAATGGATTCTTGCCACATGGCCAGTTATATGAGTTTATAAAAAATGCTGACTATACTCTAAAAAAAATATAAAATCTTGATCAGGAGTCCATTTGACCAACTCCGTCTATACGGATATTTCAGCTTTACTTGCATGGTAGACAGGTATAAAGCTGCAAGGAGAGCTGGACCATCACCAACAAGCATTTTAAGCTGGTTAGAGAAGCCAATAGTGTCATATAGAACTCAAAGACCGACAGCACTACAAAGAGTACGGAAAGCAGATTCAATGAGAATTTTCGTTACAAGATATAATTATAGATATATGTCGCATCATTAATAGTCTTATTTTTATTTTCTATGTTTCATCTCTAATAAATAAAATTCGTATCGAGCTGTTCTTGTCTTCGTTTCTTTTTGATCGCTGTTCGCTGTGTTCCGTTATTCGAGTTTAACGGATTTTGCTCTGTTCTACATAGCCTCGGTTCTACGATGCGTTAGAGTGAGACAAATGCTTGTCCTGTGGTGAGTTCGGACCAGCATGTATCAAGCGAGATAGATCGATGTTGAAATGTACACGGGTCACTTATGTTTGAAAACTCTGAGAAAGCGGACGCGTGAATATGTCGCAACCGAGGAAGTGTACGACTCGCGGGCGGAGCGCGGCAACAGAGGACCCCGAAGCAGTTAACTTCCCGACATCAGAAGTGGGATCGCCTCAGCCCCAAGCCATCACTGATGATCGCCTGTCCACAATTTTAGAAATGCAGCATCGTAATTTATTGGAAATTGTAAATGCCGTGAGGGGCTCGCAGACTACACAAGTAGTTGTACTACCCAAGTTCAACCCTGAGTCCGCCGGTTCAAGTGCAGCCACTTGGTGCTCTACAGTGGACCTTATTGTAGGAGAAAATCCTCTGGATGGCAGTGCTTTGCTCATGGCCTTAACCAAATCATTGGAGGGCAGTGCTTCTAATTGGCTATCACAAATTTGTTTCGCCGGAATGACTTGGAGCCAATTCCAAGAAATGTTCCTTCAGCAGTATGAAGGCAACGAGACGCCAGCAGCAACAGTCTTTAATGTATTAAACGGGCGGCCAAACGACGGCGAATGTCTTGCGCTGTATGGTAGCCGATTAATAACAACACTTATGGCAAAATGGAAGTCTATGACCGCAGAAGAAATTGCAGTGTCTGTTGCCCTGGCACATGCTGCAAATATAGATGGTAGGCTGCAACGCACTGTGTTCACAACTACTGTTAAAACACGCAACGAGTTGCAGAACGAGCTAAGAGCGTTTTCGTATGGCAAGAGGAAGGACCATCCCGTTCCAGAAAATTCTACCAGCAAAAGAGCTCGCCTACACCCAAATGTTAAGTGCCACTTTTGTGGAAAAATTGGCCACAAGATAGCTGACTGCCGCTCCATGAAAAACAACTTAAATAATCAACAAGGATCTAGTTCGAGTATTGGGCGCTTATCTGACTCTAAACCTGGGTCAATTACTTGCTATAGATGTGGAAACCAGGGGCATATAGCGTCAGCTTGCCCTGCAAGACAATCGTTGTCAAACCAAACTAAAGCCGGCGAGAAGCGTGTCAACGTGTGTCACGTAGTTGAGCCAATTGGGACATTGATATCATCTGGTGAGTCGTATCCATTTTATTTCGACTCTGGAGCCGAATGCTCACTTGTAAGAGAATCTGTGTCCACCCAACTCTCGGGCACACGAATTAACAACATTGTAGTTTTAAAGGGTATCGGAAATAATACTGTTACCAGTACATTACAAATTTTGTCAAACGTAACAATAAGTGGTTACTGTCTCGAAGTGCTTTTTCACGTAATTCTTAATGATTGCATTAATTATAATATTATAATTGGACGCGAAATTTTAAGTCAGGGATTTAGTGCTACTATAACAATAGATAAAATAGAGTTATGTAAAACAAGGTCTGTGCAAACCCTATCCGCTTTGAGTAGTAGTTTTAGTCTTGAAAATGTTAATACCGAATTGTGTGGCGAGGATAGGAAAATCTTGGTAAATCTTTTGAATGAATTCTGTGACTCATTTATAGACGGTTTTCCCAAAAATCGTGTTACAACTGGCGAATTAGAAGTACGTTTAATTGATCCAATAAAAACTGTACACAGACGACCGTACCGACTTAGTATAGAGGAAAAACAAATTGTCCGAAACAAGGTTAATGAGCTGCTGTTAGCTAACATCATCCGTCCTAGCAGCTCACCGTTCGCCAGTCCAGTTTTACTCGTTAAAAAGAAAAATGGTTCTGATCGTCTTTGCGTGGATTACCGCGAACTAAATACAAACACAGTTGCAGAGAAATATCCCTTACCACTAATTAGTGACCAAATATCTAGGTTGCGTGGAGCAAGTTTCTTTAGTTGCTTGGATATGGCCAGCGGGTTTCATCAGATACCTATTCACGCAAATTCAATTGAGCGCACGGCTTTTGTGACACCTGACGGCCAATTCGAATTTCTAACTATGCCCTTCGGGTTAAAGAATGCCCCATCCGTGTTCCAGCGTGCAGTTATGAAAGCTTTGGGTGAGCTTGCCCACTCTTACGTTATCGTTTATATGGACGATATAATGATTATCGCAGAAACAAAAGAAGAAGCTTTTGTAAGGTTAAGGACAGTTTTGAAAATATTATCGCAGGCTGGGTTTTCTTTTAATATCGGAAAATGTTCATTCCTGAAATCTTGCGTTGAATATCTGGGGTTTGTGGTAAAAGAGGGCGAAATAAGACCAAATCCATCTAAGATAAAAGCATTAGTCGCTTTACCGCCTCCGCAGTCTGTTACCCAAGTAAGACAATTTATTGGCCTAGCCTCTTATTTTAGGCAGTTTGTGCCAAAGTTTTCAGAAATCATGAAACCCTTATATAGACTGACCTGCAAAAACAAAATATTTGAATGGAAACTTGAACACGAACAAATTCGTCAAAAAGTCACTAAATTGCTTACAAATGAGCCCGTCCTTGTTATCTTCGATCCTCGGCATCCCATTGAACTGCATACAGATGCCAGTATGGATGGCTACGGAGCAATTCTACTCCACAAAATAGATAATAAACGTCGTGTAGTTGAGTATTACAGCAAACAAACATCCTTGACGGAATCTCGATATCATTCGTACGAGCTTGAAACTTTAGCTGTTTATAACTCCATGAGACACTTTCGTCACTATTTACATGGGCGACGATTTGTTGTTTTTACAGACTGTAATTCCCTAAAAGCTACTCGCAACAAGACTGAACTAACGCCGAGAGTACACCGTTGGTGGGCATATATGCAGTCCTTCGACTTTGACATAGAATATAGACCTGGTGCCAAAATGGCACATGTTGATTTCTTGTCACGCAATCCACTGCCAACTGCTCGGGTTATTACTGGTGAGGAAGAAAAACATGTTCTATTGGCCAAAATAACGGACAACTGGTTACTTGCAGAACAACAAAAGGATTCAGAGATTTCCACGATTGTTGTTAAAATACAGAACAATGAATTGGGTGAGAGCTTGGCAAAAAGTTATGAATTACGCTCGAAAATGCTTTTTCGCAAAATTCAAAGGAACGGTAAAACTCGTTGCCTGCCAGTTGTCCCCAGATCATTCAGATGGTCAGTAGTGAACCATGTCCATGAAGCAGTTGTACATCTTGGGTGGGAAAAGACTTTAGACAAAATGTACGAATTTTACTGGTTTGAGAACATGGCCAAATATGTTCGTAAGTTCGTTGATAATTGCATTACGTGTAAGTTAACTAAGCCTCCGTCAGGAAAATTGCCAATCGAACTCCACCCCATACCAAAAGTAGAAATTCCATGGCACACGATCCATATAGATATTACGGGAAAATTAAGCGGCAAGAGGGATCAAAAGGAATATATTATCGTTCTGATTGACGCGTTTACAAAGTTTGTTTGTTTGCACCACACGGTAAACATAAATAGTGAGAGTTGTATAGACGCCTTGAAGGCGTCAATCTCCGTATTCGGTGTACCAACACGAATCATTGCAGATCAGGGTAAATGCTTTACAGGCTCTTGTTTCAGTGAATTCTGTTCCATGCAAAAAATTCAACTACACTTAATTGCAACAGGGGCTAGTCGTGCCAATGGACAGGTAGAACGTGTTATGAGTGTGCTTAAACGCATGCTTACGGCTGTAGAGAGCAGCCATCGTTCTTGGCAAGATGCCTTAGGAGAGATACAACTAGCTATAAATTGTACTACAAATCGCATAACGAAAGCCAGTCCTCTTGAATTACTAATCGGAAAAGAATGTAGACCATTTAATATGTTACCAATATGTGAACAAGTTAATAAAGTCGATGTAAATATTATAAGAAATATCGCGAGAGAAAATATTAAGAAGAACGCCTTGTATGAAAAAACTAGATTCGATAAGCACAAAGCCAAATTTGATAACTTTGGTGTTGGCGATTATGTTTTACTTAAGAACGAAGAAAGGCACCAAACAAAATTAGACCAAAAATATAAAGGACCTTTCCTCGTGACGGAGGTACTTGAGGGAGATCGTTATATTTTAAAATCTTTAACTAATAAGCGGACTTATAAGTACCCACATGAAGCTTTGCGCAGTATGCCAACAGAGGAGATCCCCAAAGAGTTAGATCTATGTGACGATCAAGAAAACGTTGAAAGAGACGTTAGAAATCCCTTGGTGGATTCCAATGTGGATGAAAACGTTGAAAGAGACGTTAGAAATCCCTTGGTGGATTCCAATGTGGATGAAAACGTTGAAAGAGACGTTAGAAATCCGTTGGTGGATGCCAATGCGAGCGAAAAGTTACTGAGTTGTTTGAAGACTCAAGTGAATGAGAGGAATTGATGGATTTCAATGCGAGATTGGGGACACATGCAACGTCGCCAAGTTGCCAGTGCTAGTAGGTACACGTGTTACTGTGTTGACTTATTTGATGTCTGGTGACTGGCGGCGTGGCGGGTTGAATTGTCCTAGTGTGTTGCTAATAATAACAAACGATCTTCTTGGTACTTCTGTCACTCGAGTTGGTCGATAACAAGAAAAATAAAATTAAAAAAAAAAAAAGATAACCTTTACTAATACTCTGAATTACGTTTAATGTTATCTTTCTAGATTAAGCTTGTTTAATTTCAAAACTTATATTACACACGAGGACGTGTGCTGGTCAGGAAGGCCGTGTCGCATCATTAATAGTCTTATTTTTATTTTCTATGTTTCATCTCTAATAAATAAAATTCGTATCGAGCTGTTCTTGTCTTCGTTTCTTTTTGATCGCTGTTCGCTGTGTTCCGTTATTCGAGTTTAACGGATTTTGCTCTGTTCTACATAGCCTCGGTTCGACGATGCGTTAGAGTGAGACAAATGCTTGTCCTGTGGTGAGTTCGGACCAGCATGTATCAAGCGAGATAGATCGATGTTGAAATGTACACGGGTCACTTATGTTTGAAAACTCTGAGAAAGCGGACGCGTGAATATGTCGCAACCGAGGAAGTGTACGACTCGCGGGCGGAGCGCGGCAACAGAGGACCCCGAAGCAGTTAACTTCCCGACATATATAATAGTGAGCAGGACCACTAATGCCAAAAATAGGAAAAAAATGCACGTGAAAATTAAACTTCCCTCACGTCACCAGACGACTGCACAATCCCACTCTTCCCCTTTGCACCATTCGTCGAAAAACTAACATCTTGACTCTCTCTGAATTGTATTCTGATAGCCTTTTCTATGAATCTCATAACATTGCGTTTAAAGATACTTCGAGTGAGCTGCATATGCGAGGAGACACCGATGCGGAGGACCGTCGAAAACCACCAAACTTTTCAAAAACTTCCGATGGAAGGGGGAGTTTTAAAACTCCCCACAAGGCATTACATGACTGAAACCTTGTTAATTTCGCTAGTCCGTACGATTTATAAGTATCACCAGTTACTTGCTGGGAAATTTAGCTTTTCATTGTCGTGCGAAATCACCCTTTCTCGTGTCTACCCAATAACAGGGACTTACACTCTAAGAGGGTTGATGATCTTGGTATTTATCTGGACCCTAAACTTGAATTATCAGACCATATTTCGACTATTGTCAATAAGGCCAGGGGTTTCCTTGGTTTAATACACAGGAGATCAAAGCAATTTCATGATCCTTACATGACTGTAACATTGTTAATTTCGCTAGTCCGTACGATTTAAAAGTATCACCAGTTACTTGCTGGGAAATTTAGCTTTTCATTGTCGTGCTAAAAGTGCGATTACACACTGAGGTGAAAAAAAAATTAAAAAATTACTAATTATTAATTAAAGAACATAACGAGCCTACTCCCACGAAAGAGTCTGCTCTTTCCTTCGGGATCCACGAAGCTTAGTAGCCGCTTAAGGCAACATCGAGCGAGCGACGTCATGCGCGTATATTCAGCCAGCTTGGCAAGCCAAAGTTATTCAAAGCGGACAGAAAAGGCTAATTTTCTAGTTTGTCCCACAAGAGATGGTTAGAGAGTGAGAAAATAGAATATCAGCTTAAAACAACAAAAACCTGGTGGAGCGGACATAGAGAAACTACAACATACTACAAGAGATACGAAACAAAGCAAAATAGAATACAAGATTCAGAACAGACCCGGACGTGGCCTTGTGTTTCTTGATTTCTTTGAACTGTCTTCTTCAAACTTCAGTTATTGACTGACTGGAACTTCACAATTATGCTAGCACAATGCCTAGACACAGTGAAGGCACGTGTCCATTATTGCCTCATAAATTCTTATTCCCACTAAATTTGTATCGCTCTAACAAATTGTTGAACTGAGGCTGCGCAATTTGTTGAGCTTGTGGATCGTGTGTAAGAGAAAGCACAAGTAGGCAATGGGTACATGAGAATGATGGTTATACATATTTCTATTTCATATTCTTCATAAGTGATGACATAACAATAATGAATCAGTATTAATGGTACTTAACGACTAACAAAATCAATAATTACATATAGCAAAAGGAGACTATATCCTGGTTAATCTAACAGGATTCCTTTTTTTAAGTGTCCAAACTAGTGACAGAGGGTATTTCTTAAACACTCTAAATAGCCATAGACAGAGAATTCCCAAACACTCATGCTATACCGTATTAAGAAAAACATGCCATATTATTAACTCGTTTACACATTAGCGGTGGAATACCTCATTAAAGTACATCAATACTCTTTTCTAATTGGATTCCACCAACTCATCTGGTATTCTTTTAGCATCTTCGTTCACATTGGACCAATGTATCTCTAGTGTCTCTATCAACGCATTTATTCTCATTGCAATCCACCAATGAATCCCTAGCGTCTCTCTCAACATCTTTTATTTCCCACGTATAGTTCTCTGGGAATTTCTTATTTCGGCATACTTCTTATGAACTCAGGCGAGTACTTAAAAGTTCGTTTATTTGCTATAGATTTCAAAATATATCGATCTCCTTCTAGTATCTGTGTCACCAGAAATTGACCTTCTAACTTTTGATCCAACGTTGTTTGATGTATTTCCTCATTTTTAAGCAAAACAAAATCGACTAAATTTAGTTTTTTTATTGTCAAATCGTTCTTTTCCATATAAAAGATTCCTCGTCATATTTTTTGTTCGCCATTTTTTTACATAACTAATATCAACTATGGCCGCCACGCCAGTAGGTATCACAAGGGGATGGTACGCGCCGTAATTGTGACACACTACTGGAAGTGCAACTACACTATCCACGCGAGGGCGGCTGGAAACATTCTCTAAGTTAGGTCATGTCTCTAAGTCTGCTAAGAGTGCTGGCAACTCTCACAAATTTCCACACCTCCGGGCCGGAATAAGGTGTCATTCGACCCGTGCCGAAAGTCTGCCAGGCTGGGGGGCGGAGAGTCCGGGCAAGTGGCGTCCGCCCGGTCTAGTTAGCCTTACCCGGGTACTGCGGATCTCTGCCCGGGTGGACCGTTTATTTCTCCGTAACTCTTAGGGACTATGAACAATAGACCAAAAAACATTAAAATACCGCAGGCCTTGACTGCCGGAAAGGTCGCAAGACAATTCGAGGACCGTCTCCTTGACGGAGAGCGGCCTACTTCGGTGGTAACACCAAAAAAGCACGCCCAGTTGCGGGAGGGAAGAATCGGGAAGCCACACCGAGTCACTCGAATGTGGTCCAAGCCGGCCAAGCGGGACGGGCTAAAAACCCATTACCGCAACTTGGTCAGCCTGGGGCCCGGGATGACCCTAACCGTTAGGGGCTGAGCAGGGCCAGAACGAAGTGGTATCTTCGTTACCTTCAGCAGGGCAAGTCACCCGCAGAAGCTTTGTCTCTGGCCAAGACACCGTAGCCGCTAGAGCAAAAACCCAACTCTGCTTTGAAGCGGGCAAACTCTACCCTGACGCCTCCGACGGAAACGCCTAAGAGGCAGAAGGTGGAGAAGAGCAGGCCACTGACTGCTTCCTTCGATGGCCCAAGTACCTCAAGGGCTGCAAAGGCAACTGAGGTACGCAAGCCATCATATGCGGCCGTAACTGGGGCCATCAAAGTTGTGGTCATACCAGAGGGGTACCCCAAAGTCGTCCTCAGCAGTGAGAACCTCTCACAGCTCGAGGACGCACTACTGGAGGAGATAGTCCTCTCCGGTTGGGATTCTCCAATCAAGTTTGGAGGAATCAAATTCAGGGTGGGTCACCTGATAGTGGACTGGGCAACGCAACCACTGAGTGGCTGCAATTAGCCTTGGCATTGATGACAACTCATGCGCCAAGATTATTTCTAGTGACCACAAGCTGAGCTTCAGGTGCTTCAGACAGGTCGAGACTCCTCGAAATCCACCAGTCTCTGCGGAGAAGCCCAATAAGCTCTCCGAATCCAGGGAGAATCTGGCGGATGATGAGGATCTTGATGCGACCATCATCGAGATGGGGGATCAGACCCCGATATCCTCTCAGGAGCTGGGCAAGGAACTAGACCTGCTGAGTAAGGAAGAAGCGATACCGGCGGATGCTGATCTGGGTATCTCCAAATCAGCAACGCCGACGATGGAGCCGATCATTTAATGGTCGGGAGTACAGGGATAGCTCAGGTGAACATCCATCGCGCAAAGGCAGCCTCGGCCGTGCTGGCAAGGATGTTCACCAAACAACATCTTGGGCTAGCCCTGGTATAACCAGTACCGATCGTGGTAGAAGATGTGGGAGCAGCCAAGAAGACTGTGGTGGCATCGGTATACTTTGCAGGTGACGAGGCGTGCCCACCGCCCTCACTGCACTGGCAGAATACTGCAAGAGGACACACTCACCCATCATCATCGGATGTGATGCAAATGCACATCACGTGATATGGGGCAGCAGCGACGTAAATCTTGGAATTTATCTTGAATAACAATCTAGAAATAATAAATGTCGGCAATGTTCCGACATTTGTTACTAGGGTAAGATCTGAGGTTCTGGACATTACACTTTCCAGCAGATCAGTGGCTTCGCATATAAGCGACTGGCACGTATCTCCTGAGGAGTCAATGTCAGATCACAGAATTATTCGTTTTAACATAGGGCTAAATCTAGAATGTAGCGAGCGTAGGCGCAATCCCAGGAATACGAACTGGGAAGGGTTCAATGCCTCCTTACTGCGGAATCCAGCTTCTGGGGTAACCGGGAAACTCCGTACCACTCTAAAACTGGAGGCCGCCGTAGAAGATATTAACTCGTGTCTTACTAACGCGTTTAGAGAAAACTGCTCCCGTGGTCGAGTCAAGAGGGAAAAAGATGCTCCATGGTGGAACGACCAATTGGAGAAGTTACGGAAAGCGACCAGGCGTCTCTTTAACAAAGCAAAAAGAGAAGGGAAGTGGGGAATAAACTGACCATGTATAACCATGAGATCCGGAAAGCCAAACGAATGAACTATAGAACCTTCTGTAAAGCAATAGTAAACACATGTGAAGGCGCAAGACTTCTTCACAAATAGGTACAAGCTACAGAGAATGAAGGCAATAACCCTGTCAGAATGTCGCATAGAGGCCAGCAAAGAAGTTAAATATCTTGGGATAACCCTCGACTTCAAACTTAGCTTCAAAACTCATGTCGATAACACAATTGATAAGTGCACCAGAGCACCTTTCACGTGTAGGAAAATTGCTGGAAAATCGTGGGGAAGCTCACCACGCATAATAAGATGGCTGTACCTCATGGTAGTCAGACCCATACTAACCTATGGAGTAATAGCCTGGGGTGATAGAGCACGCCTTAGCACCACTAAGGTGAAACTTCATAAGCTCCAAAGAATGGCCTGCATATGCATGACAGGGGCAATGCGCACCTGTCCCAATGCAGCCCTAGAAGTACAAATGGAGATAACGCCGCTTCATATCGTCATTGAATAAGAATTGAGGGAGCAAGAAATGACTGCAACCTCACAAGAAAGGATGCTGAAAGCATAAAAAGGCTGATGCAACCAAGGGATGAGATGCCAGCTGAGCACAGGTTCGCTCAGAACTTCAGCACTCATCTCAGTAATAAAAACAGTTGGACAACCTTGGGGAAAGTACACCCTATGAAACCACAAACAATAAAGTGGTATACAGACGGATCCCTCATCGATGAGGATCCCTCCCTCACTGTGCTATTGGACGCTGTGCGGAGTTTAATCTACAAAGGAACTATCGTGGCAAGGACATTGCTATACTGTCTGATAGTCAAGCAGCCATAAAGGCACTCAGCAAAGCTAATATAACATCTAAGCTAGTAAATGAAGTGAGGACAGCCCTAGACAAGCTAGGAGCAGTCAACAAACTCACAATAAGGTGGGTCTCGGGACACAACAACATCCCGGGAAATGAGCTAGCGGACAACCTATCCAGGAAAGGGGCATAGAACCCTCTAATTGGGCCCGAACCATTCTAAGGCCATTTTAACTGGCCTTCTTACGGGGCACTGCCGACTTCGCAGTCATTTGCATAAGATTGGCAGACAGTGAACTCTGTCGATTCTGTTGCATGGAGGAGGAGAGCTCTGCACATATTATATGTGACTGCACGGCGCTTTCCATCAGGAGGAACAGACTCCTGGGCATGTATGTAGTCCCACGGAAAACAATTGCAGCCCTGAACCCCAATAAAATTCTGGCTTTTATACAGTGCATTGGACTTCAGGGAGATCTTTGAGTCATGAAGGGGTAGTACAATAGATCCTACTGAGTCGCAGTACACATAGAAACCCACTTAATAATAATAATAATAATAATATCAACTATATTATTTTTTTCAACTATAGGTAACATATTAAGAGGCCTTAATTCCTTTCCAATTAACAATTCTACAATTAACAGCTATTTGTATTTCGCGTAAAGCGTCTCTGACTACTTTCAAAAGCAGTTAGCATACGCGTTAACAAACTTATAACTCGTTTATTAAATCGAACTCTATTTTTTGCATATAACGGAAATCGCTGAAATTCGATCCAGTGAAAGATCTAGCCTGATCTGCAATGATTCAAGCAGGAACACCAAATATTAATATTGCTGACTTTACCGCGTCTATACAGCTTTAGCAATTAATATTAATGGTGTGGCGTAAATAAGCACGCCTACTTGAACTATGATATATTCTTTTTCGTATTTTTTGCCACTCAGTTTAATATCGGTAATATCGATATATATAAATTAGTAACTTCCCTGATGGAGGCTCGTTCAGTTTGCAAGTTATACAATTGTCAAAGAATTTACGAACATGTTACGTCATATATTCGAACCAATAAAATTCATACATTTTGTCCAAGATGTACAAAAACTTCGTGGACTTTATTCACTACAGTCCACCAAAAGTTCAGTTATAGTCGGATTGAGAGAGAGGAAATAAACATGAGCCATTTTAGCTCCCGGTCTACCCAGAATATCGAAATCAAACGACTGCATGTAAGTTAACAGCTGAAAAGTACACTCGATATATCGGATTCGGCAATTAAGTAGTTTTATAAAGAATACCCTAGCAACTCAGTGGATTCACACAAACAATGCTGACGCTCCCAAAATGGGTTCAGCACCCCGCGCTATCCAGTGTGTAGCATTGCAATACATGAAATGATGAGTAGGCGTGCCGACCACGATTTTATGGCGTGATACATTGATGCTAGGGTATGCTTCAATATATTTTGTACTTCAGTTCTGTCTAAGATACGAAAGCTTAAGCTTGACCAATAAACATTGCTCCGGCTTTAGCCGGATGTAATTGATATAATTGCCGACCCACAAGGCCGGTGATTAGAGAAGAAGTAAACTCTCCAACAACCAATTGCTTTACTTGGACTTCTGCAGTGGGACATCCAAGTAAAGCAGCTAACCCCGCTGGACTACACTCCAACCTCACACGCCTCCTACATCGACCCGGGACAGAATAACATATTCGGCGCCCAACTTCTTCAGACCAACAACAACAATATTAATCTCACAGGCTAGTTAAGTTACCAAACATGTAAAATATATTGCACATCTTTTGCTTATTTTCTGTTGCGTAAATTAGAAAATTAGGGGCGACAGTCAGCCGTAGACGCATATAAATCTTCAAGCCATCATGGCAGCTCGGCGCATTAACAAGAAGTCTCTATTATCAGAAATAAAATCAAGGATCGGCAAGGGGGCTACTAGTTTCTCGATTTGACTGCACCTACGTGGACTAAACGTCGCTGCGTGTCCTTCGGCAGGGATTTGAGACGGTCATGCAAGGGAACTTAGCCTGATGCAGTATTACGACGACGTAGAAAACCGGTTAACATTATTACAAATAAGATCGTTATGACACACAAACCGGACAGTGCTATTCTATTCAATACTGAGGTTAGAAAGATGCCCTCCAGCGTTCATTGCAGGTCTCAGGAAAGTTTTGGGAGCCATATTCCTACCGGCTCAAGGATTTGCCCTCAGCTTTACCTTCAGCTAGGGAATCAAAGCAATCATATAACGCACTACCTTTGTGCCACGTATGCTAGGGCTTTGAGAGATAAGGCGAATAAATCGAAGCCGCTCCCAAGAACCACTTTGAAAAACCCGCACTTCTATAAAAAACGAAATAGGCTCTAACAGGATAATTCGCCCCCAAGCATACGCAAGGCTCTACTATGGCACAGATTAGACAGCCGACCGCCTTCGGAAGCGGTCAACCCGCAAATACCAGAAGCTAGAGTTTTCGAGGCCATAAAAGGCCAGGTTCCACACGTATGACAGGTCAAAGGCGTCAGAGAGAGCAAAATACCATGCAACAGGCTGACGATAAAAATTACAGAGAATATGAAATCGCCGCCGCAAAGGCAGTTACCGAAATAGATGAGGAGACTGACGATAATGATCAGATCAATTTTTTGGGGAGCGTATCCGTGTGCCGTTCATTGAACGCCAGTTATAGGGGAGACAACTAAAAATTCTAATCGACACAGGGGCGGCGAAAAACTACATCAACCTCATAAAGGAGCTAAAAAATGTGGTGCCGGTCAATTCCCCTTTCACAGTTAGTTTCATTCATGGTTTCAACAGGGCTTACCAGAACTGTTTAATGAACATTTTTGGGAAAACAGCTGCGTTCCTTCTCTTAGACACCATTTCGATGAATTAATTGGATTTGACATTCTAGCTCAACTGGAAGACTGGCGAGACTGGACCTGGATCACTAAGGTAAATGACATTGCCATATTAGAATCTGTACAAATTGAATTTCAAAACATGATCACGAACAGATCTAAGCCATTTACGGCCTCTAAAGAGGTACTGCCATTTAAAACTTCTGTCGTTGCCACAATTTGAACAAGCGACGATAAGCCGGTATATTCCAAACTGTTACCGTATCCCATGGGTGTATCTGAGTTCGTGAAGCGAGAAATCGCAGACTTTTTGCAAAAAGGCATTACTGGAACTTCAAGGTCGCCTTACAATAACCCAACATGGGTTGTGGACAAAAACGGTCATGATGATCTGGGGAATAAGAATAAGCGTTTGGTTATAGACTTTAGGAAACTTAACGAAAAAACCATCGCTGACAAGTACCCAATGCCGAATATTTTTATGATATTGGTAAATTTAGGTAAAGCCAAATACTTTGCAACGCTAGATTTAAAGTCCGGCTATCACCAGATATATTTGGCCGAGCATGACCGCGAGAAGACATCTTTCTCGGTAAACAGCGGAAAATATGATTTTTGTCGACTACCGTTTGGTCCTAGAGAACAAATTGGCAAATCGTGGTACGTTTACGTAGATGACGTCACTATTTCTTCCGAAAAAGAGGAAGACCATGTTATGCACATAGATTGGGTTTTAAAAAGCCTATGTGATGCCAACATGAAGCTGTCCAACGAAAAAACACACTTTTTCAAACAAAGTGTTGCGTATAAGAAAAAGTAAAAGTCATAAAGGAGTACCCAGAACCGACAAATCTGTATGAGCTTAGGTCATTTTTAGGCCTGGCCTGTTACTATCGATGTTCGTTAAAGACTTTGCGGCAATCGCGAGGCCTTTGACAAGCTAGCAGAAAGGAGAAAATGGCTCCGTCAGCAAACACGTGTCTAAGAAAACTCCTATTGACTTCGGTGAATTGCAGCCTTTGGCACTCGCGGTGTCCGATCGCAATCCTAATCCGAAGATAAAAAGATGGAAAGCGTTCATAGAGGACCATAACGCGAAAATTATAGAATAATTATATAATAACAATTACCAGCCGGGGTAGAGAAAATAATGTGACCGATGTTCTCTCCAGGCAGAATATTAACGCCTTACATAATGAGCCTCAGTCAGACGCTGCGACTATTCACAGCGAACATTCTGACATACACGGTCGAAACGACAGATCATTTCAGAAAAAGCATGTTTCCAGATAAAACGAAGCTTATAATTGTTTCTTAGCAAAACTCGCCGACAGAAGCAGCATTTTAAAAATGGTCAAAGAAGTTGTGAACCTCGACGTCATATATGCGAAACATTGCGACCTACCCACTCTGGCAAGCTTCCAGCATACCTTAATTGCTTATTTCCCGCCTACACAGTTTGGACGTTATTAATAGAAAAGAACCCTTTCTAAAGTTGGTGATCCACATAGGTAACCATAGGCCACTTTAGAGTTGATGAATAGCGCAGTGAGGGGAACACCCTGATAGCAACGACCCGTGCAGGAGGAGCTCCAGGCTTTCGACATCCCCCACTAACTAAGTCGGTAACCTGACTCAGGGTGACGGAATCTAGCCGCCGTTGACTAGCGACAGTGCACTGCTGCTGTAGAGGTGGAGAACTTGGCTCCTACAGCATGTCATAACCGAGACCAGCCAGAAGACGATAGACCACATTTTCGGTCTTCTCACTCATCGGTCTTCCGACCTGACCACGGCACTCCAGAATAAGGACCTGAAGTGCATACTCACCAGGATGAATGGCAAGAAAAATACCCTGTTTTCCGCATTTCAGACTCAACGGCACGTTAACACTTAACAACAGGGCGATAGAGTTGTACGAAGGGGCCACTAGCGAGCACCGCTTGACGAGCAGTGCTACCCACACTGGGGCACAAAAGGCTATCAAAAAGGCTCGTCACAATGCGCAGTGGCAAGTCGCCAAAGTTCCGGCACACAAGCCGAGCAACCACATGACTGGTGGCAACGGAGAAGAAAAAGCGACATCCAGAGCAAACGAGTCCAAGCCATCTGTCGTTAAGAATGCTAACACGGGCTCAAAGTGGGCCAAGCTGAAGCGCCTGCGTAAAACCTGAGGCACTGATCTTGAAGAAGACGGAGTTAGGCTTCGTACGCAGAGATGCTCCAGAATCTAAGATCGGACCCGAGCCTTAGCAAACTGGGCAGACACGTCGGCAAAATTTAGAGAACGCAGTATGGTGAGCTGTTGCTTGAAGTAGAGGAAAAAGCCCCGGAGAGCGTTCCCAAGTACAAGAGCGATCTAGAAGCGGCGTTTAATGATTTGGCCTCTGTGCGCACGGGAGCTCAAAAAATAGCTCTATCCTGCAGCGGACTGGCCGACGCTACAGCAGAGGAGCTCCAGAGCTGCATGGTCGCCCAATTCCAGGGCCAGAGGATATAAGGGGCCTTCGCAGGATGCGGGATGCCTCAGATAGCTGCAGATAGCCTCAGTGCTGATGAACGCAAACGATGCGATAGCGGTCCTAAAACAGGCCACCTTAACAGGGCGTCCGGCTAACTAGATGCTACAAGTGTCTGGGCTACGGACATCTAGTAGCGACCTGCAATGACACTGATAGGGCAGACTGCTGTCTTAGATGAGGTGAGCGTGGGCACAAGGCAAAGGGGGGCGTTGCAGCACCAAAATGCCTGATCTGCAGCAGCGAGGTGGACAGAAACCACCGACGGCTAGCTTGGCGTGCCCGACCTACAGAGCGAGCCTTAAAGAAGCTAAGAGCCACCACAATGCACTCCCATATAAGCGTAATACAGCTCAATGTTAATCATTGCGCAGCAGCTCAGAGCCTCCTGGCTCAGACTGCGGCGGAGCGCAGACATCATGCTCCTAAGCGCACCTTACGTCACTGGATGGGGACAATCCTCCATGTTCCTAGACGAGTCAGGTAAAGCAGCTATCAAGTGTTGCAGCTCTCTCCACGTTCACCTATGCGGGGAATTGCATATGCGAAGGTAACACACATAAATATGTACAGCTGCTATGCTCCGCCTAGCGACACCCCCGACCAGTTCGAGGAGTTTCTAGAGGCACTGGGCCATGCGAGAGGGCAAAGACCGATGATCATTGCCGGTGATTTTAATGCCTGGGCAGTGGAATGGGGCAGTACTGTATCCAACCTCAGAGGCTGAGAAGTGATAGACGCTATGGGAATACTGGACCTGATACTGCTGAACTACGAAAGGAAGCCGACGTTTAACAACGATAGGGGTATGTAATTTATTGACGTTACCCTTATCAGCAGAGGGCTAGAGGCTAACAATAACTGGATGATCCATGACGTCGTAATGCTGAGTGACCACGCTCTGATTTCCTTCAGTCTTTATACGGAGGGCAAGAACAGCCGGACAAGCATAGAACAACAGGAAGATCGATGAGGACATGCTGGCGTACCAAATCGATTTCCTGATAATCCCAAATGGGGATGCAGAGAGTATGGCGGCTGACCTCATTTTTCCCCACGATTTTCCGTGCGTCACAGAACCTGAAGTCGTCGAGCCAGCCAAGCGCATCAAGCCCAATAAAGCCCATGGACGAGATGGTATTCCTGGAGCTGTTATTAAAGCAGTGGCGATGGGTAGATCTGATATCTTCAGGGCCGCCTTCCAGCAATGTCTTCTGGACGGAATCTTCCCAACAAGGTGGAAAAGCCAGAAACTAGTCCTGTTGCCGAAAGGCATGGGACCAGCATATAGGACATAACTGGAAAACTGTTCGAACGTATTCTGTACACTCGAAGAGGCGATCAACGGCCTAGGAAGTCAGCAATATGGCTACCGGAAGGGAAAAAGTACCCTAGAAGCTCTCTCGGCCGTGATTAACATCGCCCAGTCCGCTTTGCTGGTGATAGATGGATAAGAGTCAGAAAGGAATACTGCGCAAATCGACGTAAGGAACGCCTTCAAAACCAACTGTATGGGGATCCCGGAGTACCTGAGGTTAGTTGTTGGCAGCTACCTTAGGGATCGTGTCCTATGGTACGATACGAAAGCTGGCCCAAAAATATACCGAGTTTCGGCAGGTGTTCCCCCAAGGAACATTATGTACGATGACATCTTAGGCATCCGCAGGCCCTTTTGCTGACGATGTGAAAATTACAGCATTCGCCAAAATAATGGCAGAGTTGCACGATAAATGTAACACCACGATTGAGCTGACATCCCCTGGCTCGAGAGTGCCGGGCTAGCAATAGCGGCTCACAAGACTAAGGCAGTTCTATTAAGCAGCAGGAAAAAGGTGGAGAATGTGCTAGTCTCTGTCACTGGGACAAAGGTGACCTCCCAAGACTCCCCAAAGTACCTGGGTGTTATGATAGACCAAAGACTATTGTTCAAGAACGACGCGAGCTACGCCAGCAAGAAGGCAGTCACAGCTTCTGGTAAGCTTTCAAAATGACTCAATTGCTCATTTCCCAGCTACACAGTTTCACTATTGTATTCAGGTTTCGCTAACGAGCAGTTAGAAATTATCACGGCAGAACACAATCGTGCGCCAAAGCGGATCAGGAAAATGCCAAGCAAGTACTCCGCGATCATTATTTCCCTAAAATGATCAGCTTAGCAAAAGAAGTTGTTGCAATTGCACCAAAGCCCAGAAAAGCGAGATCTGAGAAACACACATACCTAGTTACACCGGCGACATTTCCTAACATGGAATGGTCCGTCATTAAAATATACAACAGAATTGCGCGAAGCTTAGATTTTTTGGGGACAGACTTTTTTTTTAAAATCAGGATGTCAGAAGTTCAGAAATCTTAAAACAGATAAAAGAGCTAACCGACACCATTAATAAAATTATCAAAGCCCGAAAAAACGACTTGGTTGACAGCCCACACATTTTTACGAGGCACTTCTAAAGAGAAATAAAATGCTGACAACAGAAAAACATAATTTAATTCTCACTGTAACATTGACGATATTGATATTTTTCAAAATGTGGGCGCGGCAGTTTTGGGAAGTTTTAGGGCGTTAGAGACGGCATGTCTACATGGGTCAACAAACGTGCGCTGCGTCTTTGTCTCTAAAATCTGTATTCCTGAGATCGAGACCTTCATATGGAGAGATGGACATGGCCTGATCGACTCGGCTATTGATCCTGATTAAGAATATATAGTGGAATATTTAGGATCATGCCGATCTGAAATCACTCATTGAACAAGACACATCAGTAGTTAGTTTATTAGAATACAACATTTACAACATTTCATACTGAATATAATGATACGAAAACATTTAATTTTAAACATTCTAAGCTTTTGTGGCACAATTGCTATGCAGACTTACCATTTCTTAGCTAATTCCTTGTAAGCTTCTCTTATTTCGTATGTTGTTGCCATTTTTGTTATTCCCAGTATAGCGTATGGGTCATTTAACGAAGAACAAAAGCGTATATTGGATGTTGTACACAGGACCAGAATGGTTATTATATAATTACTTCTAAAGAATGAAATCATCTTTTAAACTTCAACTGTAAGTACAAACATTAAGTAAAACAATTAATATTGATATCGGAGTTTTTAAAATCTTAAATTTGATGAAAGTCAGTTTTTCTCTTAATTTTAAATGAACCAATATGATTTTATTATTACACAATACTTTTACATGACTAACAGCAGACACATTTTTGTAATATCCATTGCCTACTCGTTACAATGTCTTATAGCGAGAGCAAAAAGACAAATGTGAGGAATTCAACATATGCGTATATTCTATATTATTAATCAACACAAAACAAGAGAGGAGGCTTTAGTCAAGTTCCCCGCCTATCAGATAACCGTTACTCAGCTAGTGTGAATGCAAACGCGAAATTTCATAATTTTTCTGGGATATCGATAAATATTAGGGAATAAAATAAAAAAACATTTCAAAATTGTTCAAAAGTGTGGGCGTGTCTGGTTTGGTGGCTTTAGGGCGTTAGAGTGGGCGTGGCAAAAAGTTTTTTGGAGGGAGGCTTCATACTTCAAAGCGAACGGTCGTGTTTTTTTTTTTGCGCCCCGATTTTTATTTTGTGTTTGTCAAACCAGCCGTGGTTTTTAATAATCTTCTTTAATTATCATATATTTTAAACATAATTATTAAAGATCCGTTCGCTTCACGAGTGATTCTTTGTGATTTGTGCAGTAGTTTAAACAAATATACAAAGTCTTTTGTTTACTCTCTCTTTTGTGCGTTGTTCGTAGTGCTGTTTGGTGTCGTATTTTGCAAGCACATAAACTGCACTGTGAACCTATTCTCCCGCTCTCACTCTCTTTCGCTCCCCCACACAAAATCTAAAATTTCTGAGTGTGCAGACTGCTCTAGTGCGGTTCTTTTAACAGCTCGCTTAAGTTTTTGATATTTGGCTGAGCAGCCCAATATGATTTGTTGGCTATGTGATAGAATGGTGCATACTAAGTGGGCTGGTTTTAATGGCCGTACAAGTGATGACCTAGCAAAGGGTAAAAATCTAAATTACTGTTGTGATGCTTGCCTTGTAGTTGTGAACGAGATGAAATCGTTTATGCGCCAAACTAAAGGTGGCTTGAAAGAACTGATCAACAGTTTTGGCGTAGCTAGAGATAGTTTTCGTCGAGCCGATGATCTTCTTTCCGCGCTTAATTCACAGTTTAATGGCCTTAAGCTATTACATGAATCTCCAAAGCGCAAAAAAGCCGCTGGTGGTAGGCTGCATAAGGCCACGCAACCACGGGCAAATGATCAACAGGACTCCACAACTTATCAGATCAGTTGTCTTATATAGTATACAAGACAAAACAAAAGCCGATAATATAAAAGTGGAAAAATTTAAATTTTCTTCCGCTTGGGACATATCATCTTTCAAGATAACTGTCCCAAACGACCATTTTTCGACCATATGTTCGGGTGATTTTTGGCCGGATAGTATGGTGGTAAAAGAGTTCGAAGCTAAGATCAAAAATAGGAAAAATGGGCCCGTGGGAATTAGACTTCATTCACGCCTCTTCATCTTCTTCCTCTTTTTTAAAAAACTAACAACGAATCTTACATTTCCTATCAAAATGCTAGAGGCTTGCGTAGCAAACTAACGAAATTGTATTGTGATAGTCTTTCATTTGCATCCCATATTATAGTGCTCACAGAGACTTGGTTAAAGCCGGAGATACTTAACTCCGAAGTCTTCCCAGGTATGTACACTATATATAGGTTTGACCGTCCCTCCAGACGGGGAGGTGGAGTCTTAATTGCGGTTAGATCTACCCTCTCGTCGGAATAAGTTACTTTTTGACGAGTCCCGTAACTCTGAATTCTTACGCGTAAAGCTGTCATTTTCCGACAGATCAGTTTACATTACGTGCTCGTATATTCCACCGTCTTCTGAATTCTCAGAATATCAGAATCATCTGTCCGCTATCCAATCCATCTTAAATAAACTGTCTGGCAGTTACCAATTGGTAGTTCTAGGTGATTTTAATATACCTGGCACAACGTGGTCCCCAGAAGAAAATTCGAATATTCTTCTTCCTTTAGCACAACATGAATTTATTGACGACTTGCTCGACTTATCGTTGTCGCAAGTTAATTATATTCGAAACTCTCTTGGTCGACTGTTGGATCTATGTCTTGTAACAATTCCAGAAAGTGTGTTTCTGTCTAGGGTAGCACCTCTTACTCAATCTGAAGAGATGACAGAGAAGTCAACAAAGCGAATTCACTGTTTTCGCAAGGCAAATTTTCGGAGGCTAAACAATTTTATAGCTGGCTTGAATTGGTCCGATCTTTACTCCTGCAACATAATGGCGGATGCGATTAATATGTTTTATACCGCAATTAAATCATTTTTTGACTCTTGTGTTCCGATGTACTATCCGTCAATCCCTAAACCTCCTTGGTTTAATAAAGAGTTGACACACCTTAGAAATGTAAAGTCCAGACTCTATATGAAATTTAAAAATACCGGTTCTCAGTCCATCCTTTGTAAATATTTAAGCGCTCGGTTAAACTTTACCGTGCTTAATGCTCAGTGCTACAAAAATTATTTGAACCGTTGTAAGTTCCAGTTTGCACAGGATCCGAAACAGTTTTATAATTTCGGTAGCACTAAGCTAAAAACAAGTTCTTACCCTTCCTCGATATTTTTTGAAAACACTACGGTTACATCGGATCAAGCAATAGCCGATCTATTCGCCAAGTTTTTTCAAACAAGATATTCTACTTTACTTCATTCTGAATCTTATATTCTGTCCCACTATAAACGAAAGCTCACTGCTTAGCGATCTTCAGCGTGTTAAACCGGTCTATTCGCCAGGTCCCGATGGAATCCCTGGCTGTGTGCTCAGATTCTGTGCGGAAGCCTTGTGCAAGCCTCTACTGAAACTGTATACCTTACCTCTGGAATCTTCACACTTTCCTAATATATGGAAGGAGTCCTTTGTGATTCCTCTTCACAAAACTTTTCGAAAATGTTATCACTCCTCATTTGCAGTACCTTTGTAGATCAATCATAACACCGTGTCAGCACGGTTTTATGCAACGCAGATCAACAACCGCTAACCTCTTAGAGCTAACTTCTTTCGTAATACAATAACCTTTAAACAGATGTAATCTGCACTGACTTTAGTAAATCATTTGACTCTGTTAATCATTACCTTCTAGTAAGGAAACTTGATCTATTAGGTTTCCCTGTTGATCTTCCAAATTGGATTTCAAGCTATCTGAATGGCAGGACGCAAAAAGTCCTCTTTAAAAATTCTCTGTCTTGTATTTTCCGAGTCACATCCGGTGTCCCACAAGGGAGCCACCTTGGTCCGATTATTTTTACCTGATTCATTAACGACCTTCCCTTAGCAATAAAACATTCGCGTGTACTTATGTACGCAGACGACGTTAAATTATGCCTCCAGCACAAGGACATTTCGCGCCACTTGGACTTACAATCCGATCTAGAAAGCTTTCAAATATGGTGTCGTAATAACGTATTAAACATAAATGGCTCCAAGTGTAAAGTTATGACCTTTTGTTGTGTCAACCCAATACGCACGAATTACACTCTAAGTGGGACAGAATGATCTTGATGATTTTGGTGTTCTTCTGAACCCTAAACTAAAATTTTCTGACCATATTTCGATTATTGTCAGTAAGGCCAGTGGTGTACTTGGTTTGACCTTACATGACTAAAACCTTATACGCACGACTTACACTCTAAGTGGGTGCTCTCTGGACAGAATAACACGAGTTGATGACCATGGTGTTCTTCTGGACCCAAAAATTAAAATTTTCTGACCATATTTCGTCTATTGTCAATAAGGCCAGGGGTGTGCTTGGTTTTATAAAAAGGTGGTCTAAGGAATTTTATGATCCTTACATGACTAAAACCTTATTTATTTCGTTAGTCCGTCCGATTCTCGAGTACGGATCACCTGTTTGGAGTCCACAATACGCAGTCCACTCGGACCGCATTGAATCGGTCCAAAAAAACGTCTTACTTTTTGCCTTGCGGCGCCTAAATTGGGATACAAACCATATATTACCTCCTTATTCCAGTAGACTACTTTTAATTAATTTACCATCCCTAGCTAACCGTAGAACTATGCTTGGAACAGTCTTTATTTGTAAGCTTATTCGTGGTGATGTTGAGAGTCCCGACATGTTTAGTCGGCTTAACTTCTGGGTTCCAAGTAGATTCACTAGTAACTATATACCCCTTATCTTAAATCATTGTAGATCTAATTATGAGTTGCATGACCCTTATAGAGTTTTATGTTCTGACTATTATATACTTTATCCTATTATCTGTAATCTTCACTCTCTGCCGCTATTAAAGCAATCGATTTTATCTTTTCTATTACATAATTAGATCCTACTAACACTAATATTTAACATAGTTATTCCACATTATGTTCATTTCCTCGTCTCTGTTCCCTTTTCTATAGGGCGCCTATCTTCTCGCGAATCGAGCCGTACGATACACGGCAGCGACCCTGGGTCGGTTGGGCGGGAGGTGTGGCCGTGTGACCCGTGCGAAAAAAATAATCGATAGAAATTTACACGACTAATAAAATTATGAAAAATACCAAAATTGTTCAAATTGTGGGCGTGGCAGTTTTGGGAGGTTTTAGGGCGTTAGAGTCGGCGTACCTACATGGGTCAACAAACTTGCGCTGCGTCTTTGTCTTTAGAATCTGTATTCTTAATCTCCACCTTCTAGCTTTTACAGTTCCTGAGATCGAGACCTTCATACGGACAGATGGACATGGCCAGATCGACTCGGCTATTTATCCTGATCGAGAATATATGATATAGTGGAATATTTAGGTATTTAATAGAATAACAAAATATATGATTTTATGTATATGCATTTTATTTATGTATTTTATTAGGTTTATTTCATCTTGATTACACCATATAAATTATTATTATGTTCTAGATAACCTTAAAGATCTGCGAAGCTTTACATATGATATTTGTTCATCGGTAACTTAAGCTTTCTATTGATTAATGGTTTGTGTCTTTACTATGAGTCTCTTGAATAGTGAAGCTTTTCCAAAGATCGGTTTAAGTTTTTCATTTGGAGAATGAATATATGTCACTTTATAGATTTTATATGGTCGGATACGCTTCCTTCTGCCTGTTACATACTTTTCATCGAATCTATTATACCCTCTTACTCTACAAGTAAGGGGTATAAAAATGTGAAAGATTATATTTATTCTCGACTTTGTTTTACATTCTTGTTTAAAAGTGTGGGCGTGACTGGTTTGACAGCTTTAGTGCGTTAGAGTGGGCGTGGGAAAGAATTTTTTGGGAAATCGGTAGAAATTTACAAGAATCATGAAAAAAATATCGAAAAATGTTTCAAAAATGTAGGCTTAGCAGTTTTAGGGCGTTAAAGTGGGCGTTGCAAAAAGTTTTTTTTTTTAAATCGATAGAAATTTACAAGACTAATAAAAATGATAAAAAAAAATATCAATACATTTTTTAAAAGTGTGGGCGTGACAGTTTTGTGCGGTTTGTGGGCATTTAACTCTACGATTAACGGGTATAACAAAGAACTTTAAATTGTAAAAACCTCATATATATACCAAAAATAATATTTAATTTTGAAACTAACAACAATTGCAGATGTGGAAGTAATAGCAACTGAACATAATACATTAAACTTCTCTAAAAGAGTTATTTATTGCAACGACCTTAGACACATGGACGATGTCACAATTCTACAAGAGTTAAAACCACAAAAAGGAACTGACGTTAAACAAATAATGAAGCGACAATGCCCAACTCTAACTCTGACAGCAACAACATCACCTTAGTTGAAACTGGATTGATTAATATAACCTTTGTGTCGCATAAGCTCCCTCAAATATTACGAATCGGTTACGAAACAGTCCGAGTACGAGACTATATCCCACTCCCATTTCGATGCAAAAAAATTGTTTAGAAATAAAACACACTACTGACGGAGAAAAATGCACAAACAAAAAAAAACTGCTTAAATTGCCTAAACAATCCAGAACTTAACCATCAACTCAGCCCAATTGACCGCAAATGCCCTACGTTCATAAAAGGAATTAGCAGCCATTAAAACTACACAAAATGTTGACCACAAAACTGCCCAAGGTTTCCAACCGAGGGACACCCATGCCAAAACACTTACAAACGGCACAACCCAGATGACAACAAACACTCCATCACCTAATATTCACACAAACACAACCCAATCACAACACCAAAATCCGCACCACACACACACATCAGCAGCACAAAACACTTCATCTAAGACACCAACAACTGAACCAGCCAAAACAACTTTACTATCCAACCAACCACTCCAACACCATCACCACCACAGCTACGATAAACTAGAAGACATGGATACTGACCCCACACTTACCAGAAAACCATCTACGCCATACTCACCACAACTCACCGAAGACCTAAAAATAAAAATCTTCCCGAAAGACAAGTCTAACAACTTTCCTACAAGCCTCAAAGCATCCAAAATAAAGGCCAAAGCTCTAAACCAAAACAAGCACACTAACAACAACGACAGCGAATCCATATACATACACAAAACTTAAGACTAAACCGTTAACATTACCTCTCTAACTATAATCCAATGGAATTTAAAAGCATATGTAAACAACTACAGCCAACTCCTTATTCTAATCAAAAAATACTCCCCTCATATAATTTCCTTTCAAGAAACCCATATACAATACACTCATAACATTCCAACCCCAACAAACTGCAAACTATTAACAAATATTGCCACCAACAGATTTGGGGGCGTAGCACTGCTAGTGGACAAGTCAATCCAATACACAATCCACATTACTAACCAGACACTCCAAAACACATTTAATATACAACAAACACCCTCTCTAATTACGGGAGATTTTAATGGATGGTACCCATCCTGGGGCTCCCCAACAACAAATAATAACTCAAAGATTCATTGACAACAAGCACCTTATTCTGTTATTCTGTTAAACACTATACATACACACACATAGACCTCACACTCTGCTCTCCAATCCTAGCCCCCCACGCCAAGTGTTCCACCATTTCCCTATTATCACAACACTATTCCCAACAACCAATCCACAAAATTCAACAGACCCTTTTTTAAACTCAAAGAAGCCAACTGGGAGCAGTTCAACGCACTTACCCACCAAACCAACAAGAAATACCCCACCTCCCACAACGTAAACAAAGAAGCCGCTCTAATCAATATAATTACTCTTTATAGCGCAAACCTCTCCATCCCACAAACCTCACCTAACACACATCCATACAGGGTTCCATGGTGGAATAAACACCTCGACCAATTACGAAAAGAAAAACAACTTGCCTGGAAAAAACTAAACCGCACAATTACTGTTGACAACATTCTAGACTATAGACGCAAAAACGCAATATTTAGATACGAACTAAAAAAGAGGAAAAAAGAAGCTTCCAGCTCTTTCACCTCAACAATCCAACCCACAACTCCCTCATCCAAAATATGGGCCAATATAAGACGCTTCTGCGGACTTAACCCAGCAAAACAAATTCATGCCATCACAAACCCAGTAAACAATGAGACTAAATTGGCTAGCAACGAAATTGCTAACATATTCGCACAACACCTTTCTGACCTTTCCGGCGACTGGAACTTTTCAGAGGAGTTCCGGAACAATAAATATAGAAATAACCTACATCTCTACACCCCCTCTTCAATAGCCCAAACCATAGAAGAGAACATAACTTATCTAGAACTTAGCTCAGCACTACAAACATTAAAAGGATGTGCTCCAGGACTAAATAGAATCTCTTATGAAATGATCAAAAATAGCTCCCACACAACAAAAAACAGAATAACGAAACTATCCAATGAAATATTCAATAACCACATACCTCAAGCCTACAAAACAAGCCTAATCATCCCAATCCTCAAGCCAAACACCAATCTCCCTCAACTGCTGTATAGCAAAGACACTTGATAAAATAATAGCGAAAAGACTCTGGTGGCTAGTGACATATAACAATCTAATTAACGACAACCACTTCGGATTCAAAAAAGGCAAATCGACTTCGGACTGCCTACTCTATGTAGACTATCTCATAACGAAGTCAAAAATGCACACCTCCCTCGTCACTCTTGATTTTTCAAGAGCCTTCGATCGAGTAGGTGTGCACTCCATAATCCAGCAATTGCAGGAATGGAAAACGGGCCCCAAAATAATAAAATACATTAAAAACTTCATGAGTAACAGGAAAATAGCTGTCCGCGTCGGTCCGCATACATCAAACCCATTACCCCTAGTCAACGGAATCCCACAAGGTTCACCCATATCCGTAATACTTTTCCTCATAGCATTCAATAAATTATCCAACATCATATCCCTACACAAAGAAATTAAATTTAATGCATACGCCGACGACTTCTTCCTTATAATAAATTTCAACAAAAACACAAATACAAATTTCAACTTAGATAATCTATTCGACGATATAGAAAATTGGTGCTCCTACTCAGGGGCATAGCTATCCCTATCCAAATACCAACACCTCAACATATGCAGAAAACACATGCAAGATAAGCTGCAATAACATACAAATTCCTACCGTTACTTCCTTAAAAATTGTAGGAATGACCTTAAACAACAAATACAAATGGAACACACACATAAACATACTTCTACCCAAACCACTTAATAAGCTAAATAAAATAAAATGCCTATCTAGTCTTAAATTTATTGCAACACGCATACACTACTCAATGTCGCAAAGGCAACGGTTATGCCAAGCTACAGTATGGTTTGTTTTGCTCCCAAAAGCATTTTAAACAAAGTAAAAACATAATTTAACTCCGCAATCCGTCTAGCTCTCTGAGCCTATCGTTCTACCCCAATAAATAACTTACTTTACGAATCAAATACTCCCTCTTTAGAAATGAAACGAGACCCTCAAATAGCCAAACTATCTCAAAACCTAAACTTCTCCAAAAACACACCAATACATAAGTTCGTTTAGCATAAAAAAACTAAAAAGAAAAAAACACGAATAATAGACCGAACAATCAAGCTTAGCCTAGAACATTATCTACTCTACAAACCAGTAAAACTCCATAAATACAGGCCATCATGGACCCTCCCCAATCTAATAGACACATCACTCAGAATCCTCCGAAACAATCGCCATCCTAGAAGCAATAGAACTTATTAAAAACCAAAGAGACAAATTTATTATCTGCTCCGACTCCCTATCAACAATAGATTCAATCCAAAACACAAATAATAACAACTTTTACCCCAGCAGAATACGATCGCTAATAACGCAACATGCACCTAAAATTAAAATAATGTGGATTCCTGGACATTCAGGAATAAAAGGAAATGAACTAGCCGATCAAGCTGCAAAATCAGCAATCAATATGCCACTTATCCTCACCCCAAACATAAATACCACAGATATAAAAAAAACAGCTTAAAGCCGACCTTGCTACGAAAAATAAAGAAAACATAATAAACTGCATAATTGGTCCATGGTACCAATCTATTAATACGAACACCTTACACACATGCGATTACCTCAAACAATCTCACCCAAATTGGACCAGACTCGAACAAATAAAAGAAAACGACTTCGACTAGGACACACAAACATAACCCACCAACACTACCTAAATCCCAATTCAATACCAACTTGTCCGTTTTGCCAAGGTGACATTTCTTTAAACCACATATTAAACTCATGCCCATCCCTCCTACAAGCCAAGCAAGATATATTTAACAACACAAACCCTCTAGACCTTCTTAGCAAACCCAATCCAGATAACATACAAAAACTGATACTTTTCCTCAAAAAAACCAAATTATACCACAAAATCTAAAAAGAAAACAGGCAATGGTACATAAAAAGACAGCAATTAGTTAGCAAATTAGATATTAACTAAATTAAGATATAATAACATTGTAAATAAATATAGCTGTAAGCCCCGTAGCCAATGCTATACTATCTAAGTTAGTCTAGTTTTGTAAACTATTCATAATAAATAAATAAAAATAAATATTAAATAGGTATCTGAAAGACCGATGATCATTGCCGGTGATTTTAATGCCTGGGCAGTGGAATGGGGCAGTACTGTATCCAACCTCAGTCGTCACAGAACCTGAAGTCGTCGAGCCAGCCAAGCGCATCAAGCCCAGTAAAGCCCCTGGACGAGATGGTATTCCTGGAGCTGTTATTAAAGCAGTGGCGTTGGGTAGACCTGACATTTTCAGGGCCACCTTCCAGCAATGTCTTCTGGACGGAATTTTCCCAACAAAGCCAGAAACTAGTCCTGTTGCCGTAAGGCATGGGACCAGCATATAGGACATAGTTGAAAAACTGTTTGAACGTATCCTGTACCCTCGAATAGAGGCGATCAACGGCCTAGGAAGTCAGCAATATGGCTACTGGAAGGGAAAAAGTACCCTAGAAGCTCTCTCGGCCGTGATTAACATCGCCCAGTCCGCTTTGCTGGTGATAGATGGCTAAGAGTCAGAAAGGAATACTGCGCAAATCGACGTAAGGAACGTCTTCAAGACCAGGAGATGGCCCCTAATCCTCGGAGCCACGAACTGTATGGGGATCCAGGAGTACCGAGGTTAGTTGTTGGCAGCTACTTTAGGGATCGTGTCCTACGGTATGATACGAAAGCTGGCCCAAAAATATACCGAGGTTCGGCGGGTGTTCCCCAAGGAACATTATGTACGATGAGATCTTGGGCATCCGCAGGCCCTTGGGAGTAGTGCTGCACTGTTTTGCTGACGATGTGAAAATTACAGCAGTCGCCAAAATAATTGCAGAGCTGCACGATAAATGTAACACCACGATTGAGCTGACATCCCGTGGCGCGAGAGGCAGTTCTATTAAGCAGCAGGAAAAAGGTGGAGAATTTGCTAGTCTCTGTCACTGGAACACAGGTGACCTCCCAAGAGTCCCTAAAGTACCTGGGTGTTATGAAAGACCACACGTGTTATTCAAGGACCACGTGAGTTACGCCAGAAATCACAGCATTCACAGCTTCTTCATTGGCTAGACTGATGCCCAACGTCGGTGGACCAAGATATCCTGCCAGGAATCTGATGTTGTCAGTAGCAAAAGCTTCGCTGCTTTATGCTGCACCAATCTGGAGCAATGCCACTAGCAGGGGTTCATACCTGAAAGGAGCGCGCTCGGTGCTACGGTCCATGACCCTCAGGCTCATTAGAGGATTCAGGATCATAGCCGAAAACGCGCTAGCTGTGGTAGGCTTGCCGCAAATTGATCTGGAGATCAAGGCTTTCAGCCTAATGCGGGGTGGCGCTTCCCGGCTAGAGGCACACGAGTGGCTGCTGGGTGAGTGGCAGAACACATGGGAATCCCTGCAACGGGCGAGGTCTTACCAGTTCTTCCCTGAGTTGGCGGTTTGGACAAAGTGCCAACACAAATTGGACTACCACTTAACCCAGTACCTCACAAACCATGGCTGCTTTCGGGCCTATCTACTCCGGTTCCGCCATGTAGAGCCAACCCTGTTCCAATGTCAACAGCCAATGCCTGTTCTGCGTCGATTGTAAGGAAACAACAGATCATATGCTAATGCAATGCTCCAGGCTTGCGGTGGAGAGGGAGCGGCTAAAGACGCTATCAGGTACCTCCTCAGCCCAAGTGGCTTGTTCGCGGCTATGTTGGCAAACAGCGAGGCATGGGAGCTGGAAAACAGTCTAATCAATAGTATGATGAAATGAGTCCGATCAGACGAAATGACCAACAGAGTGGGTGGCTAAATCAAAACAACAGTCATGTGTGGTGGAGGGTGATAAATACTACCACAGCGTACCCGGCATGTCATAAAAGGCGACTAAGGTTGGAAGGAGGAGCCCCCATGGCCTACACTTCCTGCTTATCGAAGCCATACGAGATATATAAGAGGCAGTCCCGGTGAGCGTGCAAGGACATAAGAGCACACGGAGGTTTTTGTCTTAGTTCGTAGGCATAATTCCACTAGGGATTATGAATCGTGCAAGGACGATAGGTGTCATTTTTAGAAGATTTAAATTTTCCTAATAATAAACCACTTCGGCAGTTGCTGCCTGGACGATAAAAAAAGTACCCATACCTTCCTTATGGCCATCGTTCCGCCTTGACGGGGGAGGAGTTATCGGTGACGGCACAAGTACGCCTTCACCTCTCCCGAAACCACCACGGGCAGAGCGACCAGCAAGCGGAGCGTATCGCCCAGCGGAGTCAGAATTCCGAAGAACTGAAGTATTGAAGTACTGGAGGTGGTATCCGGTCAAAACTACCAAATCAGGAGTTTCGCAGCAGCAACGAATTGTACACTAGGCTAACCAAAAAGATTGCTACAAAATAAAAATGCAGTCTTACGGAACCAACCAAAAGATTGGGTCGTGTGTCTCCTCACATTTCTTTAAACTCAGCTTAAGAATAAAACCCTCGCACGGCGTAACTGGCATGCGTAAGCGACTTAATGGCAGAGCGAACAGCACAACGCTAAGCGACGCGTGAGTACTAGAGACAGAGCAAGGGGACGAGCTTAGATACTCACAGCTTTTCTTCATAAATAACAAAGCTGAGGTGCCGTAAAATGTAATTGTGTCTCCAAAGTTGGTATGAATACCTAAATTTGTAGGATTTGCTGGCGGCTGCAGAAGCCGAGACACTCCCTCTGTTGGAAGCGTGGCTTTCAACGCAATCATTGGTGTTTACACAAACATGCCATATAGCAAATATGTATACTATTGTTGTCTGCTTTTAAAGAAATTGGCGCCTGGTTTTAAAACCTGAGCAGTCAAAAATGACTTGTTGGCTATGTGATAAAATGGTGCGCACTAAGTGAGCTGGTTTTAGCGGCCGAACAAAAAATGACCTAGCAAGGGCCCAAATCTAAAATACTGTTGCAATACTTGCCTGGGGTTGCGAACGAGATGAAATCGTTTAAGCGCCAAACTAAATGTGGCTTGTAAGGACTGATCAACAGTCTTGTCGTAGCTGGCGAAAGTTTTCGTTGAGTCGATGATCTCCTTTCCGCGCTAAATTCACAGTTTAAAAAGGTCCTGGTGGTAGGGAAACGCCCCGCAACCACTGGCAAATGATCAACAGAACACCACAGCTGATCAGCTGTCAATCGCAGCAAATCCTCAAATGATGCTAAAATCAGTGGCCAAAATACATTCGGCGCAATCGAATCAATCCATTGTGGAGGGAGTCCAGCTGGGGATTGCGAAAGATTCCAATTTGTATGCAGTGCAGTCCAAAATTGAATTCCCAAAAGTGGGTAAGTGAACATATTGACTGATTCAATTAATTAAAAGAATGTATGAAATAATGAAGTGAATTTAAATACACCTATTCGCGGTCCTGGTCCCACGGTGCGGAAGGCGCTGTAATATTTTATCGCCTAAGTATTAGTTCAAGGACAAGGTCTCTTGCAGATCGAATGGTGGAATTAACTTTCAAGGGCAGAATTTTTCTCTGCAATTTTTTTTGCAATTTATGGATTGAGAGCGCTTATTTCTTTGATTTTTTTTGTTCCGTTTAATTTTTGGCTGCCGGCCGTGCACACGCACATATGGTGATCTATGTCCGAAAGCTATGTATGTTTATTTTGAATTAATTTTTGAGGTGCCAAGATTGTCTGTAAACTCTAAAATGATTTCATTTAAGTTAATTATTGGTTTTATGGGGATCAACATTATGCATTAAGCGCGGGTAGCTGGTTATATATTATTCGAGTGGGAATCGAAAACTGCAAATTGCAGGATTATTAGCGATCCGAATTTTATTATGTTTCGATTAGCATGTATGATAGCTGTAAAAAATTGTAGTGAGTCAAAATATATTTTTATAATGTTTTGAAAACCTAACTCGTTTGGTTCTGACTAGGATGTATTCCCTGTGATCCGCGTTTAGCGACCAAAGGGGTCCATTCAGGATGACAACTGTTTGTAATTTTTGGTAAAGAATGGCCTCAACCACATCTGAGGATCGAGCGAAAGCTTGTAGGGTAAAAGAATTTTTGTCTTTGTCCCCTTTTCCTAATTGTCGTAGGACGCAATCACAATGATAATCATAAGAATGATATTAGGCTGAGGCTCCAAGACGATATTATCACCCCACATAACCGGCAATGAGCAGCGTGCGTCCTGGAATATTTCATAACACCACCCTACCCGTATGCAGTAGTGCAACACGCACTAGAATCCCCTGCCTCTGTGTAGTCGTTAAATGTACAGTCGTTAAAACAGCAAAGACGATAAAGCCAAACAAAGCACTTGGCTTTGACGGTATCCCGGTTGTAATCATTAAAGCGATGCCATCGCAAGAATTCAGATTTCCAGGGACACATTCCAAGCAAAGAGACAAGAATAACAAGATGCGTAACGGCCATGCATTGGTTTGATGCACTTTTTTGGTGACGGCCAAAATTGCCCTCTGTCCGCTCGCTTACGATGAGAGCCTAAGAAATCTAAAAATTAAACACCACGGGGAGGCCTTGCAATTGTAATTGGGTCCTATATTTATATGACCTTCGAGTTTATTTTTCACTACTTATCGCAATTACTATTTGCGCTTATATTCCCGTACTTTACTACTGCAAAAAATAGACAAAATACTAAGGAAATCATTATAACTACTGTAATTTAAAACATACATTTTCCAAACAGAAGTCATTACATTGTTCTCAATATTTCATAGAAATAATACGTTGAAGAAAATAAAAATCTATAAGATAAATATAAATATCAAAACTGTTTGTTGCAAAAGACATATCTTAAGGCACGAAGTGCGGATACAAGCACTCAACAATCATTGCCTTATTAATTTTTCACACGTCGCATGCTGCATACTCTAATGACAAAAATTATAATATAAAGTCATTTTTGAAATTTATTTTGTGATATTATGTATTATATACAATTGTCGGCTGTCGCTGTCTGCATAAAAAAGAGCTGTTCGCATTAGAGCTCTCCGCTCTTTCGATATTGAACAAAAATTCAATAGAGCCTGGAGCCACTTCTAGAGACACGCCGAAAAAATTGTGAGCAAAAAAATCATATGACGTTACGCATCTTGTTATTCTAGTGTCTTTGTCCCGACAGTGTCTTCTGGACGGAGTCGTCCTCAAGCGTTGAAAATGGGCGAAGCTAGTCCTTCTGTAGAAAGGCAAAAACCTACAAATGCAGAGGGCAGCTACAATTTTTGCTGGACATTGTAGTCCAAGTTTTTTAGCGCATATTGTACGTGCGTATAGAGCTAATCTCCAAAAGTCGCACAGGCCTTCAAAGCTAGCAGTGTGGCTTCTGGATGGGAAAAAGCGGGCTCTCCGCTCTCACATCGGCAGTAAGGAGTATTGTGTCATCATCATTTAACCCAGCGATAACAATGCGCAACATGGGCATCCGTGGATACGTAGGGAGTGTGATTGGAAACTACTTCAGGGACCGCGTGTTATGGTATGTAACAGAATGCAGTCTAAAAAGTCACGAAGTCTGCAGGCCAATTCAATTCTAGGCATTACACCTATTGCCTTGGAGATAAATGGTCAATACCTAGCGCGAAAGCCCGTTACTCAGATAGAAATTAGAGAGTTCATGGGCAACTATCTTATCCATTTTATTCCTCACAAAACGGAGTATGAGCACAAAGGTTTGGAATACCACATGACTCAGTTACTCACGGACAATAGATGTTTCCGACGGTACCTATTTAGGTTCCACAGCGTTGATACAGTCCAGTGCCTTGCACAGACGCAGAGGGAACAGCAGAACTACCAGATCTGATTGATTTTGCTCTCGTAAGAATAATTCCTTTAGTGCTTCTTAACGCTATAACTCTTGAAGATCTCTCATCTGACCACTCACCGGTACTCTTCAACATTTTTCGGCAGCCCGAAATTAAAGAAAGGTCGCGTCATCTTACAAAAGCAGCCACAAACTGATTCAAGTACAAGAAATATGTCAGCACACACTTAAAAATCAATCCTATGCTAGACACAAATTCAGATATTGAAAGTTCTGTAAAAACATTCGAGTCGATAATAACAAAAGCTGCTAGTGCTGCAACACATCAAATGACTTCGAAGCAACACTTCAGATATGGGACTACGAACATGCAAATCGAGAACTAAGTGCTAGAAAAACGACTGGCAAACCCACAGATCACCAGCCACAAAGCAACGGCTGAAGACGGCAACACGCGCCCAAACGAAAACTCATAAGAATAAGAAGGAAAAGTCTTTGCCTAAGTATGCCTATGGAAGCAGAGATGCCTATTCCGGATTACAATGGGAAATGGACCCGTGATGCAGAAAAGGCAAATGTATTTGCTGCTCACCTACAAAGGGTGTTTCAGCCGAACCCACAAACAAATGGCTTTACGCTCCCGCACGTCTCCGATAGACATCCTACTGATCCCATGAATTTTCTTCCGAACGAGATTGAAAAAGTTATGGAAAAATACACCATAATTATAATTCCAAAGCCAGGAAAAGATATAACTCAGCCAATAAGTCTACTTTCATGCATCTCTAAGCTCTTTGAAAAATTACTCATCATTCGTACACATCTGGAAACTCGTAACAATGTTCCATCGCATTAATTTGGATTCCGTCAAAATCATGAAACAATTGAACTAGTGAACAGAATAATAACAGAGATCAGAAGCATTCGACCGAGTGTGGTTGGAGGGCCTTATGTATAAAATAAAAGCACTCCTTACACCAAATACACACAAGCTGCTTCAATCTTATCTTTTTAAACGAAAATTTGCTGTAAGGTGCAATGCGATTACCTCCGAGGACCATATTATCGAAGCGGAAGTCCCTCAGGGTAGCGTTCTTGGTCCGACACCGTATTTCCTATACACAGCTGACATCCCTACAGGATTAAAAGCCGAGTCGAGGTCTCGATTTCAGGAACTAAAGAAGCTAGAAGGTTGAGATTAAGAATACAGATTCTAGAGACATAGACGCAGCGCAAGTTTGTTGACCCATGTTGTCTCGCCCACAAACCGCGCAAAACTCCCACGCCCACATTTTTGTACACTTTTTGGATATATTTTCATAATATTATTAGTCTTTTAAATTTTTATCGATTTGCCAAAAAATCTTTGCAACGCCCACTCTAAAGCCGCTGATCCGGTCGCGCCCAATTTTGAAATTTTTTCAAGTTTTATTTATTTATTTTTTTTTTATTCTTTTATGTATTATGGATGTGTCTCATCAGATATTTTGGATCAAATTTTTAATATATATTTATTTTCGTGCTTGCTAAAAGCATTTACAACACTTATGACTATTAATTTGACGTGTAAATAGACATTTATATTAGTAATGTCATCTTAAAAATAAAATAAAATTATTATTATAAGAATATCAATTATATGGTATACGATTATTATTGGCAGCGTGTCCAAGCTCTCTTGTTTTCCATATTTAGTTAACCATTCCGGAATTTATGGGTTTGGATCCTGCTATTCGCATCAAAGTTTAAAATAATAATACTATCAAAAGGAAAAACTAGAAAGACAAGACAGATAAAAAACATTGTTTAATAAACCGAAGTAATTAACTTTAAAAATAATATTTTTATTACCTATCACCGTTTTGTACGCTGGAAATCAAGCAAAGATATGAATATATGAATAAGCCAATGTTAAAATAGTACTCTTCCTGAGAACAGCAGTTTTTCCGATCCACCAAGTAGTCTTAAAGGTCTTTAAAAATCATAGATCAGACCAGATAAAAATCAGTGGGCGTGGCAAAAGGCAAGCCGATAGAAATTTTCAAGACTTATAAAATTTAAAAAAATGTTTCCGTGGCAGTTTTGGGCGGTGGGTGAACAAATTTGAGCTGCGGGTTAGTCTCAGAGATCTGTATGCTGAATTTCAAACTCAAGCTTTTTTAGTTCCTGAGATCTCTACGTTCATACAGACAGACGGACATGGCTAGATCGAAAGCTTTTGGATCGTATTAGGGAATATAATTTGGAGATAAACGAGAAGAAATGAGTGTTTCTGAGGATGGAAGGCGAGTTTCTGGGGTATGGATTTTTTTCGTATTTTGGAACCCTTGGCAGAGTTGTTGAAGAAAGGCGGTCCCTTTTCCACTGAATGACAAGCAATTAAGTGCGTTTAGCGATTTGAGGAACGCTTTAGCTAATCTACCTGTATAGCCATATTCAGTCCGAGTCGAGAAACCGAGCTCCACACAGATGATTGCAGCGACAAGATGCTGGAAAAGTGCATCCTATTTCGTTTTATTCTGTAAAAACCACTGCGGCAGATTCCCGATACCATAGCTTTAAGCATAGACCGATAAAAATGATTACGGGTTGCAATTTGTTGGTTCAAACTTTAAGTAGAAAAGCTATTAACGCTAGGATTGCCAGATGGTACCTTGAGTTAGAAACTACGATTATTGTAGACTAATAAAAGTTGTGAAGTTGTTAAGAGGTTTTGACGATAATAAAGGCTTGTCAGAAAATCCTGGGAAAAAACCAGTCTGATCTTATTTACTAAAGGGAAAATAGTTTAATCAGAGGTCTATTGGTGTTTATTCCACACTACCACAACAAGATTATGCTAAGTTATTTTATAAAAAAAAAGTTGTTTCTGACCCCACCTCAGATTTGATAAACGTAATTTTGCCGTCGGCAGAAAAAAAATTTGATTTGGCAATGTCAAAAGTTATCGCGAAGGTGAAACGAAACAGGCAGGTAAAAATTCTTATAAAATATAAAAGACTTCATTAATTAATTTAATTTAATCGATTTAAAGGAGGGCCAAACGTGTTGTTTGTAAATAATACTATTTAATTTAATTTCTTAAATGGTCTAAGTGCAGTAAAAAAGTAATTGCGAAAATCGTAATTAAAACTGTGAACAAGTTGCCAGCTCTACTGTCCGGATAACAGCTTAAACAGCTGTTTATTGTATTTGTATTGTATTTTACCATCCTGGCTTCAAAACAACCAATTGGAAATATAATATAAATCAATCATTACATGGACGTAGATGGGTCGGCAACTTAGGAATTAAGTGTTAAATAAATAAAAAGCTAACAGCTCTTTTGTATGCTTTTAGGGAGTATGGTTTCCCATTGCATACTTTTACCAAAAACAAATTCTGCAACATACCCAAAGTTACCGTGCTGCCCAAAGGAATTCTATTTCTCGCGCGTGTAAATATCGCACCTCGCATAGCGATCAACCGTGCTTGGAAAGAATTAAATTTGTGTGGTGCCAACCAATGGTAAATGAGTTGGGCAGGTGCATATAGAGGCATCAAAATCGAGTACGATAGGGACGACGGGTGGGATTTAGAATCAGAAGGTTTTCGTCCTAATACGACAGGTAACACTGCAGACGTGGACGCCGCCCAGTTACAAGCTATTATATCTGGAGCCGTTAGCCAGGCTTTAACCGAGCAAGAAACTAGGTTGAAGCAGGCGTTCCAGTCACAGTTAGATGAGATGAAAAGGCAAATGGAAAACTTGCGCCAAAACCACCAAAAATAACAGTAGACCCAAACATTCGATGTGGGGTCAAGCTTGACATTGTAAAGACCATTCCGGATATTACGGGAGAACAAGATGACTATGTGTCATGGCGGCAATCAGCCGTAGACGCATACGAAATTTTTAAACCGTATTATGGTAGCGAAGCGCATTATCAGGCCGTTTCGATTATCAGAAATAAAATCAGACGGTCGGCAAGAGGGCTACTAGTTGCCCATCACACTTAAATTTCGATGCCATTATTGCTCGATTAGACTGCACTTACGCGGACAAAACGTCGCTGCGTGTCCTTAGGCAGGGACTTGAAACAGTTAGGCAAGGAGAACTTAGCCTAATGCAATACTACGACGATGTAGAGAAACGATTAACGTTAATAAAAAACAAGATCGTTATGACACACTAACCGTACAGTGCTACTCTATTCAATACTGAGGTTAGAAAGATGCCCTCCATGCATTTATTGCTGGTCTTAGGAAACCCTTGAGGGCCATAGTCCTGCCAGCGCAGCCCAAGGATTTGCCCTCAGCTTTAGCTTTAGCTAGAGAATCCGAGGCTGCCATAGAACGCACTACCTTTGCTGCCACAATGCAAGGGTTTGGAGGAAGAGGCACTCACCCATGAGCACCGAAATAATCAAAACCGCTCAAGGAAGCCACAAGGAAAACATAGCAGGGCCGAAGATGGCCATTTCTACAAGACGCAGAATAGACCCCAATAAAATAATTCTGCACAGAACCCGGGCAACTACCGTAATCAATCGCCTGGGCCTATGGAGTTATGCTCAACAAGGACTTAACTCTGGCAGCCGACTTCTTTGGAAGCGGTCAGCCAAGGCCGAAAGTGCTCGGGGCCATAAAAGATTTGGCTCCGCACGTATGACCGGTCAAAGGCGTCAGAGATTGCATAACACCATGCAACAGGCTGACGATAAAATTACAGCGAATATGAAAGCGCGGCCGCAGCGGCCGTTACCGAGATATACGAGGAGTCTGAAGAAAATGATCAGATCAATTTTTTAGGGAGCCCTCCCGACTGCCTAGAAAACTAAAAACTTTAATCGACATCAAGCCCGTAAATGACTTTGAAAATGTAGTGCCGGTCGATTCTCCTTTCACAGTGAGTTCCATTCATGGTTCTGACAGAGTTCACCTGAAATGTTTAATGAATACTTTTGGAAAAACATCTACGTTATTTCTTTTAGACGCGCTGATACCATTCGATGGTATTGTAGGATTTGACCTCCCAGCTCGCCGCAGAGAAAGGTAGGGTGGTCCATAAGGACAACCTCAAATAAATTCCACCACTTTTAATTTGCTTATACCATACCCTTTAATAGTAAGCCAGATTTAAGTAAAAGTGCCGTGGTCTCATTCTACGTATGGATTGCAGATTCGCCTTCACCTTGGCAGTGGCAAATACGCGTATTGCCGACTTTTCTCACGCCAATTACATTCTTGTCGTAGATGGAGATGTACTGGTGTTTGAACAACGTGACTGCTTGAGGAAATCGAGCAACCTCTCAGAATTTATAAGAATGGTAGATGAGACAGAAAAATTGTCGGAGTCTTTCCCACAGTGGCATATGCACAAATTACTAAATTTTGATACATATCATCTGAGAAACTTGTGGTCCGTTCTAACACCACCGAATTGCGAGGAGTTTAGACTTCTTGGGTACAGCTCTTAAGGTAGTAGCAGGAACTCCTGATGAGGATGACAGAAGCTCAGCTAGTGGACTCAAACTCCAGGCAGATTACCATAAACTCAGAAACTCAAAACCAGCTAAACAAAAAAAAATTAATTCTAACCATAACATTAGCTAAGGCTGACATAATAAATCCCTCTATCCTTAATCATGCCGGTCTGAAATCACTAATTGAACAAGACACTCCAATAGTTAGTTTATTAGAAGCCCTAAAATTAGGGCTCTCCAGTGCGATAACATTGTCAGAGGTCAGATGTAAAAAAGTCCTCACATACACGGTATCACATTATCAAGAAATCCTAAGTCTCGACGGAGACACCTTGGCAGAATGTGATGAAGAAACCTTTTTGGTCACCGAGTGCACCGAAACTACGCACAAAACCTTCTGCGAGCGGTCTCGACGCGAAACCTGTGGACGCTCGCTCCATGCGGGAAACATAGCTCAATGCCACACTCAACCCAGCCACCTGAGAGCAGTAATGCCTATAGATGACGGCATCATTATCATTAACGAGGCAAATGCCCGCGTCAAAGGAACGCACCTGGTAACCTTCGAGCGGTCAGCTACCGTCAACGGATCGGAGTTCGTAAATTTTCCAAAAACATTAGACAAGCAGCCTGGCGTAGTAAGATCACCACTACTGAACATCGTCGGCCATGATCCGGTATTGCGCATACCCTTGCTACACAGCATGAACAACGACAACCTGCACTTTATTTAAGGGTTCAAGGAGGTTTACGCTGCGGGCTCCCCTAAACTTTGGTTCGTGGCTGGAGTAATCCTAAACGTTACTCTGATTGCTTCACTCATCCTTTTTTCCTTTAAGGAGAAAGCGAGCCTCTGTCGACATACAACAAACCATCGATAAGCTTAATATAACCGAGGACGTTCATAATCTAAGGGGAGGAGTAGTTAACAACTGAATGAGCCCTCAATGTATTTGAGTCAGCTGCTAAAGAAGTTTACGTTAAGAATACCCTAGAAACTAAACTAAGTAGCTTCACGCGAACAATGCTGACGCGCCCCAACTGAGTTCAGCGCTCTGCTCTAAGAGCGGACAGCAGCGGCAATCCGTCTTCCATTATCCGGGGTACCGAACTGCGCTGCATAAATGCTGAGTCGGCTTGCCGACCATGGGTTTATGGCGTGATGTATTGGAGCTAGGGTAGATCCATATTTGCTTCATTTCTTTGATTCAGTTTTAAGCTAGCCCTTTAACAATAAAGAAGAGCTACTCCGGCACATGGCCGTAAAATACCATTGGTTTAATTCGAACATTCTCGCTGAGCCACAGCCCAGCGATCGACCAAGGGGGTTAAGTCACGCCCTCCCTCCTAATCTCCGTAAGAGTCGTCAATCTCCAGCTTAGCAGCCGGAACACCGTGGACTCTCAGGAGGAAGACATTCCCAACGTCTGGAGACGCAAAGGACACTTGGACAGGAAAAACTTAATTTATAATATAAATATAAAGGTAATATTGAACATTATTTCGAGCGGTGGTTTTAACTTAAGTATAATAAAATACCGGCATATATTTTAAATAATATTGTATTAGATCATATACAGTGGGATTATAGAAAAACTGTAAATTAATTCGCTTCTAAGGTCAAGATTAATTTCGGCTTGAAAATAGTCTTCTAAAAGAAGTACGCACACACACAATACTTTAGTTATGGTTTTTAATCCAACAAGCAAGAGCACAAAATGTTTAGATTGTTTTGCTCTGTTATTCAATTTCAATTCAATTATCAATTATTGAATTATCAATCATAAATTCAATTATCTTTATTATTTTTTGTGATATATATATTAACAATATAAATCAGCACTGGCCGTGTTGATACGGAAAAAGATTATAAATAAATAAGTAAATAATAAAAAATGTTATAAATTTTATATGTTTGATTTATTTTTGGATACACTTCCTCTTTTCTACATATGTAAAATACATTCAAAATTGCTAAAGAACTATGAAAGACAGTTTCCGAACTGGCCTAATGAATTAGTAATTCTTTTCTGTAAAACACTCGAAACACTTATGACGGAATAATATTTATCATAAATCTACTTACATTCTTCCCATATACGGTTAACAAAACTGTAACAAGCTGAAGTGAATAATTTTTTGTATGTTCGTTTATTACATATCAAAAATTCTACTAACTTTAGATAAACTATTTACATTTACAAGCAATAAGACCAGAGTGTAAAAATTATTTAGAACCATTATTTAAGAAAGAAATTTTGAGTAATACTTTGTTTAGACTGCAGACAAAACCGCATCTGCAGCAACATTCGCAACAGCAGCAGTCATATTAAAAACCGTTACTTATGTGTAATTTTCTGACTCCTAAGGCGACAATACCTTATTTAAATGCGTCATATCAAGAACGTTTATTAATTGAATTTTTGCTCTACTTAGTGATAATATATTAGGTGTAACTTTAAGGATGCTTACACTGTAGATACGTTGTGTGTGCCAATTGAAACTGGTAATGAAATTACTTTATTTGTTACACACCACCTTGATTTTATTTCTAAGCCTATATATCACGCAACTAAGGTGGTAACACCCAAATGTTTTATCGTCGCAACCGTAGACACAGTGTGAACAGACTCTAATACACTTCTTAGACTGACGATGAACCTTCGAAATTATACCCAATTCACATCATTATTCCTATGCCGGTTCAAACAAGGACCTTGCATGGCGGAGCCAGGGTCGATAATATCAGAGACGCCCTTTTTAAGGTTTCTAATTGTGAACAATTGAAAATGACCAAGTTAAAAAGTAAATATATTTAGAAATCGTGACGCGTGTTATTATTAAGTCATATTAAATTTTTGTATTAATATTTTTAACACGACCACAATGTTAAACAAGTGGAAAAAGGCAAAAACAATATATAAAAAACAAATTTTTGTAATTAATATTTTTAACACGAGCACAATGTTAAACAAGTGAAAAAAGGCAAAAATAAAATAAATAAAATATAAAATATTTTTAATGCTTACTAAGGCATATTAGAAATAAAGAATATCTTTCTTAAGAAGTTTATATATTTTGAATTTAAAAAAAAATAAATAAAATAAAATATTTAAAATTTAATTTCATCACAATCAACATATAAATGGGATTCGTTGGGAATGCAAACTATGATGGAAACAATTGTAGACATTTAAAACGCGATATATACATATGTTCATATATAATGGAAGACAAAATAGTGTACCTGTAGAGCAGTGGCGCAATATATCTTAACTTGTGTTCTTCACCCTGAGGCCCTTGTAAGCAGTCATTAAACATAAGGTCGCATGCCAAAAGGTACTTAAAAAAGGTAGCTTAGATATATTCCACCATGTATATGTCGGAGCGCGACTCTTCGAGTTCTGGGAATTGTTTCTATGATTTCACATTCCGATAAAATTGTATTGTTAATAGCGTTGAGCAAAGTGTTAGAAGGCAGTGCATCGCAATGGCTGTCGCAGATATGCTTCGCTGGCATCACATGGCCGCAGTTTAAGGAACTGTTCAGACAGCGATTCGTAGGGATTGAGTCGACGGCTGCCATTGTCATGAAGGTTTTGAACGGACGTCCAAAACCTGGAGAGAGCTTTGCCCACTATGGAAGTCGCATTGTCACCTTGTTGCTGTCTAAGTGGAAGGCCAAGGATTTGGAAGAGATTGCGGTATAATTAGCGTTGGCTCATATGGCACAAATCGATAATAATTTGTTGCGTTGGGTGTTTACGACAAATGTGGATACGCGCAATGAGCTTCAGAAACATCTGCAAGCTTACGCCTTCAAGAAACGTAACAATGAAGATGATTCTGGCCCAGAAAAGAAGAAGTTAAGAATGCAGTCGCAGACGTATGCAAATGTAGTGATTGGGTGAGCCCTGTCTATTCTTTTTCGATTCGGGAGCCGAATGTTCTTTGGTAAAAGAAAAATTAAGTAACAAATTGGCTGACAAGAGATCTAGTTATTTTAAGAGGAATTGGTGACCATATAGTTAAGATCCACCTGCAAAGACTATCCACAGTCCAAATGTCTCAATTTAATTTAGAAATTTTGTTTCATGTTGTAGTGGATAACTATTTAAAGCGAGACATAATGATTGACCAAGACATATTAAAGCTCGGTGTACTGCTTGAATCTGATTAATTTAGTATTTTTTATTATTATTAAGTGGGTTTCTATGTGTACTGCGACCCATTCTGATCAATTGTACTACCCCTTCATGACTCAAAGATCTCCCTGAAGTCCTATGCACTGTATAATGCCAATCTTATGCAAATGACTACGAAGTCGGCAGTGCCCCGTAAGAAGGCCAGTCAAAATGCGCACGGTGTTTTTCCCGTGTGTCATATAGGTCTTGACTCTTTTATGGTTATATTCGCGAAGGAGAATCTCAGACTGCCTAAAGTCCTGGTAGGTGTTCCCAGGAGGACAGACGTTTTTCTTCCTCTATTGACTTAAGTAAGCCCAGTACTCGGTGGTGACCAACACCACAGAATGGTTCGGGCCCAATTAGAGGGTACTCTGCCCCTTTCCTGACTAGGTTGTCCGCTAGCTCATTTCCCGGAATGTTGTTGTGTCCCGGGACCCACCTTATTGTGAGTTTGTTGACTGCTCCTAGTTTGTCTAGGGCTGTCCTCACTTCATTTACTAGCTTAGATGTTATCTTAGCTTTGCTGAGTGCCTTTATGGCTGCTTTACTATCAGTATAGCAATGTCCTTGCCACGATAGTTCCTTTGCAGATTAAACTCCGCACAGCGTCCAATAGCTTAGACTTCAGCTTGAAAAATGCTGGTGTATCTGCCCATTGATTCGTGGTATTTTAACCTGGGGCCTACAACCCCCAGCCCACTTCCCTCGTCGGTGAGGGATCCGTCTGTATACCACTTTATTGTTTGTGGTTTCATAGGGTGTACTTTCCCCAGGGTTGTCCAACTGTTTTTATTACTGAGATGAGTGCTGAAGTTCTGAGCGAACCTGTGCTCAGCTGGCATCTCATCCCTTGGTTGCATCAGCAAAGGGATATCCCTTTTTAGGCTTTCAGCATCCTTTCTTGTGAGGTTGCAGTCATTTCCTGCTCCATCAATTCTTATTAGGGTGGCTTTCCGTTTCATTTTAATGACGATATGAAGCGGCGTTACCTCCATTAGTACTTCTAGGGCTGCAGTGGGACAGGTGCGCATTGCTCCTGTCATGCAGGCCATTCTTTGGACCTTATGAAGTTTCACCTTAGTGGTGTTAAGGCGTGCTCTATCACCCCAGGCTATTACTCCATAGGTTAGTATGGGTCTGACTACCATGAGATACAGCCATCTTATTATGCGTGGTGAGCTTCCCCACGATTTTCCAGCAATTTTCCTACACGTGAAAGGTGCTCTGGTGCACTTATCAATTGTGTTACCGACATGAGTTTTGAAGCTAAGTTTGAAGTCGAGGGTTATCCCAAGATATTTAACTTCTTTGCTGGCCTCTATGCGACATTCTGACAGGGTTATTGCCTTCATTCTCTGTAGCTTGTACCTATTTGTGAAGAAGCCTTGCGCCTTCACATGTGTTTACTATTGCCTTACAGAAGGTTCTATAGTTCCTTCGTTTCCTGATCTCATGGTTATACATAGTCAGTCGCCTGGTCGCTTTCCGTAACTTCTCCAATTGGTCGTTCCACCATGGAGCATCTTTTTCCCTCTTCGCTCGGCCAAGGGAGCAGTTTTCTCTAAACGCGTTGGTAAGACACGAGTTAATATCTTCTACGACAGCCTCCAGTTCTAGAGTGGTAAGGGGTTTCCTGGTTACCCTAGTAGCTGGATTTCGCAGTAAGGAGGCCTTCCAGGAACCCTTCCCAGTTCGTATTCCTGGGATTGCGCCTACGCTCGCTACATTCTAGATTTAGCCCTATGTTAAAATGGATTATTCTGTGATCTGACATTGACTCCTTAGGAGATACTTGCCAGTCGCTTATTTGCGAAGCCACCACCGAAGAACTTCGGATCTTACCCTGGTAACAAATGTCGGAACATTGCCGACATTTAGGATCTTTAGATTGTTATTCAAGATAAATTCTAAGAGTGACTCACCTCTTTGATTTACGTCGCTGCTGCCCCATATCACGTGATGTGCATTTGCATCACATCCGATGATGATGGGTGAGTGTGTCCTCTTGCAGTATTCTGCCAGTGTAGTGATTTCGGGCGGTGGGCACGCCTCGTCACCTGCAAAGTATACCGATGCCACCACAGTCTTCTTGGCTGGTCCCACATCTTCTACCACGATCGGTACTGGTTATACCAGGGCTAGCCCAAGATGTTGTTTGGTGAACATCCTTGCCAGCACGGCCGAGGCTGCCTTGGCGCGATGGATGTTCACCTGAGCTATCCCTGTACTTCCGACCATTAGATGATCGGCTCCATCGTCGGCGTTGCTGATTTGGAGATACCCAGATCACCATCCACCGGTATCGCTTCTTCCTTACTCAGCAGGTCTAGTTCCATGCCCAGCTCCTGAGAGGATATGGGGGTCTGATTCCCCATCTCGATGATGGTCGCATAAAGATCCTCATCATCCGCCAGATCCTCACTGGATTCGGAGAGCTTATTGGGCTTCTCCTTCTCCGCGGAGACTGGTGGATTTCGAGGAGTCTCGACCTGTCTTGTGCCGGATTTGATCTCTTTGGCCTTCTCCACTAACTGATATGTTTCCAAACCTGAAGCTCAGCTTGTGGTCACTAGAAATAATCTTGGCGCATGAGTTGTCATCAATGCCAAGGCTAATTACAGCCACTCAGCAGTGGTTGCGTTGCGGCAGTCCACTATCAGGTGACCCACCCTGAAGTGGATTCCTCCAAACTTGATTGGAGAATCCCAACCGAACAGGACTATCTTCTCCAGTAGTGCGTCCTCGAGCTGTGAGAGGTTCTCACTGCTGAGGACGACTTTGAGGTACCCCTCTGGTACGACCGCAACTTTTATGGCCCCAGTTACGGCCGCATATGATGACTTGCGTACCTCGTTGCCTTTGCAGCCCTTGAGGTACTTGGGCCATCGAAGGAAGCAGTCAGTGGCCTGCTCTTCTCCACCTTCTGCCTCTTAGGCGTTTCCGTCGGAGGCGTCAGGGTAGAGTTTGCCCGCTTCAAAGCAGAGTTGGGCTTTTGCTCTAGCGGTGTCTTGGCCAGAGACAAAGCTTCTGCGGGTGGCTTGCCTTGCTGAAGGTAACGAAGATACCACTTCGTTCTGGCCCCACTTAGCCCCTTACGGTTAGGGTCATCCCGGGCCCCAGGCTGACCAAGTTGCGGTAATGGGTTTTTAGCCCGTCCCGCTTGGCCGGCTTGGACCACAGTCGAGTGACTCGGTGTGGCTTCCCGATTCTTCCCTCCCGCAGCAGGGCGTACTTGTGCCGTTGGCACACTCCGATTAGGAGCATTTTTTGGTGTTACCACCAAAATAGGCCACTCCCCGTCAAGGAGACGGTCCTCAAACTGTCTTGCGACATTTCCCGCAGTCAAGGCCTGCGGTATTTTAACATTTTTCGGTCTATAGTTCACGGTTCCCACGAGTTGTTAAATAAGCGGTCCACCCGGGCAGAGATCCGCAGTACCCGGGTAAGGCCAACCAGACCAGGCGGACGCTACTTGCCCGGACTCTCCGTTAGCGACTGGTCTAGTTGTTTCCCGGGTCCCCGCCTGGCAGACTCTCGGCACGGGTCGAATGACACCTTAGTCCGGCCCGGAAATGTGGAAATTTTTGAGAGTTTCCAGCTCCAGCCCAACTACGATTAGCCAGCACTCTTAGCAGAGACATGACCTAACTAAGAGCCTGTTTCCAGCCGCCCTCGCGTGGATAGTTTATTTGCACTTCCAGTAGTGTGTCACAATTACGGCGCGTACCACCGTTGGTGGCGCGTTGATCCCCATGTGGTACCTACTGGCGTGGCGGCCAATTTAGTAATTAGTATTTAGTATTTACAAATCCAAAATTACCAATGCCGTCTAGAATAAAGCACCTGAGAACAGTTTGGAAATACTTTTTGACACCAATACAGAATTAAGTAATAATGATAAATGTAAATTAAGAAATATATTTTGGAAAAGTATGCCGATAGTTTCGTAATCGGGATACGAAATAAGCGTGTAACCACAGGTGCATTGGAAATTCGTTTAATTGATAAGAATAAAACTGTTCAAAGGCCCCCATATCGACTCAGCGCAGATGAGAAGCTGTTAGTTAGCGAAAAGATATAACAAATGCTTGAATCTAATGTAATTCGTCTCAGCAGTTCTCCATTTGGAAGTCCAATGTTATTAGTCAAAAAGAAGGACGGTAGTGACAGGTTGTGTATCGATTATCGTGAGCTTAACTTAAATACGATTTCTTATAAGTTTCCATTGCCACTGATTTCGGATCAAATAGATCGTTTGTGGGGTGGTAAATTTTTCCATTTTAGGCATGGCCAGCGCATTTTATCAAATACAGATTCTATAGAAAGAACAGCATTTGTGATAACAGAGGGTATAAAGAATGCGTCGTCTATTTTTCAACGTGCTATTGTTCAAGCATTGGGGACTTAACCTATTCCTATGCAGTTTTTTACATAGACGATGTGCTGGTAGTTGCGAATACAAAGGAGGAAGCATATGAGAAGTTGAATACAGTGCTAAAAGGGTTATCAGAGGCAGGGTTCTTGTTCAATATAAAAAAATTTAATTTTCTTTGTACAGGAATAGAGTACCTTGGATTCTACATCAAGGATGGAAAAGTTAAACCAAATCCTCGTAAGATGGAAGCTCTTTATGTTTTATCTCAGCCAACCTCGGTAACTCAGTTAACTCAGCAACAAGTTCCGTGAATTTTGTTCAACAAGCAGGATCCAACAACAATTGCACCACAAATCGAGTCACTAAAGCAAGTGCTTTGGAATTGCTGACAGAAAGAGAAGCTAGGCCTTTTGGGTTGTTGCCAGTCGATTTGGAAGAAAGTGCAGTCGATGGAGAACAAATGAGGGTACAAGCCAAAGAAAACATGCAAAAGAATGCACAGTACGATAAACAAAGGTTTGATAAAAACAAAGCAAAAGTAGTTCGGTATAAGGTAGGTGATCATGTGTAACTGAAAAGCAAGGAGCGTCATCAACCTTAACCCCAAATTTAAGCCCATCTCTGGTAATTAATGTACTAGATGGTGATCGATGCGAGTGGAAGTCGTTAGTTAATAAGCGAATGGCTAAAAGTGCTACCAGACAGACAATTGACAGCAGGATGACTCCCAAGAGTGAAAAAAGTTGAAAAATGGCACTAGTCATTATGCATCTGTGTCCCAAGAGGGAAAAGAGATGAAAGATGGCACTAGTGATCGTGCATCTGTGTCCCAAGAGGGAAAAGATTTGGCAAACGGCACAAATGAAATGGCGTGTGTTAAGAAAAAAAGAGTAATGACCGCAATATAACAGCTATCTCGCAGGGGCGAGAAGTGTTATGGCGGGGGTCAAGAGATAATGACCGCACTATAACAGCTATCTCGTATGGACGAGAAGTGTTATGGCGGAATTGTTTCTATGATTTCACATTCTGATGAAATTGTAGTATTGCGGTAAAATTCTGACAAGCAATGCCGCTGAGGAACGGACAGCCTCTGCAGCTGAGTGAGGTCCGATCGGGTTGTCATAAATAGTGTGTTAGAGAGAGATGACATTGTAGTGAACGCCAGTGTGTATAGACATTAGAGAACATGAGGAAGAAGGGAAAAGAAGAAAATCCCTTCAGTCAAATTTGACTGGTTTACTGTGCTGCCGCACCAAAATTAGATACTAATAAACAAAATGGATGAGACTCCCCTATTACCGACATATATATTAAGTTATTTTTTGTATGTGTATCGATATATTTTTTCGGAAAAAAAATTTTATTCTGAATTATTTCAGATTTATTTATTGTATTTATTTGGCTTTCTGTTGGATATAATAAGCTGAAGTAGATAAGATTTTTTCTATTAAAAAGTATAATAAATTTACAGAAACTCTTACCCCTTACAAAAAAAAATCTACATAATAAGATTATACGCTATTTAAATAAAAGAACTTATATCTACATTTAATAAGTATACTAGAAATAAGAGGTAATACTTTATTTGGACCTCTGACTTATCGCAAAAAGCATCTGTCAGGCCACGCAGCCGACAGCTTAATGCTACAAGACCAATTGTAATAGTTAAGATTAAAGTATATCAGTCATTGTTTTCCTCTTGCTCATTTCTCTGAGCAAACGTTTGCATACCTTCTTATCTTTACGCTCATCTTTCTACAGAGCATCCGGAAAGACAAATGATTTTATTATTACACAATACTTTGACATGAAATTTTTGTAATATCCATTGCCTACTCGTTATAATGTCTTCTGGCGAGAGATAATTGTGAAGAAGTCAACATATGCGTCATCATATATGAAAAATCATATATTATAAATCAAAACAAAACAAGAGAAAAGGCTTTAGTCGAGTTCCCCGCCTATCAGATATCCGTTCAGATATCCAGCGAGTGTGAATTCGAACGCGAAATTTCATAATTTTTCTGGGATATCGATGGATATTAGAGACTTAAATGAGAACAAATTTAAAAATTGTTCAAAAGTGTGGGCGTAATAGGTTTGGCGGCTTTAGGGCGTTCGATTGGATGTGGTAAAAATTAACAACACGGTAAAAATTAACAACACTAATTAAATTATGAAGAAATATCCAAAAATGTGGGCGTGGCAGTTTTGGGCGGTTTGAGGGCGTTACAGTGGTTGGGTCAAACATTTTTATTATGCAAATCGATAAAAATTTACAAGACTAATAAAAATTGTTAAAGAATATCAACACATTTTTTTAAAGTGCGGGCGTGGCAGATTTGTGGGCGTTAATGTGGGCGTGGCCACACGGGTTAACAAACTTGCGCTGCGTCGTTGTCTTTAGAATCTGTATTCGGAATCTCAACCTTCTATCTGCCTGTTATTATCTGATATTAATAAATGTTATTAGTCAAAAGCTAATAAAAAAGCTTATTGGCTAAACATGGGCGAATACGAAGTAATGTGTGCATATGAAATAGTATAGCTTAATGCATCGCGAGATACACGAATATCGGCAAATTGTGTTCTCAGCTGCTCGAAAGTTCTGCTCATGCTGTATACATTGAAGTTATTTGCCATGGATAATGCAAGAAGCCCATACGGAGTGGACTGATTTGAAGCGTATGTCAACTGCATGATACACAGGGGTTGCAAACATCGTTGTCAAATGAGACGCAAAGCGGCTGCGATGAGCCAACAATGCTTGTGAGGCTGGATATCGACGAACTTCGAGACTCTGTCAAGACGCGTCACACCTATGTATAGGATCTGGAGTTTGACAAAATTGACAGCGATTTTAATGAAAACTTCGACGAATTTATCATGCAATTCAAGACTAGCGAACGATCGGCTGTACCCAAGCGTAATGCCAATTTTGCTCCGCATTCCACGTTTGCCAAAGTTGTCTCGCCGAACAATTGCAGTTATCCACAGCATCAGCCACGAAATTGGTCGCCTGCATTGCCGCCTTTGCCCTTTTTAATGTTCAGCGGAAGCTGTGCGAACTGGATAGACTTTTACTCGATCTTTATGAGTAAGCACACTCATCATTACCAGCATTAAGAAGTTGCAGAACCTAAAGTCTTGTTTGAAAGAATCTGCGTTGGAAATCTAGAACGATTCTTCCGAGTGAGGGCCAGCTGATATAGAAGGAACGAATTTTCAACTTTAAGTCGTAGCACTGATGCACAATGCCACTGCACTTGTAACGTGTCGTGTAACGAAATAAATTGATGGAAGGCAAGGGAATCTGTACTGGCGGGTGCACGCTTTAGAATCCGGCTCTAGCTCATGGCGTTGGGTGTGGTGATCTTGCTTGTGCAGATACCTTTTCGCTACAGACATTAATGAATTAGATCAAGAATTGAGGGTGCTTGCTACAAAAGAATATAGGATCTAGTATACCAAATTAATATTTTCGGAAGGAGACAATTCCAGAAGAGTAGAAAAATCTTGAGAATTCGTTGCCTGCGAAACACCGGTGTAATCGTGTTCGCTGATTGCCCTACCCTACCTATGGACCACTTTCCTTAAGATCATGGCTCTAGTGGCCGCTTTGGTACCCTATGTCCGGAGAAACATCAACCGAGTTCAGTGTATAAATTTTTAGAAATTCAATTTTGTATTCAGGTTGGTGACTTATAATATATAATTATAATTATAATATATTATTAATAACAATGTTTAGAATAACTAATGACAAGTATATAATAAATTAAATAAGTAATAAGTAAATAAATACAAACTGAAGTAATTTAAAGAAATATAAGGATATGGATTTTTTTTTGTAAATTCAAGAAATTATGCGAGAAAGTTATAATTAAATAGATGCGAAGAGCACTACTTGCTAAATATATTCTAAAAAAGGAACAAATAATTATTCTTTTTTCAGAATATTCTTGTTTCATCACAAAAAAAAAGGAATTAAAATAAAGTGTATGAGAGCGGGTTGCGAGTAAATTCGGTAAGTTTTTTTTTTGTATTATTTAATTGTCTTTTTTTTCTATTAATTTTGGTTCCAAAAGGAATCGTTCAGTCAATTCCTCTGAACTTAACCTAATGTGTGTATAAAGGTATATGAGACCAAGTGGTTTCTTAATTATTAAGTACAAAACGAAAAATTGGTCTACTTATTAATTACTTAATGTGTAATATCCTCCTGGTAGGGAGATCGCTGGGGTGTACCCTCTTCAGTCTTCGGAGGGAGATGGGATTAACTAGTATATTTGCCAGTCGCTTCGGGTGGACCAAAAGCCTGTCGGCATAACGGCTGCTATGAAAATTAATCTGATCCCCAAGAAGGGTAACTTTCAGATCTCTTTCGATTACCTTGTTCGTCACGTACCAGGGGAGCCCAGATGCGTGACGTGCAGCTCTCGACTGGACCACACGGAGCCTATTGAGCTGGGATTTGGCGGCAGTTCCCCACACCTGGATGGCATAACTCCACGTTGGAGCAAGTATGGCTTTGATTAAAAGAGCCTTAGAGCTCATTTGTAGATTGCTGGAGTGGAAGAGCCAGTCGAGCTTTTTTAGCTTCGCCAGTGACTTAAATTTCACCAACTTGATGTGGGCCCTCCAGGTCAGTCTCCGATCTATATGAACTCCTAGGTAGCAGTGCGATGTGACATTGATGATAGGGTTTCCATCGAAAGTCTGACCTGTGCAAGTTCCGGGCCGCAGGGAAAAAGTTACACAGGCTGACCTTGAGGAGTTAATGTCCACATTCCATTTGGCAGTTCATTTTTCGATTGGACTGGACATTCCTGGACTGCGTTGGAGGCAGTCTGCAGTAATGGATGAGACGCCAGCATGGCGGTGTCATCGGCGTAAGTGCCCAGGAGCAGCTGAGCCGGGGAGACTTCGGTGTTGTTGGCGGGAGATGGCAGGTCGGCAGTGTACAGGGTGTACAGGGTGAAGGGCCCAAGAACACTTCCCTGTGGAACTCCTGCGTGAATCTCTTCCAGGCTGGCCGAGCATCACGCACTGCAACATTGAACGTCCGATAAGAGATGAACGATCTCAGGATGGCATAGTAGGGAGCAGGAAGGAGAGCTTTCATCTTGTATAGAAGACCCTCATGCCACACCCTGTCAAACGCTTGCTTCACGTCTAGAAAGACGCCGACCGTGTAGAGTTTGTGCTCGAAGCCATGCGTCACCTGGTTTACCAGTCTATGTATTTGTTCAGGGCAGCCGTGGGACTTCCTGAAACCAAATTGGTGTCGAGGTATGTGGTTCACTACTTGCGGCAGTTCCATCAGGCGGGCTTGTTGAGTATTCTCTCAACAATCTTGGAGAAAGTTGATAGCAGGCTGGTTGGGTGATATGCGTCGATTTTCTCGTCGAGTCCTGGCTAGCAAACGGTGCAGTCTGTTAGTGGTGCTAGAATATAGCTGCTTGATGCTAGGATCTCCTGTTGCGATGTACCGTCTCCTGAGGCGCCTTTTGTCTACTTCTGCAAAATCATTAGGGTCCAATAAATTGTTCGCTGAGTATTCATCAGAATTTTCTAAAAATCATATTGAAAGAAAAATTCTAAAATTATTAACAAATATTTTTTTTATTTATTAACTTATGTCTGCTTGGCTTTCATTTTTTATCCATTGTATAATTTAAAACAATTTGTTTGTTACTAAGTTGATATCTCTTTGTAATATCTCTCAATGTATTTCGTTTGTCATTTTTAATTAAAATTAAATAAAACTCACTCCAATTTTTTAATCATCGGCGAAAGATAGATCCCCCGGGTCAGATGAGCTAAAATAAAAGCGTAGCATTTTCCTCTAAACTCTTACTCGAATTTCGGCTCAAACGACTTTAAATAGACTTTTTTCGAAATTAACCTGAAAACTTAAACAAAAAATGTTCTAATCTTGGAAAAATAAAAAAAAATATCTTAGATTAAATAATATAATAAATTATTAAATACTAAAAAGAATTTATTATAAATATAATGAAAAATACAAAAGTAATGTAAATTATTATATTATTTTATAAATTATTGTAAAACATTATAATATATAATATAAAAATATAAATTCATTTATCTCAGTGTAGAATCGCAGTTCGGTAATTTTTTTCCGATATAGGGTTAGGTCAGACAGAGTTCATCAAGCTTTTTTATATATATGTTTTTATTTTTATGTGTTCACATCATCAGAAACTTCTCAAAGTATATTCTTGTCTCCTAACCCTGCTCTTTTTTCCCGCGCGAGTTATGTAGTGGAAATCCCTCCCACTGAGGTTTTGGGTTTTCTCGATTGGTGTTTTTTCAATTTGTCCAGGTTGAATAAATGATATTTTCAATGTTCATTGTCCGTTGTCGGCTGTACTATAACTGAATCTTACCTTTTTAACTTATACTCTACGAGGTCCGTAGCTGTTGCCCAAAAATGCTGAGCTGGTTCTTTGGCACATCCGCCACATGTCGTTTCTGTCGCAATCGTCGGGGCGTCAAACTAATGGTCAGGCCATCCGAGAATGTGCTGACCAGGCAAAGACTGGAGTGGCTACGATGTGGTTACAAAGTAATTTCTTTGGGGAAGAGAGGGTAGTAGCAAAGACACTAGAATAACACGAGGCGTAACGCCATACGAATTTTTGGCACACGATTTTTTCGCCGTGGCTCTAGAGGTGGCTCCAGGCTCTCTCGAATTTTTGTTCGAGAGAGAAAGAGCGGAGAGCGCTACAGCAAACAGCTCTTTTCTACGCATACAGTGATAGCAGACAACTGTATGTCTGCACACGTATGCTCATGCATTGTAAATTTGACAAAATATGCCCTTCACCTTAGAAGTTCGTTGACTTTAAATCTATATTATTTTTGATCAATTGGCACCACGCGAAAAATTCTTGTTTTGCATTGCTTTAACGTTGTTATTATATAAATATAGCTTAAAAAAAGTAATAGCCGAATCATAATATCACAAAATAAATTTCACAAATGACTTTATATTAGAATATTTGTCATTAGAGTATTCAGCTTGCGACGTGAGAAAAATTAATAAGGCAATGATTGTTGAGTGCTCGAAGTGCGGACCTTCGTGCCTCAAGATATGACTTTTGCAATAAACTGTTTTCATATTTTTATTTATTTTATAAATTTTTATTACTGAAATTTTTAATACTTCGGAAAACTAAAGGCACAATCTGATCTTTTTTTAATATTTGTAAAATACACATTAAAGTTTTTGAAACATTTTTAAAAATAATAAAAAACAAATATGTATAAAAAAATTTATTGTTGAGCATTAGGTGCACAAATAAAAGTAGTGTATATAAATTAAACCAAATACGTTTGCATTATTAAATGGTTCTTTTTTATTAGAGCCAACTGCTCTGAATTCTGGTCTCTTACGAACTAACTACAAATCGAATTTATTAAGGCCGCCAAGTCTTCGGTTGAAGGCAGCGGACTTAGCAGAGCGCTTAGTCGGCTCCTCGTGCCGTCTGGAGTTACATGCCTTCGACAGCGTTACAGTTACATGTGCCCAGCGCGCACATGCGTGACTGCTCGTGTTAACTCCTCCTGGTCTTAAGATGAATTCGTCCCCGGATTCCATAGTCTTAGATGGTTGTTGACGTTTGGCTTTCATATCAATATGATCTATATATCAAACAACTATCGCCCACCAGCAAAAGGAACCCTTTGTGGAAAGCACACAAAAGCATACAGCCACCGGCAGAAACAGTCGTTCCACTGCGAGGTCCCTCTGGAAGCTGGATACGCAGCGACGAAGATAGAGCTAATGCGTTCGCCGATCACCTTCAGAAAGTATTCCAACCAAATCCTGCTAGCAACTCATTTGTCCTCCCTGTAGTAACTAAAAGCTTGCCCCCTATAAATCCAGTAACATTCAACCAAAGTGAGATAGCATCTATCATAAAAGATCTTAATCCCAAAAAATCACCTGGACATGACTTGGTGGCGCCAAAAATGATCATAGAACTCCCACCGTGTGCGGTTCTGACCTTACGCCATCTTTTCAACGCTATTACGAATCTTGGATACTATCCCCAAAGGTGGAAAAAGGCGGTTATAGTAATGATTCCCAAGCCAGGCAAAGACAAAACGCAACCCTCATCCTACAGACCAATCAGTCTCCTAACGTGTCTCTCGAAACTGTTTGAAAAGGCATTTTTAAAACAACTAACTCCCTACTAAAGAAGGCGAAATACAATACCATCGCATCAGTTTGGCTTTCGCAAAAACCACGAAACGATCGAACAGGTCAATCGCATCACAAACGAAATTCGTACCGCTTTTGAGCACCGGGAATACTGTTCAGCTATATTCTTAGATGTTGCACAAGCATTTGACCGAGTCTGGCTGGAAGGACTAATGTACAAGATAACAAAACTGCTTCCCCAGAACACGCACAAAGTGTTTGAATCTTATCTCTTCAAAAGAGTGTTCTCAACCAGGTGTAACAGTTCGACTTCACACGACCACGTTATCAATGCTGGAGTCCCCCAAGGTAGTGTACTGGGCCCCGTTCTTTACACCCTATTCACAGCAGACATGCCTACAAACTATCAGCTCACAACCTCTACGATTGCTGACGATGCCGCAATACTTAGCCGATCTAGATGCCCAGCAAAGGCAACAGAGCAACTTGCCTGCCATCTTAAAATAGTGGAAAGATGGTTTGCGGACTGGCGCATTAAGATAAACGAGACCAAAAGCAGACATATAACCTTCACACTGAACAGACAAACCTGCCCACCCTGTACCCACCCTGTACCCTGTCAGGTGTGTGTGAGTTGCGCGCGCGCGAAGTTCATTGAATTGGCGCTCCTGGGAAATCTCGGAATTTTCCGGGTCGCGCCGGCCCGACAGTGACAGGAGCGGCTGTCCCCACCGCACAAAGGTTGGGCCGTACTCACCAGCAGTAGGCACAACTCCAAGGGTCCAAGGATCGCCCGCCGTCGACGATCTTCAGGGCCATGGGGCTGGACAGGGTGAGAGTAGGAAACAACTTTCTCTTCACTATTTTCTCTTCCTTCCGTGTTGTTGTGGCGGCTGACAAGTGCCAGTCACGCCAGCTGATCACGCAGTCAGCTGGGATAGCAGTGCTGGTAAACGGCAAAAGCTCCTAGGTCTGGCAGCGCTGGTCGGCTGCACGAGCCCCCTGGCATAGGTGGCGCTTTCTACCCAGTGCACTCACTGACGAAAGCTAGCAGCTACGGAAGCTACCAAACGATCTGTTCTCCGGGCGTAGCATACATACATGGGCGGCCAACGGTTATCCTTGGCAACATCCCATGGAATCCCGGAGACAGACCCATGAATCGAGCAGGAGAGGCAGAAGATGTGTGTAAAAAGTCAAGGAGCAGACCAATAGCCAAGCCCCCCCGCGTAGGCGGCACACTTTAAACTCGGGGCTCTGGCGACCGAGCTGGAGCGGTATATCTCCCACCGCAGCAACCTTCTTTGCCCTGCTCACAACACCACACCCCCCCACCACCACCCAAAGCCCACGGCGCGTCTGACCCAAATTGGGCGGCTACGTGGCCTGTGCCTGTACTCTTGGCAGCCGGGCATCAGCACAACTAAAACCCATTCTGCGTCTGTGCCAAGTTGGCCGGCAGAATGGTCTGCGTCTGCGCCGCATCGGCCGGCAGTGAACCTAAAACCTGGCGATAGGTATAAAGCCGCAAACCTGGCAGTAGGAATAAAATGCAACAAAAAACAGAATGTCTGGAAATAACACTATTACTCCAGGTGGCAGCCACATATGTGGAAATCCACCCTCGGCTAATCCCGAGGCTAGGGCACGGATTCTGGAGGCCCTACCCAACATACCCCCCACCCCCGCCCCGACGGCGGCACACTTGGCTGTCGAAACAAGCAATGCAACAAGTGAAAGTAAAGATGAAGAGAGCCTGGCGTTTGGGAAAAGGTCAAAGGTTCTAAGGACCCCACCCCAAAACCCGAGCGATGGCACCCCCAAGAGACCATTGGAAGCGACATCACCCCCTACCAGAGCGCAACTAGCAAAGCGGGTCAAGACCCCCCAGCTAGAAATCGAGGAGATGGGAGCAATCCTGGACGACCTTCTGACGAAGGTCAACCTCAACGGGGTGAGGAGCATTAATCTGGCAATGAAGAACTCATTCGCCAGATTGAAGGAGCTCCAATTAAAGCTGCGCACTAGGCTGCCGGAGGCGGAGAAAACGCAGGTTGGACGTACGGCAAAAGCAGATGCTAGCCAACAGACCACCCCCAAGCTCCCATTCGGCCTCGAAGAACCGTGCAACGTTAGGGGCAGCCCTAAGCCAAAGGATCGCACGGCGCTGTCTGCGAAGAGAGCCCAGCGACCCGACCACCAGAAGGCTGCGGGACCCAAGCGCCTACCAAGGGCTCCGCGATTCGCGACCTCGACGAGCTCACCACGGAAGACGAGTTGAAGAGTGCCTTGGAGGCCCAGGCAGAGATCCCTGCAGCAGTGGTGGCTATCAAGAGCCTTCGGCAATCGCAGTACGGAGGGAAGACTGCGATGATAGCAGTCCCAGCCAATCTGACGGACCCGCTGATCAAGCGTGGCAAGCTGAGGGTAGGATGGTCCCAATGCTTGATCAAGGAGCTGGAGCCACGCCAAAGATGCTTCAGATGCCTGGAAGAAGGCCACATAGCGGCCCACTGCAGAAGCACCGTTGACAGAAGCCAGTGCTGCTTCAATGCGGGACCGCGGGACACAAAGCCGCCGAGTGCCCTAACGAAGCTAAGTGCTTCTTGTGCGCAAACAGAGGTAGCCAAGCGACCAACCACCAAATGGGCACCCGGAAGTTCCCATTGGCGGGTAAAGGAGCACCAAAGGCACTGCAATGATGCGGCTGATTCAGCTAAACCTGAATCACTGCACGGCAGCCCAAGACCTGCTAGTGCAGACGGTGCGTGAACGCAGAGTGGAGCTCGCGCTACTTAGCGAGCCCTACCGAACGGCGGCTAGCCCAGACTGGGCTTTCGACCGCACCAAGAAAGCAGCGATCTGGAGGTGCAGCAGAGAAACCCAGCAAATAACCGAAGTTCTTTCGGACATCGGATTTGTTAGGGCCAGGGTAGGCAGATGGTGGGTGTACAGCGTATACCTAGCTCCCAGCCTGACCCTAATCGCATTCAGCCGGGCTCTGGACAGACTGGCAGCGGATGCTAGAGGCCGCACCCAGGTCCTAATAGCGGGCGACTTCAACGCATGGTCAGAGAGCTGGGGCAGCTCAACCACCAATGCGAGAGGCAGGATGGTGCTGGAGGCATTCGCGACGTTGAACCTGGCTCTTCTTAACCATGGAAGCCGGCACACGTTCAGGCGCGCCGGACTGGGCTCTGTGGTGGACCTCACCTTCACTAGCGGCTCGTCGTACAGGCTAGCGAGGTGGAGACTCAGCGAGGACTACACTGGCAGCGACCACCTGGCCATCATCTGCGACCTGGGAAGCCCACCCTCGTCCCAAGCCCAGACACCAGCCCAGGCCAGGATTAAATACAAGACGGACTCTCTGGACACACAGGTGTTTCGAGAGCAGTTCCTACCCATGGCGAGCAGACAAGGAGCCGAGCTGACGGCAGTGGAGCTGATGAGGCGGCTGAAGGCCGCGTGCGATGCCAGCATGCAATAGAGCAGGTCGCACAGCCGACAAAGAGCCCCTGTCTACTGGTGGAACCAGGAGATAGAGTCGGCTCGTCGTGAGTGCCTCTCCGCCAGACGTCGCTACCAACGCGCGAGAGGTGCGGAGTCCTTTGCCGAACGCCAATCCGAGTACAGAGCCCGCAGAAAAACGCTTAAGATAGCCATAAGGGAGAGCAAGCGCAAATGCTTCCTCGACCTATGCGATTCTGCCGACAGCGAACTATGGGGAAGTGCCTACAAGGTGGTGGTCAAGAAGGCGTACACTAGGACTCCTAAGCTACTGGACCCAGCGATGCTCCGCAGTGTAGCGGAACACCTGTTCCCTGTGATGGATGGGTTACGCCCAGCCGACCCAGCCACAGGGGACCACGTCGATTCCGACGCCACGGTCAGCAGTGACGAGATCCTGGAGCTGGCAAAACTGCTGAAGGACGGCAAGGCCCCCGGACCCGACGGCATCCCGAACAGGGCGCTTCGGCTTGCTCTCCACCTGCAGCCAGACTCGTTTGCGAAGGCACTCACCAAGTGCCTGGAGGAAGGAGTTTTCCCGAGTTGCTGGAAAATCCAAAAGCTGCTTCTCCTCCCAAAACCAGGGAAACCACCCGAGGAGCCTTCATCGTTCCGGCCAATATGCCTCATCGATGGAACTGGCAAGCTCCTGGAGAAACTGGTGTGCACTCGGCTTGAGAGGGCTATCGCCGACGCGGGTGACCTCTCACGGTCCCAGTTTGGATTCAGGAAAGCGCGGTCCACCGTAGACGCTGTCAACAGAGTGGTCGAAGTAGCGGCCCAAGCAATCGACGGCACCCGATGGAAGGGTGGCAGCAAAGAGTACTGCCTCATGGTCACTCTAGACATCAGGAACGCCTTCAACACAGCGAGATGGGACCGGATCCTAGAAGCACTAATTGGCTTCAGCGTCCCAGCCTACCTAGTCAGGATCATACGCAGCTATTTTTCTGATCGGGTCCTACTGTGCGAGTCGTCGGAAGGCGTCTTCAGGCACCAGGTCACCGGTGGAGTCCCGCAAGGCTCGGTCCTCGGCCCACTTCTGTGGAACACCATGTACGACGGGATACTTCGTCTACCGCTGGTCGGGAGGAGCGAGATCGTAGGCTTCGCGGACGACGTGGCCTTGCTCGTTGTCGACAAGTATCCCAGCAAGGCCGAAGAAAGCTGCAACCAAAACATCAGGGCCATCGAACATTGGTTCAGTTCAATGGGGCTAGAGCTGGCGCCGGAGAAGACCGAGGCTGTCCTGATTAGCTCAAGGAAAGCGGTGGAGACGGCCACTGTCGAAGTAGGCTGTACCAAGGTGCCCTCCTCTCGGGCAATCAAGTACCTGGGAGTCATGATAGACACCAGGCTTTCGTTCCGAGAACACCTTGCCTACGCTAACTCCAAAGCAGCAGGAGTAAATCGGGCGCTTTCAAACATAATGTTGAACTCCCGAGGCCCAAAACAGGCGAGCAGAAGGCTGCTGACGAGCGTCACCCGAGCGACCATGCTATATGCAGCCCCGGTGTGGGCAAAAGCGCTTGGTACCGAAAGCTACGCCCAGGGCCTAAATGCTACCCACAGACTTTCGGCCTTACGCCTTTCTGCTGCGCCTTCAGAACAGTGTCCAACGCGGCGGCATTGGTGATCGCAGGGATACCGCCTCTGGACCTGTTAGCGAAGGAAAACGAAGTGGTCTTCAACCAAACCCACGGTCGAAGACTCTCCCCCGGCGCCAAGAAGGTAATACGAGCTGAAGCAAGGCAGCACACCCTGGAGACATGGCAGCACAGGTGGACCAACGAGCCCAAGGGTCGCTGGACGCAGCAGCTGATACCCACCCTCAAGCCGTGGCTAGAGCGGAAGCACGGCGATATTACGTTCCACCTAACGCAGCTGATCAGCGGGCACGGTTGCTTTCGCAGCTACCTGATGCGCTTTGGACACGAGGATGCGGATGATTGTCCATGGTGCGGAGGTGGTCGGAGCGAAACAGCTGAGCACGTTCTCTTCTCGTGCGTTAAATACGCTAGGGAACGGATCTCTCTGGAAACCGTACTTGGCGGCAGACTGAATGCGGACAACCTAGTCCCATTCATGCTGCAGGGGGAGGCGGAATGGCAAGCGGTCAACAGCTTCGCCGCAGCGATAACCACCGAGCTCAGAAGAGCCGAGAGAGCCAGGAGGGTCCACGAGTGAGCAAATCCTGATCGTCCTCGCGAAGCAATGCTTCACGGCCATACCGCGGGGAGTCCTGGATTTGCCCTCCTAAATGTTATTATGTTGTATTGTATATAGTTCATATCATAAGAATTCAATAAACGAATTAAAAAAAAAAAAAAAACCCTGTACCCTGAACAATACATTTATCCCACAAGCAGACGTTGTAACATATCTCGGCGTTCACCTAGATAGACGCCTCACCTGGCGGCGACATAAGGAATCTAAGAGGACTCATATGAAGCTTAAAGCAGCCAATCTTCACTGGCTTATTAATTACAACTCTCCCCTTAGTCTGGAATACAAAGTACTCCTATTGTAGAGGAAACCCATCTGGACATACGGCTGTGAACTATGGGGAAACGCTTCAAAAACCAACATTGAAATCATACAACGAGCTCAGTCCACGATTCTGCGAACTATCACTGGGGCACCATGGTACCTACGCAGCGAAAGCATCCATAGAGACCTCCACATAAACCTTGTCAATGAGGAAATTCAGATGAAAAAAAGTAAACATCAAGCAAAGCTCGCCGCACACGAAAATCCTCTCGCGAAGTCGCTTTCGCGAGTCTACAGTCAGAGCCGACTGAAGCGCAAAGATTCTCCAGCCCAGCAAAGAAATCCTAGGGCCGTCTCTAACTAATACAATTACTGCACATTGTAATTAATATAAGTTATATAATAAGATTTGAATAATTATTGTTAGTCTCACAAAAAGAGAAGATCCAATAAATAACGCAATAAGTTTAAAAAAAAAAAAAAAAAAAGTTTGGCTTTCAAGCGGTAGATAAGAAAGATGACCAGGGTTATTGAGGCTGTGGAGGAGACAGAGCAAAATATCCAGGTGTTGCCTGATGGCAGTCGGGATTGAAGGTGGTTGATGTGCTGCAGATTCTTAACGCTCATTCCGTGAATTGATGACAGAATAAGGCGCTCTAGATGCCTCAGAACGTTTACTTGGGCCATGGCTGAAACTGCGGCTTTCTTCTTTGATGTTCCGATATTGTTGACGTAAATTGTGCCGTTTATTTTAATTTTTTCGGTATATTATACCAGGTGAGTTCCTAATATTATCCGGCTTATTTCCTTTTCGTCGGTGATATTTATCGTTACATCGTTGGTGATGAGCATTCCCTCGTCGATCATGGTGACTGGGTCCAAGTGCCCAGGCTGTGTGTTGCAATGGGCGACCATGCCAGAGATGAGTTTTTGTGCGCGGATTGGCGCTTTCGATCTCCTGCAGAAGGTGGTGCCCGCTGATACATTGCAGTCCTTGACGGCGAAGGTTTCCGTCCCACAATCCGCAACCGTACTACCGTCCTCGAAATCTAAGATTCTATTTTCTATATTCTATATTCTGTACCGGGAATATTCTCATTTTTCTACAAGTTAACAAAGGCTTCGGAAATTTTATTAAAAAGTACAATAGGTCTCGATTTTGAAAATTTTTATGCTGGCTACCTCTAAAATATCTGACACGCTAACGTTTGTGGGATGTTTAATTTCAATCTCCGTTACGTCGACGTCATTCAAGATTATTGGACTTATTACGTTTAATTTGAAAAGGGTGATTGCAAGTATTAAATTTTCAAGTTCTTGAATTACAACACGGTTTTTTGCTAAAATCGTCTCGTACAAATGTTCTGTGTCTAAGTTGTCCGATTTTAAAATGGAATTCATGGAATTTATGTGTTTAATTGCAATTGTATTTTGTCGTTTATTTCTATCTGTCCCTGTCTAAACGTCACCTGGTCCCAGTCGTCAGATTCAGGTGTCCACGCCATTGCTTTCAAAGCAGTCCCTATGAAATTAAGACTACGGGCATGTCGGTGACGTACCTTTAGTGTGTCCAGAAGAGTTTGTATTCGTTCCAAGTTCGTTTCAAGTACCCGTCTCATGTGCTCCTTCACGAAGAAGTCCATCGCGTTTTTCGTCTCGTCCGCTTAAGTCTCGTACGATGTAACGTTTGTTGTATGTCCCATGTAACCGTTTTTTTTTATTAATTTATTTATTAAGGCATACGGGGAAGTCTTGAAGCCCGTTTGTGTCCTTCTTATCTAAACCACTCGCAGCCGGTGATAAGTCTTTCTACCTTATTTTGAATAGCCTGGATTCTTTTGATTTGGCTGTCGCTATAGATAACGTCACGTCCTGGTGCTTTGTTGTTACTCTGGCGCACAATGACTTCGGCTACCTCGCAGGGTTCAAACGGCGTGATTGGCATATCCATTTGAAGCGCTTGGTTCAGCTGGTCCTGAGTTTCTTCAACCAGTTGCAGGCTGGCAAGCTTGAATGGTTGAAATCGCTCGGCGAGGTGCGCAGCGAATACCTCCGCTTGTCCCAAGTCGGTCCGATACCATGTCCCGTTGCTATCGACTAGAGGCGCCTTCCTCGTGCAACGCCCTTTGATTGCGCGAGTTACCGAATCGCCTATACAGAGTATACACAATTCGGTACCACCTAGGAGCAGTTCATCGCTCCACTAACTCCAACACTGTTGCAATGCACTAACTCCAACACTGTTGCAATGCTGACGCAGCAGTGGACAGGATGTCGATTGCGGCAGTTCTGGTAAACAAAACTAGAACTGCCGCAGCAGCATTTCGGACAATGAAAACACAGCACATTCTTGTAAACATTTTAGCTTAAGTTTTTATTCGATTAATAAATTAGAGTTCAGTTCATTTTGAAACACAAACCAGAGCAGTCGCTTGTTTTCTTAATTAAACTACTTGGATTAAACTACTTGGATTAAACTACTTTGATTAAACCACTTGGATTCAAACACATACAAGGACACACACACACTCACACACCAGCTGCAGGAGGCACTGGTAACTCGCGCGTGGCCTTCCACAGCGAATGCGTCGCTTTGCGACGTGAGAAAAATTAATAAGGCAATGATTGTTGAGTGCTCGAAGTGCGGACCTTCGTGCCTCAAGATATGACTTTTGCAACAAACTGTTTTCATATTTTTATTTATTTTATAAATTTTTATTACTTAAATTTTTAATACTTCGGAAAACTAAAGGCACCATCTAATCATTTTTTTAATATTTGTAAAATACGAATTTGTTTTTAATAAAATATTTCTTATTTAGAGGACTAGGAGAAAATTAAAAAAAAATCAATAGATTATATTATTGGCCAAACTTATTTATCAAATTAAAAGAATACATAAAAAATTGTACAATTTGTAACGAAAATAAACAAATAAACATAAGCAGGCATCCAATAAAAATCCCTATTGGGGAAGCTACTATTCCAACTAAAGAAGGAGAAAATTTTCACCTCGATATTACGCGAAAAATCTTATTTTCTTAACTTGCATTGACGCGTATTCAAAATTCCTAGTAGTAAACGAAATTCAAAATAAACTAAACATCGATAATAAAGTAATGGAATTACCTCAACAATTTCCCCACGCCAAAGTAATTATGACTGATAATGAACCAAGCACACAAAAATGTGGTTTAACTCAACATTTCGCAGACCCCAGACAAAGTACCTCGAACGGATAAGTTGAAAGGGCAACATTAACAGAATTTGCTCGTTGCATAAAAGAAGAATTTAATCTCATTGACTATCCAGAAATAATTATTAGAGCCGCAAAATACTTCAATCAGAGCATTCATTCTACAACAAATCAAAAACCTTTTGATATTCTATATAATAAAATTGAACACAAAAACATTTCAATAATTCTAAAGAACACTCAAAAAAAAATGTTAGAAACACATAATAAAGGTCGTAAGGAAAAATATTATCTTATATGGCACGTAGTTTATGAAAAGAAACATGTGGTAAGAAATAAACTAAAAACAAGATATAAACAAAAGGTTGTTAAGGAAAACTTACCTAACAAAATAACTTTAGCATAAAGCTTTTATCCGAAACATAACAAAAAGTTCAAAAAGTTAGAATCAAAAGCTTCTGGCCGAGGTTGATTGGATCAGGATTAAGAATTAGAAGTTCAGTCTGAATCGGGACGGGATCGTGAACAGCTTCAAGCCATAGATAAGCTAGTAATAAAGTGTCTTGTAATAGTATAAGTGAATAAGTCTATCACCGAATAAAAAATAAAAACTATTTTTTTAAATAATTAATTTGTAGAGCTCTTCGATTGCTTATATTTTCGAAAATTTCAGTTAAAACCAAAAATATACTCATTGTGCTTAATATTGCATGCATAAGGAAAGTTTATTTACGCATCGCTGGTACTGATTGCAGTGGTGTGGTAACAGAGAAATTTACTTCGACACTGAACCATTTAACCGAATTCTTAATGATGATAGAAGAAACTACTAGATTCTCCGATGTTGTCCCTGAGTATGCGAAAATTGTTAGGCGTCGAAATCTGTCATATTAAAGAAGTCTATTGTCCGTATTAATAGTACTCCATACGATACGATACGACCAAGAGCATAAACTTCTAAATTTTAAAAATGCCAGAGTCACGAATATTAGAATCATATGGCAGGTGATCATTAATAAGATAACGCAAAACAAAATTAAGGAACTAACAGAGGCAGTTAATATTCTATTAATAACCGAAATGCCCAATGCTTACAGTAACACTTGCTAAAGGCACCATTATAATCGCATCTATTTTTAACCACAATAATTTGAAGTGTGTATTAGCTTATCATCCTACAGTAGTCCCTATCATAAGCCTTATAGTGGCGTCTAACATTAAAGTCTGTTAGTCCGATAGTATTATCCACTTGCTAATTTTATATCCTCAATGGGCTCGAAATAGCTACCAACTGCTCACGTCTTATTGGCTTCGGGCGAGTGGCTTTCATCAGTGGCAGCAAATACTCAAACCAACGTGAAGCTATGGCGGCATCACATTTACTAATCCTCATCGATCACGAGCCAAGACTAAGTATGTTACTTCTCCAACGGCTTAAGGAAGATGTGAATCGACTGGAGCTACCTACGTCTGGTTCGCGGTCAGCGTGGGATCCAGCATCCTTATAAGTGGATCTATACTACTCATCCTTTTGCTGAGGAGGAGACAAGATGCGCGGAAAATTCAAAAAGTTATTGACAAGTATCAGATGACCGAGGACGGTCATACAGGAGTTAACACGATTAAGGAGTAACATATTAGTCTGTCGGTAAAAATCTTGGTAATCTTCCGGCACGGCCGGCTTACCGGCCGCGCTTACCTCGAGAAGAGATAAGTTTAGTTTTCATTGATTGATCATTATAAAAATGAGCCAATAGCTCATAAAATTGTTTGTAGTACATTGGTTATCTAGCCTAGGTTAAAGAATAGAAGCCACGTCGGCGCTTACGTCATTTACCCCTTTCCGTACGCAATGCTACGTGGGACAACAATGATTTATTTCATTATTTATACACGAAATCATGAAAATCTGCTTTAGTGGTCCGAGCATAATAAAACACCAATCAAAGGTAAAGCCAAAATTTATTTATATATGTACTTTTATAGAAACCGCATTTGAGGGCATATCTACAAATATATTTTGATATGGAAATGTTAGGTTATTGAAAAATCATTTTTCGTTATAAAAATGTAATTCAGAAATTTTGTAAATAACAAATATGGCAAATTAGTTTCGGCAATGGTTATTGTTACACTATGTCAGTTAATATACCTGTATTTTCCAAATTATCGCTATTGAAATACCTCAAAATATGATCGCCTACGAAAACAGAGCAAACTGATTCGGCAACACAGCCAACGCTCTCTCAGACTCTCTCGCGCAATCTCTTCCCTAAAAATTTAAAGCCACGAAAATGCGATGTTACTCACAGGAGCTATAACTTAAGGTAAATTGATTTAATACATTATACTAGTATATTATAGTTTAAGGTTAATCTGACATGTGGACCCATATTTCAACTCAACTTAAAAGAAGCTGGTCCATACTTCTATTCGTAATTTAAATAAGTTTAAGTTAAATCTTGGTGTTCTTCTGGACTAACACTTAGGCTGCCTTTACCCTTGTTTTTGTTGCCAACACCCGATAAATAATCAAAAATAAACACAACCTCCACTTGGAGACCAAGCCATGATCAACTCTTGTAACTGCATCAGTCAGCAAATTTCAATTTTACAACGCTGTGAAATAACTTTAGCATAAAGCTTTTATCCTAAACATAACTGAAAGTTCAAAAAGTTCGTATGAAAGGCTTCTGTCCGAGGTTGATTGGATTAGGATTCACGATAGTAATAAGGTGTATTGTGATAGTATAAGTGAAAAAGTCTATCACCGAATAAATATTAAATAACAAAAAATAAAAACTATTTTTTTAAATAATTAAATAGTAAAAAATTTTATTTGTATGTCAATTAATTCATTAATTTGGACGGCAGTCCACGTAGTGACAAATCGCACCAAGAAAGTGTGAGAAGGCTATTACTTTATATAAATTGACAAATAAATATCTGCTATAGTTGTTCGATTATAGCGATCTATCGAACGCAACCTTTTAAACATTGAAATACCTATGAAATTCTAAAAGTGATCATTTAATAACTAGATTATGGTGGGGGTAACATATATTAATAAAATATTGCTCAAAATAGGTGTTGATCGACATCCGAATCCCTAAAATCCCATGACCCGTTTAAAATATTTCTTTAAAACCAGATTTTGGGAGATTTTTATAAATTAAATTTCTTTATTGCTTATCCGCATGGGACATTTGTTTAAAACCCCAAATTATTGTTTTGTCGGACAAACCTTGATATAAAAAACTTTAGTTCAAGCTTTTGTAAACAAACTTGTAAAATATGTTAATTTTTATTTATTTTGTCAATTGATAAACAGCTCGATACAAGCTCTACAGCCAGCAGCTCTTTTCTACGCATACAGTGACGGTCGACAATTGTATGTGTACACACGTATGCTCATGATTTTGTGATGTTTTTCAGTAGCGATGAATTCCGGAATTGCAGGGATATATTTAGAAAACTTACTCAAGTACATATGTATTTCATTCGGGCTAGTCTCTCCACACCAGTAGTCAAGACGTGTTTTACGCGATCAGAGCACCTAAGTTAATCGATCCACATCTATAAAGTAATAGACAAATTTTTACAGTAAATAAATATGGTATATACTTAATAATTATAAAAATGTGTGATCTGACTTCAAAAAAAGGAGTCTTTTCTTTGTTACTTAATGTTTCGCAGAAATATTGAATATTAAATATTAAATAAAAATTTATTAACATTGATTTTTTAGCCCAGTGTTAATAATAGTTCTAATGTAATTTTAAACATTAAAACAAGTATTGACTTTCTAGTCAAGTAACTCCAAAAGACACAATACATACATATATCCGTGCAATTAAAAATATTTTCATATATGTACATACATATGTATGTACACATGTACACAGCATATATATATTAACGATTAACATGCATTATATGTGGTTTGTAGGTTGTTTACCTAAGGTCATTATGATATTGTTGCCTACTATATATAGATTAATATAATAATACCGATATCAAAAGAATTTTCGATACATCAAAGTAAAACTAAACAACTGAAATATAATTTTTTTGAATTTTAAAATTTTGATTACATTTTTTTATTATTAGTGTGTTTCTGCTAAAGCTATAAAGGTATTAGTTTCATTTTACTAATTTAATTATTTTGACAACATACTCATGATAAGCATAACATAATTTTATGTCAGAAATCAGAGTGTGAATTGAAGAATCAATAACAATTTAAAATGAAATTGAACAGAATTACATACAGAATTTCCAAATAAAAATAAATTTGACACTAGAAACATAATTTGTTTTGCCAAAGAAATAAAAGAATTTAAACTATACACAGAGTGGTCATTTTTTCGAATGATTTTCATAAATTTTTCTTTAATTGCATAGTGTAATAACAATATAATTGAGTTGTATTAAAAACAACGTATCGTTATTTGTTAAACCCTTTATACCCTTTCTCGACACATAAAATGTATATGGGTGTACATATATTTATATTTTTTATTGATCCCAAAATACTAGCGCAGTCGTCATGTGCTTCTGTCCGTCCAGATTAGCATAGATTGCTCGGAAGCTGTTAGGTTGATTGCCTCGTGTGCCCTCTTAAGCTGGCTCCTAACTGTTTTCTGAGGCCCTAAAAATCTGTTTGTTCGTCAAGTATATCTCAGTAATTATATGAGGTAGCAATTTGGTATTTTTGTTAGATATATTGCAAATTCCCTCCAAGATGCCGGTTGATACGGTTAGCAAAAAATACAGAGAACAATTTCTTTGTGTGGAATTGAACAAAATATTTATTTATTATGTGCATATGCATTTCTATTAAATTTTTAATCAGGATCAATAGATCGTTTTTCCAAAGACACTAGGATATTGTAGTGTCTTTGTTTCTCGGACGGTCTCGGGAGCTATAAAAGCTCGATGGTTGGGATATTTGTACATACATAGCGTGCTGAATCTACAGGCGTTGACGCAGAGTTTTTAAGATTACATGAATTTTTTTATTTCATCATTCGACCTTCCAATTTCTTTCGATATGTTAAAAAAATTTGGGCGAGCCCATCCTGACGCCCAAAACCTGCTCTACTGAAAAAAGGGGTCGATTAATTTTCATATTATTTTTTGTGTTTAAAATTTTTAACACCCACAAACCAAAGACACAAGAATAACATGATGCGTAACGGCCATACATTGGTTTGGCACTATGCAGCCACTTTTTTGGTGAAGGCCAAATTTGCTCTCTTTCCGCTCGCTTACGCTGAGAGCGTAAGAAATCTAAAAATTTGCTTGTTTGTGTACGTAAAAACAAAAGACGAGAACGTGCATATATGTGGGTACTTGTGCTACAAGACGATTTCGGGCCGAAATCAATTCTGATCGAAGAAACGAATTTACATATTTGGAGTTTAGGCAATATGATGAAAAAAATTAAAATTAATAATTCACGCCCTGACGATTATAATTTTAAAGTTTTTTAAATTCGTTTGTTAAGATCGCCGCTCGAATTAGCTACCCTTTACATATTTATATTTATATTGATAATTAATTATGTATAATTTATACATATAACATTCATTATTTACATAAAACCATAATGAGAAAGCACTACATTTATTTGTGCACTTAATGCTCAAAAATAAATTTTTTCATACGCATTTGTTTTTTATTATTTTTAATCATATTTCAAAAACTTTAACGTGTATTTTACAAATATTAAAAAAAAGATGTATGATGCCTTTAGTTTTCCGAAGTATTAAAAATTTAAGTAATACAAATTTTTAAAATAAACAAAAATATGAAAACAGTTTTTTGCAAAAGTCATATCTTGAGGCACGAAATGTGGACACAAGCACTCAACAATCACTGCCTTATTAATTTTTCTCACGTCTGAAGCTGAATACTCTAATAAAAAGTATTTTAATATAAAGTAAGTTAAAAAGTAAAGTTAAAAAATAAATATAAATTTATTTTGTGATGTACATAGTTTCGGTTATTACTATTTCTAAGCTATATTTGACTAATAATAACGTTAAGGCAATGCAAAAAGAGAATTTTTTACATGGTGCCAATCGATCAAAAATAACATAGATTTAAAGTCTAAGAACTTCTAAGGTGAAGGGCATATTTTTTCAAATTTACAATGCATGAGCACACGTGTGCACACATACAGTTGTTTGCTATCACTGTATGCGTAGAAAAGAGCTGTTCGCTGTAGCGCTCTCGCTCTTGAACAAAAATTCAAAATAGAGCCTGGAGCCACCTCTAGAGCCACGCCGAAAAAATCATGTGCCAAATCGTAAGGCGGTACGCATCTTGTTATTCTAGTGTCTTTGCACGTCCAACGCTGCCGCGGCCAAACTTTTAAAAAGTATTGTATTAATTTTTTAATTATTTGTCTTGGGAATTTCTGGGGAATTGCTTACACAACTTCAAACAAGATGATATTCGGCAGCCCAGTAACACATGTTTTTTCCGCCGGCTGGGGAAAAGATGCTTTCGGTTCTTTGGGCAAATACAGCTCATTAATAAAACGTGTTCCATTGCCGAATGGTGTTAATAAAAGTTTTGTGAGTATTGAAAACTACTTCCAAGATACCGGTTGATAGGGTCTACAAAGATTACAGAGAACAATTATTTTGTGTAGTACTGTGCTAAACTTTTATGTTTATACCCGTTACACGGAGATTAAAAGAGTATACTATATTCGTTGAAAATTATGTAACATGTAGAAGAAAGCGTTTCCGACCATATAAAGTATACACATATATTCTTAATCAAGATCAATAGCCGTGTAGATGTGGCCTTGTCTGCCTGTCCGTATGAACTTCGAGATCCCAGGAACTATAAAAGTTAAAAGGTTGGGACATACAGATTCTAGAGACAAAGATGCAGCGAAAGTTTGTTGACCGATGTTCCCACGCCCACTTTAACGCCCACAAACCGACAAAACTGCGACGCCCACACTTTTGAAAAATGTGTTGATATTTTCTATCGATTTGCAATAAAAATAATGTTTGCCACACCCAACTCTACAATCATCGTGACAAGTTTCCCCGGTTTTATAGCTGACCAAATACAAGATCTAATACTCATAATACCCCCTGTTTGGGGAGGGTGCTCTGACAGACGTCTTACGTGGACACGAAAAGATCTTAATTAGTGGAGCGCAAAAAGCAGCTCGCCTGAATATTTATAGAAGCACATATCACTAAAATAACTACAACCGCCCAAAACTTCCAAGCCCACATTTTAAACCATTTTTCCAATTTGTTTCCTAATTTTGTTAGTCATGTAAACTTCTATCGATTTGCCAAAAAAAATTTTGCACGCCCACTCTAACGCCATAATGCCGCCAACTCGGTCACTCCACACTTTTGAACAAATTTTTAAATTTTTCCTCATTTTATTCCCCAATATCTATCGATATCCCAGAAAAATGAAAATTCGCGTTCGCATTTACACTAGCTGAGTAACGGGTATCTGATAGTCGGGGAACTCGACTATAGCATTCTCTCTTGTTTTTATAAGTTTTTTTATCATTAAAATTTCCTTAGATTTGGCTATAAGTTTTTGCTCGCTCTGATGACCACACACCCTAGAAATTTTTTTTATGTTATTAATATTTTTCCCTAATTTTTTTTTCTTTGCACTTCCACTGGCTGAGTAACAGGGATTTGACTATAGAATTATCTATTCTTTATTGAACGTTTTGTTGTTTTTTAAAGGTTCTAACCGATTGCACTTCGGCCCTTGTAGCCCTTGAGAATGGCAAACTCTTGTATATAAAAAGTACCATTTAACACTTTTCATTCTAAGCTTACTTTATAAAATAATTTTTTTTTTTTTTACGTTACAGATGAATGTTTATACAAATAATTTTATATCAATATGTGCAATTTTGTTAATAGGCGTATCTTCACCCGCTCCTCAGCAGAACATTAACGCACAGAAAAATATTGAAGAAATATTTAATACTAATAGTAATCTTCCAGCGCAAAAAGAATCCGGAATCGCATTAGTGATTACCCCCGATCCTCTAGAAACTATAAGTCAACAGTCAAATTTTAGTTCAACTAGTGGCAAAACTTCAACTTGTAATTGCGTACCATATTATAAATGTGATCCATCAACAAACAGTGTCACTGAAGATGGCTCTTTTGACGGATTTGGTGTTATAGATATTCGTTTTAACGACGATGATCCGATATGCCCGGCATCTGTAGACGTATGTTGTGATGATAATAGGACGCTTAATAGGACGTTGAATCCGACGCCCTTGGATCAAAGACCAAACCAGCCAAGAGGCTGTGGTGTTCGCAACACAGGTGGACTGGATTTTACTCTGTCCGGAGTATCGCAAAATGAAGCGGGTTTTGGCGAGTTTCCATGGACGGTAGCATTATTGCATTCTGGAAATTCAAGCTATTTCTGTGCTGGATCTCTTATACATAAACAGGTGGTTTTGACCGCTGCGCACTGTATTGAGTCGTTAAGAACAGGATCGTTTACTGTCCGAGCTGGAGAGTGGGACACACAAACAATGAAAGAGCGTCTACCCTATCAAGAAAGATCGGTCCAAACGGTTATATGGCATCCAGAATTTAAAAGAAGAAACGTAGCTTATGATTTCGCACTTGTAATTCTAAGTCAGCCGGTTACTTTGGATGATCACATTAATGTTATATGTTTACCTCAACAAGATGATATTCCGCAGCCCGGTAACACATGTTTTTCCACCGGCTGGGGAAAAGATGCCTTTGGTTCTTTGGGCAAATATAGCTCTTTAATGAAACGTGTTCCATTGCCCATTGTCGAGTTTAACAATTGTCAGACACGACTTAGAGGCACTCGACTTGGACCAAAGTTTGCATTGGATAGGTCATTCATATGCGCGGGTGGACAGCGTGGCATTGATACCTGTCAAGGGGATGGCGGAGCTCCACTAGCTTGTCCTATTGGAGGTACACAAGAATCTCGATATCAACAGACTGGTATAGTTGCTTGGGGAATCGGATGTAATGATGAAATTCCAGCAGCTTATGCCAACGTAGCCTTGGTCCGAGGTTGGATTGACCAGCAAATGTTAACCAATGGCTTCGGAACGGCTGTGTACACCGCATGAATGCTGAATAATAAAGCTCAAAATTTACTTCATTTAATGCAATATTATATAAATAAAGATTAAATTAATTTATCTGTTGAGCTAATAAACCATATTATTAGCTTTTTTTGCAAAATGGAAGACCATTTTTATTGTAGCGAATTCAAGCGATTTAATTTAATTTTCTTCGAGAAATTAGGCAGCGATGCGCATGCTTGCATTGGATAGGGACGAAAACGATACTTTGTATATTAACAAAATTTTTTCTTTCGACGCATTTGCCGTTTCCGGCAAATATAGAGTATCTATATATGCCATATAAAGTATCTATAATTCTGATCAGGATCAATAGACGAGTCGTCCAGATCGATCAGTCTGTCTGTCCGTCCGTCTGTCTGTCTGTTCGTCCGCATGAACATCGATATATCAGAAACAAGCCAGAACGTTAAGATAAAGCATTCAGCTTACAGAGGCATAGACGCGGAGAAAGATAGTTTCCAAATATCGCCTACTTTACGCCCACACTTTGGGTATCCTAGATTCCTTCAAAAGTATATAAGAGGCAGAAGTAAGTTTTTCCGACCATATAAAGTATATATATTTTTGATCCGGATCAATATCCGAGTCAATCTGGCCATGTATGAACGTCGAGATCTCAGAAATACAGCCTACAGATTCTAGAGACATAGATGCAGCGCAAGTTTGTTGACCCATGGTGTCACTCCAACGCCCACTTACAGCCCAAAACTGCCACGCCCACACTTTTTTGAACTTTTTTTTTGATCAGTTTTTAGGGTTTCTAAAGTGGCTCGAGACTTTGAACAAAGTAAGTTTCTGCTGTGCGATTGTCCCCTAAAAAAGCGTCTCCAAAAGCTTAAATGCTGGCAGCGCTAAAGCCATGAAACTCTAATTCAATACTTGGAGAAACGGCCAATCGTGGGAATGAGGCATGCCAAATTTTGCTAAAAACTTCAGCATAAATCTTTTCATTCTGAATCTTGCGCCAAAGGAAGGCTTTCGTTCCAGGTCAACTTTTCCTTGCACAGAAGCTGAAGAAATATCTTCAACTTTGTGATTACTGGGCCAACCAAGCCAAGAGGATCGTAGAGCTGTGCAATTACGGATAAAACTGAACTCCGTGAAGGCCTTGATATTGATTGAAGGGTTGAAAATGAGAACAACAGCTGATCAGGCATCGGATCCCAGATGAGGCCCAGCGTTTTTGTAAAATCGCCTCCATCGTCAAACTTCAAGAAGGAAACCTTATCCGAAACTCCTACCAAAACGACTGGTACATTTAAGCACCACCTTATTAGTTTAAAATTGCCTATGGACAAGAGTGCGGACGTCTGCAGCATTATGTTGATGCCAGTCAAATTAAAAATCTCAAGTTAATATGTTGATAGCAATCAAATCAAAAATATATCAATATCATTCATGGACAACTGATGCATCGACATCACAGCCAGGTAGAAAGCAGGCTTTGTGCCAAAAGTAACAGTTTGCAGGTTAAACACGCACAGATCATATGGAGGAGAATCTCTCCACAAAATGCACGGGAGGTAGCTATCCTCCATCGAAACCTGGTAGGACTCCCCCAAAATATCTAAATTGAACTCGGCTGGCAATCGGTCAGAACAGTCCCCAGCAGACAAACGAGTAAATTGTTTAACGAAATGAGCTTCACAGTCAAGCTCTTCCTTCATAGCACAGATAATGGGCTCGACGCAACCCTCCACCTCCCAAAGCCGCCGAAACAGCACCTCAAGACGATCCAGTTGAGTTTTATCATTGGGCGGTTTTTATCTATTAGCAATTGTTATAAATTTCATGTTGTAGTTAATAACCGCTAATTAATATTAAATATTTTTTGATTTGATTGCCTATTATCAAAACCACATAAGTACTTACTTATTTTAAAAATATAACGAATTATTTAGATACGAACCTCTTATTCTTTGGTCCTTGATTTACGACATCCATTGTGCTAATTTTACATCCGCGCAGCTCCTGAAACTATATCGCAGGTCATTTAGCTTATTGGCTCCCATTGGGTACATGTAATTAAAACAAAACCATTGCAAGTTTAGTGTTATTTGTAAACACAATGGGCATAAGTTTTAATTAGCATTAACGATGACGTGGCGGAACAACTGCAGACGATGACATTAAAGCCTTACCATTGCACACTGGACCAGATTCCCTTTTTTTTGGCATAAGGTCAAAAAATTTTGTAAATTGTATTTTGAATTTAACTTATTATATTATGAAAGAGCATACATTAGGGACACCAAAACGATGTTTAAAAACATTTAAGTTGCAACACTGCATTTTTTATGCGATAACAAATTTATATGTTTGATCAACTGTTAAGTGTTAGTTTAAGCAAAATCTAACCAAAGTGTTCGTCTATCGTGGAGTGATAAATGATATCTGCCAACTTATGCCAAAAACTAATAACTGATGTGTTTACTCAAAACTGTAATTTAATTGATATTAGTAACACCTTTTGCATAAATTTGCCTATGATCTTTATGTTTTGCCGTTTAAGACAAGTTTAAGATTAGCCGATCGGTTCTGAGGGATGAATGAATCAAAGGAGATCGAAATGACAAAGTCTAGTTGACTGGGTTGTTGACGAGACAGCTAAAATCGCTAAGCAAATCAGAAGTTTTCTCTATATATAATGATAAATCTGGCTAAATGTAGCCGTACAATAGAAGCATTTAAAAAAAACATTCCAGTTGGCTTTCATTCACGATGATGGTTGTCGTGGACCAAAACAACAACCAAGTCGCTTCAGACTGTCTAATGGGACGAACAAGCATAAGGTTTTGGGGTATGTTCTAGTAATAAACGTCGATGTTAAAGTTGGGCTGATGTTCGGTTTGAAAGCAATAACAGCATTGATTTTTAGAGTTTAACTTCGCCATGAAATAATTTCAGGGTGCCACTCGAAATTGTGTGTTTTTCTACCTCAGCTAACATAAGCCAAGAAAATATGTGCACTACTAAATATATTATGGTGGATTGATAGTGATAGGCTATAGAATAGCTATCCAAAATATAAGCTTACATTATATTCAATGAAAATTGATTTGCCTATGTCGATTTCCTACCAAAATTTAAAAACGAACAATATCCAAAACCAAAAATAACCAAAACGGTAAAATAGTGATTAGGCCGCTCGGCAGATATCGGGCCAATACTCGACGTGTTTTAGCACCTAAACATCCCCTTTTATTCATTCTCATTCATAATAATTACTGAAGTCAATCCATCGTCGCGTTAATTGAGCCCATCGAAGCAGTTCTTTGTTCCTGTAGGATTAAAATAAAGGCAACTTCGTACGAGACTTGAAAATATAGGGCGCTATAACATTTCAGGTACGACGACGCTCTATGTCACGAGCTTGGGTTATCACTTATCGAGACGTATTTGAAACGTTAGCGATTCAAATAAGTAACCACACACGATCGCCATATGATCGAATTTGCCGTGATGGTGAACGGCGATGAGCGTAGACACAGCCTCCAGCAGGGGCACGAGTTTGCTTCTGCAAAGGGTTTTGGTTTTAGCTGTGTTGCAGCGCTAACAAAAGAAAGCACACAAAAGCTGGATTTACCTCCAATATTCCCTATAAGCAGCTATTCTATTCTATTCTGGTGAACGGCGATGAGCGTAGACACAGCCTCCAGCAGGGGCACGAGTTTGCTTCTGCAAAGGGTTTTGGTTTTAGCTGTGTTGCAGCGCTAACAAAAGAAAGCACACAAAAGCTGGATTTACCTCCAATATTCCCTATAAGCAGCTATTCTAAGAAATAGGAGAACTTTTGCTTTAATTGGCTAAGCCACTAGCTGAAATGCCCGTGTACAATATGTTTTTTTTTTCATTTGTCATATGTCAGATCACGAAGGCGAGCGGAAATTAAGTAAACGAGCGCCGTTTGGAAATCTGCTAGGCTATCTTCGCTTCCAGGAATTTACGTAGGAAGTCCAAAACGAAAAGTAACGGAGATATGGCGTGATATTTTCGATTCCCTGCAGTTTACATCGGCGTTCGTTCGACTCAACTGGTCCCAACTGAACATCTTGGGTGAGCGAAGAGGGAAAAAGATGAGCGACGCAGAAAAACTGACCTTGAATTTTCTGGAACTCGGCCGCTCTCTCAGTAATATTTACGAACATGTAGATGATTTGGGGCGGACTGCCCTTTACGCTTTCAAATATTAATTGGACCCCACACTCACAGTTAATTCGTACATTAAGTCATATGTATATCTAGAAAATTCACCTACCTTCTTCCGACCTGTATATCCTTAAGATGATAAATGTCTTGTTGTCTTATTATTATGATTAGCTTATTCGAATAAGCCGAATATCAGACACCCGTTTCTCAGCTAGTGGGAATGCAAACGCGAAATTTAATACATTTTCTGGGATATCGATAAATATTGGGAATAAAATTTTTTTTTTTTTTTTAAGTTTTTTTTATTTATTGAATCTTCTTGTATAAGAACTAACAATAAGTTTAAAAATCTTAACTATAACAAGTATTTTTTGAACAGTTGTATTATTTTTCCAACTGTTCTATGATTAAACGGCCCTAATAATTTATTCGCTGGGTTGGTAGGTCCTTTCGCCGGAGACGGGAACGGCTGCTGAGCTGGATTAGACCTCGCGCTAGGTGGTTGGGGTGCGTGTAAAGCTTGCTATGGTATTTTTCCTTAAGTTCCGTGATTGCGTTGGTAACTGATGGGATATTTAGGTCTCTTTGGATGTTTTCACTCCGAACGTACCACGGTGCCCCAGTGATGGTTCTCAGAATCTTTGATTGTGCTCGCTGTATGATGTCAATATTGCTGTTGCTGGCATTGCCCCATAACTGTGAGCCATAGGTCCAGATAGGTTTCAATATAGAATTGTAGAGCAAGACCTTGTGATCTAGGCTGAGCGGAGAACCAGAGTTGATGAGCCAGTGTAAGTTGTTGGCTTTGAGTTTAAGTTGGGTTTTTTTGGCTTCAATGTGCCTGCGCCATGTGAGTCTTCTGTCAAGGTGTACTCCTAGGTACGCTACCTCATCTGCTTTCGGGAGTGGTATGTTGTTCAACAAGAGCGGAGGACAGTCTTGTCTGTTTAGCGTAAAGGTCACGTGCTTGCATTTTTGCTCGTTTACTTTTATTCGCCAGTCAGAGAGCCACTTCTCAATGTCGATGAGGTACAGTGCCAACTGTGCTGTAGCTTGGATAGGGGACCTTGAACGGCTAAGGATAGCTGTATCGTCGGCAAATGTGGATACCGTTAAGCGACTATTTGTAGGGATGTCAGCTGTATAGATGAGGTATAAGGTTGGTCCAAGAACGCTGCCTTGGGGGACTCCAGCCTCAATTGTATAATCATTGGAAGTGGCAGTATTGCACCGTACTGCAAACTTTCTGTCATAGACATTAGAAGTTTGTGTGTGCTTTCGGGTAGGGATGTTTTAATTTTAAACATTAGGCCGTCGAGCCAGACTCTGTCGAATGCTTGGGATACGTCTAAAAATACTGCTGTACAGTATTCGCGATATTCAAATGCAGTTCTTATTTCCGTTGTAATACGATTCACCTGTTCAATGGTTCCATGGCTTTCGCGAAATCCAAATTGGTGGGCTGGGATTATATTGTGGTATATCAGATGTTGATTAAGACGGATCAGCAGGCATTTTTCGAATAGTTTCGAAATACATGAGAGTAGACTTATTGGTCTGTAAGATGAAGCGACTGTGTGGTTCTTACCAGGCTTTGGAATCATTATGATAATCGACCTCTTCCATCGTTGTGGAAAGTAACCAAGTTTAGTGATGGCATTAAAGAGCTTGGTTATGTAGCGAACTGCAGAATGTGGCAGCTATACGGCCGCTAGTGTAAGGAGAGTGTTGTCATCCATCTGAATGTTGATGGATGTGGTCTGAAGATGATTTTCCGCAAATTCTTTGTAAAAGTGGTGCTTCATACGGTTCCTTATGAGTATGGCGGTGCCACCGTGTGCTTTTCCGTCGGGGTGATTTGTACCGTAGAAATGGTAGTCTCTTATTTGAAAATTGTATTTGCTTGTGAGATGAGTTTCCGAAAGAAGCATTACGTCGATATGCTTCTCATGTAGGAATTGAGCTAGCTCAAGTTTGCGCTGTGAGGCGCCATTGGCGTTCCACGTAGCTATGCGTAAGGTAGCCATTATTTATTTGATTGTTGGGCTACAAGCATTTGTATCAAAAGGTTTTGATTACGCATCATGTCTTGAATGGTGGTCTTCATAAATGTCATAAATTCCATCATGCTCTGTTGTAAGGCTTGCATCATAGCTTCAGTTTTTGTTTCCTGCTGCGCAGCTGGGTTATAGTTTTGTTGTGTGTCTAATTTTGTGTGCACTTCATGTGGAGTTCGGGAATTTTGGGTTGAAGGCGTCATACCTGATTTTAAAACGTATGCAAATGTTGTCTTGTTAGTGTTGGATGTAGGCCAGGGAGCGAAACTTGCTGCTTTCGAGAAAATTACTTCAGTTTGTTTAAAAGTGAGGGCGTAACCGTTTTGTAGGTGAAAGGGAGGGCGTGGCACTGCTCTTGGTATACCGATAAAAACAATAAAACAAAGAAAAATCTAAACATTTTTCAAAAGTTTCGGACTGGCAGTTTTGGGCTGTTTTAGGGCGTTAGAGTGGGCGTCGAAAAAAGTTTTGTTGCAAATCGATAGTAACTTACAAGACAAAATTATGAGAAAATAACTAAAAAAAAATTGAAAATTTCGGCGTGGCAGTTTTGTTCGGTTTGTGGGCGTTAATCTCAACCTGGTAGTTGAGATCGAGGCGTTCATACAGACATGGCCAGTTCGACTTCAATATTGATCCTGATCAAGAATATATGGTCGGACAAATGGTTAACGAATCACTTTTACCCTACGAGTAACGGCTATAAAAATTCTATTTTAGTAGGTAGAGGACAGCACTGCTTCCAGAAAGAAAAAAGTAGAGACTAGAAAAAACATAAAGAAATTCATAAAAGCCTTCAGTGTTCTACCAAAATTGAACCCAATTCCATTAAATGTCTCAGAAAATCGTAGTGCCACACGTAAAGTCAGAGATACAAGCATCTAGGACTTACAGTTCGTAAGGATATTTTTATACTCCACGAGTAACAGGTATCAAATTTATACAAAACAAACACAAGTGCAAAAATATAAGAGAATATATCGCATTGGCTATGTAAGAGCATGACAATATATTCGATGCACACACTCAAAAAAAAACACATGGCTTAATTCAGTTCACACCACCTAGAAATATTATTTAAAGTTAATGATAAATTTAACAAAACTTATTATTCAACTCCTGTTAATGTAACAGCACAATTACGTTCTATTAATTAATTAAAAAACACTCAGTTACATATAAAAGTATATTATGAGATCAGAGCGGTCATATGGACAGGAAGACGGGCGCTCAGGCGGACATGGCCAGATTGACTCGGCTAAAGCACCTGATCAGGCTTTCTGCCTATTACAAATCTTCAACAAATATGTTCTTAACTGGTGTTAATTCAAATAATTGCATATTTAATTTATTTTATTAAAGTCTGACTCGTAATAAACTCGATAAAATGAGTAGCGGTCCAAAGAATGAGCGTAGCAGCTCCGTAAATCGAAGAAACGGCTGTTACTCTTACTTCTCAACACGCGATGTCAACGTAGAAAATAAATCAACAAAAAGCAACTCGGCTCTACTGACCGTCGGCTGCAGGAGCACTGGTTCATCCACTATGCTTACCCTAACTCCTACATCATGGAACTACCAGTGCCAAACCCCACCACCGCCGCCTTCGATCGGACTCCAACGACTAGTGCTGCAATTTCTGGTCCACCAACAACTTAGTCAACTACCGATATTCCGGATTTGGTGCCGCTGCTGACTGAAAAATGCAATGGCAGCAAAACACGGCAGCTTTAATAAGCAACAAATGATTCCGACCATACAGGCCGTTATGGATCGCTACATCCAGATTAAGCGTAAGCTTCGCCCACTAAACACGGTTGGTAATAAGCCAAAGATCAACCGTACAAACAAAAGCAAACTGGGAGTTCCAATGAACCAATTTTCCATCTTAGCAGAGACGGATAACAAACCAAGCAGAGCTGGGACAAGAGGCTCAAAAGAAATCAAAGCCCCACCTATTTATATAAGGAAAAAAAGCTCAAAAGACCTGGTCAACGACATTGTTGCGGTGGTCGGGGACAAAAATTTCCATGTTGTTCCGCTTATTAAAGGGAACATCCGAATAACACTTACGAACTGTGTTTCAATACCTGGAGGAAACAAAAAAGAGCTTTCACGCCTAGCAACTAAAAAGCAAGTTCTATTTGCAGCCAGCTTTGGAGACTCAATTTAACTTTACGGCACCTCAGCTGTGCGATTATCTTTTGGTACTGTTGGAAGGACTTTATTATATTACTAAACGTTTTTTAATGAATTAATATAAAGTAGTTGTGCTGTTACATTACCAGGAGTTGAATAATAAGTGGTGGTAAATTTCTCATTATTTTAAATTTACATTTCCTGGTGGAATTAACTGTATTTTTGGGCCGAATAGCAAAGGCATTTCCTTTATATTTGATATATTATTTTAATCTTATTTTCTATAAGTATATTAAGGTTTGAAAAGTAACAGGAATGAGATTTTAACAATGCTTGTCGCAGATTTACGCGAAAAATTGACAGAATTTAGACTCACCGGAGAAAGAAGGAAGGAAGAATTGCAAAACTGACTGCTTGCTCACTATGGATGGAACGTTGATAATCATGATGATGAAGAAATCAAAGTGAATGATGATCAGGTGGTAGATGAGTCTAATAATATGCAGGCAGGTCGATATATAGGCGGATTCCATTTGTAGGTGGGTGGGCAGAACCGTTAGCTTCAAATTGCTAGTTCGGGTAGCTTAGGGTTCACATTGATTCATTGGTTTTCAGGATTAATCAGTGGATTGACGAGCTTGAAGATTTTGCTCTTACGGCGGAATGGAGTCAGTTACAGGTAACTGCGAAATAATTCCTTAGTGGAGCGGAATTTGATTTGAGAGTGTCATCGGAAAAGGTTCATCGTAGACTTAAAAAACGACACCAGAAAAAGTACCTGTATGCTTTAATCATAACAGAAAATTACATTATCTGTAAGTCAAGTCAAGTACGGCTCTCACTTCATTGAAGGTTAGAGAGAGATAGTTCAAGTAGTTGAGAAGGTTAGAAAATGTTTTAACTGTGTGTTACAAAAAATAAACAATAAGCGTTTCAGGTGCAACCAAACAGGTCATAGGGCAGCTTAGGTCAAAATGGTAGCCAAACAGGAGAAGAACACAAATATAGTACAGTTGGAAAGCAAGACAGAGCCAACAAACGTCTTTACGTCTTCAGATCTAGTCTTACAGTCTAGCATACCAGCACTATGTGTTCCAATAATTAATTCTTTGGCAACGGCACTTAGCCGTTCTTGCAAACAAATCCTAAAGACTGACCAAAGCCGTTTTGCCTGCTCTCTTTGAAGCTTCCCCCAAACTTATGCACCCAAGAACAATGCTCTCCCGAAATAAAATACTTTCAAAGCACTGAGTTTTCTCCTTAATCCAACCTACATTTTAATGTTAATCTAAATCTGCACATTGAACAATAAAGAATATATTATAACCTGATTTCAATTTTCTTTTATTTGACAAAACTTAATATACAGTGTTGGCCTTAGTCATAAAAGACGGTCCATATAATAGACTGAAGGGTAATAAAAAATGTTAAAAAGCAACTGCCCGATCTGGAACAGTGGTTCCTTTTCTTAGTCAACTTTTATTAGGTTCTATCCGTGAACTGGCCCACCTAACAGAGTGCCAAAAACCCCTCCCGCCAGTCGGCGAAAAGTCAGGATGTCTGACCTATTTGTTCGAAATCCACTAACCGTGGTAGCTTGACTTATGAGTTCGGATTCCACAACAGTTTTCCTATTTCCCCGGACTCGATCCTCACAAATGAGGTGGCTTCTTAGTGGCCTAGTACGTCGTCTCCAGGCGCTTTAGCCTAGTACAGCGTGGCATCAGCTTTACGTTCTTCGATAAGTTCTCCCACCTAATTTGCACTAGATCGAGAAATAAACGATCTAACCGCAACGCGTCGTTAAATGCGTTACCATCATATCCTGCTCTTTTTGGACCCGAACCTTAAACGACCTGGCTACTTGACCTACACGTTTGTAGGTTTGTTCACGTTAATTTAAAAAGTCACTCGGCACTCACTTAGCTGATTGATATTATAACAGGAAAATCTCACATATTTTTTATCTAAGGAATTTAGAAGTTCATTTTCCAATTTACAAAACAAAGCACCTATGATTTTAAAATAACAAAAGTGGTCTTAAAGTCTTATAAGGCATCTATTCTGAAACATTTACACGTGTTCTCTGTTGCAGAAGTTGGCGACTTTATGTTTATAATGTTTAGGAAAAAGAATTTACTTAGCATGGGAGCATTAATAGTACTGCGGTCCAATGTTCTCTAAAGAGTCAATTGGGAGCCAATTCTGTTACGTCGGCGCCCTCAGTGCTCTCGTCCTGTAAAATTACTTGTGCCAAGGGAGAGGCGTCCGATGTCCAAGCACCAGGTTGCCAGCGTTAGCTCGCCGTATTAGGGTCGTTCGGTCTTGGTAAGCCTCTCAACTTAAAAATAAAAAAAAAAAATAATAATAATTGTGTTCGTCAGCCATCAGTCCATCAGTGCCCAACAAGCTTAGCTGTTAGCTCGATCGCAAAACAATCGGGCACTTTTTCGTCCACATTCCCTCCCCTTCACTCGCCCGTGTGCCAAATGGATCGCCTCTGGCCGCGCCATTCGATCCCTATTTGGTCAAGGTTGTCCGTCTAACGTTATGTCATAATTTTGGACCTACCATACTACTTTAAGAATGTTTATCTACTCATCTTGTTGAAGTGGAATAAATTTCATATCTTTTTTGAAAAATATATTGATGGCTAGTGCCATTTGTAATATAACATTTAACGGCTAGTATACAAAAGCTAAACAAGTTGACAAAAATTTTGCCTTTCGATTTAACCACCGGGCAACGGTGCACTGAGGGCGTTTGACTATGTCCATCAAAAACAAGACTAATAATCGCCACTGAAAAGTTATCTTTATTTATAAAAAATGTATTATTTATTAAACCTTTAATTGCTATCAAATATCAAAAAAATGCACTGCCTGAAAGAGGCCAACCCTAAAATATTTTCTACGCCTAACACCCTTTGGTTTACAAAAATATATTGATCGTAAAAAGATTATACAGATAGGATGAGAATATACAGTATGTCAAGAAACTGATTACACACTGTGAAATAAGTTGAATTTTTAACTTTAAAGGTAAAAATGAAGAGTTCTATATTAAATATACAAGAAAATTAACAACAAATTCCAAGTTTACACACTTTTGACACTGTCAAGAAATTTTTTACACAAAACACTAAGCCTAAGTTTAAGTCTAAATTTTTAAATTACATAATTAAATTAAATGTAAGTTATCCAACACGTAAACATAGCACTCTCTACCCCATATTATTCAAATTCAAATTTATAAATAAATTTCAAATTCCAATCTCAGCACCATTTCCTTTGTTTTGTTTTTTTCATTACCAGCTACCCGATAAGATAAATAACCAAACTTAAAGTAAACACAACCTCCACTTGGAGATTAAGCCATGATCAACTTATTGCGCTTCAATCAAACTGCAACAGTCAACAAATTTCAATTTCACAATGCAGTGAAAAACCTTCAGCATAAAGCTTGTATGCTAAACATGACTGAAAGTTCAAAAAGTTCGAGTGAAAAGCTTCTGGCTAAGGATGATTGGATCAGGATTAAGAATTGGAAGATCAGTCTGAATCGGGACGAGATCAAGAACAGCTTCAAACCAAAGCTAAGCTAGTATTAAAGTGTCTTGTAATAGTATAAGTGAAAAAGTCTATCACCAAATAAATATTAAATAATAAAACATAAAAACTATTTTTTTAAATAATTAAATAGTAACAATTTTAATTGCATCATCTTATTATGCTTCCCTGCCATTAAGAAGTTAAACTAACAATTTCATCTTGATAAAAAACAATTTTAATTATCAATATAAAGTTTTGTTTCCCTCATTTCTCATTTAATTTTTTTCAGTGTACTTAAATAATTATAATAAGCATAGGCTGTAATCGAATCATATCATATTCTTTTCGCTTACTTTCCTTAGTCAGCTTTACTTATTTATATTGTTTTTCCTATTTCTAATCTATATTACTTATTCTAATTTAATTGATAAAAATTCTATATTCATTTTAAGTTTTTTTTCGAAGCTTTCCTATTTCCTGTTTATTTCTAAGATGGCATTTGCAGTGGTAGTGTGCGGATACGAATTTACAGGATTAGCTAATATTGGGAAATGTAGGCAATACATTACATGATCTTTTTTGTTTATTATCTTAAGAAAATATTTACATGCTAATAAAGTCTTCTCTCAGTGTAGTCCGTCAAGGTTCGCGTTACATTAGATGGCTTTAAATTCTGAGCACATTGAAGTTCTAAGCTGGGATTAGAATATGAAAAGGAAGTGACAAAAGACACAAATCAATCGGCGCGAGCGGTTGATAAGCCTAAACTTAACATAATAGCGATGAAATAACTTTGTGTTTTGTTATTTTCACTCACCCAATGTTGGCTCTCGAAGAAGGTCTTCTTGTCGATAAGGGGTTCGGTATTAGTAAAAGTTCAACTATAAGGGAACTATTTAATTTTTTTTTACATAATTAATAACTATTTATAGTTTACATATTGATAGTTTATTTTTTCTGTGTTTTGTTTTATCTATATATTTCTGTCTATATATTAATGTTTTTTTATTATTAGTTATTCATTTCGATTTTAGTACATTGATTGGCAACAAAACCTTTCCAGTCCAGCTTATATTTCTTTTCTTCTCTTTATTAACTTATCACCAGCACATCCACATCACTATCATCATGATTTTTTTTAAACCCTGATTACTTGCCGGTTGATTATTTCTAACTGCAATTAATTTTTATGGGTGTTAGGAACTCGAGGTATTTCCTTTTGTATAAGTAGTTATATTGTTTTGAAGGTTATAAATTATATGATAGCTATCTTTGTTCTTTATTCACTGGTTGCAGGGTTTTTTTCTTGTTAGTTTTTCTGTAGGTTTTTGTTTTGCGATCTTTAATCAAATTTTTTCCAACAGGAATAATCCAGCCAAACTTTGGGGTCGACGCGGAGTAATTTCAAATTCAGCCAAATTTGGGTAGCCAGTGTTTCCTCTTTTAAGGGAATTGATTGCCCTCGCGATTTCTTTCGTTTGACAATTTTTTTGTCCAATAATTACCTTTCCGACACGGAAAATACACTGACGTTTATTAATTGACGCTTGTTTTTGGCCTTTTAAAAATGAAGCCGGAATAAAATGTGCATTCAAGTTGGGAGCACATGTGATGGTACTTAATTTTTCTAAATTTGCCTGTTCGTTGGTCTTATCTCTGCTGGGATTATACCAAACTTGTCTGCTCATCGATCGCCGAAAGAAAAGATCGAAGCGAGATGCTGCGGACCCGAAGAACCCTTATCCAAAATTCACCACCTGGTCAATAAAAATTTTGATGACGTTGCCGGATAATGTTTCGATAATTATTATTAGGCGCAAATCTTGGTTATTTTGAAATGTTGTGGTATATGAGGCCATTACTCATACCAAGGCATGGATAGCCGGTGGTACTTCGTCCCGGGGTTATCGGCGGCTCCCCCTGGATCTGCACTGCCGATTTCTGGCTGCTCATCTTGAATGTTTCCTTTTGAATTTACTTAGTCATCTCAGTAATAGGATTTCTTTTATCCAGACGACTAAAATCTCGGATCGCAGAATATTCTTCTTGATACGAGAGACTGGGTCCCCTCTACCCTTGTATTCTGAGACACAAAATCTGTATTCCACTTGGACACGATATCTATATTCTAAAACATTTTAAGTACTCTGAGGTATTTTTTTTTTTTTGGTTCAGTTGATAGAGAGAACAGCATTTTCTTTTTGTTACAGCAACAAATTTATATTCGCTGGATTGATAGTCAGTAAAATATTTCTTCAAATCCCCTGTTCGGTCGTTAATAGTCATCTGACTATTCGACGCTATCATTTATAAGTTGTAGTAGCATTGTGAACTATTTGAAGATCTCGTACTAGAGATAAAGGATAGGTTTAGTTATTTATAATCAACTTATAACTGTAATTATTTTTGCACCTGAAAAAGTTGAGTCAGGAACAAGGGAGACCGACTACTACTCAGCTTGTCCAAGTGAGACCCTGAATATCAGGAATATCTGTAGAAATTTTTGCTAAAAAATTCATTTTAAAGCTTTTTTTAATTTTTTTTTTGCGGTTTTGAGGGGCGTGGAAAATTTGTTTTAACGTATCGATAGAAATTGTCAAAACACTGATTAAAGCTTTGGCCGTTATGTGGGTGTTAGAGTAGGCGTTGGAACATTTAAAAACACACTGGCGCTGTGTCTATGTCTCTAGAATCTGTATTCTTCATCTCACCCTGCTAATTTTTATAGCTCCTGAGATCTCGACGTTCATACGGACGCACAGAAAGACATAGCCAGGAAGATTTATAGATTATATAATCCAAAAGGCTAACTTCTGCCAGTAAATCATTTTTCAACGAATCTAGTATACCCTTTCTCTAGTTTAAGAGTATAAAAATATAGGTTGTCGGGCCATGTAAAACAATCATTGTTTTCCTTTTGCTCATTTATTTACTTATTTATCTAAGCAATCGTTTGCATTATTCTTAACTTTACATTCACCGTATGCAGGCGGAGTTTTCGCGCTGGTTTGACCCTTTTGCTGTCAAATAAACTAAAACCAAACCAAATTGGAAATCCAGCTAAATGATTTTATTAACAAAATAGTTCTGCGCTTCAAAGAGAACAGACGTGTTTTCATCGAGCTTCGTATAAAATCACTTGATTTTAGTGAAGTAAAGGGTTAATAACATAAAATAAATAAATAAATCGAAAGCGAAAGCAACGCTATTGGCAATGTTTAATTGCTATACTACAAAATTTTCTGTGTGTGGAATAATAAAGTAAAACTAAAAAACAAATAGGCAACAAACAAATCGATCGTTCTAATATGAGCCAACGCGAATTGCGCGTTCAGCGGCAAAAATAGCAAGACGAGCGCCGACTCTCTTTGCACAGGAACATTGCATACTTCACCGTCGTGTCTGACGCCCGCGAGTGCCAAATCATCCACCCGGTCAATGACCTAGCACCTGCAGAATGCAAACGATTGCGGTCTTGCTCACCAATGCTTATGACTGTACGAAATGAACCCGAACGCACTGAGAGCAAAGACACTAGAATAACAAAATGCGTAACGCCATACGATTTTTTTGGCACGCGATTTTTTGGCCGTGGCTCTAGAGGTGGCTCCAGGCTCTCTCGAGCCTGTTATTCTAGTGTCTTTGCTGAGAGCGTCTCTCTCAAGCTCTCCCCATTCCAAACGGTGTCAAGTTCTTTAGAGACCAGTACAGCAATCACGATATCTACTGCAACTGTAGCTTTAGCAACAACAACTGCAACAGCACCAACATCAACTCTATGCTCAAAACCGACAGCGGTGTACAATTCCGCTGTACCAACAACAACGAGAGCAAGAGCACTCACACCGACTCTTGAAAGCGGAAGCGGACAAAAACCAAAACAAAACAAATAACTTTGTTAAACAGGGCTGGATCGCTACATCCAAATCAAGCGAAAGCTAAGCCCACGACACAAGCAGGCTGGTAATTAGCCGAAAATAAATCGCTACAACGACTCCAATGACTCAAGATCAAAAAGGTTTGCACTATTGGATGACTACGAAGTTCAGGGAAAGGGGCAGAAGAAGATAAAGCCGCCACCAATATATATATATGAGAAAACATCAAGTGCGCTGGTTAACAAACTAGCCGCAATTATCGGAGAAAACATGTACCATGTTATATCTCTTACTAAGGGTAACATACAAGAAACGAAAGTGCAGACTCAGGATGAGTCTAGCCACCGATCAGTGACGAAGTACCTGGACGAAGCTAGGAAGAGTTACTATACCTACCAGCTGAAAAGTGCCAAAGGATTGCAGGTTGTCATTAAAGGAATAAAGTCATCAGTGACAGCATCCGAAATTATCGCGGCAATAAAGGTGAAGAACTTCAACGTCAAAACGGTGATAAACATTCTCAACAGGAACAATGAGCCGCAGCCACTCTTTAAAGTCGAACTCGAGCCATCGAGTAAGAAAAACAACAAAAATGAAGTACATCCTATATATATAACACACAGAAAATGCAACAGGACAGAACATACAACATGCCTATTGTCTTTGAAGCGATTATGCTCTCGATGCAGCAAAGCATGAAAGACTTCATGACCTTCATTGAAGGAACTATGCAAGAGCTTATGAGGAACCAAAACACCCTTATTCAAATGCTCGTGTGGCGTGTCGCGGCACAAGCTAGAACTTGCTCCGTTCTTAGCAGACAGAAACATTGACGTTATGCTACTTTCAGAGACTCACCTTACCTTAAGTACAACTTCCAAATACCAGGATTACCGATGGCAAGGCCCATGGAGGCACTGTGATACTAATACGATTTCGAAATAAGCACCACTTTCTTGGTAATTGGCAAGAAGACTGCTTACGATGTACCACTATAAACCTCCAACTGGGCGAGGTACAAAAAATATGTTTGTCCCATACCGGCTTTTCTAGCCCCCTGGAAACCGAGCAAGACATTGATCAGTTTGCTGGTGATAAAGAATCAATACTTGTCGCAGCAGCAAAAGCGTCAACTCCACAAGACAACCATTTATGTAGTATACAGTTTAACAAGACGAGTAGAGATATTGAGCAGCTTGTGCTTGAAAAACGACGACATCGAAGGGAGTGGCAGGAGCACAGATCACCTAACGCAAAGAGTAAATTAAAAGCAGCTTCTCGCTGACTTACCAAAGCGCTTAAGAAAGAAGAAGCGGACGCACAACTAAGGTATATCGAGAATCTCACTCCCACAAGCACAAAGAACTCGTTGTGGAAAGACTACAGGAACCTACAGGCACCAACAGAAACGGTTGTACCTCTCCGTAACTCTACCGGAAACTGAAACAGTGACACGGACAGAGCAAGAGTCTTCGCTGATCATCTTAAATAAGTATTTCAACCAAACCCAGCCAATAACTCTTTTACTCTCCCGCCTTTAACTGCATCTGACTTAGCACCACAAGATGCTGTAGAATTTCGACCAAGCGAGAAAACGAAAGTCATTAAAAAGCAACTGAAGACTGGAAAATCGCGTGGCTACGACATAATAACCCCGAAAATTATAATCCTAATGTGTGCAGTTCTACGAATCTGCTTGCTCTTCAACGCAATTACTAAAATTGGATACTTCCCTCAAAAGTGAAAGAAATCAATTATAATTATGATCATCATACAGGCCAATAAGCTTACTTACTTGTCTATCCAAGCTATTTGCAAAAGTGCTGCTGCTACGCATCAGCCCCCACCTCAAAACACACAACACACTCCCATCGCACCAATTTGGTTTTCGGGCAAAACATGGAGCCATTGAACAGGTTAACCGCATCACAACAGAAATTCGCACTGTCTTTGAACACCGTGAATATTGCACAGCTCTCTTCTTAGACGTTGCACAAGCATTCGATAGAGTATGGCTGGATGGACTTATGTTTAAAATAATCAAACTGCTGCCTCAAAACATACATACGGTTCTAAAGTCTTACCATTATTAAAGAGTGTTCGCGGTTAAATGCAGTTCAGGCATTTCAAACGATTGTACTATATAAGCCGGAGTGCCTCAAGGAAGTGTTCTGGGCCCAATTCTATACAGCCTATACACGGCGGACATCTAAACAAACTACCAGCTAACGATATCCACATTCGCTGATGACACTGCAATACTAAGTCGATCCAGATGCCCAGTAAAAGCTACGATGCAACTAGCACGCCATCTAACTTGTGTAGAACAATGGCTTGCAAATGGGCGCATACGAGTAAACGAAGGAAAGTGCAAACAGGTAACATTTACCCTAAACAAACAAACAAACCTGCCAACCCTTGGTAATGAACCACACGCGCATACCACAAGCCGACAACGTAACATACTGAGGTATTCATCTGGGCAAGCGGCTCACCTGGCGGAAACACATAGAGGCAAAGGCGACGCACCTCAGACTAAAAGCAAGGGATCTACACTGGCTTATAAACGTTCGCTCTCCCCTACGCTTGGAGTACAAAGTCCTCTTATATAACTACGTTTTAAACCCCATATGGACCTATGGCTCCGAGCTATGGGGCAACGCTTCGAGAAGCAACATCGACATAGTACAGCGAGCACAGTCTAGGTTTCTGAGAATCATTACTGGAGCTCAATGGTATCTTCGGAACAAGAATATACACAGAGACTTACAAATAAAACTTGTCATTGCGACAATAGCAGAGAAGAAAGTAAAATACAATGAAAAACTAGCCTCACATCCAAATCCTCCAGCAAGAAAACTTATTCGAGTATGCAGCCAAAGCCGACTGCACCGGAACGACCAACCAGCCCAGCGTTAAATTTGTTAGGCCATACAGCACGAATCATCTCATAAAATGATATTTAGATAGTTTAGAATAAGATTTGAAAACTTATTGTTAGTCTCTTAAGTAAAAGGGAAGATTCAATAAATAAGCAAACCATGAAAAAAAAAGAATTAGTTGTGAAGTCCACGTCAAGTTAATTCTAGTAATCGCAACGGAACTATAGCGTAACAAAACGCAAGTACCTGGCGGTCATATTAGTGATCGAAAAATTCCGGTGTTATAGAGACAGATCATTCAAGCCTTTCTGTTACGCTATAGTTCTGTTGCGATTTTCTTAGTTTTTTGGACATAAATGCCAATGGTCTTTCCACTTCTGTATCAGATACTGGTAGCAGCACAAGTTTATTTTGCAATACCGGCGCTGAAGTTAGAACTGTTTAACTCTTTTACTTATTTTTGCATGCATCCTGGGCTTCTGGATACCATTTAAACCATATTCTGATTACAGATTACGTCTGCAAAGTCTTTTATAAATCGCCTGTACCAACAACTGTTGTGGCGACTGAAGCGGTAAAACAAAACAGTTACGGATAGACAAACTTTACGAAGCTTGCGATCAGCTGTGACATTCTAATTTAGGGTCATACTAAATGCAGTATTATGCGGCGGGAATATACTAGACGGAATGCATCCCTTATCAGCTGCACCCGGAAAGTTTTGGGATAATTTGGTTATCGTACATAGAGTGAGTTTCAGCTGATCGTGATTTCCGCCGATGGCCTAGACCCCGGCTTGAGTTTCCGTTCTATTTTTTTTTTAATAAAATAATCGTGGAGTCAAGTCGTGAAAAGTTCGTGTCGTGAGAAATTATAGCCTGTGGGCATGGAAGTTTTTTTTTTGCTGAAAAATATTATTAGATTGAGTTTTCCTCGCCACAAAACGTGCGCGGTCTAACTTTTGCGTGTGTTTTCCAGACAGAAACTTAAGCTGGAAAACTCTTTGCTTGGCGCAGCCATAGCGCAGCAGCGCCACCGCCCAGACCCCAAGGTTCGACTGGGGCTGCAAAAGAGTACCGCACAGTGAGGTTAAAGGCGCGGGAATAATTAGCGGGATTAGGAGTCAAGAATACACAGTGAGATGAAGATGAAGTGAACATAGAAGAAAATCGGAAATACATATGAAAATGCTTGATGAACCCTGTCTAACCTAACCGTACATCGGAAAAGTTAAAAATCACCGAAGCACCATTCTGCACTGAGAGAAATGAATTTATATTTTTAAATTATATATTAGAAGGTTTTACAATAAGTTAAAAATATGTGTTCCCGAGGAGGAGACTTCGTTTTCATCACTTTTGTATATTTTTTTATATAAATTGAATTCAATTTAGTATTACTATTTTTTTATTATATAAGCTAACCTAATCTAATTATTTTTCTAAGATGAGTACATTTTCAGAGAGTGCTGGTTCAAATTTTCGGGTAACATTTTAAGCAGACTTTTTTTAAGTCGTTTGATTCGAAGTTCGAGTGAGAGCAGCTGTGTTTTCCTACATTTTCAAAATATTCGTGGAAAATTCTACGCTTTCATTTCAGCTCATCTGCGCCGATCTTTCGCCGAGGAGTGAAAAATTTGAGTGAGTTTTATTTACAAAAAAAATTTTTTTTTGAAGATGCCAACGAATTACACTGAGAAAAATTACGATAAGTTATAAATTTAATAGCGAACAAACATTAATAGCAAACATTAATAAATTATTTTTTAAATTGAGTTTTGAACTTTGCTTTCCATATGTTGTAAAATAAAAGGAAGAATTCGAATGAATACACTACGAAGAATTTATTGGTCCCTAATGGAGTTGCGGAAGTAGACAATTAAATATAAAAGGTAAAAATCTAACCGAATTTACTAGCAACCCACTCTCACAGTTTTCATATTTTTCCTTTAATAATAATAATAAATGGAACAAGAATATAGAGAAGAGAACTACTACAAAAAAATGTGTTCCTCCTCTAAAATATATATTTAGCAGCCTGTGCCCTTCGCATCCATTTAAATATTATTTTCTTGAATAACTTATAAATTTTTTTTTGAATTCACAACAAAAAAACAAAAACCCTTTGCCTTAGATTTCCTCAACTTATTTAAGTTTGTATTTATTTTCGGACTTATTTAATTTATTATGTACTTATTATTAGCTATATATATTGTTATTAATTATTTCTAAAAACTTAAATACTGACTCGGCTGATGTTTCTCCGGACATAGGGTACCAAAGGGCCACTAGAGCCATGCTCTTAAGGAAAGTGGTCATAGGTAGGGTAGGGCAATCCGCGAACACGATTACACCGGTGGTTTGCAGGCAACGAATTCTCAAGCTTTTCCTCCTCTTTTAGAACTGTCTCCTTCCGAATATATTAATTTGCTTCGGCAGATTTTGTATACCAGCTCCTCTATTCTGTTGTTGCAAGCACGCTCAATTCTTGATCTTATTCATTAATGTCTGTAGCGAAAAGGTATCTCTACAATCAAGACCACCGGCTAGAGCCGGAGTCTAAAGCGTGCACCTGCAAGTACAGGTCCTCTCGCCTTCCATCACTTTATTTCGTTACACGTTACACCACATACACCGAGGAAACCTCTCATTTGTTTCAAGTTGTCGGACATTTCATTATAGGTGATATTTATCTAGACCAGTGGCAATTCCACCACTTCCTACCATAGTAACGCAAAAGTAACTGTAGAAGCTTTCAATAGTTTCGCTTCCTTTGTTCCTCAATTTGCCAGTAAGCAACTTTGAGATCCAATTCCAAACTTATATATGCCTTTGGCAGACGAGCTAATATGCCTTCGATGCTTTGCAGCGGATAGGCATCTCTTTTGTAGCCTCATTTAGTTTGCGTGTGTCAAAACAGAAACGAACTTGGTTTGGCATTACCACCAGTCGCATAGGGTAACGCCACGCATTTTTCAAATTTACGCCCTTGGGGACTATTGCATCCGCAAGGTCATTGAGTAATGACTCCTTGTCGGTGAAGTTGATTGCGTGTCGTTTCTTATTTTTTAGGAGAACGAAAGAGCGTTTTAGCGGAAAGCGGGCCTCTTCTAGAATTAGTCGGTTCTGGAAGCGTTTAGGGGCTTATCCGTTGATTCTATGGTGTGGGTGAGGGAAATCTCACTGTAAATGGTCGCAACACATGATTCTGCATCCTGTTCTTCTATGGCGTTAATTTGCTGCCTGCCTTTGCCAGCAACCAAATTTTCTTTTCCCGGTTTATATACTACCTTCGCACCATTTTCTTCGATGTGTTTGGCCAACGCCCAAACGATGGCTAATAATTCTCTTTCATTTGTGGCGTAGTTCCTTTCCCTATCCTTTAATGTCCTCGAGATCATTGTAATAGCACGGTTCTCTTGTGAAAGCACTGCTCCAATACCGTAGGCTGAAGTATCCGTCGTTAGATGGAATTGCTTCTTGTAATCCGGGTTTTTTGAGCATAACATCTTCGGATGCCAAAATGTTGCGCAGTTTTTCGAAAGATTTTTTTTGCGCCTCATTGAATTCTACTTGGATGTGTCGCGATCTATGTCTGCTTACACTTCCATTTTCGCCCTTTTTTGCGCTGCAGCGTCGAATGTCGCGCTTGAAACGAATGGACATATAAAATGAAAAGCGAACGTACGCGCTGTTACAAAAAATAATGATATGATTTTTGTTTCTTTCACATTGATTTCCGTTGAAATTAATTTTTTTGTTTAAAATAATTTTTTGTTTAAAATAATTTTTTTGTTTAATAAATTTTTGTTGGTAATAATTTTTTTTCACTGTAACATTGGCGTTGATTAACAATGTATTTTTTTAATCGCTTCTGTGCAGCGGTTTGTGGTACATAAAGATATTAACAGACTGAAAATGCGTTTAGCATCGGTTCCCACTCACATGATTTTTTTCTTGGGGTCCTTGGGGTCTGGGCGGTGGCGCTGCTGCGCTATGGCTGCGCCAAACGAAGAGTTTTCCAGCTTAATTTCTGCCTGGAAAACACACGCAAAAGTTAGTCCGCGCACGTTTTGTGGCGAGGAAAACTAACTCTAATAATATTTTTCAGCAAAAAAAAATTTCCATGCCCACAGGCTATAATTTCTCACGACACGAACTTTTCACGACTTGACTCCACGATTATTTTATTAAAAAAAAAATAGAACGGAAACTCAAGCCGGGGTCTAGGCCATCGGCGGAAATCACGATCAGCTGAAACTCACTCTATGTACGATAACCAAATTATCCCAAAACTTTCCGGGTGCAGCTGATAAGGGATGCATTCCGTCTAGTATATTCCCGCCGCATAATACTGCATTTAGTATGACCCTAAATTAGAATGTCACAGCTGATCGCAAGCTTCCTAAAGTTTGTCTATCCGTAACTGTTTTGTTTTACCGCTTCAGTCGCCACAACAGTTGTTGGTACAGGCGATTTATAAAAGACTTTGCAGACATAATCTGTCGGTAATCTGTAATCAGAATATGGTTTAAATGGTATCCAGAAGCCCAGGATGCATGCAAAAATAAGTAAAAGAGTTAAACAGTTCTAACTTCAGCGCCGGTATTGCAAAATAAACTTGTGCTGCTACCAGTATCTGATACAGGAGTGGAAAGACCATTGGCATTTATGTCCAAAAAACTAAGAAAATCGCAAAAGAACTATAGCGTAACAGAACGCAAGTACCTGGCGGTCATATTAGCGATCGAAAAATTCCGGTGTTACTTGGAATTATAGCCTTTTGAAGTAGCGACAAGCCTTCTCTGGCTTTTGCGCCAACAAAATATTTCGGGAAGATTGGCGCGTCGGATTTTTAGATTGCAAGCTTTCATGTTCACAGTTTCGTAAAGGAAGAGATCACATTGTTCCAGATGCGTTATCCCGAATTTTTGACCCTGAAATTGATAGTGATGAATGGATAGGTCCAAATATTGATTTAGAATCGTCATCTTTCATAGAACCTGATTATCTTCAGCTCAAGACAACAATAGAAGCCAATAGAGAAAAATGTCCTGATACGCATGGAACACCAATCGGGAAATAAAATCCAGGGCTCGGATTGTTGGAAGCTCTGGGTGCCAGAGGCGTTACGAGTTGCGGCAATCCGGCAAGCCCATGACTGTGTTCTATCGGTGCATGGTAAAATGTAGAAAACAATCGAACGGCTACGAAGACACTGGCTTTAGCCACGGTTGTCCCAACCAGTTGGAGAATGCTTTCGAGCGTGCATGGTGTGCAAAGAGACTAAGAGCTCAAACCACAACATTACGGCCACCCATACCCACGAAGAAAGAAAGGTCTCATAGGATTACTTATCGTTATTTTTATGTCATTGACCATATCAGCCGTTAACATTGGTTATGTCCACTAAAAAAAAAAATTTACTGCTTCTGCGGTTATAGATTTTCTAGGGAATAAAATTTTTGATAAATTTGGAACATCGTAGACCATCGTAAGCTACAAGGGATCTCAGTTCAAGTCTAATGAGCTTGAAGTTTGGTTTAAATATGATTAGTTATGCCAGAGAAAATAAGTTTTTGAGAAAGCTATCTATCTTAAAAGAATCTCCTCTTTTAAATTGTCAGGATAAACTACATTGGTTACGCGAAGATATAAAGCAAAATAGCATTACGGCTTATGAGCGTAATGCGACACAATACAATTTGCAATCTAAGCCGGTCTCGTACAAAGAAGGCGGTGTTTAAGAGACACTTTTACCTAAGTAATTTGTCGAAGAATTTTAATTAGAAATTAGGGCCACAGTTTTCAAAGTGACAAATAATAGGAACAGTGTAGGAACGCGAAATATCTGCGAAGCAAGTTCCAGCTAATCGTGCCTAGTTTCCTCCTCTCGTTAGATTATCTGGTGGTGTAAGGGCCCCATATACCAAGACTCTTCAAAATCACCATGATTTGCGTCATCAAAATTATTTTTGACCAGCTGGTGAATATTGACTCGGAAAGAGTCAATACGGGCTACCCGAGGAAGCAACACAGAATTTCAAACCTTTCTCTCCTTTCAGACCTTTCTCTCCTTCCCTCCAAGAACTTAACGATAGCCACTTATGACCCACAAGAAGCCTCCGACATTATACAAGGGATTAAAAGATGGAACATCGTTGTGAACGCGGAAAAATCTACCCAAACAACCTTCTTGCTACGAAGAGGAGACTGCCCACCAGTCACACTAAACGGAGCCAACATTCTTAACGTGCCCACACCTAAGTACTGAGGGCTGACACTGGACCGCAGGCTCACATGGCGCCCCCATATAGTGAGCAAACGCAACAGGCCGATGCACAATTAAGTAAGATGCAATGACTCATTGGGAAAAGATCCAAGCTGAGGCAGAACATCAAGCTCCTGGTGTACAAGGCAATTCTCAAGCCAATGTGGACCTACGGTATACAGCTGTGGGGCACGGCAAGCCACTCAATCCGCCTCAGAATACAGCGGTTCCAGAACAGGTGCTTGAGAATTGCCTCCAATGCGCATCCCTACCACGAAAACATAGTAATACACAAATAACTTGGAGTCCCATCAGTCGCCAACTAAATCTCGAGGCTCAGCGAGAGATACTTGAAAAGGCTCGAAAACCACCCCAATCATCTTGCCATAAAACTAATGGACAACAGCCAAACCAGCAAACATCTAATGAGGAAACATCCCCCTGATCTACCACAACAATAACCAATAAATAAAAATCTCGCCCCAAATACATGTAGTATCTCCTTATGTCAATGTCACCCACCAAACCATTTAATTATTGGGACAGATATTAAATAAATAAACGCAAAAATGTTCGTGGTGAAATTGGGCGCCTGTTAAGTAAGTCTCCTTATCCGATGATCTAGAGTCTTCTTGAAGAGGTTTATTCCCTTACACAGTCGCGGTGAGACACTTATGTCCCAGGTTTGTTGTTCCCAGTCTTGACTTCGCCGCCTTGGTTGATATTACTAGCCTTGTGATGTGGCAAAGTGTTCGATAATTATAACAAAGATATTTACGGCTATGTGCCGGAGCAATGCAGTGATTTATTCAAGGACTTGACAAGAACTGAAGAACTGACAATATTCAGAAGTTTACCCTACGCTACAATGCATAACGCCACGAAGTCATAAGCGGCAAGCTGACTCATCATTCCTTGCGGAGCAGCGAAACACTCCAAAAAAGAAGCGTCAGCTTTCCGCTGCCGGACGTTCTTAGCGCAGAGCACTGAAGCCAACTCTGGCGCGTCAGCATTTTTTAAAGAGAGCTACTTAGTTGCTAGGGTAAAAGAAGTATAAGAAGTATAAGAAGTTTGACCGTCCTCGGTCAAGCTAAACTTGTCGATGGTCCGCTGTATCTCCTTGGAAGCTCATCTCCTTCTTAATGCCAGGTAAAGTAAGAAAGAGCCAAGCAGACCGACGTCCAGGATGATACCAGCTGCAAAGCAGAACCTAGGCGAACCTGCTGTTTCAACCTTTTCCCTAAAACTTTGGATGGAGCGTAAGTTTTCGTTGTTCATCCGGTGTAGCACAGCGATGCTGAGCACCGGGTCGTGGCCGACAATGTTGAGTAGTGGCGACCTGACAACTCCCGGTTGCCATCCGTAAGTTTACGAACTGGGAGCAGTTGATGGTCGCCGTTTGTTCAAAGGTCACCAGGTGCGTTCCCTCTATCAGAGTCTCAGGTCCGCCATCTGAGCAAACGCGGGCTGTTGCTTCGTTGATTATCACAACACCGTCATCTACAGGCATTATTTTTCGCAGGTGGCTAGGTTGACTGTGGCTCTGCGCATAGTTTCCCGCATGGAGAGAACGCGCCTATGAATCTCGCCAGGACCGTTCGCAGAACGTGTGGTGTGTGGTATCAGTGCATCCACTGACTGCAAAGGTGTCATCCTTGCATTCTGCCATTGCCCCATGATGTGGTCAAAGACACTAGAATAACAAGATGCGTAACGGCCATATATTGGTTTGGCACTATGCAGCCACTTTTTTGGTGAAGGCCAAATTTGCTTTCTTTTCGCTCGCTTACGCTGAAAGCGTAAGAAATCTAAAAATATAATTTGCTTGCTTGTGTGAGTAAAAACAAGAGTCAAGAACGCGTATATGTGTGCGTGTTGTGCTAGAAGACGATTTTCGGGCCGAAATCAATTCTGATCGAAGAAACGAATTTACATATTTGGAGTTGTGGCCAATTTCGTAGCAATATGAAGAACTAAAATAATAATTAAAAATTCACGCCCTGACTATAATTTTAAAGTTTTTTAAATTCGTTTGTTAAAATCACCGCTCCACGTGAGGCCACGGGGAGGCCATTACAATTGTAATGGGGTCCTATATTTATTAGACCTTTTTCTTCCCACCCAAAAGTGCGCGCTTTTTAAGAATATCAAATTCGATAGACCAAAAGAAAATATAAAACTGAAAAACAACTGAATATAATGCGTATTTTAAATAACAAAAATGGATCATTTACATCCATCATATTAAGTCATATGACTTAATAAATATACTAAATAATTAAAGCAAATACAAAGGAAATTAAACATAAATTTTCCAAAAAAAAAGGCATAACATTGGGAAATAAATATTTCATAAAAATAATACGTAGTAGAAAATAAAAATTTATAAAAGAAATAAAAATATGAAAACTGTTTATTGCAAAAGGCATTTCTGGAGGCACGAAGTGCGGACACAAGCACTCAACAATCACTGCCTTATTAATTTATCTCACGTCGAACACTGAATACTCTAATAACAAATATTCTACCATAAAGTCATTTTTAAAATTTATTTTGTGATATTATGATTCGGCTATTACTATTTCTAAGCTTTATTTAAATATTAATAACGTTAAGGCAATGCAAACAAGAATTTTTCGAATTGTGCCAATTGATAAAAAATAATATAGATTTAAAGTCAACGAACTTCTAAGGTGAAGGGCATATTTTGTCAAATTTACAATGCATGAGCATACGTGTGCACACATACAGTTGTCCGCTATCACTGTATGCGTAGAAAAGAGCTGTTTGCTGTAGCGCTCTCCGCTCTTTCTCTCTCGAACAAAAACTCCAGAGAGCCTGGAGCCACCTCTAGAGCCACTTCCAAAAAATCGCGTGCCAAAAAATCGCGTGCCAAAAAATCGTATGGAGTTACGCATCTTGTTATTCTAGTGTCTTTGATGTGGTGATGGGAGGACAAGATAGAGGGCGGCCTTCTTGCACCTGAACTTAACTCTTGGGTAGGCTATTAAGATATGCATGATGCTTGCGGACTGGAGACCCTGATTCTATAGGCTTCTATTACGCTTACTATAGGAGAGCCTTGCTTGACGAGAGATTTCAAATCGGTATGATCAAGGATTGGGGGGGTTTGGCTAATGTAATGGTTAGAGTCAAGTTTTGGAGTTCTGTAAATAGCATTCTAGTGTGGTTTGTCAGCGATTGCGCACAAACTTTCACTCTGCTCTCTTCGCCTTTTTTGGCGGTTTTAGGGCATGGCAAAAATTTTTTTTGCACATCGATAGAAATTTACAGGACTAATAAAAATTTAAAAAAAAATATCAACACATTTATCAATATTGTGGGCTCGGTAGTTTTGTACGGTTTGTGAAAGTTACAGTGGGCGGGGCAACATAGGTCAACAAATTTAAGCTGCGTCTTTGTCTCTGGAATCTGTATGCTGAATCTCTACCTTATATACATATTTTAGAGTTCCTGAGATCTTGACGTTCATACGGACAGACGAACATGTCTAGATCGATCGGCTATTGATCCTGATCAAGACTATATATACTTTAATGGTCGGAATGGTCCTTCTACCTGTTCCATACTTTTCAACGAATCTAGTATACCCTTTTACCAAAGACACTAGTGTCTTTGCTTTTACTCTACGAGCAACGGGTATACAAATGAATACAGTTGGTATTTAATTTGAAGTTACAACAATTAATGTTAAGATTGGGTCTAATCTTGATGGAAATGATGGAATCCCCAGAAGTCTCCTTAAACAGAAGCTGTAACTAAAAATAAATAGTATCTAGTGAATAGCTAAGGGGTGCCTACGTAAACACCGACAATGTCAATTTGGGTATGATCACATAAATTTTCTTGATTCTATAGGTATCGTGGTTAAGGACAGGAACAACAACTAAACCTAAGTACTTCATGTAGCAATTATATTTAAGCGGCATCAAAAAAAAAAACCCACCCCAATAGTAGTAGTGGAGTAGTATAAATTAATATAAACGCAGCAGCTCATCTTCGACTCCCGAAAAACTCGGACCAGTCACCAGTCCGTTTTGTACCACTTATAATTTCGGCTTGATTCGGCAAGCCGAAGCTACAGTTTTTTAAATGTTCCTATGACAGTTATATATTGTAGTTGTCTGATACTTGTGAGAAAAAAATGAAATTACCTTTTTAGTACGCATTTGTAGTTGGCGGTAATCATAGAGGAAATAATGAATATTAAAGGAACAGCCAGAAGTTTTCAAAAGTATGTTTATTAAGACAAGTCTTGCCTATGGATACTCCGCTTATATAATCTGCGTACACTACAAAATAGCTTGAAGGGTGTTACTGAAACAACAACGTTTATATACTTGATTGGAAGCTTAATAATACCCTTTATATATATACCCTTTAACCTTTATACATATACCAATCGTTCTAAAAGCTACGTATAATAAGGAAACTTGCGAATCAAGGGATATGAATGAGTAGAAGGGATAGAAAATCGCAATCTAAATATGCAATATAAGAGTAGAAGTAAACAATTTTACAAAAATTAAGTTATGAGTCTGGTCTCGCAGTCGCCAGCAGTTCTTAAATTGTTTTATTGTAAACATGTTACCTTTGGTGACTAAATTGTCCACATCCATGCTATTAAATCGTATCTCATCCATGCTATTAAATCGTATCTCATCTATGTACATAATATATACATCATCTATGTACATAATATATACATATGCAGATAAGCCGAGGGAGCACCATGGCTCGCAACTCTCTGCTATAGTCGTGGTTGCCCCTTTTCGATACTCGTTCTGCAGATCGCCCTGCAATTAAGTCTCCCTTGTCATTCATTTCATAACTAGTGCACATGCACATGAAATAAACTGTGAATATTGCTCCAAATAATATTGTCAAAAAAGGCTTTTTAACACCTTTAAAGGCTTATTTTTGAATTAAGAAATAGATTAAAATTGATTTACTTTTTCCAGGTTTCTCAAAAGTAGAGTGAACCGAATAGATTGATGCTAATATCATTCTATCAAACGTAGATTCCTTATTTTATGAATAATCATGATATTCAAACTGAGATTTTATTGAGCTTCCAATCCAGTTGATTGAACATAATTGATCTTGGAGACAAAAGTATTTTGAAGTAAGTTTAAAAGTAAACGCTCGACTATAATAAAAGTCTAAGTTGAGTGTATTCCAGGTTTCAAGTACATACAGCTGTGTTCAAAAAAATAGCAGTGCGATGGAAACTAAGAAACACAAATGTATTTCTCCATGTCCGTTTTTGGAATCCACTTTTTTTTCCACTTATTTTTGTAAAATGGAATATATAGATATAAAAAAAAAGAAAATCCCGTCTGTTTTTCATGTTATCCTTTTTTTATTTACATTCGTGAGCAAATTCACCACTTTTAGGCTGTTCATAAGAATAGCAGTCTCTGGTTTTGTCCATTGTAAAGCCTCGAAATTATCAATATTTTCTAAAAAGTGAGTTTGGTTAAGATAATTCGTATATTTTAAAGGGCAATAAATTAAAAAAAAATAGATAGAATAGATGTAATGCCGTGGCCAGCATCATCTTCCGATTTAAACCCGATTGAAAAACTGTGCGGGGGCATTAAACAATATGTGTCGAAGAAATCCCCGACGTCCAAGGCTCAGATTTGGCAAGTTGTGCAGGATGCATGGTCAAAAATACCCCCCTAACGTTGCCAGGACCTGGTGGACTCCATGTCGCGTGGGTGTAAGGCTGTGCTGGCTAACAAAGGCTATCCAACCAAGTATTAGGCCCTAATTAACACATTAAAAAGAAAAACTAAGTTCGATCTAAGTCAAGTTGATTTTTTTTTTACTATTTTTTCATAGCACTGCTATTTTAGTGAACACCTGAATTTCTGCCTATTATGTTGTTTTAATCTAATTTTCGAAACTATTAAAGAAATAAAAGTGAAACATTTGCTAAATTGTTTGAAATTGAAAACTTAACGATATTAAAAAAAAAAATTGGACCATTAAAATTGTAAATCATAGGAATTTTTTAACTTAAACTCGCAGGTCCCAAGCACTGCTATTTTTTTGAACACAGCTGTATGTATGTATATGTAGATCCAAATTGGCAAGCAAATAAAACAAGTTTTTTACACCCATTACTCGTCGACTAGAAGGGAATACCAGATTTCTTAAAAATAAAGGAAACAGGAAAAAGGAATTAAAAGCCGAGCTATCTGGCCATGCTCGTCTGTCCGTATGAACGTATCGATTTTAGGAACTATGTAAGATAGAATCTTGGGATTAAGCATGCAGCTTCCAGAGACATAGGCGCAGCGCAATTTTGTATCCGAATGTTGACACGCCCACACTTTTCAAAAGCGTTTTGATATTTTTTATATACAAACCGCCACGCCCGTTCTTATACCTACAAACGTCCCAAAAGTCAAGCCCTCACTTTTGAACATTTATTTGACATTTTTTGCTCAACTTTGAGGTACTTTTTTCTTAGACCCGTGCTTTAGGGATTTTCATGCAACACGATACATATATTGTATGTATTGTATTGTATATACATATACATGTATTTTAAATTTTTGTAAAAGAATTGGAGTCTTGCCGAAAATTGTAATGTAAATGAAATTTATTCTATGTTTTAAACCAATAAAAAAAAAGATGCCAAATCAAAAATGGGAAACCTGTTACTATACATATCTATTTTTGCGTTCATAAGGTCTAATCAAAAAAAATTGTTTTTTAGATATGTTCTTTGCATGCACGAAGTGCTTTATTTAACCGATAAAATAAATGCTTCACAATTTATCGTTTTCTGTGCATGTGCTCACGGTTCTTGCGCTTCCAAGCAGCACGCCTAGATCCACCAATAGTCTGGGAGTATCTATATCCCTTGCCAATGCCTCGTGAACTTTTTCCAGCTGATGTAAGGCCACGCAATTCACGATGCTTGTGAACATGCTTGCAGATCCAGTTGATCTTTGGATCACGACGAATAGCACTGTGGTGAGTGTCAATTAAGATTACCTCAAAATATTTATAAGAAGCATCTTGCGCAATCCAATACGAGTTCAAAACTCGCAATCCGCCAAGTCTACGACCAACACGTTCCTACAAGAAAATAAAATCCATGATATATTTCAGTGTTTTTTGGTGGGGACCTCTTAATTGGACAAGAATATTTCAGACATCTAAGGAAGTTTATGTCAACACATATTGTATGTCAAAAGAGGTTGTCATCAATTTGTTTAAACGTGTGTTAGCAAGTACGCGTTTTCTTACCTCAGCAATGGATTGCAAACCACGATAGGGCTTTAATTGGTTTACACCATGACTCTTCGGCTTGCCATAAGTGCATCCTTTGGGAACTGGACGCTTGCGACCTCCGCGGCGAACACGGATTCTATAAATCACGAACCCCTGTTTAGCTCTGTATCCTAAACGTCTTGCTTTATCCGGGCGAGTAGGTCTTGGCGAACGATGTAATTTCGTTAGTTGGCGGTATTGCCAAACGCGAATACGTAGCAAGTACCGCATCACATCGCTCTGCTTCTTCCTATAAAGTTCCTGCATGTACCGATAAGCCCCCATCTCTGCAATTTGATAGACCTAGTAACAAATTCATTATTTATTTTATAACTGTCACATCATCGGTCCATCAACTTTTTAAACTGTACATATTACAATCTAGAACAGATAATAATACGTATCAATGTTACATAGCAATGTGAATGAAAACGAACATAACATCCGTCAGATATCCATAATCTACACTGAACTCAGAGTGGTGCATGGAAAATATCATCATATAAACTTAAAAGGATTTTAAAAAGACCAAAAATAATATATAAATTTATTCCCGGAATGATTTCGCGGTAAAAAAAAAAATTATTATGCCGCATGCACAACCAACTTACAGCACGGAAAAAATCCAAAAGAAGGAAGCAATGACTTGGATCACACGAGAAACTAGCTCAGAGTTGCTTTGGGATATAATTACCCTAATGCATGAAACACGAGTAAAACGCAATTATACCCCTTTCTCACAAAATTGTAATATTTATAAGGCATCCCAGCTTGTTCCAGTAATCTTAATATATTTTTTCGAATTCGATTTGGGCAAAGACTTTTGATTTCGTTATTGGGTACTCTGGTTTTAAAAAAATTGTTGCTATCGTGCTATGATATGTTTATATGCTATTTTGCTACTTTTCGTTTCTAGCTGTTCAAACAACTGACTTATTTTTTTGTTTGTTTGTTTTGAAGTCAGAAGGCAGAACTTGCTGTTTGCAATTGTTTTTCATACAAAAGATCTACCATAATTTTCACAGTTTTATTTCTAACTTTTTCACTACACTTCGAACTTTTGAGTAATTAAATTGTATAGCATTATTTACGAACAACACTCTTTGACCTCCACTAAATTATTTAAGACATATTATTATATAAATATAAATAAATAAATAATAAATAATAAATAAATAAATAATAAATAATAATAATAAAAAAAATATAAATATTTTTACCTGCCTGTTTCGTTACCCCAACAGTATGGCAACCTTTGCGATAAATTTTGGCTACGTACTTATCGACTCCTTGCCAAATAGAAATTTTTTGTTCGTTGATCGTGTGGAATAAACACAAATAAACCACTAACTACTTTTCTTCCTTTAGTAAATAAGATCTGATTTGATATGAACAAGAGTGAATGCTATAGTCGAGTTCTCCAACTATCAGACTAGCTGGTGAATGCGAACAAAAAATTAAATAATTTTATGGGATATCGATAAATATTGGGAAAAAATAAGAAACAAAATTTAAAAACTGTTTCAAGGTGTGGTCGTGACCGATTCGGCGGCTTTATGACGTTAAAGTGGGCGTGGCAAAAAGATTTATATATCGATAGAAATTTACACGACTAATAAAATTATGAAAAAGTATCCAAAACTGTTTCAAAAATTATGGGCGTGGCGCTATATATGTGAAAAAATATGAATCTTCTTTTCATAAGTGTTGGCGTGACAGAGTTTTGCGGTTTTAGGGCGTTTTGTTGCAAATCAATAGAAAATTACAAAAATTATAAGATATAAATTATAAGCGGGCTACGTCTTTGTCTCTTAAATATGTTTGCTGAATCTCAACCCTCTAGCTTTTACAGTTCCTGAGATCTCAACGTTCATACGGACATGGCTAGATCGACTCGGCTATTGATCCTGATTAAGAATATATATACATTATACCATCGGAAACGTTTCATTCTGCCTGTTACATACTTTTCAACGAAACCAGTATACCCTTTTATTCTACGAGTACCGGGTGATTGTTTGTTACTAATTTTTAAATAATTGGACCACGTTCAGTCAGATTGAATGTCGTTTTTGAATGACGGATATAAATTTGTTGTGAATCCATCTGTTGTTGACAAAAAGACGTCCCTTGGAACAAAGACCGTAGAATATGCAACCCCAATTTCTGCATCTTGGTATTGAACAAAAATCTATCGTAATATGTGTGTAAGCACAGAAAGATGTGCTTTGCCCAGATGTGCAACAGATATCACAGTCAGCATTTTGCTTTCACAGCGAGGAATACCTATCGAAAAATAAATGTTATGACAAATGTTATTATAAGTCAAACGGCAGGTTTAGATTTAAAAAATTTTTGAGAGTAACAAAGTTTAAAAGGGACAAATGCTATGTGCAAAGCCACTAGAATAGCAAGATGCGTAACGTCATACGCTCTTTTGCACACGATTTTCTTGGGCTGGCTTCAAAGCTGACTTAAAGCTTTCTCGAGTTTTTTATTCAAGAGCCAGAGACCGGTGAGCTCTGCAGCTAACAACTCTCTTCTACGCAATCAGTGACAGACAACAACTGCATCTGTACACACGTATGTTCATGCATAGTAAATGTGTCAAAATATGACCTTCACTTTACAAGTTTTTTAAATCTATATTCTTTTTAATCAATTGGCAACATGTCAAAAATTTTTGCTTTGCATTGCCTTAACGTTATTATTATTTAAATATAGCATATAAATATTAATAGCCACATAGATTCGGCTATTACATAATATAACAAAAAAATTCGAAAATGTATTCTGCTTGCGAGGTGTGTGAAATTATGAAAACAATTATTGTTGATAGCTTGCAATAGCTTTGCAATAAACAGTTTTCATAGATATATTTATTTTATAAATTTGTATTATCTACTGTGTATTATTTTTAGGAAATATTTGTTCTCAATGTACTGACTTTTTTTGCAAAACTTATGTTTGTTTTATGTATTACTGTATGAAAATGAAATAAAATGTATTATATAGTTTCCTACTTCACTTATGTTATTTTTATAGTGTTTGGTAATTCATAAGAATATTTCTCCACACTGTGATGTTAAGATACAATATTATGATGTACGGATTCTTCACTTAATAAATATTAATAAAAAAAAAAAAATTATATAGTTTGAATTTAATATAATAGTATACTTTTAAGTATATTCTAAGCCAGCCCATCAACCAAATAGTGAAACACACTTGTTCTTACTGCTCAATAATTATTTTGTTCAAGCAACCCATAAAACAGCACTCTCGTTGGCTGCAAGCGAATAAAAACAATTACTCTATAACATGCATGTGAGAGCCAACAACGACATAGTACCAAGAAACCAATAATAGAGCGCGATCTCTCTTTCCACGATCCTCTTAATTTCTTCACTCTCACATACACTGTACTTTGCATAAGTGTGACTTTTGTATTTCCAACACGCCACCTTAAAAATCACTCTAATTTAAATTGATTAAAAATTTATTGAAATAATTTATTACTTTCAGGCGAGTGCGTATGTTTTCTAATGTATTCTTGTATACTTATTCTTTTCTTTTTGAACCAGCATTTGCTGCACAGAATTGGGGAAACCCAATTCTGTAATTCAGTAAAACCCAATTAGTTCAATCAAATAAAAATTAAACAAGAAGCACTTAAATAAACATAGCACTAGTTAGTCTAGTAAATGTTTCGCTTTGATAATGGTTATATAAATTAGAATAAGACTGTTATTTATTAATTGTATTTATTTTTTTTTGTATTCATTGTACGTGACAATTGGAGAAGAAATTAAAACTGAAACTTAGGGCAAGCTCCGCCGGGCCACGAAGCCGCCGCTGCCGCTGGAAAGTCGGCTGAATGTTGCGTCAGCGTCTGCAACGGGCGGTCAGGCAGCTTGCGCGTGCGGGTTTCTGGTTTCGGCTGCAACTCCGTCGCGACGGCATCCGGCGTAGCAGCGTTGTCAGCAAACTTAAGCTTGCGCGTGTTAACTCCTCCCCTACTAGTTTGAAACGCGTCCTCGGGTTTCTTCCTTCCCATTCTGCACTGGTACAATTTCCAGGTGCCAAGGAGGAGTAGGATTAGGGCGATGAGTGCCAAGCCGTCATATGATCGTGAAGATAATCCTGTTCTAAGATCCCCGATATGGCGATTCTTCATGGTTAGGTCATGTAGAAATGACAGGCTCAGATGTTCTCAGAAAAGGGTGACGTTGACCACGGCTGACGTGGGTACAGCAGGTTCCTTCTTCATGCCCCGGTGGTTCACGTAACGGGTGCCATTTAGTGAGACGTAATCGTCGTAAGTCACGAGGAAGGTTCCCGCGATTATCTGTTTGTATCCAGTGCTGTCCACTACATTCATGGTCGCGTTGTTTCTTACTGCGATGCCCTCTCCGATTACTATCACGGGCGCCAGGTGACCTGGGCAAGTGGCACAGTGTGCGACAGTTCCAGATACCAGTTGTGGCGCGCATGAAGTATTTTGTAGTCTTCTGCAGAAAGTGGTGCTCACAGTAGCAGCGCAGTCACGTACAGCGAAGGTCTTTGTTCCGCAGTCGGCAACCGTATTTTACCCTCTTCTAGATCTAATATTATGTTATTATGTTGGACAGGAAGGATATCTATTTTTTTATAGCTCAACAGAGGTTTGGGATATTTAATCAGAAAGTACAATAATTCAGAATTTTGAAAAGCTTTTATATGGGAGACCTCTAAAAGGTCGGTTATACTAGTATTGGTGAGTTGTTCATTTAATAATTCTTTAATGTCGATGCTGTCTAGTATAAGGGGGCTGATTAAATTTATTTTTGCAAGTGTAACAGTGAGGATTAAGTCCTCAAGGTTTGTAATTATCATTATATTCTTTGCCAAAATAGTTGCATAAAAATGTTCGACCTCTGCATCTGGTTTCAAAATTGCATTGAGGGCCCTTGAAACGTCATTGAGTCTTGCTTGGAATTTAGTGATGATCTCTATCTGCTTGCTTTCGGATTCTATTAACTGATTTTGTTTGAATTTTATTCGTTCCCAGTCATCAAAATCTGGGGTTCCTGCAATTGCCTTAAGGGCACTACCTATCATGTTAATGCTACGTGCTTGTCGGTAATGAACGGTCAGGGAAGTTATTAAGGTGGCTATGTGCTGTACGTCCGTTTTCAGTACCTGTCTCATCTGGTCTTTGGGTAGTTTGTCTATTAATTTCCATGTCTCGTCGATGTAAGTTTCGCTGATGCAATTTTTCTTTGATATGCACTGTACTACCTTTGGAGTCTGCGTGAATTACGTCTATGGGTCTCTCGTTTGTCACCGAATGAATTGACCTGTTGTACATTATAGTTGCAAGGAGAATGTTTTCGACAGTGTCCTCTACTTGTGTTTCCAACTTATTAAGAGCGTGCTATATCCCCAAGAGTGCCATGGAACCGCTCGACTTGTCCATTAGAGAGACTATGTAAGGGTGGGGCGTTTGAAATCACGATGCCAAAGTTATTGCTGAGCATTGATTTAATGGTTTCTGAGTTCAATGATTTCTCGTTGTCGCAGCCTTTGTTTCGGGGATCATGTTCAAAAGTTGCAAAAGTGGAGCTTTTATATCCACAATTGCGCGAGACCGTATAATCTGTACTACTGCAAACTTTGAAAACTTATCGATCCAGTTTAGATAATATTTACCGGCAGTGGAGTAAATATCTTTATGCAATATTTCTCCGGCAAACTATAAAGTTTGCTCATAGTACAAATTCTGCAGTTTGTAGCTATTTCTGAAGTTAAGTGACCCATTTTTTGGAAAAAACTAGTCCCTAAGCCGTTTTTTTTTTTTCCATTTTTGGAAAAAAGTAGTCCCAAAGTCGCATTTTCTTGCGCTGCTCTGTGCGCGCGATTATGTTCGGCTGTCGCAATTTCCCTCTGTTCCGTTGGGTTTACAATGTCTGTTACCAAGTTCTTGCAATATCTAAAGGTGGTGGAAGGGAATGCCATAACCAGTCAGTGTTGGATGAAAGCCAGTATGGGTAGCTCGCAATAAATTGCGTTGACTACGTCAGCATTTACTGCATCTTTAATGCTTTGCATTAATGTGCTGCGATCAGAAAAATGTAGTATGTAAAGAGTTTTTGTCTTAAACAAAATAAGCGTCTTCTGTTGGGGAATAGTTCCTTCTTTCAAAATAATTTGGTTCCGGAAAAAATTCACCGGTTTGTCTGTGGCTTCAATGGTATACGTGAGGGATTCTTCGCTGTGGATGGTGGCGACATCCGAGTCTACTGAGTCCTCTAGTGTGTTGACATTTTGACGAGACAGAGCGTCTGCTACCAAGTTCTCTTTTCCGGGTTTATAAATTATGTATGCGTTGTGCTCATCAATGAAGGCTTTTCAACGCTTTATTTTGGCATTCGGGTTTTTGTCCGATACCGAAAAGGTTAATGGCTGGTGGTCTGTATGAATGTTAAGATTCTTGACACCATACAGGTAATTTCTGAGGTTCTTAAGTGCCCATACAATGGCGAGAAGCTCACGCTCATTTGTGGCAAAATTTACCTCGTTACCCCGCAGTGTTCGCGAAATCATTGTTATCGGGCGGCCGTCTTGAGACAGTACCGCTCCCAGTCCGCAGCCAGACGCGTCTGTTGTGAGGTCAAAAGGCTTCTTGTAATTTGGGTAGGACAACATTACATCTTCGGAGGCCAGTATATTTTTTAGCCTATCGAAGGCTTCATTCTGCTCTGGTGACAACTCGATTATCACCTTTCTTGAGTAGTTGGCACTTACTTTGCCATTTTCGCCTTTCAAGATATCTGTTAGGGGCTTTGCGATGTTGGCGAAGCCCGTTATGAAGCAGCTATAATAGCGTGCTAGACCTAAAAATGACCTTAGAGCGAATAGGGTTTTTGGTGGGGGAAAGTCCTTAATAGCCTTAATTTTATCGGGCGAAGACTGAATCCCGCCTCTGCACACTGTAAATCCCAAGTATTCCACGTTTTTTTTTTAAAACTTGGATTTTTCTTGAGACACCCGCATGCCTGCGTCTCTTAGATTTCCCAAGACCCACTCAATGTCTCTGACGTGGTCTTCTTTGGACTTGGAGAAAATTATTACGTCGTCGACGTAAACATAACATATCCTACCAATTTGTTCGCGGGGCACATCATCGATGGCTCGTTGAAAAATACTTGGGGCATTTTTCAGCCCGAAGGGGAGTCTACAATAGTCGTACTTCCCGTTGTTGACAGAGAACGCTGTCTTTTTCCTGTCTCTTTCAGCCAATTCGATTTGGTGAAACCCTGACTTGAGGTCCAGCGTAGTGAAATTCTGGGCCTCGCCCAAATTTGACAATATAGTCGAAATGGATGGGATAGGGTATTTGTCGTCGGTTGTCTTATGATTTAGTTTCCTAAAATCAATAACCAGACGCTTTTGTTTGTGACCCGCTTCGTCGATGCCTTTTTTGTCGACGACCCATATCGGGTTATTGTAAGGGGACTTTGACGGTCGTATTATGCCATTCGCTAGAAGTTGTTTAACCTCTGCATTGACAAAGTCAGACACGTAAACTGGTTCGTCATCCGTTGGTATGGTGGCAACCGTATTTATGTTGTACGGTAGGGACTCGTTAACGTCCGCAAATGCCTTTACCATTTTTTTGATCATACTATCAAAAGTGGGTCTGATAGCAGGAGGGACATCTGCGTCATTAATTTGAATATGGTTCACCTGTTGACATTTAGTGAACTCGATTTTTTCCATCCCATGGTCATGTTTAATGACGTTGTTTGTTAGATCTATTTGGGCATTGATCTGTTTTAACAGGTCAAGGCCAATTATGCAATCAAAGTCATTAAGTGACTCTAGCATGAAAAAATAGGACTTTACACCGAAAAGGTGGATGGGGCATTTCTGCTCGATCTTAGTGTGCCCATGAATTGATTTGACTTGGAAAGGGCTGTCAACTGACACCCAATGTGCCAGTTCGGGAAGGGGTTTTATATAATTTTTTGAGGCCCCTGTGTCTATCAGAAGTCTGATAATTCGCCCTGCAACCGTTCGTCTTATGAACGGAAGCAGGGAGCTTCCGCTAAAAAATAACAACTTTCGACTTCGGACAAATCGTCCTCAACCTGTGTCGTTTCATGCTGTGACCGTGACTCGTTGTCACCGCTACTCTCTTCTTGGGGTAGATGATTTAGGTTTCATGGACTGGTCGCCGTACCTTTGATTGTTCCAGTAACCCTGTGTGGGTTGCCTGGAGCGCGAGGAGGGATCCACCTCCATTGGCTCGGGACCCCGCCCCTGGAACTTTTGGTTGTTAAAGCGCTGTTTTGCGCTATTTGGGTTTTGCTGGTCATTTCTGTCTTTTTGGTTCTTTTGGAAGTAGGGATTCCTGTTTTGACGATTTTCTTCCTTTGCCTGTTGGGCGTTCTGACGCCAGTTCTGAGACTTTTGCGAATTTTGTTTTTGCGGTTTTTCCTCAATATATCTTGCAAAATTTGCTGCGAAATAGCCTCTCTCATAGATTGATTCAGCCTCTTGGGCTAGAGCTAAGGCTGAGGGGAGATCTATTGGTTGCGCCGGGAAGACTGCCCACTTCAGAGATTTTTTTAATCCTGAGACGAAAACGTGAAGCGCGTCGCTTCTAAATTTTTCGTTTAATATAGCTGCTGCGACGGAGTCGTGCGTCATTAGTGTTTTATTTGTCAATAGTGTGAGTTTTTTTTTCGACTTCGTCGAAATATTGCAGTAGTGGCAAGTGGCCCTGCAGCAGCGTGCTTAGTTGCTGTTGGATTAAGTGAACCGGTGTCTTGTCCGCGTATGAGAAATCTAACCTAGCAATAATGGCTTTAAAATTCAACACTGTGTTGAATGAAGCCAGCACAGCATCTGCTGGTTCCCTTATTTCGTTTCTGATTATAGGCACTGCCTGGTAGTGTCTTGAAGTGCCGTTGTACGGCTCGAAGACTTTATTGGCTGCGGAAGCGGCTTGCCTCCACGAAACATAGTTTTCTATCTTTTCGTCGAACTCGGGGATGGACTTTGCAACATCTAAGGGCTCGTAGCAGCGGGTCCCTGGCACTATTTCAACTTCTTGGAAAATTTCTATCTGTGGTGCAGAATCTCAAGCTTTACCAAGCTGGTTTGTCAGGGAGGCTCAAGGGCTGCCTGCACATTTGCCTCCATCCGGGCAACCTGTTCAGCATTCAGTTTTTTTTATTGTTCTAAAGTCCGCTCTATGTATCAGGCTATTAGCTCGTCGCCACTACTGTCGTCCGCTCTGTTTTGGTATTGCCCTGGACGCAGCATAAAAAGACTCAAATCGTTTCGGAATTAATTTTTTGTTTAAGCTTATAGATGCTCTTTAACGCTTTATTGCAACAGGCAGAAATTTATTTAAGTTTGTTTTTATAAACACTGAGATCTCACACTGACAGCTCTGAGTATTTTATTTACCTTATTCGAAAAATAAAAAAAATAACATCTCACTTACATCTTTTTATATATGAAATTCGAACTTCGATCAAGTGGTGTGGTGTAAGTGAGATGTTCATTTTGAGGCCGACGGGCCGCTCGTACTTGTTGATTTGATTTTTTTTAACTCGCTCAGCTTTTTGGCTGGGGTTCTTAATTTTTTTGTATTTGTTCTGTGCGTATTTTGCAATATTTTTGTTTTTGTTTTTTTTTTCACAAAATTTGTTCTTTTTGGTGAATTCTTGCACTGTTTTTGTGGTTTTTTTTTTCCACTAAATTGGTTTTGTTGTTTTTAGTTTACTTTATTAAATCATACCGCAACTCTTTGCTTTAGCTCGAATAGTTATTTCGGTTAGATAATAGAGTAACTGTTCACTTGTTGATTTTGTTATTCACTTCATTGAACCGTACCGCGACTCTTTGCGTTAGCTCGAAGAGTTAGAGTAACTGGGTTACTTTCCGTGTGGGCGCCAATTAGAATAAGACTGTTATTTATTAATTGTATTTATTTGTTTTTATTCATTGTACGTGACAATTGGAGAAGAAATTAAAACCGCCGCCGCTGCCACTGGAAAGTCGGCTGAATGTTGCGTCAGCGTCTGCAACGGGCGGTCAGGTAGCTTGCGCGTGCGGGTTTCTGGTTTCGGCTGCAACTCCGTCGCGACGGCATCCGGCGTAGCAGCGTTGTCAGCAAACTTAAGCTTGCGCGTGTTAGCTTATATATATAAAAGATTCAAACTTCATTTAAAAATTGATTTTGCGCATTCATTCATTTTCATCATTTAAGATTCGGTTAGCTCCAGTTGGTCTCGCATGGCAATGAATCTGGCAGCTGTCAAAATATCAGCCCATTGTAAATCTGCGGAAAGATACTTAACACAAATTAGTTTGTTCCCAATTTGATCTCTGGTAAAATGATATTTGATATCTACATATGTGCGTAGTTTTCTTGTGGTAAGTAGGATTATTGCCTATACTTATACAACCTTGGTTATCATCGAAAATAACTATTGGACCTTTTAATTAATAGCGATAATGCCCCTTACTCCTTCGAATAAGGCCATATATTCAGCTTGCGAAGATGAAGAAGCAACAGATATTTTTTTTTTTTTTTTTTTTTTTTTTATTAATTTATTTATTAAGGCATACGGGGAAGTCATGAAGCCCCTTTGTGTCCTTCTTATCTATTAATTCAGCCCATTTTGGGCTCGCCGGCTAACTATAGTTAGCTTTTTCAAATTTACAGTAATTTAACTAGAATTACATAACAATCACATATAACAAATAGGATTTAAGATAAGCGTCAGCTTCTGCGGACCTTTGTCAAAGGAGATCGGGTAATGAGATCCCTCGGTTGCCTTCTATTGAGCCTCCTTGGTGGGCGAGATCTATTTAGAGCGCTGGCCAGCCGATTTCTGTGGCGCTCCAGCCTGTCATGGTATCTGCTCGAGTGCTGGTTTATTTCGTCGAAAACCGTTCCTAGTTTCAGGTCTCTGTGCAGAGTGGTGTTTCGAACAAACCACTCGCAGCCGGTGATAAGTCTTGCTACCTTATTTTGAATAGCCTGGATTCTTTTGATTTGGCTGTCACATGCCAAGCCCCAGATTTGGCACCCATACTTCCAGTTTGGTGCTAAGATCTGTTTGTAAATTGTCAGCTTGTTGGATAGCGACAATTTACTGCGCGAACAAAGTAGCCAGTAGTGCTTCGCCACCTTAGCACGTAGGCGCGTTCTGATGTCGGTCACATGCTTGGAAAATGTGAGTCTGCGATCCAGAAGCACTCCAAGGTACTTTGCTGCGTTCGGCTGTGGTACGGGGGCTTCCTCGATGTAGACGGGCGGTGGCGTTCTCCGCTTTAAAGTAAAGCAGACGTTGTTGGACTTACTGCTATTGATGCCAATGTTCCAACGTCTTGCCCATTCCGAGAACCGGTATGCAAAGTCCTGGATACCATCGGCTGCGTCGTGCTCGCATCGGGACCTGTAGGTGACGCACACGTCATCGGCAAATGTGGCCAACATAGATTTCCCGTAAAGGCTTACATCCGGCTGCGGCATGTCGTGGCTATACAGGCAGTAGAGCAGGGGGCCGAGGACACTACCTTGTGGAACACCAGCTGCCACGTTGTGCTCGGTGGAAATTGCTGAATGAAAGCGCACAGCGAACCTCCTTCCTTCCAGGTACGATTTTAGCAGCCCAAAATATGGAGCAGGCAGCGTCTGCTTGATTTTCAGTCCAATGTGCCACACTCGATCAAACGCTTCTCGAATGTCCAAGAAGAGGCTGTTACAATATTCCTTACTGTCGTAGGCCGTCAGAATTTGCTCGACGACTCGATGGAGCTGCTCGACAGTACAGTGGCCAGCACGGAAACCGAACTGGTGCTCAGGGGTAATCCCCTGGGCTTCCATAATCGTTACAATCCGGACAGCAATCAGTCTCTCAAACACCTTCGAAATTGAAGGGAGGAGACTGATCGGCCGGTAGGAGGCGGGCTCCCTTTCCGGCTTGCCAGGTTTGTGGATCATGGTGATTATCCCGAGCTTCCATTGATAAGGGAAGTATTGCAACCTCACAATAGCGTTGAAAACCAACGTTATGTAGAGGATCGCTTGTCTGGGCAGGGCCTTCAATGTGGCGTTGCAGATGACGTCATGTCCAGGTGCTTTGTTGTTACTCTGGCGCACAATGACTTCGGCTACCTCGCAGGGTTCAAACGGCGTGATTGGCATATCCATTTGAAGCGCTTGGTTCAGCTGGTCCTGAGTTTCTTCAACCTGTTGCAGGCTGGCAAGCTTGAATGGTTGAAATCGCTCGGCGAGGTGCGCAGCGAATACCTCCGCTTGTCCCAAGTCGGTCCGACACCATGTCCCGTTGCTATCGACTAGAGGCGCCTTCCTCGTGCAACGCCTTTTGATTGCGCGCGTGGCCTTCCACAGCGAATGCGTCGCTTCGCTTTCGACTCCAGTATTGGCAAGCCTTTCGTCGAACCATGTGGCTTTGTGCAGCACCAACGCGCATCGGAGCCTACTCAGCGCTCGATTCCATTCCGTTTTGTCCAACGGGTGCCGAGACCTCATCCACCTAGTGCGTAAGCGCCTCTTCTCAGCTATAAGCAGCAGGATCTCCCTGGGTATTGGGATTCGATCTGCCGCGGGCTGCCGAGATATTCTGCGAGTTGCCAATCTAGCTGCTGACTTGATATTGTTGGTGAGCAGTTCGATAGCATCATCAACGTCCTGTCCAGAGTTTAAGGCAGTGTTGAGGGGCAGTGTGGACTCCAGTTGCGATTGGAATACCTCCAGGTTAGTACGCCTAGTGATAAGCCGCTCCATCTTAGGGTAGGATATTGCCCCCGCATCCAGCGTAATTACCAGAGGCAGGTGGTCGGAGCTAAGCTCAACAACCGCACTTATGCTAGCGTGGATGCCCAGCACACCCTTTGTCAGTGCAAAATCGATGTATCCTGGTGAGCCTCTACTGCCGTACGGGTATCTTGTTGGTCCTCCTGTTGCTAGCGAGTCCACCTCCGAATTTAGGACGAGATTCGCTAATGCAATGCCTCTTTGGTTGCTCCTTCCCGCACCCCAGAGCCAGTGGGACGCGTTCCAATCGCCTGCAACAATGAACTTCGTCTGGAACTCTTCCAAAATGTCCTTAAACTCGTCCGTAGTCCATGCAAATCTCGGTGGGCAGTAGACCGCTCCAAAGCTTATAGGACCAAGTGCCGTTTCAATAACCGCCGGCGCAAGTTGCACCTTGGCAGTGGCTATTGGTGTTAGCGGAAAGTGGGCAAGGCTAGATTTGATTAAGATAGCTGCTCCGCCTTTGGCGTTGCCACCACTCGGATCATTGGCAGTGTAGGCTACAAATCCGAATAGCTTAGGCGTCTCTGCCCCCTTGCAGTGTGTCTCGCTGAGCAGTAATACATCGATTTCGTGACGTCGCACGAAGCACTCTACTTCAGGCAACTTCGTGGATACGCCGTCGGCGTTCCACACTAGGATGCGCAGCGGCATCATTATGGCGCTTGACGCGCTTGGAGAGCAGTGAGCAGATTGATAATCTGCCCCTGCTGCTGTGACTGTTGTTGCTGTTGCTTCATCATCATCATCATTAATTCCATCTGCTTCTCTTGAATCGAGCGCAAAGAATTAATGTTTTCATTAAGCGTCTGCAGGATGGCTTCAATGCTGCTGCTAGCATCCGTCGAGCGCTGAAGTGTACCCCTAGACGTCCTTGTCCGGCTGCGGCTCCTTTGACGACTGGGACTTCCTTCATTGGGCTGTTGCTGTTGCTTCTGTTGTTGGTGCATCACGCTCAGTGGTTGCTTGTGGTGAATGGACCCTCTAGCCACATCTGCATAAGATATTCCGCCTCGAGAAGAGGGGATCTCCTTACCTCCAGCTAAGCCCCTTCTGTTCTTCCAGCCACTCCACTTCTGGGTCTGGATCGCTGCAGGAACGCTTATAGCTTGCTGCAACCTTTATAGTTTGCAGGATGCTGACCGCCACAGTTGTAGCAAGTGCACAGCTCGATGCGTGGCCTGGTACAGTCCTTGGCTGGGTGTTCGCCGGCACATTTCACACAAATGTGGGCCTTACGGCAGTATTTGGCTGTGTGGCCAAACTGCTGACAACGATGGCACTGGACAATAGCGTTACGCTTGCGGAGAGGCTCAATAACTACTCTCATATGGCATAGTGCCTTTACCGCCAGGATCTCCTTATTGTTTCCCGCAGCAGCAATATTTAGGAAGAACATATTGACTGGCGACGCTTTTGAGGTACCCGGTTCGTTTCGCCTAAGCAGTGTATGAATATCGAGAACCTTGTGCCCGATCTTTTCCAGCTCATCCTTGATTTGGTGATGTAGCGTACTGTGGTGCAGGCCTTTCACGCATACCCTGTAAGGCCTGTCCTCTTTAAGCTGGTAGCAGTGGAACTCATATTCTTCGTTCTCGAGCCAGTTCACTATGGCGCGAAATGTATTAGCGTCAGCCGCGTAAAGCCTTAGGACACCGCTCATTGACGCCCTAGCCTCAACCTTTTCTAGGTCCACTATGCTTTCAATGCTCTGCATCATCAGGCATACGTCGTCCACTCCCTCCATTACTATAGGAGGTGGTTTGGACTGCGCCTTTTTGACTGAACTAGTGGTACCAGCGGAGGCTGCATCCCGCTTAGCGGCAGCAATAGCAGCTTGATGACTGGTACTGGGCTGGTCATACAGATCGTCAATTTCATTGCCTACTTGTTTGTCGGCTGTGAGATGCGCAAGTAAACCAAATCGGTTTGAATTGCCGCCATATCTAGGTTCTGTAGTCGAAGGGTTTTCCCCTTGTTTGCCGGTGCTTGATTTTGGTTTTTTCCTTTCAGTCTCCGGAGAAGCACGAGACTTTCGCTTTATTTTTTGAAAGCGCTGCGGGGCAGCACATTGGGGGCTCGGGAGAAACGCAGTATCCAACGATTCATCAGCCGCAGCGGTTTCATTTAAAGGGTTCATATTGTAGTGTGCACCAAATCACCAGGGTTCTAGCCAAAACTTAAACCCTGGGATAGAAAGCTTTAAGCTCGCAAACAGCTGTTTGTGCGATCGCGTGGCAGCTGGGCAGCGGAGCCCCAGTTCGAGTAACTTAACTTTGTATTTTTGAATGAAAATGTTTTCGTTTCACTATTATTTCACTGTTAGTGACTTGGGGGGTCACTATTTGCTATATGTGCCAGTATTCTGGACTTGTCCATAAGTTTATTACCGCGAAGACTAATTTCACTTTATCCACTTTGTCAGGTGCGTATTGTTAGACACGAACCTTTTGGGTAGAATAATAAACTACAGATATTTGTTTTATAGTACTCCAGCAAATTGAACAACTTTCAAATATTTTAAATATATACCCTGTAGTACTTCTTCTGTCAGTCTCATTTCCGACCCCATTTGAATCAACATACCCCATAAGAATTTTATTCACTTTCAAATTCCTTTTAAACGATAACTTTAAATTGAGAGTTCCTTTTAGGTATCTTAAAATTATTTTAAGACATTGCCATAATTCTCTATTATTGTAGTTAGAATATCGACATAAGATACTTATAAATTCACTTAAACATTGCGTACATCAATGTACATAACATTGCGTACATTAAATAACCAATCAAATTCCTACATGGTGCTTCATATGAATCTTCTACTTTCAAAGCCTCATAAATTATTCTGCTTGGAAGAGGAGTACCAACTGGATTACGTTCATTCATATTGATTTTTTTAAAAACATTTTTAATAAATGCAGATTGACTGTCTAAATTTATTTAGTTTAGACATAAGTAGGCAAACTATAAATATGTTCTATTTATGGGCTGCAATAAACATGTCACGGGACAGCATAAGTGGAAACTACAGATAAGTACGATTGCAGCGGCCTATTGCCGGAGTGTCAAGTGATATGACCACACGGGAGGCCTCAAACATAGATTTAAGAATAAAACTCAGCTGCATTTACCAACGCAGACTGCGGCGTCTTACAAGCGCTGCATTATATAATTAGATGATAAGAACCTATGTAAGAATGAATAAAAGGCGATGCCCTCGCAGCAGCGAGTCAGTTAGATTCAAACACCCGAATTGAACTCAATAAGTGCAATGAGACATTTTGGTCCTTCGAGCCGGATTCTGTTGTTTCCCCCACCAGTGGTAAGAAACACAGATGAAAAAACCCGCGCTTCAAAGTAAATAGAGCAAGGTTATTCGAGTGATTCTGTTGTTTCCCCCACCAGTGGTAAGAAACACAGAATAAAAGACCACTCCTTAAAGTACTAGGACTATAAGGTGAAAGATTGTGTTATTGCTTTTCTTGGCTGATCAATCAGCTGTGAGTCGAGGCACAGCTATGTCAACTGGGCGACCAATCAAATAATCCTCCAACGGATCACGCCAAAGAATACAATCAGGAAGCACAAAAAAGTCACAGTGATTGTCTTCCCAACATGTTGTCGGAAAGATCTGTGAAATTGATGCAAGAGCAAGGAGAGCTGCAGAAGAAAATACTGCAAGCCATCCAGGAAAAGGCATCTATATCAGCAATAGATGTATTGGTAGTCCGATTTACTACTAATAACAATGCGCTTGTAAAATTGGGAGTTGGCGATCATCAATATTTTAATGATAAAATATTTTTGAAAACTATGGATGCTATCAAGGCCTTCAAAGAGTCACTATTAAAGGTAGAGACACTTGAAGAAATAAATATACCAAGCGGATCAATATTATCTGATACCGCATCAGCTCGGAGCTCCAGTCCAGTTGATAATCTGGTTCAACTTGTGGATAGAAGAGCGGACAGGGTGAGGCAACAGATGAGCCTAATCTACGAAACCCTAGATAGTTCAAGTGAGATTTAACTAGTCAAGCAGCTGGCAATGATGAAAAGTCATTGGTGCAACGTGACGGACACACTGAAACTGCTTGAAAACAAGTATGACAGAACTGCCTTTTATCAAGATGAGGCCGACATTCTGCAATCTGAAGTGGCCGCACTAGAGATGGTACTTTAAATGAAGTTGAAACAGTTCAAAAGTTCCAACTACGACGTGCCAGAACTCCCAAAAGTGGACCTTCCAACGTTCAATGGAAATGCGAAGGAATGGCCAACATTTTACGAGCTGTTCTCTGAGCTAATAGACAGCAGGAAGGATCTCAGCAACACAAGGAAGCTGGGATATTTAAGAGCCTGCTTAAAAGAAGAAGCTGAAATGGTGGTTAGCCATTTGATAACGGGATCAGCGGCTAGCTATTCAGAAGCGTGGGAACTTATCTGCAATAACTAATAGCAGAAAAATATTCTCCCAACACTTCAACAAATTAGTGGAACTGGAGTGCTTGCTACCCCATGATTTTGGATACTGCGACTGAGAGCATATTCATCATAAAGGAAAAAGGAAAAATAGAAAGCTCTGCTGACGTAATTTAGCAGAAATTCTAATGCGGAAGTTTTAGCCAGAAGCCTTACAGCTGTATGAACAGCATGTAAAAAAGGCAAGAGCTATACAGTCCTTGCAAGACGTACTGGAGTTTATTGAGCAACAATACAACTCAGTAAATGCCATTACCAAAAATACCGCTCAGCTTGCTACAAGAAAAGTGCAAGTAAGATCGTGTGCCTTTTGCTCTAGGGATGGCCACGATATGATAAAGTGTCTCAAATTCAGAGCACAATCTATTGAAAAAAGAAAAAAATTCGTTCAAAAGAACAGCATGTGCTTTAGATGCTTTGGAAAGCATAATGCTATCGACTGCAGAAAGGAAATTACATTCAATCGATGCTCCAAAGGACACAACAGCCTTCTTCATGAAGACAACAAACGCAGTATCAACAGCAATAGCCTCAAGCAAGGCCAAGACACACTATTGGCTACAGCTGTTGTTTTATTGAAAAACAAAGCTGGAGGTTACAACGAGTTGAGGGCGCTTATTGACGGTGGATCCCAGAAGACGCTGATTTCAGAGGAAGCAGCACAAATATTAAGGATTCCCAGAAAAAATAGCGTCCACCTGACGATCAAACCAAAAATTCCAAGCAGCTTCAAAACATCAATGGAAGCATTGGTTTTACCAACACTCCATAGAGCCCTTCCCAGCAAAAAGTTTGATATTGATATCAACAAAGAGTGGAAGGGCTACAGGCTAGCAGATCCACGATTCAACGAGCCAAGCAGAATTGACATGGTGATAGGTGTGGATCTTCTTCCCCTGATTATGATGGAGAAAATAAAAACCGTGAATGGAATCTTGGGACAAAAAACCAGATTTGGATGGATTGTGTCCGGAAATATACCTCGAGAAGCAAAGAAAAAAATTATAAGTGCCACTACAACAATAAATCTAAAGGACCTGGAACGCTTTTGGGAATTGGATAGATGGAAGCTTATTCAACGTATCAAAGGTGATCAAGTTTGGAGGGTGGGTCACCTGATAGTGGACTGCCGCAACGCAACCACTGCTGAGTGGCTGCAATTAGCAGTCCCCATCCTCAGTAAGTGGAGCGGTGTCTCCCTGGAAGTAAAGATGGGCGACGACTTGACATCGTCACACAACATCACCATCTTCTGCCCCAGGACAGGGGACAAAACAACAAAGTGGATCAAGGAATTGATAAAGAAACAGAATGACCTGGACACTGAGAACTGGCGTTTCACATCAAGGAAGTATGAGGGTGGTGGCTCGCTCCTCAGCCTTGGCATTGATGACAACTCATGCGCCAAGATTATCTCTAGTGACCACAAGCTGAGCTTCAGGTTTAGAGACATCTCAGTTTGTGGTCTAAAGAAGGCTAAAACGATAAAATCCGGCCCAAGACAGGTCGAGACTCCTCGAAATACACCAGTCTCCGCGGAGAAGCCCAATAAGCTCTCCGAATCCAGCGAGGATCTGGCGGATGATGAGGATCTTGATGCGACCATCATCGAGATGGGGGATCAGACCCCGTTATCCTCTCAGGAGCTAGGGATGGAACTAGACCTGCTGAGTAAGGAAGAATCGATACCGGTGGATGGTGATCTGGGTATCTCCAGATCAGCAACGCCGACGATGGAGCCGATCATCTAATGGTCGGAAGTACAGGGATAGCCTCGGCTGTGATGGCAAGGATGTTCACCAAACAACATCTTGGGCTAGCCCTGGTACAGGAACCCTGGTATAACCAGGGAATAAAAGGACTGTACGTGAAGAATGCCAAGGTAATTTGGGATCAACGGGCCTCTAGCCCTAGAGCCTGTATCCTGGCATGTAGAAGTATTAATTATTATATACTTACAGAATTTCTCATGCGGGACTGTGTACCGATCGTGGTAGAAGATGTGGGAGCAGCCAAGAAGACTGTGGTGGCATCGGCATAGTTTGCTAGTGACGAGGCCTGGCCACCGCCCGAAATCACTGCACTGGTTGAACATTGTAAGAAGATGCACTTACCCATCATCATTGGATGTGATGCAAATGCACATCACGTGATATGGGGCAGCAGCGACGTGAACCAAAGAGGTGAATCACTCTTAGAATTTATCTTAAATAATAATCTAGAAATCCTGAATGTCGGCAATGTTTCGACATTTGTTACTAGAGTAAGATCTGAGGTTGTGGACATTACACTTTCCAGCAGATCAGTGGCTTCGCATATAAGCGACTGGCACGTATCTCCTGAGGAGCCATTGTCAGATCACAGAATTATTCGTTTTAACATAGGGCTAAATCTAGAATGCAGCGAGCGTAAGCGCAATCTCAGGAATACGAGCTGGGAAGGGTTCAATGTCTCCTTTCTGCGAGATCCAGTTACTGGGGTAACCGGGAAACTCCTTACCACTCTAGAACTGGACGACGCCGTAGAAGATATTAACTCGTGTCTTACTAACGCGTTTAGAGAAAACTGCTCCCTTGGCCGAGCCAAGAGGGATAAAGATGGTCCATGGTGGAACGACCAATTGGAGAAGTTGCGCAAAGCGACCAGGCGTCTCTTTAACAAAGCAAAAAGAGAAGGAAACTAGGATGCCTACCGGAATAAACTGACCTTGTATAACCATGAGATCGGGAAAGCCAAAAGAAGGAATTATAGAACCTTCTGTGAGGCAATAGTAAACACATGTGAAGGCGCTAGGCTTCACAGAGCTATCTCCAAAGGAGTGCCAGAATCAAATGTGGCACTGCGAAAGGACGATATCTCCTATACTATAGGAAGCAAGGAGAAACTTGAGCTACTACTGGCAACTGACTTTCGTACATGGAAGGAAGGAGGTTCGCTGTGCGCTTTCATTCAGCAATTTCCACCGAGCACAACGTGGCAGCTGGTGGTCCTCGGCCCCTGCTCTACTGCCTTTATAGCCACGACATGCCGCAGCCGGATGTAAGCCTTTACGGGAAATCAATGTTGGCCACATTTGCCGATGACGTGTGCGTCACCTACAGGTCCCGATGCGAGCACGACGCAGCCGGTGGTATCCAGGACTTTGCATACCGGTTCTCGGAATGGGCAAGACGTTGGAACATTGGCATCAATAGCAGTAAATCCAACAACGTCTGCTTTACTTTAAAGGCGAGAACGCCACCGCCCGTCTACATCGAGGAAGCCCCCCTAACACAGCCGAACGCAGCAAAGTACCTTGGAGTGCTTTTGGATCGCAGACTTACATTTTCCAAGCATGTGACCGACATCAGAACGCGCCTACGTGCTAAGGTGGCGAAGCACTACTCGCTACTTTGATCGTGCAGAAAATTGTCGCTACCCAACAAGCTGACAATTTACAAACAGATCTTAGCACCAAACTGGAAGTATGGGTGCCAAATCTGGGGCTTGGCATGCGGCAGCCAAATCAAAATGATCCAGGCTATTCAAAATAAGGTAGCAAGACTTAACACCGGCTGCGAGTGGTTTGTTCGAAACACCACCCTGCACAGAGACCTGAAACACGCAACGGTATTTGACGAAATAAACCAGCACTCGAGCAGATACCAGATACCTAAACAGATCTCGCCCACCAAGGAGGCTCAATAGAACCAACCTAGGGATCTCATTACCCGATCTCCTTTGACAAGGGTCAGCAGTAGCTGACACTTATCATAAAACCTATGCGATTTGAAGGTCATATAAAGATAGGACCCCATTACAATTATAATGGCCTGCCGGGGTGTTCCCTGGGTACGGATTATTTGTTACGAACTGCTTTCTTTCCTCAGGCTTTTCTTAGGGCAGAGTTTTCCCCGTGCCACATAGCAACAGAAAACGGTTTACGCAATTTATGGTGAATGGGAGACGTCATCTATCTGATTTCATCAAAAAAATATAAATAAAAACTTTAGACATGACATTATAAAAATAAATGAATATTTTCCGATGCCTATTGAGATCTAAAAAAAGAAAACTTTGCTGCCGCACACTGTATTTTTAAAATCACGCACATTCGGGTACAAGCTGAACCTAGAATTACTAGCATCTTTTTTACTTGTATTTTAATTTTACAATGTCCTTATTTTAAAATTGTGAATAAGAACATACATATTTTTTAAAATACATTCATACTTATTTTCTAACAAACAAACCCAGTCGGAAATAGAAACACTTCGGTGCACTCCGGAATAATTTTTTTTCGAGTGTAAGTGCTTCTATATGAAGGAAAATTACCATATCTTTTTGCCGGGCGTGAGACTCTCCTTCATGATTCCCCGAAATGCTTCTGTAGTCATTCTCAAATAGGCTTTTGGATGCATTCCCTGAAATTAGAGCTGGAAAACCATTGATGGCACCCTCGATACTATCGATGTTTTTCTGTTTTTTCAAGACATCGAGAGTTTTTGAAAACAAACGATGGTGTCTCCGCACTAAAACCAAAACTTTAATACAGCGCGAGAGACAAGTAATTGTCAAATTTTATAAAGAATATAAAAAATTTTAGATTAGAGGAAAAAACCAATCCGTTTTGGTGGTGTTAGGAGAGCGATAAAGGTTGGAGAAGACAATGGTTAAATACTTGAAAAGTAACTGTCGCATTTTGAACGGTGTAATCGATAGGCGTAGTCAGTATTTCCTGATAGTGATAAGATTTGGTGGATAAATGTGTGCGGGCACACAATGGCCGCCATCGCGAGTCGCGAAAAACTTAGCGTCCATTGTCGATCGAGAGTTTGGAGGGCAAACTGCGGTAAGATAAGATTAGAATAATTTGTACTGAATAATCTTAAATAACGATCATAGAATAAAACGTGCGAGCTACTATAGCCAAGTCTTTCCTTGGTATCCAAAGGAAGTAGCCGTTGAAGGCAACTCCACTCGAGCGACTACGGTGAGTATTTACCCTTCAGTTCCGTCCAATCGACTTTACCGGTGAATCACCGCTCAAGAGCGATGACGAGCGCTTAAACATAGCACCAATATGTATGAAACTTAGCGATGATTTTGTAATTGGCACTTTTTAAGCGCATTTCAACCCGCAAGTCATCGTTGTATTCTTTGCTTGTTCACCGCTGTTTAATCAGTTAATTCCAACTCATTTTTAAAGAGAACACTTTTTTTTTTTTTTTTAGTTTTGCTTATTATGTAAATTATGCAGACGATTTAAATTTAAGCATACAAATAAATATAAAATTCTAGAGCTTAGGTCGTCTTGATGTTCTTCGGAGTTAGTTCCACTTTCTTTTCAGTTGAGTTGGAACATGGGTCCACATGTCCGATTGACCTTAAAGTAAGATATAATAAAACAAAAAAAAAGAGAGTACACGTAAATATAAAATGTATAATAATGTATGAATATGTTGCTGGAATGGCTATGATTAATGAATTCGTTGATCTATTTTTTTAAATTGTTATTTCCTTATTGCTCGTCCCTGTTCCTTTTACCAACATATTTTGTATTTGTATTTTCCGTTTCTAATGATGCCTATGTACTCGGCGACTGAGAACGTCGGGTTAGCAGTCAGCAAGAAATAAAATAGAATTGAATTTGTTTCAAATACCATCGGTATTTCATCGCATCGGAAGAGCGTTGGCCCTGCAGCCGATGCTGTTGGCTCTGTTGGCGTAGCCGATGATTTTGTGATGTTTTTTCTGAGCAAAGTACTGTGGAACTGTGTCAGTAAATGCTTTGGCGTTATTTTAACACACACACTCACAAACAGACTCGTCCGCGTACTATGTGCATATGTGTCATGTCTACGCATGTCTAATAGGGACCAATTGAGAGTTCTAGGTGATTTTAATATTCCTGCCACAATGTGGTCCCCAGAAAAAAAATCAAACATTCTTTTCCCTATAGCACAACATGACTTTATTGACGGCTTGCTCGACTTATCGTTGTCGCAAGTTAATTATATTCAAAACTCTTTTGGTCGATTTTTTGATCTGTCTTGTAACAAGTCCAGAAAGTGTGTTTCTGACCAGAATAGCACCTCTTACCCAAGCTGAAGATACATATCAACCTATTTTCGAGGTGAAAATCGTGACAGTAACATAGATGAACTAGGTAATATAAAAGAAATCAGAGAAGTTAACCAAACGAATTCATTGTTTTCGCATGACAAACATTCTGAGGCTAAATAATTTTAGGTGAGATCTTTACTTCTTTAACATAATAACGGATGTCAACTGTTTTGTACTATCCGGTAATTTCTTACAAACCTCCTTGGTGTAATAAAAAGTTGTAAAGTCCGGACTAAAATTTAAAAATGCCAGTTCTCAGTCTATCCTATATTTAAGTGCTTGTTTAAATTTTGCCGTGCTATTTAAACCGTTGTAAATTCCAGCTCGCACAGGATCCGAAACATATTTATAATTTCGGTAACACTACGCTCAAATCTCATCGAAAGCTTTCTGCCGACGGAATCCCTGGCTGTTTCACCAAATTCTGTGAGGACGCCTTGTGCAAGCCTCTAGTGAAACGGTTTACCTTTTTTTGGATTGTAAGTTATCTGAATGGCAGGACGCAACGGGTCCTCTTTAAAAGTTATATTTCTTGTATTCTCCGAGTCACATCCGGTGTCCCACAAGGGAGCCACCTGGGTCCGCTTCTTTTTACCTTATTTATTAACTATCTCCCCTTAGTAATAAAACTTTAGCGTGAACTTATGTACATATGAATTGTTAATAACTTTAGCATAAAGAAATATAGAATCTTTCCTCCTTTAAGTTTACTTCCTGGAAACCTAACGGCCTGACGAACATCAGATACGTGATCGGAATTCATGCCTTTAATTATGGGATTGAAACCAGAAACGTTTTCAACCAAAAACTTTAGTAAGACTACTTACCCAATATTTTATTTAATTATTTGTTATACCCGTTACTCGTAGAGTAAAAGGATATACTAGATTAGTTGCAAAACAGCAAAGTTTGTAACAGGCAGAAGGAAGCGTTTCCGACCATATCAAATATGTATATTCTTGGTTAGGATCTATAGCCCAGTCAATCTGGCCATATCTGTGTGTCCGTATGAACGTCTTGATCTCAGGAACAATAAAAGCTAGAAGGTTTGGATAAAACATATAGATTCTAGAAACATACCGGAGCCACGACCAAAACGCCCAAAATTTTATAAAATGTTTCGATATTTTTTGATATAATTATTAGTCATGTAAATTTCCAGAGACTTAACCGCAGCGCAAATTTGTTGATACATTTTGACACGCTCACAAATCGCCAAACACTGCCACGCCCACACTTCTGCAAAAGGTTTTAATATTTTTTCTTGTAAATTTAACTTTTTTAAATTAACTTTTTAAAATTCGCCAAACACTGCCACTCCCATAAATAAACTTCTAAAATATCTATCGATCATAAACACATTTTGGCACGCCCACTCTAACGCCCTAAAATAGCCTAAACTGACGCCCACATATTTGAAAATTTGTTGGATATTCTTTCATAATATTATAAGTCGCTTAAATATCTTTCAATTTGCAAAACAACTTCTTGCCATGACCACTCTAACGCTTTAAAACCACCAAACCGGTCACGCCCACATCTTTTCAATTTGTTATCATCTTTTTCCCCAATATCTATCGATATCACAAAACAAATTTGGAAATTTCGCGTTCGCATTCACACTAGCTAAGTAACAGGTATCTGATAGTCGGGAAAATCGACTATAGCATTCTGTATTGTTTTTAAATAATTGGGTAGAGTGTCCTTTTCGCATGTCAAAACCACGTCAATGAGAATTTAATGAGTTCGAAGGAAAAGCTTGCGCTTTATTCAAACTCCTTGATCTCGATCACACTATCGTTTTTTCTTAAGACTATACAATTCTATCGATATTAGTATTTTATATTTATACATAGCTTACACTTAGTATTTTATATTTATACACAGTTTACATTCGGCCTGATCGACCTCGATCTACCATATTAATGCTATGGTATGGTTTACAACGTTTGCGGCGGATATAAATGTCAAAGTACTTACTAAGTGAGTCTTTTGCTTAACGAGTACTAGTGCTCTATGACTACAAGGAGGTTTTTTCTTTTTGATTTTATACTTAAGGTCCTAAGTGAATTGTATGGAAAGGTATACACGGCTTTGTAAAACTATGGAGCGTGTCTGTATCTACTAAATTTGGTTTTATCATTCCTACTCTATTCTCTGGGTTTTTACTATATCCTACGGTTTTCGCTACAGATCCTATGGTATTCTAAATATATTCACTATTACCTATGATATTCGCTTCAACTTCAACTTGTGTACTCATACTCATGTAGCTTCAACATGGGGCATATCAACACCAGGTCGTGAACCATAGAATAATCATGGTATTCCAATTCTTATGGCTTACGGCTTTCCTACTTAATGTCTGCTCTAAATTAAAATCTGTCACTGTTTTAAAATGCCTATGCTCTAAATAGACTCTAAATCGACTTTATGCATTAATAATCGCTAGGGTTTCTAACTCAAAAATATGATACCTACCCTCACTAGCATAATTTCAACTTAATAAAACGATCTTGTCTCTGTTCCACGCGGGCTAGCTTCTGTGTGAAGTTTAGTCTAACGATTACAGTTAAAGATCGCTAAAACTGGAGAATTCGTAAAACAGTTTTCAACGATTTAAAAACTTCTATTGTTTGGAAAATGGCCTTCTTTGTTTTAATAATTCCCTTAAAGGTTTCTCAATTTTTGCAAAGGATTGTACAAAAAGCCTAAAGTTTGAGTTAAATGCTAAGCACGTGTGAAGGGTATTTAAATTCCGGAGTGCTTAAATAGGTGTTATTCCACTACGTATGATTTTATGGCCAAGGAATTCACATTAGGTTGTTCTCACTAATACGATATAAATTTCTTTATGTTGCTCTTAAGTTTTGTTAGCTACCACTATATCATCCGTATAAAATTACACCATATCTGCTTGTTTTAATAAAGTCTTCTAAAACTTTTGTAATAAATCGTTAAAAATGGCTGACTCATTTTTTTCCAAATGGCATTTGTAAATATTCATATTGATAATTTTCTTGATAACTATTTATATCAATATGATTATCTAATTTTTTTAATTTAAATTATTTATAGTTTTCTTTTAGTTATAGCTTATTTATTTACTGGTGGAAAGAGATGCGCAAAATATGTGATTACTCTCGTAATTAAAATTTTTATTTGAAAAATTTTTGTCAGCATTTATTTGTTTCTTATGTAATAATTGGATTTCCATTATTTTCATTAAATCTCGTCCTAGTAAAGTAGGTACTAATAATAATGTATCTTCTACGACTAAAAAACTAACTTTATAAGCTTTTTTTTTTTGAAAATATACAATGCACCTAATTTTTCCAAAAATTTATATTTGTCCACCTATTCCGTGGTAGTTACTTCTTTCCGGTTTTAATATAATATTATTTGGAACTAAAGAATTTTGAATCAAACTTACTTGACTTCGAAAAAAAAAATTGTTCCATGACGCTATTTCTACTTGTTCATCATGAGAGCCACGGTAGAGTATAATAAGACATTACACTCAGTCACAAATTTACATCCAAAATATGCCTTACACTCTGCCAACGACGCTCAGAGACTGGCAATCGGGAACAGCATCGGAAAAGCGCAACAGGCTAATCTAGATAGGGTCAACCGTACTAGACAACATCGAATTTTTGAGGTAGAAGAAAAGGTATATCTAAAATACATCAAACGGTTAGGGAATAAACTAACTACGCTTTATTATGTACTCCATACTTAAGCATACTTATACGTATTAGACGCACAATAGATTTAACCTGCCGCCTTCTTACAGTATCGCCAGAATTATACTGATTACGTTATCTTTAGTTATCGCTAGAGTGACAGACTGCTCGCAGTCCCAGTATATTCCTATCACGGACGGTGTTGTACTGGTGTGGGCTGTATTTGCTCAGGCATTCAAGTAATCTCACCGAATTCTTAATGATGGTAGAAGAAACTAGTAGGTTGTCCGATTTATTCCCAGAGTCGCATATGCGAAAATTGTTAATTGTCGATACCGACCATATAAGAAGTATTGTATGGATTAAAAGTTCATCATAGGATCTCCAGGAGCCTGAACTTTCTAGGCACCGCACAGAATGTAATAGCAGGTACACCTGACGCCTCCGATTTTGAAATGTTAAAAATGTCGGAATCCCGGTTAATAGAGTCAAATAATTAGCAGGTTGACACTCCTCACTTGTATGAGATACTGTTGGCTAGAAATAGAATGTTAATAACCGAAATTCAAAATTTATTGATTACCGTCACACTGGCTAAAGCCAATATAATAAAGCCTGCCATTTTAGTCTTAGTCACCGATTGCGTACTAACAACATACGTATCGTACTGTAAGCTGGCAATCCACGATACTTGCGCAAAGCACTGCACTATGCAAAACACAGCCATTTAAGACCAATCACCTTGGTAGACGACGGAGTGATAATAACCAATGAGTGCCCAGCTAAAGTCAGCACTGACAGCTGCCCCGAAATACCTAGCAACGGCTCACATCTGATTATGTTCGAGAGAGTGGCTTTCATCAACGGCACCAAATACTCCAACCAACGTTAAGCCATAAGGAAAGGAACATCATCGGCCCAATCCAAGACTATGCATGCCACTTCTCCAAAGGATTGGTAACGAAAACTTGGAGGTCGTCCAAGGACTTAAGGAGGAAGTGAAAGCGGCTGGAACTACCGACATCTGGTTCGCGGTCGGCGTGGGATCCAGCGTTCTCATTAGCTGCTCTATCCTACTCATATTGGTACTGAGGAGGAGACAAGATGCACGAGACATACGACAAGTCGTTGACAAGTTCCAGATGACCGAGGACGGTCATTCTTCTAAGAGGGGAGTAGTTAAGACAATTTATGAGTAAACTTAAGTCGGTAAAAGTCTTGGGTGATTCTTGGATCACCCTAGAATTTAATTTAGATTCAGCAAAAAGGCCGTTAGGGGTCGTGCCTGATTCCCATTGGTTGCTGGTATGGTGACATATGCTGGTTTTGCTAGTGTCAGCACTTTGCTGGATGAGCGGTCGGCTTGCCGGCCGCGGTTAGCTTTAGTACAGTTGAATAAGTTTTACAGTTTTGCTTTGAGCGCTGATTCAATAAAGAGCACAAGCTCATAAATCGAAACTCGAGCGACTCACCGTATATCTTCTTATTATCACGTTATCTGAGTCACTAGGCCAAGAGCATTCGTACACATCCTAATTCTTCATTTGGATCTACAACCTGCAATCAGGTGCAAAGACAGTTGCGTGGGAAACCATAACTCCCGTACAATCACCAGGCCTGCCATTCACGGACTGCCGCATGGGACCACCCAGTGATTACATAATTTACATATTCATTCTCTCGCTCGTTCCGGACGGCATTCTTTCTTATTGTCTCATTTCCCGCATTTATTTCATCATATTTTCCAAGTGTTTTAACATCCACGCTGTTGTTTAATTCTACTCTATAGTTGTCCCTTTCTTTCTCGTGCATGCCTTTGTCATCGGTTACAGTTATTTACTTCTTTCAAATATTAATTTCATCAGAATCCTAGACGCTGTCGAGCGTTTTTATCTCGCTTCCAGGAATAGTCTCTTTTGTTGGATCTTCCTCTGTCTCTATCGTTTTTGCTAGGTTTGTCGCTACGGTTTTTTTTTCTTATTCTCGCCTATTACACTCTTAACGGCGTTGCGCAGTTGAACAATAATCGCGTCTTCCCCAAAATAAATTTTTTTTGCTTTTAATATGTCAATTAGCTCTTGTTTTTCTGTCGAGAATAACATTATATTCCATTGCTTTATTATTATTGTCTAGGGTTATTATTATTCTAGTGTCTTTGGTTATACCCTACACCTGGTTTTTGTAACAATCTTTTTAGGTTTTCTTTCACATTCTTTTTCTTTTAAGCTCTTGATTCAAACTCCTCGATCTCAATCACACCATCGTTTTTTCTTAAGACTATCCAACTAATTCTATCGGCATTAGTATTACCAAAGACACTACAATAACATATGCGATACGATTTTTTGGAACACAATTTTTTTGGCGTGGCTCTCGAGGTGGCTCCAAGTGCTTCGTGCCGTAAGATATAAATTTTGAAACAAACAGTTTTCGTATTTTTATTTATTTTATAAATTTGTATTACTCAATAGACTCGGACTTCGGGAAACTAAAGGAACCTTCTGATCTTTTTTTTAATATTTGTAAAATACACATTAAAGTTGTTAAAATAATTTAAAAAATAATAAAATACAAATGTGTATAAAAAATGTATTTTTGAGCATTAAGTGCACAAATGAAAGTAGTGCTTTCTCATTATGGTTTTATGTAAATAATGAATGATATATTTATATATCACACATAATTAATTATCAACATCATCATAGATATAAATAAGTAAACGGTAGCTAATTCAAGCGACAATTTTAAGAAACAATTTTAAATAATTTTAAAATTCTAATAGTCAGGGCGTGAATTTTTAATTATTAATTTATTTCATCATATTGCTACGAAATTGCCCAAAACTCGATATATGTAAATTCGTTTCTTCGATCAGAATATATTTCGTCCCGAAAATCGTCTTCTAGCACAAGAACGCACACATATACACGTTCTCGTCTATTGTTTTTACTCACACAGCAAGCAAATTATATTTTAGATTTGTTACGCTCTCAGCGTAAGCGAGTGGACAGAGAGCAATTTTGGACGTTACCAAAAAAGAGACCAAGGTATATTATAAGTTTCTGAGAACGTTTATGACTTATGACAATGGCTTATGAAATTAACATGAAAGTTTCGCATTGTGCGCTGATCCCTTAGCATAACCAAAGGAACGGTAAGCTTGTGGGGCATAATATACTTAAGATGGAGCTTTGCCGGCAGCCACATGCTGCAAGCCCTTCTGCCCAAGTACTCATCAGGTCTGTGGCACTTAAATGGTGCCGAGACCATTCCAATGAGCCTTAATGTAAAACTGGAACACGCCTAAAAGATCATTGTACCAATTAGATATGGGGTGTTTAAACAATAAAGGATTACTTGTTAAGTTCTGCCTTATAAGCAACAAACAATTTTTTTGAACACATGATATCATATAAGATTATATATCTTATTTTAAATAAGTCACCATTTAATCACATTAAAAGTTAAGAAATCGATGCCTATTTTAACACGATGCATTTTATATGCTCGTGTATTTATGGATCGTAAAACCTGTCGAACCTGGCAAATGATGAATGTTAGAATTTCTCGTTTTTAGATGAAGCTACGTGGAAACAGGCTATTATTAAACAGATCAGTGCCAACCATTATGAGGAAAGACCGTTTGGTCACTCTGCCTTTAAAGATAAAATTTACTTCTTAATTCTGCTTAAATATTTAAAAATGGGTGATTGGGCTAAAAAAGCTGAGGACCAGGAGGTTTCTAAGCTGGTATTTGCCTTTTAATCTAAATGTTTGTAAATATATTTAACCATTCGTTTTATTTAGGTCGACAAACTTAACCTAGACTCTAAATCTGGCGAAGAAACCGATTTCGATGTCGCTGAGTAAGTTTTACTATAAATATTACATCCACATGCATTACTGTGTTAATTTAGTATTTTATATCTTAATAAATGACATGGAAAAGATTATTATAATAATTTAAACGACAAATTCTGCGTGAACGTAATAAGTCCGTTTAAATTATTTGGTTTATCTTCTTTGTTTACTTATTTACTTTTACAAGCTCTCTAAGAGCGTTAATTTTACGACAGCGTACCGGCAAACCTAAACCAATGTCGGACTAATGTTTTTGTACCAGCCAAGCGCCAACAGAGAAATCTGACCATGCATGGAGTTACAAATTCAAAACATCTGGTTATTTACCAGCTCAATAAACAAACATCGATTCTATTGGTTTTTTAAAAACTAAAAAGTATCTTTTAAAACGACGGTTTTTGGCTACTGGCTATTTAAATCAATTAATCGATATTAAATATTTAAAAAAAAAACAAAATTGTGTGGGTGTGCATAATTCATTTAAATTATATTAAATATTAAAAGACAAACAATATAAAGTTCACATTTATTTTGAAAACTAGGTATTATACGCTGCGCGACATCAGATTAGCGCCCCCTGCATGGCTCCGTTTCTTATGTTCTGTATTTGGCCATGGCACGAAAATCTATCAATGCTATTGGTTTTTTTTCCTTCTCTCTTTGAGAGAAAAAATTTGGACACGTTCAGTTTAGCGTTCCCCAATGCAGTTTTGAATATCTTCAATAATTCGAAAGGTAGGACAACTCAATTTTTTATGCTGTTAAATTGAAAAGTTTGCTCTAATTTTGCAAAAAAAAATGCGAAGAGGAACGCTGTTATCCTTGCAGAAAAAATCCGAAATCATAGCTTTCTATAAATGCGGTCTGCCTTTTTTTTAAATTTTAGAAAAACCGGCAGACATCGCAAAACTATAGCCAATTTTATTAAAAACAAGTAAACTTGTGGAAAAAACTAAAAAGGTGACAATAACATTTTCTTTAACGCGGCAGATCGCAGCTCCATACGGCAAATACCTTACAATTCCCACTCCAAAATTCGAGAAAAAAGTGGTGAAAACCCGAGCAAATCGTTGATTCAAGGGATATTAAGAAAGCTAAACCTTTAAAACACGAAAAACTGGAAAAAAACCTCGTTGTGAAATAGAGCACGACTGAGTTTTGCTCGAGCTAATATGACCTGGTCTAGCGAGTGGCATTATATTGTATTTTCGGTGGAGAAAAAATTGATTTGGAGGAACCAGACGGCTATAGTCGATACTATCATGATTTGCGTAAAGAGGAGCTCATTTTCGATCGCTTTCACAGTCGGGTTGGAGGTGTCATGGTATGGGGCGCAGTATCCTATCCTGGCTCCTGTGAATTGCAGTTAACACCAAAAATGAACGCAAATGATTCTAATTGTGTATTAAAAACTGAATTTCCCCATTTTAAAAACGTTTTTGGAAATCTAGAATGGCAGTTTCAGAACGACAATGCCCCAATCCACACTGCACGTGCGGTAAAAACGTGGATTCAAAGCGAAAATGTAAAAGTCTTGGAAAGGCCACCATATTCCCAGGACCTTAATACAATAGAAAACATGCGGGCATGGTAAATAATATGTCAATCAATAGGAATCGATCACCGAAATAAAACTAGATTGGTCTACGATTTCTTTGGATTACCTACAAAAAATATATGATTTACTTCCCAGACGAATGTGTGAAGTCCTTGGAAACAAAGGAGGATCAACTCATTATTAATTATATATATATTAAAGAAAAAAATTATAATATATTAAAAAAAAAAAAAAAAATTAAATGGGTATATTAGATTTGTTAAAAAGTATGTAACACGTAGAAAGTTCCGATCATGTAAAGAATATATATAATTGATCAGGATCAATAGCGCAGTCGATCTGTCTATGTCCTTCTGTCTGTTCGTTCATATAAACGTCGAAACCTCAGGAATTATAAAAGCTAGAAAGTTGAGACTAAGCATACAGATTTAAGAGACATAAACGCAGCGCAAGTTTGTTGACCCATGTTGCCACGCCCACTCTAACGCCCTATAACAGCTTAAAACTGTCGCGCCCACATTTTTAAAAAATTGTATACTTTTTTTTTCATTATTTTATTAGTAGTGTAAATTTCTATCGATTTGCCAAAAAACGACCACTATGACGCCCTAAAGCCGCCAAACCGATCACGCCCACACTTTGGAACAATTTTTAAATTTTTTCTCATTTTATTCCCCAATATTTGTCGATTTCCCAGAAGAATGCGTGCGCATTCACACTAGCTGAGTAACGGGTATCTTATAGTCGGGGAACTCGACTATATCATTCTCTCTTGTTATACCTGTTACTCGTAGAGTAAAAGGGTATTCTAGAATCGTTGAAAAGTATGTTAACAGGCAGAATAAAGCGTTTCCGACAGTATAAAGTGTATATATTCTTGATCAGGATCAATAGCCGAGTCGATCTAGCCATGTCCCTCTGTCCGTATGAACGAGATCTCAGGAACTATAAAAGTAGAAGGTTGAGATGTTGCCACGACCACTCTAACGCCCAGAAACCACAGAAAACTTTCACGCCCACACTTTTGAAATATGTGTTGAAATTTGTACACATTTGTATTAGTCTTGCAAATTTTTATCGATTTGAAGGATTAAGAATATTGTGGATAACCTGGTCGATATTGAGTTTTTGTATTTGTATTGAATTTGTGTGATTTTAAATTCATATAAGGATTTCAGACTTTATTATGGATTTCCGGAATTTTATTCAGTTCAAAACTAATATTTTCTTCATAAATGTCCTCACATTGTGCAATAGTAATTAACGATATTAAGACTGTCTTGATGATAATATAAATAAAGGTGTCTTTCTGAAGTTCTCCATAGCTTGTAGTTCGGTGTTTGGGGTTTGAATTCTGCAATTAGTCTCTCTTCGAGGGTAGGCCAATCTTCGTGTCCGTCCAAGTTCCTTTCGATGGCTCCAAGTAGGATCCTCTGTTGTTGCACATCATTTGTTTGGTAGAGTGAAATCAAGTAGTCCACTCTGCTTATGAAGGTGTAGAGGGTGTAAATGTCATTATGTCTTTTAGCTGCCGACGGGCTTCGGCAAGGTTGTTATCGTTCAGCGGCGTGCGGCAATAATGTTTTGTATTTGTTTTTAGTGGTCTAGTTCCACTTCTACTTTTTGGGTTAGACAACTGAATTGGAATTATAATCAAAGTGAAAGGGTTTTTGTGTTGGGAATTATTTAAAAAAACTATTTTAATTAATTAATATTCCACTTTCACTTTTTGTGTTGGTTAACCGATTTGGAATTGTAATCCAAGTTGATGGGTGTTCACGTCTTTGCGTTGGGAAATTTTACGAGAAATGGATTATAAAATGCGCCAGTGAAATGCCCTTTTGCTTACATTATTTCTGGAGCGATATCGCCCGCTTGGGATATTGATACAGCTAGCGGATGTGGATTGTATACATTGCGTGAGATTTGCCACTCAGCATATACTCATTTCTGTTGAAAGTGCTGATATGTATGGCATCACCAGATAGCCGTAGTTTAAGGAACTGTTCAGCGATTCGTAGGGATTGAGACGACGGCTGCCATTCGTTTTGAACGGACGTCCAAAACCTGGAGAGAGCTTTGTCCAGTATGGAAGTCGTATTGTCACAATGTTGCTTTCTAAGTGGAAGGCCAAGAAACGTAACAACGAAGATAATTCTGGCCCAGAAAAGAAGCAGTTAAGAGTGCAGTCGCAGACCATGTGTCATGTGAAAGTTGGCCACAAATTCGACGAATGCCTCGCTCGAAAGGAAGGTACATTAAACACAAACGGAAGAGGTTACAGCGGAAGCGGGCTAAAAGATCGTTCGAACTTAAAATGTTTTAAATGCGACGAAATGGGACATATGGAGTCTGTATGTCCCAAAGGCAATAACAAATACATCGAAAAGCGTGCTGACGTATGCAAATGAATGAGCCCTTTCCATTCTTTTTCGATTCGGGAGCCGCATGTTCTTTGAAAAATTAAGTAACAAATTAGCTGGCAAGAGAATTAATAATATAGGTATTTTAAGAGGAATTGGTGACAATATAGATAAGAGCCACTTGCAAATACTATCAACAGTCCAAATGTCTCAATTTAATTTAGAAATTTTGTTTCATGTTGTAGTGGATACCTATTTAACGCTTTACATAATGATTGGCCAAGACATTTTAAAGCTTGGTTTCGGCAAATACACTAGAATAACAAGATGCGTAACGCTACGATTGGCACATAATTTTTTCGGCGTTGCTCTCGAATTGGAGGCTGGTGGCTCCAGGCTCTCGAATTTTTGTTTAAGAGCGAGAGAGCCGAGAGCTCTACAGCGAACAGCTCTTTTCTGCGCACACAATGACAACAGACAACTGTATGTGTGCACACGTATGCTCATGCATTGTAAATTTGACAAAATATGCCCTTCATTGTCATTAGGGTATTCAGCTGGCGGCGTGAGAAAAATTAATAAGGCAATGATTGTCAGGCACTTCGTGCCTGAAGATATGACTTTTGCAACAAACTGTTTTCATATTTTTATTAATTTTATAAATTTTTATGTTCCACTACGTTTCATTTAAATGATTTTTTTCTCAATGAAATGACTTCTTTTTGGAATATAAATGTTTAAAAATTACAGTGGTAAAATAATTTCCTTTGCATTGGCTTTAATTATTTAGTATATTTATTTGACTTAATAATATTGTATGTAAATGATCCAGTTTTATTATTTAATTATTTTATTATATTATATTTTATATATTTTATATTATATTATTAAAAAGTGCGCAATTTTGGGTTGGAAGAAAAGCGTGATAACTTTTTAGTTTTCCTTTTAATTTCTCTTAATCCGTTTGCTTAAAGTTCACTTTTCGCTGAGGTCCTCGATTTTATGAAATTTTCGCTATATAACCGAGTTTATATTCAATTAAAGTCGTTTTGTTTCAATAGTAAAGTAGTGAAAAACAAACTCAAAGGTCATATAAATATAGGACCACATTACAATTGCAATGCCCTCGCCGTGATGTTCCCTGGGTACCGATTATTACATATAATTAATTATTAACATAAATATTAATATGTAAACGGTATCTAATTCAAGCGCCGATATTAACAAACGAATATTAAAAAAAATATTCAATAACAAAAAAATTATAATAGTCAGGACGTGAATTTTTAAATATTATTTTATTTCATCGTATTGCGACGAAATTGCCCAATACTCCAAATATGTAAATTCGTTTCTTGGATCAGAATTGATTTCGGCCCGAAAATCGTCTTCTTGCACAAGTACGCACACATATACACGTTTTCGTCTATTGTTTTTACAACACAATACAATACAAGTAAGCAAATTCTATTTTTAAATTTCTTACGCTCTCAGCGTATGCAAGCGGACAGAGGGCAATTTTGACCGTCACCGAAGAAGTGCAAAACCAATGTATGGTCGTTATTGTTATTCTAGTCTTGTTGTTCTGTCTGTGGTTATAGGATGGTGTTTGGGGAAAATTATTGGGTGTCGTATGAAAGTGCCAAATTTCCAACCGGTCGTCAACGCGTAAAGTGTCTTTCTCATCCAAAAAGGTCAGTAGCGACGCCCTACAGCTTTAGCATATGACAATTTCCTTAGACTGCAACTAGTTCCATGTAAAATATCGGAAACCCAAAGCAGATGATTTCGATTACGGGAAATAAATTTAGGGACGTGTGTGAACCGGTGGAGTGAGCTCTCTGCCAAGCAACGAGAGAATCAATAGTTCTCTCTCTCAGACCGATCACACTGATGAGCAGTAAGAAATCAACCCCCGTGAGAATAGACGCGCATACATTTTGCAGCAAATAAATTACTAAATAAAGATTTTATAGAACTAAACAAAACTGAAAACTTCACTTCACTTAATAAAGCGGGTTAATACAGGACGTATCGAAATATTCGTTGCATGGCAGGGAATGATTTAACAAACTTGCAAATTTACATAGTAGCACCCTCTTTCAGAGCTTAATTAATGGTCGTTAAATAACACAATATGCCGGCCAGTATTTTGAAGCTTGTTTAAGAAATGGCGGATTATAAAACCAAGAGATTGCATCACATGATTAGGAGTTGCACCTCTGGAAAGTGTGTCAGAAGGATTTATGGAAGGATTAGAAGGATCAGAAGGATTATGGAATTCATAAGTTAAGGTAACAATAAAGCTGTCGAAAGCTCCAACTTCGGTACCGTTAATGTTTTTAAGAGAGCTACTCTAGACTTCGAGCACAGTAGATTACTACCCTCCTCGGACAATGTTAACGCAAGCTCCGTACGCTTCCATGCCGGCATCACAGAATACATGAACTTCTACGGCACTGTAATTGTAAATGTTTCACATTAATCAACACTCTGAGTGTATGTATATGCAATTGTTCCACAACAATCAACGTATCCGCACAAATAATTACAATTGTTTTATATTATTCGATACGTGTGCCTACCACTGTATGTATATGCAATTGTTCCACAACAATCAACGTATCCGCACAATTAATTACAATTCTTTTATATTATTCGATATATGTGCCTACCACTGTAGCCTGTGGGTGTAGTACTATTCTGGGAATGGTTAAATAGCTTACATTCACAAAATTGTTGCTGATGTTCATCCAACTCTAAAGGAAGACTTTTGTCCCAGTTCAGTTTAGCCTTCCAAAATTGCTGCACTAAAATCTTCCATTTAGCAACTGCAGATCCGATAAGACCAAGAGGGTAGAACGCTTACTAGGTTTTTCGGTTTTTTTATTTTTAAGGTTTTTTAGAGGCAGAGACAAGATCAAAAATATTAAATTATCCGTAGATGGATCCCATGCAAGACCAAGGGTCTTGATTATGTCACTCCCGCCATCAAACTGCAGAAACTTCTGCAAACAGAAAGTTGCCACCTGAAATTAAATCATCTATGTAGAAATCCTCTAGCAAAGCAAACGATCCGATGCGATAGTAGAGCCTTCATCTCGAGCAAGCTGGTCGGTTGCCCGCACTGACAAAAAGGAAGATTGCTCGGTTCCATAAGTGACTGTGTCCAACACTATTGGACTGGGAGCATGTAGTTTTAATTTCAGGATTAACGGCAGAAAATGCATTTGTTTGACTGCCAAACAAACCAAATAGAGTATTGGTAAAATGCAATTCAGTTGCTGGCTGCGAAGTTGGCCACAAAGTGTAACATAGTATGGTTCCTATTTCCACACACACGGCAGCATTGTTGAATGCACGGGCGTGTTGTTAGTTTGGGAGGACACAAACGTTTTTCTAAAGGTTCTAAAGGTTCTCTAGTTTCTGACAACGACTTTCCTAAAATCCATAGAATTCCTTTGCCGAAGGTATTTTATCCATAGACGTGGTGTCCTCCCAGCAACATCCAATCATTGCAGCAGCGTGCATATGGTGAGGCACTCTGCAATTTTCTGAGCCGTTCCTAACGATTCCAAAGCGCGCATGTGTGAGTTAACCTTGTCCGAAAACGCAGACAAATCTACTTTCTTGATGCTATGTATTTCCTTGATGTGACAGGAACACAAGATGCTTATGAGAATACCGTTTATTGCGTAAATCTAAAGCCACTGAATAGTTGGCCGATGAAATATCTAACGACTCAATGGCATCCAGTGCTGGTCCTTGCAGACAGGTTCTCAAGTATTGCAGCTTTTCAATGTTGGATAACTCAGGGTCTTTGTCTATATTTGTATAAAAAATCAACATGAAGGCCGCATACTTCGTGTATGGAACACGGGAACGTTTAGACGTGATGTAAGCTGTAGATGTGAGGCCATATAGAGCTGGTAGCTTGTTCATCTCTACTCTGTTAAAAAAGAGGTCGTAAAACTACATCTCAGCTTTACAGAAAATAGATTTCTTATTATTCGGACGCAATCTTTTTCGACAGACTGTGTATGTAAGCGATAAGTGCGCCAACTAAACGGATTGTCTGTATGTTTGTCCGAAGTTATGCGCGGTCAAACATCAAAGGAAAGAGGCAAAGTACGTGCAAAATAAGGGAATCGCCTGCTTAACAATTGTCGGTCTGCAAACCTTTATTCTGTAGGCAATAAACAGTGACTTCCTGTTATTATTGCACTTCAGGCTAGAAAATTTGTTTGACAGCTTAATATTCCAAATAAAACTCAGCCTTAATTTGAGAAAGGTAATAAATTTTATTTCATGCGAATTTGCGCTTAGAATAGCGGCCACAACAACAAAATTTATCAAGAAATAAAGAATGAGTACATAAAAAAGAACGCCGATGCCGGCTGATATGCATTGCTTAAAAAGAACCGAAAGAAAGCTTATAAAATGCATAGAATTAATATTGTTTAGTATTAAGTATTTATGAAATTCGACTGTTAAGAAGTCATAAGGAGTTGGCTGCTGTCGATATGCTCCCCCCGTTAGACTCGCTTTCAACAGAATCATCTAATGGCAGCAGACACAACTTTCTTACCGCTCTACAAATTATGCCGTATGCTGTCCTTAGCTCAGACAAAGTATATAAACAATATTTCAAAAGTGCGGGTGTGACCGTTTGTGGGCGTTGTAGTTGGCGTTACAACATAAAAAAAACAAACTGCATCTAGGTCTCTGAAATCTACATGCCTAATCTCATCTTTTTAGCTTTTAAAGTTTCTAAATTTCGAAGTTCATACAGATTTACGTACAGGTGGGCATGACGAATCCACCACTCAGCTAGTGATCCTGATGATATCGGTCGGAAACATTTTCTTTTACCTGTTTACTTTACGAGTAGCGAGTATAACTTGAACGATCGTACAATAACCACACAAAATTATTTATTTCAATTTTTCCCACGAAAAAAGATTGTATACTTAACTAAGAAATATCAAATTTTTTTATTTGCTAAGTGTTAACTTATTTGTATTCCCAAAATGAGTTCTGCGATAAGATATGGAAAGGCGAACGCGAATTTTCATAATTTTTCTAGGTTATTAATATTGGTGAATAAAATGAGAAAAAGTTTGTGGGCGTACGAGTGGGCGTGGCCAAAAGTATATGCAATATGATCTTTGGCAGATCGATAGAAATTTACAAGACAAATAAAAATAAATAAAAATTTTTAACTTTTATTTTTTCAGAGATCAAAGCATTCATAAATACTTAAAATACTTATTTTCTTTGATTTTTCAGTCCAGCTGAAACAAGTCTCCTCATAAAAATACTAGGAAAGGGGCTGGTGAACACAAAGTTATCTCTCGACATTCAACAAAAAAATCCGAATTCACCCTTACATTCCGTAAAAACATTTGAAGCTTTACACCTGTAAGTAAATGGATTAGCATATCTTTGCAAAAACTATTATGAAGCTAAAAAATATTTATTTAGAAAAGCATCTCTGTTAAAAGGAATTTACGCAATGGGGTTTAATACTCCATCAAAAATTCAAGAAACAGCGTTGCCAACTCTTCTTGCAGATCCACCACAAAATATGATAGCACAAAGCCAGTCTGGGACAGGCAAAACAGCGGCATTTGTATTGGCCATGCTTAGCCGAGTCAACGTTGCTTTAAATCATCCTCAGGTACTTAAATTCGTAAAAAAAATTTTAAATATTATATAGAGCTGTGTTCAATGAAATATCAAAGCGAGAAAATCTAAGAAATAGAACGGTATTTTTCCATGTCCCGTTTTGTGTTCGACTTTTTATTCCACTTATTTTCGTAAAATACAGAGGTGGTCAAAAGTATTTACACAACGAGCTTTTTTTTCAATTGTCAACTAATTGAAAAAAAAGCTCGTTGTGTAAATACTTTTGACCACCTCTGTAGAATGTGTGGATAGAAAAAAAAAGAAAGTCCCGTTAGTTTTTTATGTTATCCTTTTTTCTTTTCATTTTTGAGCAAATTCACAACTTTTTGGCTGTTCATTAAAATATCAGTGTCCCGAAATTATTAATATATTCTAAAAAAGTGTGTTTGGTTAAGTCAAATAAGCTTTGCTAAAACCTACCTTAACTGGCCAGTCTCCAAATGCCGTAATATCCTTTGGACTGATGTGTCAAAAATAGTGCTATTTGGTGGAACTGGTTCACTACAGTATATCTGACGACCTCCAAACACGGAGTACCACCAAAAACACCCACTGAAGACTTTCAATTAATGGACCCAAAATCCTGGTATGGGCTTGTTTATTAACAATGGTATGAGTCCATAACATATGATTTATGGTATTATAGACCAAAACGCATATGTAAATATACTTAGTGATGTCTTACTGTCATATGCTGAATGGAATATGCCCTTAAATGGACAATGCAATAGGATAAGCAAGAAGTATCGGCAAGTTGTGCAGGATGCACGGGAAAAAAAAAATTGCCCCCAAACGTTGCACGACCTGGTGGACTCCATGCCGCGTAGGAGTAAGACTGTGCTGGCTTACAAAGGCTGTCTAACCAAGTATTGAATACCAATTAACACATTAAAAATCAATACTAAGTTCTAAGCCATGTTGAATTTTGTTAATTTTTTTTTTATAGCACTGCTATTTCAGTGATCATCAGAATTTCTGAATATTATATTGTTTTAATCTATATTTTCGAAATTATTGAAGGAATTAAAGTGAAACATTTCTTGAATTGTATAAAATTAAATACCTTATGATACTATAAAAAAAATGTGCCCGTAAATCATAGAAATTTTTATCTTAAACAATTCTTGCTATTTTTATGAACACAGCTGTATATTAAATTATATTAAATCATAATATATTATTATATATATTGTTGAGAATATTAATATTACTGGAATCGATGAATGCCCTCTTTTAAATTACGTTTGGCAACCCCTGACTAGAACTTCGCTTTTTGTGTAATCGATTTGTGAGCCGTAATCCGTAGTCAAATGAAGTTATAATACATGTACTCTATATCAAATAAAGATTCTTATATTTCCTAATGAATTGACCTCGAACAGGTTATGGGCCCAGGAAACGTGTAAAAAGAGTGCGTGTGAAATTGTATAATTCGTCAGTAGAATATTCTGGAGTTTCTGGACACGCATGTACATATATGTAAATTAAGAAGATTATGATGGAAGGGGGACTACCCTTCTTAACTGCTGGCCTAGGGACTCAGTCAGTTTTATTTTAATAAAAGAATAACGGTTATTGCCGGAGTTGTTCTCATAGGAGCTTGTGCTCTTTATTCAATGAGGCTTCGAAACGAACTGAAATATAAAATGATTCTTAAAGCTAACAAAAGAATCGCAGCGGCTACACAAATATGCTGTGATTGCCGTCTGCGCACAAGTTTCCGGCCCAATGCCGGGTCAGCACTTTTGACGTTTTTATATCATATTTCGCACACTGAGCCAACTGTTCTAGTACGTTGGCTTGTGTTAACTACTCCCCCTTCAAGATTCCGGCCGTCCTCGGTTGGTCCTAACTCAGCGATCATCCCGTTTAGTTGGATTGCAGATCTACGCGCTCCGATGAACCGTAGACAGGTGATGCCGATACAAATCATTGCACAACAAATCGCTGCTGCGATGAGTATTATGCGAAGTGAATAATTAGTATCAATTTCTCCCCCGAACTCTTGAAGGTGAAGGTAGGGGAGACTCAGAATATCTCTGTTGGCGGTGATATTCAATGATGGGGAACTCGCTACCCCTGGAGCTCTTGTTTGGGCCTTGTCGTGATTTATGAAGGTGGTGGCGTTTATCACGACACGATCGTTGAAGGTGATGAGATGTGTGCCACGTAGGTAGACTTCTGTTCCGTTGTCCACCGTGACCCTGGCTGGCCGGTCATTGATGATGATGATTCCCTCACCCACGCGGGTAAGCGGGTGTAGGTCGCTTGGTTGCGACTCACAATGCGCTAGGACGCCTGCGTGTAGTTCCCTGGCGCATGAGCTTTCCGTTGATAGTTGGCAAAAGGTAGCCCCCGGTGTTGGGGTGCAATCTTTGATTGTATGGACCTCCTCTCCACACTTTGCCACCATGTTGTCAGTTATCCGAAGCATAACTCCTTTGCAAGTAACCGGGAAAATAGTGACCTTCTTACAAGATAATTTTATTTTGGGAAATTTAATAATAAAGTGTATCATGTTAGAGGATTGTAGTATTTTAACGGACGATGCGGACATAAGATCCCCTATGGGGGTATCTGTGGGGTCTTTCAGCCAAACTGATTTTAAGTCTGCATGATCTAGGATATTTGGACTGACAATATTGATTTTCGCCAGTGTTACAGCCAACATTAAATTCTGTAACTCCATCATTAGTATTCTATTCCTAGCCAGCAGTGTCTCGTATAAATGGCCGGTGTCAATTTGGATATTTTTATGAGTTTGTAGGATTTGATTTACAGTTGTTGTTAATTGGTTAATTCGATCTTGTATTCTAGTATTAATTCTGATTTGCCTATTGTTTGATTGTGTCAACTGCCACTCTGTGAATCTAATTCTTTCTAAATCGCCGGCATCCGGCGTCCCCGCTACTACCTTTAGCATTGAGCCTAGAAAATCTAAACTCCTTGCGATTCTATAGTGGACTTGCAACGAATCCAGCGTATCTCGAAGGTGCGAGATATCCACTTCTAGCAATCTCCTCATATGAGACTGTGGAAACATCTCGTTCATGCTGCTTGTTTCTTCTATTATGCGTATGTATTCCGAAAGATTTGCCGAGTGGGTCACATACGCGAGCTCCTCCCACACCAGGATCTCTCCATCTATGATGGGGATATACCTTGTCTGTGAGTAGTTATAATGATGTGCGCTGACACCAATGCCAGTGAGAGGAGGATGAAAACTCTGCACCTGTGGAAATGTATTCTTTTAGTCGCTTTTTCTTGTTCGCTGAGGTTTATCCCATTACCAATTACTTTTATCCTAAAACTAAAACATCGCGCCTTTGGCAACGGACTTAATGTCTACTAAATGGAAATTTGCCAAATGGCTGGTGATAATAAAAAATTTAAAATTAAGCGAGAGAGTCATTTTAAGTTGTCCTTGTGGACCACCCTCCCTTCAATGAGGACCGTGGTCCCCATGTCTGCTTGTATGGTTTTTTCCTCACACGAGGGAGTGAGTTTATTGCCAAGCCTTCTGTTAGTTTTGACCAAAACCTTTTCGCCCACTTCGAAGACTTTGTTTTGTCGAGAAGCATTCTCCCTAGACCTTAGCGCGTCCTTGACCCTCTTAATTTTGTCAGCAATCCGTTCTTGTGTGTCGTCCGTGTATTCTTGTATTACGTCGACTGGCCTCTTATCGGTGACCGAATGGATTGATTTGTTATATCTGGCAGTGGCTACCAAGATTATTTCCACGGTATCACTTAAGCCCTTGTCAATTTTTAGGCACCTGGCGAGCTCCAGCAGAGTGCTGTGAAAACGCTCCACTTGCCCGTTTGATACACTGTGAAGGGGTGGCGCATTGGTGATGCTGACGCCGAAATGGTTGTCTAGCATGGCCGTGATCGTGTGCGATTTTAACGATGGTTCGTTGTCGCAGTAAATCACTTTGGCTTTTGGGAAGAAATTCATAACCTGTAACAAGGCCGGTTTCAAATCCTCAATTGTTCTTGACGGCACGTGCTGTACGACGGCGAATTTCGAAAACTTGTCAATGCAAGTGAGAAAATATTTTTTATCCGTCGAGAAAATGTCTATGTGTAGCATTACGCCCCTGGGGACTATTGTATCCGCAAGGTCATTGAGTAATGACTCCCTATCGGTGAAGTTGATCGAATGTCTTTTCTTGTCTTTAAAGAGAACGAAAGAGCGTTTCAGCGGAAAGCGGGCCTCTTCAAGAACTAGTTGGTTCTGGAAGCAGTTTAGGGGCTTATCCGTTGTTTCTATGGTGTGAGTGAGGGAAATCTCACTGTGAATGGTCGCAACGCATGATTCTGCGTCCTGTTCTTCTATGGCATTAATTTGCTGCCTAGATCGGGCATCAGCAACTAAATTTTCTTTTCCCGGTTTATAGACTACCTTCGCACCCGTTTCCTCGATGCGACCCTTCCACCTTTTAATTTTCGCGTTAGGGTTAGAATCTGATACCGAGAATGACAATGGCTGATGATCGGTGAAGATAGTTATATCTTTCACCGCATATAAATAGTGTCTCAGCTTGGCCAACGCCCAAACGATGGCTAATAATTCCCTTTCGTTTGTGGCGTAGTTCATTTCCCTATCCTTCAATGTCCTCGAGATCATTGTAATAGGACGGTTCTCTTGTGAAAGAACTGCGCCAATATCGTAGGCTGAAGCATCCGTCGTTAGATGGAATGACTTCTTGTAATCCGGGTATCTAAGCATAACATCTTCGGATGCCAAAATGTTCCGCAGTTTTTCAAAAGAATTTTTTTGCGCCTCATCGAATTGTACTTGGATGTGTCGCGACCTATGTCTGCTTACACTTCCATTTTCGCCCTTTAAGATATCGGAAATAGGCCTTGCTATGGCCGCAAAGTCCTTAATGAAGCGTCTGTAATAGCTCGCGAGACCTAGGAACGACCTAACCTCAAATACTGTTTTTGGTTCAGGGAACTCTTTTGTGGCCCTGAAATTCTCTGGGTCGGTGGTAGTGCCATCGCTGGTGACTATAAAGCCGAGAAAGTTAACGCTTTTTTTTAAAAAAACTTGACTTTTTCACTGAGACTCTCATATTTGCATCGCTTATGGTTTTTAAAACCCAATCCACGTGCTTGACATGAGCATTCTCATTTTTTTCGATGTAATCATCGTCGACGTAGACATAGCAAGTCTTGCCGATTTGTTCTCTGAGAATGTCATCAATGGCTCTCTGGAAGATGCTGGCAGCATTTCTCAAGCCAAAGGGAAGTCTCTTGAATTCGTACTTTCCTCCGTTTACGGAGAAGGAAGTTTTTTCGCGGTCATTTTCCGCTAAGACGATCTGGTGATACCCGGACTTGAGGTCCAGTGTCGTAAAGAATTTGGCCTTGCCCAAGTTGCCCAGTATCATGGAGATATCTGGCATCGGGTATTTGTCTGGGATAGTTCTTTCGTTTAGTTTACGAAAGTCTATGACCAATCGTCTATTTTGATTGCCGGCCTCGTCGGTTCCTTTTTTATCAACCACCCATATTGGGTTGTTATAAGGAGACACCGACTTCTGAATTATGCCATTTTTAAGCAGGTCTTGGATTTCGTTGTTGACGAAATCTGCTGCCCCCATTGGGTATGGATATAATTTTGCGTAAATGGGCTCTTCACTAGTCGTCCTTATCGTGGCCACTACCGATGTGTTATATGGCAGGGCCTCGTTGGGATCTGCGAAGGCGTCTTTTCGGCTCCTTAACATCCCCAGAAATGCCTTCTTCGCCAAGGGTGGTGCATCTGTGCACTCCACGTTAGTGAAGTTGACGTCGGTGCATTTATGGAATGAAATCTTCTCAACTTCCTAACCCCACTTGAGTTGGGCGGAAGCAAGGCAAAGTGATGCACCGGCCTGTGTTAACAGATCGGCCCCGATTATCCCGTCGAATGTTGTAAGGTCTGGTAGAATGAAAAAGGTCGCTTTTAAATCAAAAATTGAGACGAAGCATTATTTTGTAACGGTGGTGGTGCCGTGGATTGAGTGAATTTTGAATGGGGAGTTCACCGGGCGGATATTCTTTAGCTCTTTGCGAGGTCGGATGAAATTTTTTGACGCGCCGGTGTCTAAAAGGAAATTCATTGGTACCCCCGCTACTCGTCGTCTGATGACGGGTAACAGGGATTTTCCCCTAAAAAATTGACGTAGTCAGAATAATACTCGGCAATGGCATCGTCGTCTATTTTCGATGCCGCTTTAGAGGCGGCGGCGGCATATGCTCCTGTGTTTTCTTCCGCATTCTGCATAATGAAGTTAATTTTTTGTTGTTTCCTCTCAGCGCCTGTGCGCTCAGAGGTGGCTGGTCTTCTGTTCTGGTAGGCATTTGCCTGGGTCGGCTGCAGCAATTTAGAAAATGATGGATCGACCTCCATAGGCTCTGGTGTGCCGTTGCCTTTGTAATTTTTTGCACTTTGCGGGTCGGCGTGCACCTGTGCCTTATGCTGCCTACTAAAATATGGGTTTTTGGTGTTATAATGTTGTAGGTCACGGTGGTCGTACCTGTCAAGTTGACGACCCTGCGTTTTTGCAGCAGGTTTGCGATCTTTGTCTTCTTGACTTTTTGCAAAACTGGCTGCAAAAACGTACCTCTCGTGGTTAGATTCCACTTCTTGTGCTAAGGCCAAAGCTGACGACATGTCTTTTTGCCTTGCCGCGAATAGCACATCAGTGAGGTTACGTTTAAGTCCCGAGATGAAAATACGCAAGGCGTCCTCTCGGAACTTTTCGAACAATATTTTTGCCACCGATGTCTCGTGGGACATATGAGCTTTATCTGTGAGTAGGGTGAGTTTTTTCTCGACCTCATCATAATATTGTAACAGGGTCATGTTGTTCCCCTGTCTTAAAGTATTCATGTCCTGTTCAATGACATCCATTGGACGCTTGTCACTGTAAGTGAAATCGAGCCGTTTTATAATAGCATCGAAATTCAGTACAGTGCCAAACGAGAATAAAACGTTATTGGCCGCGCCCCTAAATTTGTTCCTAATAATTGTCACTGCCTCGTAATGGCGAGAGGTGCCGTTGAAATCTTTGAATATGCGATACGCAGCAATCGCCGCTTGTCGCCACGAAACATACGATTCCTGTGATCCCGAGAATTCAGGCAAATATTTAACGGCATCTAAAGTCATGCTACATGGGGAATTATTAGTTATGTCTATGGGCTCGTATGTTCTAATAACGGGGGCCACTGCTGAGGTGGACGCGACATGTGTTGTTGCCAACTGGCTGGCCAGCTCTTGAATTTTCTGACGCATTTCATTTCGCGCGAGTTCATTTCTGGCAGCTTCGTCCGCCAAAGTATTGGCCACAATTGCCTGTATTACAGCTTTGAGCTGTTCTGGGTCGATCGCCATTTCAGGGGGATTCGCGGTTACGTATCTTAGAGGGGAAGCTTGATTTTCGTTATCAGACTCTGAGTCTGTGGAGTACGGTTTACTATTTCTATACCGTGAGAATGTGGGCTGCATGAGCAGTCCAATTCACTTGGGTATGCAAAAGCTGCCTGTGTGGATAGCAGTTGACCAAAGACAAACAAAAGAAAAAAAAAAAATAAAGACAAAGACTGCAGCGTCGAATGTCGCGCTTACATCGAACGGAAACAAAAAACAACAATAACAAATGAACGTATGCGCTGTTATGAAGAATAATTATATTATTTTTTTTATTCCCATTGACACGAGACCATGCTTCAGTGTACCTGCTGGTTATTAATTTATTTTATTACTATATTTTGTACTTTTTTTTTTAAAATTTACGTTTCTGTGCAGACTTAAAATGCATTTAGCATCGGTTCCCACTCACATAATTTTTTTCTGGTGTATGTGTGTTTGTTTGATCACTAATTCCCTTCACTTTTCCCGCGCCGATGTAAATTTCGTAAATTTCTCGCTGTGTGGGCGGTTTTGGTGATGGTGGTGGTGGTGGGTGGTGTTTCCTACCACTAGTTGAGCGCCAATTAAGAAGATTATGATGGAAGGGGGACTACCCTTCTTAACTGCTGGCCTAGGGACTCAGTCAGTTTTATTTTAATAAAATAATAACGGCTATTGCCGGAGTTGTTCTCATATGAGCTTGTGCTCTTTATTTAATGAGGCTTCGAAACGAACTGAAATATAAAATGATTCTTAAAGCTAACAAAAGAATCGCAGCGGCCACACAAATATGCTGTGATTGCCGTCTGCGCACAAGTTTCCGGCCCAATGCCGGGTCAGCACTTTTGACGTTTCATATCATATTTCGCACACTGAGCCAAGTGTTCTAGTACGTTGGCTTGTGTTAACTTGTATATGTATGTATTGATAGACTCGGTGTGTGAAAAACACGTGTTTTTAGCAAATCTTGTGAAAGTGAATAGTTCGTGCGCGATTATTCTGGACTTTCTGGACAAGTGATGATCAAAATGAATTCGGGTATGTTCGCCATAGAAAAGCTAGACGATGACAATTATAGTGCATGGGCTATTCAAATGACAAGCGTCATTTGGAAAAATGGAAAAATGGCACAATCGCTTCGATGACTTGAATTACACAAGTTTAGAAAGGATGGCTAGAAATGGCATGGTGTTCGGCTTTGATGCAAACATGAGTTTTCATATAAAAGAACATGTCTGTGAAACGTGTGCAAAATGTAAGATTTGCGGAAAGAAATTCGGTAAAAGATCAAAGATTAGGTCTGCGGACATTCTTGCCCTTGCGCACTGACATGCTAATGAATAAGCCCTCCATTGGCGGTGCACGGTATTTTGCGACGTTTATAGACGATAAAACGCGCTATGGGTCTGTATGCTTCTTAAAGACAAGAGACAAAATACTTGAAAAATTTAAGGAGAATAAAGTATTTGTCGAGACAACGGTTGGTCGCAAAGGGTTGCGCTCAACGTTTTTGCATTAATTACAATAAAACGTTTTCTCCTGTTGCACGTTATTCATCAATAAGGTTGGTGATAGTCCTGTTGAGTACAAAATGTACATGCATCAGAGCTGACAGATGTGGTATATATGAAGCAACCGGAAGGGTTTGTGGATAAGAGCTATTCTGAGCGCGGTCTCAAACGAGAAGTTGGAGGTGCTTCAAAGATTTGGCTTTGTTCCTTGCGTTAGTGAAGCTTGCATATATACACGAAAGGTTGGAAATAACTTCACTATTATTGTCGTATACGTTGACGACCTAATAGTGGCGAGTTCGAACAAACAAGAACTGAACAACGTGAAGGCGCTTGTATCTGGCGCATTCGATGTGGTCGATGGCGACGTTCTCAAACATTTCCTGGGTATGGAAATCGAGCGCGATGGTGAACTTGGCACTCTCCAATTGGCCACAAACAGTTTATTGTAAGGCCAACGCGTTACCATTGGGGACAGGCTTTCAAGTAAAATGTAATGAAGAAAGCTGCCAACGTGTCAACCAAAAGGCGCATCAGTAATTGATCAGCTCCCTGATGTAACACAACCAGATATCCTACTTTTCGTAACGAAGCTTGCACAACGAAATGTCGACCCGCACATGGAGCATGAAGTGGGTGCCAAACGAATATTGCGATATTTGAAGCGCACCAAAGAGCTGACGTTGCACTACCAAAGCAATGGTCAGCCCATCCATGGTTATGACGACGCGGACTGGGCTGGATCGGAAGTCCTTTAGTGGCTGGTCCTTCTTCGCTGCAGGTGCTGCATTTACTTGGGGTCCAAGAAGCAATCGGTCGTGGCACTGAGTATTACGGAGGTTTTCGTCAGCAGCTAAAGAAGCGGTGTATATTATGAAACTTGTTGGTGAAATGGGCTTCGGCAATGTCCCGGCAGTGTAGATATACAGCGACAACCAGAGTGCACTGAGCCTTGCAAAGAACTACAAATTTCATATCATCATACAAGAGATTTGTACAAGAATAAGAAAATTGAAATCGAGTATGTACTAACGGAAAATATGATTTCAGATGTGCTAACTAAAAACTTGTGTAAGGTTAAACATTTTAAATTTGTTGGTATGATGGGAATGCATTGAATATGTTTATTTTTTGTTTTAGTTTGTAAAGTTAGACATACAGCTTTCAGAAAGAGTGTTGAGAATATTAATATTACTGGCAACGCTGCATGTCCCCTTTTAAATAACGTCATGGAAACCCTGACTAGAACTTCGCTTTTCGTGTAATCGATTTGTGAGCCGTAATCCGTAGTCGAATGAAGTTATAATACATATAATAAAGATTCTTACATAACCTAATAAATTGACCTCGATCATATATATATTAATTATATTATATTATTATATATATTTTTTATTATATATACAATTATTCTACTCGTTTATTTGAATATTTAAACGTAGGATTGCTTTCATTGTTTTGGATTCGGTTCTGCTATCTTAAATCCGCGTTCCGGTCGTTCTTCTAGTCCAAATCCAAAGTGACCGTATCTTCTCTTTCTTAAAATCTACCTAATTCAATGCGATAGAAATCTTGTCGATAACATTATATATCTACATATATCACAATAAGGCGGCACATAAAAATGGGATGTTTACATTTGGGCAATCTGTCTCTTGATTGATTTTTAGTTTTATTGATTGGTTTAAGCGTAGCAGCCTCAAGGATTTTCTTATATGGGAACGGTCTTTCATAATGGTCAATATAAAAGCGCGGCTTACTCTATATGGGTCACGATACTTGGGTGCACACTTCTTACAATGCCCTGCAGTTACATCAGCATTGCGAATATCAACAAAATTATCATTACGGGCCAGTGACTGACGCATATTTTCATTCGCTTCGTCCCTTACCATATCCAGATATCGCGGTTTTTCTTGACTAAATTTTTCTTCCAAATATTCGGTGAGCTGACAGCGTTGCTCGCATCCAATTAACAATGTAATAGGGGCCTCTTCTGTGCTACACTGCATTTAGTTGTATTCTACACGGTAAAGCAACCTATAACAATCGGCTTGATTCAGGTGCTCTGACATCTTTCCCAAAATAGGTTTTAGACCACGGTTCACACACTCAACTTGCCCATTTGCCTGAGAGGCCGCTGGGTCTACCATGATATCAACATTATTTCGGAAATTATTCTACGAGGCCGCCTATAGTATTCGGAATATTTTCCAACGATCAATTTACTTCTTTAGTACTGCTGACAGAATATTGACAGAATATAATTTAACTTTGTGAACGTATTGCATCAATGATCACCAACATGTGATTGTAGAATGCATGAAATGTCTTAATTATATCTTCTTGCTATCGAATTGGAACACACATATACGCAGTTTCCCCTTATTTTTCTATCTTACACTATCCCATCTAACAACACAAAATTTTCAACTTCACCATCTTTCACTCCTCTCACACTGGACGTATGGTATTTCCTGATCTCTTATCTGTTCGGTCAATATCATGAGGGGATGCACCTACAACCTCAACCTCCGGGGAAAATGTAACGGATTTAACACGTTTTTTAGAATTACAAAGTGCATAACGTTTCCTAGGTTAAGAAGGTCTCGTAGTTCCTTAGGGTTCAGAAAGTCCGCAGGGCTTTAGTAGTGCAGGAGGATTATAAAACCACAAGACTTAACGGGGCCACGAGGTTCGATAGGGCCACTAAGTTGAAAAGGTAGAACATCTCTTGACGGAATCGGACACGGATTATAAATCCATTCTACTTTTTAAGTAAATCTTTCCAATTCAAGAGACCAACGGGCAATACGAAAATGTATAGCCTTTTTTTTCAGGGTTTAAAGGAACTGTAGTCGGTAAATATCAAACAAAGCTTAGGTTCCGGTTATATTTGGAAACGACACAGAACATAAATGATTGCCAAGGTCTCCAGTTCAAAACTATGACAACGAGATTTCGCGGATATCCGGCTGTCGCTGCAATAAAATAGCCCGAAATACATGGCAACTCGCATCCGTATGCAATTCGATTTCAGAATGATGATTAACTGCAAGAATGCTTACTTTTCGGGACCCGACAAGGGAAATGGCTCCCCTTTTCTAAGAAGGTCAGTTAACGGCTTTGCCACACTCGAAAAGTTTGGAACGAACTTTCTTAAATAATAAAATAAACCTAGACAGGAATGTAAAGTTTTGCTATTAATTGGTTCCGGATATTGTTTTATAGTAGTAAATGTGTGAACACTAACATCATAATCAAGGTACTCTATTCGTTTGTGCAGTCCCAGTCCCTTGTTAAAGTTTTGCAACATAATGGGCCAAAACTCAAAATATTTAAGTTTGTTTCTTAGATCAAAATTGGTTTTGGCCCGAAAATCGTCCTCTAGCATAAGTACGCACACTTATACACATTCACGTTTATTTTTTTACTTACAAAAGCAAGCACATTCTATTTTTAGATTTCTAACTTTCTCAATTTTAAGCGAGCGAAGAGAGGGCGATTTTGACCGTCACTAAAAAAGTAGCTGCACAGTGCAAACCCAATGAATACCCGTTAAGCATCCTGTTATTCTAGTGTCTTTGTTTATACATAAATACATACATTAATGATTTGTAAAATCATGTAAAAAATGTATATTTGTACTCACAATTTTAAATTGAAAAAGAACAGAGACACTGCGTCAAATTATAAGCAATCGCTTTTTATTGCCGCTAACATGTAAGTTAACAAACAATCAAGTTCATATTCTTTTAGCAACTAAGTAGCTTCAGATAAACGATGCTGACGCACCCCATGATCCCGTTCTCTGCCCTGAGAACGTTCGGCGTTGGGAAGCCGGCGCTTCCCATTTGTAGTGTTGCGCTGCGCCGAGAGTAAAGCTGAGTAATGCTCTACAAAGGACAGAAAGACCTCTGGACCAGAAAACTGCAAAGGTGTCATTTTTTGCCACTCGACTCACACCGAACTATTTTGTGTGCGGGTGCTACCCGCCACGCACATCGCGGGTATCACTTACAAACACACAGTATACATCTGCACATGCAGACAAGCCACCCGGTTGTGTGCGCACCCGAATCAATACGGTACTCTGCGTCGCGGGCGCCGATCACACTCGGCACTCATAACGCTCATAAAGGATAGAGAAGACAAACAGTCAGAAAAAGACAATGCCTAAAAAGGGATGAGTGACAAAAACACTTATGGGTTTACTGTTAGAGAGATATATATTTCCATGTTATGTTCCACAATGTCGCGAAACATGTTCCAATTTGTTTTGTGGTTAAATAAAGGGGAGTCATTGTTGTTTTCTTCTAGCCCACCATGTAATGTAATTAATATTGGGGAATGGTCGGAAGAGAGGTCTAGGCATGATTTTATTGTTAGGTTCTCGCATGTTATGTTTCTTGTAATGCAGAAGTCAATTAAATCTGGTAGTTTATTTGTGTCAGTTGGTCAGTACTCCTGTGTTTAGAACACGGCTATTGTACACACTATACACTTGTGCGTACACTTATTGAGTTCAATTCGGGTGTTTGAATCTAACTGACTCGCTGCTGCGAGGGCTTCGCCTTTTATTCATTCTTACATAGGTTCTTATCATCTAATTATATAATGCAGTGCTCGTAAGACACCGCAGTCTGCGTTGGTAAATGCAGCTGAGTTTTATTCTTAAATCTATGTTTGAGGCCTCCCGCGTGGTCATGTCACTTGACACTCCGGCAATAGGCCGCAGCAATCGTAATCATCTGTAGTTTCCACTTATGCTGTCCCGTGACATGTTTATTGCAGCCCATAAATAGAACATATGTATAGTTTGCCTACTTATGTCTAAACACATATTTAGACAGCTATTATTGTTTCTTATTGCTTCATACAGTTGACGTCCCTTTGCAGTGGTAAGTCTGGACCGCCAAGTTAAGTATTTGGCATTATAGTCACCTCCTGCCAAGTACCGATTTCCCAGTGATCTTAGAAAATTGAGGTATTGGTCTTTTGTATTTTTAAATTAAGTTTGCCATAAGCTGCAGATATATTTATTGGACCCGTTGTGTCTGAGGTCGATATAGCCTGTATGTAGTCCTTTTTGAATCCATCGAGCTCAATGCACTTGATGCTTTTTTTAATTATTACTGCAGTACCACCATGAACCTTACCGAAAATAGTACAGTTAGGTATGTTTATATAAGTCTTCTCAGTTGAGTGTGTTTCAGAAATGAGCATGACGTTAATTCGCTTTTCATTTAAGAATGTTTTTAGTTCAAGTATATGTCGTGCAAGTCCGTTAGCATTCCAGATGGCGATTGTTAGATGTTTATTTGTCAAGTTTGGATAATAAAAGCGTGAAAATGTTCATCATATTTGTCATTTGGCCTATTAATTGTTTCATCATTTGTTTAAGTTCGTCAAAATCATTTTGTGCAGTTTGGCTTAATTGCGTTGAAGCAGGCTGTATATCAGGTACAATAGTAGGTTGAGTTGTTGAGTTGGTTTGATGGCTAGTTACTTGGTTATTATTTAAAATTTCGGCATAGGATATAGCTGGCGTCTTTAAGCATACTACGTAAAAAGAAAGAAAAAAAAACATGTGAAAAAAACACAATTCATTGTTTGGCCACGTGATGGTTGTGAAATTCGGTTTGGCTAAATTTTTGTTGCATACCCCTTTTAAGGAAATAAATATTGCATACCTTTAATTGCCTAGCTCAAAAAAAAAGACTGACGAGATTAATTTCGTTGCATACCCGATAAAAATCTATTATATTACATACCTTTTCCTGCCATATTTAATAAGGTTACTGTGAATGCTGAGGTTAAGTGTGACTTACCACTTACAACAGACATAATCAAGTCCGTACCAGAGTTCTGTGGCACGCAAGATGAGTATGTGGCCTGGAGGCAATCGGAAATATACGCCTACGACCTATTCAAGCCCTATAATGGCAGTAGTGCTGTGCTACCAAGCTGTATATATCCTACGAAACAAAATTCGAGGCGAAGCTGGAGCTTTACTCGTATCTCACAATACTTGCCGTCTGCCTGGCTCTGGCCAGAGAGGCGGAAGCCTCTCTCAATAATGTTGTCCAAGATACTCCTAAGGCAAAAGACCCCAAGCTGGAGTATGAGAAGGCATCAAAGGCTGCAGTCGAAGATATCGACAATGACAATGAGTACGCTCCAAGCGATGACTCACTGAATTTTTTAGAATTTAAGATGTTTATTGACACCGGCGCGGCAAAGGAGCTAAAGAATGTAAAACCGGTCCGTTCTCGATGAGCTCAATACATGGCTCCACCGAAATCAAGCAGAAGTGCTATATGAAGGTTTTCAAGCACACCTGTCCATTCTTCCTATTGAATTCGCTCAAATCGTTCGACGCTATTATAGGCTTAAACCTGTTAACTCAGGCCGGAGCCAAGTTGAACCTAGCTGAGGACTCTCTGGAGTATCAGGGCGTTTGTGAAAAACTTCGCTATTTCAGTGTAAACTTCAATGACGTGAATGACATTGTGGTACCTGCCTCCGTTAAAAAGAAGTTCAAGGACACAATTTTGGGGAGGAAAAAGGTTTTCTCTACTTCAAATGAAGCTCTCCCCCTTTCAACACCGCGGTCTCTGCCCTAAAAGAAGTCGTTAGCCCTGACGTTGTATACGCGATTCATTGCGATTTGCCCACTCTAACACGACCTCATTACGCATTTCCTGGCTAACCAATTCCGTCACTGCAAGAATGTCGTGTCAGATATACAAATTTTCTAAATTTGCAATAGTGCAACCAGTGGTGTCCAGAACAATAGTGGACATCACAGCAGCCATGCTGCAGATTATTAACTTTGTAACGAACTGATTTTCTTATTTCGCTCGCTACGGATTGCAGCGGCTAGCTCAGAGAGTTTGTGCGTTCGTCCCACCAAATTTATGATTTGTGTGATTGCCCGACCAAGGAAAAGCAATGGGTTCTTAATAAAGCCGTTTATTCTACTGTTTCATATATTAGATCTTCGGAGATCTCACTACTCCTGCGGCGTTTCTCCTGCAACGCCTTGCCTCCGTGGTACTGCTTGTTCCTTGACGAGGACGACGAGTCGGCCCGCCGGGACTAGGATGTTATGGGGCAGGGTGTATCGTCCTAGGGCGAGGCAACGCTCGTCCTGGGACCACCTTTGCCGACCACTGACTCCACTGACCCTTATGGACACGCCAAGTTCTTGCCTTCCCTTCTGAAGGTCCATCTGCCGGCCCGAACGGATGTAGGATGTTATGGGGCAGGGTGTATCGTCCACGGGCGAGGCAACGCTCGGCCTGGGACCACCTTTGCTGGCCACTGACTTCACTGATCCTTACGACACGCCAGATTCTCCTCCTCCACTCCCAGGATCTCCACTTGCTTGTGGTGATCGTCCTTCCGCGTCCTTCGGGCTTCTTGCCGCCCGATGCTTGCACTGCTCCTTTCCTTCTGACCGCGCGTTCACACTTCCGAAGTCCTTCTGTTAACACTCCGACGCTCCGCCTTCTTCCGTACGCGATCTCGCTGTCTCACAAACTATCTCCTCTCCTCCGCCTTCAGACCCCGTTCCGACTGCGCGCTGACCGCGCGACTCGCGCCGGTACTCTCCTCGACTATCCTCGCGCACGTACTCCTCGCGTGTTGAGACTGACTGCCCGAGCTGCACTTGCGCCGTCGCTTTATAGGGGGGATCCCGTTATTTCCCCTTTCGAGCACGGCCCGCTCGGGTACAAGGTCCAACAGTTGTACCGTTAGTTCACGGTGCGTCCTCTTTGTGCACGCACCGTTACCGGTCGACCTCTGTGCCCTTGGTCAACTCGAGTCCAAGGTCCAGATCGGTACCGTTAGTTCACGGTGCGTCTTCATTGTGCCTGTCCGACATCCGCACCGTTACCGTTCGACCCCTGTGCCCTTGGCCCGCTCGAGTCCAAGACCTAACGGGGTACCGTTAATTCACGGGCTCTCCGCTTTGCCCTGGCCGCCTTGTATCGCGGCTGTTGCTAGGCCACTCCCCTACACGAGATTTGTGGGGAGTTTTAAGACTCCTCACAACTTTTTTCCCAATATCAAAACGGTATATTGCGACAACGAACCCGCATTCAACTCAGAAACTGTCACCTCAATGCTCAAGAACAGCTTCGACATTGACATAGTGAATGCGCCCCCACTCCACAGCTCGACCAATGGCCAAGTTGAACGGTTCCACAGCACATTGGCAGAAATTGCCAGATGTCTTAAGCTAGACAAAAAGACCAATGACACAATAGAACTAATCCTGAGGGCAACGGTAGAATATATCAAAACCATGCACTCGGTTACTCGTGGGATGCCAAAATTATGAAAAAAATATCGAAAAATGTTTCGAAAATGTGAGCGTGGCAGTTTTGTGCGGATTTAGGGCGTTATAGTGGGCGCGGCAAAAATCGATAGAAATTTACAAGACTTGCGCCGCGTCTTTGTCTCTAGATTATTTATGCTGAGAGCAAGACCTAATCGGATTGATCCTGATCAATAATATATATACTTTACTTTCAACGAATCTAGTATACCTTTTTATTCTACAACTAACGGGTATAATATCTTTTGGAAATGATGAATTTAGGCTTGATGTATGTTCTAAAATAGTCATTCAGTAATGTAAATTTGCTTGTAAAAATGGTATTTGTAGCATATAAACAAACTTTGTAAAACCAAAAACTATGCAAAATTGCACTTTCTCCGCTCGCGTAAAATTGAGAACGCTAGAAATCTATAAAGAGAATGTGCTTGGTTGTGTAAGTAAAAAATAAACGTTAATGTGTATAAGTGCGCGTACTTATGCTAGAGGACGATTTTCGGGCCAAAACCAATTTTGATCTAAGAAACAAACTTTCATATTTTGAGTTTTTGCTCAGTTTGTTGCGAATCGTTAACAAGAGACTGTGAGTAATATCTTTTACAGCATTAATATTAAGTTTAGCAATATTTCAACTTATGATCAAATATAGTTGCGATCTGGAATTGTTATCATTACTTCTGTAATATAAATCAAGTTTTTCAAAAAATGAAAATACATTTAAAAAATATATTTTATTAAATTATACAACCATACATAGTTAAAAGTTAATATTTATAAAATAAATACAAATTTGAGACCTGTTTAATGGAAAATTGATTTCTTGAGGCACGGCGTGCGGTCACATCGTTGTCTACTAGACAATGTCTACTCTAATTTTTCTCACGTCGCAAGCTGAATACTCTAATGACAAATATTCTAATATAAAGTCATTTTTGAATTTAAGTTTGGTATATTAGGTACATAGATTCGGCTATTACTATTTAAAAATTTATATTTTCTAATATTTAAATAATAATAACGTTTAGGCAATGCAAAGCAAGAAGGGCATCTTTTGTAAAATTTACAATGCATGAGCATACGTGTGCACACATACAGTTGGCGGCTGTCAATGTGTTTACTGTAGAGCTCTCCGCTTTCTCACTCTAGAACACAAATTCCAGAGAGTCTGGAGTCATCTCTAAAACCACGCCGAAAAAAACGTTTGCAAAAAAATCGTATGGCGCTACGCATCTTGTTATTCTAGTGTCTTTGGCTTAGCCAAATCCCACAGTGTCAACGCGTTCCACTACAGTCACGCGCGTATGCGCCATCGTCAGAGGTACGCTGTAGCGCTCCACAGTCGTTGGCCTATCGTCCGATGCTGACGCTGCGATGGAGGTGATGTAGAAACGGCCCCGCTTGCAGAACAATGACCGCAGCAGAAGTAGTGGGAACAAGCGCGGTTTGGAGGAGGAAGCATGTGCTGCGTGCTAACTGATATAATACATATAATATAATATCATATGTATATATATAATACGTAATTATATATATTTTAATTTTCTATTTCGGGTCTCGCAGCCGCCAGAATTCAACTTATCAATCAACTTTACGGCACCTCAACTGTGCAGCATTATCTTCGTTACATGATTTGTGCATAAATAACACATAGTGCAAATCATACCAAGCTGTTTAAAGCTTTAACTTTAATTCATTCCCGGTTGTTGCGTTGTTGAACAACAATTTGTTGCAATATGTATGAATTTGATTATATTCAGACAAAGTTAGAGGCAGTGAACATTAAAAGTAATTTCGTTCGTACACTTACATAATGAGTACAGAGCCAACTAACGAAAGCTGTTGCTAATTCCGCTTACCTCAGTTGGTGGGAGATTTTAAAGCGCACCTCGAAAAGAATTGCCAACTCAACCTTTGTTGGCGGCATTTTTCCGTGTGATTGTGGCCATCAGCAGCATTCACTCCGGAATAGGGCACCCTCGCTGCCCCCTCTTGGGCTTCCAAAATTCGCTGGATGCTATGCTAACTGGCTGGTCATCCTGACCTCACAAACATAGAAAACCTGCAGCATCTACGATCATGTCTGATGGACACTGCACTGGAAACCATTCGCTCACTGGAAATATCGGATGGCAACTATGCTATATGTTTTGCAATGCTTCTATGTTTTAGGAACAAGAACCCAGCAAATCGATTTCAAGAAGCGAAAAGACTGACTCTTCGTTTAAATTGCCTCAAGAGTGGTCATCAACTGAAGCAGTCCAACTCCGGCAATTGCCGTGCCAGCGGATCTAAGCACCACACCCTGCTTCATCTGGGAAACTTGGCCTCGCCTTCACCACAATCGCTTTACTCTAAACTCGCATCATGCCGAAGAAGAACCCTCTGCCTGGAATGTCTACTGCTCTTTTGGCACAGGATCTTAGCAAAGACACTAGAATAATAGAATAGAATATTCTAGTGTCTTTGATCTTAGTAAACATGTCGCGCCGCTAGTACGGTGGCAGACTATTGATAAACGATCCGAAACCTTTGTTACTTACCGTTCCCTTCTCTACTGCACCGATTCGTGATCAATCTCAACTTCAGAAGACAAAGTCATCCACTAGCATTTCGGGAAAAGGCGATTCTAGTTTTGAGACAAATGCACTATGGGGAATTTGATCCGTTTTTTTTTTTACATAAATGTGTTTTTTTTTTTTAATTTTGAAAAAAATTTTCTTAACGGATTAAAAATTGATCAAAGGTTCATGCTGTGTTACACAAGTGTAAATAAACAGTCAAATATTAAAAATTAGCAGATGTAAAATCATCTGTTGCAAACATAAAGCATGCGCCATCGGTGAACTCCCTCTTCCGCGAGAAGTCATTCAATTGTCGTGAATTTGAACATGCATGATTTGATGATTCTAATTGTGTAAAGGAATATGAAAATGACTTATTGTTTAACGTTGAAATAGATACGGAAGAATATATTGAGTAAAAAAAATAATAATTCTAAAGGTATGTATAATTATCATCTTATCTTAAATCGTTTATGAGATATGATTTTATGCTAAAAAAAAACATGTCAAATTCCCCCGTAAATCACTGTACACTATTAAAACAATACAGCCATCTACCTCACTCTACTTGCATTCACCCTTAATTGATCGAGATGGACTTCTTGGAGTAGAATGTCGGCTGAAAAACTATTCATTGGATTTCAATGACCGTAAACTAGTCATCGTTACGAATGACCTTACCGAGCAGTGAATGAGCTCCATCTGCAGACTCTGTTGAAAGCCACTCATCCAACGGGGAGAGTATGTCGGGTCTGGCAGCCGTGTATTCATGAAGTTAGAGACTATATTTCGGTTGTATATTTTGATTGCTAATTTTCGTTTAAAATGCATTATCTATAAGCTGTGTATGCTTCCTTCTTGTCTAAAAAGAAAAAAAAAACTAGTTGATAATTATAATTTTGCGTGTTGAAGGTGCTACGTAACTAAATATACCCTGTTCTCGTAGAGGAAGTGTTTCCGACCTTATAAAGTATATATATTCATGATCAGGATTACTGACCATGTCTATCCGTCCGTATGAATGTCGAGATCTGAGAAACTTTAAAAGCTGGAAATTGGACTTGCAGATTCCGCGATTTCGACGTATAAAAGAACAGACAAACATGACAGGTAGGAATTGTACTTCATTGCGTATTGCACAAATTCTGCATGCTTAAAAGTATATTTCTAGTTATAGTGCCATCTCGACGCTATTTTGAACAGATCGACATATCAAGTATAACTTATTATTCATTCGAAAGTGCTTCCTTCGACATACTTTTCGAAGAAGTTACTCTTCTAGTCTACAAGTACCGGATATAAAAAAAGACTCCTGGTTTTAATATAATGGTGTCTTTTTAGGAGAGTCGTAAAATAGTATTTCATTAAATAATAATATATTATATTTATAACTATTATAATATTAATAATATTTAATAACAAAAATTCTCACGTGATGAATTACAAATATTTTCAGGTTTTGTGTTTATCCCCTACGTACGAGTTGGCAATTCAAACTGGAGAAGTGGCTGCGCGAATGGGACAATTTTGCCGGGAAATAAAGCTAAGATTTGCGGTCCGTGGAGAAGAGGGTATGTTATTTTACCATATTTCAAACACTTAAAAAAATTTATTCCGCTTTACATTAAAGTTGACCGCAGTAAAAAAATTGAAGAACACATTTTGATTGGTACCCCAGGAAAACTTTTGGATTGGGGAATAAAATTTCGTTTATTTGATATGAAGAAAATAACCGTTTTTGTATTGGATGAAGCAGATGTAATGATAGCCACCCAAGGTCATCATGATCAATGCATTCGAATACACAAGTATGTATATATGTTATAGTATTACCCAACATCACCTTGTCTTGTTACACCCGTTGCTCGTAGGGTAAGAGGATATACCACAATCGTTGAAAAGTATTAAGCCGGTATGAGGAAGCGTTTCCAACCATATAAAGTATATATATTCTTGATCAGTATCATTAGCTGAATCGATCTGAACAAAGACACTAGAATAACAAAATGTTTAACGCCATAGGATTTTTTGACACACGATTTTTTCGGCGTGGCTCTAGAGGTGGCTATAGGCTTTCTAGAATTTTTGTTCGAGAACGAGAGAGCGGAGAGCGAAACAGCGAAAGGAAGGTACATTAAACACAAACGGAAGAGGTTACAGCGGAAGCGGGCTAAAAGATCGTTCGAACTTAAAATGTTTTAAATGCGACGAAATGGGACATATGGAGTCTGTATGTCCCAAAGGCAATAACAAATACATCGAAAAGCGTGCTGACATATGCAAATGAATGAGCCCTTTCCATTCTTTTTCGATTCGGGAGCCGCATGTTCTTTGAAAAATTAAGTAACAAATTAGCTGGCAAGAGAATTAATAATATAGGTATTTTAAGAGGAATTGGTGACAATATAGATAAGAGCCACTTGCAAATACTATCAAAAGTCCAAATGTCTCAATTTAATTTAGAAATTTTGTTTCATGTTGTAGTGGATACCTATTTAACGCTTTACATAATGATTTGCCAAGACATTTTAAAGCTTGGTTTCGGCAAATACACTAGAATAACAAGATGCGTAACGCCACGATTGGCACATAATTTTTTCGGCGTTGCTCTCGAATTGGAGGCTGGTGGCTCCAGGCTCTCGAATTTTTGTTTAAGAGCGAGAGAGCCGAGAGCTCTACAGCGAACAGCTCTTTTCTGCGCACACAATGACAACAGACAACTGTGTGCACACGTATGCTCATGCATTGTAAATTTGACAAAATATGCCCTTCACCTTACAAGTTCTAAGACTTTAAATCTATTTTATTTTTGATCAATTTGCACCATTTGAAAAATGGTTTTTTTTATTGGTTTGCATTTCCTTAACGTTATTATTATTTAAATATAGCTTAGAAATTGTAATAACTGAATCTATGTACATGTCGAAGATTGAGTAGATCTAACGCGTACTATTTGAATTCTTATTTGAATGTAACCGAAATTATGTGGTTGATCCGTTATGTTAAGAAGGAGCAGCGAATAATAAAATTCACGGAAAGCGTTCCGTTATTAAGTGGGCATCATTTGTGTGTGTATCAAATGAGCATGGCGCCTGTTGTTGTTGTTGGTAGAGTTTCGTGGAAACGAAGTAAGGATAATGAAATAATTGAGTGAAGTTGAGGAATAGAAGAAAAGCATCGAGAGGGCGATGCTTAAGTTAATTAGTCTGGTTTGAACGATCGAAGGGACAACACACAGGCGACTTCCTGAGCTGGACTATATGGACGCTGAATGAATGCTAAATCGCGCTCGGCTTCTCCGACATACATAATATACCAAAATAAATTTAAAAAATAACTTTATATTAGAATATTTGTCATTAGAGTATTCAGCTTGCGACGTGTGAAATATTAAGAAGGCAAGGATAAGGATTAGTGCTTGTGTCCGCACTTCGTGCCTCAAGATATAACTTTTACAATAAACAGTTTTAATATTTTTATTTATTTTTTAAATTTGTATTACTTAATAGACTCAGACTTCGGGAAACTAAAGACACCATGTGATCTTATTTTTAAAATTTGTATAATACACATTAAAGTTTTTGAAATAAATTTAAAAATAATAAAAAACAAATGTGTATAAAAAAAATGTATTGTTGAGCAATGCATTAAGTTCATGTAAACGGTAGCAAATTCGAGCAGCGATTTTAACAAACGAATTTAAAAAACTTTAAAATTATAATAGTCATTTCATATTGCTACGAAATTGTCCAAAACTCCAAATATGTAAATTCGTTTCTTCGATCAGAATTCATTTTGGCCCAAAATAGTCTTCGAGCACAAGTACGCACACATATACACGTTCTCGTCTATTGTTTTTACTCACACAAGCAAGCAATTTCTATTTATAGATTTCTTACTCTCTCAGCGTAAGCGAGCGGGCGGAGCGCAATTTTGGCCGTCACCAAAAAAGTAGCTGCTTAGTGCAAAACCAATGTATGGCCGTTACGCATCTTGTTATTCTAGTGTCTTTGATCTGACCCTGTTCTTCTGTCCATCCGTATGAACGTCGATATCTCAGGAACTATAAAAGCTGGAAGGTTGAGAATAAGCATACAGAACTGCCACACCTACAATTTTAAGCAATGTTTTGACATTTTTTCATATTTTCATTAGTACAGGTCTGGGTAACTCATAAGGCCATTAATTGATTAACACAAAGTTATTAAGAGGCCGAATATTTCATATTTCAATTCGGCAGAAAGTTATGTTTACATTAATAACCGGGTACTTCGCATCTGAAAATTTGTATACAGAGACGGCTGATAATAATGTATTGAAAATTTTATATGTTTACGTTTTGGGTACATAAGTTGTTTATTTTCTCCCTGTGTGATTTGAAGTTGTCTTTGTTTTGTTGTTTCTTGTTTTTTGTGGATCCTGTTTGGTTTGGCGCCAGTTATGTAATCTCTAAGATATTATGTAATCACTTGGGATGACCCACGCAGCAGTCCGTGGATGGCTTGCCTGGCGTTTTTACGGGAGTTACAGTTTCCCACGCAACGGTGTTTGCACGGGATTGTAGATTGTAGTTCCAAATGTAGAATTAGGTTGTGTACAAAGGCTTCTGGCCTAGAGACTCAGATAGCGTGATAATAAGAATATATACGGCGAGTTGCCGTAGTTTCGATTTATGGCTTGGTTATTGAATCGGAGGTCAAAGCAAAACTGTAAAACTTATCCAACTGTACTGGAGCTAACCAGCAAAGTGCTGACACTAGCAAAACCAGCATATCTCACCATACCAGCAATGGGAATGCGGGACCAATGGCGTTTATGCGGAATCTGCATATAAAGATTCTAGGGTGATCCAATAATCACCCGAGAATTTTACAGACTTAAGTTTACTCATTAACTTACATAACGGGCCACAAACTTGCACTGCGTCTATGTCTCTAGAATTCGTTTGGTGTTTCTCAATCTTCTAGCTTTAATAGTTCCTGAGAACTCGATTAGGACGGACAGGCCAGATCGACTCGGCTATGGATCCTGATCATGAATATATATACTTTATATGGTCGGAACAATTCCTACTGCCTGTTACTTTGTATGTATATATGTATATTAAAATGAAATTTAAAAGCTGTAAAGAGTTCTGCATACACTGTGTAAATCGATATAAATAAATATGCACAGTTTGTAAAATAAAGATGTAATTGAAAAGCTGTGAATAGTTTACAATAAACTATGTTGTAACATGCCCGGCAAAATGAATAGTAAAATTCCTTCTTTTGGAACACCTTCCACTCGAAAAAGAGCTATGACAAAACATGTCCAGGAGTAATACTAGTAAAATATGGGAGATGTTAATTAAAATGAAAGTAATAAGAATCCACACCAGAAAATACTGACGATCTTGAAGGACTTAAGAGTGAAAATGCTTGTGAGTAAACACGCAATAACACAACAAAAAATCCCAGCGTTTTATTGCCTGCTTTTTGTGTTTTTGTCATTTGTAATGCAAAATTTATATACATATTTATAAACATTTATACCAAAGATACTAGAACAACAAGATGCGTAACACCATACAATATTTTGGCATATTTCTCTTGAATTTTTGTTTAAGAGAAAAAGAGCGGAGAGCTCTACAGCAAAAATCACTTTTCTACGCATACAGGGACAGCCGACAACTGTATGTGTGCAGACGTATGCACATGCATTGTAAATTTGACAAAATTTGGCCTTTACCTTAAAAGTGCTTAGACTTTTAATATATATTATTTTTGATTAATTGTCACCATATCAAAAATTATTGTTTTGCATTGCCTTAACGTTATAATTATTTAAATATAGCTTCTAAATAGTAATAGTCGAATCTATGTACATATAACAATAAAATTTAAAAAATTAGTATTAAGCTTGCAACGTGTTAAAAATTAATAAGGCAATGATTGTTGAGTGCTTGTGTCCGCACTTCGTGCCTCAAGATATGACTTTTGTAATAAACAGTTTTCATATTTTTATTTATTTAATAAATTTTTCTTTTCTACTACGTATTATTTTTATGAAATATTTTTTTCTCAATGCAATGACTTCCTTTTTTCCATACACTAGTTATAATAATTTCCTTTGTATTTGATTTAATTATTTAGTATATTTATTAAGTCATATGACTTTATATGATGGATGTAAATGATCCATTTTTATTATTTAAAATGCGCATTATATTCAGTTGTTTTTCAGTTTCCGTTTTTTTTTTTTGTTATATTCCAATTTGTTATTTTTAAAAAGCGCGCAATTATATCATATTGCTACGAAATGGGCCAAAACTCCCCAATTATGTAAATTTGTTTCTTCGATCAGAATTGATTTCGGACCGAAAATCGACTTCTAGCACAACACGCACACATACGCCTTCTCGTCTCTTGTTTTTACTCACACAAGCAAGCAAATTCTATTTTTAGATTTCTTACGCTCTCACCGTAGGCGAGCGGACAGAGAGCAATTTTGGCCGTCACCAAAAAAGTGGATGCATAGTGCCAAACCAATGTATGTTATTCTAGTGTCTTTGTTTATACATACATACATACATACATTATAGATTTATAAAGTATAGCTAAAAATGTACATTTGTACTCTACTTCTTGTGACTACTTGTAGTACAACTACTTGTGGAAACATTTTTTCCCTAATTCTGTGAAAACAGAATCACTATAGAATAATTTTTTTTTTTTCAAAACGCTTGTATATGTATACTTATGTACATATATACATTTATATGTATAACATGCCGGTTGCTGTGACAAATCACCAAATAACATTTGCTACTTATCTCTATGTTGTTTTTTTGTTAAATTTTGTAATTTAATACATAATTTAAAATATTTTTAATATTTCAGAATGCTGAATCCACATTGTCAAATGTTGTTTTTCTCTGCTACTTATGGTAAAGAGGTTATGGACTTTGCTCGGCTGATTGTTGCAGATCCCACAATAATAAGGTATGTATAAGTTGAATACGGACGATTTAGAACGGTGTTCCCAATTGTCCTTGGTTAAAATGCCTTAATAGAATCATTGAAACGTTTGTGCATGTGCCTGTCCTTATATACGTTTGCTCCTCTGTTTATATGACCCTTGAGATATAAGTAATTAATCCACACTTTTAAGCTAATTCTATTAAATTACTATCCCAATTACGTTGGTAAGAGTCCACGTACAGCTGCGGTTAAAATAATAGCACTACTGCAGGTGGATAGTTGATTTCCTAAAAAAAGGTATTGAATGTTTATTTTTTTTAAAGTCTGATTGCATGAATAATAAGTACCATATGTTACCTCTCTAAGCAAGAAATGTTTACTCTCTCAATGTAATGGTTCTTTTTGTTTTTGGACACTTTCTGCAAAAGCGCGCTAAATGAGGCAGTAACAAAAATAGCACTGACCACGTTTTTGCTGAATAAAATGAATAGTAGTGTTCATAAATAAACCCGCCAGTGTTACTGTTTAGTGTGATTTATTGGTTATTTTCAGACACTTAATATTAATTAATTCGACACCGATGCGTACGTTTTCTCGCAGATCAAAAATGTGACTAACTTAAGCTTTGGCTGTACTCACGCCATACGATTAAACTAGCATAAGACGTAAACAAGTTACAGTTAGAAGGGAGTTAGAAGTTTGGAAAAGTACTGGGCAAGCTCGCGGACAATTACAGCAGTGCGATGCTAACATTGATTCCGCTGATAAGCTCCGCTGAAGCTGCAGACAAATGATAATGTAAACAAAAATAAAGGGTGACTTGTTCGCGTATACAGGGTGTCTCGTTCCCAAACATACCGGCCCCCCTGAACGGTTGTTCAGCAGAGAGGCAGTACAACGATTTTGGCAATTGGGCGTTTGTATAATCCGTGAGCAGTTTTCACTGTAACGACTCGGACCTTGTTGTCGATTACTGCGTGCACTGCGGTGATGCGGCCAAGAATCCATTTAGAGGGCGGTAGATTGGGCTCCTTGAGTACTACCAGTGTGTCGATCTTCAGATTCTCGGTTTCCAGATGCCACTTTGTCCGCTCATGAAGAGATGTCAGGTATTCCATATGCCACCTTTTCCAAAAGCCTTGAACCATGGCTTGCAGCTGATTCCACCTCTCCAATCGATTGACTTGCATATCCAGACGACAGGGTTCAGGCAATGCAGTATACGGAGATCCAGTCCAAAAATGAGCAGGCGTCAGTGGATCCAAAGAATTATCCCTAGTTGGGCACAGCGGGCGTGAATTCAGGATAGCTTCAATTTGGGTCAGGACAGTAGAGAGCTCCTCAAACGTTAAAGCCTTTGATCCAAGTATCCGTTTCATATGGAGTTTAATTGAGCGAATTGCAGCTTCCCACATCCCTCCAAAATGGGGAGCAGACGGGGGTATAAAGTGCCAAGAAATCCCTTCATTGGCAAAGAATCCTGCTAGTTCCTCATCTTTGGCTTGTTGAATGGCCAGACGTCTCATGTCATCCAAAGTTTGCTTGCCTCCATGAAATGTAGTTCCATTGTCCGAATACAGGTCAGTAGGCTTCGCTCGGCGGGCAATGAATCGTTGAAAGGCTGCGATGAAAGCCTGTGTAGTTAGCTCACTAACAACCTCGATGTGAAGTGCCTTTGTAGTGAGGCACACGAAAAAAAATAGAAAACCATGCCTTTCCGATGCGTGGAGTTCTTCCCTTTGATTCCTTGATTGCGATCGGTCCAGCGTAGTCCAGCCCTGTGTGTTGAAAGCAGCGGCTAGCTTGAACTCGAGGAATTGGTAGCTCTCCCATGATCTGGTTGCTTGTGCCCTTTCGTTGAAGAAAACAGGATTTGCATTGGAAGACTGCCTTTCTGACGAGATTGCGGGCTCCCAGAATCCAGTACTGCTGACGAAGATTGGTGAACGTTGCATCAACTCCAGTGTGCAGATAGGAGACATGAAAATGTCGAACCAGCAGTCCAGCTAGTGGTGTATCTTTAGGTATCAGAATCGGGTGCTTGGCGTTGTAGTTGAGTGTAGATTGCTCGATTCTCCCACCGACTCGCATTACTCCATAATCATCCAGAAACGGAGAAAACCGGATAAGATGCGATTTAGCGTTAAGCTGGCGTCGATTCTCTAGCTGCGCATATTCTCTGGCAAAGGATTTTTGTTGCACATGTCGAATAAGTCGGCGCTGTGCGTCCAGCAACTCTTCAGACGTAAGGAATGGTGCCGAATTCCTATGATGGGATCGAAGAGTGTGAATCAAGCGATGACAGTAGCTAGATACCCTTATAAGACGCGTCCAGGTTGAGAATTTGTGGATGAGTAACTCGTGTATACTTTCATCAGGAAAGTTATGTAGAGTCGTGGGCTTTATGGCTCGTTCTTCGGTGTTGACATCGAAACTTGAAGATACGCTGAACTTGCTTGTAGAAGGTGGCCACTCAGAGGTGGGTGTGGCCAGCCAGGACGGACCTTTCCACCACAGTCGATGCTCCAGAAGCTTTGACGGATGAAGTCCTCGGGAAGCACAATCTGCAGGATTGTCTTCCGTGCGAACATGGTTCCAGCAGCTACGGGGAAAGTCGCTCAATATCTCAGAAGTTCGGTTGCAGACGTAGGTGTTCCACCGTCGAGGGGGAGCTGAAAGCCAGTGTAGCACAATTTCTGAATCTGTCCAGCAACTCGTGCTGAAAAGAGGAATTGTTAGCGATGTTTTGACAATAGAAAGCAATCGAGATAGAAGTAACGCAGCGTTTAGCTCCAAACGTGGAATTGATACGGGCTTGATCGGGGCCACCCGTGTTTTGGCGGCAACCAGAGTTACTTGAAAGCTGCATCCAACTGCAACTCGGGCGTAAGCTACCGCACCGTAGGCGTGCGAGGATGAAATGGTGACGCAATATACCGTGGTACTTGGCATTGCGTAAGTGGTGGCAAATCCTCTACTAAGGCTCTCCAGCGCGTACGTAGACTTTCAGGAATGGGGTCGTCCCACTGCAGGACACTTGTCCAGCTTTCTTGGAAGATTAGCTTGAGTAGAACTGTGACCGGCGCTACCAGTCCAAGCGGATCATAAATTCTTGATAGCTGAGACAAGAGTTCTCTTTTCGTCGGAGAAATGGTCGCATCGCATCCCTTTAGGTTGAGATACAGAACGTCCTTCCCAGGGTTCCATTGGATACCAAGAACTTTGACAGGTGAATCCGCAGCTGATTTGTTGAGGAGCTGGATAGGTTCAAAACATCTATCTTCATCTGGTAATGATTTCAAAAGACGCCAACTATTAGAACTCCATTTGCGTAGCTTGAATTTTCCCTTATCCAAGAGGGCTATAAGCTCGTCCTTGAGAATCATAAGCTCCTCGAATGTGTTGGCGCCTGTAGGGATATCGTCCACATAGGCATCGTGCAGAAGAGCGTGAGCTGCTGCAGGGTATTCATGACCATGATCGTCGGCAAGTTGCTTTAGAACTCGAACAGCCAGAAATGGTGACGGTGCCAATCCGTAGGTAACCGTCAGCAGGCGAAAATGAAGCAGAGGTTCATTCTCAGTCGTGCGCCAAACAATGCGCTGAAAATTGGTGTGTGGCTTAAAGATTTTATTGCCTCGAAACATCTTTTCGACATCTGCGCATAAAACATATTGGTGCTGCCGGAAGCGTAGACAAACGCCAAGAAGATCGCGTTGAATCGGTGGACCAATATGTAGTCTGTCATTGAGCGATACTCCAGAGCTGTCCTTTCCTGATCCATCAAAAACTACACGACATTTGGTAGTCAGACTGTCCAGTTTGATGACAGCGTGGTGCGGCAAATAGAAGAAGGTGTCTGGGGACTCCTCAACCTGAGCCGAGGTCAGTTGTTCCATATGTCCACGTTGCAAGTAGTCGTCCAGGAAAGCTTCGTACAGCTGCTTCAATTCTGGATACCGACGAAATTTGCGTTCCAGCGAGAAGAAGCGATTGATGGCCTGTGGCAAGGTCGAATCAATAGGCGGTGCCTTCTCCTTGAAGGGATACTCGACGACGTACACCCCGTCCGTCGAGCGCTTGTGTGTGGCAGCAAAATGACGCTCTGTGGGATAGCTGGCGTCCAGGAGAGCCTGGTTAGGCTGAATGCTGTCCATCTCCATGAATGAACGAACCATCGTGTCTAGGTCCGCGTGAGGAGTAACCGCAGAAGTAGGGTGATCATCGAATGCAGAGTAAGAGCCTGCAAGAATCCAACCAAATACAGTATTGAGAGCGATAGGAAAGTCGTTACCAAAGTGTTTCCGATCTCCTGTGTATAGAGACCAAAGTTGATCCGATCCAACAATGACATCGATTGCTCCAGGTGTGCAGAACGTTGGGTCTGCCAAAGGAAGATCGCAGATTTGCCTCCACGTAGAGGATGAGGTGTCAATAACTTGGGCAGGAAGTGATGACGTCAGCGAGTTGAGAATGAACGAGACCAATTCGACAGTTTGGCCCGAATGACGAGAGCGCAGATTGATATGTGCGCGTCCTCGGGTAACGCCCGCGCTGTTGGCGGCGAGACCGAGAATAGAAATCCGTGCGTGCGTTCGACGCACGCCTATTCGCTGAACAAATGATTCCGATGCCAAGGTTATTGTAGATCCAGTGTCCAGGAGCAGCCTGCAGGTTGTAGTGTTTCCCCAGGCGTCGATGACGTCAGCAAGGATGGTTGGCAACAGAGTCTGAGAACCAGCCGCCGGAATATTCTCCAGAGTATGATGCGTAAAGTTGTTTTCCGCGGGAGTCTCGCTTCCCAAGCGATGACCTTCTCGAGCTAGCGGTTGATTGTGGCCAATTGTAGATCTCGCATGTGAGACTGCTGGTCGATCGCGGCTGTCAACACTTGCTGTGTCAATGTTGTTGCCATTTTGAATTGGCTGCGACGAGCCATGAACCAAAGTATGATGCTTGCGGCGGCAGATCCGACAAGTATGCCTCGATGTACAGTTGCCCATCATATGAGCCGGGCTGAGGCAATTGAAACAGAGCTTTCTTGATTTGAGGAAGTCTCGGCGAGATGCAATGTCGAGTGCGATGAATTGAGGACACTTAAACAGATGGTGATTCTGCTGGCACGATGTGCACTTCGGCTCTTCCCGTCTTGGATGCGTGTCTGCGTGGTGCGTGGTAGCTGCGCGTCGAGCTTGGGTTGATCGAGTTAATTCGAAAGCCTCCAACGTATCGCAGCGTAATGTGAGAAATTTCAAGAATCGGTTGATGGTCACACCTTTTTCCTCGGATTCTGCGCACTGAGCCCAGGCTTGGCGGGTATCGCTATCTAATTTTGAAAGTAAAATGAAAATTAGCCAGGGATCCCTCTCTTCGCAATTAAGAGCTCGTAGACCACGAATAACTTCGTCTGCACCATCGGCAATTTTCCGCACTGTGCCGATATTTGAATTTATAGCACTCGGAAGGCTCACGAAACTGTTTAAGAACGATCGAATAATTAGCGATTGTTTGTTATATCGCTGTTCCAGCCGATCCCATGCTTCCCGATAGTTGTCATTAGTAACTGGAATATGTTTAACTAATGCAAGCGCGTCTCCGGCAAGGTACGATTTTAAATAATGAAATCGTTGGCAATCCGTCAGGCTCGAATTGGAAGCAATCGATCCAATTTATTGGATGTTTACATGTCCAAAAAATGTTTCCAGTCCTCATAATTTCCAGAAAAAGTCGGAAGTTTAATTCGCTCGAACTGAAAATCGACATGACTTCTCTGGGATGTGTCTGCGGCTTGAACTGTGGCATCAATACTGTTTGAGGTGACATCCCGTCTCAACTCCTCCAAAGTATTGCTGAGAATAGCGTGTGTAGCATAATGTTTGTCCTCATATGCGTCAAAATCCTCGTCAGGGTTCTCCCAATCGGCTTCCGATTTAAATGCATACAGCTCTTCCGAGAGCCGTACGAACCGCAAATAATTTTCCTGTAGTTGCGCCAGGCGGACAACTATTGTTTGCACTGAAGAAGAAGAAGAAGTAGGGAACGATTCTATACGATGTAGGAATCTATAGATCATCGTTTGCCAAAAGGCCAATAATCAAAATCAAATGCCCGAAAGAAACGCAGTTCCGGTAATCCGGCTCGAAGGACCAATTTTTATGTTCATAAATAAACCCGCCAGTGTTACTGTTTAGTGTGATTTATTGGTTAATTTCAGACACTTAATATTAATTAATTCGACACCGATGCGTACGTTTTCTCGCAGATCAAAAATGTGACTAACTTAAGCTTTGGCTGTACTCACGCCATACGATTAAACTAGCATAAGACGTAAACAAGTTACAGTTAGAAGGAAGTTAGAAGTTTGGAAAAGTACTGGGCAAGCTCGCGGACAATTACAGCAGTGCGATGCTTGATTCCGCTGATAAGCTCCGCTGAAGCTGCAGACAAATGATAATGTAAACAAAGATAAAGGGTGACTTGTTCCGTATACAGGGTGTCTCGTTCCCAAACAAGTAGTGATTGCTTTGGGTTTTTTTTTTCGACAAATTTTGAAAAAAGGAGTTGCATTAAAGGTTTTAATTGAATTTGTTCCAAAAGAAGACCAAAAATTCTCTAGTTATGGGTCGCGGAAAGCATTCTACCGTGCTAATTTGATTAAAAACATTATCTCTGAAGGTAAAACTTACGCTAAAATGGGACGGTTTGTCGGTTGTTTAAACAAAATTATCCGCAACGCATTACTGTTTGTCGAAAAGAACGAAACACGTGGAAGAAACCCCTTAATGTCCAACGTGGAGATCAAGCGCTTGGTTCGGCAAAGCAAGAAGGAGCCTTTTAAGCCGGCGACGGAACTGAAGAAGGAGCTCCAGATATCTGCAAGCGTGGAAACAGTTCGCAAACACTTAAGACAAAACAACCTTAATGTGTGCAGTCCCAGAAAAGTCCCGCTTTTGACTGTGAAGCATGTGGCAAAGCGAATCGAATATGCCAAGATACGCAAGGACTGGCCTGTGGAGAAGTGGCGCCACATTTTGTGGTCAGATGAGAGCAAAATTGTTTTTTTTTGGTGGGAAAGGCTCTCGGTCTTATGTTCGGCGTCCACCACGAACTGAATATATCATAATCCTCGCTTCATCTTTAAGACGGTAAAGCACGGGGGATCAAACATCATGGTATGGGCATGCTTTTCATACTATGGTATGCCGGGGAAGAAATGCCGTTGGTTTGGATATTTCAACAGGATAACGACCCAAAACCCACGAGCAAGAAAGCTTGAAAGTGGTTTGAGCAGAAATCGATCCGAGTAATGAAATGGCCTGCTCAGTCACCCGACTTGAATCCTATCGAAAACCTTTGGGGGGACGTGAAAAAAAAGGTTTCTGAAGCCAAACCCAATAATAACGATGAACTTTGGGGTGTGTGAGCAAAATTCCTCAAAAACTGCCAGGACATGGTGGACTCCATGCCAAGACGATGCGCAGCTGTCATTGCCCACAAAGGTCACGCAACCAAATATTAAGATTCTTTAAACATAGTTCATAATATATTATCCATTTGTTGAATTTTTTTTTTATTTTTTTATTGAGTTAGCAAACTACGAGAAACAGTGCTATTTTTGTTACCGCCTAAATGTGAAGGTTTTTTTTTTGTTTTTGTTTTACCAATTATTTTTAAAATATCCATTAGATCTGTTACTAATTTTGTTATTTCGATTGAAAATCGTTGTACTATTTAAGTCAAGTGAGTAAACTGATGAAAAAGTGCCAGAAAATACAGAAACGTTGGGACAAACACGAAATGTGCTTATGGTGCTATTATTGTTACCGCAACTGTATGCTTAGACTGCTGCAATCAGGATCTATTGACCGTTTTCGAAACATTTGCATGGGAAGAGTAGAACGCGGTATAGCTGTGAAAGATTTTATATTTTTCTAGCAAAGAATTAAATGTTTGGTACTTAAACTGCAAAATATTCTCTTTTAAGTAAATTTTCGAATCAGTTTTAATAAGGGAAATTTTGAAAGCTGATCTAACACCACAAAGATCTCAGAAAATCAACAAAATATTTTTGAAAGAATGGTCCCGTGGTCCCGTGTGACACATCGGCGGTCTCATATCTGAATGAACTTCTTGACGATCTTAACCATGTTGGGCCAATAGAAATAGCGTCTTGAAAGTTCTATTGTCTTAGAAGCTCTAGCGTCTTTATGAGCTTATGACGTGGTAGCCAAAGCTTCCACCATGCGTCATCTGCATCTTTAGTGCCAGTGGCATGCTCAGCCCTCAAAAAGGTAGAATTTCCGGTACTATATTTTGGGTACCTTTTCGGTGCTGTATATTAAAGTGATATCCCTACAGCTTGAGAGACGTGATTTAAGTTCTGTCTGGGTTATGAGCCATTTTAAAGGCGCAAGACAGCGGCGTAGCATTTCTTTTCAGTAAAAGTGACATAAAAGCGATTGGCACTTCGTCTCATGTACTGTTGGTTTGCACTAATAAGCCTCAACGCTTGTGTGACTGGCGTCACAGTGTATTGACGGGACAAAGAAAAATTTAGTATATGTGTAACACGGGAGCGGAGCGCATTTGAGTCTTTAAACAGTCGAATGCATCCTGAGCCCCATCTTTCCATTCAAATTTTTGCTTGGTCTTTAAGGTATTTTGAGGAATCTAAATTCTCCACAAATCTTGGGTGCAGGGGAGCGGCCTAGCAACAGCGAAGACGGCTGCGATGCGGCCGCGCAGTCGAAACGGAGTCTGAAGACGGAGGAGTGGGAGTTACTCAACCACACCGCGCGTGGAAGGAGGTAGTGAGACGGAACGTAAAAAGAAGGAGTCTGTGAGTGAGAGCGCGCAAGGAAGTCGGTGAAGAACAAACAGTGGAAGCGTCGGGCGGCAAGAGGCCTGCAGGATACGGAAGGACGAGCAGTGCAAGTGAAGAGTAATCCTTGGAGTGCAGGGGCAAGGACATGGCGTGTCTAAAAGGGTCAATGTAGTCCTAGTCCGAGCGTTGCCTCGCCCGTGGATGATACACCCTGCCCCATAACACCCTAAACCCGTTCCAACCGGTAGGAGGCCCTGCAATAATGGATAGCACCTCGAAATGGCGTTCGAACGAATTGGATATGACCAATAAATCTTGTATATAGTAAAGTATATAAAAACTTTATTACGTATGCGTAGAATTAGCTTGCTTGTGTGAGTACAAACAATAGACGAGAACGTGTATATGTGTGCGTGTTGGGCTAGAAGACAATTTTCGGGCCGAAATTAATTCTGATCCAAGCAACGAAATTACATATTTGTGCAGTTTTGGCCAATTTTGATAAATTAAAATAATGAAAAATTCACGCCGTCACTTATAATTTTAAAGTTTTTCAATATTCGTTTGCTAAAATCGCCCCTCGAATTAGCTACCGTTTACATATTTATATTTTCACTGCTGGTCTTAGGTTAGACGCACCTTAAATTGCATACAACTTTGCTTCATATTTATTAATCAAAGGACGATAGAATAGAAATGGATATGCAAAAAAATTTCTTATTTAATGATTCTATTAATATAATATTCTAACATTTTATTAAAGCTAGTTAAAATAAGGCGAATTTTTCTTGGTCATTAGAATAGACGCACGTTGGCTTTTTAATTTTTATAGGAAAAGTATTTTGATTCAAAATTAAATTATTATTTGGCGATACTATTTGATTTATTTGCAATAAAAAAATAATTTCAGTAATGAGTACGGCCTCTTTGTTAGTTATAACTTCATAAATCCGGTCCTTCATAGGATGATTCAAGGAATCTATGTAGTTTAAGGAAATCTCTCTCCAAGCACGTTTAATAGCTGCAGTTAACGTTTCCTTATCTTCGTATTACTTTCCTCCTTCGTAAACTTTCCGTGTTAGCCAGCCCCAAGCATTTTAAATTACGTTAACATCTGGAGAATATGGTGGTCAGGTTATGACAATTACGTTTTGACTCGAAATAAAAGACTATACTACTTGAGAATTATGAATAGGAGCATTGTCTCGCTGAAAAATCTAAGGAATTGGTCCAAAAAGAGCATTTAATTTTGGAAAAACCGCAAATCGTGATAATAATATTGAAATCCATCATTTCCAAATCCAAATTTTTAGAACTACTTAGATTTAAGTTGCCATGCTTTTCTTCCAACTCAAAATTGCGCACTTTTTAAAAATATCAAATTGGAATATAATAAAAAAATTAAATAAGTAAACTGTATCATTTACATACATTATTATTAAGTCAAATAAATATACTAAATAATTAAAGCAATCCAAAGGAAATTATTATTACCACTGTAATTTAAAACATTTATTTTCCAAAAAGAAATCATTACATTGAGAAAAAAAAAATTCATAAAAATTATGCGTTGCAGAAAATAAAAAATTTATAAATAAATAAAAATGTGAGAACTGTTTATTGCAAAAGTCATATCTTGAGGCACGAAGTGCGGACACAAGCACTCAACAATCATTGCCTTATTAATTTTTCACACGTCGCAAGCTGAATACTCTAATGACAAATATTCTAATATAAAGATTTTTTGAAATTTATTTTGTGATATTATGTACTAAGATTCGGCTATTAATGTTTCTAAGCTATATTTAAATAATAATAACGTTAAGGCAATGAAAAACAAGAATTTTTTAAGTCAAAGAACTCCTAAGATGAAGGGCATATTTTGTCAAATTGTCGGCTGTCACAGTGCGCTTAGAAATGAGCTGTTCGCTGTAGAGTTCTCCGCTCTCTCGCTCTTGAACAAAAATTCTAGAGAGCCTGGAGCCACCTCTAGAGCCACGCCAAAAAAATCGTGTGCAAAAAAATCGTATGGCGTTACGTATCTTGTTATTCTAGCGTATTTGGTTAAACCAAAGGGCATAACCACATAAAGCGGACGACCAGGGACTGTAAATGTTGTTTTATCGCGTGAGTTTGCATCAAGATTGGCTAAGATAGATAAGATAAGATACACATCTTTTAGATCAAGATTTGTTATGTATTCTGCTTTTGGTAATCTACTTATTATGCCATCGATCAACGGCATGGGGTAGACATCAGAGAACTGCAAAGGTGGCATTTTTTGCCACTCGACTCACACCCAACAATTTTGTGTGCGGGTACTTACAAACACACAGTATACGTCTGCACATGCAGACAAGACACCCCGTTGTGCGCGCACCCGAATCAATACGGTGCTCTGCGTCGCGGGCGCCGATCACACTCGGCACCCATGACGGAGGGTAGAGAAGACAAACAGTCAGAAAAAGACAAATGCCTAAAAAGGGATGAGTGACAAAAACACTTATGGGTTTACCGTTAAACACATGGGTGTTTCCAAAAATACTCGGGTGTTTCTAAAAATACTAGGGTGGTCTTGTAGATAGTCGATTCACTCGTTTTACACTCCATACGTTTACACACTATTCTTTCGGCGTGGCTCTAGACTTTGTCAAATACTTTGTAAAATATGCCATGCTAATAAACCATGCTAATAATATGACAGACACGTACAGTGGTCAAAATACATTCGTAATGCGACATATATATTATCTTATATTTTATTATATTATATATTATTAATATATATATATGTAATTTAATTATTATATTATATATATATATATATTATATTATATATTATTATATATTATATATATATTATATATATTATATTATATATTATTAACGTTATTATTATATTAATATAGATTATAGTAAAAATAATAGTAATAGTAATAATGCTAATAGCCGAATCTATGTACATAATGTCACAAAATTCATTTCAAAAATGACTTTATGTAAGAATATTTATCATTAGAGTAATCAGCTAGCGACGTGTGAAAAATTAATAAGGCAATGATTCGAAACGGGTGGCACCCATTGAGTCCATCAAAGAGCAAAGACATGAGCACGAAATTTTTCTTGGGTATTCCCTTTTACCCTTCATTTCTTATACCCGTCGCGCTTCCACCCATACAAATTTTAGGCGTACAAAAAATGACCTGACCACTCACCCAAACGGTGATTGCGCAGCAGGCCTCGGGTGGTTTTTTTACTCGTAACAATAACACCACGTTGGTAAAACACTCGAATATTTTCTGTTGCCGCAAGTAGGGTGTCAAAAAACACAGGGGTGCCTAGAGACCGAGTGTTTATCGGGTGGACGTAGAGTGCCAGTGGCGGGCTGCAGTTCTCTACTAGACATCTTGCAATGTAACCGCGATTACCTTCCTACTATCGATACACAACCTGACCTCTCCTGGTTTTCTGACCAAAACGACCGGACTAGACCATGAACTGCTCGACTTTTGAATAACTCCAATCATTCGATCAAGCTCATCATACGTAAGCTTCTCTGTTGCCGGCGAGACTACATAGTATTGCTGCTTTAAAGGCTTTGCGTCGGGTACATCAATAACATGTGAAATAATAAAGTTCGACCTAGTCCTTGTTTCAAAAATGAAGGAAATAAATTCATTGATTTCTGTAAGAGTTGCTGTTGATCAGGTGTTAGTGATCTAGGTTAAGGTTTTTGTCTTTAAATGTAGAGGTCACAAATCAAAAATTGTCCAAAAGTCTATTCCGAGGTAGAAATCTCCAGCCAACGATGGAACCATGTAGAGACGAATGGTTTACGTTTCCTCTTCCACTTCGTAGAGACTCCACCAAGAAGGTTTTGGCTCAGTTCTTACTTTGGAAGTCATTGACTTATATTGTAGACAACTAAGAAGAAGTTCAGAGGCAATACAACAATCCTATACAACTGACACGAAGCTCCAGTGTCGATTAACCCAACCACGGTTTTGTTAAATAATACCTGGGGATAACCTGGTCATGAGGGCGAACGTCATGATTAAATCCTTTTATGAAGGATAAGATTTTCAATTGTTTAATTGTCCACGGCTGAGCATAAATCTTTCCACCAAAAGCCAAAACCATTCACTAGCGATTTCCTCAAAAAGGTTACTGACATATTGGCCTGTAAATTGTCCGCCTACAGTTTGCTTTGTTAAAGCTTCCACGCGATATATGAAATCTTCTATAGACATGTCGGACTTCCTAGAGAATCTTAGTTTCCAATTAGTCATATTCAATTAAACATTCAGGACGAATGTCTACAGATGCTAAACTCACACTTAAATGGTTTCCCGCGTGACTAGACCCATGACCTGGACTTCGAGCTTCGCTAGGCACTGTAAACCAGCACTGTGGCTGATTTTTTTGTTGCTCTCTTTCAGTAATAATACTGCCTGAATCTATGTTCGGCTCGGAATTAAATCGAAGACCATCTGAAATAGCCTTACTAATATATTGGTTTCCTCGGACATGCTACTTGACAGAAGGCGTGTTTTTTCTTCATACCTTCTGAGAATTTCAGCTATAGCTGCCCTAGAGATTACTGACGTTTGGGATAAATTAGATTCAGATTTTTTGACGATGCTGACCTGCTTTCACTAATATCTTCGTGACAAACTGGGCACTGCTTTCTTGTGCCAAACTCTGGTGTTGAAGCACGCGCGTTGATAATTATGACCACAGTTTGTTGCTAATAGCTGCGCTTGATTAACAATAATTTCGCCACAGACATAACAATGCTTTCCTATTTGGATGTGACCTCGTGTATGTCAAAACAAAAAAACTACTCTTTTTAAAAATTGAATTCAACAACAACGATATGAGAGTCATGGGAGTCCTGGGGTCATTTCAGAACCGGAAAATATAAAAACCAGGCTCAAATATATTTTGATTAGTGATCATCCATGGTAATAATTATTTGGCTTGAAATGTTTTAGGAAAGGAATAGGATTAAATACACCATCGTGTAGAGAAATTTATGGACTGGGAGCAAATAATTTTTCAACTAATACAGTACTCAACATAACTTACCCCACGGAGACGAGTGTGTGATAATAATAACAAAAAGACACGGCGGCGTTATTACTATTAAAATATATAACTCCTCCATCGGGTCTAATTCAAAACGCAAGAGCTTTAAGAAATAAGATGTAAGACCGAGAAATCTATAACATAAAAGAATAACTTAGATCCATGACATAGCTTCGATTGCTAATAAAAAAAGAATGAGGTGTGGGATACTTAGGGCAACCCCATATGTTCCAACGAAAAAGGTCACATGTTTCAATTACAAATTACAAATTATAGTTACAATTTTAATAGGTATCTGTATATGTCGATCCAAAGTCTGTAGAGACTCCCCGCTACAAGAGTCTTCCTCTGTTTCCTCAACGAAACGCTTTCTGGCACGTGACATGACTATCCCTCTTTATTTCATCACCAAGAATGACCAAACCCAAGCGTTTCCCTTTCTCATTCTCTTTTATACACCACTACACAGACGCACTGTGGTGAGTTTTACCGGACTCTAGCCGTCCCATTCATGGCCATGCCAGACTTTGACAGAAACTATTTATGCCTCACTTTATGAATTCAGAAGAAATACCCAAACGAAACAATAGGCCCAGCTTTTAGCAAATATAAAGTGTACGTTATAATTTAAATTTAAAAAGGAATATACGACACGGCCTTCCTGACCTACACACGGCCCCGTGTGTTTACATTTTGTAGATAACTCAAAATACATTTTTTTATGTTTTTTTTTTTAAGAACATCAACAAACATCTTAAATCTTAAACAATTTTGATATACTGCTCTTTCTTAGAACAGTTACATTTCAAATTAATTATTCCTAGTCAATATTTCGTTTTTCTGGATCACAGTTATCATTAAACCGCCAACTCATATAGCACACAGTTATCATTAAACCGGCCAACTCACATGGCACACAGTTATCATTAAACCGGCCAACATATATGGCACACAGCTATCATTAATCAGGCCAAGTAACTTAATACTTCCGATCACTCTCAAGATCCCAACTAAACTACGACAAATCGCGAACTTGGGCACCCATATGTGCGGAGAGCCGTACTATCCGAAAATGATCTAGAAGCTTACATTTTCTTATTAATCAATTTCAAAGTCGCAGCCCTCACTGGCTCGACCTTTGTCACTTTCATTACCACAACGACAATTTTCAATGTCGCAGCCCTCACTGGCTCGACCTGGGCCATCTTTATGATCACCTTGATCATCTTCAAACTCTTTGGCAATCGCGGTCTCAGGCATTCTTCTATTTTCACATATTTATATGTGGGATTATTATTCAAAGCTTTAAGTTTGTACCGATCACCCTGTAATGTTTCAACTACCAAGAATGGACCTCTAAATTTGGCATCTAATTTGGAGAAACTACGGCCTTGATCAGCAAGTAAACAAGAAGGGACACCAAATAATGATACTAGAGATCTCACAGCCTTAATGCAACTATCTGTATCCAACTTTATTGTATGGGAAAAGTAAACAAATATAGTAAATGCATCTATCATCACAATCACGTATTCTTTTTGGAAATGTTTACCGCTAAGCTTCCCTGTTATGTCAATATGTACGGTATGCCATGGTTTATCGATCTTTGGAATCGGATACAATTCAGCTTGTATTTTGCCAGATGGTTTCGACAGCCTACAAGTGATGCCGTTGTCTACAAATTTACAAAAATATTACAACATATTCTCAAACCAATAGTACTCATACATTTTTCAAGGGTTCTTTTCCAATGGCTTCATGTACGATATTAACGGCAGACCACCTAATCGACTTTGGTATAATAGGAAGGCAAGTGGTTTTCCCGTTCTTTGAATCTTTCTTTCATGACCGCAACTCCTATGTTTTAGCCAATTCCTCAATAAGTTCGTTATTACGCAACTTAGAAACCATAGACGATACCTGTTAATCTTTTTGCTGTTCGGCTAGTAACCAATTGTCAGAGATCTCTGTCAAATTAATGTTTTTCAACTATATTGATAGGCTTTAAACTCGACTTAAGTAAGGGAAGCATTAAGTGAATTACAATCTGTCAGCACTGTAAAATGTCGTCCATGTAAATAATGGCGAAAATACTTTATAGAGTAATAAACAGCCAATGTCTCCAACTCGTACAACAACCTGCGATCGTCAAGCAATTCTAGGGTCCGCAAAAGTTTTTAGCTGCTTTCATTTCTAATCATATGATGATACCCGTTACTCAACTAGTGTGATTACGAACGAGAAATTTAATCATTTCGATAGATATTGGGGAATAAAATGAGAAACAATTCAAAAGTGTTAGCATGACCGGTTTGACGGCCTTAGGGCGTTAGAGTTGGCGTGGAAAAAAGTTTTTTAGCAAGTCGCTAGAAATTTACGCAACTAATAAAATTATGAAAAGATTTTCAAAAATGTGGGATGTGCTGTTTTGGGCGGTTTCAGGGCATAAGAGTGGGTGTGGCATAAGTACAAGACAAGTTTATTTACAAGTTTTTTAAAACTGTGAAAAAATATCGAAAAATTTTTCAAAATTGTGTGCTTGGCAGTTTTGGGCGATTTGATTGCGTTAGAGTGTTACTGTTAAGTGTTAAAGGAACTTGCCATTTGCGGTTGTTCCATTTTCCAAAATTTCAAGTTTTAATGCTTCTCAATAATGCATTCCTTTATTTTCCTTAAAATTGCCAACGAGATTTGACGGATTGTTGTGTTACTTTTGAGCAACCTCTTAGTTCGAGGAAAATAGGCAATTTTCATTTGGTCCCTAATTGTGATATATTATAGATTTGCTAAATTTTGATAAAACATATTGACATTTTCAACGTAGACAACAAACAGTTTAAATTTAGATGCAGGCCCTATTTACAAAAAACATCATTTTTCCTTCCGTGAATGAAGGAAAACTACGTAACTTTCGTTACAGATCGAATGTTCAATTTGTATGTGGGGCGACTATCTGACTGTTGTTTTCCTTTTCAGTGTTATGTGAACTTAGAATTTTCCACTTTAATAAAAATATTTTTCTTGTATTTAAATGTGTTTTTTAGATTAATGCGTGAAGAGGAATCACTTGAAAACATAAAGCAATATTATGTTAAGTGTAAAAATGAAGAAGGAAAATATAATGCGATTCAAAATATTTACGGTTGCATTAGCGTTGGCCAAGCTATAATATTTTGCCATGTAAGTATAAGTATAAACCCATGGAATACTTTCTAAATAGATCAATTTTATAAGATTGCAATAAACTTTAGACCTTCCATACATAAAAATTTATATATGTAGGTATAATAAAGTACGTTTTTGAAAACAAGTACTAACGAATATTTTCATTATCTAAGCTTATCTAAGCGTGATAATTGAGTAACGCTGAGTAACGCGGAATGTATGTTTTCAAAGGATATATCAAACAGAGTATCGGCTTTATAATTAATGGATTTTTTTTTTTTTTATATAAAACGTTTTATATAAAACGCCCTCTCTAATACAAAACGAAAAAAACCCACGCACACACTTTAAAACAATGTTAAAATTTAGTCTAATTTTATTCCCCAATATCTATCGATACCACAGAAAATTTATGAAATTTCGTGTTGGCATTTCCAGTTAAGTACCGGGTATCTGATAGTCGAGAAAGTCGACTATAGCATTCTCTTTTCGTTTATATGTATCTGAACTATTTTAATTGGTAAAAGAAAAGGAACTGTAATATTTGCCAATTATGACCCTAGAAGTTAATGGCTGTTCTACGGCAAACTTTCTGAACTTATCCTATCCACACAGGTTAAAAATAACTTTTTACTTTTGATGTTATACCCAATTCCTGCTTCTTGGGGTGCCTGTTGTACTTAGCCTTGGTGCATGTCCTGTAAATTATACCTTCGTTGGCGCGTTTTTGACATATTTGGAATATATTTATCCTCAAGGACTTATTTAACACTTTCCAGGGGCGCGGTTGTGCTCGCATGTAATAATTTTCCTCTGCTTATTAGCATCCGTGATATCTATTTTGGTAACTGGGAATTCCGTCACTAAGGCATGCTGGATGCAAGTTATCCAACCCATAAACATAGCACCCTTCCACAGTTTAAAAACAAATTTCAATTCTCAATCTCCACCGCATTTCCTTTGTCTTTGTTTTTGTCATTGCCTTTGCCAGCACTTAGCTACCCGCTAATATAAGCAACCCAAACTTAACGTAAACACAGCTTACGCTTGGAGACCAAACCACGGCCAACTTATTGCGCATCAATCAAAAACTGCATCGATCAGCATAATTGAATTTCACAATGCAGTGGAATAATTTCAGCATAAAGCTTTTACCGAAAGTTCAGAAAGTTTCCAAAGAAAAGCTTCTGGCCGAGGTTGATTGGATTAGGACATAGAATTTTAAGATCAGTCTGATTCGGGAGGATTGAAAGGACGGCTTACAAATGAACTACTAGATAAGAATAAGTGTCTTGCAATAAAGTTATAAGTTAACAAGTTTAACACCAATAAAGATATTAAAATTAAAAAAAAAAAAATTATTTTTTTTTTAAATAATTTATACCACAACAAAGTTAATTTGCATGCATGTGTGCTAGGTTACACTTAATGGCGGTCACAACATCTACGATTACAACTTCATGAATAGATCAGAACAGAGATTATTTCAAAGTGGATAATGTGTCGGTTTTTGGCACCGAAAACTATAAAATGTCGCAGTGAGGGCAGGGCTGGCTTGCTTCTTCCAGGACTGTAGACTGTAGTTTCGACCGTGTTGGTCAAAGACTGTTCACTGTGCAAATTGGCTGCGTCAGAATGGTGTTCGGGTTCCAACAAATTTACCTTTCCAGGCCTAAAAAACACTTAGGCGACGTGTTCTTCGATGAATGCTTTCCATCGTTTAATTTTAGCATTTTAATTCTGTTCGGACACAGCAAAGGTGAGATGCTTATGGTCCGTAAAAAATAATTTTTTTAATACTTCCAATTGAAAAAACTACATACCCCTAATCTTAAATCATTGTAGATCTAACTATGTGTTGCAGAGTTACAGAGAACTATAGACTTTATTATAATCTTGACTCTCTGCCGCTCTTAAAGCAATCAAATCTAACTTTTTAAATACATAATTGGATCTTACTAATATTTATATATATTCTACTTTTTAAACTTGATAAACTAGATTCGTTGAATAGTATGTAACAGTCAGAAGGAAGCGTTTTCGACTATAAAAAGTATATACATTCTTGATCTGGATAAAAAGCCGAGTCGATTTAGCCATGTCCGTCTGTCTGTATGAACATCGAGAACTCAGGAACTATAAAAGCTAGTTGAGATTCTGCATCTAGCCATGATGCCACGCCCACAAACCGTCCGAAACTGCCACGCCCACACTTTTGAACCAATTTTCGATTTTTTTTTATAATTTTATTTCCATCGATTTGCCCCTTTAGGGGCTTTGCATAATTTTATGCAGCTTCAGTATCAAGGATTTTTTTAGTTCTCCCCGCCAGCATTCGTTAACGATGGGCAAGCGGGACGACCTTCCTGTAAAAAAAAAATAAGGTCGTCGGAGTCCAGTGAGTCACTGTCGTCTTCAATCGTTTGTTTCAGGGTGGAACAAGATGTTAAAAAAATGTTACCCCTTTTGTACATTGTAATCAGCAGATAAGCTGTTTAGCTGGCAGTTTAGATACGAGCTTCGCTGACTGGTTGGCAATACCTTTATTTGTGCATGGTAGAAAGCATGGCCTCTCGTGTTTGCTTTTTAACATATCAGCATTTAGTTACTAAACCAATCTATTATAATCTATTTAATAAAAACATGTCTTATCTTTTTGTTATAGACACGAAAAACTGCTGCTTGGCTTGCAGCAAAAATGACGTCGGATGGTCATTCTGTTGCTGTTCTTACCGGGGATTTAACAGTTGTGCAAAGACTTGATGTCTTAGATCGTTTCCGTTCAGGACTTGAAAAGGTGCTTATCACTACAAATATTTTATCAAGAGGTATATGATCCAAAATTGTACGATATGTATATGTACTACTTATCTCACCGTATTTTTAGGCATTGATATTGAACAAGTTACAATTGTAGTCAATTTCGATTTGCCCGTAGACGTTGATGGAAAGGCTGACTGTGAAACTTATTTACATCGGATAGGACGGACTGGAAGGTTTGGTAAGAAAACAAAGTTAGTTTTTATACCTGTTCGTTGTAGAGTGAAAGGATATACTAGATTTTTTAAAAGGTATGTAAATGGCAAAAGAAAGCTTTTCCGACCATATAAAGTATATATATTCTTGATTAGGATCAAAAGCAGATAAATGGCGATGTCCGTATGAACGTCAAGATCTCAGGAACTATAAAAGCTAGTAGGTTGCTTGATGATATTTTTTCATATTTTATACGTGTTACTCTGTTTTCCTCACAAAAATTCACCTTTCCGTTTGCTTCACTTAGGAAAAATAATAAGAATAAGTCTTAGTTATGGCCAGTCAGCAATACTAGTATTAACGTGACGTGGACTCCACAACTAATTCTGAGCACAAAAATTTTGGAAGCATGAAACTGAAACGGAAAATTTATAAGAAAGAACTGAAGATATTAATTTGCGAGTCTTAATGACACGTTATCTTATTTATTATTATTCTTAACTAAACTGTAACGTGTAACGAAATAAATTGATGTACTTGCGGGTGCACGCTTTTGCGGGTGCACGCTTTAGAATCCGGCTCTAGCTCATGGGGTTGGGTGTGCTGGTCTTGCTTGTACAGATACCCTTTTGCTACAGACATTAATGAATAAGATGAAGAATTGAGAGTGCTTGCAACAACAGAATAGAGGAGCTAGTATACAAAATCGGAGGAAGAAAATTAATATATTCGGAAGGAGACAGTTCTAGAAGAGGAGGAAAAGCTTGAGAATTTGCGAAACACCGGTGTAATTGCTTCTCCTACCTATGACCACTTTCCTTAAGAGCATGCCGATTTCAGCATTTAAGTTTTTATAAATTAATTTTTTTGCATTCATGGGGGTGACTTATAATTAATAACAGTATTTCTAACTAATAATAAGTACATAATAAATTAAATAAGTACATAAATGAATTCAAACTAAAGTAAGTTTATGAAATATAGGGAAATGGGTTTTTGTTTTTGTCTAAATTCGAAAAATTTTTTTTTAATTATTCAAGAAAGTTATAATAAGATTGGTGCGAAGAGCACTAGTTGCTAAATATATTTTAGAGGAGGAACAAATTATTTATTTAAATTTTTCTCATAATTTAGTTTTTCAGTGTAGATATCTTCTCTATATTCTAGTTCCATGAATTATTATTCGTTTTCTTAAATCAGTTTCTTTAATCGATAAAGGGGAAAAAAACTGTAAGAGAGAGAGAGAGAGTAGGCTGTAAATTTGGTTACATTTTTTTCCCCTTTTATATTTAATTGCTTACTTCCGCAACACCAATAAATTGTTCGTCGTGTCGAATTCGAATTCAATTTTTTTCCTTTTCTTTTAACTCATATGGAAAGCAAAGTTCAAAAATAATTTTAAAAAAATTTGTAAATTTATTTACCTAGCTTTTTAGCTTCCATCATTTTTGCCGGTGTATAATTGGAAACTAATTTTTTTTTCGCTATTAAATTGATATCTCTTCGTAATTTCTCTCAGTGTATTTCTTGGGTAATTTCCCACTTAAATTTCTTTATGTAAATAAAACTCACTCAAATTTTTTAATCCTCGACGAAAGATCAATTTCCCGTCGCAGATAAGCTGAAATGAAAACGTGTGATTTTCCACGAATACTTTAAAAATGTACGAACACACAGATACTCTCACTCTAATTTCGAATCAAACGACTTTAAACATATTTTTTTCCAAATTAAACCCAAAAATTTAAACGCGCACTCTTTGAAAATGTACTCATCTTGGAAAAATAATTAGATTAGGTTGGCTTATATAATATAAAAAATATTTAATACTAAAAGAAATTCAATTTAAATAAAATACAAAAATACGAATGTGAGGTAAACTAAGCCTACTCCTCGGGTACACCACATTTTTATAACTTATTGTAAAACCATATAAAATATAAATTAAAATATAACTTCGTTTCTCTCAGTGCAGAATGGCGGTTCTGTGATTTTTAATTCTTATAGGTATGGTTAGGTCAAGCATTTTTATATATATTTTACATTTTTATATGTTCACTCCATTAGGAACTTCTCACTGTGTATTCTTGTCTCCTAACCCGGCTATTATCCCCGCGCGCTTAACCTTACTTTGGGGTTCTCTCATTCTGGCAATTAATTCAAATACAGATAGCAGGGTCTCGATTTATTGGTGGCTGCAGTCCCGCCGCGGTTGCTACTCTTCTCCGGCCACATGATGGGAAGGGCGCTCCCCTAGACGGCCTGACTCGGTTCTTTTCTCTCTTTCTGCCCGCCTAAAAAGTTAGAGCCTTCGCGTCAACTAACAGATCACTTTTCCCCCGATATTCACTATCCTGTGGCTGCACCAGTCGAAACTTGTGGTCAGGGCGATGGCGCTGCTGCGCGATGGCTGCGCCAAGCGAATATTTTTAAGATTAAATTTCTGCTCTAATACTCTAATGCTCTAAGACTCCACGACTATTTTATTAGAAAAGAAATAAAACGGAAACTCAAGCCGGGTCTAGGCTATCAGCGGAAATCACGATGAGCTGAAATTCACTCTATTTACGATAACCAAATTATCCCAAAACTTTGCAAGGGCAGCTGATAAGGGTTTCATCTCGACTAGTATATTCCCGACGCATAATACTCCATTTAATATGACCCTAAATTAGAATCCCGAAGTTAAGCTCAAGACTCCTAAAGTTCGTCTATCAGGAGCTTTTACAGTGTTCTAACATAACAGCTTCAGTCGCCACTACAAAACCCATCGGTTACTCTCAGACTTGGGTATTCATGAAGACACCCTAGGCAGAGACCTACTGAAGGCACCTTATTGCCGAATATCCTTGCCATGATATGTACCCACAACTTGTCTTTGGAGGTCTTCCAGCTCGTAATAAGAGTTGTCTATCTTCTTTTGGATTTGAGATTTCACGAAAGTAAGTCCAAACTTGACGTTATAACTTTTTTGAAAACAGCTTTGCTTGAAATTACACTGATAATCATCTTGGAGATTACATCGTTTCTCGTTCTCGTCGTGCTTAATTCGGATGTGGTCAGCAGCTTGCTCCCGCATTATCTCGATAGAATCGTGCCTGTCGAACTTCAGAGAATGATCGTCAAAAAGACGTCGACCCTGAAGTGATCATGTGCTGTCCAAATTCCATATAATAAGAACTTGTACCAATACTAGAGTGTACTGCAGATCTTAATGCACAACATATTAGGCTAAGGAATTCATCCCAATCCTTCTGGTCGAGGCGTAGATATGCCCTGATTGCAGCAATTACCGATCAGCAATTACCGACCAGTTTACTCAGAAGCGTTTGCCTGCGGCGATTGAACAGCGGTCAACTGCTCCATCAGTTCCTAGAACTTTCTAGCTCGAAATTGAGAACAGTTGTCTGACAGTATCACTTCGGGGACTCCGAAATTCATGTCTTCGTTTACACGAGACAATATATCCGGGGCAACATTTAAAGAACCCTTACGGTGTTCAATCTCAAAATTTAATCTTTGCAAAGCCAATGCCCATCGCGCTTGTCGTGAATTTAAGTCATGATTGGACATTAACCACTTATGCGACGCATGGCCAGTTATTATCTCTGAAGTTCTTAAGAGCCACTATAGCGGCCAAATATTCCTGCTCTGTGACTGTGTAATTGCGTTGAGCTTTGTTAAGTTTTTTTGATACAAATGCGATAGGACGCTCGTCGCCCTTTTCCGATAATTGCACCAACACCGCCCCTACGCCTGACTTACTGGCGTCGCACTGTTTCACAAAATCCGGACAACACAAGACCGGAGCTTTACTGAGACACTCTTTGAGTTTGCTGAACGCTTCCATTGCCTCCTTTGTTAAGCCAAACTTCCGCTTCGTAGTCATTAAGTCGGTTAATGGTACAGAAAGCGTTCCGAAGCTTGTGACGAATTTTCGGTACCATCACACAATCCCATGAAACTCCGCAGACTTTTTAAACTCTGCGTAAACGAAAAATAGGTGACCCCTTTTCAGGGTCCGTCCAATTCCTGATAATGTGTCCCAAATAGCGTACTCGTCGCTTACCAAAATGAGTTTTGGCGATATTTAACGTTAGGCCCGCGCGCTTTATGTGCAGGGCAAACTTCCTAAGTAGATTTAAATGGTCTTCAAAAGTGGAAGATACTATTAGCAGGTCATGTAGATAGATGAAAACTTAATTTCTCAAATGTGCAGGCACTACTTTGTCCAATAATCGAGACATAGGGCTTTGGCGTTACATAGCCCAAAGGCATGACTGCCTGGGACGGTAAAAGCCGTTTGGTCCCGAGATTGAGGATCCAAAGGGAACTGCCCATATGCATCCTTTAGATCCAGACTCGATATATACTCGGCTTTTGGTAAACAACTCATTATCCCGTTTATTTGGGGTTACGGATATACATCCTTCTCTGTATAACTATTCCTTGCGACAGTCAAGGCAAATTCTCACTTTACCTGGCTTACCTAATCCTTCCTGACTAAATAAGGGAAAACAATTGCTCACATTCGCTAACTTAGCTTTGTCACCTTCGGATAATTCGTGCTGATCCACCACAGCTTGATGGTTGCAATATTTCAGCTATTTTTAAGAAAGCGGGGAGAAGGTCATATAATTTGTAAAACTGTATTCCCAAAAAGAGGTCCTGTTTAAGTGATGGTACGGCATAAAACTTCAAAAACTTCTTGACACCGCTGTATTCCAAGTCCATCTTTAGAAGTCCTATTATTCGTTGGGAACTACCGTCTGCGGTCGCAGCTTCTCCTCTTAACGACTTGAAATTCTCACATTCTTTTGCACCTTTTACCAACTCTCCTCCAACACAACTAATCGACGCGCCTGAATCCAACAATCCATAAACCGGGCCATTCAATAAACAAATCGGTAAGAACGGTCGGGGTGACTTTACACATTTTAACGTTATTCCAAAACAATTTCAATCGACCAGAACTGCGAGATTTCCGTTTAAGAATTTCTGGGGATTCTTTAAGCTTTGGAATGCAGACATCCCGTAACTCAGGAATTTTGCTGTGAAGCAGAGAATAAGCAGGTTTAATTGGTTCATCTGGGAGGGATAGAAAGTCACTGCTATTGGTGTTCTCTTGTGACCGGTCATGGTTTATTGATTTCAAGAGGCATTCAAAGTTTTCGGTTTGACTGACAACTTCGACATGCCGACCTTGAAGTTTTTTGAACACTTGCTGCAACTTGGTTTATAGGTGTCTGCTGCACTACACCCATAACCAAAAACTCGTCTTTCGGATAGGCATTCTTGGTAGCGGTGTCCTTCGGCTCGTCAATTCCAACATACTAGAGAAAAAGCTTCTACGTCGTTCTCACTTACGAATGTTGACCTCACCACATCTTAAACCTCTTGACAGACCTCGGATATTTTACGTTTAAACGGAGAATCTTTCGTATAGCCACTACATCTTTTGACGTCAGCCAGGAATGCCTCGCGTCCCTTTCAAATTTTTCTCAACTCCGATACCGTTCTTAGATCGATATTCTGAATTTCGTGGCGAATCTCGGGACGAAGGTTACTTCTCAACACTCGGACAAGTTTGTTGGCTGTCCAAGGCTGCTCCACTCTAACGCCTACTATTTGCTTTGTGGACGTGGCATTAGAGTGGGTGTGCCAAACTTTTCTTTGCAAATCGGAAGAAATTTACAAAACTAATCAAAACATATCAAAACATTTTCAAAAGTGAAGGCATTGCAGTTTTGGGCTGTTGGTGGACGTTAGAGTTGGCGTGGCAACATGCGCTGTGGCTATGGCTCTGAAAGCTGCGTTCTCAATTTCAACTCTCCCGCTTTTATAGTTCCTGAGACCGAGGCGTTCATACGGACGGATGGACGGACCGACAGACATGGAACGTTCGACACGACTATTGATTCTGATCAAGAATATTTATACTTTATATGGTCTGAAATGCTTCTTACTGCCTGTTACAAGGAATCTAGTGTACTATATAAAAATAAAATGGAAACTAAAAAGAACTCACATAAGTTGAAATGATATTTTATAAATATTTCAAAAATAGGTGTTACCTACCTTCAAAATACAAATGAAATATTATATATTATGTTATGTTTTCCCATTACCTTTCATATTTAATTTTTGTTTCATACTTAAAATTTGTTTCAGGAAAGTCTGGAATCGCCATAAATCTTATAACAGATGAGAAGACCATGAAAGTGTGTTCCGATATCGAAAAACATTTCAACAAAAAAATTGAAGTTTTAAATACCGACAGTGCCGATGATATAGAAAAAATTGGTACATAGATTTTAAGCTCCTAAACGAGAATTCTTTTGATAATAAAAAATAACTCAAAGTTGTGTAAAACTACTAATTGGTTTGGAAAATTGGTTTGGAGTGGTATTTGGTAAATATAATATGTGAGAAAATTCGTTGAGCAAAATATTTTTAAGCAAAACAGGAGGTCGAAGACGGGAAAACATGTGTTAAAAGTGAAATTAAGTTATAAATGACAAGAGTTGATTCTGATAACTAAAATATTTAATTCACGAAAATACGCGGTAGTCAACTGCCCGTTACTCTGATGTTGGCTGGAAAAGAGAAACAGAAATCTAAGCGAGGGGTATAGCCATCAGAAATCGAATGCTTTAGCATAAAATAAGTATACCGTTCTTTTTTAGAGGATTAAAGTTAAATTAGTATTTATTTATGGGACAAATGTAAAATATTGATAACAGACAAAATTTTGCTCCGTAGGCGTCAATAGAATCAATATAGACGGACAGGGCCAATCAAGTCAGTAAGTGATCCTCATCAAGAATTAATATGTATTTACGTATGTATTGTAACAAATTGATTTTTGTTAGTCTGCTCTGAAGATTTTGTGTGTTTGTCCTACAAAATTCATGTTAAAGATGATCATTCGGTTACCAATAACAACACTTTGCAGTTCTCGTTTCAATGATCATTATTAATCTGGAATAACACCTGGGAGTGATTTGTTCATTGCGATAATCTTCTCCGCTTGCGTGATGATGTGTTCTTGTTGTCTTCCTCACACAATTCGAACGAGCGATGAAAACCGGTATATTCCAAACTTTACCCGCATCCCATGGGTGTATCTAAATTCGTGAAGCGAGAAATCACAGACTTATTGCAAAAAGGCATTACTAGAACTTTTAGGTCGACTTACAACAACCCAACATGGGTTGGTCACCTGGTAACGAGGTCAAGACGCACGCACACACAGCGGGAGCAACCAGGCCACGGCGAACAACTGGAGCACATAGCGGGTGATAACTGTGCGGATCCCTTGATGCAAAAATCCCCTGCAGATCAAATAATTGAGAATTGTGCGAAAAAAAAAGAAAAATAAGGGAAAAATGTAACCCATTGTATTGGCTAAAGTTACACGCGCTTGCTTTTAATTAGTTTAATAGCACTGCTATTAATCATGCGATAGCTTTGCAATACCATGTCTATCGAGCTAACAAACAAAACAGGAATCGTTCATAAGTGGGCTTTGCGGTTGCGAAACGCACTGTCTTCGGCACCATGAAGAACAACTCCGCTTGGCGGAGGGCATAATTCATATGCGACACGCACACGGCGATGGATCACTCCAATTTATGCATCGAACGACCAGGAAAACGAATCCAAACCTCGAGTTGGACCTGGACTTTGTCTTGGTGGACCTGCCAAAAGGAGTGGGAGATGGATGATGGGGCCATCATGATGGCCATAAAGGCCATGACGATCTGGGAAAATAAATATGAATAAACGTTTAAAGGCCATGACGACCTGGAAAATGATTATGAATAAGCGTTTGGTTATAGACTTTAGAAAACTTAACAAAAAATTTCGGTAAAGCCAACAACTTAACAACGCTAGATTTAAAGTCCGGCTATCACCAGATATATTTGGACGAGCAGACCTCGAGAAGACCTCATTTTCAATAAATGGCGCGAAGTATGAATTTTGTCGATTACTGTTCGGTTTGAAGAACGCGAGATGCATCTTGCAAAGAGCTATCGACGACGTCCTACGAGAACAAATTGGAAAATCATGCTACGTCTACGTAGATGACGACATTATTTTTTCCGAAGATGAGGAAGACCATGTTAGGCACATAGATTGGGTTTTAAAAAGCCTATGTGATGACAACATGAAGGTGTCCAACGAAAAAACAGACGAAAAAAACAGACCAACGGCGATGCAAAAACCGACAAAGAAAAAGTAAAATCCATTACATAGTACCCAGAAACAAAAAAACTGTATGAGCTTAGATCAATTTTGGGTCTGGCCAGTTACTATCGATGTTTCGTTAATGAATTTGCGGCAATCGCGAGGCCTTTGACAAGCTTGATGAAAGGAGAAAATGGCTCCGTCAGCAAACACATGTCTTTAGGAAAGTTACAGCCCTATCTGTACGGTATTCACGATATCAACATCTATACAGACCACCAGCCTTTAACATTCGCGGTGTCCGATCGCAATCCTAATCCGAAGATAAATGATGGAAAGCGTACATAGACGAAATCATGTGGCCGATACTCTCTACAGGTAAAACTATTTTAACTATTAACTATTCACAGCGAACTTTCACTGACCTACCTCAAGCTCCCCACTTGTAATTTACTTAAAGTTACAACGCCTTGGTCTCACTCTACGTTTGGATTGCAGGTTCGCCCTCACAACGCTCATCACCCTAGCAGTGGTAAATGCACGGATCACTGACGCCAAATATATACCACTCGTAGACGGATATGTACTTGTGCTTGAAAAACGTGACTACTTGAGGCACATGAGCAACCTCTCTGAATTCACTAGTATGGTAGATGAGACAGAAAAATTGTCCGAGTCCTTTCCGAATCGCATATGCACAAATTACTTCATGTTAATACAGATCATTTGATAACCTTGTTGTCCGTCCTTAAAATTCACCATAGAATTGCAAGAATCTTAGATTTCTTCGTGACAGCACAAGTGGTGATGAGGATGACAGAAGCTCAATTAGTGGACTAAAATTCCAGGCAGAAACAGATAAACAAATTAACCGTCACCATTAATAGAATTATTAAAGCCCGAAAGAACGACTTGGTTTACACCCCATATTTGTATGAGGATCTACTAACGAGAAATTGAATGCTGACAACAGAAATACAAAATTTAATTTTCACTAGCATTGACGAAAGCTTACATAGTAAATCCAAAAACCATCACTCACTCACACTCACTCCAACAAATCACTCATTAAACAAGACACTCCAATAGTTAGTTTATTAGAAGCCGCTAGAATTAAAATCCTCCAATCCGATGAAATAATAAATTATTTACTAATAGCTTATCCTAGAGTCAAAGCCAGGTGTAAGAAGGTCTCTGTCTACCCGGTATCACACTATCAAGTAATCGTACGGCTAAATGAGGACACGTTGGCAGAATGTGAAGAAGATACCTTTGCGGTCACGATATCTTCTGCAGGCGCTCTCGTCGCGAAACCTGTGCTCGTTCACGGCGCAATATTATACTCAACCCAACCACCTGAGGGCAATTATGCCCGTAGATGACGGCGTCGTTATTATCAACGAGGTGACAGCCCGAGTCAGCACAGAGGTCGGCCCAGAGGTGCTCGTCAAAGGAACGCACCTGGTAATCTTTGAACGTTCAGCCACCATCAATGAAACGGAGTTCGTAAATCTGCGAAAAACGTTGGACAAGCAGTCTGGCATAGTACGATCACCACTACTGAACATTGTCGGCCATGACCCGATGCTGAACATATTCTTGCTACACCGCATGAACAACAACAATCTGCGCGTCATCCAAGGTTTTAAGGACGAGGTTGACGCCGCGGGCTCCTCCAAACTTTGGTTCGTGGCTCGAGTGATCCTGAACATCGGTCTAATTGGTTTCGTGGTGGTTCGGGCACCGCATTAATGGTTTGAATGCCAGGTGTTTATTGTTGCGTGCGTTCGAGGTTTGTGCAACTCGGATGAAGTTGCAGCTCTAGTGCTTCTCGTATGGAGTCACTGTATCAGTGGTGGTGTAGGTTTTGTTGGGTCTCGTTCAGGAACGTAAGTGCCGCTCAATCGTCTCTCGATGTCCCTCCAGTCCACCGTGCCCTTGAAGTCGTTGAGCAATATCAGCCCGTCGCCTTTGTCCTCTATTGCTGGTATGTGTTCTGCATTGACACCTTGATTGCTTTCTATTTAAAGTTCTGGTTTTTACTAAATTACTAATGAATTTATATCTACATATTTTAAGACCATTGGAACCTTTGCAGAAGCCATTAATTCCGTACATTTCGTCTTTCTTTAATTGGTAAATTTTATTATTATTCAAATTAAATTATTATTTATTTATTATTATAAGTTTTCTTTACTGATCATGTTTTGAAATATAATAAATAAGGAATTACCTGATTCAATATGGAGATTTTAATGACATACAATTTGTAGTTCCGTTGTGTAAAACGAGAACGTCTTAAAGTTTTAATATTTATTCGACCGACAAGGCAGAAATCGGCATATTTTTTTCAAGTAGGCTACTGATCTCATTCAATTTAAGCTCGCTCAGCAGAAACGCATTCACAACGCTATCTCTTCTTTCACGAGCTTTCACGAGCAAACCTATGGCCAACTCATCTGTCAAAGTCGAATCCTTTTAAATTGAATTTTGTGTTCTCGTGGTTACGTTAGTTAGCATGTTCATTCTACGTTCTACTTGTCTATTGATGTGGGCACAGTAATTATCCTGAAAGCAATCATGATCTAATGTTACTTTTATGTACTAATTTCCCTGATTCTGTTAATATTGTATAGTAGTTCCTTAACTATTTCCTTCCTAAATCTACTTGATAGCTTAGAACCTAATCTTGTATTAACCCTAACGAAAATTTCCTGCCTTTTGATATAGGTCTTTATGGACTTTCTTGTTTGGTTGTGGTATTTAATGTCAGTTTCCTGTTTTTTCTTAAGTCGGTCTATATTGTCCAGTCTAGCTTGTTCGTATTTTTTGGAGCTCCGGTAGCTATCCTGCCGAAGAACAACTCTAGAGGTCGTTTTTTGTGACAGAATGGACAGCGTAGTTATATTCATAGATGGCTCTATCGAGAAGTTCCTCGAAGCCCCTATGTGTTCCATCTCGTTTCAAACATCTCATTATTTCAGAGAGCGTGGAGTGAAATCTTTCTATCTGTCCATTTACTGTACTCTTATACGGAGGTGCTTTATAGAGATTTGATAAAGGCTGAGTTGAGGGACTTTTCATTGTCCATTACTATTAATTTGGGCACTCCATAATAAAACACGATATCTCTTAAGGCTTTCCTAATGTCTTCTACTGCTTTGGATTTGATAACTCTTCCCATGGCCAGTTTGGAAAATTTATCTATCGCCGTGAGCACCAGATGTCGTTCTGTCGAGTAGATGTCAATATGAATAATTTGGGTATTCTGGCAAGGGAGTTTCTCTTATTTCTGGATGCGTGGGATGTCTGTCATATTTAGCAGTCTTACACACCAAACACTGACTTACGATAGCCGAAACTTTTTTACTCATTTTAGGAAAGTATACTCTTTCTGACAAGTGATCTTTATTTTCCACAGCATTTCTGTGTGCTCTGTTATGTGTCCTAATTATTTCTTCCTCTTGTTCGGCTTCGTTAACAAGGTCTTTGACTTTGGTTTGACAGAATCTAATCTTGAAACCCTGAAAATGGATGGGGTAGAGAATTTGTATTTTCCCCATTACATCCTCAGATGTGAAAATTTTTTTATTTTCTCTGCCTGGTTTATAGAAAATTTCGTAGTCATATTCCTCAAGGTATGCATTCCATCTTTTAATCCTCGCATTCCCATTCCAACTACTGAGAGACTGGGTCAAAGGCTGATGGTCAGTAAAGATTTTCACCTTTGCTTTAGCGTAAAGGTAAATTTTTACCTTTTTTAGAGCCCAGATAATGGCTAACATTTCCTTCTCATTCGTGGCATAATTTTCTTCCGCCTTCGAGTGTGTTCTCGATAAAAATGAGATGGGTCTGTTCTCTTAAGAAAGAACAGCGCCAACTGCATTTTTGGAAGCATCCGTTGTTAGGTGAAATTCTTTTTTAAAGTCCGGGTAGTGGAGTATTACGTCTAGAGAAACCAAAGGCTTATTTGCTTCGCTATTAAGGGAGACGGATTTTTTTGACGATAATGTCTTGGTTATTCAACCATCCTCCCCTCTCAAAAGCAAGCTAAATGGTTTTGCTAACTTAGCGTAGTTAGGAATAAATCTCCTGTAATATCCGGATAATCCCAAGAATGATCTCAGTTCTTTGAGTGTTCTTGGAATTGGAAAGTCTGAGATTGCCTGTACCTCAGTTGGGCTGGTTGCAATGCCCTTGTCGGACCCGATGAAGCCTAGGAACTCCACTTTTCTCTTCATGAACTCGCATTTATCCAACTGACATTTCATTTTGGCTTGCTGAAGAGTTCTGAAAATAATGTAAAGGTTCTGGTAGTGTGTTTCATCACCTTTACTAAAGATGATGATGTCGTCAATATAAATAAAACATATCTTACCGATATGTTCGTGAAGGATATGCGTGCTGGAAAATTGACGGTGCATTTTTCAGACCGAATGGGAGTCGTGTAAACTCGTATTTTCCATTATTGATGGAGAAGGCGGTCTTTTCAATATCAGATTCTTTTAAAAGAAAGAGCACTGAGAAAATCTTGTTGTCTCCCAATTGGGCCAACACTTCATTAATGTCAGGGATAGGGTATCTGTCCGCTACCGTTACCATGTTTAGTTTCCGGTAGTCAATTACCACCCTGTATTTTTTCTTGCCAGAGGAGTCGAGTTTTTTTGGTACAATCCAGTCTGGTGAATTGTAAGGTTACCTTGAGGGTCGAATGTTTCTATCGTGTAAAAGTTCTGAAATTTGTTTGTGTACCTCGTCTTTAAGAGACATTGGGTACTGATAGAATTTTGAGTACACTGGCGTATCCGATATACTTCGGATTGCTTCCCTTACACTTGTTTTTTTTTTTTTTAATCTCTAATTCTATTTATTATGGTTTCAAAAGGAATCGTTCAGTAATTCCTCTGAACTTAACCTAATGTGTGATAAAGATAAATGAGACCAAGTGGTATCTTAATTATAAATTACAAAAGAAAATGTAATATGTTATGTTATCCTCCGGGTAAGGAGATCGCTGGGGTGTACCCTCTTCAGTCTTCGGAGGGAGATGGGATCAGCTAGGATAGTTGCTAGTTGGTTCGGGTGGGCCATAAGCCTGTCGGCATAACGGCTGCTGTGGAAATTAATCTGATCCCCAAGAAGGGTAATTTTCAGATCTCTTTCGATGACTATGTTCGTCACGTACCAGGGGAGCCCAGATGCGTGACGTGCAGCTCTCGACTGGACCACACGGAGCCTATTAAGCTGGGATTTGGCGGCAGTTCCCCACACCTGGATGGCATAACTCCACGTTGGAGCGAGAATGGCTTTGATTAAAAGAGCCTTAGAGCTCATTTGGAGTTTGCTGGAGTGGAAGAGCCAGTCGAGCTTATTTAGCTTCGCCAGTGACTTAGATTTGACCGACGTGATGTGGGCCCCCCAGGTCAGTCTCCGATCTAGATGAACTCCTAGGTAGCAGTGCGATCTAGCATTGGTGATAGGGCTTCCATTGAAGGTCAGATCTGTGCAGGTTCCGGGTCGCAGGGAAAAAGTTACACAGGCTGACTTTGAGGAGTTAATGGCCACATTCCATTTGGCAGTCCATTTTTGGATTGCGTGCAGCCATTCCTGGACTGCGTTGGAGGCAGTTAGCAGTGAAGGATGAGACGCCAGCATGGCAGTGTCATCGGCGTAAGTGGCCAGGAGCAGCTGAGCCGGGGGGACTTCGGCGTTGTTTGCGGGAGATGGCATGTCAGCAGTGTACAGGGTGTATAGGAAGGGCCCAAGAACACTTCCCTGTGGAACTCCTGCATGAATCTCCTCCAGGCTGGATCGAGCATCACGCACTGCAACGTCGAACGTCCGATTAGAGATGAACGATCTCAGGATGGCATAGTAGGGAGCAGGAAGGAGAGCTTTCATCTTGTATAGAAGGCCCTCATGCCACACCTTGTCAAACGCTTGCTTCACGTCTAGAAAGACGCCGACCGTGTAGAGTTTGTGCTCGAAGCCATGCGTCACCTGGTTTACCAGTCGATGTATTTGTTCAGGACAGCCGTGGGACTTCCTGAAACCAAATTGGTGTGGAGGTATGTGGTTCACTACTTGCGGCAGTTCCATCAGGCGGGCTAAGAGTATTCTCTCAAAAATCTTAGAGAATGTTGATAGCAGGCTGATTGGGCGATATGCATCGATCTGCGTTGGCGGCTTTCCGGCTTTAGGTATCATGATGATACGTGCTCGCTTCCATTGCCTTGGAAAGTGCCCTAGCCTTAGCATGGCATTAAAAATTTTTACTAAGGCTAGGACTCCTTTGCGTGGCAGAGACTTCGCAGCACGGTTGTCGATGCTATCGTAACCAGGGGTTTTCTTGACGTGTAGCGCCTTCAGCTGCATCATGACTTCCTGCGGAGTGGTATGCCTAATGGGGCGAGCCGGTACAGTCGGAGCGTCCAGAAAATTATTGATTTCTACGCGGTTTGAGTCGTCTGTTAGGTTGAAGGGCAAGAAGGTGGAGGTCAGGTGCAAAGCAAATGCCCTCGCTTTTTCATCGTCCGTCTTGAGCCAGAGACCACTTTGACTCAGGATGGAATTTCAATCTTCCATCGGCTGCCTCTTGATATTTCTTGTGAGCCTCCATAACGAGAAGTTGCTGTTGTTATCTGGGCCAATACCCTCAAGCAGGGTATCCAGATTATCTCGTCGGGTCCTGGCTAGCAAACGATGCAGTCTGTTTGTGGTACTAGAGTATAGCTGCTTGATGCTCGGATCTCCTGTGGCGATATACCGTCTCCTGAGGCGCCTTTTGTGGGAGAGCAGCTCCCTAGCCTCCAAGCTCAAGATGGGAGCCCTCCTTGCGGTCGTGTGACGAGCTTCATGTGGGGGAGGTGTGGCCCTCCGTGCTGCTTCCGCGATTGTAGCTACGAGGTAATCTACATAAGCTTCCAGACTACTGCATGTGTCAATGGGGATGTTGAGATCAACTGTGGCCTCGATGTGCTCCTTGAAGGCCACAGTATTTGCAGTAGGTGACAGCATTTTAGTGACACCTTTGAAAAGCTGAGCGTCTTCATCCAGCACAAACAGCAGGGGGAGATGGTCAGACGACAGTTCTGTCAGGGTTTGCACGTTGATTTCTTGCTGTCTGAATCCTTTGGAGATCCCGAAATCAATGGCACTTGGAGTGACACTTGTTCGAAAGGGATAGCAAGTAGCTTCTCCAGTTGCAACAATGTCGATACCTTTGCCCGCCAGAGCGGAGAGCAGCACCCTGCCTCTAGTGCACATCCTGTAGTTTCCCCACCATCTGTGCTTTGCGTTCCAATCACCTGCCGCTAGGAACTTTGTGCCAAATTGAGAGATGATAAGCTCAACGTCAGCCTCCGTCCACCTGAGGTTAGGAGGGCAGTATACTGAGGCAATGTTAAAAGTACCCCTGCTTGCCGTCAGCTGGATAACTGCTGCCTGGATGTGATTTTCCGACAGGGTGGAGAAGAGTTGATGGGAGATGAGTGATCTAATAAGGATCGCCGCACCTCCGCGACGGCTTTCATCCGGGTGGTTGGCAGTGTGGAGGGTAAAGCCTGGAACTCTGAAAGTGGACCGGGAAACGAAGTGGGTTTCCGACAGCAGGAGGATGTCGATTTCGTGAAGCTCGATGAAGGCGAGGATCTCATTGGTCTTCGAGGAGGCCCCATTGGCATTCCAAGCTGCTATCTTAAGAGGACCCATTTAGAGCAGCAGGAGGGAAGGTGCGATTTTGCATGAGCAGTTGCATTAGTGTTTCAACTAGTGACATCATCCTGTCAAGCCTAGAAAACAGTTGTTCCAGCTTAGATTGGGGTCTGCGAAGAGACCTGGATACGAATCAATTATTTTATTTAATTTCTTTCTCTGTTCTACCTCTAAGTGTTTTATTCTCGGACTAATTGTGCTAACAGCCTCGAACTGTTTTTCTTTGAGAACGACTCTTTTCCCGTTTTCCAGTGTTATGGTTAGGTTCTTCAAAACAATTTTCGCTCCCATTCCCTTCATTGTGTCTTTGCCAAGTATGGCGTCAAAAGTCTTCAGCGATGGTAATAAAAAAAATTTTATTTCGAAATCGAAAAGGTTTGCTCTTTTGTAATGCGATATTTTTACATCACCGCCTGGAGTTTCAGCTATGTAAGGCTTGTTATTTGGTATAGCGTATAGCACCAAATTGATCTGGATGTAATTTTTGTTAGAGCCTGTGTCAATCAACACCATTAAAACCTTTTCACTCCCCACTCTACATTCGAAGTATGATAGTGAGGAGTCTTTTACTCTAAAAAATGCAACACGTGGTCTCGTTGTTCGTTGTCCAAATTGTCTATTTGCCCATCACAGTATTCAGTTAGGGTGCCGTTTATATCGTTCTGGGTTTTATAATCTTGCATCGACCGTTGATAGCCTGCTATGCTTGAACTAAACCCAGTTACTTCAATACTTGGCTGTCTCATGTTCATTGCTTGGATGTTGTAGTCCCTTTGTCGTTTGTTTATGGCCGAGTGTGGTCTATTCATATAATTAACTATTCATATAATTACTGTACACTGCTGTCCAAGTACATTGGTTCTGGTTTTGGTGTTTTGGTCGCAAAGGGACGGGGTGGGGCATTATATTGTTGGCATTGCTGTTGATAGTTTTGTCGGGGTGGGGTGAACGGTGCATTACCGAAGTTAGACACATGTTGCCTTGGCGCCGGGAATGGCTGGCCTAAATATTGTGGAGGTCTCCTCATGGGATTTCGTGGGGGGACCGGTGGAGGCTGTCGATAGCCAAAGGCATTCGACGTCTGAAAATTGCGGAATGCCGGTATGGGTTTTTCGTTTCCTCTGAAACTCGACTGTTGACCTCTATTTGCCGCAAGGTTTGACCTGAAAGTTTGATTTTCAAATTTAAGGCAATAATGTAAATCTGAGGGGAGATCAGCTGGCTCTTTTATTGCCAAAAGGCGAGGTAATTCTCCTCGAAGGCCTCTAATAAAAGTATCCAGAGCTTTTTCTCTGTACATTTTTGTAACAAAGTGCTCGGATTCTCGGCTCATTTGCATGCAGCCGACCTTATTTAGAATAAGAGAAAGATTTTTGTAGACGTCCTGGTGGAAGTCTTCCACATTTGGTATTCCAAGGTAGTTATGTCCCGTTTATCTGCGTAATGCAGAGTGAGACATCTCGACATGGCCTTCCAGTCCAGCGGAATGCTATAGGACTCGAGTGCCACATCAGCACTTCCATAATATTTTGGAGTACTCACAAATGCGGTATAAGTCTCCATGATTCTATCAACGCTCCTTTTCCAAGACCCAAATTCTGCTGGATTTCCAGAGAATTCCCTGATCGATTTTACGATATCAGGCACCCTGTCAAAGTCCACTAAATTATTTCTGTATTCGGGCTCTACGACCTGATCGCTCACGTCAGTAAAGTCAAGAGTGTCGTTATGCATTTGTTTTATCAGTCCAGATAAAACTTGGGCCACCGTTTGGCCAATTAATGCTCTCAACTGTTCGACACTCATGTCTACGCGATGCTGTTCAGGCAGGTCGGGTCTTTCTCAGGGTACCGGTCTCTCATTTGAACTTATAACCGATGGTCTTATTATATTATTAGGGTTTGCCATGTTGGCTTTTAATTCGGACAACACCTGCACAAAACAAGCCTAAACCTAAACCAATTTTAACTTAACAAAAGTTGTGGGCAGAAAATATGGAATGCGTCTGTATGTGTTTGCTTATTTCTCTCTCGTTTTTTTTTTTCAATTTTGCATGCAATAAAATTTAGCTCGCCGCGGTTATTTTGCTTTGAGAACAGTGTACCTGAAAAGGAAACAGTATATAGGGAAATTTTTCATTAAGAAGATCTCTAGGAACTAGGTTTAAAAATTTAGTATAAATAATAATATAATAATAATAATATAATAATTATAATATAATAATTATAATATAATACTAATAATATAATAATAATAATATAATAATATTAATATAAAATTAAATAATAATATACTTTATTTTTTTGTTATACTTATGTTTTATTATGGGTGGATGCCTGAATTTTAAATTGCTGATGTTTTTCCAGTGTACTTTTCCAGGTTCTTGTCGTATCTCTGCCTCCTCTTCGGTGTCTGCGCTTTGGTTCGCGCAGCCGTTCTCCGCCGTTCGTCGTCTTTACTTCTGCCGTTACTTTAGCCGTTACTTTTCCGTTTACTTTTCTGTTTTTGCTTTACGTGTGTCGTCACTTCGTCGTTTCACCGTTTTGGATTGCACTGTTAACTGTTATCCGTGTTGCTCTTCTGTAGCTCCGTTAGTTCTCGACGTTCTACTTTCACTTTTCCTTCTTCTTTTCGACGAAATTGCTGTTCTTCGTTTTGCGTTTAATTAACATAAAATTGTTGTGGTCACTCCTCCTGGCTGGGTGAAGTTATCCTTTTTGCCTGGGCTACTGGGGAATCCACGTCAGCACTCCAAGAAGGTTTCTGAAAGAAAATATGATCCACCAATGGACAATTCTATTGCCGATGAGTATTTTCCTCTTCCGGAAAATCTGTTTTTTTTTTTCAAACAGTTTTATTTAATAGCCTACCGTGAATTTTGTTTGTTAATTACTCACTGGAGTTTCTTCGGCACAATTTAACCAACGAATATTTTTTTTAGCTAGATTTTGATTTTGCTCCGCGACTTAGAATTTTTGTCTTTCGTTCGCGTCTATTCGCTGGTCCCTGTTCGGGCGCCAGTTAATAATTACAGTTAATTGATTTTATTTTGAAGATCGCAAGCGACCGTTTATTGTAATTTATCATTTGAAACTAAAACTAGCATACAAAATGTTTCCCTAAGTCCCTAGCAATCAAGTTAAGTCGTCGGCAGCGTCGCAGCGGGCGTCGGCAGCGGGGATGGCAGGGGAGACTATGCAGACCTCTGGTCAGCATTTTGGGCACTTGTGTTCACCCAGAACAATTTAGAACCACCAGATGTGAGAGAATCGATTGCAGGGAAATAACTTATATGCTATATATGGTCGGAAACGCTTCCTTCTGCCTGTTACACCGAATCTAGTATACCCTTTTACTCTTCGAGTACCGGGTATTTAAATGGAAAAAAATGAAAATAAAATGGAAACAAAAACAATAGAGAATGCTATAGTCGAGTTCCCCGACTATCAGATACCCGTTACTCAGCTAGAGTGAATGCGAAAGCGAAATTTCATCATTTTTTCTGGGACTTCGATAGATAATGCGGAATAAAATGAGAAAGAATTTAAAAATTGTTCAAATGTGTGGGCGTGGCCGGTTTGGCGGCTTTAGGGCGTTAGAGTGGGCGTGGCTAAAAGCTTTTTGGAAATCGATAGATATTTACACAACTAATAAAATTATGGCAATTTTTGTTGTTTTTAGAGCGTTAGAGTGGACGTGGTAAACAATTTTTTGACAAATCGATAGAAATTAACAAGACTAATAAAAAGATAAGCATATGAACCAATTTTTCAACAGTGTGGGTGTGGCGGGCTTGTGCGGTTTGTGGGCGTTAGAGTGGTCGTGGAAACATGGCTCAACAAACTTGCTCTGCGTCTTTGTCTCTAGAAACTGTATGCTGAATCCCAACCTTCTAGCTTTTATAGTTCCTGAGATTTTGACGTTCATACTGACGTATATACTTTATATGGATTCTTTATATGGTTACTAAGTGACTTGGACAAATTGATTGACGACGGTCGTGTTTTCGATACGCTCGTGTTTTCGATACGCTCGTGTTCAGACTGCGAAGAACTAAGTTTTCCTTGTGTTCCTGATAATTTGTGGATTGAATCGACGGAAGGAGGAGCCACCAGCGCGAGTACCTTGAGCGCCAGCAGTGCCTCGAAGAAGTCCAGAGGGGCAGGCGTAGAAGCCACCTGGCCTCTAAAAGCTCGGCGCCAACACATGCAGACGCTTTGGGGAATTTGGTGCCAAGAGGCTTGCCAAGAGGATTGCCCTGGCGGAAACCGACTCCCTCCATGATGCCCCAGTACCCGCTGCCCCCGCTACTCGCCGTCCCTGCAGAGACCCTGGAAGCCAGGCCTCGCCGCCCCCGCCGCGAGGAGATGCTCATCATGGGACATTGCTGCTGGAGGCACGCCCACGATTCTGGCTGAGATTGTAGCTGGAGCTTAAGGATCCGGACGAGGATCAGGAGAAGGAGGATGACGAGGATCTGGATTGATGCCGCCACCAAACACTGCTGTCCAAGGAGCATCTCCCGCTTTCACACCTACCGCCACCACCGGGCTAGGAAGCCCGTTGAGACCTGGTCTGCGGTAGTGATATGCGACGACCCGAGCATATCTGGGAAGAAGATTACTGAGCGGGTCCTCAAGGAAGTCGCCCGTGAGCTCGTTGTACGTGTACACGAGGTGCGCGAGTTAATGCGCGGTGGAGCCGTCATCCGCACACCATCGGTAAGCGAGATAAAGAAGGTCGTCGCGAACAAGAAGTTTGCCGAACAAGAGCCAACGACCCAAAGCCCAGGTGCTCGGCGTCGACACTGGAATTCTGACGGAGGAGTTTATGGAGGTATTGTACGCACACAATTTCAAGGAGGAGTTCTCCCCAGCCGCTTTCAGGAAGGCAGTGCACCTGGAGACTAATCCGTGGTCAATCACGGATGGCGAAAGAGCTAATCTGACGCTTGAAGTTGACGAAAAGGCGCTGAACGTCCTTGAGCAGACCGGACGGGTCTATATCAAGAGGTTCAGTTACCGTTGCCGGTCGCTCGTCCACACCTATTCTTGCCATAGGTGCCTTGAGTTTGCTCACAAAGTTTCCCAGTGCAGGGTCAAGGAGACCATTTGTCGCCAGCGTGGACAAGCTGGCCACACAGCACCTAGATGCAAGAATCCGGTGGACTGCCGGAACTGTCGTTTTAAGGGATTCCCTTCGAGGCATTCAATGCTGTCGGACACGTGAACGCTAGACATTAATGTTAAGCTTCCTTCAGGAAAATTGTGGCCGTGGCCGAACTCCTACCATAGAGCTCGGAGTCCGCTTGCGCGACTGAGACCACTTGTTCGCGTTGGTGCAAGAGCCTTATGTGGATCTCGGTGGACGAATCACGGGAGTCCCATCCGGGATGTGTGTGTTTTCGGACAGGCTTGAAATGTCTGCCGTCCTCGTGGACAGCACGTATTCCATCTGCATGCCGATAGAGCCGCTTGTCACTGAGATTGGAGTAGGCGTGAGCGTTTCTGGAAGTTATGGCTTAATCCATAGGATCCGTGTACTGCCAATTTAACAGCGAACTCGAACAGTACCTCGGGTACTTGTATGCTGTGTTGCTGCTAGCCAACCGTACGCCTGTCATCCTTGGTCTTTACGCGTGGTTAAGTAAACTCATGTGGCTTAGTAAACTCCCTGAGCGTGCTCAGGGATCAGCTAACTACCTACGGGGTGAGCTGCTGTCTGACTGAATTCAAGGATGTCGAGCTGGAGTGCTTAGTATGCCGTGTGACGCGTTCACATTCGAGACACTCGCCAACGATGCAGCGTCTACGTGGGCTACGTACAATTGAAGAGTGGATGAATGGAATCTTAGTGATCAAAATAATATCAATGTTGTGGTTACGCGAGACCCAGCAAACACAGTTGAGAACTTTGCTCATGTGCCATCCTAGAACTTCTCCGCTGCACGCTGAATGGCTTCGAAACTCCCGGACGAATTCGCCGACACGCCGTTAAATGCACTCTGTGTGCGATCAAGTGCTTAGACGCAGATGACCCAAGACCACAAGGAAGATAGTTTGGTGGACTTCCGAAGCTTATTCTGAAGGTCAAAGAGGATAACTGAAGGCGCTTCGTTGCAGAAAAAAAGGTCTATCAATGGGGGCAAGTCTTTAGGATTTTCCGTTGCCGCAAAAGGACAACTGAACTCGGTTGTCTTCCCTTAGGTAGCAGGTAGCACGTAACCTGGCACGACTGCGCGGGTGTTCTTCTCCGGAACTTTTTTTCAGTCTCGGAGTTTCGGCACGCACTGTTATTCCTGATGAGATTAAACCGCCGCTCTGTGGTCTAGAATTCGATTTTTTGGCATAAAGTCTAAAGACTTGATACTTTATACATTTTGTTATTAAATCACAAATAGTTTGCACACAAAATTTGGTCTGTGCGACCACGCCCTCTCTTGCCTCCCATATTAACTACTGGTATGACTCAGGAGTCAACGAAATTTCATTAATTTTTTTTTTAAATAAAAATGTGTATATTGTTGTTTTAAAAATAATCGCTTCCTCTTCTTCTTCTAGTTCTACATTATAAATGTTCGAATCTGAACTCGAATCAGAATCAGAATGTGAATCCAATATTTTGTCTGATGGATAAGGTTTAAAATTAGACTGTACTTCCAAAAGACTTATTACTGCCTTCGGAAGTGTTTTTTTTCTATTTTTTCTCTTTATTTCTTTTAAACAATTTGTTGATAATAGTGGGTCCGAGGAATCAATAGCTCTGTGGAAAATATCACTCATCGTATTGATCCGACTATTTTTCCTTGCATGTGATAGTCGGTCCCTTTGTAAAGTTTATTCCGGGCTTCACTCGCATTTTCGCCTAGGCATCCAAGTGGAACCAACGTCGAATTATTGATTTGAAATCCGTGGACTAGTACTTTATGGATCGTTGGTGACATAGGAACCAACACCGAATTATTGATTTGAAATCCGTGGACTAGGACTTTATGGATCGTTGGTGACATAGGATAACATGGATACATGCATATATAATTGAAAAGTTATATCGCAAAAAGAACGAAATTTGTCGGAATTTATAAAATAGTTCGACGATATTGCTATTAAAATAGTGTGAAACTTTTCCAAAAGATTTTCGTTGAAGCTGGTTATTGACGAGAATTTGGTACTTGCGAAAGCTCTTCTTGCCGTATTACCATCATTGCTATTGTCGCTGCCATTCTGCTTCGGCATGCTTACTGAAAGGCCCATTTCTCTCCACATTTCCTCCTGGATATATTTTTTTCGAGTACTCATTTGAACCTTGTCCTCTCCTTTTATATGCCACTTTTTTATCTCAGCTCTGTATGATACGTTTAAAACAAATTCAAAACAACGGATCAATTGAAATAAATCGGTCTAGTTGTCTGTTACACTCGGGCAGTTTTCTTTTAATAAATATTTCAAAATTTACTATTTTTTGTCAACCTCTTCTGTCTTTTTCGATTGCAGATTATTGTTGTTGATTGCGGAATAAACGTAAACTGAAACATAACTTATTTGCCTATTGTTACGCCTCCAAATGTCCAGGACGTCGCTATGTCTGAACTCGAACTTGCCTATACAAAATCAAATTTTTAAGAAAACGAGCAAAAATGGGCAAAAAATATTACTTTACCGTCAAAGACAATAGTTAAAGGTACAAACTGACGTTTTTTACTTTTGTCAGAAATGGTCAGATAATTAGTTACACTGCACGAAACACAGGGGACACGTTAGAATTATCTGTTTAAATACACATAAATTGGACGTTACACAAGACAAAAACAGTACAACTACACATATATTACCTACATACGTTAAAAACATCATACCTTGACATATTTTCCATATTTTACTATAATTTATGGATGCGTATTAACGATCGTACCACGTCCAAAAGTAATCAAATAATTTGGCGGGAATTGCATTCTCTCAATCAGCTGTTTAACACTTCACCTTTAAAAGCTCATAAAACAATTTAGTGAAGCTTTCGGTCAATTTTGTTTTTTGTTTTTATTTATATGATCAATTTTCTATTAGAAAATAATTGCTAAAGGACGATATATTGACATAAAAATTTAGACTTTATGCCAATAAAAACGAATTCTGGACCATAGTGCAGTGCAGTGGAACACCAGATGATCCTTACTGCCACATGCGTACGCACATACCACGCAACTCCGGCGCCGTAGTGTGCTATGTGAAAAAATAATAACGAAATTCAACTTGACCTAGAGCGAACTTAGTTTTTCTTTTTAATGTGTTAATTAGGGTCTAATACTTGGTTGGATTGCCTTTGTTAGCCTTACACCTACGCGGTATTGAGTCCACCAGGTCCTGGGAACTTTTGGGGGCAACTTTTGCCCATCCTGCACAACTTGCCAAAGCTGAGACTTCGACGTCGGGGAGTTCTTCGACACATATCGTTTAACGTCCCTCCGCAGGTTTTCAATAGGGAGATTTTGCTGGCCACGGCATTACCTGTATTTTATTTTAGGTAAATTTTTTTAATGGCATCGGATACCATTTTGGCAGAACATTAAGGATTTTTTCAGCTTAAGAATTAACCTTTTTCTCCTGTGAGCAGTGCTGTCCCACTCTACCCACTAAAATATATATTTTTTTAATTTATTGCCTTTTAAATAAACTAAATTCACTTATCAGAAAATATTGATCATTTCGGGACTTTGCGTTGGACAAAACCAGACATTGCTATTCTAATGAACAGCCCAAAAGTTGTGAATTTGCTCAAGAGAGTTTCTTTTTTTTTTCTATCTAAACATTCCATTTACATAAATAAGTGGAATAAAAAGTAGATCCCGAAAAGAGGCATGGAAAAATTCCGTTGTATTTCTTAGTTTCTGTTGCACTGCTATTTCATTGAACACAGCATTGTCGGTTGCGAAGTAGTGTCCGTAAGCACGATCTTAATAGAAGAGTAAGCGGGATGCGTACAGTGTGTATCTAGCAATGTATATACAATTAATGTGCTAACGTATAAGATAGTGTGACTGTGTGTTGTATTAGTTAGTGTGGCTACTTGTTACATTTTATAGTTCCTTGATCCTTGTGTCCATACGGACAGCCAGACATGATCAGACCGACTCAGCTAGTGATGACTATCTAGGATACGGTCGTAAGCTGATAATTCTGGGCATTAGACTATGGCTTTCCTATATTAAGTTCATACAATAGAATGCTTATGTATTTAAACATGAAACATTATTTTTTAAAACTCCTAAATTTATTTTCAGGTTATAAATGCTAAAACTTTACTAAATGATTTGAAAATTCGTTCCGTTGTTCAAAAAATTGTTCTACAAATGAACTGTAAACTCGGAGGCTCATTATGGACGGTTAAAATTCCATTTAAAAATGTGATGATTTGCGGAATAGACTCATATCATGACCCATCTAATCGGGGAAATTCTGTTGCAGGTAAGGATATTTAATCTTTCAATATCAATGTAACATATCTTCATAGAATTATTTATTGATTGCTATGTAACACGCGAAAAACCGATCCGATAAAATTAAACTGTTGGCACGTCTTCTTGTACCCGGACAAAGCTTTTAGGCGGTTCGTTAAAAGGAAACTAAAAGCTAACAATGTCATTGCATTAATTTTCAACTTGCACACAAACACCCCTTTGCTGTTTAATTAACTCCATATCCCTAGCTGAGAGTATTTAATAGTCGTGGCTGGCAACTGTAGCGCTCCCTCATATTTTTCATCAGTATCTCACTCTTTCTGGTTAATTCAATGTCGTAGAATTACAAATTGTTCTTTACCAGCTGATGCGAATCGTTTTGGATAGTGGATTTAAGAAATGAGATCGCTATAGTCCAGCGCTCAGCTAAAACAGGTGTAATTTTTTTTAAGCATTAATACATCGATCCAGAATCCGTGGAATCCTTGGAATACACTTTATAGTATTATCGATTGTCGGATGCGGTTCTAATTGCTGACGATTTTGTTGTGGGCTGTCAAGTCGAATTAGCATGCATTTTTAAAATAGTTTCGAAAGGCATGAAAGTACCGTCATTGGTCTGCACGATAAAGGAACATCGTGATTCCTCACCGGGCTTTGGAAGTATTATGATGGTAGATTTCTTCCATCGTTGTGGAATCCAATAAAATTAAGTGATTCAAGCTGGATGATGTAGTGAATTGGACGAGATTATCGTCTGGTTGTAGTCGTCTCACTTCAAAACAAAACTTAGCTGCAATTCACTGGGCAATACCACATTTTCGACCGATAGATTTGAAATATATGAAACTCATTTTACAATTAAAACAGTTCACAAGTTCAAAGTTTACCCATATGAGGCTAGAACTAGAAGAACACGACAAAGTATCAAAAAGGAAAAGACAATTTCGACGCAGATGCCGTGTCCAGGATAACAATATCGGAACTCAAAAACATACAAATTGAAGTCTTGAAAGTCATGTCACGACCAGGCAACAAAGTAAACAGAAAAATTCCTGTGTAGGATAAAGAATAAAGAATTATAAGATAATGGAGCAAAAAGTTCATAAGGAAAGACTAATGAAATGGACTGCAAAAAAAAAAAATTAACAAAAAAAAAAACATTTTTTATTCATTTAAATAATATCAACCAAAACATTGTAACACTTTGTTTCAATTCGAATATAAACGCTGTTCTTCAGTTCAAGTGTTATATATATGCTCCTCGATTTTTCGTATGGTGTCCAGTTATACCCACATATATGATTATATAAGTATGTCCAAAAAAACATATACACTGCGCGTTTCTTCTTATGTTCTGTATTTTGCCATTGCACGAAAATCGATCAATGTTATTGTTTTTGGTCACTGATATTCCCTCTCTAGTTGAGGATAAAAATGAGGTCCTGAGAAGAACCGTTAATTGAAAGGTAGTAATTTGAAAGGTAGGACATACAAATATTTTATGCTGTTAAATTGAAAAGTTTGGTTCAATTTTGCGAAAATATGGGAAGAGGAACGCTGCTATCCTGCAGGAAAAATCAGAAATCATAGCTTGCTATGAATGCGGGCTGTCTTTTAATAAAATTATAGAAAAAACCGGCAGACATCGCAAAACTATAGCAAATTTTATTAAAAATAAGTAAACTTATGGAAAAAACTATAAAGGTGGCAATAACATCGTCTTTAACGGGGCAGATCGAAGGTCCATACGTCGAACACCTTACAATTCTTAAGATTCCTCTGCCAAAACTCGAAAAAAAGTGGTGAAAACCCGAGAAAATCGTTGATTCGAATGGTGATTAAGAAAGCCAAACATTTAAAACACAAAAAACTGAAAAAAAACAACATAAGTTCGAAAAAAAGCACGACAGAGTTTTGCTCGAGCTTATATGACCTGGTGTAAGGAGTGGCATTATGTCGTATTTTCAGATGAGAAGAAATTTAGAGGAACCAGACGGCTATAGTCATTACTATCATGATTTGCGTAAAGAGGAGCTCATTTTAGATCGCTTACACAGTCGGGTTGGAGGTGTCACAGTATGGGGCGCAGTATCCTATTATGGCCCCTGTGAATTGCAGTTTTTAACACATAAATGAACGCGAAAGATTATAATTGTGTATTAAAACCTACTTTAAAAACGTTTTTGGAAATCTATAATGGCATTTTCAGCACGACAATGCCCCAATCCACACTGCACGTCCGTTAAAATCATGGATTCAAAGCGAAAATGTAAAAATTCTGGAATGGCCACCATACTCCCAGGACCTTAATACAATAAAAAACTCGAGGCATTCGCGACGCTGGACCTGGCTTTATTAAGCCAAGGAACCGGCACACGTTCAGGCTTGCCGGACTGGGCTCTGTGATGGACCTCAACTCATGCGATGCTGGTGACAGCAACCCATGGGGAAGTGCCTACAAGGTGGTGGTCAATGACGCAAGTACGAGGACTCCCGTGCTCCTTGACCCAGCGATGCTCCGCAGTGTAGCGGAAAATCTGTTTCCTTTCATGGATCGGTTATGGCCCGCCGACCCAGCCACAGAGGACCATGTCGAAGCTGACGCCACGGTCAGAAGCGAGGCGATCCTGGAGTTGGCTAAGCTACTGAAGGTCGGCATTCCGATCAGTGCATTTCGGCTAGCTCTACCTCCACGTGCCTCACTGAAGGCGTCTTTCCAAGTTGCTAGAAGATACAAAAACCAGGGAAGCCACCCGAGGAGCCTTCATGGTTCCGACCGATATGCCCCATCGATGGAACTGGCAAGCTCCTGGAGAAATTGGTGAGCGTTCGGCTAGAGAGGGCGTATCCTTAGCGCCTTCAGAACAGTGTCCAAAGAGGCAGCACTGGTGATCGCTGGAATAATCGCCCAGGAGAACAAAGTGGTCTTCAAGCAAACTCACTGTAGAGGAGGTTGTAGAGGAGAAGAGGTTCTCCAGTGCAAAGCGCAACGCACCCTGGAGTCGTGGTAGGTGGAGCAGGTGGAGCACCGGGCTAAAGGGTCGCTGGACGCAGCAGCTGATTCCCAACCTTGAGCCGTGGATAGAACGGAAGCATAGCGAAATAATGTTACATTGAACGCATCTGATAAGTGGGCACGGCTACTTTCGCAGCTACCAGAAGCGCTTTGGACACGAGGAGGCGGGTGAATGCCCATGGTGGGGAAGTGGACGGTGGCGAAACCCCAGAGAATGCTTGCCCAACAGATAGACGTCAATGCAAATTCAAGTTTTGCAACTGAAAACATTTTCGCCGTCGAGAGATCGAAATGAATTTATATACATACATTTAAAAAATTGAAAGAGCTCCGTTCGTTCGTTACACATTTGTTGTGCTTGTGGTTGGAATACTTGTGTTTGCGTGCTTGAGGCGCTTTTGAGGTCTGTGGAGGTCTGTTGTATACACGTTTTTAACCCCTTAAAGCCGGCCAGCCGCGGGCGTTTCTCATTCACCTCTCCATTTGGCCCAGAAGCCCCTGTGGACATGTGTGAACATTTACAACCGCGTATATGATATATATATATATTACCTACATACGTTAAAAACATCATACCTTGTCGTTTAATTTTCATATTTTACTATAATTTATGGATGCGTATTAACGATCGTACCACGTCCAAAAGTATGCAAATAATTTGGCGGGAATTGCATTCTCTCAATCCGCTGTTTAACACTTCACCTTTAAAAGCTAATAAAACGATTTAGTGAAGCTTTTGGTCAATTTTGTTTTTGGTTTTTATTTATATGATCAATTTTCTATTAGAAAATAATTGCTAAAGGACGATATATTGACATAAAAATTTAGACTTTATGTCAAAAAAAACGAATTCTGGACCATAGGGCGCCGCTTGAATCCTCTGAGGTAGATGCTTGTGTCGCAAGGTTGAAGCGCAGAAACGGCCTCGTGTAGTGGCACTAATCAAAGGTCCAGATAGGGACAGGAGTGATCCTGCTTCTTACCGCGGTATCTGTCTATTGCCAGTTTTCGGCAAAGTGCTAGAGGGGATCATGGTGAACCGACGGACGTTCTATCCGATAGAAACATATGGCAATTTGGATTTCGAGAAGGACACTGCGTTGAGGAGCACTGTTGCTGCCAGCCCGGCACAATATATGCTCGGAATCTTCGTGGACTTCAAAGAAGCCTTCGATGGGGATGACGTGATGAGACTCTGGCTGCCGAGAAGCCAGCTTGTGGGCTTCTTTAGTCAGCAGGTATGTGAAGTGACTCTTCCGGTAACACGAGGTTGCCCTCAGGGATCCATCAGTGGTCCATTTATGTGGAACCTTATGATGGACTCACTTCTCCAGCGTCTGGAGCCACTGTGTGGTTTCAGAGCGTTTGCAGAGGACTTTTTGCTTTTCGTTGAGGGTCGTACCAGAATCAAACTGGAGTCGAAAGGCGAACAGCTCATGTCCCTTGTCGAAGCATGGGTAGCTGAGGTCGGCGTTGCCGTCTCCACCAGCAAGACGGCGATCATATGGGCATTTTGCCCATAGTAGGCACCCTACGGTACGGTTTGCAGAAGCATGCCTGCCGTATGTTGATAAATACCGTACCTTGGAGTTAGAGTTGGCGAGCGTTTGAATGTTCTTCCGCATATCAAGTCGCTCCGTGATCGGCTGACTGGAATTGTGCAGGCATTGGCACGCGTGCTGCGCCAGGCGGACCATATACCATATACCAGACTCATGGTGCCATGTGCCTTGTTTGGTGCATTGGTCTGATATGATGGACCCAGCTCTGCCATGAGGCATATGGTGTCCTGCGAGAGACGAATCCTGCTTGGATGTCTACCAGTATGCCGTACAGTGTCCACTGCGGCATTGCAGGTGCTTTCTGGCGCTCTCCCACTCGACTTAGCTGCCAGATACGCGCCGTTCAGAGTAAAGCTTCGACGGAACTACCCATTGAAGACGTCAGACTGGCTGTATGATGAGGACCTGTCAGGTCTGAGCTGGACTCACAAGATGACGAGATTGGACGAATGCTTACTTAGCGCATGGCAGCGCTGATGGGACAACCCTGCGGAACACGGCCGTGTGACTTATCGGTTCCTATCAGAAGTAAGATTCGTTTTCAGCGAGCGAGACTTCGGTTTTTCACTACGCGCCGGATTCTTGCTGACGGGCCACGGATCGTGGAACTCATTCCTGCATAATAGAGGTCTGAGCAACACGTCCGGCTGCCTATGCGTTGCGCATTGTGAAGACTGGGAACACGTGATATGCGATTACCCCCTATATGCGGATCTGCGAGACCTCAATGGGCTCGGAATAAGACGCATAAATGGCGTTTGGGATGGTCGGTGGTTCAGCGCTTAATTTGAACACACAGCGTAATATGCGCATTTCCTGCATATATTTTGATTGGAACACGCAACATTAAATAAGTAAAGAGAGATCTGTTACAGTATACTCTTTTAATCTACGAGTAACGGGTATAAAACTTGTCCGCAGGCGTTTTCTCCTTGTGGCTCATTGGTGATGCAGATAAAAGCGCAAAGAATTGCTTCCGCAAATAGGCACTTCTGACTCATTCGATAATTGTGGTTGTCCTCCCCGAACTTTTTGATTTGCTCCAAGATACGTTTACTCAAACAGTAAGGATAGGCTCCGGATTTCGTGCTTTCCGGTGATGTTTTTGGCAGGTGTTGAATATCGATTAAGTTGAATATCGAATATCTTTTGTTTGTTAACTTTATACCAACGATCTGGCAACATTGTATTCTCGCATGCTTCGCTTCATATTCTTATGTACATGTATGTATGTATGTACAAAGACACTAGAATAACAAGATACGTAACGGCCACACATTGGTTTGGCACTATGCAGCCACTTTTTTTGTGACGTCCAAAATTGCTCTCTGTCCGCTCGCTTACGATGAAAGCGTAGGAAATCTAAAAATAGATAGGACGTTGTATTAGCGCGTAAAATTAAGAAAATACACTAACACTATTCACTATTCACTATTTATCGCAATTCCTATTTGCGCTAATATTTCCTTTCTTTACTATTGCAACAAAACGACTTTAGTTGAATATAAACTCGATTATATGCGAAAAGATCAAAAAATCGAGGAGCTCTGCGTATAGTCAACTTTAAGCAAACGGGCTAAGAGAAATTAAAAGGAAAAACAAAAAAATTAGCGCGCTTAAAAATATCAAATTGGAATAGACCAAAAAAAAAGAAATTAATCTGAAAAACAACTGAATCTTATGCGCATTTTAATATTGAAAATGGATCATTTACATGCATCATATTAAGTCATATGACCTAATAAAAATTCTAAATAATCAAATCAAATAATAGTGTAATTTAAAACATAAATTTTCCAAAAGGAAGTCATTACATTGAGAAAAAAAATATTTCATGAAAATTATACGTAGTAGAAAATAAACAACAATCATTGCCTTATTAATTTTTCACACGTCCCGAGCTTAATACTCTAATTATATATATTCTAATATAAAGTCATTTTTGAAATTTTTTTGTGATAAGCTATTTTTAAATCAATCGTCTATTAGCTTTCAAAGCGAACGGTCGTGTTTTTTTTTGCTCCCCGTTTTATGTTGTGTTTGTCAAACCAGCCATGGTTTTTAAATAATTTTCTTTAATTATCATATATTTAAACATAATTATTAAAGATCCGTTCGCTTCGCGAGTGATTCTTTTGTGATTTGTGCAGTAGTTTAAACAAATATACAAAGTAGTTTGCATTTTTCGTCTCTTTGTTTTGTTTACTATCCCTTTTTGTGCGTTGTTCGCAGTGGTGTTTGGTGTTGTTTTTTGCATGCACATAAACTGCACTTTTGGCTCTCACTCTCTCTCTCTCTCTTTCGCTCTCCCACACAAAGAGGTGGCTTGAAAGAACTGATCAACAGTTTTGGCGTAGCTAGAGATAGTTTTCGTCGAGCTGATGATCTTCTTTCCGCGCTTAATTCACAGTTTAATGGCCTTAAGCTATTAGATGAATCTCCAATGCGCAAAAAAGCCGCTGGTGGTAGGCTGCCTACTCCACAACTGATCAGCTGTCAATCGCAGCAAATCCACATATGCTGCTAAGATCGGCAGCTAAAAAAGATTCGGAGCAATCCGATCAATCCGCTGTGGATGGACCCCACCCTGTGATTGCTAAAAATTCCGAATTGTCTGCACTGGTTTCTCAACCAGTGATTTCACCTGTCTCGATTAGTTTACCACCACAAGGGAACATTGAGTCCGGACTTCCGGCACAAGTTGGCGCTTCAGAAATACAATCTGCAGGGCCAAAACCCCTCTCGGTGGTTCCACTAAAGAAACAAATTTTTGTTTCTCAGCTTTCCCCTGATCAAACGTCGTCGGATGTATTGTCTTATATACAAGACAAAACAAAAGCCGATAATATAAAAGTGGAAAATTTTAACTTCTCTTACGCTAGGGACATATCATATTTCAAGATAACTGTCCCAAATGAGCTCTTTTCGACCATATGTTCGGGTGATTTTTGGCCGGATAGTATAGTGGTAAAAGAGTTTGAAGCTAAGATAAAAAAAAAAAAAGTTCCCTCACGTGGCCAGACCACTGCACCATCCGCCTCTTCATCTTCTCCCTCTTCTTCAAAAAACTAAAAACGAATCTTACTATTTCCTATCAAAATGCTAGAGGCTTGCGTAGCAAACTAACGAAATTGTATTGTGATAGCCTTTCCTTTGCATCCCATATAATAGTGTTCACAGAGACTTGGTTAAAGCCGGAGATACTTAACTCCGAAGTCTTCCCAGGTATGTACACTATATATAGGTTTGACCGTCCCTCCAGACGGGGAGGTGGAGTCTTAATTGCGGTTAGATCTACCCTCGTGTCGGAGGAGTTACTTTTGGAAGATTCCCGTAACTCGGAATTCGTATGTGTAAAGCTGTCTTTTTCCGACAGATCAGTTTATATTATGTGCCTATATTCCGCCATCTTCTGAATTCCCAGAATATCAGAATCATCTGTCCGCTATCCAGTCCATCTTGAATAAACTTTCTGACAGGGACCAATTGGTAGTTCTAGGTGATTTTAATATACCTGGCACAATGTTGTCCCCAGAAAAACAATCGAATATCCTTCTCCCTTTAGCACAACATGACTTTAGTGACGGCTTGCTCGACTTATCGCTGTCGCAAGTTAATTATATTCCAAATTCTCTTGGTCGACTTTTGGATCTATGTTTTGTAACAAGTCCTGAAAGTGTGTTTCTGTCCAGGGTAGTACCTCTTACTCAACCTGAAGATCAATATCATCCTACTTTCGAGGTGGAAATCGACTTAGGTGCGGTATTAAAAGTAAATTCAGAGAAGTCAACAAAGCGAATTCCCTGTTTTCGCAAGGCAAATTTTCGGAGGCTAATTGGTCCGATCTTTACTCCTGCAACATAATGGCGGATGCGATTAATATGTTTTATACCGCAATTAAATCATTTTTTGACTCTTGTGTTCCGATGTACTATCCGTCAATCTCTAAACCTCCTTGGTTTAATAAGGAGTTGACACACCTAAGAAATGTAAAGTCCAGACTATATATGAAATTTAAAAATACCGGCTCTCAGTCCATCCTTTGTAAATATTTAAGCGCTCGGTTAAACTTTACCGTGCTTAATGCTCAGTGCTACAAAAATTATTTAAACCGTTGTAAGTTCCAGTTTGCACAGAATCCAAAACAGTTTTATAATTGCGTTAGCACTAAGCGAAAAACAAGTTCTTACCCTTCCTCGCTATTTTTTGAAAACACTACGGTTACATCGTTTTGTTTTTGTTTTTTTTAAACAACATATTCAACTTTACCTCATTCCGAACAGCCATACTCTTATGCGGTATCTAAGTCGAATCTAATATTTTGCCCCACTATAAACGAAAGCTCATGCTTAACGATTTTCAGCGTGTTAAACCGGTCTATTCGCCAGGTCCCGATGGAATCCCTGGCTGTGTGCTCAGATTCTGTGCGGAAGCCTTGTGCAAGCCTCTACTGAAACTGTTTACCTTATCTTTGGAATCTTCACAATTCCCTCATATATATTTTTTTTTTTTTTTTTAATTCGTTTATTGAATCCTTATGATAAACTATATACAATACAACATAATAACATTGAGGAGGGCAAATCCAGGACTCCCCGCGGTATGGCCGTGAAGCATTGCTTCGCGAGGACGATCAGGATTTGCTCACTCGTGGACCCTCCTGGCTCTCTCGGCTCTTCTGAGCTCGGTGGTTATCGCTGCGGCGAAGCTGTTGACCGCTTGCCATTCCGCCTCCCCCTGCAGCATGAATGGGACTAGGTTGTCCGCATTCAGTCTGCCGCCAAGTACGGTTTCCAGAGAGCTCCGTTCCCTAGCGTATTTAACGCACGAGAAGAGAACGTGCTCAGCTGTTTCGCTCCGACCACCTCCGCACCATGGACAGTCATCCGCATCCTCGTGTCCAAAGCGCATCAGGTAGCTGCGAAAGCAACCGTGCCCGCTGATCAGCTGCGTTAGGTGGAACGTAATATCGCCGTGCTTCCGCTCTAGCCACGGCTTGAGGTTGGGTATCAGCTGCTGCGTCCAGCGACCCTTGGGCTCGTTGGTCCACCTGTGCTGCCATGTCTCCAGGGTGTGCTGCCTTGCTTCAGCTCGTATTGCCTTCTTGGCGCCGGGGGAGAGTCTTCGACCGTGGGTTTGGTTGAAGACCACTTCGTTTTCCTTCGCTAACAGGTCCAGAGGCGGTATCCCTGCGATCACCAATGCCGCCGCGTTGGACACTGTTCTGAAGGCGCAGCAGACACGTAAGGCCGAAAGTCTGTGGGTAGCATTTAGGCCCTGGGCGTAGCTTTCGGTACCAAGCGCTTTTGCCCACACCGGGGCGGCATATAGCATGGTCGCTCGGGTGACGCTCGTCAGCAGCCTTCTGCTCGCCTGTTTTGGGCCTCGGGAGTTCAACATTATGTTTGAAAGCGCCCGATTTTCTCCTGCTGCTTTAGAGTTAGCGTACATGACTCCCAGGTACTTGATTGCCCGAGAGGAGGACACCTTGGTACAGCCTACTTCGACAGTGGCCGTCTCCACCGCTTTCCTTGAGCTAATCAGGACAGCCTCGGTCTTCTCCGGCGCCAGCTCTAGCCCCATTGAACTGAGCCAATGTTCGATGGCCCTGATGTTTTGGTTGCAGCTTTCTTCGGCCTTGCCGGGATACTTGTCGACAACGAGCAAGGTCACGTCGTCCGCGAAGCCTACGATCTCGCTCCTCCCGACCAGCGGTAGACGAAGTATCCCGTCGTACATGGTGTTCCACAGAAGCGGGCCGAGGACCGAGCCTTGCGGGACTCCACCGGTGACCTGGTGCCTGAAGACGCCTTCCGACGACTCGCACAGTAAGACCCGATCAGAAAAATAGCTTTGTATGATCCTGACTAGGTAGGCTGGGACGCTGAAGCCAATTAGTGCTTCTAGGATCCGGTCCCATCTCGCTGTGTTGAAGGCGTTCCTGATGTCTAGTGTGACCATGAGGCAGTACTCTTTGCTACCCCCCTTCCATCTGGTGCCCTCGATTGCTTGGGCCGCTACTTCGACCACTCTGTTGACAACGTCCACGGTGGACCGCGTTCTCCTGAAGCCAAACTGGGACCGTGACAGGTCACCCGCGTCCGCGATAGCCCTCTCTAGCCGAATGCACACCAGTATCTCCAGGAGCTTGCCAGTTCCATCGATGAGGAATATTGGCCGGAACGATGAAGGCTCCTCGGGTGGTTTCCCTGGTTTTGGGAGGAGAAGCAGCTTTTGGATTTTCCAGCAACTCGGGAAAACTCCTTCCTCCAGGCACTTGGTGAGTGCCTTCGCAAACGAGTCTGGCTGGAGGTGGAGAGCAAGCCGAAGCGCCCTGTTCGGGATGCCGTCGGGTCCGGGGGCCTTGCCGTCCTTCAGCAGTTTTGCCAGCTCCAGGATCTCGTCACTGCTGACCGTGGCGTCGGAATCGACGTGGTCCCCTGTGGCTGGGTCGGCTGGGCGTAACCCATCACAGGGAACAGGTGTTCCGCTACACTGCGGAGCATCGCTGGGTCCAGTAGCTTAGGAGTCCTAGTGTACGCCTTCTTGACCACCACCTTGTAGGCACTTCCCCATGGGTCGCTGTCGGCAGAATCGCATAGGTCGAGGAAGAATTTGCGCTTGCTCTCCCTTATGGCTATCTTAAGCGTTTTTCTGCGGGCTCTGTACTAGGATTGGCGTTCGGCAAAGGACTCCGCACCTCTCGCGCGTTGGTAGCGACGTCTGGCGGAGAGGCACTCACGACGAGCCGACTCTATCTCCTGGTTCCACCAGTAGACAGGGGCTCTTTGTCGGCTATGCGACCTGCTCGATTGCATGCTGGCGTCGCACGCGGCCTTCAACCGCCTCATCAGCTCCACTGCCGTCAGCTCGGCTCCTTGTCTGCTCGCCATGGGTAGGAACTGCTCTCCAGAGAGTCCGTCTTGTATTTAATCCTGGCCTGGGCTGGTGTCTGGGCTTGGGACGAGGGTGGGCTTCCCAGGTCGCAGATGATGGCCAGGTGGTCGCTGCCAGTGTAGTCCTCGCTGAGTCTCCACCTCGCTAGCCTGTACGACGAGCCGCTAGTGAAGGTGAGGTCCACCACAGAGCCCAGTCCGGCGCGCCTGAACGTGTGCCGGTTTCCATGGTTAAGAAGAGCCAGGTCCAACGTCGCGAATGCCTCCAGCACCATCCTGCCTCTCGCATTGGTGGTTGAGCTGCCCCAGCTCTCTGACCATGCGTTGAAGTCGCCCGCTATTAGGACCTGGGTGCGGCCTCTAGCATCCGCTGCCAGTCTGTCCAGTGCCCGGCTGAATGCGATTAGGGTCAGGCTGGGAGCTAGGTATACGCTGTACACCCACCATCTGCCTACTCTGGCCCTGACAAATCCGATGTCCGAAAGAACATCGGTTATTTGCTGGGTTTCTCTGCTGCACCTCCAGATCGCTGCTTTCTTGGTGCGGTCGAAAGCCCAGTCTGGGCTAGCCGCCGTTCGGTAGGGCTCGCTAAGTAGCGCGAGCTCCACTCTGCGTTCACGCACCGTCTGCACTAGCAGGTCTTGGGCTGCCGTGCAGTGATTCAGGTTTAGCTGAATCAGCCGCATCATTGCAATGCCTTTGGTGCTCCTTTACCCGCCAATGGGCACTTCCGTGTGCCCATTTGGTGGTTGGTCGCTTGGCTACCTCTGTTTGCGCACAAGAAGCACTTAGCTTCGTTAGGGCACTCGGCGGCTTTGTGTCCCGCGGTCCCGCATCTGAAGCAGCACTGGCTTCTGTCAACGGTGCTTCTGCAGTGGGCCGCTATGTGGCCTTCTTCCAGGCATCTGAAGCATCTTTGGCGTGGCTCCAGCTCCTTGATCAAGCATTGGGACCATCCTACCCTCAGCTTGCCACGCTTGATCAGCGGGTCCGTCAGATTGGCTGGGACTGCTATCACCGCAGTCTTCCCTCCGTACTGCGATTGCCGAAGGCTCTTGATAGCCACCACTGCTGCAGGGATCTCTGCCTGGGCCTCCAAGGCACTCTTCAACTCGTCTTCCGTGGTGAGCTCGTCGAGGTCGCGAGTCACAAATACCTTAGTTTGTGTTAACGCGCGAAGGCTGGCGCGGTCTCCTAGCACCGCTCCCATGTCCATATTGAGCTTCTGCGTCAGGTCTTGGACTGAGGCACGTAGTTCGAGGAGCAGTTCGCCTTTGGCCGTCCTCTTCACCCTTGCTACGTTTTCCCCGATGACCCTGAGCCTAGCGTCCTGCCCTCTTGTGACCAGGGACAGCACTTCGCTGTAAGGTAAGCCAGCTGTGGGGGTGATAACCAGCGCATCTGGTCTCTCCCTCGGCGGTCTCTTCTTGCGCGGTCCGGGCGGTTGCTGCAAGTTTGGTTGCGACTTCTTTCCCGCTACAGTGGCTTGGGGCGGAGCCCTTGGTAGGCGCTTGGGTCCCGCAGCCTTCTGGTAGTCGGGTCGCTGGGCTCTCTTCGCAGACAGCGCCGTGCGATCCTTTGGCTTAGGCCTGCCCTTAACGTTGCACGGTTCTTCGAGGCCGGATGGGAGTTCGGGGGTGGTCTGTTGGCTAGCATCTGCTTTTGCCGTACGTCCGTGGTGCTGTGAGCTGGGCAAAAAAAAGGTTGCTGCGGGAGATATACCGCTCCAGCTCGGTCGCCAGAGCCCCGAGTTTAAAGTGTGCCGCCTACGCGGGGGGGGTTGGCTATTGGTCTGCTCCTTGACTTTTTACACACATCTTCTGCCTCTCCTGCTCGATTCATGGGTCTGTCTCCGGGATTCCATGGGATGTTGCCAAGGATAACCGTTGGCCGCCCATGTATGTATGCTACGCCCGGAGAACAGATCGTTTGGTGGCTTCCGTAGCTGCTAGCTTTCGTCAGTGAGTGCACTGGGTAGAAAGCGCCACCAATGCCAGGGGGCTCGTGCAGCCGACCAGCGCTGCCAGACCTGGGAGCTTTTGCCGTTTACCAGCACTGCTATCCCAGCTGACTGCGTAATCAGCTGGCGTGACTGGCACTTGTCAGCCACCACAACAACACGGAAGGAAGAGAAAATAGTGAAGAGAAAGTTGTTTCCTACTCTCACCCTGTCCTGCCCCATGGCCCTGAAGATCGTCGACGGCGGGCGATCCCTGGACCCTTGGAGTTGTGCCTACTGCTGGTGAGTACGGCCCAACCTTTGTGCGTTGGGGACAGCCGCTCCTGTCACTGTCGGGCCGGCGCGACCCTGAAAATTTAATTCCCTCATATATGGAAGGAGTCCTTTGTGATTCCTCTTCACAAAAAAGGTAGCAAACTGGATGCAAGCAATTACAGAGGAATCTCTAAATTGTCGGCTATCCCAAAACTTGTCGAAAATGTTATCACTCCTCATTTGCAGCACCTTTGTAGATCAATCATATCACCGTGTCAACACGGTTTTATGAAACGCAGATCTACAACCACTAACCTCTTGGAGCTAACTTCTTTCGTAATACAGGGTTTCAAAAATAATCTTCAAACAGATGTCATCTACACTGATTTTAGTAAAGCATTTGACTCTGTTAATCATTACCTTCTAATAAAAAAACTTGATCTTATTTATCTTCTATTCTCCGAGTCACATCCGGTGTCCCACAAGGGAGCCATCTTGGTCCGCTTCTTTTTACCTTATTCATTAACGACCTCCCCTTAATAATAAAACATTCGCGTGTACTTATGTACGCAGACGATGTTAAATTATGCCTCCAGTACAAGGACACTTCTTGCCATTTGGACTTACAATCCGATCTAGACCGATTTCAAATATGGTGCCGTGATAACATATTAGACTTAAATGGCTCCAAGTGTAAAGTTATGATAAAGTTTGTCGTGCCAACCCAATGCGCACGACTTACACTCTAAGTGGGTGCTCTCTGGACAGAATAACACGAGTTGATGATCTTGGTGTTCTTCTGGACCCAAAACTAAAATTTTCTGACCATATTTCGTCTATTGTCAATAGGGCCAGGGGTGTGCTTTGTTTTATAAAAAGGTGGTCTAAGGAATTTGATGACCCTTACTTGACTAAAACCTTATTTATTTCGTTAGTCCGTCCGATTCTCGAGTACGGATCACCTGTTTGGAGTCCACAATACGCAGTCAACTCAGACCGCATTAAATCGGTCCAAAAAAACTTTTTACTTTTTGCCTTGCGGCGCCTAAATTGGGAAGCAAACCATGTATTACCTCCTTATTCCAGTAGACTACTTTTAATTAATTTACCATCCCTAGCTAACCGTAGAACTATGCTTGAAATAGTTTTTATTTGTAAGCTTATTCGTGGGGATGTTGAGAGTCCCGACTTGATTAGTCGTCTTAACTTCTCGGTTCCAAGTAGATTCACTAGAAACTATATACCCCTTATCTTAAATCATTGTAGATCTAATTATGAGTTGCATGATCCTTACAGAGTTTTATGTTCTGACTATAATAGACTTTATCCTATTATCTGTAATCTTGACTCTCTGCCGCTATTAAAGCAATCGATTTATTTTTTCTATTACATAATAAGACCCTACTAACACTAATATTTAACATAGTTATTCCACATTATATTCATTTCCTCGTTCCTATTCTATTTTTTATATCGCGTCTATATCTTCTCGCGAATCGAGCCGTACGATACACGGCAGCGCCCCTTGGTCGGTTGGGCGGGAGGTGTGGCCGTGGGACCAGTGCAATAAAAAAAAAAATTTAAAATGAAAAAAAAAAAAAATTTAAAAATGCAAAACAATAATTTTTCCCATGGTTACAATTGATCAAAAATAATATAGATTTAAAGTCTAAAAACTTCTACGGTGAAGGGCATATTTTGTCATATTTACAATGCATGAGCATACGTGTGCACACATAAAGTTGTCTGCTATCACTGTATGCGTAGAAAAGAGCTGTTCGCTGTAGCGCTCTCTTGCTATCGAACAAAAACTCGAGAGAGCCTGGAGTCACCTCTAGAGCCACGGCCAAAATATCGCGTGCCAAACAATCGTATGGAGTTACGCATCTTGAGAGGACAAGATAGAGGGCGGCCTTCTTGCACCTGAACTTAACTCTTGGGTAGGCTATTAAGATATGCATGATGCTTGCGGACTGGAGACCCTGATTCTATAGGCTTCTATTAAGCTTACTATAGGAGAGCCTTGCTTGACGAGAGATTTCAAATCGGTATGATCAAGGATTGTGGGGGTTTGGCTAATGTAATGTTCTATAAATAGCATTCTAGTGTGCTTTGTCAGCGATTGCGCACAAACTTTCATTCTGCTCTCTTCGCCTTTTTTTGCGGTTTTAGGGCGTGGCAAAAATTTTTTTTGCACTTCGATAGAGATTTACAGGACTAATAAAAATTTAAAAAAAAATATCAACGCATTTATCAAAATTGTGGGCTCGGTAGTTTTGTACGGTTTGTGAAAGTTACAGTGGGCGGGGCAACATAGGTCAACAAATTTAAGCTGCGTCTTTGTCTCTGGAATCTTTATGCTGAATCTCAACCTTCTAGCTGTTATAGTTAGTTCCTGAGATATCGACGTTCATACGGACCGACGGTCATGGCTAGATCGATCGGCTATTGATCCTGATCAAGACTATATACACTTTATACTGTCGGAAACGCTTTATTCTGCCTGTTAACATACTTTTCAACGATTCTAGAATACCCTTTTACTCTACGAGTAACGGGTATAACAAGAGAGAATGATATAGTCGAGTTCCCCGACTATAAGATACCCGTTACTCAGCTAGTGTGAATGCGCACGCATTCTTCTGGGAAATCGACAAATATTGGGGAATAAAATGAGAAAAAATTTAAAAATTGTTCCAAAGTGTGGGCGTGATCGGTTTGGCGGCTTTAGGGCGTCATAGTGGTCGTTTTTTGTCGAATCGATAGAATGTCGTCTGTATGTCCCAAAGGCAATAACAAATACATCGAAAAGCGTGCTGACGTATGCAAATGAATGAGCCCTTTCCATTCATTTTCGATTCGGGAGCCGCATGTTCTTTGAAAAATTAAGTAACAAATTAGCTGGCAAGAGAATTAATAATATAGGTATTTTAAGAGGAATTGGTGACAATCTAGATAAGAGCCACTTGCAAATACTATCAACAGTCCAAATGTCTCAATTTAATTTAGAAATTTTGTTTCATGTTGTAGTGGATACCTATTTAACGCTTTACATAATGATTGGCCAAGACATATAAAAGCTTGGTTTCGGCAAATACACTAGAATAACAAGATGCGTAACGCCACGATTGGCACATAATTTTTTCGGCGTGGCTCTCGAATTGGAGGCTGGTGGCTCCAGGCTCTCGAATTTTTGTTTAAGAGCGAGAGAGCCGAGAGCTCTACAGCGAATAGCTCTTTTCTGCGCACACAATGACAACAGACAACTGTATGTGTGCACACGTATGCTCATGCATTGTAAATTTGACAAAATATGCCTTTCACCTTAAAAGTTCGTTGACTTTAAATCTATATTATTTTTTATCAAAAATTCGAAAAATTCTTGTTTTGCATTGCCTTAACGTTATTAATATTTAAATAAAGCTTAGAAATAGTAATAGCCGAATCATAATACCACAAAATAAATTTTAAAAATGACTTTATGGTAGAATATTTGTTATTAGAGTATTCAGCGTTCGACGTGAGAAAAATTAATAAGGCAGTGATTGTTGAGTGCTTGTGTCCGCACTTCCTGCCTCCAGAAATGCCTTTTGCAATAAACAGTTTTCATATTTTTATTTATTTTAATATTTTTTATTGTCTACTACGTATTATTATTTTTTATGAATTATTATTATGTGTTTAGCTATTGAGCTTTTTCAATAGCTGTTGCGAATAATAAAAAACCGAAGAAAGTTTGCTTTTATAACGACAGTTTTTATTTTGCGAATAGTTATTCCTTTACGATAGCGATAATTGAAGGCGTAAGTTTGGTCTTTTCCGAAACACGACGAATTGGCAACTGGCGGGGCAGGCAGCCGAAATGCAGCGCCCAAGCTAAACGTAGGTAGCTAACAACAACAAACAAGGAATGAGCGCCGTACAGATAAATGCGTGCGAGAGCAGCGGTTTGCACTATGGGCATCGCAACTGCTACCACTGCCTAATTTGGCTTATAATATTAAAGAATATGAGCTTAGTCTACTGCACAGTTTTGGCGGCTGCTTGACCCAACATCCTCCCCCCATTGGAAGCTTGGCTTCCAACGGAGTCCTCAAGGGGAAGCAGACACAGCTTGTCCACTGCCCGCCCTATTACTCCAGACGCGGTGTTCAATTCTGCTACTCGAGCGACGCCGTCTCTGCCAGGAATCAACTGCATGACTCTCGCCAAAGGCCATCTCAAAAGCGTGAGATCCTTCCAAGCGCTCCTTGGGAAGGTCTGCCATTATGTGCTCTATCAGCCGCGGCTTACTCCGAAAACATCTGATGCACCTGTTCACGGCCTTGGTAACCGCCTTCCTCCCCCCAATAGGCCAATATTGGGATCGAATTGCACCCAAAAGAGCTCGAGGTCCAGCATGAAGATTGCTTTCATGGTAATGCGAGATAATTGCTAGAGTCACCGGATGGGACCTTGGAAGGATTTTCGGGTGGCGGCCATCAAAGTCCAATGACGAATTCCGGAGGCGACCGCCTACTCTAAGAAGTCCAAATTGATCCAGGAACGGCGAGAACGATGATATGGGACTAGACGAGGAAACTCTTCCCAGCGTTTTTAGGGACTGCAGGTCCTCCCATAAATGCGCGCGCTGCACCAACCGCAGCATCATATGAGTACCCTCTTGAATGTGTGCGACGGTGAGCCCAGGATGACGAATTCCATTACAAAATTTGTAAATGTATGCAAATACTCGTTGCAGTGAGGGGTAAGAATTTGCAAATTTGGAGCTAGCAATTACATCCACGTACGGCGACTTTACGATGAACACACTTCGACGAAGCTCAAGCACCGGTTTGTAAGGACAAACAGCTGTTGGCCAATCTCTTTCAGGCTCCGTAAGATAGGCGGGTCCATGCGACCAGAGTGACGATTCGCTAATCTCAGACGGCAGGGATCCTCTGGATAAGATGTCAGCCGGATTTAACGCTGTTGGAACATAACGCCAAGCCGTGACATCTGTCAGCTCCTGAATGGCAGCAACCCTATTTGCCACAACTATGTTTTCCTTGCTGGCTGAAGAAGGAACGCGTGAAGCTATTAAGGCGCTACCGCAAGGGCGCGCGCAGCCTCCAGACATAACCCAGCCAAGGCGAGTTTTTTGAAGCAGGGGCAGTCCTGGCAACAACTTTATCTGACCTACGCACAGCAGCTCATAAAACAGGCTAGCTCCTATTAACATGTCAACACGCTGAGCTTTATGAAATTCCGGGTCGGCGAGCTGCAGGTTTTCTGGAATCTTCCAGTCCCCAATGTCCACATTAGAACTTGGCTGGCGATCCGTGATATTGGGAGCGATAACTGCTGTTATGCTCGTTGAGAAGTCCGAAGTAACAGACCTAATCGCAATTCCTACCGAGAATCCATCAGTCGCGAAATTGGAATCCCCGATTCCAGCGACGGAGCCGGACGACCTCGACCTCTTAAGTTGCAGTTGATTTGCAAACCGAGAGGTGACCAAGTGCAGTTGAGAGCCAGAATCTAACAAGGCCCTGCAGGGAACGAACAGTCCCGATCGATTCTGCACTAGAACGGTTGCAGTGGCTAGCAGCACAAGGTCACTACCGAGATCCTGGGCAATTAGAGTAGAAGAATTCGAAAGCGCTGCCCCGCTTTCTCAGTGTGGCTCAGTGTGGGAGCTTGAAGACACCGGAATACGTGGCTGCGAGGAAGGCCGACCATCTAGATGGAGCAGCGTATGATGCCTGATTCCACAGGTGCGGCAGCGGCTCGAGCTGCATTGCCGTAGCTGATGACCTGCCTTTAGGCAATTCAGGCATAGTGCTAGTCTCTTTGCCTCGCGCAGACGATCTACTGGCGCTAAGTCTCTAAATTGCGGGCCATAATATATGGTATGCTCTGCACTATGGCAAAGCATGCAACCAAGAGAATTTTGGGTGGTAGCAACTAGCGTCGAGCGATTTCTGCCCACCTGAACGCTTGGCGCATAGGTTGCCATGGCGCAATCCACGACCTCCAAAGTCCTACATCGCTGTTCCAGGAATGCAGCCATCGATTCCCACGACGGAATAAGGTTGGCAACGACCGGATCCTCCAAGCGCTCCTCCCACTTAGCTTGACTCGCCGCATCCAGCTTTTGCAGCAGCACTTGCACTATGATGCAGCCAGCGATTTGCTCAGTGGTGCCCAAACCCTTCAACGCACGAATGTGAGCGTTAAATTTGTCCGACAATTCCCGAAGCGATGCCACTGAACCATTCCGTACTACCCTTAAACCCAGAATCTCGGTGATGTGCGCCTGAAAAACGAGACGCCGATTATCAAACCTTTTTTGAAGCAACTCTAAAGCCGCTTCGTAATTGCTGTTTGAAATCTCCAATGATCGGATAGTTTCCAGCGCTGAATCCCTCAAACATGACCGCAGATTTTGAAATTTCTCAATGTTGGAGAGGTCCGGATGGCTGTCGATTATACTCGTGAACACGGAGTAAAAATCAGCCCAGTTTGCGTAGCCTCCGCCAAACGTTGGCAGCTGCACAGGCGGCGACGGCATCGGCCTCGGCCGCGGCTGCGTTTGAGGACCACTACACTGATGGGGCACAACACCTTCCGCAAGCGTTGAGTGCGGCGCGAAATGCACATTGCGTTTGGCTATTTCCGCGCGCACACTTGCCTTGAATTCAACGATAAATTCATCGAAAGACTCGCTCATTTCACTGCCAATTTCGTCGAAGTCCAATTCCTCCAGTTCTGTATGCAGAACATTGAAGGCACTTTGCAGCTCATCAATCTGCTCCAGCCTCACCGTAAGAGTGGGTTCGTCGTATCCGCTTAGCGTCTCATTAGACAGCGACGTTTGTAGCCTCTGCAACCTGCTGAACAGCGCATTGGCTTTGCGCTTTAAAAAGGTCACCCTGTTTTTTTCACCTTCAGTGGGCATAGCAACAAATCGCCTTTGATTCGGTTCAGCGGGAAGATGAGCACAAAATAGATGCCGAAAATGCAAGCGGGGTCAATGCACGCAACGATATATGTTGAAATGTATGTATATCAGGTGTACAAGTATGAAATGTCGTTTTTTTTTAAATCAAAAACACGTTAAATTTTGTGGAAAAAGAAAAAATCATTTATTCAAAGTATTTGCCGTCGCTAGCTACACATTTTTCCCATCTCTCGGGCAATTTGTGGATTCCACGCCAGTAGAACTCATCGTCTTTTGCGGCGAACCATTCATCGAGCCATTTTTTCACACTTTCGTAAGAATCGAAGCGCTGCTCAGCGAGTGCGTGACCCATCGAAGCGAATAGGTGGTAATCGGATGGGGCCAGGTCTGGTGAGTAAGCCGCATGCGGAAGCACTTCCCAATTGAGTGTTTCCAACGTGTCGCGAACCGCTCTTGCCGTATGTGATGGAGCGTTGTCATGGAGAAAAATGACCCTGTGTTGTCTTTTTTGATATTCCGGTCGTTTTCTCTGAAGCGCACGGTTCAAATTGATCAATTGTTGTTGGTAGCATGCCGTATTCACCGTTTCGCCGGGTTTCAAGAGCTCACAGTAAATGACACCGCTCTGATCCCACCAAACACAGAGCATCGTCTTCTTGCCAAAGCGATTCGGTCGAGCAGTCGATGTGGCCGGTTGTCCAGGATCAACGTATGAATTTTTACGTTTAGGATTGACAAAAAAGAAGCATTTTTCATCGCCAGTAACGATACGATGCAAAAACGACTTCCTTTTGTATCGTGAAAGCAAAATTTCGCATGTGTTTTTGCGCCTCTCCATCTGCCTCTCGTTCAACTCATGTGGCACCCATCTACCGACCTTCTGAATCTTTCCCATCTCTCGCAAGCGATTGGAAACTGCTTGTTGACTTTCTTCCAACTGCTCTGCGAGTTGTTTTTGCGTTTGAGCATCGTCTTCATCCAATAATGCTTGCAGTTCGGCGTCTTCGTACCTTTTTGGCGGTTTTCCGTGCTCTTTGTCGTCGACGTCAAAATCACCACTTTTGAAGCGTTGAAACCACCGTTCACACGTTTTCACAGTTGGTACTTGTTCGCCAAAGGCTTCAACAAGCATTCGGTGCGATTCCGCAGCTGTTTTCTTCAAATGAAAACAGAAAATTAATACTGTCCGCGTTTGCTCTTTATTCGGCACGAAACTCGACATGTTGACTGCACTGAGAGTAAACAATTATGACGCTCAATTTGCGCCAAACTATGGTGGTTCGACAGTCAAGGTTGACACTTCACAAGGTCAAAGTTTTATGACAATCGATAAATATTTACGTTTGCGAGACATCTATATGTTCGAACCGACATTCCCTACTTGTACACCTGGTATATGCAATGCTAGCTCGCTTAAACACAGCCACTATCACCGAAATCTCCACTCACTTGTCCAACCGATTGCGATTTAAGGTATTTATATTTATTTATAAACGGGATAAGTGCATTAATTAATGCATGCAAATTAACATATCACGTCGGGGTCACCAAATGTTTAGCTATTGAGCTTTTTCAATAGCTGTTGTAAATAATAAAAAACCGAAGAAAGTTTGCTTTTATAACGACAGTTTTTATTTTGCGAATAGTTATTCCTTTACGATAGCGATAATTGACGGCGTAAGTTTGGTCTTTTCCGAAACACGACGAATTGGCAACTGGCGGGGCAGGCAGCCGAAATGCAGCGCCCAAGCTAAACGTAGGTAGCTAACAACAACAAACAAGGAATGAGCGCCGTACAGATAAATGCGTGCGAGAGCAGCGGTTTGCACTATGGGCATCGCAACTGCTACCACTGCCTAATTTGGCTTATAATATTAAAGAATATGAGCTTAGTCTACTGCACAGTTTTGGCGGCTGCATGACCCAACATTATGAAATATAATTTTTTTTCTATTTTTAATAAAATTATTATTTTTTAATGAATTTAAAAAATAATTATTATTTGTATGAAATATTTATTTCTCAATGTAATGTCTTCTTTTTGGAAAATTTATGTTTTAAATTACAGTAGCTATAATAATTTCCTTTGTATTTGCTTTAATTATTTAATATATTTATTAAGTCATATGACTTAATATGATGGATGTAAAGTTTTTTTTCAGTTTTATATTTTTTTTTGGTCTATCGAAAAAAGCGCGCACTTCTGGTGGGAAGAAAAAGGTCTAATAAATATAGGACCCCATAACATTTGTAATGGCCTCTGGTGTTCCCTGGGTACCGATTATTACATAAATTACACATAATTAATTAACATAACAAAATATAAATAAAATAAAAATACATATATATATGTAAACGGTAGCTAATTCGAGCGGCGATTTTAACAAACGAATTTAAAAAACTTTAAAATTATAAAAGTCAGGGCGTGAATTTTTAATTATTATTTTATATCATCACATTGCTACGAAATTGGCCACAACTCCAAATATGTAAATTCGTTTCTTCGATCAGAATTAATTTCGGCCCGAAAATCGTCTTCTAGCACACCACGCACACATATACGCCTTCTCGGCTCTTGTTTTTACTCACACAAGCAAGCAAATTCTATTTTTAGATTTCTTATGCTCTCACCGTAAGCGAGCGGAAAGAGAGCAAATTTGGCCTTCACCAAAAAAGTGCTGCATGTATGGGTTGAACTAGGATCACTGGCCTTTCGTTTGGAACATCTGTAGGTATAAGTGTTAGTACACTGGCGACGATAATCTGAACATAGTTTAAGTTTTTAATGCTGCAGATTGTGCTTGCTTGTCCAGGTATAGGGTATTAGCGGCATGATGAACTCCAAATTTTTGACTTCTAAAATACTTGGACTGTTAATAATTTCTTAATATCTTGTCCCTGTTAGACTTAAATTCTAGTTAACATTTATTGTAGTTTATTTTGGTATGCATTTTGTTTATGTTTTCGAATAGGTTTGAATTATAGCTTTTCTGATTTGTTTATTTTTATTTGTTCAGTTGAAGACTTTTGTTGATAGACTTAAGTAATTAGGTAGTTTGTTAACAGAGTTCTTTTTGCTTGAATATTGGTATTTAAAGGGGAATTTTATTATTCCTGAATTTTATCTTACTTCTAACAATCGGTACAGTTTTTCGGTATTTAGTATAGCGATATTTTGGAATCTTTAATGTTTCTAAAAAATTTTTTATTTTTTCTTTTAGATAAATTTGAATTTTAAACTTAATAGTTTCCTCCTTTTTTTGTGTTTAACGTAAACTTTTCCACATTTATTAAGGTTACATTTATGCTAATATTATTTATATTAACAAGTTTATTTAAACAAAATGTATTGTAATGTCTCTTTTTTTTTGTTTTTTTTTTAGTTATTTTTGCCTGGGTTAATTGTTCCTTAATTTTAGGGTAAAGGTCTTTACGAAATGTATTTAATTTAGTCAAATAGTCATGATAGTTATCAAATGTAATATTTTTTTTAAAAAGAGGGTTCTTCCTGAGAAAAGTTCGAATGGAGTTAATTTAGTAGCAGAATGGACTGCGTTATTATAAGTGATTAATGTTTCTGATAAAATTTCTTCGTGATTACATTCGAGCCTTTCTTTGGACTTTCGATCTATAATGATTCTATAGATTTCGGTCAGTGTGGAATGCAACTGTTCGACATTGCTTGAAGATTGCTGAAACGAAGTAGTGTGTAAATCTATATTATATTGTGAACAAAAACTTTTGAAAAGGTTAGATTGAAATTCGGCACCTTGGTCGCAAATGAGTTCTTTTGGTATGCTAAAACTTTGAATAAATTGCAAAATAGCCCTTGTGGCATTTATACTATCCCTGGATGGGATCGTATAGGCTGCCGAAAATTTCGAGAACATATCTATGTAACCACGAATCGGCCGTTAATAGTATACAAGTCCGTGTGTACTATATTTAATAGTCCATCCGGGGTTTCTGTTTTTTGATAGGCTTGTTTAGGTGGGTTTCTGTCATATTTCAAGGTTTTTCATATATTACAGTTTTGAATTATCTGTTTTATTTTTTCAATCATGTTTGGGAAATAGAACTCTCTTTTGAGTTTTAGTGTCACTTCATCCGCCCCTCTATGATTTGAATTTTCATGTTGCGCACGAATTTTTTCTGCTTGGTTGTCGATGGTCTTGGTTGTTGGTGGTCTGTTAAAAATATCTTTCATTTAATAAGTTTATAAGTGTTATTGTGGGCAAAATATTGTGAGTATGCCTTCTGAATTAAATTATATATTCTGTCTGTTGTATATACTGCGCAGATTTTGTTGGGTTTTAGAAGAACTTTTAATATTTTGGCTATGCTTTCTAAGTTAAACTCTGGGTGTATGATTGTCGTACTTTATTTTTAAAAGGGACTATTGTAAAGGACTCGGAGTTCGGCCCTTCTCCAAGGATCAATTGAAGTCTGAAATCATTAAGTGGTTTCTCTGAGATATGAATATTGTCGTTTGGTTGTTCTGAATAATAGGTAATATCCGCTGTACCTTCCAATGTTTCAATGTCATTACAGATAATTTCTACATTTATTCTGCTTAACGCATCTGCAACGACATATTGCGAACATTTTTTATAAACAATTTCAAATTCGTATTCTAGTGGTTTAAGTCTCCAGCGGACAAGTTTACTGCCTGGCTCTTTAAAATTCATTAACCAAATCAGGGGTCGATGGTCCGTAACAATTTTGAATTTTTTACCAAATAGATATGGTCTAAAATATTTAATTGCCCAAATAATCGCCAGCATTTCTTTCTCTACTGTACTTTAATTCTGCTCGTTATCGTTCAAAGTTCTGCTGGCGAAGGATACAGGTTTATCGCTTCCCAAACTGCCTTGAGACAGTACCGCACCCAATGCTACATTGCTAGCGTCCGTAGTCTGAATAAATTGTTTAGAAAAGTCTGGATATTGTAGGATAGGATCATTACATAGAAGAGTTTTGCATACTTGGAATGTATCGACGAAATTTTGGTCAATTTTAACTGTATTCTTTCCTTTCAATTGTGCTGTTAAGGGCTTGGTTATCCTTGCGAAATCACGAATAAACTTTCTGTATATGTGTATATTCTGTATGTATAGTAGCAATCCTAAAAATGATTTAATTTCCTTCCTTGTTTTGGGGAGTGTCAAATTTTTTATTGCTGTTAATTTGTTTGGGTTAGGCTTAATGCCATCAGCTGATATGACATGTGCAAGATATTCGATTTCTTTTCTTAAAAATTCTGAATTTTAAACTTGCAGCTTGAGGTTTGTAGACTTTAGTTTGCAAAAAATCTTATGTAGGTCTTGCATATGCTCTTGCAGCGAAGATGAGAAAATTATAATATCGTCTAAATATATTAAACAACATTTGCCAATTAATTCCCTAAACACATTATCCATCACTCGCTGAAATGTTGCTGGAGCGTTCGTTAACCCGAAGGTCAAATTCGTAATGGCCACCTTCCGCGGAAAAAGCTGTTTTTGCAATGTCTTCGGCAGCCATTTCGATTTGTTAATAGCCACTAGCCAAATCTAAAACGGAGAAATAAGTGGCCTTTCCTAATTTATCTAGAACATCGGTAAAAACTGTTTTTTCATTTAGTTTTCTGAAATCCACCACTAATCTCCACTCTTTTTTTAAGTTTTTATCCTGCTGTTTAGGGACCAAGCAAACCGGTGCGCTCCATGGTGAATAGCTATCTCTAATAATATTCATGTCCAATAACTTTCTTATTTGGTTTTGAACTTCTGTTCTTTCGCAGTGTCCATACCTGAATGGCTTGGTGTATATGGGGATGTCATCCGTGGTTGGGATGCTATGTTTTATTGTATTGGCAAAAGTTAATTTGGTGTCTTCATCATAAAATATGTATTTAAATTTTGAACAAAGTTTCTTTAATTCGCTATACTCTTCCGTATTAAGGTGTTCTAAAACTAAAAACATTAGTTTTGTCTTGTAATTTTACATAATCGGAAAAGTTATATTCTAGAAAATCGTCTTGTTCTGTAAGAAATGTGCCGTTTTGCAAATTCACTGTCATTGAAATGATCTTTACACTCCCGGGTTCTAAAACATATAATTGAGGATTCGATTTTTTTTGAAAGCAAATGGGTAAGTGAGTTAAGGTCGTTCTCAATTTTGATTTTGCAAGATAAATTTCTGCTCTTATTTGCTTAAGTATATCCACGCCAATCACTCCGTCAAAGGTATTGTGAAATCTGAACAATGAAAAGGAAAAATTTCCAGATGTGTTAAATTCTTTAAATGCAGGTTATCTGACTTCCTTAAGAATTTGATGTGAATTTAAAGCTGTTGTCAAGATAAGTGGTTGAGCAAGTTTTCTAATTCTGGATGGCGTAGTAAATTCTGGATTCATAAGTGATCTGGAAGCGCCTGTGTCGATAAGAAAAACTAATGGTCGTCCTGCGAGTGATTTTATAAGGATGTATGGAAGATCTGTCATTTTAGTTATTGTTTTTCTCTGTCCGAGGCTTCTTGACGAAAATTTTCAGGTGCTGGAGGTGTTTCAATATTGAAAAGGATTCCCTGAAGTCTATTTTGTTGGTTTGCTTGTTCAGGTTTTTGCATAATGGCCAATCTCTGATCAGAGTTAACATTATTTCGTCTGAAACGTGAATTGCCGTCTCGATTGTTATTTCCGTTATAATTATTACGGTGAGACTGATTCTGATTTTTTCTACAATTATGAGAGTAAGACTGTTGTTGGTTGTCTGATTTATTCTGTATAGGTCTCCACTGGACATTACGCTTATATATAAAGGCCGTGCCACTACCTGTATTTTAAATTTCTTTTTCGGGACAGTTCCTGATAATAAATGTTTCTTTCCTTGATAGCAGACTCATAGGCATCTATAAGGGAAGTAGGTTTAGCTGACCTAATGAAAGAACCCAAAGATCCTTTTATACCTGAAACAAATGTATTTAAACATATTTTGTTGAATGACTATTTCTTTGCACTAGCTACTGCACTCGGTAATTCTTGGTTTTCTTGAGTGCCTTAGGGTTACCCTCGTAAACTGGAAGAAACTTAATTGCATCCGGTATACGAAGGGAATTGAATATCTCTTGAGGTGTGGTTACCGAAGTGGGATCGGTTGTGAGGGATCCCGAGTCGGATGTTAAATCGTCCGTTGTCAAGTCAGGGTATAGTCTAGTCATATTTCTGGTTAATATTTGTTTTGTTTTATTTAATTGAGACATTTTCCTTGTGTGTATTGTGTAGTTTATATTTAGTAGATTTATATATAGGATATGTTTTTAATTGCTTAAATATATATTTTTGTTTTTAATACAAATTTAGACTAACTGGACTAACCCCATATATTTGCAAGATAAATTTTAAGTCTAATGATTAATTATATTATGGAAATGTAGGTGTCCGTTAAAGAAATAAAAAAATGAGAGTATAGTAGAATTGTTTTTTTTTTTTGTTTTGTTTGTAATGTTGTTTTATTGCAACCGCCTTATTGCGTTTTGTTTTCTTTTGTTTTGAATATTGCCTTATTGCAAACGCCTTATTGCGTTTTGTTTTCTTTTGTTTTGAATATTGACTTATTGCAAACGCCTTATTGCGCCTCCAGATAGGTTATACATTGAATACGTGCTCAAAGCGTCGTGCAAGTTTTGCATACACAACACCCGCAGTCCAAACGATCAGCAGCGCAGTCCATCATACCCCATCTTGCTCTTTTTTCTATATGCGTACATATGTATGTACTAAGTTGTAAGTGTACTGGCATTGTCTGATGGCAGTTGCAGACAGTTTCGGTTCCAACCTTCAAACACGATCACACATGCTCGAGCTAGTACAACGTCGGTCTGAAGCACGTGCTTCAACACAGGCGAACTGGTTGCATCCAGCCGACCACACAATTTCAAACGCACACTCACACAATTGCACCGTAACTAACTGGAAGCCACATGACGCCACACATTAATTTTTTTTTTTTTTTTTTTTTTATATCCCCCTCTTCTTATTTATGCATTTCTCTAATTTCATATATTTACGTGTGTATACGCACTACGCTTATTGTCCCACTTAAATACATTGTACATTTGAATTACACATATACACACATATATGTATATTTCTTTTCTTGTATACACATACGTATACATGTATGTACATAAGTAATATGCACAATTTATATTTTAATTTCTTTGTTCGCTTACTTTTTGATTATTATGCTCGTGGTTCACTCCTTCCAATGGATGTGGAGTACGAGCCGACTGCGCCCGTTACCAAATTGCCTTAGGTCGTCACGGTGGGAGGCTACGATGGGCGTCCATACACTTATCTATGTACATATGTATCCTTCTTATATTTAATTGTTTTGCTGATTTATTTATGGCGATAATGTAAACGATCGACTGTTCAAGTAGATGGTACAACTCACAATGATAAAGCTATATTGAAAAACGATTATGTATGCTGCTATGGTTACACGCTAAAGCTTTTTATCCCGTTAGTCGATGATCACAAAGTAGAGACGAAAGCTGTTTTTAGATATTTTATGTATGTCACTATTGATATTCTTCGGTGCTTATGATCCCGTTCGTTGATATACACAGAGTAGAGATGAGTTCGTGATGAAGACAAGGTTGTCGCTGTTATGGTAACTCGTTCTCATCTCTTGTTTTTACTCACACAAGAAAGCAAATTATATTTTTAGATTTCTTACGCTCTCAGCGTAATCGAGTGGAAAGAGAGCAATTTTGGTCGTCACCAAATAAGTGGCTGCATAGTGCCAAACCAATGTATGGCCGTTACGCCTTGTTATTCTTATGTCTTTGGTATGTACTCTTACTCAGTTCAGTTCTTCATTAATCGTTCGCAATTCAACATTGTGCGGGTTTTTTATTCTCTAAATAAGCCAACAGCAGGCGAGTTGACCACCGCTGGTTTTCTCTTCTGGACTACGTCATGATTTATGAAGATAATTTCGTTGACCATGACACATTCTTTGAAAGTAATCGGGTGCGTGCCTTTAAGGTGAACGATGGTACCATTGTCCAAGCACACCAGTGCTGGCCTTTCATGCATGACGATAATACTCGTCTGCGTGTTGCAATGCGCTATCCCACCTGCGTTGAGCTCTTGAGCACGCCAGCCTATTGTTGATAGTTGGCAAAATGGTGTTATGGTGCTATGAAGCAGTTCTTAACAGTGTGGCCACTATATAATCTACTACCCTCAACATCGTATCATGGTGGGAAATATGGTAATCTTGTTGTAAGCTAGATTAACTGTAAAGAATTTGATAATGAAATGTAAAATGTTGGAGGACTGTATAACGTATGCAGACGCACCGGTCAGAATATCCATTATAGGAGTAGCGGTGGCATCGAGGAGCCCTCGATCCAAAAATCCTTCAAGTCTGCATGATCAGAGATTTTTGGATTAACTACGTTTATTTTAGTAAGCGTAGTAGCAAGCTTATGATTTTGATATTCTATAATAACTATCCTATTACATCCTATATATGTGTCCTTATTTGTTTGATTGACTGTATTAGTGAGTAAATTATAATAAATTATAATATGAATTTGCTTGCATTGATTAATGGTGCTTCTGTTAATTTGATTCACTCTAAGCTCTCAGCGTTAGACGTCGCTGACGTCTATTAACGCGGTCCCCAAGATGTCTGAGCTCCTAGCTACTCTGTGCCAAAACTTCAGAGATACCATAAGTATCCCCGCCTTTAATAAAATCTCTGTAAACACAATTATGTGACAAAGGTGATCAGAATACAATTTAGTTAACTTGCTAAGCAAGCTTATTTTATTTTGATGGCAGATAGTACGACTAGATGTTAGTTTTTTAAAATAGAAGAAGATGGAGAAGAGAAGGTGAGCAATGGTCAATGTTTTGGCCACGTGATGAAAGTTTTATTTATTATTTTTTTCCTATTTTTATATAACTTAACACCACAAATGTCTTGATAAGAACATTTGGAACTGCACACGTATCCGCTTACACACCCAGAGAGAGTTCGAGTTCCCGCGTATTACGCACGACTTTTTGCTGCGCTGCGCGATTTTCGACATATAGGAGTCCGGTCAGCCGTAAACTGCCACAAAACCTGCAAATCCACATTGGGGTTTGTGCCACAGTTCTGAGCGTCACGGTGTCGTTTCGGAATTCACGAGTGATCCAGTAAATTGGCAATTAATCAGATAAGCTGCATCAGATAAGACAGCTGATAGCATTGCCAACCTTTCGCAGTGGTCGAGCTGGTAAGTCTGGCGTTGCCAGATCAGCGCTCAAAGGGCGGGAGCGAAGTCCCCATCAGGATCGCCGCATCGCTCGCCAGAACTGACTACGACGCTCCAGAATGAGGACCTGCAGGGCATCCTGGTCATGATGAAAGCCAAGATCACCGCCATTCTATCCTCGATCGAGACTAGGCGCCACGTAATGAGTCCGGTACCCAAACAGCGATGATGGGCGCTATGACCGGTATGGGACATTAGGAAACTGGATGAAGACATGCTGGCATACCAGATCGAGAGCATGGAGTCCATAAATGGGCACACGGTGACCATGGTGTCAGCGCTCATGGATAGGCTCAGAGAAACGTGTGATGCGGTGATGCCGAGGAAAATGAACACGACACGAAAGCCCCCTGTCTACTGGTGGAGATACTCATTGCACCAGCTTCGGACGGAATGCCTCAAGGCGAGGAGACAAGCGCAGCGATCTAGAGGGCAACCGCACCACGCCCAGTGTATTGAGTTATATAAAGCGAAGCGAACTGAGCTTAAGAACGGTATATCAGCAGCAAAAGCGAATGCATTTAAGGACCTGATTGCTAGAGTAGACGACGACCCGTGGGGTCTCGCCTACAAAGTCGAAAGGAAAAAACTCAACTCCGCTGGTGCAGGATCTCCGCAGTACCCAGCCGCCCTGGCTAACATCGTGTCGGAACTATTTCCAAGCCAACACACGTTATGGCAACCCGCTGTTGACCCCTCGCCTCTGACTTCCCGTTCATCTCGACATGCGAAGTCGTCGAAGCAAGAAAGAGGATCCGATCGAACAAAGCTCCGGGCATTGATGGTATCCCGGGCGTGATCGTCAAAGCAGCCGCCATCGCAAGACCTGAGGTCTTCAGTGATACATTCCAACAGTGTCTGCTGGACGGAGTCCAAGCGCTGGAAAAAGATGAAGCTGGTTCTTCTGCCGAAAGGCAAGGGGCCCGCAAATGTACCTCGCAGTTACCGACCGTTGTGTCTGTTGGACATTGTTGGCAAGCTCTTTGAGGGCATACTGTACGCGCGCGTTGAGCTAATCACTGAAAGTGCCACAGGCCTTCAGAGCCAACAGTATGGCTTCCGGAAGGGGAAAAGTACGCTCGACGCTCTCAAAGCCGTAACAGACGCTGTCAGGAAAGCACTCGGTGGTAACCGATGGTTAGGCGGCAGTAAGGAGTACTGCCTCTGTATTAGTCTCTGTATTAAATGGCTCGAGAAAGTCGGACTTAGAATAGCTGCGCATAAGACCGAAGTAGTCCTGCTGAGCACAAAAAAGTCCGTTGAGTGCATGCGTGTGGAAGTCAAAGGAGTTGAAATTGCCTCAGCAGAAACGCTGAAATACAGCAGCAGCCTTGGCGAGTATCATGCCCAACGTAGGAGGACCCAGATTGCCGACTAGGAGACTGTTAGTGCCGGTTTCAAAGGCAACGTTGCTATACGCTGCCCCTATCTGGAGCTGCGTTACCACCAAAAAACCTACCTAGATAGTGCCCGCACAGTATCACGGACAATGGCTCTCAAGCAGCGTACGCTCTGTCCGGCATTACACCCATTGACCTGGACATAAAGGGCAAATACCTAGCGAGTGAGGGGCACAGAGTGGATTCGAGGAGTATGGCAGACCAGGTGGCAAGAGTCACAACGGGGACTGTGGGCTGATTGCAAGCACAAAACGGCGGATTACCACATGACCCAGTTCCTCACGGACCATGGCTGTTTCCGAGGGTACCTATTTAGGTTCCGCCACGTGGATACAGCCCAGTGCCTCTACTGCACAGACGCAGTGGAAGCCGCAGAGCACATCCTACTGCACTGCTCCAGGTTCGTCGAGGAGAGGGCGCAACTCGTGGCGCTCGCTGGGTCACCTCTCAGCCCGAGAGGCCTGGTTGCCGCTATGATGGCGGACAAAATCATTTGGGACGGGGCTCACGTGATCATCGTCACTATGATGAAGAGTGTCCGTAAGGACGAGTTGGCCAATCGGAACTATAGATAAGGAGTACTCCCGTATGTTGGCGGGGCAAGAACTCTACGACTGTACGCTCAGTTGGTCGTAAAAAGGCGCTGCTGTGCATCGCAAAAGAAGATGCAGTGAGACTTGGCATCACATCCTGCTCACCGATGAAATACTTTGACTGGCAGTCCCGGTGAGCTTGACAAGGACAGGAGAGAGAGCGAAGGTTTAGTACGTAGGCATAATCCCTCAGCTGAGGGTTATGAATCGTGCATGCCATCCAAGGACGTTAGATGGTATCTTTAGAAGATTTTATTTTCCTGCCGTATATAATTAATAAAAAAAAAAAAAAGTATCCGCTTACGCAACACTCGTCAAAAAAGCAGCGGCCATAAATACTTCCAGTATAGCTAGAAGCCTAAGATTTTGTTTCAGGCATCTAATAGAGCTTATGAAAACGTGCGAAAAAGATTTTTGAGATTGGAGCACTCCAAACCTATTTTTACGGCAAAAAAAATATTCTTACCTCCGTAAAAGTATGCAGCCTTTTTTTTAAATCAAATATAACATGACCATACATCATAGAAGACTGATACAATCATAACTTATGGTCTAAAGAAATATTTTTAAAATGTGGTAAGAACATGTTTATGATTTGGTATGATAATAATTAATTAGTAATGAAGCGGAGATAAACCAAATTCAAAATATTCAAATTTACGTCATTACTCATACATTTTGCCAAGTTATTCATTTCTGTGGGACTTGCTCGACATAAGTAACATTTCATAGGCGAAGATTCGCTTAAGGCGTTGCATATTTTCCCATCCACTATGGTTAGTTGTAAGCTTTGTTCAACTTGTACCTTTTTATCATTTTTAAATACTTCAGTTGGATTCAGAAGGTTTATTTTTTCCTTAAAATACTAAATCGTACTAGCCTGCAGTAACGTGTTGACGATAGTCTGTAGTTTTTCCAAATTATTGGTTGGTTATCTTTTGAAATTAGGATGTAACAAATAAACTTTTATCCTGTAAATCATTATTGGAAAACTTTTGATTATATTCGCTATGACCGGTTCTTCCATTAAATCTCCATTTTCCAATCAATAAACATTTTTTAACACAATCATAAGTAAGTGTTTCGACTACCTCAGCTTGAAGCTCCAATATACTTGACAAATTTTTTCAACATAGGCATGTGTCCGCTATTTTCAATATTACATTGTACTGATGACTTCTTATAATTTTTCTCCGTGGGTACCCTTCTTTGTGCACCATAAATCAAAAATATATAACTCAACACTTTTATTATCTTAAAACTATGCTTAATTTAATATATAAGGAGTCTAGCTCTGCATTTTTGAGGAACACAACTAAAAGATTAAGTAAACATGAAAATACGCACAAAAAAGACGATAAAAAGGCCATTTGAAGATATTAATTTTACTTAACTTAGTAAACCGATTAGTTAATTATTAGTTTTTGTATACAAAGTAAATACCTTCTACTTTAAAATCCATTTTAAATTATTTAAATCGAAGCTCCTCACTGAAAGTATGATGCCTTTGAAGTTTGCTTTTGGAATGCAGAAATTACAATGCATGCAATTTCGCTTCACAAAAACCGTTAGGTTTGAAGCAAAAACTCGTTTTGGCTGGATATATTTGGACTATTTGGAGACAATTTGGTTACTTTATGCGTAAATATATTTGGATGTTTTTTTTTTATTTTTGGCCTCTGACACTATAGTGTTTGTTAATTCTTAATAAATATATATAAAACAAATACAAAAATATAAAAAAAAAAAAAAAAAAAAACAGGCAGAAGAATTCTGCCTATTCCTGATCAGGATCCATAGCCAAGTCGATCTGGCCCTGTCCGTCCGTCTGTCTATCCGTCCGTATGAATGTCGAGATATCAGGAGCAATAAAAGCTAAAAGGTTGAGATTAAGCATACAGATTCCAGAGACATAGACGCAACGCAAGCTTTTTGACCCATGTTCCCACGGCCATTCCAACGCAAACCGCACAAGCCTGCCACGCCCAAATTTTTAAAAAATGTGTTGATATTTGTTCACATTTTTTTATATTTCTTGTAAATTTCTATGGCTCGTACAGCGACAGGCCGAGAGCGCCTGTTCTTCTTTTACTTCCCAGCCGAACAAGGCGACTCGAAACCACTGACGGCAGCCACTCATCATAACGCAGCGACACGACACCCTCACCGGACGCCAAGCCCACCGAGAGGAGCCCGATGCGGACTCTGCTGTAACTTTTCTCTAGATAAATTTGTGTTATTCTCAATGACCGTTTAACTTACCCTGAGTTTTACTCTGGCCCGGGTCGGCTTTCTCTTCCAGCAACCACATCTGCGACGAACCTGGACCAACCCCTGAGCTGTCCAATCCCCGACTAGCCGTCACAACTTAAGAGTAAAGTTTCATATGAGCAGGGCAAAAGTGTCGTGGCATGTGAAAGACTTGTATGTCACCTAAAAACGTAGCCTTGATTCCAAACCATTCCCGATATATAAGGAGGACCACTAAGCCCAGCTTTCAGAAGTCAAAAAAAAAATAATAATAATGAGGCTTCAAAACAGCGGATTCGGTTGCAGCTCCAAGAGGGAGTTGCCCGATTGTACTCAACGTTGCAGTGCATAACAATAGTACAACGGAGGGTGGAGTGCTACATCCGACAAACTCGCAGCATCCACCACCTGCGCTCGAAGATTCACCTGGAAACATTTGTTCCGATCCAAGATCAACTAAGCCAGCTCCTCTTAGATGTAATAGGGCAGGGTGTATCGTCCGTTACGTCAAGCCAACGCTTTTCCCAGGACCACCTTTGCCAACCACTGTCCCTTCTAACCACTCCAGGCCCTTGTCGTTTCTGCCAAGGGATCACCTGTCGACTCGAAAGGGGCTCAGGATGTCATAGGGGCAGCTTGCAGTGATCGTCCTTGTATGTCCACTTCGACACTCACTGACTAGTTCTATCTGCTTTCTGCGTGTTCTTACTGACCGTTACCTTGTCGACGGGTGCGCGTTTAAATTCAAATACAGTTGCCGACAAGTTTCCTTTACTGTTAATAGGAATCCGCACTTGAGAGGTAATAGATTGTGTTAGATACTCTACGAAAGGCTGGGTTTTCATTCATTGCTGAAAAATGTTTAAGGACTTAAGAACTTCTGTAGAATATTTAGGATTAAGTCCAAATGCGTGTAAATGGTATCATTTAATGCTTTGCCAGCTCCAAGATTCGTAACAGTTTATTGGGTTAGCATAGTACTTCGACAGCTTGTGACCGGATTTTCACAGCTCCTGAAGCCTCTATATTTTCTCGCTGCAAAGAAAAATAAGTTCGATTGGAATATAAAACATGAGGAGACTCGAAATAAAATTATCCACATTCTTAGAAATTGGCCGGTTTTGATTATCTTCGACACGCAGTGTCCGATCGAATTGCACCTGATGCAAGTGCAATCGCATATGACGCTACAAAGTGAAATACTACAGCAAGACAACAAGTCCTTATGAATCTAAATATATCTAATATGAATTGGAAACAGTGGCTGTGGTTATTGCTGTTAAGCATTATGACACTATATACATGGTAGAAATTTTGTTATGTTCACTGACTAATTCCTTAAAATCATCACTAAAAAAGATTGAGTTGTTACCTAGACTATACCGTTTCTGGGCTTACTTACAGACATTCAATATACAGTATAGAGAAGGTAAACGTAAGGCCCATCGAAAAGAAATCACAGAAATCCACTTCCTCAGAGAACCTCGACTGAATATCAAAAGGTTGTTGAAAAGCGCATCGAATTAACCAAAGTATCTGAAGATTAAATTCGTGCAAAGCAACAGAAAGGTCAAGATATTGAATGAATTTGCATTGAATTTGCCTATGGCATAGGACATGTATAAATATGTAGATTTTGTTTGCCTCGTGGATATCGATGGTCGGTTATTAACCATGAATCAATAGTGTATCTGGGCTGGGAGAAATCGCTTAACACACAACACAACAATACGATTACTTTTGGTTTGTGGGCATGGCCAAAGACGTTCGAAGATTTGTTGAAAACTGTACAACATGCTGAGTTTCTAATTGTAAAAGTACAAATGGAGTTACATCCTATCCCTAAAGTTAACATTCCATGTCACACACATCGACAAATCAGGCAAGCTGAGTTTTAAAAGCGATCGTAATGAATATATTATTGCACATTTTAGAACGATCTTAATCAAAGACGTCTACATTTGGTGAATTTTAATTTCACTGAATTTATTGTGTATAAGTCCTAGCTTAATTCGAGAATCCTAAAACTACTTATCTACAGAGTTCTATGAATAGCACTTATCAATTGAGTGTTTTCAAGTGCATACATAATTTGGTGTTACAATCTACAATTGTTGTTTTTAAATTTACGGTGTGAGGCAAACAATATTATCTTGTAAGTTAACTGAGTTAACTGGACTGATCGTCGGCACTCCAGCACCGGTCAAATTGCTGACCAAGCATTTGCCCGGAAGCTCATACATAGCCGGCAAAAGCTCTGCACGTTTGCAGAGGCCGCTATGAAGCTTTTTATATGTTAGCTTTTAAGCCAGTTTGTTTTGGATATTCAAAGAATAAAGAGCACAATAACAAAGAGCACAATAACAATAAAACAATAAGTCCGACTTCCTGTCGTTAACCACTTTATTTTACAATAGCTAGCTGAGTATCTAGGCCAGTAGCCAAAGGAAGACAGTCATCTTCTCAACATAATCATCCTATATCTTCAATTGGATTCACCAACCTACGCCTCTGCACGCGGAAGAGTAAAAGGAGATTCATCCACCGGCCAACTGGCGAATCCACCACAGTGACTGCAGAGAGGGAACCACCTGTGGCGCATAACTATTATAATTTGTATACAATGTCATGCACATGTGTGAACAGTACAGATTCCTGCAATTACCAATTATGATTGAAACTTGTGTAAGGAGTTTTACAGGTGCTAGATATGTTGAACTTTGCTCTTCACAAAAGATGAAACTGCATTTAATTGCAGCTGGAGCAAGTCGTGGTAATGGACAGGTCGAGAAGGCTATGAGCACTTTGATTTTAGACTTCTTTAGAATTATTAATTGGAAAGGTTGCTCGTCCTTTAGGTCTGGTCCCCATTAATGATTCAGATAAAGAAAAAAGAAGAAGATATCACCTGCCCCCAAGCGAGCTGGAAATCGAAGAAGAGCTGGAAACATAAACATATTTGTACCTACAACTTTTGATAGTTTAATAACTATCGAAGTAGATGAAGAGGAAGAGAAGAGGATTTCAAGGAAAAAGATCTATACGATCTAAAAATACCAGCGGTAATAGAGTTGACAGAAATAGAAGAGGAATCTTATGAAACATACTCAAACAAAGGTATTAATGAGGTAAAAACCGGAAACAATGACAGACAGCGTGGCAACGTCCAGGGAATATTTTCGACATATTTCGTCCACAATACCTTAATTCGACGGCCAGAAAATGAAACTGTTTTCGATTCCCCAGGGAACTCTCAATAGCGGATCTTACAAAAGAAGATCAGGAACCACTAGCAGTAGAGGTAATCAAAACAAAGATAACTGTCCTTTATCATACAAGGTTGAACATGAAAAGACAAGACCATTATTGGTAAAATAAATATATTAAAGGCATCAGTTAAGGCCGAATCGCCGGATGTCATTAAAGCAATGAATAATTAATCTACATCAGCATGGTAAAACAGCAGCGTAATATAAATCAGAGATAGAAAATCTCCGTAAATCACTTGAAGCTGCGTATATAGACGATGGTCTGGAAGCCAGCAATGCGTATAGATACGCTACAAAGGAATACATTTCAATGAAAAAGAATTGCGAATTGTGCTCTTCCGAAATAACCGGAAAATCGAATACAGTGCTATACTATAATAATAGAGGTCACTATCGATGTTCTAATAACCGAGGAAATTAACAAATTAAAGGTAATTGCAGGGGTAATTATAAGAACTATAATAATAGTTATAGAGGACGAGGTATTTATCGCGGCGGATATAGAGGACGCGTCGGTAACCAAGATAACAATAGAGGAACAGGTTCCTATAGAAGAAACCAAAACGGATACAACCTTGGGAACAGACCAACAATAAAAATGTATATCAATCTCAATTTAAGCATTTTTGTTAAATTTAAAAATATGTATACCAATTCAACGGCAACTTTTTTTAATATATACAGGTGCAGATATTTCACTGCTAAAGTGCAGAAATAATCAATTAAATACTCTAAATTTGCGGAAAATTACAAACATAATAACAGGCATAGGTCATAGGACAATACAGTCCCTAGGTACGAACAAATTAGATGTGTGTTGCAAATGCAGCAATACCATACGAATTTCATATAGTACCCGACAATTTTCCTATACCAGCTGACGGTATAATTGGCTTGGACTTCATAAAAAATACAATGGTATTTTGGAATTCCAAGGCCAAGAAAATTGGTTCACAGTAGGGCCCAATAGTTTCAGGAATATTAACATTCCTATAATATATTCAGCTGAAAATAAATTAGTTCTGCCTGCAAGATCTGAAGTCATAAGAACGATTGATGTTTATTCAAAAGACATTTACGTCTTAATTCCAAATCAGGAATTAAAACCTGGAATAATAATAGCAAGTGCAATTGTAGACACTGAGAATGCAATAATTCGAATAATAAATACAACAAATAAAGATGCCATTGTGGACAGCGCAGATATAAAAAGCGAATCACTGCACAATTCTGATGTCTATAACGCAAATGAAAAAAAAAACAGCAAAGAACTTCAAAAGTATTTAACCTTCTTAAATTTCCATCGTTATTTAAAAACGACTTGACTAAATTATGCACCGAATATAGCGATGTTTTTGGTCTCGAAACACAAACCATATCAACTAATAATTTTGATAAAGAAAAATTAATATTAATTAATATTGAACGATAATACCATTGTGTAGATAAAAAGCTAGAATCCCAGAAAGTCAAAAGCCAGAAATAGAAAGGCAAGTTGACAAACTGATAAAAGACGGTATTGTAGAACCATCTATATCAGAATATAATAGCCCACTTCTCTTGGTACCCAAGAAATCACTGCCTAATTCCGCGAAGAAGCGATGGAGACTAGTAGTTGACTACCGGCAAATAAACAAGAAAATGCTAGCAGATAAATTCCCTCTCCCTAGAATAGAAGATATTCTTGATCAATTATGACGAGCAAAAACGCGATTAGCATTTGGTTTAAAAATAGCACGAAATTCCTTCCAAAGAATGAATATGGATGGAATATGGATTATTTAGTAGTAATCGGTAGTTTTGAAAATCATATACAAAAGAACTTAACAGATGTATTCAAATTATGCAGACAGCATAACCTAAAACTACATCCAGAAAAATGTACTATAAAGAGGTAATAAAGAGGTTACATATTTAGGTCACAAGTGTACTGATAGAGGTATACATCCTGAGGATTCTAAATACGATGTAATCAAAAACTATACCAAACCAGCAAATGCAGACGAAGCTAGACGATTCGTTGCATTTTTTATTTATTAGAGAAGATTCATTTGAAATTTTTCAGAAAAATCATGCCACTTAACGAGGCTTTGTAAAAAGAACATATCATTTGAATGGATGGCCGAATGCGAAGAGGCATTCGAGTGTCTGAAAAGGGAATGAAACCTAGACCTACACCCAGATTTTAGAAAAGAATTTGGCATAACCACAGATGCTAGTAAACATGCATGTGGAGCGGTACTATCGGAAGACCATAACGGTCAACAGCTTCCTGTGGCATAAGCTTCAAGAACCTTTACAAAGAGTGAAAGTAATAAGTCGACAACAGAGCAAGAACTAGCAGCAATCCATTGGGCAATAAATAATTTCAGACCATATATGGTAGGCATTCTCTAGTTCAAAGTGACCACAGACATTTGGCCAAATTAATAAAAAATCCAAGTTCCAAACTCACGCTGCGACGCCCTTGGCCCAACGTATTTAGAGTCAAAAAAAACGACGAAGTACGAAAGGTAGTGAAAAATATGATTCGTTCTTTCAAACATGGAAAGAAAATCATTAGAAGATATAAAATTGGTGATTTCTACACTAATAGAAATCTCGATTTATATAGTTTTTTCAAAGGATTGAAAAGCAGGTTGGTATATACAAAATCAACCAAATTAAAATGGCACCGTGGGAAAATATTTTTGAAAATATTAATAGATCCTTTCAAAAATATGGACAATACAATATTAAACATATTGAGAGTAGTGCTACTCAACCCGGTGAACAGAAAAGAAAAAGAAATAGAAAAATAAGCAATAATATCTACACTACATGATGATCCAATACAAGGAGGACATACTGGCATTGCAAAAACCTTGGCCAAGGTGCAAAGATATTATTATTGGAAAAATATGCCTAAGTACATAAAAGTGTAAGTAGAAAAAAAAGGCCATCATGTCAAAAATAAAAAATAATTAAACATAACAAAACACTGACGATAACAGAAACACCAGAAAAAGCGTTTGATAGGGGAGTAGTAGGAACAATTGGCCCACTATCAAAATCGGAAAATGGTAATGAATATGCAGTCACTCTCATATGTGACCTGACAAAATACTTAGTTGCCACACCAATACCAAACAAAAATGCAAATACCGTAGCCAAAGCGATATTTAAATATTTTAATCTGAAATACTGTCCCAGGAAGACGTTCATTACGGACATGGGAACAGAATATAAGAATTCAGAATTCTGATCTGCGCAAATACCTAAAAATAAAAAATATAACATCAACTGCACACCATCAACATAATGAATATATACGATCCAAAACTGATTGGGACATTTGGCTCAATACTTTGAATACTGCTTCAACACTTCTCCTTCTATGGCACATAATTATTGTCCATACGAATTAGTATTTGGTAGAACTAACAATTTAGCAAAACATTTCCTTACAACCTATAACAAAGAACGATTTTATAATATTGATGACTATGCTAAAGAAAGTAAATTCAGATTAGCATATAAAGGCATAGCATATAAAAGAGCAAGGAAAATGCTTGATGATCATAAAATATCAAATAAGAAAAACTATGACTTTTATTCGCACGAGTCCCACCGCCACTTAAAAACAGAAAATATAGAAATAGCAGTAGGTAAAAAGACTAAAAAAATAAAAAGTCCACAAGAACAGGCTAAAAATATATTATTAATGATACCCAAAATAAATTAATAAAAACGTAAATACACAAAAATAAAAAACCAAAAAAAAATGTATAGTAAAAACAATTAATAATAACTCCATAAATTACGTTATTTTTTAAAAAGGAGGGAGAAGTGGTAGAAACACATATCGGGTACCCACTGTACCCATATGTCAACAGCATAAACAGTCCGGCCCAAGTGCAAGCGTAATGCGCGCATCCACTTGAAGGCCAACAAAATATAACTGCATAGTCAGCGTGTGCCTATAGCACTCCTCCCAAATTCAAATACATATAATACATACATATAATATATACATATATATAATATAAACTATATATAAGCGCCGCTGCGCTGCAGGCTACGCCGGCATAGTACGATATTATTGTTGATTTTAATTTAACTTTTTGGTTTTAAACTAATGCAATGTTGGCCGGGAGCGCTTCTCCTCGATTTAGGCTAAAACTGTAGATCTAAAAACCGACACATTATCCAATTTGATAATAAAGGCTCACTGTTCGGACTGATTAAAGAAGTTGTAAACATAAATGTTGTTCACGCTATTTACTGCAACCTCCCCACACTATCATGCATCCAGCATCCCTAAGTGACGGAATTCCCAGCAACCAAAATTTGGCATTGCAAAAACTTCGTGACTGATATCATGGTAATGAACAGACAGAAATTATTACGTGCCAGCAAGACCACGCCCACAGGGCTGCCCAGGAAAATGTTAAACAACTCCTCCAGGATTACTATTTTCCGAATATGTCTAAACTCGCCAACGAAGAAGTTATAAACTGCAAGACATGCACCAAGGCTAAAAACAATGGGCAAACCAAGAAGCAGGGATTGGGCGTCACAAAAATCGCCTCATATGCGGGCGAAATGCTGCATATGGACATCTACTCCACGGATAAGAAATTATTTTTACCTGTGTGGACAAGTTTTCAAAGTTCGCCGTGGTACAGCCATTAACTTCTAGGGCCATAGTTAATTTTTAATTTCCCAAATTTATTTCTCCCAAAACCCAAAAAAATATACTGCGATAATGAGGCTTCCTTTAATTCGGAGACCGTAATTTCGTTATGAAAAACCAATATGACATTGACATCGTTAATGCACCCCCTTTACACAGTAGCTCCATCGGCAAGTGGACCGATTCCACAGCACCCTAACAGAAATAGCTATGTGCATTAAAATTTACAAAAAGGTTGACAACACCGTCGAGCTCATCATGAGAGCCACGGTAGAGTATAATAAGACATTACACTCAGTCACAAATTTACATCCAAAATATGCCTTACACTCAGCCAACGACACTCAGAGACTAGCAATTAGGAACAGCATCGAAAAAGCGCAACAGGCTAATCTAGATAGGTTTAACCCTACCAGACAAAATCGAATTTTTGAGGTAGAAGAAAAGGTATATCTCAAAAACAACAAATAAACTAACTACCCTTGTTTATGTACTCCATACTTAAGCATACTTATACGCACAATAGATTTAACCTCCCGCCTTCTTACAGACTACTCGCACTCCCAGTATATTCCTATCACGGACGGTGTTGTACTGGTGTGGGAACAGAAATATTTGCTCAGGCATTTAAGTAATCTGACCGAATTCTTAATGATGGTAGAAGAAACTAGTAGGTTGTCCGATTTATTCCCAGAGTCGCATATGCGAAAATTGTTAAATGTCGATACCGACCATATAAAAAGTTTATTGTATGTGTCGCATCATTAATAGTCTTATTTTTATTTTCTATGTTTCATCTCTAATAAATAAAATTCGTATCGAGCTGTTATTGTCTTCGTTTCTTTTTGATCGCTGTTCGCTGTGTTCCGTTATGCGAGTTTAACGGATTTTGCTCTGTTCTACATAGCCTCGGTTCGACGATGCGTTAGAGTGAGACAAATGCTTGTCCTGTGGTGAGTTCGGACCAGCATGTATCAAGCGAGATAGAGCGATGTTGAAATGTACACGGGTCACTTATGTTTGAAAACTCTGAGAAAGCGGACGCGTGAATATGTCGCAACCGAGGAAGTGTACGACTCGCGGGCGGAGCGCGGCAACAGAGGACCCCGAAACAGTTAACTTCCCGACATCAGAAGTGGGATCGCCTCAGCCCCAAGCCATCACTGATGATCGCCTGTCCACAATTTTAGAAATGCAGCATCGTAATTTATTGGAAATTGTAAATGCCGTGAGGGGCTCGCAGACTACACAAGTAGTTGTACTACCCAAGTTCAACCCTGAGTCCGCCGGTTCAAGTGCAGCCACTTGGTGCTCTACAGTGGACCTTATTGTAGGAGAAAATCCTCTGGATGGCAGTGCTTTGCTCATGGCCTTAACCAAATCATTGGAGGACAGTGCTTCTAATTGGCTATCACAAATTTGTTTCGCCGGAATGACTTGGAGCCAATTCCAAGAAATGTTCCTTCAGCAGTATGAAGGCAATGAGACGCCAGCAGCAACAGTCTTTAATGTATTAAACGGGCGGCCAAACGACGGCGAATGTCTTGCGCTGTATGGTAGCCGATTAATAACAACACTTATGGCAAAATGGAAGTCTATGACCGCAGAAGAAATTGCAGTGTCTGTTGCCCTGGCACATGCTGCAAATATAGATGGTAGGCTGCAACGCACTGTGTTCACAACTACTGTCAAAACACGCAACGAGTTGCAGAACGAGCTAAGAGCGTTTTCGTATGGCAAGAGGAAGGACCATCCCGTTCCAGAAAATTCTACCAGCAAAAGAGCTCGCCTACACCCAAATGTTAAGTGCCACTTTTGTGGAAAAATTGGCCACAAGATAGCTGACTGCAGCTCCATGAAAAACAACTTAAAGAATCAACAAGGATCTAGTTCGAGTATTGGGCGCTTATCTGACTCTAAACCTGGGTCAATTACTTGCTATAGATGTGGAAACCAGGGGCATATAGCGTCAGCTTGCCCTGCAAGACAATCGTTGTCAAACCAAACTAAAGCCGGCGAGAAGCGTGTCAACGTGTGTCACGTAGTTGAGCCAATTGGGACATTGATATCATCTGGTGAGTCGTATCCATTTTATTTCGACTCTGGAGCCGAATGCTCACTTGTAAGAGAATCTGTGTCCACCCAACTCTCGGGCACACGAATTAACAACATTGTAGTTTTAAAGGGTATCGGAAATAATACTGTTACCAGTACATTACAAATTTTGTCAAGCGTAACAATAAGTGGTTACTGTCTCGAAGTGCTTTTTCACGTAATTCTTAATGATTGCATTAATTATAATATTATAATTGGACGCGAAATTTTAAGTCAGGGATTTAGTGCTACTATAACAATAGATAAAATAGAGTTATGTAAAACAAGGTCTGTGCAAACCCTATCCGCTTTGAGTAGTAGTTTTAGTCTTGAAAATGTTAATACCGAATTGTGTGGCGAGGATAGGAAAATCTTGGTAAATCTTTTGAATGAATTCTGTGACTCATTTATAGACGGTTTTCCCAAAAATCGTGTTACAACTGGCGAATTAGAAGTACGCTTAATTGATCCAATAAAAACTGTACACAGACGACCGTACCGACTTAGTATAGAGGAAAAACAAATTGTCCGAAACAAGGTTAATGAGCTGCTGTTAGCTAACATCATCCGTCCTAGCAGCTCACCGTTCGCCAGTCCAGTTTTACTCGTTAAAAAGAAAAATGGTTCTGATCGTCTTTGCGTGGATTACCGCGAACTAAATACAAACACAGTTGCAGAGAAATATCCCTTACCACTAATTAGTGACCAAATATCTAGGTTGCGTGGAGCAAGTTTCTTTAGTTGCTTGGATATGGCCTATTCACGCAAATTCAATTGAGCGCACGGCTTTTGTGACACCTGACGGCCAATTCGAATTTCTAACTATGCCCTTCGGGTTAAAGAATGCCCCATCCGTGTTCCAGCGTGCAGTTATGAAAGCTTTGGGTGAGCTTGCCCACTCTTACGTTATCGTTTATATGGACGATATAATGATTATCGCAGAAACAAAAGAAGAAGCTTTTGTAAGGTTAAGGACAGTTTTGAAAATATTATCGCAGGCTGGGTTTTCTTTTAATATCGGAAAATGCTCATTCCTGAAATCTTGCGTTGAATATCTGGGGTTTGTGGTAAAAGAGGGCGAAATAAGACCAAATCCATCTAAGATAAAAGCATTAGTCGCTTTACCGCCTCCGCAGTCTGTTACCCAAGTAAGACAATTTATTGGCCTAGCCTCTTATTTTAGGCAGTTTGTGCCAAAGTTTTCAGAAATCATGAAACCCTTATATAGACTGACCTGCAAAAACAAAATATTTGAATGGAAACTTGAACACGAACAAATTCGTCAAAAAGTCACTAAATTGCTTAGAAATGAGCCCGTCCTTGTTATCTTCGATCCTCGGCATCCCATTGAACTGCATACAGATGCCAGTATGGATGGCTACGGAGCAATTCTACTCCACAAAATAGATAATAAACGTCGTGTAGTTGAGTATTACAGCAAACAAACATCCTTGACGGAATCTCGATATCATTCGTACGAGCTTGAAACTTTAGCTGTTTATAACTCCATGAGACACTTTCGTCACTATTTACATGGGCGACGATTTGTTGTTTTTACAGACTGTAATTCCCTAAAAGCTACTCGCAACAAGACTGAACTAACGCCGAGAGTACACCGTTGGTGGGCATATATGCAGTCCTTCGACTTTGACATAGAATATAGACCTGGTGCCAAAATGGCACATGTTGATTTCTTGTCACGCAATCCACTGCCAACTGCTCGGGTTATTACTGGTGAGGAAGAAAAACATGTTCTATTGGCCAAAATAACGGACAACTGGTTACTTGCAGAACAACAAAAGGATTCAGAGATTTCCACGATTGTTGTTAAAATACAGAACAATGAATTGGGTGAGAGCTTGGCAAAAAGTTATGAATTACGCTCGAAAATGCTTTTTCGCAAAATTCAAAGGAACGGTAAAACTCGTTGCCTGCCAGTTGTCCCCAGATCATTCAGATGGTCAGTAGTGAACCATGTCCATGAAGCAGTTGTACATCTTGGGTGGGAAAAGACTTTAGACAAAATGTACGAATTTTACTGGTTTGAGAACATGGCCAAATATGTTCGTAAGTTCGTTGATAATTGCATTACGTGTAAGTTAACTAAGCCTCCGTCAGGAAAATTGCCAATCGAACTCCACCCCATACCAAAAGTAGAAATTCCATGGCACACGATCCATATAGATATTACGGGAAAATTAAGCGGCAAGAGGGATCAAAAGGAATATATTATCGTTCTGATTGACGCGTTTACAAAGTTTGTTTGTTTGCACCACACGGTAAACATAAATAGTGAGAGTTGTATAGACGCCTTGAAGGCGTCAATCTCCGTATTCGGTGTACCAACACGAATCATTGCAGATCAGGGTAAATGCTTTACAGGCTCTTGTTTCAGTGAATTCTGTTCCATGCAAAAAATTCAACTACACTTAATTGCAACAGGGGCTAGTCGTGCCAATGGACAGGTAGAACGCGTTATGAGTGTGCTTAAACGCATGCTTACGGCTGTAGAGAGCAGCCATCGTTCTTGGCAAGATGCCTTAGGAGAGATACAACTAGCTATAAATTGTACTACAAATCGCATAACGAAAGCCAGTCCTCTTGAATTACTAATCGGAAAAGAATGTAGACCATTTAATATGTTACCAATATGTGAACAAGTTAATAAAGTCGATGTAAATATTATAAGAAATATCGCGAGAGAAAATATTAAGAAGAACGCCTTGTATGAAAAAACTAGATTCGATAAGCACAAAGCCAAATTTGATAACTTTAGTGTTGGCGATTATGTTTTACTTAAGAACGAAGAAAGGCACCAAACAAAATTAGACCAAAAATATAAAGGACCTTTCCTCGTGACGGAGGTACTTGAGGGAGATCGTTATATTTTAAAATCTTTAACTAATAAGCGGACTTATAAGTACCCACATGAAGCTTTGCGCAGTATGCCAACAGAGGAGATCCCCAAAGAGTTAGATCTATGTGACGATCAAGAAAACGTTGAAAGAGACGTTAGAAATCCCTTGGTGGATTCCAATGTGGATGAAAACGTTGAAAGAGACGTTAGAAATCCCTTGGTGGATTCCAATGTGGATGAAAACGTTGAAAGAGACGTTAGAAATCCGTTGGTGGATGCCAATGCGAGCGAAAAGTTACTGAGTTGTTTGAAGACTCAAGTGAATGAGAGGCATTGATGGATTTCAATGCGAGATTGGGGACACATGCAACGTCGCCAAGTTGCCAGTGCTAGTAGGTACACGTGTTACTGTGTTGACTTATTTGATGTCTGGTGACTGGCGGCGTGGCGGGTTGAATTGTCCTAGTGTGTTGCTAATAATAACAAACGATCTTCTTGGTACTTCTGTCACTCGAGTTGGTCGATAACAAGAAAAATAAAATTAAAAAAAAAAAAAAAAAATATAACCTTTACTAATACTCTGAATTACGTTTAATGTTATCTTTCTAGATTAAGCTTGTTTAATTTCAAAACTTATATTACACACGAGGACGTGTGCTGGTCAGGAAGGCCGTGTCGCATCATTAATAGTCTTATTTTTATTTTCTATGTTTCATCTCTAATAAATAAAATTCGTATCGAGCTGTTCTTGTCTTCGTTTCTTTTTGATCACTGTTCGCTGTGTTCCGTTATGCGAGTTTAACGGATTTTGCTCTGTTCTACATAGCCTCGGTTCGACGATGCGTTAGAGTGAGACAAATGCTTGTCCTGTGGTGAGTTCGGACCAGCATGTATCAAGCGAGATAGAGCGATGTTGAAATGTACACGGGTCACTTATGTTTGAAAACTCTGAGAAAGCGGACGCGTGAATATGTCGCAACCGAGGAAGTGTACGACTCGCGGGCGGAGCGCGGCAACAGAGGACCCCGAAACAGTTAACTTCCCGACATATGCATTAAAAGTTCTTCATAGGATCGCCTACACTTTCTAGGCACCGCACTCAAGGTAATAGCGGGCACACTTGACGTCTCCGATTTTGAAATGTTAAAAATTTCGGAATCCCGGTTAATAGAGTCAAATAATAGGCAAGTAATCGTAATCATTAACACACAACCCCAAAATAAAATGAATGAATTAACAGAGGTAGCTAACAAAATCATTCAAGCAAAACAAAATAATATGGTTGACACTCCTCACTTGTTTGAGATACTGTTGGCTAGAAATAGAATGTTAATAACGGAAATTCAAAATTTATTGATTACCGTCACACTGGCTAAAGCCAATATAATAAAGCCTGCAATTTTTAACCATGACATTTTGAAGTCTGTACTAATTGATCACCCCATAGAAATCCCCGTTATAAACCTAATAGAGGCATTTAATATTAGAGTCTACCAGTCCATTAGTATTATCCATGTGAGGGAAAGGTCACAATTTTCCCTGTATCACACCAACACATCATTCTGCATCTAACGGAGAACATATTAACGGAATGCAACAACGACGTCCTGGCAGTCACCGATTGCGTACTAACAACATACGCATCGTACTGTAAGCTGGCAATCCACGATACTTGCGCGAAGCACTGCACTATGCAAAACACAGCCATTAAAGCCCAATCACCTTGGAGACGACAGAGTGATAATAACCAATGAGTGCCCAGCTAAAGTCAGCACTGACGACGGCCCCGAAATAGCTAGCAACGGCTCACATCTGATTATGTTCGAGAGAGTGGCTTTCACCAACGGCACCAAATACTCCAACCAACGCGAAGCCATAAGGAAAGTAACATCATCGGCCACGATCCAAGACTAAGCATGCCAAAGGATTGATAACTAAAACTTGGAGGTCGTCCAAGGACTTAAGGAGGAAGTGAAAGCGGCTGGAACTACCGACATCTGGTTCGCGGTCGGCGTGGGATCCAGCGTCCTCATTAGCTGCTCTATCCTACTCATATTGGTAGTGAGGAGGAGACGAGATGCACGAGACATACGACAAGTCGTTGACAAGTTCCAGATGACCGAGGACGGTCAAACTTATAAGAGGGGAGTAGTTAAGACAATTTATAAGTAAACTTTAGTCGGTATATGTCTTGTGTGATTATTGGATAACCCTAGAATCATTATATGCAGATTCAGCAAAAACGCCGTTAGGGGACGTACCTGATTCTCATTGGTTGCTGGTATGGTGACATATGCTGGTTTTGCTAGTGTCACCACTTTGCTGGATGAGCGGTCGGCTTTCCGTCCGCTGTTAGCTCTAGTACAGTTGAATAAGTTTTACAGGTTTGTTTTGACCTCTGATTCAATAAAGAGCACAAGCTCATACTCTGGTAACTCACCGTATATCTTCTTATTATCACGCTATCTGAGTCTCTAGGCCAGAAGCCTTCGTACACATCCTAATTCTACATTTGGATCTACAACCTGCAATCCCGTGCAAAGACCGTTGCGTGGGAAACCATAACTCCCGTATAACTGAACTGAACAGAAACGCAACATAACAACAAAAATGCTTTGGGCTTTTCTGCTTTTATCGTTTTCGTGATAAGTACTGTTTCTTTTTGTTGTGGTTGTGGTTGACCTTACTATGGCGATAACAAATATAAAAAATGTAAAAAAAAAATACAAACGTACAGACTTTTAGAGAAAATATTTCATACACAATAAGTATATGGTAAAACCCACGGCGGAACCGGCATCTTAATCAGAGAACGCATCAAACACCACTTTCACCGAAGGCTTGCAACAAATAACTTACAAACCATAAAGATGCAGTCAGGAAACGGTCGTGTAAGGTTATTCTTCCTGGCTAACGGGGCGATCTCGGACTAGAGGTGATAATTCGTGAACTATCGTGTGTGGCTTTCGTAGTCTAAAATAAATTTATTAATAATAGTCGGGCATGCTCCGGTTATCGAATTTGTAAGAATTTTCCGATTTCGATTTGAAATCGCAAAATCGGTCCTCCGGTTTTCTAATTCGTCAGAATTTTTTAATTTGTAAAACTGTCACTTTTGTCTGGCCAAAATGAAAAGTGAATGCCTTTTTTATATCAAATCGATCTTATTTACTTAGGGAAATACCACCTTGATCAAAAAGTTCCCGGAATCACCACCGTGTGGCGCTTTCAGTCACCCGATTTTAGTTCTCTTTTTTTTTTTAGGTTGGCACAACCCTCATTGACATTCTATAAAATTTTCAGCTTGATAGTGTGACATTTGTAAAAGTGACGCCGTATTGAGTACATCTACGATTGTGCGTGTTCTCGATTTTGTACTATTTTGAATCTTTTTTTTGATCTTGCACCACGATAACGCACCGTCGCACAATGCCATCATTATCATTATCATTTGGCTAAAAACGGAACGAATACCATTCAACAACCACCGAATTCTCCTGACTTGGCTCCCTGCGACTTTTTCCTATTCGGTCGACTCAAGAAACCGCTCCGTGGAACACGTTTCAGCACCCGGGATGAAATCATGGAAAAATCGAAGATGGCTTTGATGGCCATACCGCAAATTGAATATGAAAAATGTTTCAAGGATTGGATCAAGCGCTGGCATAAGTGCGTTGCAGTCGATGGGGAGTACTTTGAAGGGGACAATATCGATTTTGATGTATAATCTTGTATTTTTAATTTTCTGAATAAATTCCGGGAACTTTTTGATCAAGGTATTAAATAGTTTAGCGGTGATGTGTATACCACGTAGTTATTTTATATACAGTTTATTTCTGGCCCCACCTCAAATTTTACTAACAAAATTTTGGCGTCGGCATAGAAAAAGAATTTTCTAATTATATTATATCTTCTTCACTATGATTTTAAAATCCGTAAGAGTTGTTTTAAGTTCACGTTTAAAATAGTTAATTCAAAAAAAAAGTCTGTACGAAATGGTGTAAGCCTACTATTAAGCGGCGAGGACGAATAATTCTCGCAGCTGCTCTAGGATTAGAATAATGCTGAAATAGCGAAAAATATGACCATTAAGTGACTTTAAATTTCAATTATTTTTTCCTGTCATCTTCTCAGATGTGAGTGTGCGTTTTGGGTATAATTCCGAAAAGTATGCAAGCAGTACTGTTCTATTATCAATATTCCATATTTAACATATATGTATATTTCCTAATTTTTGATCCTCCTTTTGTTGTTACCCCGTTAACATATATATGAAGTATATCTAATTCATTGGAGTACACGTTTCTAAAATATGGTGGACGAACAGGTTCTTATTTATTATTATTCGAGTAACAATTGATTACCATTTCATTTTCCTAGCTATCTGCAGCTTTGCGAGATTTACCAGGCAGAGTTCTAAACGTGCCTGTCGAAGAACGACAACATTTATTTCAAAATGTATCATCAGTTCTAAGAAATTCTGGTAAGGGATTAGTTAATCGCCTAATTCTTTCTGTTCAATAATCAGATGAATTAAATTTTATCATAATCGTATATCATTTAATGTACATTCATTTTTACAATTCAGTGCTTTTGTATAATTAGTGAAAACACTGTGCGATAAGTTTAAATTAATATGTTGCCAAATTAAGAACAAAAAACAAAAAAAATTATACCCCTTTTCTTATTCTTAGAACCGAAAAAAAAATTTAACTAAGCAAATGTGCGGACTACTTTAATGGCGCATTTTGGAGTCGATAAAAACTAGATTGTCTATGCCAGAGGCTGCCATACAGTCTCAGCCATGACATGTTTGGCCCGTAGGTTTCAAGAGTTTGGCTATAATGCTCACTATATGGTCATATCCAAACATTGCATTAGTTTAAAACCGAAAAGTTAAAGTTATGTTTAAAATCAACAATAATGTCGTCTTATAATCATATCGAAAATAGTAGATGTTTTTTTGTAAATTTTAGTCGAGCAGCAATGAATTAGATAATATATTTTATATCATATATTCATACTAATTATTTAAATCTTAAGCAAACTAACGACCATACATTGGTATGCAGTCACAAAAAGGAATCCATAGGGAGTAACAGGAATCTTCAAGGAATCCAGGGGAATTCTCCATACAAAGCGTCAAGGATTTTTCCTATAACATACGTTTGTGAGGATGTGTTCAAAGTGTCAAGGAATATCCTCAGAAATTCCTGGGGAGTATCGAAAAAAAAATCATGATTTCCTTGCGCTTTCCTCTAGAATTCCTCTGGATAATATTTTTAAATTCCCCCATTTAAAATACAGAAAAACCTCTCTAAATGACTTAATAAATGTTTTACATTTAAGAGTAAAAGGTATACTAGATATATTGAAAAGTATGTAACAGTCGGAAGGAAGCGATTCCGACAAGTATGCTAAACTATTTGTTCCGTAGCCGCATACTTTTAGGTATCCTTATAAATGTATAGAACTTTCAAAGCGAACACCAAGTTGGATCACATAACTTCTATATATCAAGCTTCTTCCAATCGTCCCCTGCATTGTTTTCGTTTGTTTAATTTTTCTTATTGCGAACATGCTTTTAGATGTATTTATGGGGAGGAATTGGACAGGGTTTGGCCATTGGTTTTGGTTAGTTAAAAGTAAGGAAGAACTATCTAAGATCTGCGTATGGCATCCTAAAGGGATCCTTAGGGTTCGTTGAGATGATGATGTTCTGCTAATTATAATTTAGTTCTAATTTATGCGAATGGGAGCAGAGTGGTTTAAGTGTTACGAGTCCTAAGAATTGTAAATGCAATTTCCTTGTATTTGTTTTTGATTTTGATTGCTATCAATTCTTGTGGTGTTTTGAAGATTTCGCAAATTCTGGTTAATATTCTCCTCGCAGGTGAAGTCAATTTTCTGTATCTTGTGCCGACTTCATACACCGTTCTTTCATTATTTATTTTGTTTATTATGTTGCGTGTCCAATTTTGGTTGTCCACCTTTCCTCAAGCGACATAATTATCCTGTTTACCGACAAAGCTAAGATTTTACAATTTCGTACTATTTTATTTCCTCTACTATAGAAATTATTTGTGACAACACCTGGACCTTCAAGCCATTTATCTGTTCGAAATGTTCTTTAACTTTTGTTTCGAATATTTGAGCTTGACGATTAAGCTCTGTTTATACAGATAATTCCCACATTTGTGATAATATTTGTTTTTTCCTAGAATTCGTCATAGAGAATAAGAGCACCCAAGAGAATAAGAATTTTAATTCATAATTTACGGAAAAGAAGTTTAAAAATTTTGGGTTCTCAATATAGTTTTTTGACTAATCCGATTTTTTATAAAATTTCTAAAAACTTACTAAAAGTTCACGAGATTTCTATTAAAGACTAAGATTTTGGTACTTACTGCTATGATTTGCCCATCCACTAGGTTTTTTTTTGTTATAGGTGGTATGAAGCAAGGGCCCTTCACTAACAGTAATTCTGAAGGGCTTGTCGTTTAAAGTTAGTCTTAAGTATTTCTACAGAATTATAATTTATTGTAGTTTATTTCTGTCACTGATTCCTTTCTTTTAATAATTTCTTCATGGGTTTCCGTGAATTCCATTGGGGGATATTAAACACAAGACTATCTTCTAGACTCCAGAAATATACAATATATTTCAAGAAACTGGGGAATTGGCGCTAAATGCGATGTAAAATTAAATTTTAAAATAGTTGTACCAATTGCTTTCTTTTGTACAACTCATCTATTTCAAAAAAAACGTCATCTACATCCGAATAAAAAGAAAACTGAGCAAACAAAATGATTCGACGAGACACAAAACATATGTAGATCGACCGTAACAATCAAAGTCACCGAACGGAGACCTAAGAGATCACCAGTAGATTGGGAATACTGGAAGATGACGATAAGGATAATTGCCACAAATATGTCCATACTGCATACTGTGCACTGTGAGTTGTCTTTAAACTCCCCACAAATCCGGGTGCAGGAGAGCTGCATAGCAACAGCGAAATAGGCTGGTATGCGAGAAGAGTGAAGGGCAGAAAGGACAAACAGGAAATAGTGGACCTTGGACCCCGTCAAAACGGAGAGACCGTGATCTAATAGAGCATGTACCCAGCGGTCCGTCCTCAAAAAGATATATAACGGGATCCCCGCGGCCCATAAATATCAGTCAGAGCACGCGAGGAGCCATACGTCCGTGAGGATATTAGAGGAGAGTGCATGCGCTAGTCACGTAGTCAGGACGCGGGCTCGGTCAGACCAGTCAGTCAAAGCATAGTCGAGGATAGTCGAGGAGAGTATGGACGCGAGACGCGCATTCTGAAACGCCACTCGGGGCATTGAGTTACAACACGCAAGTGAGAAAGGTCAACAAGAGATCCGAGATCCGGCCGCGAACAACCAGTCAGTGTGCACCTGGAACCGCGGTACGAGGACGGTTACTGCAAGTGACGCAGCCGAGACAGAGAAAAATACGAGGACCTGGTGTGGTCAGACGGGACAGTTGAATCTTTGGTCGGCAAAGGTGATTCGGGAAAGACTTGATTCGCTGACTTGACATAACGGACGGTACACATCCGTCACCATAACCTGATATAATAATATTATTTCTGCCCTCTATACATTCTATCTTATAGGGTCTCATATATTTGGCATTTATTTTATGACTTACTTCAATTATTAATAAAACTTTATCTCCTACTGCTATTTCTATATTTTCTGTTTTTATTTTTTTTTATTATCATTTTCCTTGCTCTTTTATATGTTACGTCTAATCTGAATTTACTTTCTTTAGCATAGTCATCAATATTATAAAATGGTTCTTTGTCATAGGTTGTAAGGAAATGTTTTGCTAAATTGTTAGTTCTACCAAATACTAATTCGTATGGACAATAATTATGTGCCATAGAAGGAGAAGTGTTGAAGCAGTATTCAAAGTATTAAGCCAAATGTCCCAATCAGTTTTGGATCGTATATATTCATTATGTTGATGGTGATGTTATATTTTTTATTTTTAGGTATTTGCGCAGATCAGAATTCTGAATTCTTATATTCTGTTCCCATGTCCGTAATGAACGTCTTCCTGGGTCACATATGAGAGTCAGGTCACATATGAGAGTGACTGCATATTCATTACCATTTTCCGATTTTGATAGTGGGCCAATTGTTCCTACTACTCCCCTATCAAACGCTTTTTCTGGTGTTTCTGTTATCGTCAGTGTTTTGTTATGTTTAATTATTTTTTATTTTTGACATGATGGCCTGTTTTTTCTATTTACACTTTTATGTACTTAGGCGTATTTTTCCAATAATAATATCTTTGCACCTTGGCCAAGGTTTTTGCAATGCCAGTATGTCCTCCTTGTATTGGATCATCATGTAGTGTAGATATTATTGCTTATTTTTCTATTTCTTTTTCTTTTCTCTTCACCGGGTTGAGTAGCACTACTCTCAATACGTTTAATTTTGTATTGTCCATATTTTTGAAAGGATCTATTAATATTTTCAAAAATATTTTCCCAAGGTGCCATTTTAATTTGGTTGATTTTGTATATACCAACCTGCTTTTCAATCCTTTGAAAAAACTATATAAATCGAGATTTCTATTAGTGTAGAAATCACCAATTTTATATCTTCTAATGATTTTCTTTCCATGTTTGAAAGAACGAATCATATTTTTCACTACCTTTCGTACTTCGTCGTTTTTTTTGACTCTAAATACGTTGGGCCAAGGGCGTCGCAGCGTGAGTTTGGAACTTGGATTTTTTATTAATTTGGCCAAATGTCTGTGGTCACTTTGAACTAGAGAATGCCTACCATATATGGTCTGAAATTATTTATTGCCCAATGGATTGCTGCTAGTTCTTGCTCTGTTGTCGACTTATTACTTTCACTCTTTGTAAAGGTTCTTGAAGCTTATGCCACAGGAAGCTGTTGACCGTTATGGTCTTCCGATAGTACCGCTCCACATGCATGTTTACTAGCATCTGTGGTTATGCCAAATTCTTTTCTAAAATCTGGGTGTAGGTCTAGGTTTCATTCCCTTTTCAGACACTCGAATGCCTCTTCGCATTCGGCCATCCATTCAAATGATATGTTCTTTTTACAAAGCCTCGTTAAGTGGCATGATTTTTCTGAAAAATTTCAAATGAATCTTCTCTAATAAATAAAAAATGCAACGAATCGTCTAGCTTCGTCTGCATTTGCTGGTTTGGTATAGTTTTTGATTACATCGTATTTAGAATCCTCAGGATGTATACCTCTATCAGTACACTTGTGACCTAAATATGTAACCTCTTTATTACCTCTTTATAGTACATTTTTCTGGATGTAGTTTTAGGTTATGCTGTCTGCATAATTTGAATACATCTGTTAAGTTCTTTTGTATATGATTTTCAAAACTACCGATTACTACTAAATAATCCATATTCCATCCATATTCATTCTTTGGAAGGAATTTTGTGCTATTTTTAAACCAAATGCTAATCGCGTTTTTGCTCGTCATAATTGATCAAGAATATCTTCTATTCTAGGGAGAGGGAATTTATCTGCTAGCATTTTCTTGTTTATTTGCCGGTAGTCAACTACTAGTCTCCATCGCTTCTTCGCGGAATTAGGCAGTGATTTCTTGGGTACCAAGAGAAGTGGGCTATTATATTCTGATATAGATGGTTCTACAATACCGTCTTTTATCAGTTTGTCAACTTGCCTTTCTATTTCTGGCTTTTGACTTTCTGGGATTCTAGCTTTTTATCTACACAATGGTATTATCGTTCAATATTAATTAATATTAATTTTTCTTTATCAAAATTATTAGATTTGGATTTTTGATTTGGAATTAAGACGTAAATGTCTTTTGAATAAACATCAATCGTTCTTATGACTTCAGATCTTGCAGGCAGAACTAATTTATTTTCAGCTGAATATATTATAGGAATGTTAATATTCCTGAAACTATTGGGCCCTACTGTGAACCAATTTTCTTGGCCTTGGAATTCCAAAATACCATTGTATTTTTTATGAAGTCCAAGCCAATTATACCGTCAGCTGGTATAGGAAAATTGTCGGGTACTATATGAAATTCGTATGGTATTGCTGCATTTGCAACACACATCTAATTTGTTCGTACCTAGGGACTGTATTGTCCTATGACCTATGCCTGTTATTATGTTTGTAATTTTCCGCAAATTTAGAGTATTTAATTGATTATTTCTGCACTTTAGCAGTGAAATATCTGCACCTGTATATATTAAAAAAAGTTGCCGTTGAATTGGTATACATATTTTTAAATTTAACAAAAATGCTTAAATTGAGATTGATATACATTTTTATTGTTGGTCTGTTCCCAAGGTTGTATCCGTTTTGGTTTCTTCTATAGGAACCTGTTCCTCTATTGTTATCTTGGTTACCGACGCGTCCTCTATATCCGCCGCGATAAATACCTCGTCCTCTATAACTATTATTATAGTTCTTATAATTACCCCTGCAATTACCTTTAATTTGTTAATTTCCTCGATTATTAGAAACTCGATAGTGACCTTTATTATTATAGTATAGTACGCTCTTCGATTTGCCGGCTATTTCGGAAAAGCACAATTTATAATTCTTTTTCATTGAAATCTATTCTTTTGTAGCGTATCTATACGCATTGCTGGCCTCTAGATCATCGTCTATATACGCAGCTTCAAGTGATTTACGGAGATTTTCTATCTCTGATTTATATTACGCTGCTGTTTTACCATGCTGAAGTAGATTAGTAATTTTTAGCTTTAATGACATCCGGCGATTCGGCCTTAACTGATGCCTTTAATATATTTATTTTACCAATAATGGTCTTGTCTTTTCATGTTCAACCTTGTGAGATAAAGGACTAGTTATCTTTTTTTGATTATCTCTACTGCTAGTGGTTCCTGATCTTCTTTTGTAAAATCCGCTATTGAGAATTCCCTGGGGAATCGAATAAGGTTCATATTCTGGCCGTCGAATTAAGGCATTGTGGACGAAATATGTAGACGTTGCCACGCTGTCTGTTGCTGCTTTCTCTTCAGTGGTACTATTGTTAGAGTCTGTTTCAGAAGATTCCTCCTCTATTTCTGCCAACTCTATTACCGCTGGTATTGTTAGATCGTGTATATCTTTTCCTTTGAAATCCTCTTTTAATTCCTTTTCGAGTTCATCTACTTGGATTGCAGGTGCAGATATGTATGTTTAAATTATATCTGGGTTTTACAGTTAGATTTTCGTAAAGTCTGTTTAGAATCTTCTTGATCTATCTAGTTAGTTGCTGTTTTTTATTATGTAATAATTGGCGTGCTTTGTTAAAGCATTATACCAATATACAGGCATAGGCATTTATGGTATTGTGCCTTTCTGTACCTGTATTTTGTGTGAAACATTTGTATGACCTTTCAAATGTCGATTTCGTGTCTTTAAGATCTGTTATTAAAGTCTACCAGTCCCATTTCTATCGCTTAATATGACACAAATCAGCGGTGCTGACGGACTATTCTTTAACATTATATTCCATTGTTCTATTTTTATTGTTTTGTTTTATTTTAGTATTTTGTCCATGATTTATGTTAAACATTTACCATTTATTATCTCTTAATCATTCATATATAAATTGGCATATTTTGTTTTAGGAAAATTTTATTTTTTACTATTTTCCATAGTTTATGGTGCCTTTATTTTTTCCTTTTTTTAATTTCCCTTTTTTTTAAATTGTTTCTAAATGATCAGCCCGACTGCCGTAATTTTTGTGTAATTTGTATGCCTTTATGAATGCATTTATAATTAACAGTATAAAAATTCCCAGCACCAAAACGGTAATTAGATATAAATTAGTGGTTTCCACTTCCACTTTATTAATTACATTAGCAGTGGGATCCATTGCCTTAGAGTCTATTAATCAAATTTTGGGTGCATTTGTTTAATATGTTACAATATTCAATTGTTTCTATTATATATTTTAATTATCTTATCATTGAAATTGGGATTATTAATTTTATTTTATTGTTTTTATTCTTGGTTTTCCGAACCACCGATTTCTGCTCTTTGATTTAGTTTTCGATTTACATGTTCCTACCAAACTTTTTGTGAACTTTACGGGTCCACGAGCGTATTGTGCAGTAAAGATACCGCTCAATATTATAATGCATGTTTAATTTTACATTAAGGTAAGAAAAAATTTTATTTTTCTTTCTTTCCAATCGTTGCCGTAGTGAGCGGTATTGTCACCACTATATTCCAGTGTCAGCTGGGCGTCGCCGGTGTTGGCACGCTGACACTCTCTCGAAGACGCAAGGATCGGCTTGCCCCTCTTCTGCTGCTATTGTCCTGGGCCTATGGGCTCAGGCGGTACTGGTGCCGGTCATCGCACTGGTTTTTTTTTGTGGTTGCATGTGTATCTGCTGTACAACGGTCCTTGGCCGTCCTTTGGGCAGACGTCTCTTTGGAATTTATATTCTAGGTAGAGGTTTGTTAATTATTTCTTCTTTAATAATTTGTATTATATTTTCTGAGTCAGGTTTAGAAGATGTGGCCTTAATTGCGATTATATAATTTTTTAAATTGTCCAACTCTGCTTGTAATTTACAGGCGGTTGACCAATTTGGTGGATTTTCTTGTGAATATTTTAGCCACTTTAAGTGCTATTTTCTTTGTATTCCTTTCATCACACCACCGCGCCTTTTTGCCATCTGGCAGTTCTATAACTCTGCTCTCTTAGAATTTTCCTCGGGTTTTTTATTATTTGTTTTGTTTTATACTCGTCCGTCTTCTTTTCTCAGTTTTAATTAATTCTCCTTTTTATGCTCCTCTGAAGTCCGAACGTCACGGTCGCAATGTAGAACACAGTTCCAATAGATTTGATGGATTTAAAACACAACACTTGTATTCATATTTTAATATATTTTTATTTAGGTAGAGATTGGAGCAGGCAAGGTCCCGCTCCAATCGAAGTATCTTTTGTAAGTTTTCTTAGGATCTAAAGTATAAAGGGTTCTTAGCCTAAATCGCAGCGGCGCGTATCACACATATATATATTCGAATTGTCGGTGAGCGACGTCGCTAGAGGGGGGGAATGTTATAGGCACTCATGGTATGCGGTCAGCGCTTTGGGCCAGCGTGAGAGCGCTTACTATGTAGTTATGGTTTGTTGTCCTTCAAGTGGTTGCTCGCATTGCGCTTGCACTTGGGCCAGACTGTTATAATTAACTTGCGAAAACGATAAGTCGAGCAAGAATGTTTGAGTTTTCTTCTGGGGACCACATTGTGGCTGGTATATTAGAATCACCTTCAAATTCCAGTTGATCCCTTTCAGACAGTTTTTTTTAGACGGGCAATGATTTAGATATTCTGGGAATTCAGAAGACGGCGGAATGTAAGAGCACTTTTAATTTAAAAATGTATCCCTCAATTTTGGGAAATTCTGGTAACTCATTTGTCAAAACTGCGATAAGTTCAAATTAATTTGTTGCAAAGTTAAGAACAAAAAACAAGAAAAATTAAATTAAGGTGACAGCGTAAAATTTGATGAAGATACCCCATATTCTGCGTACAAAACGCAAAGGATTTTTTCCTACAACAACATACGTTCGTGAGGATGTATTCGATGTTGTCAAGGAATATCCTCAGAAATTCCTGGGGAATATCGAAAAAAAAAATCATGATTTCCTTGCGTTTTCCTCTAGATAATAACCTGTAAATTCCCCTTTTAAAATACAGAAAAATCGCTCTAAAAAACTTAATAAATGTTTTACATTTAATTGAAATTTAACTATACCTGTTTCTCGTAGAGAGTTTAAAAGAGTTTACTACTTTTTTCGTTGAAAAGTATGTAACAGGCAGAAGGGAGCGTTTCCGACCATATAAAGTATATATATTTTTGATCGGGATCAATAGCCGAGCCGATCTGACCCTAGGTGTCTTGATGAACCTCGAGATCTCAGGTACTATAAAGGCTAGAATGTTGAGATTAAGCACACATATTTTGCTACGCCCACAAACCGCCATTTAAGAATATAATTGCTCTTGGATGCTAAAGTTGAGAAGAGCTTCAAAAAGAGCAGGCAAAACTTCTTACGTCAGGCTTTAAGGTTTGTTTTCAAGAATGGCTTAGCGCAAATGGCATGCAGTATGATAGTCAATTAAGTACTTTATTGTTCATTGTTCTGCGAAATAATTTAATTGGCTGGCTTGGTAATAACTATTATTTTTCTATTTTAGGTATAAATTCAACAATTATTCGTGGCATATGTAAAGTGATTGGAACTACGATAACGAAATATAAGGATCCTACATCGCAACGAATTGTTAGAGATCTTATAGTAGACCTTGTAACTATTCATCACGATTTAACAATTGAACATATGTTAAACGTCTTTAAAGCTTTTATATATAAAGAATTCGCTAGTGTGTCACCTCAAAAATCGTGTAAATTGGCCGTTATAGCATTGGGATGGATATCTATCATACAAAAACAAGCGCAACGTGAATCAAATATCTTTAAAACCGAGAAAAAAAAATTGATTGAGTATCAGACTCTGTTATATCAAATAACAGTAATATCACCAAACCAAAGAGTTACAGACGCAAGAACAAAAATATTGTACGATCTATGGAATAATTCTGATATTTTTAATGAAACAATGGACACATTATTCCAAATGGAATCAACTAGTAATGTTACAATTTTTTGTATGGCCATGTTTCAATTTAAATATAAAAACTGCAATGCTGTAAAATTAAACCAATATACAGAAAAGCTTTCAGAATACTTCGTAAAAAGTATGATTTCATGCAAACACAAACCTGACAAGTCCTTTATTACAGCTTGCAGTCCATTATTGGAATCCCTCACCGACACTGAATTTGATTCTTACATATATCCATCTTTACAACGGTCCATATTGCGAAGCCCTGAAAATACACTTCAGAGTATTGGATTAATTTTTAATATGTTGAACTTCGATTGCAGTCGTTATGCTCAAAAGGTTGGAATAGTTCTCATTCAAAATTTATATAGTAAAGGTGACATCGCACGACAAGAGTCACTTGAATCTTTAAAGCTTCTGTCAACAAAATGCTCTAATTGGATTATCATAAAGGAATTATTAGAACGTATTTTCTCTGTTCTAAATGGATCCGACGGCAAAATTAATGTAATCGAATATAGAATAAATATTCTACAGGTAATTTTAAAATGTACAACTATAAAATTTTATCTACAAAATATAAAATGAAAGAAAGGCACTACAGTAGCCTTAGTGGCATTTCGAGGGACAGATTAGATACGTTTTTTTTTTGGCAAACCGAGGGATCCACACACTACTAAGGCAAACGTGAGCTGCATCACTTAAGTTTTCAGCTCAAAGAAGCTGGGGTCGGAAAAATCGAATTTTTGAAATTGGAAAGCTGGAATCGTTTGGCCATTGTTTGCCCAGTTTTTTTTGTCCACGTTTTTTACGTTTGCCCATCCTTAAAAACAAATAATTTCGTTTGCCTATCCATTAAAATAATTTTTTTTAATTAATTAATTTAATTTAATTAATTAATTAATTGCCCACTTATTATTATTAGTTGTCTCTCTGGCCACTGATAACTTGTCTGTATTACGAACACAGCTTAATCAAAAAGAACAATAAATGAAATCATGTTCGTGAAACGCAGCTGAATTACCGCTGAATTTTCCTAAAAAAAAAATGGAAATCAACTAGCCACGTTGCATAACGGAATATATATTTCATATTGTGAAATTAGGTTACATTTCCTGATTTGGATTATAAGCTTGGCAATCGAGCTTAGGCACTTAGCTTTGCATAAACAACAATTTCACTTTTTATACCCGTTACACGTAGAGTAAAAGATTAGTAGACTAGATTCGTTGAAAAGTATGTAACAGGCAGAAGGTAGCGTTTCCGACCATATAAAGTATATATATTCTTGATAAGGATCAATAGCCGAGTTGATCCGTCCGTCATTCCGTCGAGATCTCAGGAACTATAGAAGATAGACAGTTGAGATTATGTATTCCAGAGACATAGAGGCTGCGCAAGTTTGTTGATTCACTTTTGAAAAATGTTTTGATAATATTTCATATTTTTATCAGTCTTGTAAACTTTTATTGATTTGGAAAAAAAATTGTTTAAAATCGCCCAAAACTTCTACGCCCACATTTTCAAAACATTTAAAGAAATTTTTTCATAAGTTTTGTAGTCTTGAAAATTTTTATCGATGCTAAAAACTTTTGCCACGCCCACTCGAACGCCCAAAAACCGCCCAAAAGTACCACGTCCACATTTTCGAACCATTTTTCGATTTTTTTTTGTATAATTTTATTAGTCTTGTAATTTTCTATCGGTCTGCCAAAAAACTTTTTGCCACGCCCACCCACGCCTTGTTCCCGATACCTGGTCTTCAACCAGACCGTCGCAGTACATACCACCTCGTCACCCACACTGGGATCTGGCGAGCAGGTTGTTGGATTTTTGATCCCGTTCTCAGTATCACCACGTTCCTTTGTTGCACTTGTGACGATCTGTCAGTGTCGGATGGCTAAGGGATGGCCAGGAACCTATATTTGGTTCAGGTGGGGTTGCGTAAGAAAATACGACCCGTTCCCATAGGAGAAGAGGAGGAAATTATACAGTATTTGATTATTTGGTCCTTATTCATGGGTTTACAATAGTCCTCCAGACGACTGTCTTCGTGATGGATCTGAATGTCCTTCGGTCCCAAATCCAGGGGTGGAAGCCCAAGAGTCTTCTGGGTTCAGGGTAGACGGGACAAAATTGCCACACTTCCATTTTTAATTGCCATTTTTCCCCATATTTTTTGTCGATTTTCCAGAAAAATAGTCTTTAGCTTAAGATGTGTCTTCGCTCGAGGTGCACCCAAGATAAGTAACTTAATTTGCTTTTGGGAGTACGCTGTTGGTAATGGTGATCGAGGGGTAGTCTTGCCGGTTAAGTGTGAATGTTACATGCTTAAATTTTTCTTCGATTAATACTAATAATAATAATAATACATTTGTATCGACCTAAAATCGCTGCGAAGTCATCAGGTATTTTTCAAATAGTCTGGTAAGACAAGACAGGCTAATGGATAATGTCTGTACGATGAAGAATCTGAATGGTCTATTACTATGATCGACTTTTTGCATCTCTCTGTAAAGTACCCCAGTTTTGTGATAGTTAAAGACCAGGAAAATAATGCATACAGCAAAGTATGGTAGCTCAATTATCATCTTGGGAGTTTTTAGGTCACATTCTGTGGATTATTTTGAGTTTAGTTGATTTTTTATAATTTATCTTCGAAATGTGCTGCTGGTCGTTGGCTGTTACCGTCGCTAGAACAAACATGTTTAAGTTGCGTTGCAAATGTGATATCTCCGTCTTTATCGCCTCGGCCCCATCCACCTGAGTTATTTCTTAATGGTGATAATTTGTGCTGGTGTGGATAAGTTGGATGAGCTTTTCATAGTGACTTTTTACTGCTGGATGTTAATAGTTGATCTATATAGCGACGTTGGGCGTTTTTTGTCTTATTGTTTAGGGGCATTGGAGAGTTTTGTGATGCACTTTTTAATCTTTGCCTTGCGATTGGCGATCTATGAAGCTGGGTGTCTAGATTTGTCATCTTAGAGCGGCGAGTGGAACTTTGTGCTTGGTGTGTTTGCTGCAGATTCTATATCGGCATCAGACCTTAGCCTTGGATTCAGATGCGAACTTTAATATTTTCTATATTTGGCTGTTTTATTTTTTTTTTTATATTAATCTGTTACTGTGCATCATAGTATCAGCTCTTTGGAGGACGTTCAGATTCAGCACTACTGACGAGTGGTCTGATGAAAGATTCGATAGAGATTCGGCTTTTACAATGTTTCAAGGGATATTTTTGATGATTGCGAACTTTGTTCGGGTCGGTGGCCAGTATGATGGTCTAACTGATGCTACGTAGTTAAGCTTGGCATTTATGATGGCGTTATATAGCCGTTTTCCTTCAGGTGTGACGATGCGTGAACCCTAGTCGGTGTGTTTGGCGTTTGTAGTCACCTGCAGCAATAAAGAGACCAGGGATTTTGAAGAATTCCAGAAAATGTAGTTCTGATGGGTGATCTCGCTGTAATCTGCAGCAATGAAGTGGTCTCCTATGGTGTTGAAGAATTCCACAATATGTGGTGAGTTGTGAGTTGTTCATTATGCGATTTCTAATGAGGTGTTTTTTTTATTATTCGGCTTACGGTAGGAAAATTAAAATCTAAAGATACCACCTACCGTCTGTAGGTGGCATGCGCGATTCATAATCCATAGTGGAATAGTACCTATGTACTAAAACAAAAACCTCCGTGTGCTCTTCAGTCTTGCACGATCACCGGGACTGCCAGTCAATGTATGACTTCGATGAGCAGGATGTGAGGCCAGGTCGCACTCCCTTCCTTAGTGTAGGCCATGAGAGCTCCTCCTTTCACCCCTTAGTCGTCTTTTACGACAAGCCGGGAACGCTGAGGTAGTATTCTTCACCCGCCACCACACCTGTTTGGGTAAAGCCAACCATTCTGTCTGATCGGATTCCTTTCGAGACTCTTCTTGCCTGACAGCAGCTATGGTCGCGGTAGTAGATGCTGTACGAGACAAGTTCTCCAATTTTTTATGATTATCAATATGATTTTAATTAAGGAATTTGGTTATATATATTTAATGCCATGAACGCCGTTTGCATAAGGTCCGAATGAACGACATTAATTCAATCATATGCTGCAGAGTATGCATAATGTTTTTAATATTGCGTTGATGGTGCGTCGATGAGAAGGTTATGGGAGGTGAGTCCGAGTATAAGTTCCAGGGCGGTGCTATTAGTTCACGGTCTCTCCGCTTTGATGGGGTCCAAGGGCCACTATTTCCCGTTTGACCTTGCTGCCCTCTACATTTCTCGCATTCCAACCATCTTCCATGTTGCTAGGCAGCTCTCCTGCACCCGGATTTGTGGGGAGTTTAAAGACTCCTCACAGTGCACAGTATGCAGTATGGACATATTTGTGGCAATTATCCTTATCGTCATCTTCCAGTATTCCCAATCTACTGGTGATCTCTTAGGGGTCCGTTCGGTGATTTTGATTGTTACGGTCGATCTATGTTTTGTTTTCCGTCGAATCATTTTGTGGGCTGTTTTTTTTATTTGGATGTAGCGATCCAATTCTTTTTGCTTCGTTTTTGGCTTTATTAGTGTTTCAGCAGAAACGAGCGTTGCAGTTGACACCATGCGTGAGGCCGATTAGTATTTGTTTGTTTGTTATTGTTTGGAATAGAGTGATGAACGAGGTCGACGTATTGGTTATTTTTGGGTCATCGTTGATTTTAATAGTGAGCTAGAACGCGCTGTTAGGAAGTTCGTCTTTTTACTTAATTAACAAAAAGAATGCTACAGTCCAGTTATTTCCCCCTATTAGATACCCGTTACGCAGCTAGTGGGAATGCGAACGTAAAATGTCATTATTTTTCTGGGATATCGATAAATATTAGGGAATGAAATGGAAAAAAACTTAAAAATTGTTTAGAAGTGTGGACGTGACTGGTTTGGGGGCTTTCGACCGTTAGAGTGAGCGTGGCAAAAAGTTTTTTGGCAAGTCGATAGAAATTTGCAAGACTAATAAAATTATGAAAAAAGATCCAACAATTTTTCAAAATGTAGTCGTGAAGCTTAGGTCAGTTTTACGGCGTTAGAGTAGGCATGGCAAAAAGTTTGCAAGGCTAATAAAATATTAGATTGAGATTCAGCAATAGATTCTAGAGAAAAAGACGAAGCGCTTTTATAGTTCCTGACATCTCGACGTTCATACGGAAACACGGACATGGCTAAATCGACTTTGCTATTGATCCTGATCAAGAATATATATACTTTATCTAGTCGGAAACGCTTCCTTCTGCCTGTTACATAATTTTCAACGATATGCCAGAAAAATTTATCGTTCGTAAATATTGTTACTTATAAGCATCGTTGCCATTTTATCGCTCTTCCAATGTTATAATGTTATATTGCAATTTAAATTTCAGGGAGCCGGCAATTTAAGCTTCAACAACATAGATCAAGATCATATGCCCAACATTTTAAATGAAGCTGTTACCTTATTTTCGAAAGCACTGGAGTGTGAAACGCAAGAAAAAGTTATTTGCTGCACTTTGGAGATGTTTGGGTTGTGGACTGAAAAATTTATACACAAGTTGCCAAATGTTATTATCAATATTTTTACATCTGGAATGCGGCTGAAAAACACAAATCAAATTATTCGGCAAAGTTATCTCGAGTGGCTTTTACTGTCAATTCAAAATACGGAGGTTGATAACCATGTTTCTATTATACCGGATCTTATTTCATTTTATACTAAAGCTTTGCAAAACTCATCACAGTCATGCAATTTGTCTGAAGCTGCTTGCATTGCGTGTATATTGCTTATTTTGGAAAAACCATCTGAAAACTATAACTTTTTTTGGACCACAGTGTTCGATATGAAAAAACTATTTTTTTATAATGACAAGTTTACTACAACAGCTCCGATTACCACGTTATGCAATATATCATTAATGGCTAGAATATTGATAAATTCATATCCTGATAAAATTAAAGGCAAACTAGAACCTTTAGCTCGAACTTTAGTTTATAACTTATGTTGTAATTCAGTTAAAGTTCGAGTATATACTGCTAAGCAGGTCAAACAAATAATAAACGCATCAAGCGGAATCGACTTTGTTAAGTTAGCCTTATGCGAGTTTGGTAAACGTATGAATTTAGTTAATATTGAAACGGACGGGGAGCATTCAATGGATCAGTTTGGGACTTCGAATCAAGTGTATGTAGACGCACTTCTCACTTTAACAAGCATAAAACAAATTACTTACGAAGATTCTGTGGATGTTGCTATAGATCTACTTCTTATATCACATCACCCTGCAATTGTATCGAATGAGCCATACCTATGGGAAACAGCCATACAAAAGCATTTAAAATTGGATGCAAAAAACGTTATACTAGCTAAAACAAATGAAATTGTTAATAAATACATTGACAACTATATAGCTAGTGCGCAATACGAGAATACAATATCAGCATTGATTCGAATTTGTCCGAGTCTTATTGTTCCAACAGTTGTCAATAATTTAAAGAACTATCTTAGTAACTTCTCTAACTATAATGCTTCTAATGAAGAATATTTAATATTTTTGACGCCGGATGGAGAGTTATTTGATAAAAGTGTAATACCTCATATAGATTCGCAATATGAAACAGTTCGTCTTAAAAGAGAAAATAAAGTTTACAGCTACAAGGAACAATTAGAAGAAATTCAACTTCGGCGTGAAATTGACGATAAAAGGGAAAAAGAAGGAAAATTAAAAACTATAAGGTATACTCAGAAGCAAGAAGAACAAATTAAAAATCAAATGGAAAAAGAACTCCAAATAAAATTAAGAATTACACTGCTTTATGAAAAATTAATTTCGAAAATAAGCTTGCTAAAAGCATCATGTTCTGGGAATGGAGAACAAATTGCCCAACATTTTTATTCTTTATTAGACGGCATATTGAATGCTTCTAAAAGTCCCCTATGTGCCGAGGTTCTTACTGACCTTTACATATTTTTGCGTAATATGTGCTTTACTTTCCAGCCAAAACTTGGACGTGCAATCGCATTAGCGACAATCAAACTTCAAAGCCCGTCCTGTATTTTAAAGAAGGAATTTGAAGCTTTAAATATAAATCAAGCTATTAATGATATAATAATTGATCTTGACAATCACGTTAAATCAAACTTTCTTGACTCGCCATCATTTTCATATGCCTTCGAGTTCTTAAAGCGGGCGTTATTATTGTTAAATACCGATTCGGATTTTGATCTTATTTCTAAAGGAATACAGATAATAGCACTCCATACAAGGGCAGGTGATTGTTGTAAGCCACAGTTTATGCCTCGATTTGGTATGTTTAAAATGTTGTTAGATCTTTTAAGGAACAACAATAAACTCTGGGCACAGACTTCAGATGCCATCTTACAAGTTGCGAAGTGTTCTAATGGTGATAATTGTTCTTCTAGTCCGGATAACCATATTATAAGCATATTTCTGCAAGCATTGCAACATTGTTCTGACGCTGTAAGAAAAGTGGCATTGCAATCTCTAAAAATAATGGTTAATGGAATTGTAAATCATATAAAAGTTGATAACAGTCTTGAAAAGGTAATTATAAAACGACTTTGGGTTGCAAAACATGATCCAGATGAAGAAAACCGAGAACTGGCTTTATTTTTGTGGAACACTGCAAAATTTCCTTTACCCGGATATGTCGATATTATTGATGATATCACACACTCCGAGACCTGCATTCAAAAATCCGCTTCAGAATCCCTAATTCCGCTATTAGCTGGCGATGAAGTTGTAATAAAATGCGTTATAAAGAAGTTATTTTCTATTTACAAAGCAAAGCTGGCCCTATTACCGCCGGTATTGGATCAATTTGACCGTGAAATTGAGCCTGCAATCGATCAGTGGGAACCACGAAGAGGTGTTGCTATTGCATTCTCCACTATCGCTTTCCTATTATCTATTGAAGATATAAACGATATTATGAATTTTATGGTATCACAAGGACTCGGTGACCGAGAAGATGTTGTACATAAGGAAATGTTAGCTACTGCATTAAAGATTGTTGATTTACACGGAAATAAAGCAATTGTAAATTTGCTACCAGTATTTGAAGATTTTCTCGATAAGGCGCCAAAATCCCAAAGTTACGACAACATACGTCAAGCTGTAGTGATATTGATGGGTTCTCTAGCACGTCATTTGGAAAAAGATGACAAACGAATTGACCCAATTGTTAAAAGGTTAATAACAGCACTGTCTACTCCATCACAACAAGTTCAGGAAGCGGTGTCGAATTGCTTACCTCATCTTATGCCATCCGTAAAGGATGAGGCCTCTTCAATGATAAAAAAACTATTACACTCATTGGCAAAGTCCGAAAAATATGGTGAAAGACGTGGAGCTGCGTATGGTATTGCCGGGATAGTTAAAGGTCTTGGGATTTTATCACTAAAGCAACTAGACATAATGTCAAAGCTGACCGCTTTTATTCAAGATAAAAAAAATTATAGGTCCAGAGAAGGCGCTTTGTTTGCTTTTGAAGTTTTGTGTAGTACACTTGGCCGTTTATTTGAACCTTATATAGTTCATGTCTTGCCACATTTGTTACAATGTTTTGGTGATCCATCGCAGTACGTAAGACAGGCAGCCGATGATACTGCTAAAGTAGTTATGAGAAAACTTTCCGCACATGGTGTTAAGCTAGTACTTCCGTCACTTTTGGAAGCTCTTGACGAAGATTCATGGAGAACAAAAACAGCATCAGTTGAACTGTTAGGTGCAATGGCATTCTGTGCACCAAAGCAACTTTCATCTTGCCTTCCAAGTATAGTTCCAAAACTAATTCAAGTCCTGGGAGATTCTCACACTAAAGTACAAGAATCGGGTGGAGAAGCTCTTAAGGTAATTGGATCTGTTATAAAAAATCCTGAAATTCAAGCTATTGTCCCCGTGCTTTTGGATGCATTGGAAGATCCATCCAACAATACATCCACTTGTTTGCAAAGCTTGCTAAAAACTAAGTTTATTCACTTTATTGATGCTCCCTCATTAGCTTTAATTATGCCAGTGGTGCAACGTGCCTTTATGGACCGATCCACAGAGACTAGAAAAATGGCTGCACAAATAATAGGAAATATGTATTCCTTAACAGATCAAAAAGATCTTGCGCCCTACTTACCAAGTATTATTCCTGGCCTAAAATCATCATTACTAGATCCAGTCCCTGAAGTGCGAGCTGTGTCGGCTCGTGCGCTTGGTGCCATGGTTAAAGGTATGGGTGAAAGTTCATTTGAAAATTTATTACCCTGGCTTATGGAAACTCTAACTTCCGAGTCTAGCAGTGTGGATCGCAGTGGAGCAGCACAAGGACTCTCTGAAGTAGTTGGAGGACTTGGCGTTGAAAAGATGCATAAACTTATGCCGGAAATAATTTCGACTGCAGAACGCGTAGACATCGCTGCACATGTTAAAGATGGATATATAATGATGTTTATATATATGCCTGGAGCATTCCAAGAAGAATTTACACCATATATCGGACAAATTATCAATCCGATTTTAAAGGCTTTGGCAGACGAAAGCGAATTTGTTCGTGATACTGCTTTAAAGGCAGGTCAACGTATTGTTAATTTATACGCAGAAACTGCTGTGGCACTTTTACTTCCTGAGCTTGAAAAGGGGCTGTTCGATGATAATTGGCGGATTCGATATAGTTCTGTTCAATTACTTGGAGACCTGTTGTATCGAATATCTGGAGTATCTGGAAAAATGACTACGGAAACAGCAAGCGAAGATGATAATTTTGGTACGGAACATTCACATACAGCTATTATTCACTTTTTGGGCGATGAACGTAGAAATAGAGTATTGTCAGGGCTTTACATGGGACGTAGTGACGTTTCATTGATGGTGCGACAGGCTGCACTGCATGTATGGAAAGTTGTTGTGACAAATACTCCGCGTACTCTGCGTGAGATTCTACCAACACTGTTCGGCTTACTACTTGGATGTTTGGCAAGCACAAGTTATGATAAAAGACAAGTGGCAGCGCGAACTTTGGGAGATTTGGTAAGAAAACTTGGGGAACGAGTTTTGCCAGAAATAATTCCTATTCTTGAAAATGGTCTAAACTCTGATCATCCTGATCAACGTCAGGGAGTATGCATTGGTTTGTCTGAAATAATGGGTTCTACATCAAAAGAAATGGTACTTACGTTTATTGAGAGTCTGGTCCCTACAGTCCGAAAGGCTTTGTGCGATCCCTTACCTGAAGTTCGAGAAGCAGCAGCAAAAACATTTGAGTCCTTGCATAGCACAGTGGGATCTCGAGCGTTGGATGAAATTCTGCCATTTATGCTGCAAGGTCTTTCAGACCCCGACCCCTTCGTCGCTGAGAATACTTTAGACGGTCTTAGACAGGTAATGTCTATTAAATCAAGAGTTGTTTTGCCATATCTTGTGCCGCAACTAACATCCCCACCAGTGAATACAAAAGCCTTATCTATACTAGTCTCTGTCGCTGGAGAAGCTTTAATCAAATATTTGCCTAAAATATTATCAGCATTATTGGAGGCTTTATCAGACGCCTACGGATATCCTAATGAACCACAGGAGAACGAGTACTGCCAAACGGTTATATTGTCAGTAACAGATGAAACTGGAATTAGGACAATAATGGATACATTGCTTATTTCAGCGAATTCTTCTGACCTTTGCACTCGAAAGTCTGCGGCAAGCTTACTATCTGCTTTTTGTATTCATTCACCCGGCAATTACTATGAATACATTCCTCAACTTTTAAGATGTTTACTTAAGTTGTTAGTAGAAAGTGATAAAGATATACTACAGAAATCCTGGGAGGCTCTTAACGCTGTAATTAAAGGCATGAATGCTGCGCAACAAATATGTCACGTATCTGATGTTCGCCAGGCCGTTAGGTTTGCAGCAAGCGAACTTAAAGGAACAGAGCTTCCTGGATTTTGTCTTCCAAAAGGAATTACTCCACTATTACCGGTGTTTCGGGAAGCTATTTTAAATGGATTACCAGAGGAAAAAGAAAACGCGGCACAAGGACTCGGTGAAGTTATTTTTCTAACTAATGCAAAATCATTACAGCCTTCAGTAGTACACATAACAGGTCCATTGATTCGAATACTAGGAGACCGTTTCAACGCAGCAGTTAAGGCTGCAGTATTGGAAACCTTGTCAATTTTACTTCATAAAGTTGGTGTTATGTTAAAACAGTTTTTACCACAGCTTCAGACCACTTTTCTTAAAGCATTACATGATCAAAATCGAAACGTTAGAATGAAAGCTGGAAAAGCATTGTCTGAGTTAGTGGCAATTCATTCTAGAGCAGAGCCATTATTTAATGAAATTCATAATGGAATTAAGAACTCGGATGATTCTTCTGTTAGGGAGACAATGCTCCATGCACTTCGAAGTATTGTGAGTCGATCTGGAGACAAAATGACTGAACCAATTAAAAAACAAATTTATGTTACCTTATTGAGTATGATCGGACATCAAGAAGACGCTACTCGAAGCGCAGTAGGAGGATGCTTGGGAGCGATATTAAAGTACATTGATTCTGAACATATATATGATTTGTTTAATAATATTATACTGACGAATAATACAGATGATCTAATAGTGAAACATGGACACACAATAGTATTGTTTGTAGCACTAAAAGAGTGCCCCACCGAAGTACTTGTGTTAAATTTGCCTGAAAAGATTACATCTTATATATTGATCAATATTTTATCAGAAAAAGTGTCAATTGCCTCCAATGCTGTAAGAGCTGTCACTTACCTTTTGGACTATTACCTTGTCAATAAAAATGAACCCCCTATTAAAATTGTGGTTGCGTTATCTAGAGCAATGAATCATTCTAGCAACGATGTCAAGCAGCTTGTTGCACAAAGTTGTACCTACCTTTCTAAAAATTTGTCAGCAAATCAAAGTAATATTGATGTTTTGAAATATTTGGTGCCTATGCTGGTAAATGGAACTAAAGAAAAAAATGGTTATGTGAAATCAAATTCAGAACTAGCATTAATTTCCATTTTGAGATTAAGATCTGACGATACGACCTTTTTAAAAATTTCAGGTCTGTTAGATTCTGGGGCTAGAGACTCTTTAAATGAAGTAGTTTTAAAAGTTTTAAAACGCACATCTTCACAATCTATTATAAAAGAAGAAGAATTGGATGACACTCTGCAAGCATAACCAATTTACCTTAAAATCGTTCCAAAAATATCATGAACTCTTAAAAAATTTATGTATTTAAAATTTTTTTGTAAATAAAGTGAAATTTAAAAAGTAATTAAATTCAACATCTTATATTATAAATTGTATTTAATATTGGGTAAGTAGACTTGTAGTTGGTTGAAAACGAATAGATATACTAAATAAATCTTTGGGTGGGGTGATGGGTTTCAATGCCGTAAAAAAAAGCATGAATTCCGAGTACATATGTACATAATTACACGCTAATGTTTTATTACCAAAGGAAGGTCGTTAATAAATAAGGTAAAAAGAAGCGGACCAAGGTAGCTCCGTTGTGGAACGCCGGATGTGACTCGGAAAATACAAGAACGAGGAAATCCAATTTAAAAGATTAACAGGGAAACCTAATAAATCAAGTTTCCTTACTAGAAGAAAATTATTGACAGAGTCATATGCTTTACTAAAGTCAGTGTAGATGACATCAGTTTGAAGATTAATTTTGAAGCCCTAACTTACGAAGGAAGTTAGCTCCAAAAGGTGAGTGGTTGTTCATCTGACATGACATGGTGATATAATTGACCTCAAAGGTGGTGCAAATGAGGAGTGAACTGTAACGAACTGTTTTTTTTCGTTTCTGCTCGCTACGAGTTGCAGCGGCTAGCTCAGAGAGTTTGTGTGTTCGTCCGACCAAATTAAGGATTTGTGTCATTGGCCAACCAAGGACAGAGTTTCATTTTAAAAAAGCTTTATTGGCCGATACTTCGACAATGGATTCATTCGGCGATCGCCATCTACCGCGCCATGTTGCTCCTTCTTTGTCTTTCCTGCGTTGTTCTTAACAATGGACCCCGTGCGGTTAAGCCAACGCTCCTCCTGGGACCCCCTGTGCCGACCACTGACTTCACTGTCCCTTTTAACCACGACATGCCCTTGAAGGAGCTTAGGATGCTATGGGGCAGGCTGTATCTTCCTCTAGATTAAACTAACGCTCTTCATGGGACCACCTGCGCCGACCACTGACCTTGCTCCGACAATCGCTCTTTACTTGCATTGAATCCTTGTGTGTCCGTTCGACACTCACTGGCTGATTTCACTGATCATATCTTTATATTACCATACGATATTTTGGCACACGATTTTTTCGGCGTGGCTCTAGTGGTATATTATTTTTGTTCAATTGGCACCATGTGAAAAATTCTTGTTTTGCATTGCCTTAACGTTATTATTATTCAAATATAGCTTAGAAAAAACCGAATCTATGTACATAATATACCAAAATAAATTTCACAAATGTCTTTATATTAGAATATTTGTCATTAGAGTATTTACCGTGCGACGTGTGAAAAATTAATAAGGCAATGATTGTTAAGTGCTTGTGTCCGCAACAAACTGTTTTCATATTTTTATTTATTTTATACATTTTTATTACTTAAATTTTTATACTTCGCAAAACTAAAGGCACCATCTGATCTTTTTTTTAATATTTGTAAAATACACATTAAAGTTTTTGAAATATTTCTAAAAATAATAAAGACAAATGTGTATACAAAATTTATTGTTGAGCATTAAGTGCACGAATAAAAGTAGTGCTTTCTCATAATGGTTTTATGTAAATAATGAATGTTATTTGTATATATATTACACATAATTAATTATTAACATAAATACAAATATATAAAAGGTAGCTAATTCGAGCCTCGATTTTAACAAACGAATTTAAAGAACTTTAAAATTATAATAGTCTAGTAGTAATAGTAGGAATTTTTAATTATTATTTTATTTTATCATATTGCTACGAAATTGGCCAAAACTCCAAATATGTATGTGAATTCGTTTCTTCGATCAGAATTGATTTTGGCCCGTCTTCTAGCACAAGTACGCAAACATATACACGTTCTCGTCTATTGTTTTTACTCACACAAGCAAGCAAATTTTTAGATTTCTTACGCTCTCAGCGTAAGCGAGCGGACAAAGAGCAATTTTGGCCGTCACCAAAAAAGTGGCTGCATAGTGCCAAACCAATGTATGGCCGTTACGCATCTTGTTATTCTAGTGTCTTTGACCAAACTAATGTATGGCCGTTACGCATCTTGTTATTCTAGTGTCTTTGCTATTACCGTCCCAGGCAGACCGTTATATCAATTAATAGTCATGCCTTTTGGGTATCTAGTATTTCTGGCCTGGTCTCGTTTCTGATGTCAGGGCCTTTATAAGTGCAGGCTTGTATGAGTACTAAAGCACCAAATTTTACTCTCAGACCGCCGCTAGGAATAGCGCCTGAGTCTCAGCAATTCTGTCAACGTTTATTCATCGATTTATTCGGACCGTATTCTAGGTCAAGGAGTACGTTTTCTTGAAGCCAGTAAAAAAATCGATTCCAGCGTCGTCATAAAGTATCTGGAAAACGAATTTTTCATGACGTTCGGAGTCCCCGAAGTGATACTATGAAACATCGGTTCTCAATTTCGAGCTAGAGTGTTCCAGAAACTGATGGAGCGATACGGCGTTAACCACAAGTTGACCGCTGTTCACTCGCCTGAGGAAAACTCTTCTGAGCGTGTAAACCGGCCCGTAATTACTGCAATCAGGGCATATCTACGCCGCGACTTAAAAGGATTGGGATGAATTCATCAGTCGAATATATTGTGCATAAAGGTCTGCAGTATATTCTAGGATTGGTACATGTTATTATTATTTTATGGTATTATTATATGGTATTTGGGCAGCACATGATCACTTCAGGGTCGACATACTCGTTGATTAGACGATTAAATCTTTTGGGCGATCGTTCTCTGACGTTCGAAAGGCCCGATTCTTTCGAGATAATGCTGACCAGATACGAAATTAAGCGCGACGAGAACGAGAAACGATATAATCTCCGTTCTCGTATGGTATCGTTTGTCGAAGGGTAAGAAGCTTATCAGCGTAATTTCGAGCAAAGCTGCTTTCAAGCAGGTTATAACGCCAAGTTCGAACCTAAGTTCGTTAAATATCGAGCTCGTTAGACGATCGGCAACTCGTAGTACGAGCTGGAAGACCTCCAAGGAAGAGTTGTGCGTACATATCATGCCAAGGATATTCAACAAAAAGGTGCCTTCTTTAGAGTACCCTAGTCTGAGTGTAGCGGGGGGTTTTGTATTGCCGACTTAAGCTGATATTTTAGATTAATCTGAAACCTCCTGATAGGCAATCTTTAGGAAGCTTGAGCTTACCTGTGGGATTCTAATTTAGGGTAATATTAAATGCAGTATTATGCATCGGGAATATACTAGACGAGGTGCAACTCTTCATCAGCTGCACCCGGAAAGTTTTGGGATAATTTGGCTATCGTAAATAGAGTGACTTTCGGCTGATCGTGATTTCCGATAATGGCCTAGACCCCGGCTTGAGTTTCCGTTTTATTTATTTCCAATAAAATAGTCGTGGAGTACCCGTGGATCACCCCTTTCCATCGAGTAACTGAAGCCTAGAGAAGCAACCGCAGCGGGACAGCAGCCGAAAAACAAAATGTAGACCCTGCGATCTGTATTTAATTTAATTGCTAGACATATATATTAATAAAAAAAAGAGCCCAAAGTTAGGTTAAGCACGCGGACAAAAATATCAGGGTTAGGAGACAAGAATACACTGGAAAAACTGTCTGATGAAGTAAACATATGAAAAATCAAAAATATATATAAAATGCTTGATAAATTCTGTTTGATCTAACCTTACATCGGAGAAAAATTACCTAACTGCGAATCTGCGCTGAGAAACATATTCTTTATAAATTTATTTTTATATTAATATCTTTTACAATAATTCATAAAAATGTGTACCCGAGAAGGAGACATACTTTACATCATCTTTGTATTCTTAATTTTATTTAAATTTACTTTTTTAAGTATTTAATATATTTTATATTATTTAATCTAACTTATTTTAATTGTTTTTCCTAAGATGAAAACAGTTTCAGAGAGTGTGCGCTTAAATTTTCGGGTTAAATTTGGGAAGAAAAAGTTTATGTAATGTCGATTCGAGTGAAATTCGAGTGAAAGTATTTGTATGTTCATATATTTTCAAAGTATTCGTGGGAATGCCACGCTTTTATTTTAGCTCATCTGCGCCGGTAGATCGATCTTTCGCCGAGGATTACAAATTTGAGTGAGTTTTATTTACATAAAAAATTTATGTTGGAAATGACAAACTGAGAAAAATTACGAAGAGAAGTCAAAACAATTACAAAAAAAAATTTTGTTTTCCAATCATACACCGGGAAAAATAATGGATGCTAAATAGACAAATGTAAATAAATTAAACATTTTTTAAAATTTATTTTAGAACTTTGATTTAAACCACATGATTTTAAAAAAAAATCTAATGAATACACTGCGAACAATTTATTGGACCCTAATGATATTGCGGAAGCAAACAATTAAATATTTATTAAAATTTAACCGAATTTACTCGCAACATACTCTCCTACATTTTTATTTTTTCTATTTAATAATAGAAATAGTGAAAAAGAACAACACTGAAAAAAACTAAAAACCGAAATATGGGAAAATTTAAATAAATTATTTGTTCCTTTTTTAGAATATATTTAGCAAATAGTGCTCCGAGCATCTTTTTAATTATAACTTTCTTATATGCATTTTATAATTTTTGTTTGAATTTACATAATAAGAAATGTTTTCTTAACTTACATTAGTTTTATTAGTTATTATAAATATTTTTATTAATTATTAGTCACCAACATGAATACAAAAATTTAAATACTGAACTGGGCTGATGTTTTTTCGGACATAGGGCAGTAAACACAGTTACACCGGTGGTTCGCAAGCAACAAATTCTCATGCTTTTCCTCCTCTTCTAGAACTGTCTTCTTCCTCCGATTTTGTATAATATATTTTTTTGTCGCAAGACCGCTCAATTTTTGATCTTATTTGTTAATGCCAGCACAGGTTCCCTTGCCTTCCATCAATTTATTTCGATACACGTTACAAAACTATCTTCCTGGGACCACCTGTGCCGACCACTGACTCAACTGTCCCCTCAAACTTTCTAATGCCAGTTCTTGTGTTCTCCTGCTCCGAGGAGCGCTCTTCACTTGCAATGAATCCTTGTATATCCGTTCGACACTCACTGGCTGATTTCACTGACCGTCATTTTCTACGTGCTTTTCAGCTGACTGACCTTTTAGGCGCGTTCTAGCTAACTGACATTCGCTGTCTCGAATGCTGATATTTCTGATGTTTCTTCGGACATAGGGCACCTAAGGGGCCACGCTCTTAAGGAAAGTAAACACAGTTACACCGGTGGTTCGCAAGCAACAAATTCTCATGCTTTTCCTCCTCTTCTAGAACTGTCTTCTTCCTCCGATTTTGTATAATATATTTTTTTGTCGCAAGACCGCTCAATTTTTGATCTTATTTGTTAATGCCAGCACAGGTTCCCTTGCCTTCCATCAATTTATTTCGATACACGTTACAAAACTATCTATCTGGGACCACCTGTGCCGACCACTGACTCAACTGTCCCCTCAAACTTTCTAATGCCAGTTCTTGTGTTCTCCTGCTCCGAGGAGCGCTCTTCACTTGCAATGAATCCTTGTATATCCGTTCGACACTCACTGGCTGATTTCACTGACCGTCATTTTCTACGTGCTTTTCAGCTGACTGACCTTTTAGGCGCGTTCTAGCTTACTGACATTCGCTGTCTCGCCTTCGGACTCTGTTCCGACTGTCTGACTGCGTGGCCGCGTCCTGACCGCGCGATTCGCGCCCCTACTATCCTCGCGTACGTATGGCTCCCAACGTGTTGTGAATAACTGCCTCGAGCTGCACTTGCCCCGTCTCTTTATAGGCCGCAGGGATCCCGTTATTTCCCCCTTTGCGAACGGCCCGCTCGGGTAAATGGTTCAACCACAGTCCCGTTAGTTAACGGTGAGTTTGTTCTCGTCCAAAGTTCGCACCGTTACCGTCCAAAGTTCAAGGTCCGTGCTGTACCGTTAGTGTACGATCTCCCCGCTTTGCCGGGGTCCAAGGTTAATAATTTCCCGTTTTACTTGACCGCCCTTGACTCTTCTCGCATTCCAGCCGTCTTCTGTGTTACTAGGCCGCTCCCCAGCACACCGATTTGTGGGGCGTTTTAAGACTCCTCACATAACATTTTCAAAAAGCTAAGGGATGGCAGACAGTTTAGAGATTCCTCTATAATTGCTTGCGCCCAATTCGGTGTTTTTATGGAGAGGAATCACAAAGGACTTATTCCGTATATGGGGGAACTGTGAAGATTCCAGAGATAAGGTGGTAAACAGTTCAGTAGAGGCGTGCATAAGCCTTCCGCACAGAATCTAGGCACATATCCAGGTATTCAGTCGGAACCTAGTTGCCGTATAAAATATTGCGGTATAAAATATATTTATGGCATCCGCCATTATATTGCAGGAGTAAAAATCAGAACAGTTAGAGTCAGCTATAAATGTTTGCCCTGCAGAAACAATGAATTTGTTTTGTTGACTTCTCTGATTTATCTTTTATTAGCGGTACCTATGTCGATTCACGTTGAGTAAGAGGCGATAGTCTGGACAGAAAGACACTTTCAGGACTTGTTACAAAACATAGAACCAAAAATCGACCAAGAGAGTTTCGAATATAATTAACTTGCGAAAACGATAGCAAGCCGTAGATAAAGTCTTGTAATGCTATAGAGAGAAGAATGTTTGATTTTTCTTCTGGGGACCACCTTGTGGCAGGTATATAATAATCACCTAAAACTACCAATTGGTCCTATCAGACAGTCTATTTCAGATAAACAATGATTAAGATATTCTGGGATTTCAGAAGACGGCGGAATGTAAGAGCACGTAATATAACAAGATCTAATATAACAAGATCTATAAGTTAAAGGACTCGTTTTATATACTTTTTATAACCAGGCGGCAATTATTTTGAGAGCAGACAACATTAGTATTCATATTATTTTTAATTCGGACCACCGTTTAAAAACACAAAATCAAAAACTGCAAACGAGCTTGTAAAAGTACCGCAAGAGAGTACAAACCGTACGCTTAGAATTATAGATTTTGTGTGGAAGAACTAGAGAGTGGGTGTAAAGTGCAGCTAATGTGCATACAAAACTACACCAAACAGCACTGTGAGCAACGCACGAAAGAGAGAGTAAACAAATCACAAAACAGAAAAGCAAAAGAATTAGTTAATTTGTTTAAACTAGTGCACAAATCAAAATAGATTTACTCGCAAAGCGAACGGAGTTTTAATAATTATGTTTAAAAAATATAGTTACAAAAGAAATTATTAAATTTCCGCTAGTTTTACAAGCCCAAAAGTAAATTCGGATCGCAGAAAAAAACACGATCGTTCGCTTTGTACGCTACTATTTTGCAAGAGTTTGCTTTCCTTTTGATTATCTTCCATTTATGAACTTTGTCGTGTATAAGCCGAGTCTGGTCGTTGTTCCTCCAGAGAACAGTGCGATGCTTGGTAAAGGTGGTGTTTTGTTGAATGGACAGGTGGGCACTTTGGAGTATTATCATTTTTATGGTGGCTGCATCTTAGTTAATGCTAGGGTTTGAGTTTTAACCCCTATTTAAACTGATGATTTTATTTCTAGAGATACTTCCATCTGCATATTTCAGTTAGGCAACACTGTAACATGTAAAAACAAAGTTTCCATTGATATTATTCATGCTGTCTATAGCCCCAACTTAATATAAAGCTATATAAATATGTAAGCTGCAGTAAATAATTGTTTAAGAAAATTTTTCCTATAAATGTAGATTTACATTTAAAGATTAAAATAAAACATCTTCCGTATTAGGAGGGTAAGGTAAACGTAGGCGAGGTTGTGATTTGAAACATGGATAGGGAAGTGGTTGCTGCGTAAAGACCATCTTCCCTTGCGATTTCAAGAGCGATATTAAAGGTCAATGTGGGTTTGGGTTTCGACGATCTCTAATAAGTATGCCAGCTTTTAAAGTCGCCTGTCAATAGTGTTTGGGTGGTAGGGAAGCCATGGACGTTGGTTAATGTTGTGTATTCGTACAAGTTTGAGTTCGAACTGTTTTATTAATAAGTATTTACACGACATGAACTGTTTTATTAATAAGTATGTACACGACATGAAGTCTCAACTTTCTTACTGGTGACGATTGTTGTTTAATGTTTTCATTACAGTTTTCATTTGATATGTTTCCATGAATGTTATTATCATTTTCATTTAATTTTACATTTTCTTGATTTCTTATTTGATTTAGATGGCGTTTTATTTATCGGGTGTTGTGCTTTAAGATGCAATAATATGATCGAGTTCCAAGTCTTTCGCTTACAACTGCTTGAGTCCAACCTGCCTTGTTTGGATTTATACAGTCCCTGACCATAACTTGTTGACCTTTTGAAAAACGAGAATTTGTATTACCATTATAATTTCTAATACTTTTGTCTTGTTGTTGTTTTATGTGTTCTGTCATCAAAGGTGGTTTCAACAGCGAATATTTTTTTTTTAAGCATTTGATTCCCCAGCTGTACAATGAATTGTGTTCCTATAATCCATAAGAAATGTATTTAATGTGATGTCAAAATCACAGTTTTTGTCAAAATTCATGCTTGCATAAAGCGACTTTTTTACTGTTTTGACGACAATCTCTGCTTGGCCATTAGTTGCTGGATGACCAGGCGATGTCATAATGTGATTTATACTAATATTGGTCATAAACATATTAAATTCATTAGACGTGAATTGTCTTCCGTTATCGGAAACTTATGTATCATCTAAACTATTTCTACAAAACAATTCTCGTAATTTAGATATTGTGAATGATGATGAAGTGTCTTTTGTCTTGAAAACCTCAACCCATTTGGAATATGAACAAACTACAACCTTTAAGTAATGATTTTTAATTGGCCCTGCAAAATCTACATGGATTCTGCTCCAAATTTGTCCATTTGTTTTACAAGGAATTAATGAAGACTTTCCTGGTCTTGGTTGTTGCTCCTGGCACGGAATATATTTTCTAATCAGTTTTCAATTTCTAAATCCATATTTGGCCACCATACGTATGAGCGAGCGAACAGACAATTTATTGGCCTTATTGATGAAGCTACCAAATATATTTTTATTTTATTTTTGTAGTGATCCAAATTTTAAAGATTCACAAACTTTTGACAAGATCGAATCATGTCGTGTTTCACGAGCAATGCTCATGAAATTCAATTTGGATGGACTGTTTGATTCTATAAAGATGACGTAATTAAAATCATCATTCTTATCATCACTCCGATTTGCGGAATCCTTGACAAGCTATCTGCTCCATTCGACACACCTTTAATGTGTTCGATTGTGAATTGAAAACCTGATAAGATTAATGCCCATCTTTGCAATCGTGCAGATGTGGCAATCCTTTCTTTTCTCCAAATATACCTAACAGCAGAGGTTTGTCATCAGTTTTCAAAATTAATTTCACACCTAAAAGATATTGTTTTAATTTCATTACGCTATATATAGCAAGAGCTTCTTCAAGTGTGCTGTAATTGATTTTACTTTTTGATAGTGCCCTTGAAATGAATGCAATTGGTTTTAGACCATCTGAGAATTTGTGTGCTAAAATACCTGAAACTGCATAAGAACTAGCATCTGTCGTAAGTACAATTGGTAAATCAGGATTATAGTGAACTAACACCTGATCAGAAGTTATCTGTTCTTTTATTTTGTTGTATGAGTTTTCACAACTATCGGACCATTTAAATTTTATGTCTTTTTGCAATAATTTATACAACGGACTCATTATCTGTGCAAAATTATTTACAAATTTTGAATAGTAATTAGCCATTCCTATGAAAGCTCGTAGCTGTAATATATTTTTGGTGTCGGTGCTGATAACACACAGGATCACCTGTCTTTGTTTTTGCTCAGACCGTTTTTACAATTATTGACATTTAATTTAAGTCCTACTGACTTCAACCTTCTAAGCACATTTTTTAAATTTGTTTGTTCCTGTTCTATATGTTCCAAACTAGCACCAGTCACAGTAATATCATCTTGATAAACTACTATGCCTTGCATGCCTTGAAACAAACATTCCATTGTCTTTTGGAAAATAGCTGCTGCTGCCTTAATACCAAAATATAATCGCTTTACTTTTCAAAGACCAATCTGTGTGCTCCAAGTACATCTTAGTTGAGATTCTTTATCTAAGTGTAGTTGATTATATGCGTTGCTTAAATCAAGCTTGGTATATAATGTGCCTCCTTGAAGTGCTGCAAATATGTTGTCTATTCTCGGTAAATCAACTTTATAACCACCACAGGATCTTCTGTCGCGATGTATTGTCTTTTGAGGCGTCTTTTGTGGCTGAGCAAGTCCCTAGCCTCTATGCTTAAAATGGGAGGCCTCCTTATGGCCTCCTTGAGACCAACTTGGTCAGGGGTTGGTGTAGCCTGCCTTGCAGCTTCAATGATCGCAGATGTGAAATAGTCGACGTACGCTTCCAGCCTGCTGCAAGTGTCAATGGGAATGTTGAGTTCTACAGTAGCCTCGATGTGTTCTTTAAAGATCCGAATGTTCGTTTGTGGAGACAGCATTTTTGTAACACTTCCAAATGATTGGGCGTCCTCATCTAGCTGAAAGAGCAAAGGCAAATGGCCAGATGACAGTTCTGTCAGCACATTAACCCTGATTTGTTGCTGTCTAAAGCCTTTGGAGATCCCGAAATCAATGACACTTTGAGAGGCATTTGCGCGATAGGGGTAACATGTGGCTTCTCCAGTTGCAACGATGTCGATTCGATTTTCTGCAAGTGCAGAAAACAGCACCCTACCTCTGGTCGCACCACCGTGTTGTCATCCGGATGGTTGGCAGTATGCAGGGCAGTGCCATAGAGCCTGAAGTTGGACCGGGAGGAGAAGTGGGATTCTGACAACAGGAGGATGTCTATGTCGTAAAGCTCAATCGAGGATGTCATTGGTCTTCGAGGAGGCCCCATTTGAATTCCAAGCTGCTATCTTAAGAGGACCCATTTTTAAATGCAGACGGCGAAGGACGGGTCTGGACGGTATTTGCATCAACGTTTCCACTAACGACATCATTCTGTCAAGCCTAGAAAAAAGCTGCTCCAGTTTGGAGTCCAGGTTGGTAGTTACATTAGTAGCAGTAGCGGCAGGCGAATGAATCGGCTGAACAGCATTCTGATTGCCTCTGACAACGGACGCAAAAGACGGCCTTGCAACGCCAAGGGCAGGGGGTACGTTAATAGGACCAGCAGCAGTGTGTTTATTGGTCTTCAAAGTCTTACGAGTAGAAGCTTCTTTAAGGTATTTAATGCAACCTTTAAAGTTAGCTGTATGGGGGTTCCTCAGAGATAGCATCATCTTGCTTGAGCCTACACTCATCTTGCTTGAGCCTACACTCCGAAGTGGGGTGGTTTTCTCCACATTCTCTGCAAATGAAATAACGAGAACAATACTTTTTGGTAAGACCATAGCCTAAGGTGCGATAAACTTGCATTCTCTGCCCATTGGGTCCCTCACCACGTGGTAGCCGCACAATGGAGGCAACAAGCAACGTGCTTATCAAAAAAAGAAAATCAGTCGAGCTTATGCTCGAAATATAAACCGAGGAGTGATCTTCAACTTCTTTCGCTTGTGCTTATCAGTGCGCAATCTATTTTTAGAAATTGTCTGCCAAACGGTGTCTCTGTGGACTTCGCAAAAACAGTAAACACCAGAGCGAAACTGAAAACTTAGTGTACGACCCTGCCCATTAGGCTGGTGTCTTGTCTCTCGCTTGTTAACTCACAGGCCGGCGAGAGATAAGAAAATGATTTCTATTTTTTCCGAGTTGAAAATTTAGTTAATTATTAAATGGATAAAAACCCCCCTTCTAATCCGCCGCTCTCGGATCAGCTGAACGGATTCGAGAAGATGAACAAAGTCGCTGGACATACTCCAGCAGAGATACGAGCCATGATTGCCTCAAGGCAATACCAACAAGCAAGGTGGTAAAACCAGCTCTGCTTCAACAGTAACAAATACAGTTACCACTTCTCTTGTTTGTTTAACAACAACATACACTGTGGGAGCTTCGACAAGTACTGTTCCGACAAGTACTGCTTCGACAAGAACTGCTTCAGTTAATTCCTCTGTAATAAGTATGTCCACAGGTTATACTACTTCACCAGAGGTTCCCCGTCTGGGGTGCTCGTTGCCGACCCGCCCCCCTTCTGGACGCAGGAAGCGAAACCCTACCGATTCTGGAACAGATCCTACAATATAGAAAAAATGCAAAGAAAACATTTCCCGAGCGTCTATGGGAAAAACAAAACAAGCTTCGCCCTCAACTAGTCTGCGCAACAACCGTTTCGCACCTTTAGCTGAAGAAATAAGCCTAACCGAAAATATGGAGACTAATGAGGAATCAATTGAATTTAGCGCTGACAACTCAAATAATGACCAGCCGCAACGTCATTCAGAAGTGTGGTTCGGAACTTGACTTCCCTGAATTTCCAGTTTTGGCATCATCAACTCCGTGAGGAAAAACCATATAGGCTGGTGCTGAAGAACATACACTCAACTGTCGCAAGAGAAGAAATAGAGCGCTGCTTCACAGACAAAGGCTTCGTTGTACTGAAAATCTACTCTCCAAGGAAGCCTGGCTGGAATAAAATCTTGGCTGGTGGAAACGACGACGAAGAAGCCATTAATGCACAAACTAGACAAAATCAGTTCTTAGTCAATCTTAAGCCGACTCCGAATGTGGCCGAGTCTCTAAAAGTAAACCGTATTGGAAGGCACAGGGTTACAGTGGAGAAGGCTACTCGCAACATGGACATAGCTCAATATTACAATTGCCAAAATTTTGGCCAAACCCGCAATTGCTGTCATTTAATCCCAGTTTGTGGGAATTGTGCGGGTGAGCATCCTACCGGTTCCAAATCATGTGAGACACACCTAAACAATCAATACGTGTGTGAAAACTGCATGAAGAATCCCCCTGCCAGTTTTAAAGGCTGCAAAGTCAGAATAGAATTGAGTAAAAAATTAAAGCCAGGGCCTAGACCACCCTACCACACCATTAACAGAGATAATGAAATCGGCCATGTACAATACGCGTCGACGTCAACTGTAAGAAATGGAGTCTCCTATGCTGACATGACAAGAACTAAAGCTGAAAACAACTACAGCGTTCCAGCTAGGAACACAATCACTCTAAGTACTGGGGAGCAATACAACTCTAACAGGAACCTTGGACATTAACGCCAGATTGGATAAACTATTTAAATTAGTCATGGAAACGATTGAGTCCAACAAAGCTTTTCGTGATCTAGTCCACGTTCTGATTTCTAAAAAATGATAGTCTCAAACTTAATAATCGGATTATGGAACGCAAGAGGGATAGTACAGAAGAATGAAGAACTTCGACTTTCTCTTATTGCCCACTCTATAGACGTCACGCTAGTTACTGAAACTCATATGCGCCCTGGACTAAAAGTATACACTCCTGGCTATGAACAATATCATGCCAATCATCCAAGTAACATCAAAGCCAATATTCGCCAATAAATCAACAATGCTCACTGATTTACAAGTCACCAGTCTCGATGTACCAACGAGTGGTGGTATTATCAAAATAGCTTCTCTGTATCTTCCTCCAAATAAGCGTTGGACTAAAAACGACTTTGATCAGATACTGATCACATAGGGCCCCAAGTGTATAGCAGGAGGGGATTACAATGCTAAGCACCAATGGTCGGGCAACCTATGGGCATGCAGTTGAGGAAAACGACTACAAGAGGCCATCGTAACTAGTTCTAGCGAAGTTCTAGCTACAGGTAAACCTACCTTTTACTCATCTAACACTAGACTGACGCCAACAGCTTTGGACTTTTTTGTCCTAAATGGGGTGCCAATAAATAAAATTTCAATTGAAACATAGTACGATCTATCTTCTGATCACCTACCTGTAGTAGCAACATTAAGCCACACTCCCCAATATAAAAGAAATCCTTACTAGCTCCCGGCTCCTCTGTCGAAACATTTAGGAATGTCCTAGACCGAAGCATTAACCTAAACATGGACATAAATTATCCAGAAGACGTCGAAGATACTATAGTGATTTTCATGGACAAAATTCACGTGGCTGCGACACTTGCTACACCAGGAAGCAGAAATTCTCCTACCCAGAGTAGACGCAGTATACTTCCACAAAACGCTTCAGTTCTCATACATCTCAAACGAAGAGCTAGACGAGAATTTTCCAGAACAGGAGACACACGCGCCCACAACATTTACAAAAGGTTATCAAATCGTCTTAACAAAGTTCTGGTGAAAAACAAACAAGACCACTTTGACCAAATGCTGGAAAATGCAAGTCCTGATCCATCGACTAACTACTCGCTGTGGAAACTCAAGAATAACCTTAAAAGACAAGTTATTCCAAAGGCTCCCATCAGAAATCCGGATGGTGGTTGGTGCGGAGGCAGCAGGAGTAGGAAGCAAGCAGCTTAGAGGATAGATTTAAGCCATTGAATCTTACTCCGGCAGAACACCGAAACAGGGTGCAAACACTCTTGGACCAACCTTTTCAAATGGCCCTTCCCACAAACCCTATTACTTTGGAAGAGGTAGTAACGGCTGGGACACTTTCCAAGCAAATGGAAATCATAACGATGATTCCGAAGCCTGGAAAGCAACCTACTGAAGTAGATGCATATAGGCCCATTAGTCTTCTACCCGCGCTAGGGAAAATGTTGGAAAGGGTAATACTAGAACGCATCCTCAAACTTCCAAGCGTGAGCCAAGCTATTCCAAAGTGGCAGTTCGGTTTCCGAAAAAGTCATGGCACTCCAGAACAACTACACCGGGTGACAAACTTTGCTTTGGAGGCAATGGAGGACAAGATGTATATGTCGGAGCACAATTATTATTTTCCATTGCACGCAGCGAGTTTCGAAGGCACCGAAGGTTTACACACAACTAATTTGTGTCACTCACTTCTCCATGCTAACCTTCGAACCACACTCGGCGACAGCGACCACACGCTGCCGCCGCGCTGAAACGGGAGATGCCAAAGCTACAATAATACAGCCGACCAATAGCAACGCAGTATGCAATAATGCAATATGATGAAATACCAATGATTTCCCCAAAATGATGAAATTACTATTCTTCTGGAATATGCTAACACATAATGCAATATGATGAAATACCATTGATTTCCCAAAATGATGGAATTACTATTCTTGTGAAATATTCTAGCACATACACTAGCTTACAAAAGTATGCGCAGACACGGCCATCCTGACCTTTACACGTCCTCGTGAAATATTACCAAAATGAATCGTTCTCTATAATTATATTGTAAAACTATTTTCACAAAGAAAAATTATTAGCAAATTGACAAATCAAATTTTCAAATTTAAATTTCCAATACAAACTTCTTTTCTTTAACATAATTCATTCTCTTCATATTCATATCTAATGACATTTGCCTTGCACTTGTGCTTACATTATAATTACAAATTTCATTATTAGCCTTTCAGGCATCCATACTGTCTCTTTCAACAGCTTCAATCATTTCGCTACTGTCTCTTTCAACAGCTTCAATCATTTCGCTACTGTCTCTTTCAACAGCTTCAATCATTTCGCTACTGTCTCTTTCAACAGCTTCAATCATTTCGCTACTGTCTCTTTCAACAGCTTCAATCATTTCGCTACTGTCTCTTTCAACAGCTTCAATCATTTCGCTACTGTCTCTTTCAACAGCTTCAATCATTTCGCTACTGTCTCTTTCAACAACTTCAATCATTTCGAACGCTTCCTCTTCAGAATCTGAGAGAATCAACACATCATCAATATAGACCACCGCATAGGTATTAAATAAATTCCCCAGGGCTCGGACTATGCCACGCTGAAAAACAGATGACGCATTTTTTAATCCGAACGGCATTGCCAAAAAGTCATATTGACATTCAGGGGTCACAAAAGCTGTTTTCTCAACAGAATCGGGGTGAATTGGCACCTGATAAAAACCACTGGCCATATCCAAACTGGAAAAATATTTCCCGCCACATAAGCGATCAATCTGGTCTGATATTAACGACAAGGGATACTTATCTGACACTGTATTTGCGTTCAATTCACGATAGTCAATACAAAGCCCATTTGAATATTTGGCCAATATAGCATTAAGTTTTGATTTATCACTAGCCTGCCCCAGCCATATTTCAAGTTCTTAAAATCGTTCCTGGAGGGCAGAAGATTCGCCGTCAGGTGTGGAGAAGCGCGCTCAGACGTCAAAGAAGCCCGTGCAGGAGTTCCCCAAGGAAGCGTTCTCGGTCCGCTCCTCTACAACGCGTATACGGCTGACCTGCCGGTGATACCGAGCCAGTACATTATGGCAGCCACTTACGCCGATGATACTGCGTTCCTAGCAACAGCAGATACCCCAGCAGAGGCCTCCCAGACTATGCAGGAGCAACTAGATCTACTGAACACGTGGCACACGAGATGGAATATATCGGTAAACAGCGACAAGTCAACCGCTACCACCTTCGCAACTAGACGCGGCACTTGCCCACCAGTCAGTTTCAACGGGTTCCCAATCCCAGAGGTAGCCAATCCAAATTATCTTGGCTTTACACTGGACAGGAGACTTACATGGAGACCACACCTGATAAAGAAGCGGAAACAGGCGGAGAACCGAGTCCGTGAATTCTACTGGCTGATGGGCAGACAATCTAAGCTACCGACTTCCACTAAGCTCCTTATCTACAAAGCGATCATAAGGCCAATCTGGACGTATGGCATTCAACTGTGGGGCACTGCATCGAAAAGTAACATCAACATTATCCAGACATTCGAAAACAAAACGCTCCGCACAGTCACAAACGCTCACCCTTTCCACGATAATGCCACTATACACGAGGTCCTCAGCTTCCCCTGGGTGAAGGATGAGATTAAGAAAAGCAGCAGGCAGTACATGCAGAGGCTTCAAGACCACCCAAACAACCTGGCACAAGACCTGCTGGACACCAGTCAACGCACCAGGAGGCTGCACCGATCACACCCTTTGGACCTCTCTGGGATTAGACACGCAAATTAAATTAAATTATATACATACATTATTATATACATCATACATACAATATCGACAGTTATTGTATAGTTTCGCAACAATTTATGTAATCAATTAATTCTCTACCGTTAAGTTTAGTCATCAAATTTAATGATTGTCCGCGAAGGACAGTTTTAAATTAATACATCCAAAAAAAAAAAAAAAAAAAAACTAGCAATTGAGTCGACCTTATTTAACATGCTATCGTCATTTATCGATAATACCGTTTGTGTTTTGTAAATATCGAACCTGTTACTTTTTAACATTACTCCAAAATCAAGCTGAAAAATATCTTGCCCAATCATCATATCGTATTTAAGGCATTTCTTATCAACTACGTGAAATACCAATTCAAGATTGAATTCAGAAATTTTTACAGTGGACAGAATTTGCAAATTACTCTCTCCGCCTCTCAAAACTACAAGATTATGGCGTCTCTTCTCGCTAATTGTCTCTTTTATTAACGAGCATTCGGAACGAGAATCAAAGAAAAATGGAAACCGCTCACCAAACTATATTGCTGTCCCGTTCTGCTGAATTACTGAATTACTCCTCTCTATGGTTATATTCGCTGTTGCTGTTCGCGCACGCCGATGCAATATGTCCAACGTTGCCACGTTTGAAACACGTAACTTTAGATCTGCCGCTGCTATCGCCTGGTCTCGTCTCGTTTCTCTCGTTCCTTTCTTCTGCTCTTCTCTTTCGGCACTCCATTGCCTTGTGTCCGAGTTTACCACAACTATGGCATCTAATCGGTGTTTTGCATTTTGTTTCCTTCTTTTCGGGACCTTGCTCTATTCCAGCGAATTAGGCATTTCTGACGAACGAGTGGGCTCTGAGTTGTTGTTGTTGAAAATGTCTCGCCTTGATGAACCATCTCTCCCTTGGGTTCAACAACCTCGCATAGTTCCATCCTTTTTACTTGATGTGTGCCTTTGTCCTTTTTGGGCTTGCTGCAGTGTGTTGAAATATGACCGCTCTCGCCACAATTAAAACAAGTCACATCCGATTTTTGACGGTGACCAAAAGGGTTCCTGTCGTTGCTGTCCCTGGCATTAGATGAAAATTGCTGCTGCTGTTTAGCTCTACATTCGATCATCTTGTGACCGAGTTTTCCACAGAAATGGCATCTCATTGTTGAAAGTCGCTGGCGCTTTATGTCAGCTGGAGGCATTTCTTCTTGCGAAGTTTTCTTTCGTTTATTAAACGTAAATGCTTTAAGCTCAGTTTGTAATTCACTTCCTGTGCGCACATTTGAAGTAAATGTTAATCGTTGCAGCCTGCTATCTACTTGAGCCAACTTAGCAAGCGTCACAGAAACAGCTATTTCCTCCACATCCATCTCACGCCACTTCGTAATAAGCGACGTCATCATGCGACTAGCATAATTGGAGAGACATTCGCCGTCAGTTGGACAACCTGCTAGCATTGCTAAAAACATAGCCGCTGGAGTTTCCACACTAGCAAAACGTTGCACGAAAAGTTCCTTAAACTCGGCCCAAGTTATTTCCGGATAGCATATTTGAGCAAACCACAGCGACGCGCTTCCTTTCATCGCTGCACTTAAAGCCATAACTAACGCGCTGCCTTTTATAGTTGATTCAGCCAAAATTATATTTGCCGTAGAGCACCACGCCGTTGCGTCTGCGACATCAAGGTCCGCGTTGAATTTAGTTAACACAACAATATTTTTGTTTGTTGTTTCGGATGCCGTTGATTTTATTACTTTAACAAGTTCGATCAAGTTTTTATTTTGCATTTCCATTAAAACGCGCCATGGCCCATCTATGGTGTTAGGTAGCGAGCCAGATCCCACTTTTGATGTCGGAGCACAATTATTATTTTCCATTTCACGCATCGAGTTTCGAAGGCACCGAAGGTCTACACACAATTAATTTGTGTCACTCACTTCTTCTCCGTGCTAACCTTCGAACCACACTCGGCGACAGCGACCACACGCTGCCGCCGCGCTGAAACGGGAGATGCCAAAGCTACAAAAATACAGCCGACCAATAGCAACGCAGTATGCAATAATGCAATATGATGAAATACCAATGATTTCCCCAAAATGATGAAATTACTATTCTTCTGGAGTATTCTAACACATAATGCAATATGATGAAATACCATTGATTTCCGAAAATGATGGAATTACTATTCTTGTGAAATATTCTAGCACATACACTAGCTTACAAAAGTATGCGCCGACATATACAACCGGTGTATGACACCGCGGTAATGGTCAGGAGTACAAGCATAAGTGATGCAACCAGGGGCCTACAGGAATATGTGACGGCCTTCGAGAAGTGGGCAACGGAATGGAATATCGGCATTAATTGCAGCAAATGTGCCTCCGTCACATTCACAAAAAGGCCTTTGAACTGCTGAGGAATTTCCATGGTCGTCTCCACACTTCGACACTAGACCTTCTACAAATACCTCTGGGTGATTTTGGACAGAGGACTAACGTTTCAAAGGCATACGACGATGATCAAGCAAGCAGTACTTTCAAAGGCTGCAAAAATGTCGTGGCTCTTATCGCCGAAAAACAAACTCTCATTGGCAAATAAAGTTCGCCTGTATAAATCCATCCTGACCCCAATTTGGAAGTATGCGTTGCCAGTATACGGAATTACGGCCAGAACTAATCTGAATAAAATAAGACTTGCTCAAAGTAAGGTCGTTAGATCACTATGTAACTCCCCCTGGTACATGAGAACCAGAGATATGGAAAGGGATCTTAATATTCCAAAGATAGGCGATGTATTCAGGACCCATGCGGATAGTTATATGCGGCGACTCGGTTCCCACCCCAACACCCTGGCGAGAAGGCTTATCCATCCCCCGAGAAAAAGAAGGCTAAAAAGATTCCACCCACATGCTCTCCCATCGAGATTATTATAATTATTTTTTCATGGAAAACAAATCAATTAAATATTGTTGGAGTGGCTTAATTTGTAAAGTAATGTATATATTGGTAGGCCTATGCTGTGGAATTTTATGTAAAACCTAAAGCTGCATAGGTAGCAGTAAACTTGTTTATTTACAATTAATAAAATTAAAAAAAAAAAAAAAAAACGACAAGAATATTCTTAACAAGCTTATTATTTTCCTCTTTTTTGAGATCAATAAACCTCATATTAGGATGGAGTGAGGTCGACTTATTGCGTGGAGTATATACACGTATAACGCTATGGCCTTCATTCTGTAGGCATGCGATGATGTCCTCCGATTAAACTTCATGGTATATGTTACGCAATACGATTCTATATGGTCGGTCCTCGGGGAGCTGGTGATGATGAAATAAGGATCTTTTCTTTAGAAAATTCCGAGCCACCTGCCTGTAGGTATCCGAGGTGTTGCATTGAACAGCGTAGTTACCTGAATTAAGTGCCTTGATGGTGTAAGAATCTCCTACAAGGGCGTCCAGCTCGCTGCGAAAAGCTGTGAAGTTCATCAGATTGGGAAACATCATTCTGGGTACCTTAGAGTAATGGGTTGCCTTCAGGGTGCGGGGGTCAGCTTTGTTAACACCAGCCGGCTGTTTGCAACTTTTTTTTTTTCTTGAGGCACGAATAAGGGCGTTTTCGATGAACAAAGCTCATCACCGTCACTCGAGGATACGACGTCCATATCGAAATCTTCTTCTTTGCTTATGGGTTTGAAGCGATTTGCGGAGTTGATTAAAGGCTGATCAGATGTCGCCTTCGTTGCCTTCTTTGAGTTGAGGGCTGTGCCTGCTCTCTTGTTGTTTCTTCTTTTACCTGGTGTAAAAGAGACATCTTGCCATCCTGCAGAAGGCCGGGTATCCGGCTTAAAGTCCAGTGACTTTTGCGGTGGGCCATTATTTTCCATTTTCCGTTGATTAATTTTTTTTTTTTTACTTTTTCACTTTTACACTTGACAGCTGTCTTATACATATGTAGAAATATTTTCAAAATGAATTATTAAAATAAGATAAAAAAAAAATATATAATAAAAAATGTCAAACAACGACACAGTCCGTTTGCCAGCTGACAGAATAACATTTTTAAAGCGCAAGGAAAATTCCATATTTGTCGACGCTAAAAAAATTGCTGCAGGATTAACCACCGAATCGGTGGTTCACTTCACTGAATGATGATGATCTGCATTTAAAGCTGGATTTAATAAACCAGACAGAGGATTCGTTTAACTTGGCTCACGATTCCCTGGAGGAACTGGACCTCAGTCAAATAGGAAGCGAATTGCGTGACCAGTTCAAAGACATGTCTTTGAAATGCGCAAATGCGAGAGATTGCTTGTTCAACTATTCTTCAAGATCCAGCAACTGAGTGGTCTTCTGGTTCTTTATTTCGAAGACCGAATGTGCCTGAGGCTAACAACCTTTAGTGGAATTTATACAGAATACACAGATTTTATGTCGATGTTTTCCACTGTCATCGACAAAAACCCAATGTGGGCTGACATGGAGAAGCTTCAATACCTCAATTCTTGCCAAAGAGGTCCCGCTTTGGATGCCGTTGGTGCTTTAGAGGTTACTGATGCAAATTACCCTACTGCCCTCGAGTTGTTGGATAAGCGCTACAACAATAAGCGGTTTATTTTCGAGTCTCACATTTCGGCGATCATGAACCTACCAGAGGTAGAGACTTCATCTTATGTAAAGCTGCGTGAACTGTCCGACCATTTTCTCATTTATTGTCTTCTCCGAAAAATCGACCGTGAAAACCCCTATAATTTCTATGGGTATGACAGAAGTTACAAATAAAGAGTGTTCAGAAATTGGTGTGCCAAGTGCTTCAGTTTCAAATTTCTGCTTCCAATATTACCAGTTCTTCCATCAAGTCCGTAGCTGGAAATGAATTTTATTTTAAAGATATCTGGAAATTGCTTGAAAACATTAGATTCCAACTTAATTAATCTTTGCGCTGTATGATCCAAGAGATTTTGTAATAGCACTTGAGCAGTATTCTCCATTACTTCTATACCCTCTGGTCGGCACTGTAATTTTGCTTTGTCATCATATGTCGCTGTTATGGTTTTTATTTAAAAGCTTGTATATTGCTGATCAACTGTCGCCTCAAGATCGCTTACAGGAGGCAAAAATTTTGGCCTTATGCCAAAACTGCCTTAAAGGTGGACATCACCTACGACATTGTAATGCCTATCGCCGTTGTATTTGTAAAAGTAAGCACAACAAATTGCTACATTTGGGCTCAAGTCCTTCGTCATCTCGCTCCCAGCCTGCTCCACCTCAGCTAGCTTCTGATGCTCATTACAACGGATTGCAAGTAGTTGCGCAGGAATCATGCCTTGGTCAATCTTCTTCCTTAGTGGCTAAAAATCTCGGAGCGGATTTTGTGTTGTTGGACACTGCCTTCATCAATATTCCAAATAAATCAGGATCTTGGGTTCCTTGACGCGCCTTGCTTGACTCCGGCTCGCAAGTACACATAATCACCTCTCGTCTGGCACACACTTTGCAATTGCCCAAGTACAAGTCTGCAGCTACAGTTTCTGGAATTGGTGAAGCCAGATTTAGCTCAGATAAATGTATCTCAAATCTCAAACTTCAGAGTTCGTTGCCAATATCGCAGCTTTGGTAGCTCCTACAATCACGGACAACCAGCCCAACCTAACTGCTAATTCTGAAGACTGGAAAATACCAGCTAATCTTCGCTTGGCCGATCCCCAATTCTTCAGGCCCCAAAAAAATTGACTTGCTGATAGGTGCTAGTCTTTTCTTTGATCTGCTGTATGTAGGCCACATAAAGTTGGCCGATGGATTCTCCAAAAAACTCGTTTTGGATGTATTGTCACAAGGCTTCATCATTGACCGTTCTCAAATGCCTGATGAGGGCATCCGTCTGGAGGAACTGGTGCGCAAATTTTGGGAGACAGAAACCATTGCTGAAACAGTCTCTAAGCGCACAAAGGAAGAACTCGACTGCTAGGCCCACTTCACGTCTACATTTTCTAGGCTTCCATCTGGATAATATTTAGTTCGACTTCCTGCAAAGCGCAGCCCGTGTTGGGAGAGTCCTATCGACAAGCCTATCGCCGTTTTTTAAATCTGGAAAACAAACTTAGACGCCATCGCCATCTCAAAGAGAAGTATTCAGCCTTTATTCACGGAACCTTTCTTTAAATCATATGTCTCTGGTACCATTTGATTCACAGAAAATATGCAAATTTTATTTGCCGCATCACTGCGTTTTAAAGGAAGACAGCACAACAACTAAGCTGCGTTTTGTCTTTGATGGCCCTGCAAAAACTTTTTCTGGATACTCTTTAAACGAAATACTAATAGCAGGCCCCACTTTGCAGCACAAACTGTTTCACACTTTGCAACAGTTTCGAACCTCCCCTGTTGCTTTAACTGGTGACATCTGCAAGATGTACCGATGTGTACGGGTCAAGGAATCTGACAGCTACTTACAATGCATTTTGTGGCGTGACACACCCCAGGAAAAATTACAAGTATTTAAGCTTGATACCGTCACCTACGGAAAAAAGTTATCTTCATTTCTGTCTGTCAGAGCTATGCAGCAGCTAGCAGAAGACGAAAGAACACCGTTTCCAATTGGCGCTAAATTTCTTCTCCGAGTTTTTATTTCGATGACCTCATCACAGGAGGTAACTCAACCGAAGAAGTCTTGGAGATTTAAATTAAGAAAATGATGATCAAATGATCCTGGTACTTTGAAGCAGATTCCCGATTCAGAAAAGGATTCCTTTCTCAAATTTGATGATGGCAGCCACATTACCAAAACTCTTGGTATCGCCTGGGATTCAATTTCGGATATTCTGCTCTCCTCCACATCGCCCATGAAAGCAGTTCTAAAATCCAGCAAGCGCTCGGTCCTGTCTGCAATTGCTCGCTTTTACGACCCTCTTGGTCTTATCTGCCCCGCCATAACGAAGGCCAAAATCCTGCTGCAGCGAATCTGGAGAGAAAAACCTGACTGGGACGAAAGATTACCATCGTCGCTTCATTCTGCTTGGCTAAAGTTGTCTGCTGATATCTGTCTCACGCAGATGTTGCAGTTTCCTCGTCTTGCACTGGTACCAATAGCGTGGTCGAAATTCATGGATTCAGTGGTGCCAGCATTGACGCATATGGGGGGTGCATCTGCATCTACATAGTCTTCATGTCTCAAAGTCAACGAGTAGCCCACCTTTTCTGCGCTAAACCTCGTGTGGCGCCACTGATTGAATTACCCTCATGATTCCCAAATTGGAATTATGCGCGGCAGTATTACTGACTCAACTAATTTGGGAAGTCCTGCAGCTTGGCTAATTTTCATGCCCTGTTTATTGCTGGTCAGACTCTTCTGTGCTGCTGTCATGGATTCAAGATGAGTCTTCACGCTTTCAAACTTTTATTTCTAATCGCATCTCTTTAGTCCAGGAGCTGTCAAATGCCATACAATGGCATTCAGTTCCTACAGCCTGCAATCCAGCGGACATTCTTTCCAGAAGGGCACTTCCTAGTGAGCTGATCGAGTCCAGTCTTTGGTCGCGTGGTCCTGACTATCTTCAAGAAGACAAATCGCACTGGCCAGAATCTTGTCTCGCTCCAAAGGTTCTCCCTGAGCTAAGGAAGAAGGCCCTCATCACTCTCAAGACCCCTGCCGACATCGACATCCCAACCAGTTGTAAATTTGCCAACTCCTGGCAAAAATTTAAGTACCCATCATTGACAACTCTGGACTTATGAGAGTTGGTGGCAGACTGAAGCACTCATCCTTGGACTATGACGCACAGCATCCATTAATATTGCCACGTCAGCACCCAGTCACTCGTGCTATTATACTCGGCTATTATGGTCTCAATCTGCATTCTGGACCTCGCGCACTACTCGCTTCCATTCGACTGCAGTTCTTGCCCATAGGCGGTCGCAAGACCACTGCAAGTGCAGTCAGCACATGTATCATATGTTTTCGAGCCAAGCCACACATAGCTCGTCACGTTATGGGTGATCTTCCTGAGGACCGCGCTGCTTTTCTACAAAGGCTGTTCACCCTGAGCTGGTTCAGGATCTCTCCACTTCTGCATTTCTTAATGCATTGCGTCGATTTATACTGACTCGTGGAAAGCCTGCATAAATATGGTCGGACAGCGCCGCCAATTTTGTCGGCGCTCGGAATGACCTGGAGGATCTTAAGCGTTTGTTCCTGAACACATCACATCAAACTGCAGTACATGAATTCTGCATGACTGATAGCATTGAATGGCGATTCATACCTTCTCGATCGCCGCATTTTGGGGGCCTCTGGGAGGCGGCTGTCAAAACAGCAAAGCATCATTTTTACCGAGCTGTAAAAACATAATAAACTCTATCTAAATAAAAAAGAAAATACAAAATGGAACAGCCTAAAATTGCCGCACCACAACTCGTAGCTCTAAACGAAAACAACCTAAGTGAAGCGCGAAGACAACTCAACGACATTTTCCCGTTTAATGGAGATCGCTCAGCGCTTTATACGTTCATAAGTAGGGACTCTATTAAGGCACTTATTCGAAAATTACCAACTAATTTAATCTGTATTTACGCTCATCATGAAATTCCCGATTTAAGAACCTTAACTAACATAGCACAAAATGATGGAATTTATGAAGAACACGCAAATGTTTATATGAAGCAAAATTTCGAAAAAAATATTAAAACTAAAATTGAAAATAAAACTTTCCATGCAAATACAAGTAAAATGAATCCAAACTTTCAAACTCACTATCAATCCAGATATCCATCATATCAACAACCATTACAGCCTTTTCCTAATCCATACCAGTATCCACCCATTCAATCACAATATCCACTCATGCAAACTCAACAACGACGAATGTTCAACAGACCACCCATGAGACCTGGACAAAATCAATTTGGTGCACCTAGATTTGCAAACCCACAACCTAATTTTAATAGGAATCCATTTCCACAAACGCAACAAACTATATAACAAATTATTAAACGTCCTAGACCAGCTGACTACAAGACGCACAAGAATATGGACCAACTGACCCAAACTGACCCAACACTTTTATGAACAAGAGAAACGAGAATTTTCGGTTACCAGCCCGGACAACACCAATACAATCCTGTGTCATTGACACAGGATCTAAAGTATCCAAATTCAAAACACTAAATGAGATGTTTTTACATCCCATAATATTAAACAAGTCTATTACCATATCCAGTAACAATACTTTTAACAGGCTTGAACAATTTTATACACATGATTTCTCAGAAGATTATGATTTATTAATTCGCAGAAAATTACTTAGTGATGGACAATCCATTATAAATTATAAAAATTCCTCCGTTTCAATTTATAATATAGTATACCCAATTGTTAATTCAGACCCAAATAAAAATCATTCTTTTTACATTCAAAAACAAAAAATACCAATATCAGATGAGAAATTAATTCCAACTATTCACCAAAAAAATAGACAGAAGCGTGGACTATCAATCCTGATGCCACCAGTTTCTCCGTCACGTTCGATTTCGGAAATGTCTTAGCTCGCCCCCGTCTACGACATAGAATTCTTTTGAAATTGATGCTTTAATATCGCACAGTTCCTCCTTGCTTGAACTGGCTATGATAAGGTCATCTACCTACACTACAACAAGGTTTTTACTTTTTCCAGACTTACGGGTGTAAACACATGGCTCGCTAGGGTATGAAGAAACCCCAATCCTTTGCAGTACTTCATTCAGTAGTTTATTCCATTCTCGGCCACGCTGCTTCAGTCCATATATAGATTTGTGTAGCCTCAGCACTTTCTTTGGATATCGTTCATCGATGAATCCCTCTGGCTGCCTCATATATACCGTTTCGTGAAGATCACCATTCAAATATGCAGACGAGATGTCCATTTGGTGCATGTAGAGTCCGTTTTCCACCGCCAAAGCAATTAATAGTTTGATTGATGAGTAGCGTGCCACTAGTGAGAACGTATCCGTGAAGTTAACGCCGTATCGCTGAGCACACCCTTTTGCGACAAGTCGAGACTTAAAGCGCTCGACCTTGCCCATCTTGTTACGCTTCACTGCAAAGACCCATTTCGACCCAATGGCCTTCTCACCTGCCGGCAAATCCACCAATGACCAGGTTTTATTCGCACGTAGGCTCTCCAACTCCTTCTGCATTGAGGTTCTCCATTCCTCAGAGTTTCGTATGGTTAAAGCCTCCTTGACGCTTGTTGGAATCGGAACCTCATCCGTACTCATGCCGTTGATCATGTTGTATTGTTTTCGCGGTCTTCCAGGTTTACCAGTGTAAATCTTCTTCGGCCGTTCAGGTCCTCAGACTTCGGTGGCTTTTTTGTCTTCAGTGGATGACGCTTCTCCCTCTGAATCGTGTTGCTCGACAGACGCAACGTCGTCATCGTGTTTATCTGACACCTGGAAAACATCATCTTGTTTCTTACCCTCAGCAACACAGATTGGAAGGTGCTGCATCTCCACAAGTTGAATATCGGGAGAAGGTACTGTTTGCCCTGCCGTCATACCATCATCCTGATCGTTTTCAAATTACGTCACGAGCAACACAGACATTCTTCCTGGTAGGATTGAACAGGCGATATCCCTTAAGAGCATCAGAGTATCCAACCAAAATATTTTCTTCGCCCTTCGCAGTAAATTTCTTCTTAGTGGATTTGTACAGCACGATAGCCTTCGACCCAAATATCTTTAGGTGGGACACATATGCCTTTCTTCCAGTCCAAGACTCGAACGGAGTTACATCAGATAATGCTGACGTCTCAGCGCGATTCCGTAGATAAGCAGCAGTGTTGATAGCTTCAGCCCATAGTGAGTCGCCGACGCCTGCATGAATCATCATAGTCCTTGCCATCTCGACTAGGGTTCGGTTAGCGCGCTCCGCTACACCGTTTTTTTGTGGGGTGTGCGGTACCGTCAATTGTCTCTTTATGCCGTTTTCTGTCAAGATAGATTGAAACGCTTTACTCAAATACTCACGCCCGTTGTCGCTTCTTAATGCTTTCAACTTCTTGCCGCTTTGGTTTTCGGCAAATGCTTTAAACTCCTTGAATTTGGCCAGTATTTCATCTCTCGTCTTTATGAAATACACAAACATGTATCTCGATTTGTCATCTATAAAGGTGACAAAATAGCGTGCACCTCTAACAGACGTCGCTTGCATTGGACCACAGATATCACTATGCACTAGCTCCGCTTTTGGGAAACTCTTCACACATATTTTGCTTTTTGCGCAACTTAAACAGTCGGTTTCTTTTGCGTCCCTTAAATAATTTTTCTTTAGTCCGAATATCATTTCTTGTTTGAACATTTTGTTCAAGCTTGCAAAGTTTAAATGGCCGAATCTCTGGTGCCACTTTCTCATCAAATTTGTCTGTGCAACGAAACATGCACTTTTAACTTTTCTTTCATTTTGGAACAAAAACAAATCACTTTGCTGTTCAGCAATCAAAACAACTTTATTCTTATCATTCTTTAAAATTCCGCGCCCGTTTTCGAACGACACACGAAATCCGTTTTTAATTGCCTTCGAGACCGACATAAAGTTGCATTGTAAATTCTTTACAAAGAGTACGTCGATCAATTCAAATGATGAGTTGCGCCAGGTTATTTTCACTGTGCCACGACCGTCAGCCATAATATACTAATCGCCAGCCAAAAGAATGCGCTCTTTATGCTCTCTGAAGTTTTTAAACATCGATCTCTCACTGCACAAATGAATCAAGGCACCACATATTTTTTGGCAATTCGCCAAGCTGTACAGTTGAACAGAGCACAGAGAATGATTTCTCGATATTTAAGTTTTCGCTCTCTCTATGTTCTCCTTTCCTTTGCCTACAGTTTACAGCTCTGTGGCCGCTGCGACCACAATTCCAACAATTAACTGTTCTTTTCCCGTTAGGCAGTTGCTGATTATTTACTTGCACACTCTTCTTCATGTCACTTTTCGGTTGTTGTTTCGCAGACCGAATTCCAAATGCACTTTGTTCGCTTTTTTCAGAATGTTCTTCATTTGCCATACGTCTTCGCCCTTCCTCTTGTAATTTTATCTTTAACATTTTCAATGTGGGCAACTGATCGCGCGTTTCTATTGCAACTACGAAACTTTCAAACGATTCAGGCAAACTGGACAACAGGAGAATACTAAGGACCTCTTCTTGGATCACCAATTGGATTTCTTTTAATTTTTCGACAATCGCACAAAAATTGTTCACAAGACTTGAAACAACTTCTGTTTCAGACATTTTTATGTGCAACAACTGCTTTAGCAAACATATACGTCTTGCCGGTCCTGAGGGAGTGTGGATTTCACTAAGCCTTTTCCATGCCTCTACAGCCGTCTCACAGTTTTTTATATGGTTAATTTGGGATGTCTTAATGCATAGCATTATACTTGCTAATGCCTTTTCGTCCTTCGAGTCAAACAAAGCCTTTAGCTCAGAACTATCATTTTCATTTTTAACCACACGTCCACACACTACCCCCCCATAACTCCGCATGAATTAAGACACTCTTCTTTTTTACAGCCCACGCACTGTAGTTTTCATCATCAAGTTTTTCTATTTGGTTTATTGATTAACTCATTTTTATTTCGATAATTTTTTCGTATTAAATCTCCGAATCACAATATTTAAAGATGCCGAATATTCTAATCCGTTTAGAAATATTCACTTTTATGTCCGCGTGAGCTGGGCCCATAACCTATTCCCTTCAAATATTTATTGTGACTGATCTTGAGTACAATATTACTGCACGCAGGCAGCCAAATTACATGCTAAAGGGAGTCTCACAATAAGAGAAAAAAGCTTTTGGTTACCGCGACCAAAAGAGGGAGACACAGTGCATTGACCTTATTACATACATATTTTCAACACAACCCACTAACCCGGTACATCTAAGATTTTTTCACACCAATTGTTTCAGTCTTAAGCTGATATTCAATCAATAAAAACGCAAAGCGGATTTATTCGGAGTTTTTATTTATTTCAGCGTTGATCTTACTTCAAATACGGATCATTTATTCGACTCAAAACAAAAACTATTTTACTATATACATATGTGAATTGGGCGCTCTCTTGAGTGGATTGCGCATGGATACTGGATTAGCCGAGAATTTGAGCTGCGTAAGCGGTTTTGGTGGGAGTCGCGAATGCGGCTGCGGATGTTTATGTCTGGTCAGCAAGTTTGACCCTTTCGTAGGAATAACGAATTCGGCAGCGGATATTAATTTTTGCATTAGGGCAAGCTGGATTTGTTATTGTCACCAAAATTGGCCGCTACGCATCTTGTTATTCTAGTGTCTTTGGCCTTAATCTAGGATAATGGCTTATGTATGTACTTAGCTGTCGAAAACTATTCCTTGAAGATCCGGCGCTAAGAACCATAATATTTAGCCTGGACCCCGACTTCGATGTGGTAAGGCTAAAGACACTAGAATAACAAGATGCGTAACGGCCATACATTGGTTTGGCACTATGCAGCCACTTTTTTGGTGACGGCCAAAATTGCTCTCTGTCCGCTCGCCTACGCAGAGAGCGTAAGAAATCTAAAAATAGAATTTGCTTGCTTGTGTGAGTAAAAACACGAGACGATAAGGCGTATATGTGTGCGTGTTGCGCTAGAAGACGATTTTCGGTCCGAAATCAATTCTGATCGAAGAAACGAATTTACATATTTGGGGAGTTTTGGCTAATTTCGTAGCAATATGATATAATTGCGCGCTTTTTAAAAATATGAAATTTGAATATAAAAAAAAAACTGAAACTGGAAAACAACTGAATATAATGCGCATTTTAAATAATAAAAAGGGATCATTTACATCCATCATATTAAGTCATATGACTTAATAAATATACTAAATAATTAAAGCAAATACAAAGGAAATTATTAAAACTACTGTAAGTTTAAACATAACATAAATTTTCCAAAAAAAAGGCATTACATTGAGAAATAAATATTTCATAAAAATAATACGTAGTAAAAAATAAAAATTTGTAAAATAAATAGAAATATGAAATCTGTTTATTGCAAAAAGTCATATCTTGAGGCACGAAGTGCGGACACAAGCACTCAACAATCATTGCCTTATTAATTTTTCACACGTCGCAAGCTGAATACTCCAATGACAAATATCCTAATATAAAGTCATTGAAAAGTAATTTTTCGTGATATTATGATTTGGCTATTACTATTTCCAAGCTTTATTTAAATAATAATAACGTTAAGGCAAAGCAAAACAAGAATTTATCGCCAAAATGAATACAATGCCTAGTAAAAACAGACAGGAAATTTCGGAGGTTTCGAGAGGGTTACAGTTCACCTCGGGAAAGGTATTCTTTGTTATAGCTAATATTTATGTACTCTCACAAAGGTAGATCGTAGAAGTTAAAGCGACCAATGATTATGTCCTCCGGGACATAAGCGGAAAAAAACTATCTTTGCTTAAGGGTGCGAGGAGATTCCCTCGCCGTTTAGGAACGTCTGGAAGTGACACACGCAAACAACAACTAAAAGATTTCGCAATCTCTGGGCATAGCTTTATTTCTGTTCTTGTAATCAGATTTTTGGGTCTAACTGCATCATATAATTATTTTTAACTATCTATAAAACCGGCATTGTATCTTATAAGAAATGCTCTTGTCCAAGTTTATTTCCATCGAAGTTATTATCTACCCAATCAGTGTTCAATATATCAATATTTAAAAAAAATGCGAACGCAAAATTTCATAATTTTCCTGGAATTTCGATAGATATTAGGAAATAAAATGATAAAATATGTATATATATTGTTAAAAAGTGAGAGCGTGTCAGTTTTGGGACGTTTGTGGGCGTTAGAGTGGGCATGGCAACATGAATCAACAAACTTGCGCTGCGTCTGTCTCTGGAACTCAATCTCAACTCTCTATAGTTCGTGAGATCTCGACGTTGATACAGGCAGGCAGACGGACATGGCCAGATCGACTTGGCTATTGTTCCTTATCATGAATATACAGGAATGCTCCGGTAATCATCATTTTTTTAAATTTTGATTTCAAAAATCTTTTGATTTCGTTTTAGGTGCTCCGGTTTTTGCTATCGGTATGTTTTGTAAACAGAAAACAGCTATTATAGCCGTTTTCCAGTCCACAATGCTCGCAATTTTTTTTTACTCCACTGTGACCATTTAAGTAATGAAATTAAATAGCATTATTTACAAACAACACTTTAAATTAATTAATGACTTCTTTTTATTTTATAACCATTTATATCTACTTCCCTGTTTCGTTTCACCAGCAGTATGGAATTCTTCCCGATAATTTTTGCCGAAGTACGTATGACCCCTTGTCAATCGAAACCGTAAAATTCTTACGGATAGGGTTGGAAACGCTTTATTTTGCATGTTACATACTTTTCAATACATCACTCTACGAGTAAGGGGTATATATAGTGCATTGTACAATTTTAATATTATTGAATACTATGCAAACTTCTATTTTATGGAAAAAATCTTTTTCCTTGTTCTGTGTATAAAAGATCACTCCAAAACAATTATTTTTCACAAAAAAGAACTTTTCACTGGGAGGCAAGTAAAGACAGTCAAAATGCAAAGTGGAATTAGGAACATCGCCAGTTCAGATTGCAAGTTAGATTAGGAGCGTGTCTTATTACAGCTTATGAAAAATTTTAAGTCAAATAAGTCCACACCACTCACCCCCTTTTCAAAGAAAAGCATTGTAAGCTGTAAAATTGTTGAAACGAACTAAATGCTCCACATAATCTTGGAAATTCATCTTGGCTTTTTGTTAAAGGCTCTATATTCCTACTTATAAATAAAGCTGTTTGTGCAGCGAGTAAGCCTAAGGCTTTTATTTATTACTTTTGAAAACAAATATATTTAATTTATCTTGCTAAGAATATACTTGATAGCATTTTTGTATTATATTATATGTATTAGGATTTCGTTTTTATTTAGGGCAAAAATATTAACACTAAGGTTCAGATAAACCAAATTTTTTTTACACTATTCATATTTAGAAAACATTACCACAGTCAATTAAGCATAATAAGCATACAGACATGAACGACTTTGGAAAGAGAGCGAAAGCATATGATGCACATGAAATTGCGCTTAATATTTGATCTTAAAATAAAACCAAAAAGTCTTCTAACATTATGTTCAATTTCATTATTGGTAATGGATTTTCACACATGTCAAAATTTCCAACTGTTTCATTAGGATGTGCTCTTTGGGTTTTGAGTATAAGCCAGTTGTCAAACTGGTGCAGTTAAGCCCGGAATAAATATCGATAACGATATAAGAAAATTGATTTCTATATTTTTGTGAATTCGGTAAATTATCAAAATTACAGATTGGAAACATTGGTTAAAATGGCTTCCGCAGGTTAGAAATCTTTTTATATTTGAGCTTAAAGTTAAAAAATTGTATTTTTAATAATTGCCAAGAGGTAGTATATTTAATTGTGTGGTTGTGTGGTTCCGCATGGTTTTTTTCTTGACACGTAATGTAAAAGTCACACATGTCCACCTGTACATGCTTATACACATGTATATGTGTAATCTTGCTTAAAATATTATTTTATTATATATATTGGTCATCATTTCTACTAATGTTTTTCAAATAAATTTTTATTTTATATTTTAGGAAAGAAGGGCAAAAAGAATAAAGGAACAGTTATATCATTGCAATCATTTCTATGCAATTCTGATGCACCAGTCGGAACAACCCAAGTCTCAAAAAAAATACGAAATTTAGATGGCGATGATAGCGATGATGGAAGTGGTACATTGCCGTTGGTTTATCAGCTTCCGACCGCTCCGAGGGCAAATCGGATATTTGACGATAATTCTATTCCTCATAAAGCCCCATTTATTGCTTATATCAATAATTTACCATTTGACGCAAATGAAGATGACCTCTACGAGTTTTTTGAAGGTATTAATTTAATATCTCTGAGACTACCCAGAGAAGATGGCGAAAATGGTCGTTCCAGAGGCTTTGGCTATGTGGAGTTGGAAAATCGAGAGGATTTAATTCACGTACTTAGTTTACCAGACCCCTCTATTAAAGGTCGCCGCATTCGCATTGAGTTATCGAATGAAAACGACCAGCAAAGCCGACAAAAAAATAATAGGCGGTTTGATGGCTTTGGTAATAATGGAGAAAATAGAGATTCCGGAAATTGGAGGCGAGATAGCCAAAACAACGGCAGTAACTTTGGTTATTCTTCCAATTTTGAAAGAAGCTTTAATAGAGAGAGAAAATCTTTACCAGATAGAGATGATGTGAACACTCCTGGATCTTGGCGCACGAGCGCAAGACCGCAATCTATTGATACTTCCCCTACACGGAGAGAAGTTGACCAAGTATCTGAAAAATATCGCGAAGGTCGGGTCAAAATAGCAGACAGATATTCTCGAGAAGAGACATCCAAAGTTGAAGAAAGACCAAAATTGAATTTAAAACCAAGAACCTTGCCATTGCCAGATGTTAAGACAATTGAAATCGAAAAAAATGACGTTGATGAATTTAATTTGGATAAACAAGGCGGAACTTCATCATTAAACGTGTTTGGGTCTGCAAAACCGGTAGATACAGCAGCAAGGGAGTTGGAGATTGAGCAAAGATTGGCTCTCGCTCGAAAACAGGATACGGGTCGCCGAGAAGAGGGTTTAAATGAAAAACTTGCCGAACTCCAGGTGGATAAAAATGATAATGAAAGTCCAAGTGCAACAGTTAGTTGGCGCACGAATCAGGACTACAAGGAAAGCGACAAAATTAATAAGTACCCAGGTAACTAAAATCTAGATATTTGTCCGAATGTAGGAGTGAATTTTATCTGACTTGAGTTTTTAATCTAACCAAAAAGCATATTTATAATCAAACAAAAGGAAATAAAACTTTGTGTCAGAGGAGGAGGATATATACAAAGACATAAAATACAACAAATTAACATTTTTCGAAAATGTCGGAGAAAAGCCGTATTTTTCCAATATAATCAATAACGTAACTCCTATACATTTGGTTTGCATCATGCACCTACTTTCTGGGTGGCGGAAAAAAATGAGATGTCTGTGAATTATACCATTGTTTAAAACCCAATCCAAACCCAAACACTATTTTCGAGCCGAGAATACTTTATCAAAAAAAAAAAAAAAACGTTAAAATCGTATATAAATTGTATTATTCTATTAATAAAATTTTAAGTTGCACAAAATTATTCAAATAGTTGGTATTTGCATATCAAATACTAATAATTGGTAATGTGCACTTTCGATACATATGTATATAATGTGCTCTGGTGTGCTCTCCATATTAATTTTTTGATATGCTATATACAGTTGCGGTAACAATAATAGCACCAAAAGCACATTTCGTGTTTGCCCCAGCGTTTCTCTATTTTCTGACATTTTTTCATCATTTTTTCCACTAATCTTAAATACTACAATGATTTTCAATCGAAATAATAAAATTGGTAACAGATCTAATGGATATTTTAAAAATAATTGGTAAAACAAAAAAAAACCTCCAAATTTAGGCGGTAACAAAAATAGCACTGTTTCTCGTATTTTGCTAAAACTAACTAAAAAAATAAAATAAGAGTTCAACAAATGGATTATATCTTAAGAACTATGTTTAAAGAATATTAATATTTGGTTGCGTGACCATTGTAGGCAATGACAGCTGCGCATCCTCTTGGCATGGAGTCCACCAAGTCCTGGTACCGTTTTTGAGGAATTTTGCTCCATGAATCCTTGATCCTCGATCCCCCATGAATCCAAAGTTCCTCGTTATGGTTGGGTTTGGCTTCAGAAACCTTTTTTTCACGTCCGCACAAAGTTTTTCGATTGGATTCAAGTCGGATGACTGAGCAGGCCATTTCATCCCTCGGATCGATTTCTGCTCAAACCATTTTCGAGCCTTCTTCCTCGTGTGTTTTGGGTCGTTATCCTGTTGAAATGTCCAAAAAAAACGGCATTTCATCCTCGGCATATGTCGCCATCACATTTTCCGGGATATCTGTGTAAATGTGCTGATCCATGATGCCTTGAATCATATGAATCGGATCTACTCCATAGTATGAAAAGCACGCCCATACCATGATGTTGGATCCCCCGTGATTTACCGTCTTAAAGGTGAAGCGAGGATTTTTTTCAGTTCGTGGTGGACGCGGAACATAAGACTAAAGTGTTTGCGAACTGTTTCAACGCTTTCAGCTATCTGAAGCTCCTTCTTCAGTTTCGTCGCCGGCTTAAAAGGCTCCTTCTTGCTTTGCCGAACCAAGCGCTTGATCTCCACGTTGGACATAGAGGGCTTTCTTCCACATTTTTCGTTATTTTCGACAAACAGAAGTGCGTTACGGATCATTTTGTTTGAAAAACCAACAAACCGTCCCATTTTAGCGTAGGTTTTACCTTCAGAGATCATGTTTTTAATCAAATTCCTTTTTTCGACGGTAGAATGCTTTCCCCGAGCCATAACTAGAGAATTTTTGGTCTTCTTTTGAAAAAAATTCAATTAAAACCTTTAATGCAACTCCTTTTTTCAAAATATGTCGAAAAAAAACCCAAAGCAATCACTCCTATTAATTTTATTCAGCAAAAACGTGGTCAGTGCTATTTTTGTTACCGCCTCATTTAGCGCCCTTTTGCAGAAAGTGCCCAAAAACAAAAAGAACCGTTACATTGAGAGAGTCAAAATTTCTTGCTTAGAGAGACTACATATGGTACTTGTTATTCATGCAATCAGACTTTTAAAAAAATAAACATTCAATACCTTTTTTTAGGAAATCAACTTTCCACCTGCAGTAGTGCTATTATTTTAACCGCAGCTGTATGTAGGCATATAGTAACTTAGTAACTTAATAGTTATTGGCCATGTTATTGACCAAAAGGTGAGATCATTGCTTAGGAGGATAGTCTATGATTCCGACTTTCGGGCCTGTTGCTTCAAAAAATGCAAGTTTATTAGTAATTAGAAGACGACTCGATCCTCATTTCAAGATGCCCAAAAAAAAGCTTCGTTACTCAGAAAAAAAACATGAAGTCAAATGATTTAGGTTTGCATGCGATTGCTTGAATTGGAGCAGAGGAGGAAAATGTTGGGGTCGGTTTGAGGACAGTGACTCAAGGTAGTATTATCTCTGTAGTTTTTCCACGAAAAATACGTAAGAAATAGTAGAGAACAGGAGTTAATCAACTATGATTTGGGGAGATTTCCATATTATGGAGACATTATATAGGATCAAAAACATCACGGATCATTATCTATACGTCAAAATGTTTATGAAGGTAATGCTCCCATATACCTTAGACGACGATCCAACAGAACAATGATCCAAAACATACAAGTACACTTCCCAAATAGGTCTTCGTAGCTAATCGAGTCGATGTCATGGAGTGCCCCGCCCAGTTAACAAATCTCAAATGTGATGCGATGGGAAAAGTCTTGGTCATAAAAGCAATTGATAACTTTTAAATTTTGGAAGATTCACAAAGGTTCTGGAGGCCGGAACAACACTAGGCTCCATGCTCATTTGAGTATACCCACAAATGCCCTAATAATAACGGTAAACTCTTCATAATCATTAAGTTGCTCTTTAATCTTAATAATAATAACATACACTGCGCGTCACCAGGTTAGCGCCCTCTGAGCAAAAATTTTTGTTGTGAGATATTTGGAAATCGGTTTGAGCGAGAGCTTTGAAAATTTGTTCCCATTAAAAGTTGAACAATTTTATAAATAAAAAGTTTATATAGGATGCAGTTTGTTGTTTATAGGTTTTTTATTTCAATAAAAAAGAAAAACAATCCATAAATGGGTAAGTGAAAATTGCGTCATCAGATTGGGGCGCTAAATATTTAAACGATAATTTAAGTTTTTTTCGATTAATTTCGAAATTATTAAGTTAAAATTAAATTTTTAAAGGAAATTAATTATGAGTTGATCCTCCTTTGTTTTCAAGGACTTCACACATTCGTCTGGGTGAAGTGAATCATATATTTTTTGTAGGTAATCCAAAGTAATCGTAGACCAACCAAGTTTTATTCCGGTGATCGATTCCTCTTGAGTGGCATATTGTTTACCACCCAACCATCCCCACGGTTTTTATTGTATTAAGGTCCTGGGAGTATGCCGGACCTTCCAGAATTTTTACATTTTCGCTTTGAATTCATGTTTTTACCGAAAGTGCAAAGTGGATTGGGGCTTTGTCGTGCTAGATTTCCAAAAACGTTTTTAAAATAGGGAAATGCAGTTTTTAATACACAATTATAATCTTTCGCGTTAATTTTAGGTGTTAAAAACTGCAATTCACAGGGGCCATAATAGGATACTGTGCCCCTTACCATGACACCTCCAAGCTGACTGTGAAAGCGATCCAAAATGTGCTCCTCTTTACGCAAATCAAATCCTCCAGATAAATTTCTTCTCGTCCGAAAATACAACATAATGCCACTACTTAGAACAGGTCATATGAGCTCGAGCAGAACTCAGTGTTGCTTTTTTCGTAACCTATTAAGAGGTGTTGTTTTTAAGTTTTTCGTGTTTTAAATGTTACGCTTTCTTAATCACCCTTTAAATCAACGATTTGCTTTGGTTTTCATCACTTTCTTCTCGAATTTTGACGGAGAAATCGTGCGAATTGCAAGGTATTCGACGTATGGATCTGCGATCTTTCGCTTTAAAGACACTGTTATTGCCACCTTTATAGTTTTTTCCATAAGCTTACTTGTTTTTAATAAAATTGGCTATAGTTTTGCGATGTCTGCCGGTTTTTTCTGCAATTTTATTAAAATTCAGCCTGCATTCATAGAAAGATATGATTTCCCATTTTTCCTGCAAGGTTAACATTTCCTCTTCCCATTTTTTTTCGCAAAATTAAACAAAACTTTAATTTAACAACATAAAAAATGTTGTCCTGCCTTTCAAATTATGGAAGATATTCAAAACAGCATTGGGGGGCGCTAATCTGATGATGCAAAATAAATAATCAATTATTCGCCGAAAATAAAACAAAGCATAATTAAAAAGATAACGGTTCTTCTCAGGCCCTCTTTTTTACCCTCAAAGAGAGAGGGGATATCAGAGAACAAAAAACAATACAATTTATAGATTTTCGTGCAAGGCCAAAATACAAAACATAAGATGCAGGGAGGCGATAATCTGTTGACGCGCAGTGTATTCTTTATCAGGACCCATAGCCGAGTCGACCTAGCCCTGTCCGTATGAACGTCGAGATATCAGGAACTATAAAAGCTAGAAGGTTGAGATTCAGCATACAGATTGTAGAGACAAAAAGGCAGCGCAAGTTGTTGACCCATGTTGCCACTTTAACGCCCACAAACCGCACAAAACTGACACGCCCACACTTTTGAAAAACGTGTTGATTTTTTTTACATTTATATTAGTTTTGTAAATATCTATCGATGTGCAAAAAACTTTTTGCTACTCTAACGCCCACATTTTTGGACAATTTCTGGTTATTCTTTGATAATTTGATTATAGTAATTTTCTATCGATTTGCAAGAACTGCCACGACGACATTTTTGAAAAATTGTTGGATATTTTTTCATAATTTTATTAGTTATGTTAATTTCTATCGATTTGCCAAAAAAATTTTTGCTACGCTCTCTTTAACACCCCCGAACCGCCCAAAACTGCAGCGCCCAAAATTTTGAAAAATGTTTTGATATTTTTTCATAATTTTATTAGCAGTGTAAATTTTTATCGTGTTGCCATAAAACTGTTTGCCACGCCCACTCTAACGCCGTAAAGCCGCCAAACCGATCACGCCCAAACTTTTAAAAAATGTTTAGATTTTTCATCGTTTTAGTGTTTGTCTTTTCAACATCGGTATACCAAAAACACTCACTTACAAAACGCCAAAAACGGTCACGGCCACACTTTTAAACCATTTTTAAATATTTTCTAATTTTATTCCCCAATACCTATCGATATCCCAGAAAAATTATGAAATTTCACATTCACACTACCTGAGTAACGGGTATCTGATAGTTGGAGAACTTGACTATAGCATTTTCTCTTGTTTGAAATAGTTTATTGGTTTTTCTGATAAGTGAATTAGGTTGCTATTGTCTTCGGCACTATGTTAAGTAATTTCACTATGATGGTTTTCTGCAATTTTAAATCTCAATAATGCATCGGCAACTGACGTTCCTTCCCTTTAATATAATCGATTTTAAATTGGTATTTGTTTAATCTAGCTCTTCATCTTTGTAACATAGCATTCGGTTCCTTTAAGGTATGAAGCCATCTAAGAGGTTGATGGTCACTAGCAATAAGAAATTGTCATCCCAGTAAATAATTTCTAAAAGTTTTAGTGGCCCAAACTATGACGATTAATTCTTTTTCGATAGCGCTGTAATTTAATTCGTTTTCATTAAGTGCTCTGCTTATAAAGGATATAGGATATTTACGATAATAACCGGTTAATAAAAGGAAAGCTCTGATCTCTTCTACCTATTTTGTAATTGAATACGAACTTATGCCTTTTATATTCAGAGGGTTTTTGGCCAAGAAAACGAGGTTTCCTTTTTAAGAATTCACATTTATCTAGCTGCAATTTAAAATTTGGTTCTGCGAGTTTTGAAAAAACGGGCTGTAATGAGTGTAATTGTTCAGTAAGGGATTTGGAATAATTTGTAATATTATCCAGATATGCTAAACAGTGTTTGTTAAGCAAAGGCCGAAGTTTATTATTCATGAACCTTTGAACGGTAGCGGGTGCATTCCTAAGGCCAAATGGCATTCGAATGTATTCGATAATCTCCACTTTTGGCGGAGGATGTAGTTCTAGACATCGATTCTGGGTAATTTTCTATTTGGTGAAATCCTTTTGCCAAATATGTAGTTGTAAAATATTGACAATTTCTTAATTTACCAAGGATTTTGTCCATGTTTGGTATGGGATATCTGTCAGGGATAGTTATTTTATTGAGTTTTTTGTAATTAATTACTATTCCAGAAGCATCCGTTTTTTTGGTACCACCCAGGTATTAGCACTGTTGTATAGCGAATTACTTTATTTTATCTCCTTCTTTATATTGAAGATTTTAAAATTTATTAAATAAACCTTTCAACTTTTAAATGTCCTCCTGATTTGGACGATCTAATCGAAACAGTGAAAAATCTATTTTTTGTATGAAATCCTGGACTAAAAACTCAGTCTGGTTTCTTTCGAATATACTAGTTTTGGTTTCTTCCCGGTTCTCAAGTAAGTAACTTAAATGTTATTTAGTGTTATTTTTGTAATTTATAAATTCTTGGGAATTTTTCAACAATTTGCTGCCAATCAGCATATCTTAATTATTAGAAAAACTCGCCTTCAATTTGGACGGGTTGTACCTGTTGTTAATAATAACTGGGTGGAAATTCTTCGTATTCGTTTCCGTCTTGAAATCTCAATTCGGCTATAGAGATATGGTTTGTCCTTTGTCCGATGGTCTAAGTCGTTTGGTAATCGGGAAGTTAGTATTCTTAGATGTGGATCGGAAGTCCCAAGGATCGTGTTACGTGTCCGGCCAAGTTCCTTTTGGTAGCGCCAAGTGGAATTCTCTGTTGTCGCACATCGATAGTTTGGTAGAGTAAAATCACGAAGGCCACTTTGCTTATGAAGGTCTAGAGTGTTTCTGGATCACCCTTAAATGGCATTATGTCTCTTAGCTGCCGACGGCTTCGGCAAGGTAGCTCAGCGCTTCGATTTGGGGTGCGGCAATCGGTTTTCCATTGTTATTGTAGATTTTTAATTTTCACTGTTTTGGAAAATATCTTTTTTTTAATGTTTTACTTTTATTTGCCCTTATTTATATTTATTTAAGTATAAATGTATGTTTGTTTAACTTAACTTTCGTAGAATTTTATATGTATGTTTTTATTTTGTATTTGTTTTTTGTTTTCTAGTTCCACTTCCACTTTTTGAGTTTGACAACTGAATTGGAATTATAATCCAAGTTTTCGCGTTGTTCTTTTTTTCGGATACTTTTTGTATATCCTACCGACTGCGCTAGTGAAATGTTTGTATTTTATTGAGTCGAACTAATGTCCCGTCAGTTGACTAAGGACAACGCTAAGAAATAAAAATGATTTGTTCTTTTGATCTTTTCTTACATTATTTCTGGAGCGAGATCGGCCGTTTGGGGGATGTGAATTGTGAATATTGCGTGGGATTCGCCACTCTGCATATCCTTATTTTTTTCCGAAAGTGGTGATTATGTGAATAATGTCACTTATTGCCCGTTTTTTTATATTATTTCGGGAGCGAAAACGCCCGCTTGGGATATTGATTAATACAATGAGTGGATGTGGATTGTGTGGATTTTGCCACTCTACATGTTTTTATTTCTTTCTGCATTCTTTGAGATTCGATTGTATCAAAAATGATGCTTGGACTTGCTCAGATTATCAGCTAGTTTTATTTCCTATAATTAAATACAAAGTTTAGACTTAAAAGTTAGCTCCGGTCCGCTGCCGAAATTCGACTGCCTGGCTGCTTCTTCAGCGCTATGCTGCAGATCTCCAGAGTCCTTGACCTGTCCTCCGGTGCTGACGCTGCGATGGAGGTGGGGTAGGAACAGCCCCGCTTGCATAACAATGACCGCAGCTGCAGAGGTGGCATCGATCGTGGTTGGGAGGGGAAAGAAAGTGCTGCGTGTTAACTTGTATATATATTTATATATGTATATATACAATATATATATTATATACATATGTAGGGAAGCGTTTATATATGTAAACATGTAGACATTAATATAGTTTATACATATATAAGGAAGCGTTTCCCTTCGTTTTAACTTACATTTCAATAAATCTAGTGTACCCTTTTACCACTAGTAACGTGTATACAAATATATTTATGGAATGTTATTAATGTTTGTAGTTTGTAACATTGATTAATGGTCACTGTACTCAGCGGCATAGTTTTTCTGCAAATTGCCAAAAAAAAAAGAACATGGAATAACCTTGTCCGTTTTTATTTCAGGTGAAAAACAGCGTGACGAAGAAATCCATAAATTGAATCATGCCCGAGGCCAGTTTAACAGGTATTAAAATATATATACTATATATAAATTTTGTTATTTACTACATACAAAAATGATATGGAAAGAATCACAAAACAATTTATTTTGAACATTTACTTTGAATCAAAACATTTTAGTCTTAAAAAAAATTTAAAAAGTGCACGCATTAAATAATTTTGATTTGACAATCCTTATGTAGGTACTATTCCAGTGGATTCTATCGACTCTAGCGCTACACGCATCCAAATCTTTTCAATGTTTACTCTTACTGCTGTAATTATATTTTAGGCTGACGGCAGAGTGTGCGCGAAAAGCAAAGCGAAGCGATAATATTGGGCGAGAACGAGCGATAGACAACTGCACGCATTTTTAAGCGCAATCGCTCGAAAGATGTCAGAGTGAGAGTGAAGCTAGTTGCGAGCTCAAGCGATAAAGCGATATAAATTATCGAATTCGCCTTTTCCATTTATATTGTAGTTAAGGGGGTGGGCGCCAGGTTTTTTTGAACAGAAAAATTCCTCGTCCGAATCCATCATGTTCACATTAATAACTAAAATATGTATGTCTCTTCTTGCAAAGCTCTCACTGTGCCATCTCCTCGCTTCACTTCTCGCGTGGACTCTGCCGTCAGCCTTAAGCAGATGTTTTTGTTTCTTACGTACGAGCGGTTTGTTTTACTAATAGTCGGGTGGTGCCTTGAATTGTATGCCTTAATTCGCGAAAACATTTAACCAATTGATGAACTAAAATACTAGTGACGATCGCACCTTTAACATATTAAAGTTCTGAAATAAAATTAAAATACACTTTTTTGCACAGGTTTCCAAACACCCCGTACAAAATATTGCAATATTGAAAACCAAGAAAAATAGCAGTAATAATAAATAGTATACACTCTAAAATTCATCATTGTCGCTAAAGCCAGTGATTGACAGTTGGTTAACTTGTTCCGAGACCGCCGACCATTGTGGAATGGGAGAAGGCCCATTTAGAAGATGGCTCAGGCTAAGAAGTTCGGCGTCGTTCGGGTCGTCGTCCCGCTCCGACGGGCCTCGACTAAAAAACGGGCTACACGCTATTGGATCCAAATGACCAAATGCCTTGGAGTCTGAACATCAGCGTCCTGAAGGGAGCCGAACTAAAGACATACATACAGCTGTGTTCAAAAAAATAGCAGTGCTTGGGACCTGCGAGTTTAAGTTAAAAATTCCTATGATTTACAATTTTAATGGTCAAATTTTTTTTATAATATCGTTAGGTATTTAATTTCAAACAATTTAGCAAATGTTTCACTTTTATTTCTTCAATAGTTTCGAAAATATAGATTAAAACAACATAATAGGTAGAAATTCAGGTGTTCACTAAAATAGCAGTGCTATGAAAAAATATTAAAAAAAAATCATCTTGACTAAGAACGAACTTAGTTTTTCTTTTTAATGTGTTAATTAGAGCCTAAAACTTGGCTGGATAGCCTTTGTTAGCCAGCACAGCCTTACACCCACGTGACATGGAGTCCACCAGGTCCTGCCAACGTTTGGGGGGAATTTTTGACTATGCATCCTGCACAACTTGCCAAATCTGAGCCTTAGACGTCGGGGAGTTTTTCGACACATATTGTTTAATGTCCCCCCACAGGTTTTCAATCGGGTTTAAATCGGAAGATGATGCTGGCCACTGCATTACATCTATTCTATTTCGGGTGAACCTATTCTTAGCCGATGAGCTTCTGCGTTTCGTATCATTATCCTGTTGGAATGTCTATTTTAAGGGTATATTATATTCAGAATATGACAGTAAGACATCACTAAGTATATTTGCATATGCGTTTTGGTCTATAATACCATAAATCATATTATGGACTCATACCATTGTAAAAAAACAAGCCCATACCATAATTTTCGGTCCACCATGGTTGAAAGTCATCAGTGGGTGTTTTGGGTGGTACTCCGTGTTTGGAGGTCATCAGATATACTGGAGTGAACCAGTTCCACCAAATAGAACTATTTTTGACCCATCAATCCAAAAGATATTACGCCATTTGGAGACTGGCCAGATTAGGTAGGTCTTACGGAAGCTTAACCTTGCCTTAATATGCCTAGGGCTAAGTAGGGGATCCTTTTGTGGACTCCTCTCACAAACATTTTGATTCAGTAGTCATCTCTGAATAGTAACGTCGCTTATTCCCAAGTTCAGCTCAGACTTTATGTCCCCAAAGGATGCAAAAGGATAGACTTTGCTGTAACAAACTATGCGCCGATCCTCTATATCTGTGGTTTTACGTATGGTACCACGGTTTTCGGGCTTCCGTTCATATTTAATGGCATTGGATACCATTTTGGCAGAACATTCAAGGGTTTTTTGAATGTCCTTATATGTTTTTCCTTCCTTTCTAAGCTTAAAAATTAACATTCTTTTCTCCTGGGAGCAGTGGTACCCACTAAATAAAATTTTTTGAATTTTTTTTTAATTTATTGCCCTTTAAAATATACGAATTATCTTAACCAAACTCACTTTTTAGAAAATATTGATCATTTCGAGACATTACGATGGACAAAACCAGAGACTGCTATTCTTATGAACAGCCTAAAAGTGGTGAATTTGCTCAAGAATGTAAATAAAAAAAGGATAACATGAAAAACTGACGGGATTTTCTTTTTTTCTATATCTATACATTCCATTTTACAAAAATAAGTGGAATAAAAAGTGGATTCCAAAAAGGGACATGGAGAAATACATTTGTGTTTCTTAGTTTCCATCGCACTGCTATTTTTTTGAACACAGCTGTACGTATAACAAGATGCATAATTGCATCTGGCGGCGGTAAAAAAAAACGCAAATTTTAAAGCGTAAATATCTAAATATCTAAGAACATTAGCATAAAAGTGTGTATATCGCATACTTGTGCACGGAGATTTTGAAGCCAAAATCTATATAACACATAAATTATTTTGAGAAATTGTTGGCCATCGTAGAACTAAAGACACTATTATAACATGCGCAACACCATACGATTTTTTGCACACGACTTTTTAGAGCTGGCTCTAGAGGTGGCTCTAGGCTTTCTCGAATTTATGTTCATGAGCCAGAGAGCGAAGAGCTCTACAGCCAGCAGCTCTCTTATACGCATACAGTGACAGACGACAACTGTATGTGTGCCATTAATATTTATATTACAAATAGTGTAAAAATTCTTGTTTTGCATTGCCTTAACGATATTATTATTTGATGCAGCTTAGAAATAGTAATAGCCGAAACTATGTACATAATATCACAAAATAAAATTCAAATATGACTATATATTAGAATAATTTTCATTAAAGTATTAGGCTTGCGACGTGTGAAAAATTAGAGTTTACATTGTCTAGTAGTAGACATCTATTATTAGGTGCTTATGACCGCACGTCGTGTCTTTAGAAATCAGTTTCGCTTTAAACATATTAAATAAATATTTTCCGATGCCTGCAAAAGTTTTCATTGAGTTTTGAAAAAGAGAAATTATGCTGCCGCACCCTATATATATGAACGATTCCAGATCGCAACTTTATTTTAATTATAAGTTGAAATATTAATTAATTTAATATTAATGCTGTAAAAGCTACTGCTCACATTATCTTTTACAACGAAATTGGCCGAAAGTTCATATATGTAAATTCGTTTCTTGGATTAAAATTGCAAAACTAATGTATAGCCGTTACGCATCTTATTATTATAATCTCTTTGGTAGTCACAACTAGTAATAAAAAACCTATTTTTTAATAAGTTAAAAAAATACATATTTATAAAAAAAAGCAAGACAGAATATTATAGTCGAGTTCCCCTATTATCAGATACTCATTACTCAGCTGTTGGATATGGCAACGCAAAATTTCATTATTTTTCTGGCTTATCGATAGATATTAGGGAATAAAATAAAAATTATATAAAAAAAAATTTATAAGTGTGGGCGTTACATATATGCAAGACTTATAAATATATGAAAAAATATCAAAACATTTTTCAAATGTTTGGGCATGACAGTTTTGTCAGGTTTGTGGGCGATAGTATGTGCTTAGCAAAAAGTTTTTTTTAGCATTATTTAGAAGGCTAAAACAATAATTAAAACATATCCAAACATTTTTCGGAAGTGTGGGCGTGGCAGCTTTCGTTTTTTTGTGGGCGTTTGGCGTGGCAAAAAGATTTTTGGCAAATCGATATAAATTTATAAGACTAATACAAAAAACAGAAAATATAACTTTTGTACAAGTTTTAAATTTGTTTTACCTCTATTATTATAGCCGTTACTCGTAAAGTAAATGAAAAGTTGAAAAGTATGTAACATCCAGAACGAAGCGTTTTCGACTATATAAAGTATATATATTCCTGATCAGGATCTATAGCCGAGTCGATCTAGCCATGTCCGTCTGTGGGTATGAACGTCGAGATTTCAGGAACTATAAAAGCTAGAAGGTTAAAATACAGATTGTAGAGCCAAGAACGCAGCGCAAGTTTGTTGACCCATATTGCCACGCCACTCTAACGCCCACATAGCGCACAAAACTGCCACGCCCACTATTTTGAAATACGTGTTGATATTTTTGCACATTTTAATTAGTCTTGTAAATTTTTATCGATTTGCCAAAAAAAATTTTCGCCATGCACACTTTAACGTCCTACAGCCGGCGAACTTGCCACGCCCACACTTTGGAACAATTTTTACATTTTTTCCCATTTTATTTCCGATATCATAGAATTTTTGAAATTATGAAATTTCGCGTTCACATTCACACTAGCTGAGTAAGGGTAACGGGTATCTTATAGTCGGGGAACTCGACAATAGCATTCGCTCTTTTTTTCCCCAATTTCTACTAATATTGCAAAAAATAATGAGATTTCTTGTTTACATTTCCAGCTGAGTAATGCTTATCTGATTGTCGGGGAAGTCGACTTTAGCATTTCCTCTTGTTCAAGTCAAGGCAATACAAAATAAGAATTTTTACATGGCAGCAGTCACTCAAAAATATTGTTTAGGCAATGAACTTTTTCATTGACTCTGAGAAATGGTGTGGCAATTTTTAAATACGGTAGAGTTAATGTTTAAATTAATATTTCAGTTTTATTTAAATATATTTTGCCACACACGGCTGTAGGGTATAACGAACGGCGGCAGTGCCCGTACCGAACCGGTTAAAAGTTAATGTGTATCACAACAGTACCAGTGCGATCAACACTTAATTTGTAACTGAACTTGCTATGCAGAAGGCAAATGAGCAAGTTGCACAGAATAAAGATTAAAACAGCTGTGCTCGCTCTCTATTGGGAATGCAAAATCTATTGCTGCACAGAGCAATGTATAAGAGCGATAAATAAATAACTCAAATTTATGATGAGCTGCTGCTGGCTACGGGCTGCATAACAAAACAAATATTATAGATTTAAAGTCTAAGAACTTGAAAAGTACCCCATTCACTTTTTTGTGTCAAATTTACAATGCAATATATTTCCACACACATAAAATGGTCGGCTGTGGCTATATGCGTACAAGAGAGCTGCTGCTTTTGAAAAATATTTTGATTTTTCTTCGTTTTATTGTTTCTTGCCACTTTCTATTGGTATACCAAAAACAATGGCCACGCACCTCCTTACACCTACAAAATGGTCACGCTTAAAGGAGTTTTAAATTTGTTCTCGTTTTATTTCCCAATATCTATCAATATCCCGGAAATCCAATATTAAAATATTGCCTGTATTGTAATTTTTCAGAAAAAGTCAATTTGTATAAGGGTAAGGGTTGCTGCGTTGAGAAGTAATTACTTTATAACTGTGCCTGCCTATAAGTCCTACCAAAAAGCATAACAAATATTTTATTTTTGGGACGGTTTCTATAAATTTGAAATTTCGAAGTTAACCATGAAACGAACTATCTTTCTTGTTTCTACTCGCTACGAGTTGCAATGGCTAGCTTAGAAAGTTTTGTTTGTTCGTCCCACCAAATCTATGATTTGTGTGAAGCTACGTTCTGCAAGTCGGGATATGTAGCTTAGCAATGCAAACATTTCTTCTTCCCCTGACATCAAAACAAGGAATTTCAAATATAAAAGGCATTTTTCACGTTGTTTGATGCTGACAAACAAAATAAGTCAACTGTTTGGGCAGCATAAAACGTATAGCAAAACGAAAGCTCGCAGACCCTGAGTTTTATCGTTCTCAAGGCATTGATTTACTGTTTGGCTCCAGTCTCTTTTACGAACTACTGTGCATCGGTCAAGTCAAGCTTCTGCCAGGATTGCCGCTAATGCAAGAGAAACAGTTGGGATGGGTTGTTTCCGGATGTGGCAGTCTCTCGGATTACACAAACTCCATAACTAATTGGCCACCTCAACATTAACGAAGAGGCCAGTGCTAGAATCGTATAAGAGCCTCTCTTGAAAAATCTCCGCACACTAAAGGATCAGGACAGCCATCTAGCCCACGCGCCTCGCTTTTACCCTTTGTTGGCATTCGTCGAGTAAATGGTCAAGACTTTAGAGAAGTCTTCGTTGGATTTAGTGACCGAAACACCATCAGCGTACCGAAGGGTCATACAGCAGCAGGATCGACGAAGCGAGCAGTGAATAAAGCTTTGTCTGCTGCCCTTTAGGAATTCTGTTGAAAGCCACGCTTCCAAATGCTAACTTTGGAGACACAGTTCAACTTTAATGCACCTCAGCTATGCAGCAAGATTTTCGTTATCTATGCAAATCAGCTGCGCGAGCATCTAAGCTCTCCCCTCTCTCGCTCTTTTTCTTGTACTCACGCACCTACACTTTTGGCTTTGCGTTCTGCTGATCGCTCCGCACTTAAGTCGCTCATTGCCATTCACTTATCGTTACCTATACATATCTCATCGTTGCAAAATCTCATTGATTGGTTGTAGCAATAAAAACATATCGTTTGAAATCGCAAAATAAATAAACGGCTAATAAGAAAGCTTATTAACTCAGCAACATATTTTGGATCAACAAAAATTAATTAAGTTTTTATGTTTTTAAATAAGTTATTAGATTGCTGTTATATTTTTTCTAGGTCGGAAATTTTGAGAGAAAAAGCTAACGCGAACGGAGAGAGCAAAAATTTGGAGGAAAGCGAATTCAAACGAGATTGTCGCAATGACCGTTCTGTGTCGAAGAAAACTTCTCAAAATGAACTTGTAAGTAAAATATGTTATTTTGTTGTGTCCTAAACATAGCCCCTTTTGATAATAAATATGGCATACGGTTAGACCAAAGACACTAGAATAACAAGATGCGTAACGGCCAACATTGGTTTAGCACTATGCAGTTAATTTTTTCGGTGACGGCCAAAATTGCCCTCCGTCCGCTCGCTTACCCTGATAGCGTAAAAAATCTAAAAATAGAATTTGCTTGCTTGCATGAGTAAAAACAAAAGACGAGAACGTGTATATGTGTACGTACTTGGGCTAGGAGACTATTTTCGGACCGAAATCAAATTTGATCTAAGAAACGAATTTACATATATGGAGTTTTGGCCAATTTCGCAGCCAAAATTCAACAGGGTACTAAGAGCATTACCTTTTACTGCATTAATATTAAGTTCATAAATATTTCATATTATAAATAAAATAATGTAGCTATCTGGAATTTTTATTATTACTTTTTTATGTTGAAACATACATTTTTCTAAAAAGAATATACATTTTAAAGAATAGATTTCATAAGAATAATACAAACACGGATAGTAAAAAGATAATAATTATAAAATAAATAAAAATATGCGACCTGTTTACAGCAAATTTGATTTCTTCAGGGACGACGTGCAGTCATTAGCTCCTAAGAATCGATGTCTACTAGACAATGTCAAACAATTTTTCACACGTCGCACGCTGAATACTCTAATGACAATTTTTCCAATATATATTCATTTTTGAAATTTATTTTGTGATATGCACATAGATTCGGCTATTTCTATACGATATATATATATATAAATAATTATATCGTTAAGGCAATGCTAAACCAGAATTTTAACATGGTGCCAAGTGATCAAAAAGAAAATAGATTTAAAGTCTACGAACTTTTAAAGTGAAGGGCATATGAACAAAAGGCCTCATAAACAAAAATTCGAGAGGGCCTGGAGCCAGCTCTAGAGTCAGGCCAAAAATATTGTGTCCAAAAAAATCGTGTGCCGTTATGCATCTTGTTATTCTAGTTTGGTCAGACTTTACTCTATTTGTGGAATGCCCTATCTGGAGGCTCCGACCTCATTGGTAGTGATAATTGTACCAGTTACACGTAGAATAAAAGGGTATACTATATTTGCTTAAAAGAATAATCAGGCTGAAGGAAGAGTTTCCGACCACATACAGTAAATTTATTCTTGAGTCGACCTAGCCATGTCCGTCTGTCCGTATGAACGTCGAGATCGCAGGAACTATTAAAGCTAGAATGTTGGGATTCAGCATAAAGATTCTGGAGACAAAGACGCACCGCAAGTTTGTTGACCCATGTTGCCACGCCCACAAAGGTGTGGATATTTTTTCACATTTTATTAGTCTTGTTAATTTCTACAGAATTGCAAAATAAAACCTTTTGCCACGCCCACTCTAACGCCATGAAGCAGCACAAAATTTTTGAGCAATTGGAGATTTTTTCAGAATTTAATTAGTCTTGAAAACTTCTGTAGATTTGCCAGAAAACTTTTTCCACGCCCACTCTAACGCCCTGAAGCCGCCAACCGATCACGCCCACACTTTGAAACAATTTTTAGATCTAAATAAAACAGCCCGAAGCACATCGGTCAAACGGTTTTGTCCAGTTGATAGGCTGAAACGATTTACAGAGCACCCTAATAACGCCGATTGTATCTTGAATTTCCAATAAAAATATTCAATCCTTTAATTAACATTTGTTTTCGAAAACGCCAAAATTTTCTGCAGACGCATGACACCATCTGCTTAAATGTTTTTCTTGCGCTTTCTGCGTAGTTTCAAGAACGATGCGTGACTAAGAAGGTTTCAAAAAGGTAATCTGCGGTATGAAAGTTGAATATAAAGGCTGTGATCGCACAGACAAGGAATTCCCTGGTTGCAGACAGTTTTTGACACAGAAAACATCTTAATTAGTAATTACTCTAGTGGAAATTGTCATTTCCTGACAGATTGAGACTATAATATAAAGTCAACTTTGAAACTTTAATAATACGTGTTTTCCTAATTGTTTGTTTAATTTTATTTTAGGTTTTGCAGACATCTAATAAATATTCTGGACTCGACAATGAAGGATCGGAATAATATATTTGTGTTTCTTAAAAATAAATAAAAATAAAGAAAATATATGATTCTATGACATAACTTACAACATTATTTTGATATAATATAATAATAATAAGAATGAAGCAGGCAACAGGAAGCGTTTCCGACTATATAAAAAACATATATTCTTGATCAGGATTAATAGCCGAGTCGATCTAACCATGTCAGTCTGTCCGTAGAAACGTCAAGATCTCAGGAACTACAAATCAAAACGCTTCCATCTGCCTGTTACATACTTTTACTCTACGATTAACGGGTAAAAAAACGGTTTTAGGGAAATCATACAACCTACTTTTTATCCTAACAGCATAAATGCCATAGCTTCCTTGACATGAAAGCAGTTCCTCTTCATGGTTTGATATTGAGTTATTGATGAAGCCAATCCTACCACGCATTGATTCGGGCCTCATGTAGTTTTTTCCCGTTCCGATTATTACCCTGTGCTTCCATTCAGCTTAACTCATTTCAGGAAACATTTTAACATCTTTAATCTATAAAATATTTGTATGCGCGTTTATATTGTTTGGCCGTTAAGTTGGTGTGGCCTCGTTGACTACAGGGCTGCTAAGTCATTTCATCTCATTAGAGGGCGAGCTGTTTTATGTGTGTAGTAGAGAAAAACATTTAACTTCGTCTTGGGATTATTGCTATTATTATTGATTATTGTGCGCTCTGCTCTGTGGTTAAGGTTAATGTTAATGCACTTGAATACGCCTATCGCGTACGTGACGTCGTATGCTCGAAAGCAGTTATAATTTCGATGGTATGCAATTGACTTGTTTAATGGTATCGGAATGATGCTGAGTTCTGTTAAATGTGGCACACTACCTTAAAGAATTCGTTTTTCTATGAGTTTTGTAGGCTAATCAGTATAAGGCTGACGGCAGAGTTCGGGAGAGAAGCTAAGACCAAAGCGAGATGATGTCAGAGTAAGAGCTTTGCGAGAAGCGATCTAAATGTCTTTATTCAATCAAGCGCAACTATTAAGTTTTTGCTAAAAAAAAAAACTGCCTTCCACCCCCTTTACTGCAATAGAAATGAAGAAGGCGAATTCAATAATTTATATAATGACGTACGAAATCACTCAGAAAGGTTCTTTTTTATGCGCGGATGTCTATTTCGACTTTTGATTATATTTTAAATAAAATTAGTAGTCATTCGACGAACAATTGGCCGAACTTTGTTAAACACCCTATACTGACTTGCCAAAAATTAATAAAATTTTTAGGTATATGTGTTGAAAATATGTATGTAATAAGGTCAATGCACTGTGTCTCCCTCTGTTGGTCGCGGTAACCAAAAGCTTTTTTCTCTTATTGTGAGATTCCCTTTAGCATGTAATTTGGCTGCCTGCGTGCAGTAATATTGTACTCAAGATCAGTCACAATAAATATTTGAAGGGAATAGGTTATGGGCCCAGCTCACGCGGACATAAAAGTGAATATTTCTAAACGGATTAGAATATTCGGCATCTTTAAATATTGTGATTCGGAGATTTAATACGAAAAAATTATCGAAATAAAAATGAGTTAATCAATAAACCAAATAGAAAAACTTGATGATGAAAACTACAGTGCGTGGGCTGTAAAAAAGAAGAGTGTCTTAATTCATGCGGAGTTATGGGGGGGTAGTGTGTGAACATGCGGTTAAAAACGAAAATGATAGTGCTGAGCTAAAGGCTTTGTTTGACGCGAAGGACGAAAAGGCATTAGAAAGTATAATGCTATGCATTAAGACATCCCAAATTAACCATATAAAAAAATGTGAGACGGCTGTATCGGATGGAAAAGGCTTAGTGAAATCCGCACTCCCTTAGGACCGGCACGACGTATATGTTTGCTAAAGCAGTTGTTGCACATAAAAATGTCTAAAACAGAAGTTGTTTCAAGTCATGTGAACAATTTTTGTGCGGTTGTCGAAAAATTAAAAGAAATCCAATTGGTGATTCAAGAAGAGGTCCTTAGTATTCTCCTGTTGTCCAGTTTGCCGGAATCGTTTCGTAGTTGCAATAGAAACGCGCGATCAGTTGCCCACATTGAAAATGTTAAAGATAAAATTACAAGAGGAAGGGCGAAGACGTATGGCAAATGAAGAACATTCTGGAAGAAGCGAACAAAGTGCATTTGGAATTCGGTCTGCGAAACAACAACCGAAAAGTGACATGAAGAAGAGTGTGCAAGTAAATAATCAGCAACTGCCTAACGGGAAAAGAACAGTTAATTGTTGGAATTGTGGTCGCAGCGGCCACAGAGCTGTAAACTGTAGGCAAAGGAAAGGAGAACATAGAGAGAGCGAAAACTTAAATATCGAGAAATCATTCTCTGTGCTCTGTTCAACTGTACAGCTTGGCGAATTGCCAAAAAATATGTGGTGCCTTGATTCATTTGTGCAGTGAGAGATCGATGTTTAAAAACTTCAGAGAGCATAAAGAGCGCATTCTTTTGGCTGGCGATTAGTATATTATGGCTGACGGTCGTGGCACAGTGAAAATAACCTGGCGCAACTCATCATTTGAATTGATCGACGTACTCTTTGTAAAGAATTTACAATACAACTTTATGTCGGTCTCCAAGTCAATTAAAAACGGATTTCGTGTGTCGTTCGAAAACGGGCGCGGAATTTTAAAGAATGATAAGAATAAAGTTGTTTTGATTGCTGAACAGCAAAGTGATTTGTTTTTGTTCCAAAATGAAAGAAAAGTTAAAAGTGCATGTTTCGTTGCACAGACAAATTTGATGAGAAAGTGGCACCAGAGATTCGGTCATTTAAACTTTGCAAGCTTGAACAAAATGTTCAAACAAGAAATGATATTCGGACTAAAGAAAAATTATTTAAGGGACGCAAAAGAAACCGACTGTTTGAGTTGCGCAAAAAGCAAAATATGTGTGAAGAGTTTCCCAAAAGCCTCTGGAAATCGCACAAATGAAGTACTGGAGCTAGTGCATAGTGATATCTGTGGTCCAATGCAAGCGACGTCTGTTGGAGGTGCACGCTATTTTGTCACCTTTATAGATGACAAATCGAGATACATGTTTGTGTATTTCATAAAGACGAGAGATGAAATACTGGCCAAATTCAAGGAGTTTAAAGCATTTGCCGAAAACCAAAGCGGCAAGAAGTTGAAAGCATTAAGAAGCGACAACGGGCGTAAGTATTTGAGTAAAGCGTTTCAATCTATCTTGACAGAAAACGGCATAAAGAGACAATTGACGGTACCGCACACACCACAAAAAAACGGTGTAGCGGAGCGCGCTAACCGAACCCTAGTCGAGATGGCAGGGACTATGATGATTCATGCAGGCGTCGGCGACTCACTATGGGCTGAAGCTATCAACACTGCTGCTTATCTACGGAATCGCGCTGAGACGTCAGCATTATCTGATGTAACACCGTTCGAGTCTTGGACTGGAAGAAAGGCATATGTGTCCTATCATGCAGGCGTCGGCGACTCACTATGGGCTGAAGCTATCAACACTGCTGCTTATCTACGGAATCGCGCTGAGACGTCAGCATTATCTGATGTAACACCGTTCTAGTCTTGGACTGGAAGAAAGGCATATGTGTCCCACCTGAAGATATTTGGGTCGAAGGCTATCGTGCTGTACAAATCCACTAAGAAGAAATTTACTGCGAAGGGCGAAGAAAATATTTTGGTTGGATACTCTGATGCTCTTAAGGGATATCGCCTGTTCAATCCTACCAGGAAGAATGTCTGTGTTGCTCGTGACGTAATTTGAAAACGATCAGGATGATGGTATGACGGCAGGGCAAACAGTACCTTCTCCCGATATTCAACTTGTGGAGATGCAGCACCTTCCAATCTGTGTTGCTGAGGGTAAGAAACAAGATGATGTTTTCCAGGTGTCAGATAAACACGATGACGACGTCTGTCGAGCAACACGATTCAGAGGGAGAAGCGTCATCCACTGAAGACAAAAAAGCCACCGAAGTCTGAGGACCTGGACGGCCGAAGAAGATTTACACTGGTAAACCTGGAAGACCGCGAAAACAATACAACATGATCAACGGCATGAGTACGGATGAGGTTCCGATTCCAACAAGCGTCAAGGAGGCTTTAACCATACGAAACTCTGAGGAATGGAGAACCTCAATGCAGAAGGAGTTGGAGAGCCTACGTGCGAATAAAACCTGGTCATTGGTGGATTTGCCGGCAGGTGAGAAGGCCATTGGGTCGAAATGGGTCTTTGCAGTGAAGCGTAACAAGATGGGCAAGGTCGAGCGCTTTAAGTCTTGACTTGCCGCAAAAGGGTGCGTTAACTTCACGGATACGTTCTCACTAGTGGCACGCTACTCATCAAACAAACTATTAATTGCTTTGGCGGTGGAAAACGGACTCTACATGCACCAAATGGACATCTCGTCTGCATATTTGAATGGTGATCTTCACGAAACGGTATATATGAGGCAGCCAGAGGGATTCATCGATGAACGATATCCAAAGAAAGTGCTGAGGCTACACAAATCTTTGTATGGACTGAAGCAGCGTGGCCGAGAATGGATCAAACTACTGAATGAAGTACTGCAAAGGATTGGGGTTTCTTCATACCCTAGCGAGCCATGTGTTTACACCCGTAAGTCTGGAAAAAGTAAAAACTTTGTTGTAGTGTAGGTAGATGACCTTATCATAGCCAGTTCAAGCAAGGAGGAACTGTGCGATATTAAAGCATCAATTTCAAAAGAATTCGATGTCGTAGACGGGGGCGAGCTAAGACATATTCTGGGTATCGAAATCGAACGTGATGGAGAAACTGGTGGCATCAGGATTTGCCACAAGCAGTATATTGAGAGCCTTCTCAATGATTACTCAATGCAGGATTGTAAACCGAATCTCATCCCACTACAAGCAGGCTTTGAAGTAAAATGTGACAAGGCCGATTGTCAGAAGGTGAATCAAGTCAGCTATCAATCACTGATTGGCTCATTAATATATCTGGCAATCACAACGGAACGCTGACCCACATAAAAACATGAAGCCGGTGCAAAGCGAGTTCTACGATACTTGAGGGGCACAGCTGATTTGCAGTTACACTACGAGCGTACTGGTGTGCCTATACATTGCTATGTTGACGCGGATTGGGCTGGTGACACCACGGACCGAAAATCCTTTACTGGATGGGCATGTATTGCTGCAGGAGCTGCCTTTACGTGGGACTCAAAGAAACAATAAGTGGTTTCTCTATGCAGCACAGAGTGGCACTTTCCATGACAGCGAAGGAAGTGGCGTATGTTCAGAAATTGGTCAACGAAATTGGATTTGGTGAAACCCAGGCAACTAAGGTTTATAGCGACAACCAGAGTGCCCAGTGCTTGGTGAAAAATGACACTTTCCATGCACGTAGTAAGCATATAGACATAAAATATCATTATATAAGGGAACTGCATAAGAACAATATAATAGAAGTTAATTATGTACCCACAGAAAACCTTAGAGCAGATGAATTGAAAATATGTATGTAATAAAGTCAATGCACTGTGTCTCCCTCTTTTGGTCGCGGTAACCAAAAGCTTTTTTTCTCTTATTGTGAGATTCCCTTTAGCATGTAATTCGGCTGCCTGCGTGCAGTAATATTGTACTCAAGATCAGTCACAATAAATATTTGAAGCGAATAATATCATTTATTATAAAAATTGTTATTATATAATTATTATTTTTTTTTTTAAATTCGCACGGGTCCCACGGCCACACCCAACCGACCGAGGGGCGCTGCCGTGTATCGTACGGCTCGATTCGCGAGAAGATATAGATGCGATATAAAAAATAGAATAGGAACGAGGAAATGAATATAATGTGAAATAACTATGTTAAATATTAGTGTTAGTAGGATCTAATTATGTAATAGAAAAGATAAAATCGATTGCTTTAATAGCGGCAGAGAGTCAAGATTACTGATAATAGGATAAAGTCTATTATAGTCAGAACATAAAACTCTGTAAGGGTCATGCAACTCATAATTAGATCTACAATGATTTAACATAAGGGGTATACCCATAAAGGGTAATCAAGTCGGGACTCTCAACATCCCCACGAATAAGCTTACAAATAAAAACTGTTCCAAGCATAGTTCTACGGTTAGCTAGGGATGGTAAATTAATTAAAAGTAGTCTACTGGAATAAGGAGGTAATATATGGTTTGCATCCCAATTTAGGCGCCGCAAGGCAAAAAGTAAGAAGTTTTTTTGGACCGATTCAATGCGGTCCGAGTGGACTGCGTATTGTGGACTCCAAACAGGTGATCTGTACTCGAGAATCGGACGGATTCCTTAGACCACCTTTTTATAAAACCAAGCACACCCCTGGCCTTATTGACAATAGACGAAATATGGTCAGAAAATTTTAGTTTTGGGTCCAGAAGAACACCAAGATCATCAACTCGTGTTATTCTGTCCAGAGAGCACCCACTTAGAGTGTAAGTCGTGCGTATTGGGTTGGCACGACAAAAGGTCGTAACTTTACACTTGGAGCCATTTAAGTCTAATATGTTATCACGGCACCATGTTTGAAATCGGTCTAGATCGGATTGTAAGTCCCTTGTGGGACACCGGATGTGACTCGGAGAATAGAAGATAACGAATTTTTAAAGAGGACTTGTTGTGTCCTGCCATTCAGATAGCTTGAAATCCAATTTAGAAGATCAACAGGGAAACCTATAAGATCAAGTTTTTTTATTAGAAGGTAATGATTAACAGAGTCAAATGCTTTACTAAAATCAGTGTAGATGACATCTGTTTGAAGATTATTTTTGAAACCCTGTATTACGAAAGAAGTTAGCTCCAAGAGGTTAGTGGTTGTAGATCTGCGTTTCATAAAACCGTGTTGACACGGTGATATGATTGATCTACAAAGGTGCTGCAAATGAGGAGTGATAACATTTTCGACAAGTTTTGGGATAGCCGACAATTTAGAGATTCCTCTGTAATTGGTTGCATCCAGTTTGTTACCTTTTTTGTGAAGAGGAATCACAAAGGACTCCTTCCATATATGAGGGAATTGTGAAGATTCCAAAGATAAGGTAAACAGTTTCAGTAGAGGCTTGCACAAGGCTTCCGCACAGAATCTGAGCACACAGCCAGGGATTCCATCGGGACCTGGCGAATAGACCGGTTTAACACGCTGAAGATCGTTAAGAAGTGAGCTTTCGTTTATAGTGGGGCAAAATATTAGATTCGACTTAGATACCGCATAAGAGTATGGCGGTTCGGAATGAGGTAAAGTTGAATATGTTGATTGAAAAAACTTGGCGAATAGATCGGCTATTGCCTGATCCGATGTAACCGTAGTGTTTTCAAAAAATAGCGAGGAAGGGTAAGAACTTGTGTTTCGCTTAGTGCTAACGAAATTATAAAACTGTTTCGGATCCTGTGCAAACTGGAACTTACAACGGTTTAAATAATTTTTGTAGCACTGAGCATTAAGCACGGTAAAGTTTAACCGAGCGCTTAAATATTTACAAAGGATGGACTGAGAACCGGTATTTTTAAATTTCATATAGAGTCTGGACTTTACATTTCTTAGGTGTGTCAACTCTTTATTAAACCAAGGAGGTTTAGAGATTGACGGATAGTACATCGGAACACAAGAGTCAAAAAATGATTTAATTGCGGTATAAAACATATTAATCGCATCCGCCATTATGTTGCTGGAGTAAAGATCGGACCAATTAAAGCCAGCTATAAAATTGTTTAGCCTCCGAAAATTTGCCTTGCGAAAACAGGGAATTTGCTTTGTTGACTTCTCTGAATTTACTTTTAATACCGTACCTAAGTCGATTTCCACCTCGAAAGTAGGATAATATTGATCTTCAGGTTGAGTAAGAGGTACTACCCTGGACAGAAACACACTTTCAGGACTTGTAACAAAACATAGATCCAAAATTCGACCAAGAGAATTTGGAATATAATTAACTTGCGACAGCGATAAGTCGAGAAAGCCGTCAATAAAGTCATGTTGTGCTAAAGGGAGAAGGATATTCGATTGTTTTTCTGGGGACCACATTGTGCCAGGTATATTAAAATCAACTAGAACTACCAATTGGTCCCTGTCAGAAAGTTTATTCAAGATGGACTGGATAGCGGACAGATGATTCTGATATTCTGGGAATTCAGAAGATGGCGGAATATAGGCACGTAATATAAACTGATCTGTCGGAAAAAGACAGCTTTACACATACGAATTCCGAGTTACGGGAATCTTCCAAAAGTAACTCCTCCGACGCGAGGGTAGATCTAACCGTAATTAAGACTCCACCTCCCCGTCTGGAGGGACGGTCAAACCTATATATAGTGTACATACCTGGGAAGACTTCGGAGTTAAGTATCTCCGGCTTTAACCAAGTCTCTGTGAGCACTATAATATGGGATGCAAATGAAAGACTATCACAATACAATTTGATTAATTTGCTACGCAAGCCTCTAACATTTTGATAGGAGCTAGTAAGTTTTGTAGTTAGTTTTTTGAAGAGGAAGAAGATGAAGAGGCGGATGGTGCAGTGGTCTGGCCACGTGAGGGAAGTTTAATTCCCACGGGCACCTTTTTTTTATTTTTGATCTTAGCTTCAAACTCTTTTACCACCATACTATTCGGCAAAAAATCACCCGAACATATGGTCGAAAGGAGCTCGTTTGGGACAGTTATCTTGAAAGATGATATGTCCCTAGCGTAAGAGAAGTTAAATTTTTCCACTTTTATATTATCGGCTTTTGTTTTGTCTTGTATATAAGACAATACATCCGACGATGTTTGATCAGGGGAAAGCCGAGAAACGAAAATTTTCCTTTGGTGGAACCACCGCGAGGGGTTTTGGCCCTGCAGATTGTATTTCTGAAGCGCCAACTTGTGCCGGTAGTCCGGACTCAATGTTCCCTTGTGGTGGTAAACTAATCGAGACAGGTGGAATCACTGGTTGAGAAACCAGTGCAGACAATTCGGAATTTTTAGCAATCACTGGGTGGGGTCCATCCACAGCTGATTGATCGGATTGCTCCGAATCTTTTTTAGCTGCCGATCTTAGCAGCATATGTGGATTTGCACAGCACAGCATATCAGTTGTGGAGTCCTGTTGATCATTTGCCCGTGGTTGCGGGGCCTTAGGCAGCCTACCACCAGCGGCTTTTTTGCGCTTTGGAGATTCATCTAATAGCTTAAGGCCATTAAACTGTGAATTAAGCGCGGAAAGAAGATCATCGGCTCGACGAAAACTATCTCTAGCTACGCCAAAACTGTTGATCAGTTCTTTCAAGCCACTTTTAGTTTGGCGCATAAACGATTTCATCTCGTTCGCAACCACAAGGCAAGCATCACAACAGTAATTTAGATTTTTACCCTTTGCTAGGTCATCACTTGTTCGGCCATTAAAGCCAGCGCACTTAGTGTGCACCATTCTATCACATAGCCAACAAGTCATTTTTGGCTGCTCAGGTTTTGTAACCTGTCAACAATTTTTATAAAAGCAGACAACATTTACGGTTTCCATGTTTAACTGAAATCAGACCACTGTGCACGAAAACACAAGACCAAAACTTTCAAGCGAGCTGTTAAAAGAACCGCACGAGAGCAGTCTGCACGCTGAGAAATTTAGATTTTGTGTGGGAGAGCGAAAGAGAGAGAGAGAGAGTGTGAGAGCGAAAAGTGCAGTTTATGTGCATGCACAAAACAACACCAAACACCACTGCGAATAATGCACAAAAAGGGAGAGTAAACAAAATACAGAGACGAAAAATTCAAACTACTTTGTATATTTGTTTAAACTACTGCACAAATCACAAAAGAATCACTCACGAAGCGAACGGATCTTTAATAATTATGTTTAAATATATGATAATTAAAGAAGATTATTTAAAAACCACGGCTGGTTTGACAAACACAAAATAAAAACCGGGGAGCAAAAAAAAAACACGACCGTTCGCTTTGAAAGCTAATAGTCTCTTGCGAGACTACTTCTTCCCAAAAATGCTTCGCCTAACAACGGAAACGGCATCTAACTGCAAGATCTGTTCTTTGGCCAAGTATAGTGGACACCCCAATAAACATAAAATCAGACGCCAATTCCCTCTTATGCTGGAGAAATACTCCACATCGATATATTCTCAATTTGTGTCGACAATTTTTCAAAATTCGCTATTGTACGGACAGAGACGTAGTAATATGGGACAGCTACGTATACTTTCAACACTCAACGAACATTACGCGTCCTACGAAGACTATGCAGACCAGACGGAGAAGCTTACGGTGGGCTTTACAGATTGCCACAGGACACCAGTGGTAAAAGCGGACCTTCAGCATATTCGCAATTTAGTTGCTACCCTTAAAATACAGGGGAACTAGGAGCATTAATATACTGGTAACAACGTTAAAGGTTATTGCAGGAACTCCTGACTTTGATGACTGGGAGCAAATAAAATTGAATCAGGAGCAATTAGGTAGAACGGAAGAAAGTCAAAACGAGTTAAATATAAAATTTCAAGATAGACTAAACGAGCTAACCAACTCGTTAAATAGAATCCAGAAATCAGATGGAGTAAAGAAGCTCACCTATTAGAGTTCATCTTAGCGAATAATAGAATAATTATCACAGATTTGAAAAATATAGTAATGGGCCTAACCCTGACAAAACTAAATATTGTAAACCCAGCTATCCTGGATAGCACCGATATAAGCGAACTCAAAAACAAACAGCCCACAAATATTAGTTTGGTAGAAATATTAGAAGTATCTAGTGTAAGCGTTTTTCAAAATTATGAATTAATTCATTTCCTCATTAAAGCACCAGACGCCAAGTTAGTCCGTAAAAAAAATCGCTGTTTACCCGGTTCAACACTACAACCGAATCCTAGATTTCGATGACGGAAATCTGGTCGCTGAATGCGCGGCTCGGATTATAAACATCGGGGACTGCAAGACAACAGTCGGAGGAACTTTTTGCAAGGAACTCCAAAGCAGCACATGCGCACGTGAAAGGGTTGCGGGGACTATTGCACACTTTAATAACCTTCCGGGGCACCTGAACTCAGTCACCATTGTGGACCATGCCAACATCATCGTCAATGATGCCAACATAACCATCATAGACAATAACGGTCTCGTCCAGGCGGTAGCTGGTACCTACCTGGTTAATTACTCGCACAGAGTTTCCCTAAATGGAAACTGGTATGTCAACCAACTACGAAGCTCAAGAAAAAAACCCATGAGCTGAGCCTGAGAAACCTCCATCACATTGGAACTATAAAGGAAAGGTTCCTGTTGGGATCCCTCGTCGGCTACTCCTTAATCGAGCTAGTTCTAGCCTCCGTCATCTGGCTTAGCCGTCTGATTTGGATAGGTAATCGGCGCACCAACTCAAAGATCGGTGACGACATAGAGGCAGAAGGCCCCCGGGACGTCGACCATTTAAGGGAGGGAAGAGTTAACATGCGCAACAAAGATATTGCGAATCTGCCAAGTTGCAGACCGAACGGAAAGGCCCGCACGCTAAAGACAGAAGCTGCTGCATACGCAGACCGTGGTGCAGTGCTCGATCACGCCGACAACAAGTGGCCTTCGTCAAGCGGACACAAAGTCGCTGACACGACACCTAATCGACCGCGCAGTCGACGACAGTCCGAAACTCCGCCGAAGAACAGCGAAACATTTAGATTCAGTTTTAGAGAATAACTCCATCGATTTATATCGATGTAACAATGGTGAACTTAGAATAATTTGAAGCAATAAGTAATAAAGAGCAATCTAATAATTTGAATCAATAAAGAATATAGAGCAATTCAATAATTTCTATGCTGATTCTGAACCCTCTAGCTTTTATAGTTCCTGAGATCTCGACGTTCATACGGACAGACGGATTGATTTTTTTTTTTTTTTTTCGCACGGGTCCCACGGCCACACCTCCCGCCCAACCGACCGAGGGGCGCTGCCGTGTATCGTACGGCTCGATTCGCGAGAAGATATAGACGCGATATAAAAAATAGAATAGGAACGAGGAAATGAATATAATGCGGAATAACTATGTTAAATATTAGTGTTAGTAGGATCTAATTATGTAATAGAAAAGATAAAATCGATTGCTTTAATAGCGGCAGAGAGTCAAGATTACAGATAATAGGATAAAGTCTATTATAGTCAGAACATAAAACTCTGTAAGGGTCATGCAACTCATAATTAGATCTACAATGATTTAAGATAAGGGGTATATAGATTCTAGTGAATCGACTTGGAACCGAGAAGTTAAGCCGACTAATCAAGTCGGGACTCTCAACATCCCCACGAATAAGCTTACAAATAAAGACTGTTCCAAGCATAGTATATTGATTCTGATCCTGATACATTATATAGCCGGAAACGCTTCGTTCTGCATCTCACATACTTTTCAACGAATCTAGTGATCTAATAATGTTGAAAATTATGTAACAGGTAGAATTTCTTTCGATTCGTCAAACAAAATTTTGCCACGCCCACAAACAGCACAAAACTGACCTACCCACACTTTTTTTTCCATGTTTACATGGTTTGCTTATTTATTGAATCTTCCCTTTTACTTAAGAGACTAACAATAAGTTTTCAAATCTTATTCTAAACTAACTAAATATCATTTTATGAAATGATTCGTGCTGTGTGGCCTAACAAATTTAACGCTGGGCTGATTTGTCGTTCGGGTGCAGTCGGCTTTGGCTGCATACTCGAATAAGTTTTCTTGCAAGAGGATTTGGATGTGAGGCTAGTACACTTTTGAAAATTATTTCAATATTTGTATTACAATTGTAACTTTTTATCGATTCGCTAAGAACTTTGTGCACTAAAACGTAAGCATTTACCAACTATATAGGTATACTAAAAAGATTTCGCCACAAATCGCCCAGAACCGTCACATTTTAAATTTGTATTGTTTTTTTTTCCAATTTCTGCGTTCTGTCTTATTTTAAATTACGTAATTGGAAAAAAATGCGTCAAGGGTGCTCCGTATATTATAATATTTCCATTCGGACCATTTCGAATTGGCTGAAATCTTAACCTGATAAACTCATGCAATTATTTATTTGTCAAATTAAATTTTTAAATTGTTGGTCTTAGGACTATTTACTCTTAAGTTATTATATCCGTTACTCGTAGAGTAAAAGGGTATACTAGATTCGTTGAAAAGTATATAAAACGTAGAAGGAAGCGTTTTCGACCATGTAAAGTATATAGTAAAATTGTTGTTTTATTTTTGAGTCGAACTAATGTCCCGTCAGTTGACTAATGACAACGCCAAGAAATAAAAAAATATTTTTTAGGAGAAATAGTTTCACAACTTTATTCTTTGGATATCAGCTTAAGACAAAAAATCAAATGCAAATTGGATTGAGGAGAAGCCTCAGTATTTGAACAATATTTGTATTTCGGGAGAGCCTCGCTCTTGGGTTCTTAAGATTAGGAAGTGTTGAAAGAGGGCAGTCAAATCTGCTTAGGTCAGGCTTTAGGATGTTTACAAGAACGGCTGCGCTGCCAAAGATAAACGAATGCTGCGCAGCTGGGATGCATTATGGAAAATTACTAGAGTGCATTACTGTTTTCTTTGAAATAATAGAAGTGGCTGGTTTGGACCACCCAAATACGTCACTATATATATGTATGTTTGATCAGGATCAATACCCGAGTAAAAATAGCAATATCCATCTGCCCGAACGTCGGGATCTCAGGAAATATAAAAGCTAGAAGGTTAAGATTCGAGCATACAGATTCTAGAAACAAAGACGCAGCGCAAGTTTGTTGACCCATTTTGCCACCCACACACTCACAAACCGTACTAAGCTGCCACGTCCACACTTTTGATAAATGTGTTGATATTTTGTCACATTTTTATTAGTCTTGCAAATTTTTATCGACTTGCAAAAAAAAAATTTTGCCAAACCCACTCTAAAGCCGATCTCAGGACATATAAAAGCTAAAAGGTTGAGATTCAGCATACAGATTCTAGATACATAGAAGTTATCCAACCCATTAATAAAGCAATCTGCCCCACTTGATAAACAAATTTCAAACTTCAATCTCAGCAGCATTTCCTTTACCCTTGTCTTTGTCGCTAACACTTAGCTTGCCTTTGCCCTTGTTTTTGTCGCAGAAAATTAAAGTAAACACAACCTCCACTTGGAGACCAAGCCATGATAAACTTATTGCGCTTCAATCAAACTGCATCAACCAGCAAATTTTAATTTCACAATGTAGTGAAATAACTTCAGCATAAAACTTTTATCCTAAACATAACTGATAGTTCAAAAAGTTCGAATCAAAAGCTTCTGGCCGAGGTTGATTGGATCAGGATTAAGAATTAGAAGATCAGTCTGAATCGTGAACAGCTTGAAACCAAAGATAAGCTAGTAATAAAGTGTCTTGTAATAGTATAAATGAAAAAGACTATTACCGAATAAATATTAAATAATAAAAAATAAAAACTATTTTTTTAAATAATTAAATAGTAACAATATTAATTTAGACGCAGCGCAAGTTGTTTTTGTCTCTTTGCTTTTACTCTACGAGTTACGGGTATAATATTATTATATTAAAAAAATGGTTGGTCATAGATTTATATATATGAAAGCGCTAGAAAAAAGAAATATGTTAAAAAGAGAATAATGTTAATTAAAGGATTGAATATTTTTATTGGAAATACAAGATACAATCACCATTATTAGGGTGCTCTGTAAATCGTGTCAGGATCAATCAGGATCAATTGCCGAGTCGATCTAGCCATGTCCGTCTGTCCGATTTGCCCACAACTTTTTTCCACGCCCACATTTTTGAACCATTTTTCGATATTTTTGCATAATTTTATAAGTCTTGTACATTTCTATCGATTTGCAAAAAACGGTTAACCATGCCCACTGTGTCGCCCTATTGCCGCCGAACCTGTCACGACCACACTCTGAAACAATTTTTAAACTTATTTTCATTTTATTCCCCAAATTATGAAATTTCGTTTTCGCATTCACCCTAGCTGAGTAACGGGTATCTGATAGTCGGGAAACTCGGCAATAGCATTCTCTCTTTTTTTTTTCTCTATTAAAAATAAATAAATATAAAGAAAATATATAAGTCTATCACATATTTTACAACAATTTTCTTGATATAATAAAATTATACCCGTTACTGTAGAGTTTAAAGCGAAGACACTAGAATAACTGTAACTACAAACTTGAGCTGAGTCTATGTCTCTACAATCTGTATGATGAATCTCAACCGTCTCAACCGTCTAGCTTTTATATGTCCTGAGATCTCGACATTCAAACGGACAGACGGACATGGCCAGATCTATTCGGCTATAGATCCTGATCATAAATATATATACTTTATATGGTCGGAAACGCTTTATTCTGCCTGTTACATACTCTTCACCGAATCTAGTATACCCTTGTACTCTACGAGTAACGGGTAAAAAAGCGGTTTTAAGGAAATCATACAACCTACTTTTTATCCTAACAACATAAATACCATAGCTTCCTTGACATGAAAGCAGTTCCTCTTCATGGTTTGATATTGAGTTATTGATGAAGCCAATCCTACCACGCATTGATTCGGGCCTCATGTAGTTTTTTCCCGTTCCGATTATTACCCTGTGCTTCCATTCAGCTTAACTCATTTCAGGAAACATTTTAACATCTTTAATCTATAAAATATTTGTATGCGCGTTTATATTGTTTGGCCGTTAAGTTGGTGTGGCCTCGTTGACTACAGGGCTGCTAAGTCATTTCATCTCTTTAGAGGGCGAGCTGTTTTATGTGTGTAGTAGAGAAAACCATTTAACTTCGTCTTGGGATTATTGCTATTATTATTGATTATTGTGCGCTCTGCTCTGTGGTTAAGGTTAATGTTAATGCACTTGAATACGCCTATCGCGTACGTGACGTCGTATGCTCGAAAGCAGTTATAATTTCGATGGTATGCAATTGACTTGTTTAATGGTATCGGAATGATGCTGAGTTCTGTTAAATGTGGCACACTACCTTAAAGAATTCGTTTTTCTATGAGTTTTGTAGGCTAATCAGTATAAGGCTGACGGCAGAGTTCGGGAGAGAAGCTAAGACCAAAGCGAGATGATGTCAGAGTAAGAGCTTTGCGAGAAGCGATCTAAATGTCTTTATTCAATCAAGCGCAACTATTAAGTTTTTGCTAAAAAAAAAAACTGCCTTCCACCCCCTTTACTGCAATAGAAATGAAGAAGGCGAATTCAATAATTTATATAATGACGTACGAAATCACTCAGAAAGGTTATTTTTTATGCGCGGATGTCTATTTCGACTTTTGATTATATTTTAAATAAAATTAGTAGTCATTCGACGAACAATTGGCCGAACTTTGTTAAACACCCCATACTGACTTGCCCAAAATTTATATCATTTTTAGTTATATCATTTATAATAAAAATTGTTATTCTATAATTATTATAAATATATTATAATTATTTACATAATTAACAACAAGCACAGAATGGAACAAAACAAAACAATATAACCTGTGTTTGTTTGAGAATGCTTTAGTCGAGTTCCCCAGCTATCAGATACCCCTTACTCAGCTAGTGAAAATGCGATCGTGAAATTTCGTAAGTTTTCGGGGTATTGATAGATATCGGGGAATAAAATGAGAAAAAATTTAAAAATTGATCCAAAGTGTAGGCGTGACTGGTTCGGACTTCGATAGAAATTTACAAGACTATTAAAATTTAAAAAAATTAAAAAATCGAAAAATGGTTCAAAAACGTGGGCGTGGCATTTTTGCACAGTTTGGGGCGTTACATTGGGCGGACAAAAACTTTTGGCAAATCGAAAAAATGGCGAAATATGAATAAATATCGAAAAGTTTTTCAAATATATGGGAGTGGTATTTTTGTGCGGTTTTAGGGCGTTACAAAAATTTTTTTTTTTCAAGTCGATAGAATTTTACAAGACTAAAAAAAATGTGACAAAAGTGTGTGCGTGGCAGCTTAGTCTGGTTTGTGAGTGTGTGGGTGGCAGCATGGGTCAACAAACATGCGCTGCGTCTTTGCTCTAGAATATGTAAGTTAACACGCGCAACGAAGATATTGCGAAACTGCCAAGTTGCAGACCGGACGGAGAGGCTCGCACGCGAAAGACAGAAACTGCTGAATACGCAGACCGTGGTGCAGTGCTCGATACTGTCGGATCACGCTGACAACAAGTGGCCGTCGTCAAGCGGACACAAAGTTGACACGACACCTAATCGACCGCGCAGTCGAGAGTCCGAAACTCCGCCGAAGAACAGCGAAACATTTAGGTTCAGTTTTAGAGAATAACTCTATCGATTAATATCGATGCATTAATTGTGAACTTAGAATAATTTGAATCTATAAATGCCCTCGCCTCCCTCCGAAGGAAACTGAGCAAGGTGCAAGAGAGCTGTAGGGAGTTCCCCTCGCCCTCCACCGAGGAAAAGGAAAGTTGATCGCTGGGGGAATACAGCCAGCAGCAGACAATTTTAGTAATAAATAATTCGAAGGAAAAAAAAAAAAATATGTAGTGGGCTTTTTGTAAAAAAAATTAATAAATTTAAAAAAATCACTTATGTAATTGGTAAAATAAAATAAAAACTGTTAACAGTAAGTGTAAAGTGCCGAATCTTCCCAAATCAGTGAGAAAAAAATTCCATCTAATTTCTGGTTCGTGCGTTACACTGGTAAATATGAGTGAAAAACAATTGTTTGGTTATGCAGTCCGCAGCCAGCTGCAGCTCATCATAAATTCGAGTATTTATTATTTATTATTATTAGTATTTGCCTACCGCCAAATTCGTGTCGTTTTGGCTGTGCAAGAAGAATTGACTTGACTGGGACGAAAGATTACCTTCGGCGCTTCATTCTGCTTGGCTAAAGTTGATATCTGTCTCACGCAGAAGTTGCAGTTTCCTCGTCGTGCACTGGTACCAATGGCGTGGTCGAAATCCATGGATTCAGTGGTGCCAGCATTGACGCATATGGGGGGTGCATCTGCATCTACATAGTCTTCATGTCTCAAAGTCAACGAGTAGCCCACCTTTTCTGCGCTAAATCTCGTGTGGCGCCACTGATTGAATTACCCTCATGGTTCCCAAATTGGAATTATGCGCGGCAGTATTACTGACTCAACTAATGCGGGAAGTCCTGCAGCTTGGCTAATTTTCATGCCCTGTTTATTGCTGGTCAGACTCTTCTGTGCTGCTGTCATGGATTCAAGATGAGTCTTCACGCTTTCAAACTTTTATTTCTAATCGCATCTCTTTAGTCCAGGAGCTGTCAAATGCCATACAATGGCATTCAGTTCCTACAGCCTGCAATTTTTTTTTTTTTTTTTTTTAACTTATTGCGTTATTTATTGGATCTTCTCTTTTTGTGAGACTAACAATAATTATTCAAATCTTATTATATAACTTATATTAAATACAGTATGAAGTAATTGTATTAGTTAGAGACGGCCCTAGGATTTCTTTGCTGGGCTGGAGAATCTTTGCGCTTCAGTCGGCTCTGACTGTAGACTCGCGTAAGCGACTTCGCGAGAGGATTTTCGTGTGCGGCGAGCTTTGCTTGATGTTTACTTTTTTTCAACTGAATTTCCTCATTGACAAGGTTTATATGGAGGTCTCTATGGATGCTTTCGCTGCGTAGGTACCATGGTGCCCCAGTGATAGTTCGCAGAATCGTGGACTGAGCTCGCTGTATGATTTCAATGTTGGTTTTTGAAGCGTTTCCCCATAGTTCACAGCCGCATGTCCAGATGGGTTTCAGCACGGTATTGTAGAGGAGTACTTTGTATTCCAGACTAAGGGGAGAGTTGTAGTTAATAAGCCAGTGAAGATTGGCTGCTTTAAGCTTCATATGAGTCCTCTTAGATTCTATATGTCGCCGCCAGGTGAGGCGTCTATCTAGGTGAACGCCGAGATATGTTACAACGTCTGCTTGTGGGATAAGTGTATTGTTCAGGGTACAGGGTGGGCAGGTTTGTCTGTTCAGTGTGAAGGTTACATGTCTGCTTTTGGTCTCGTTTATCTTAATGCGCCAGTCCGCAAACCATCTTTCCACTAGTTTAAGATGGCAGGCAAGTTGCTCTGTTGCCTTTGCTGGGCATCTAGATCGGCTAAGTATTGCGGTATCGTCAGCAAACGTAGAGGTTGTGAGCTGATAGTTTGTAGGCATGTCTGCTGTGAATAGGGTGTAAAGAACGGGGCCCAGTACACTACCTTGGGGGACTCCAGCATTGATAACGCGGTCGTGTGAAGTTGAACTGTTACACCTGGTTGAGAACACTCTTTTGAAGAGATACGATTCGAACACTTTGTGCGTGTTCTGGGGAAGCAGTTTTGTTATCTTGTACATTAGTCCTTCCAGCCAGACTCGGTCAAATGCTTGTGCAACATCTAAGAATATAGCTGAACAGTATTCCCGGTGCTCAAAAGCGGTACGAATTTCGTTTGTGATGCGATTGACCTGTTCGATCGTTCCGTGATTTTTGCGAAAGCCAAACTGATGCGATGGTATTGTATTTCGCCTTCTTAAGTAGGGAGTTAGTTGATTTAAAAATGCCTTTTCAAACAGTTTCGAGAGACACGTTAGGAGACTGATTGGTCTGTAGGATGAGGGTTGCGTTTTGTCTTTGCCTGGCTTGGGAATCATTACTATAACCGCCTTTTTCCACCTTTGGGGATAGTATCCAAGTTTCGTAATAGCGTTGAAGAGATGGCATAAGGTCAGAACCGCACACGGTGGGAGTTCTATGATCATTTTTGGTGCCACCAAGTCATGTCCAGGTGATTTTTTGGGATTAAGACCTTTTATGATAGATGCTATCTCACTTTGGCTGAATTTAACTGGATTTACAGGGGGCAAGCTTTTAGTTACTACAGGGAGTACAAATGAGTTGCTAGCAGGATTTGGTTGGAATACTTTCTGAAGGTGATCGGCGAACGCATTAGCTCTATCTTCGTCGCTGCGTATCCAGCTTCCAGAGGGACCTCGCAGTGGAACGACTGTTTCTGCCGGTGGCTGTATGCTTTTGTGTGCTTTCCACAAAGGGTTCCTTTTACTGGTGGGCGATAGTTGTTTGATATATAGATGCTGAGCGTTGGCTTCCTCAAGCTTAAGTGCCCTGGTTAGTTTACGTGTTGCTATTTTTAGATGTTCCTTAGCCGTTGGGGATCTATGATTCTGCCATTCTCTTCTTAGTCTTCGTTTTTCAAGTACTAGCTGTTCGATTTCACGATTTGTCTTGCTATGGTTTGTCATTTTGTGTGTGTCTGGAGGTGTAGAGGCCTTGGCTGCAGCAACAAGTGTTTCCTCTATCGATTTGACCAGGCGATCAACATCCTCGTCGGTGAATACTGTTTGAGTCGGTTCCATGTGAGTACAAACATATTTCGCGTACCTTGCCCAGTTGGTCCTGTTGCCTGTCAGCCTGTAGGGCCGCTTAGTTATATGTGGTCGGTGCCAGAGAGTAAGTAGAACTGGAGAGTGATCAGATGATAGTTCTGCAAGTGACTCGGCCGTAATATTATTTCTTGGAATCTTTCTTGTTATTGCGAAGTCAATGAGATCCGGTAGCTTATTTGGATCTGCTGGCCAGTATGTAGGCCTACCCGGAGTCACATGATCGAGCTTGTTTCGCGGCTTAATGAGCGCGTTATAAAGTTGTTTGCCCTTTGGGGTCAGAAGACGTGATCCCCAGTGCGTATGCTTGGCATTGTAGTCACCGGCCGCTATGAATCGCTCACCGAGTGAGTTGAAAAATTCCGTGAATTGGTCCTCAGAAACTACAAAACGAGGTGGGCAGTAGACTGCGGCCAGAGTGACGGGGCCGCTGCTGGATTGCATGCTTATGGAAGTGGATTGCAGGTAGTCCATTTCAGTTCTGTTATAAAGGTGGTGTTTGATGCGACCTCTGATAAGTATACCAGTGCCCCCATGGGCTTTGCCGTCCGGATGGTTTGTGGCGTAGAATAAGTATCCTGGGATATGGAAGTTGTGCTTGTCTGTTAGATGTGTCTCGGAGAGGAGCATGACGTCAATATTTTTATCGAATAAGAACTGGGCAAGTTCGTTTTTATGCCGTGAAACGCCATTCGCGTTCCACATAGATATTTGAAGTGGAGACATTATATTGATTTGAATGACAGAAGATGCTGTATCAGCATATTTTGGTTTCGCATAAGCTCTTGCATTGTGGTTTGCATGAATGTCATAAACTCTTTTAGGGTTTGCTGGAGTGAGATCATCATCGTTTCAATGCCAGTTGATATATGCTGCGTTTGTTCGTTCGAGGTAGTTATTTTCTGTTCTTCCCGAGTAGAAGTCGACTTTTGTGTTATCGGATTCACGGATTTAATTCCCGATTTTAAGGCACTAGCGAAGGAAATGCTAGGACTGGTACGATGTGTAGGGGGGGGGTGCAGTGTAGGACGGGCCCGATTGTGGCGGGGTGTGAGCGATGTGGGTGGTCTGAGCGCGTATTGATTCTCCGCGTTTGTTAAGGCGGTTCTTTAGTTCCTTGTATACTACACAGCCACGCCAGTTCGCTGTGTGACTTTCACCGCAGTTGCTGCACATTTTAACAGAGATGTCTTCCTTGTTCTTATGGCAGTTCGCTGTGCTATGAGCTTCACTACAGACTACGCAAATAGATTTCAGCGTACAGTACGCCTTAGTGTGGCCATATTCTTGGCAGTTAGTGCACTGCACTGGGCGATTGCGCTTGTGTGGCTCTTCCACTGTGATACGCCGATGCAGTAGGAGCTGTAACTTGTAGATTGGATGAACTTCATTTTTTTTCAGTGTCTGGCGTTCTGGCTCCAACTCGATTTTGAACATTGGTTGTGGTTCCTTATTTTTGTTTAATATGTTCATGACCATTTTCGCACTAAAGTTCTTTTCCTTGAGCGCTTCTACGATTTCAGTGGTCGAAACAGTTGCCTCAATCCCTTTGAGAACAACCTGTAGGCCCTTTGCGCTTTTTAGTTGGTACGTATACAAGTTTTTTCCTGCTTCATCCAAGAATTTGGTTAGTAGACGATGGCTATCCTCGGTTTCAGTTTGAACCTTTGTTTCATTTATGTTCCCTTTTCTTAAGGGTATTACATAAAATGAGTTTTCTCCTATAAGTGTGGCAATTTTGTTCACTAGTGCACTTGAGCTTTTTTCGCGAATGTATATTGGAGGAGGCTTGACCTTCTTAGGTGACTTTGCCGGTTGTATACTTTCATCAGTAGAATTTGCCAGCAGCTCAAATCTGTTGGTGTTTTCTGGCGTTTTGTTAGTGAGCATGTTAGCATTGTCGCGTGAAATTTTTGGTTTGTTTTCTGTTTGTTGGCTTTTGTAATTTTGAGGGCTGAGTTTTCTTTTTATTGTTATGTAGCGATCCATTCCAGTCTGTATGGTGGATCCGGCATTCTTGTTTACGTTTTGGCTTGCTGGTAGCGCAGCAGAACCCTTAAGTTGTGTTTTTGTTTTGATCGCTGGTTCAGTAGGAGCAAATGCTTGCGTCGACGAAATTGAGCGAGCTGACGATACCGTTCCAGTTGTTGTTGTGATTGCAGTTGCAGTGGTTGTTGTTGTCACAGCCTGCAATCCAGCGGACATTCTTTCCAGAAGGGCACTTCCTAGTGAGCTGATCGAGTCCAGTCTTTGGTCGCGTGGTCCTGACTATCTTCAAGAAGACAAATCGCACTGGCCAGAATCTTGTCTCGCTCCAAAGGTTCTCCCTGAGCTAAGGAAGAAGGCCCTCATCACTCTCAAGACCCCTGCCGACATCGACATCCCAACCAGTTGTAAATTTGCCAACTCCTGGCAAAAATTTAAGTACCCATCATTGACAACTCTGGACTTATGAGAGTTGGTGGCACACTGAAGCACTCATCCTTGGACTATGACGCACAGCATCCATTAATATTGCCACGTCAGCACCCAGTCACTCGTGCCATTATACTCGGCTATTATGGTCTCAATCTGCATTCTGGACCTCGCGCACTACTCGCTTCCATTCAACTGCAGTTCTTGCCCATAGGCGGTCGCAAGACCACTGCAAGTGCAGTCAGCAAATGCATCATATGTTTTCGAGCCAAGCCACACATAGCTCGTCACATTATGGGTGATCTTCCTGAGGACCGCGTAACAGCTTCACATTCCTTCAAGGTCACTGGTCTGGACTTTTGCGGCCCATTTTATTACAAAAATCCTGTTCGGAATAAAGAACCCATCAAGTGCTATACCTGCATCTTTATCTGCTTTTCTACAAAGGCTGTTCACCTTGAGCTGGTTCAGGATCTCTCCACTTCTGCATACTGACTCGTGGAAAGCCTGCATAAATATGGTCGGACAGCGCCGCCAATTTTGTCGGCGCTCGGAATAAGCTGGAGGATCTTAAGCGTTTGTTCCTGAACACATCACATCAAACAGCAGTACATGAATTCTGCTTGACTGATAGCATTGAATGGCGATTTATCCCTTCTCGATCGCCCCATTTTGGAGGCCTCTGGGAGGCGGCTGTCAAAACAGCAAAGCATCATTTTTACCGAGCTGTTGGCCCTGCCGTTTTGCCTGCTGATGACCTGCGCACGCTCATTTGACACATTGCGGAAATAATTAATTCAAGACCTTTAGATCCTCTTTCAGAACACCCTGACGACCTTGAAGTACTAACGCCAGCGCACTTCTTAGGCACGGTCCCCCTCGCCGGTGGAGACGTGAATATCTAACGCTTCTTCAGCAACGTTCGATGATTTCGTTTTAGTAAAAGACGAAAACCTGCCACCTTTCAAATAGCCACTAGCTCGAGTAATCAATCTGATCCCTGGACCCGATAGCGTCGCACTAGTTGCTGTTCTCAAAACTGCCCCTGGAATCTTCAATAGAGCCGTCGCTAAGCTTTGCGTTCTACCCAAACAGGATGATGTTGTCAGCCCGTGTCCTCCAACGGGGGGAGGATGTTTCGTTATGCAGCCCGCAGCAGCTCATCATAAATTTGAGTTATTTATTTATCGCTCTTATACATTGCTCTGTGCAGCAATAGATTTTGCATTCCCCTTTATGCTATGTTCCTCTCTCTCTCAATAGAGAGCGAGCACAGCTGCTTTAATTTTTATTCTGTAAAACTTACTGATTTGACTTCTGCATAGCAAGTTCAGTTACAAATTAAGTGTTGATCGCACTGGTACTGTTGTGATACACATTAACTTTTAATCGGTTCGGTACCCGGTTCGTTATACCCTACAGCCGTGTGTGGCAAAATATATTTAAATAAAACTGAAATATAAACTTAAACATTAACTCTACCGTTTTTATAAATTGCCTCAAAATGTCTCAAAGTCAATAAAAAACTCATTGCCTAAACTCATTGCCTAAACAACAATAAAACATTTCCAAGTTAATAAAAAAAATAATAATAATTCGGAATCATTTACATACACCTTTCTGTTAGTAGTACACTGGAAATTTTTTTCCGCTCTCATTTTTCTAGTAACCAGTCGAATTTTCTTACAATTACCATTTTTACAACAGGCCATTTTTACCTTGCTACACAGGGAAGAGAATGACAAGACATAATTCGGGAGTATAAAAATCTACTAGCAACAAGAGTACTCAACAAAAACAAAAAATGGAACACGACCAAATCGCTAGTATGGAGGCAGCCATCAGCGCCGCCTTAGATCGACAAAAAATGCACAAAAAGCTTGACGAAAAATTGGAAACAATCAGGGGGGAAGCATTCAAAGAAATTACATTCCTACCAGGAGTGGACTGTTGTGAGCACCTAGATATAATAAAATCGGTCCCGGAATTCGAAGGGAAAAAGAAAAATTACGTTTCTTGGAGGCAGGCTGCAAAGGCGGCCTATAAGGTATTTGAGCATTTTAATGGCAGCAGCCGACATAGAACAACCCAAAGGGAAGGAAACCATCAAGCCGGCTCGCTTATGCAGCCGCCCCCACCCGAATCAATGGAGGTTGATAGCTCATCTCTGTCCGGGCAGCCTACTACAAAAACAATAACTATATGCCAGAACAGAGGTCAGAAGAGGAAGAATATAACCAGGTGGCACATAAGATGGTTGAACAAATAAAAGACGACTTAGACACAGACGACGTCTGAAATTTTTTAGGGTAAGTCCCTGCTCCCGTCTATCACTCGTACGTTAGTAGGGAGGGAAATCAAATTGGTTATCGATACTGGCACTTCAAAAAATTACATAGTACCATGCCCAGGGCTTAAACCATTGCGGAAGTAGAAAAACCATTTAGCGTTAGGTCAATTCATAGCCATACAAAAATAGAAAAAAGTGCCCAATTTCTCTGTTTCATGTACAGTCACATTTTGTTTATACTTAAAGTTCTTAAGGACTTTGATGGAATAGTTGGGCTTGACTTACTTAAACAAGTGAATGCAAGACTCGACCTTACCAAAAATATACTAGAAACTAGTAATGGGGTGAAAAAATCCAATTCCCCAAAACCGAAAACGTTAACTTCATCCAAATAGACGACAAAGACGTCCCACCGGCAATAAAAGCCGCTTTTGACAATATGATAGCAAAAAATTTTAGGGCCTTCGCCGACACAGATGAAGCCCTACCATACAACATAAATACAATGGCAACCATAAAAACAGACGGAGAGCCGGTATACTCTAAATCATACCCGCACCCCATGGGCGTAACGGAATTTGTAAACGCGGAGGTTAAGCAACTTCTAGCGAATGTCGTATCCCGATCGCCCTACAACAACCCGACTTGGGTTGTAGACAAAACGGGATTTGACCATAACGGGGTAAAAAAGAAACGGTTGCTTATCGACTTTAGAAAGTTGAACCAAAGACACTAGAATAACAAGATGCGTATCGCCATACGATTTTTTTGGCACACGGCGTGGCTCTAGAGGCGTGGCTCCAGGCTCTCTCGAATTTTTGTTCAAGAGCGCTACAGTGAACAGCTCTTTTTTGCGCATACAGTGATAGCAGGTAGTATGTGTGCAAATTAAAATTGTTACTATTTATTTATTTAAAATAGATTTTATTTTTTATTATTTAACATATATTAGCTGATCGACTTTTTCACTTATACTTTTAAAAGACAATTTATTACTAGCTTGTCTTTGGATTGAATCTGCTAACGATCTCGTCCCGATTCAGACTGATCTTCTAATTCTTAATCCTGATCCAATCAACCTCGGCCAGAAGCTTTTTATTCGAGCTTTTTGAACTTTCAGTTATGTTTAGGAAAAAGGCTTTACGCAGAAGTTATTTCACAGAATTGTGAAATCGAAATATGCCGACTGATGCAGTTTGATTGAAGCGCAATAAGTTGATCATGGCTTGGTCTCCAAGCGGAGGTTGTGTTTACTTTAAGTTTGGTTATTTATCGGGTGGCTAAGTGTTGGCAACAAATACAAGGGCAAAGGCAATGCTGCTGAGATTGGAGTTTAAAATTTGGTTATTAACTGGGGCAAATTTTTATATTCTAAAATGACACGCTTCATTATAAATTTCGCTTAAACGTTCTCTTAATTCTGTTAAAAAATCTTTTTCAGTATTTAGACTTTAAAACAAGTGTTGTCTTTACTCAAAATACCATAGTTATTAAAAAGTTCTTTCTTAAAATTAGATATTTCATAGAAAGTATTTTCGAATTTTGCGACCTGATTGCTTATTATTAATTTTCTCTAATTATGTGAAATGGATCTGGCAAAATAAATTTCGCATCTATTAGTTATTGCAGAGTGTTTGATATAAATTATTAAGAGTTTGTTATGTAGTACAATTTTGAATACGCAGATATTCATTAGATCTGCAATAATTAAGGGCTTTTGTTGGTGATTTAATATTTCTTTAATGTCTTCTTTATTTAACATTTGTATTATTATTTGTGTATTTGTATTTGTCTTAAATACATCTATTTTTGCCAGTGTACTAATGTTGTGCAGGTCGAATGTTAAAAATCGTAACTGATGTTTTCTTAACGGCAATTATTGATCAATAAAAATGTTTTTAAATTGATCGGAACGTTATTGTATCTCATTAAACAATTTGGAATTGATAATAAAGTGTTGGTTATTGTTTTCAATTAAGTCGTTAATATAATATAATATGTGCAGAGCTCTCCTCCTCCATGCAGCAGAAGATACAGAGTTCACTGTCTGCAATGCCAATCTTATGCAAATGACTGCGAAGTCGGCATTGCCCCGTAAGAAGGCCAGTCAATATGCGCATGGTGTTTTTTCCGTGTGTCATTAATGTCTTGAAACTTTTATGGTTGTATTCACGAAGGAGAATCTTAGACTGCCTAAGTCCTGGTAGGTGTTCCCAGAAGGACAGAAGTTTTTCTTCCTCTATTGACTTAAGTAAGCCCAGAACTCTGTGGTGACCAACACCACAGAATGGTTCGGGCCCAATTAGAGTGTTCTCTGCCCCTTTCCTGACTAGGTAGTCCGCTAGCTCATTTCCCGGGATGTTGTTGTGTCCCTGCCTTATTGTGAGTTTGTTGACAGCTCCTAGTTTGTCTAGGGCTGTCCTAACTTCATTTACTAGCTTAGATGTTATCTTAGCTTTGCTGAGCGCCTTTATGGCTGCTTGACTATCAGACAGTATAGCAATGTCCTTCCCATGATAGTTCCTTTGCAGATTAAACTCCGCACAGCGTCCAATAGCACAGACATCAGCTTGAAAAATGCTGGTGTATCTGCCCATTGATTCGTGGTAATTTAACCTGGGGCCTACAACCCCCAGCCCACTTCCCTCGTCGGTGAGGGATCCGTCTGTATACCACTTTATTGTTTGTGGTTTCATAGGGTGTACATTCCCCTGGGGTGTCCAACTGTTTTTATTACTGAGATGAGTGCTGAAGTTCTGAGCGAACCTGTTCTCAGCTGGCATCTCATCCCTTGGTTGCATCAGCAAAGGGATATCCCTTTTTAGGCTTTCAGCATCCTTTCTTGTAAGGTTGCAGTCATTTCCTGCTCCCTCAATTCTTATTAGGGTGGCTTTCCGTTTCATTTCAATGACGGTATGAAGCGGCGTTACCTCCATTATTACTTCTAGGGCTGCAGTGGGACAGGTGCGCATTGCTCCTGTCATCCATATGCAGGCCATTCTTTGGAGCTTATGAAGTTTCACCTTAGTGGTGCTAAGACGTGCTCTATCAACCCAGGCTATTACTCCATAGGTTAGTATGGGTCTGACTACCATGAGGTACAGCCATCTTATTATGCGTGGTGAGGTTCCCCACGACTTTCCAGCAAATTTCCTACACGTGAAAAGTGCTCTGGTGCACTTATTAATTGTGTTATCGACATAAGTTTTGAAGCTAAGTTTGGAGTCGAGGGTTATCCCAAGATACTTAACTTCTTTGCTGGTCTCTATGCGACATTCTGACAGGGTTATTGCCTTCATTCTCTGTAGCTTGTACCTATTTGTGAAAGGAACAATAACAGTTTTGCTAGGATTTAGGCTCAGGCCTACTTCCTTGCACCATTCGCTGGTCATATTGAGGCCCAGTTGAATGATATCGCAAAGTGTTTCCTCATATTTACCTCTGGCTATAATGACAATATCGTCAGCATAGCCTTGGCAAAGTATACCTCTGCGGGTCAGTCTGTCCAGCAACTCGTCTACCAGCAAGCTCCACAAGAGAGGCGAGAGGACACCCCCTTGGGGGAAACCCCTTGTGGTAGATACTGTGGACGACTGTCAAGCTGATGGGTCTGAACGACTTTGGATCAGTGATGTCTTTCTTTCCAGCTTTCGGAATGAAGACCATTTTTGCTATACTCCAGACAGTAGGTATGTGTCCTAAATCTAGGCTGCTGACCAGTATTTTCCTGATCGGTACTGCGATCTGAAGCAGGATTGGCTTAATGCCATCTGGATCAGGAGATTTGTAGGGCTGGAATGACCCAATTGCCCATCGTAATCTCTCCGTTGTTACTATTGATTTTGCTTTGCAAATTACCTTGGCGTTATTCACGTACAGTCCTTTTATTCCCTAGTTATACCAGGGTTCCTGTACCAGGTCTAACCCAAGATGTTGCTTGGTGAACATCCTTGCCAGCACGGCCGCGGCTGCCTTGCCGCGATGGATGTTCACCTGAGCTATCCCTGTACTCCCGACTATTAGATGATCGGCTCCATCGTCGGCGTTACTAATCTGGAGATGCCCAGATCACCATCCGCCGGTACCGCTTTTTCCTTACTCAGCAGGTCTAGTTCCATGCCTAGCTCCTAAGAGGATATCGGGGTCTGATCCCCCATCTCGATGATAGTCGCGTCAAGATCCTCATCATCCGCCAGATTCTCGCTGGATTCGGAGAGCTTATTGGGCTTCTCCTTCTCCGCGGAGACTGGTAGATTTCGAGGAGTCTTGACCTGTCTCGTGCCGGATTTGATCGCTTTGGCCTTCTTTAAACCACAAACTGAGATGTCTGCAAACCTGAAGCTCAGCTTGTGGTCACTAGAGATAATCTTGGCGCATGAGTTGTCATCAATGCCAAGGCTGAGGAGCGAGCCACCACCCTCATTCTTCCTTGATATGAGACGCCAGTTCTCAGTGTCCAAGTCATTCTGTTTTTTGATTAATTCCATGATCCACTTTGTTGTCTTGTCTCCTGTCCTGGGGCAGAAGATGGTGATGGTGTGTGATGATGGCAAGTCGTCGCCCATCTTTACCTCCAGGGAGACACCGCTCCACTTACTGAGTTTGGGGACTGCTAATTGCAGCCACTCAGCAGTGGTTACATTGCGACAATCTACAATCAGGTGACCCACCCTGAAGTGGATTCCTCCAGGACTATCTCTTCCAGTAGGAAGGATGACGACTTTGGGGTACCCCTCTGGTACGACCGCAACTTTAATGGCCCCAGTTACGGCCGCATATGATGGCTTGCGTACCTCAGTTGCCTTTGCAGCACTTGAGGTACTTGGCCCATCAAAAGGAGCAGTCAGTGGCCTGCTCTTCTCCAGCTTCTGCCTCTTAGGCGTATCCGCCGGAGGCGTCAGGGTGGAGTTTGCCCGCTTCGAAGCAGAGTTTGGCCTTCGCTCTAGCGGCTACGGTGTCTTGGCCAGAGACAAAGCTTCTGCGGGTGACTTGCCCTGCTGAAGGTATACCAATTCGTTCTGGCCCCGCTCAGCCCCTTACGGTTAGGGTCATCCCGGGCCCCAGGCTGACCAAGTTGCGGTAATTGGTTTTTGCCCGTCCCGCTTGGCCGGCTTTGGAGTGACTCGGTGTGGCTGCCCGAATTTTCCCTCCCGCAACTGGGCGTGCTTGTGCGATTAGGAGCATTTTTTGGAGACGGTCCTCAAATTGTCTTACGACATTTCCCGCAGTCAAGGCCTGCGGTATTTTGATATTTTTAGGTCTATTGTTCATAGTTCTCACGAGTTCCAGAGAAATAAACTGTCCACCCGGGCAAAGTCCGCAGTACCCGGGTAAGGCTAACTAGACCAGGCGGACGCCAATTGCCCGGACTCTCCTTTAGCGACTGGGCTAGTTGTTTTCCGTGCCCCCAGCCTGACAGACTCTCGGCACGGGAAGAATGACACCTTAGTCCGGCCCGGAGATGTGCAAATTTTTAAGAGTTACCAGCTCAAGCCCAACTACGATTAGCCAGCACTCTTAGCAGAGACATGACCTAACTAAGAGCCTGTTTCCAGCCGCCCTCGCGTGGAGAGTGTAGTGGCACTTCCAGTAGTGTGTCACAATTACGGCGCGTACCACCGTTGGTGCCGCGTTGATACCCTTGTGATACCTACTGGCGGCCGATCTAGTTGATTGCAGCTGTGAATATTTCTGGTGTTAAAAGTAATAAAATATTAAAAGTAATAAGTAATGCATTTTCTGTAATTTTAAAAGAAATATAATATTTGTTAAAACTTCATATTGTCTTTGCAAGTAATTCTGTTTCTACTATTGATTCATATTTTGTTAGGTAGGTTTTCCTTAACATCCTGTTTCTTATATATTGTTTTTAGTTTATTTCTTTCTCCGTGTTTCTTTTGATGAACTACTAGCAATTTTAATAATAATCTTTTTCCTTACGACTTTCATTATGTGTTTCTAACATTTTTTCTTAAGTGTTCTTTAAAATTTTTTGAAATGTTTTTGTGTTCAATTTTATAATAGAGAATATCAAAAGGTTTTGGTTTTGTTGTAGAATGAATGCTCTGATTGAATTCTTTTGCTGCTCTAATAATTATTTCTGAATAGTCAATTAGATTAAATTCTTTCTTTATGCTTTCAACTTGTCCGTTCGAGGTACTGTGTCTGGGGTCTGCGAAATGTAGAGTTAAACCACATTTTTGTGTGCTTGGCGTGGGGAAATTGTTGAGGTAATTCCATTACTTTATTATCGATGTTTAGTTAATTTTGAATTTGGTTTACTACTAGGAATTTTGAATACGCGTCAATGCAAGTTAAGAAAATAAGATTTTTCGCGTAATATCGAGGTGAAACTTTCCTCCTTCTTTAGTTGGAATAGTAGCTTCTCCAATAGGGATTTTATTTGGATGCCTGCTTATGTTTATTTGTATATTTTCGTTGCAAATTGTACAATTTTGTATGTATTCCTTTAATTTGATAAATAAGTTTGGCCAATAATATAATCTATTGATGTGTTTGTAATTTTCTCCTAGTCCTCTAAATAAGAAATATTTTATTAAAAACAAATTCGTTAGTAAAATTATTTTTTAAAGGTAATTAAATATGAACAAGATCTTCTAAAGTGCTATGAATTCCTACCGTTATGTTTGGTGGTAGATATTCTATTAATATTCCTACCAAATTTTCTGGTGTGTCATATTCGATTATACTTCGTATCTTATCAAAAACTCTCAATGACTCATGTATTGTATACCTCCCCGTTGTTAATAACAGTTGTTGCTGAAACTGATTTAACGGTTTACGAGTCTCTTGTATTACATTTTCAAAACTACTTTCAGCAGAATGCTGTGTAGTTTGATCTGAGCTTCATTGTTCTATATCGCTGTTTTCAATATTATTTATTTTTATTCGTGATAACGCGTCAGCTACGACATTTGTTGTTCCGGGTTTATATATTATTTTTGGGGTGAAACTTTCTATGAACGAAAACCATCTTTTCATTTCTACGTTCGGGTTTTTATCTGAGATTGTAAAGGATAAAGATTGATGGTCTGTGTATTTCTAAGCCGATTACTCAATATAAATAATTTCTGAGATTTTTAAGAGCCCAAACTATGGCTAACAATTCTTTTTTATACGTGGCGTAAAGTTGTTCAGTTTTATTTAAGGTCTTAGATATGAAATTAATTGGATTATTATCCTGTGATAAAACTGCTCCGATAGCTACATCTGAAGCGTCTGTTGTCAAAGTAAATTTTTTATTATAATCTCGTTGAACTAATTCAACTTCAGCTATTAAATTATCTTTGAGTTCGTTAAAGGCTTTTACAGCTGGGCCATCTAACTGTAACGTTATTTTTGTAGACATTTTTCTAGAAATTTTGCCATTCTCTCCTCCTAAGTATTTGGTTAAAGTTTTGTCAATTTTTGTGTAATTTCCGATGACAATGATATCACGCACCCTGCGTGATAACGAAAAAAATTGTGCTACCGACGCCATAGTTTGGGCGCTTAACAACCTTCGTAATTACATATACGGTGTAAAAGAATTGCGCGTCTACACCGACCACCAACCACTCACTTTCGCAATCTCGGACCAAAATCCTAATACGAACTTAAAACCTTGGAACCTTGGGCGAAACTTATTTACACGCCAGGAAAAGAAAACCTCGTAGCAGACGCGTTATCCCGCCGGAACGTAAACGCATTAGAAGACACATACAAGTCAAACGCATTATCTCGCCAAAGCAAAGGGTTTGTGAAGACACCTACGAGTCGGACGCCGCCACAATACATAGCGAAGAATCACTTACCTATACCACCGACACAACGGACAAGCAATTAATTGTTTCAGGAATCAGATCACCATAGAAGAGGGTAAAAATTATTCAGTGACCTTCAGACACCTTATTCTCTTTAAAAATAAAATGTGGCACATAATAAGATTTTCCGTCCGGGAAAACATTATAAACACCATTTAATATGTGGGGAATGCGGCAGTCGTCAACGCAATACATTGCTTCCAGTCCTAGCATTTATTCAACACACACTAATAGAAGCATTCCCAAATACCACATTTAGATATTCAAAACATGTGGTGCAAGATATTGCAGAAAAAACGGAACAAAGGAAAATCGCCACAGCCGAACACAAGGCCCTATTGTGTTCGCGCAGCCCAAGAAAATGTGTAACAGATCTTTTTTTTTTTACGCACGGGTCCCACGGCCACACCTCCCGCCCAACCGACCGAGGTATCGTACGGCTCGATTCGCGAGAAGATATAGACCCCATATAAAAAAGAGAACAGGAACGAGGAAATGAATATAATGTGAAATAACTATGTTAAATATTAGTGTTAGTAGGATCTAATTATGTAATAGAAAAGATAAAATCGATTGCTTTAATAGCGGCAGAGAGTCAAGATTACAGATAATAGGATAAAGTCTATTATAGTCAGAACATAAAACTCTGTAAGGGTCATGCAACTCATAATTAGATCTACAATGATTTAAGATAAGGGGTATATAGTTTCTAGTGAATCTACTTGGAACCGAGAAGTTAAGCCGACTAATCAAGTCGGGACTCTCAACATCCCCACGAATAAGCTTACAAATAAAGACTGTTCCAAGCATAGTTCTACGGTTAGCTAGGGACGGTAAATTCATTAAAAGTAGTCTACTGGAATAAGGAGGTAATATACGGTTTGCATCCCAATTTAGGCTCCGCAAGCAAAAAGTTTTTTTTGGTGCGAGTGGACTACGTATTGTGGACTCCAAACAGGTGATCCATAATCAAGAATCGGACGGACTAACGATATAAATAAGGTTTTAGTCATGTAAGGATCATCAAATTCCTTAGACAACCTTTCTATAAAACCAAGTACACCACTGGCCTTACTGGCAATAGTCAAAATATGGTCAGAAAATTTTAGTTTAGGGTCCAGAAGAACACCAAGATTATCAACCCGAATTATTCTGTCCAAAGGGCACCCACGATTGACACGACAAAAGGTCATAACTTTACACTTGGAGCCATTTAAGTTTAATACGGTATAACGGCACCATATTTGAAAGCTGTCTAGATCGGATTGTAAGCCCAAATAGCGCGAAATGTCCTTGTGCTGGAGGCATAATTTAACATCGTCTGCGTACATAAGTACACGCGAATGTTTTATTATTAAGGGGAGGTAAAAAGAAGCGGACCAAGATGGCTCCCTTGTGGGACACGGGATGTGACTCGGAGAATAGAAGATAACGAATTTTTAAAGAGGACTTGTTGTGTCCTGCCATTCAGATAGCTTGAAATCCAATTTAGAAGATCAACAGGGAAACCTATAAGATCAAGTTTTTTTATTAGAAGGTAATGATTAACAGAGTCAAATGCTTTACTAAAATCAGTGTAGATGACATCTGTTTGAAGATTATTTTTGAAACCCTGTATTACGAAAGAAGATAGCTCCAAGAGGTCAGTGGTTTTAGATCTGCGTTTCATAAAACCGTGCTGACACGGTGATATGATTGATCTACAAAGGTGCTGCAAATGAGGAGTGATAACATTTTTTGGGATAGCCGACAATTTAGAGATTCCTCTGTAATTGCTTGCATCCAGTTTGCTACCTTTTTTGTGAAGAGGAATCACAAAGGACTCCTTCCATATATGAGGGAATTGTGAAGATTCCAAAGATAAGGTAAACAGTTTCAGTAGAGGCTTGCACAAGGCTTCCGCACAGAATCTGAGCACACAGCCAGGGATTCCATCGGGACCTGGCGAATAGACCGGTTTAACACGCTGAAGATCGTTAAGAAGTGAGCTTTCGTTTAAAGTGGGGCAAAATATTAGATTCGACTTAGATACCGCATAAGAGTATGGCTGTTCGGAATGAGGTAAAGTTGAATATGTTGTTTGAAAAAACTTGGCGAATAGATCGGCTATTGCCTGATCCGATGTAACCGTAGTATTTTCAAAAAATAGCGAGGAAGGGTAAGAACTTGTTTTTCGCTTAGTGCTAACGAAATTATAAAACTGTTTCGGATCCTGCAAACTCGCTTTGTTGACTTCTCAGAATTTACTTTTAATACCGTACATAAGTCGATTTCCACCTCGAAAGTAGGATGATATTGATCTGCGAATTCGCTTTGTTGACTTCTCAGAATTTACTTTTAATACCGTACATAAGTCGATTTCCACCTCGAAAGTAGGATGATATTGATCTTCAGGTTGAGTAAGAGGTACTACCCTGGACAGAAACACACTTTCAGGACTTTTTACAAAACATAGATCCAAAAGTCGACCAAGAGAATTTGGAATATAATTAACTTGCGACAGCGATAAGTCGAGAAAGCCGTCAATAAAGTCATGTTGTGCTAAAGGGAGAAGGATATTCGATTGTTTTTCTGGGGACCACATTGTGCCATGTATATTAAAATCAACTAGAACTACCAATTGGTCCCTGTCAGAAAGTTTATTCAAGATGGACTGGATAGCGGACAGATGATTCTGATATTCTGGGAATTCAGAAGATGGCGGAATATAGGCACGTAATATAAACTGATCTGTCGGAAAAAGACAGCTTTACACATACGAATTCCGAGTTACGGGAATCTTCCAAAAGTAACTCCTCCGACGCGAGGGTAGATCTAACCGTAATTAAGACTCCACCTCCCCGTCTGGAGGGACGGTCAAACCTATATATAGTGTACATACCTGGGAAGACTTCGGAGTTAAGTATCTCCGGCTTTAACCAAGTCTCTGTGAGCACTATAATATGGGATGCAAATGAAAGACTATCACAATACAATTTGATTAATTTGCTACGCAAGCCTCTAACATTTTGATAGGAGCTAGTAAGTTTTGTAGTTAGTTTTTTGAAGAGGAAGAAGATGAAGAGGCGGATGGTGCAGTGGTCTGGCCACGTGAGGGAAGTTTAATTCCCACGGGCACCTTTTTTTTATTTTTGATCTTAGCTTCAAACTCTTTTACCACCATACTATTCGGCAAAAAATCACCCGAACATATGGTCGAAAGGAGCTCGTTTGGGACAGTTATCTTGAAAGATGATATGTCCCTAGCGTAAGAGAAGTTAAATTTTTCCACTTTTATATTATCGGCTTTTGTTTTGTCTTGTATATAAGACAATACATCCGACGATGTTTGATCAGGGGAAAGCCGAGAAACGAAAATTTTCCTTTGGTGGAACCACCGCGAGGGGTTTTGGCCCTGCAGATTGTATTTCTGAAGCGCCAACTTGTGCCGGTAGTCCGGACTCAATGTTCCCTTGTGGTGGTAAACTAATCGAGACAGGTGGAATCACTGGTTGAGAAACCAGTGCAGACAATTCGGAATTTTTAGCAATCACTGGGTGGGGTCCATCCACAGCTGATTGATCGGATTGCTCCGAATCTTTTTTAGCTGCCGATCTTAGCAGCATATGTGGATTTGCACAGCACAGCATATCAGTTGTGGAGTCCTGTTGATCATTTGCCCGTGGTTGCGGGGCCTTAGGCAGCCTACCACCAGCGGCTTTTTTGCGCTTTGGAGATTCATCCAATAGCTTAAGGCCATTAAACTGTGAATTAAGCGCGGAAAGAAGATCATCGGCTCGACGAAAACTATCTCTAGCTACGCCAAAACTGTTGATCAGTTCTTTCAAGCCACTTTTAGTTTGGCGCATAAACGATTTCATCTCGTTCGCAACCACAAGGCAAGCATCACAACAGTAATTTAGATTTTTACCCTTTGCTAGGTCATCACTTGTTCGGCCATTAAAGCCAGCGCACTTAGTGTGCACCATTCTATCACATAGCCAACAAGTCATTTTTGGCTGCTCAGGTTTTGTAACCTGTCAACAATTTTTATAAAAGCAGACAACATTTACGGTTTCCATGTTTAACTGAAATCAGACCACTGTGCACGAAAACACAAGACCAAAACTTTCAAGCGAGCTGTTAAAAGAACCGCACGAGAGCAGTCTGCACGCTGAGAAATTTAGATTTTGTGTGGGAGAGCGAAAGAGAGAGAGAGAGAGTGTGAGAGCGAAAAGTGCAGTTTATGTGCATGCACAAAACAACACCAAACACCACTGCGAATAATGCACAAAAAGGGAGAGTAAACAAAATACAGAGACGAAAAATTCAAACTACTTTGTATATTTGTTTAAACTACTGCACAAATCACAAAAGAATCACTCACGAAGCGAACGGATCTTTAATAATTATGTTTAAATATATGATAATTAAAGAAGATTATTTAAAAACCACGGCTGGTTTGACAAACACAAAATAAAAACCGGGGAGCAAAAAAAACACGACCGTTCGCTTTGAAAGCTAATAGTCTCTTGCGAGACTACTTCTTCCCAAAAATGCTTCGCCTAACAACGGAAACGGCATCTAACTGCAAGATCTGTTCTTTGGCCAAGTATAGTGGACACCCCAATAAACATAAAATCGGACAGACGCCAATTCCCTCTTATGCTGGAGAAATACTCCACATCGATATATTCTCAATTTGTCTCGACAATTTTTCAAAATTCGCTATTGTACGGACAGAGACGTAGTAATATGGGACAGCTACGTATACTTTCAACACTCAACGAACATTACGCGTCCTACGAAGACTATGCAGACCAGACGGAGAAGCTTACGGTGGGCTTTACAGATTGCCACAGGACACCAGTGGTAAAAGCGGACCTTCAGCATATTCGCAATTTAGTTGCTACCCTTAAAATACAGGGGAACTAGGAGCATTAATATACTGGTAACAACGTTAAAGGTTATTGCAGGAACTCCTGACTTTGATGACTGGGAGCAAATAAAATTGAATCAGGAGCAATTAGGTAGAACGGAAGAAAGTCAAAACGAGTTAAATATAAAATTTCAAGATAGACTAAACGAGCTAACCAACTCGTTAAATAGAATCCAGAAATCAGATGGAGTAAAGAAGCTCACCTATTAGAGTTCATCTTAGCGAATAATAGAATAATTATCACAGATTTGAAAAATATAGTAATGGGCCTAACCCTGACAAAACTAAATATTGTAAGCCCAGCTATCCTGGATAGCACCGATATAAGCGAACTCAAAAACAAACAGCCCACAAATATTAGTTTGGTAGAAATATTAGAAGTATCTAGTGTAAGCGTTTTTCAAAATTATGAATTAATTCATTTCCTCATTAAAGCACCAGACGCCAAGTTAGTCCGTAAAAAAAATCGCTGTTTACCCGGTTCAACACTACAACCGAATCCTAGATTTCGATGACGGAAATCTGGTCGCTGAATGCGCCGCTCGGATTATAAACATCGGGGACTGCAAGACAACAGTCGGAGGAACTTTTTGCAAGGAACTCCAAAGCAGCACATGCGCACGTGAAAGGGTTGCGGGGACTATTGCACACTTTAATAACCTTCCGGGGCACCTGAACTCAGTCACCATTGTGGACCATGCCAACATCATCGTCAATGATGCCAACATAACCATCATAGACAATAACGGTCTCGTCCAGGCGGTAGCTGGTACCTACCTGGTTAATTACTCGCACAGAGTTTCCCTAAATGGAAACTGGTATGTCAACCAACTACGAAGCTCAAGAAAAAAACCCATGAGCTGAGCCTGAGAAACCTCCATCACATTGGAACTATAAAGGAAAGGTTCCTGTTGGGATCCCTCGTCGGCTACTCCTTAATCGAGCTAGTTCTAGCCTCCGTCATCTGGCTTAGCCGTCTGATTTGGATAGGTAATCGGCGCACCAACTCAAAGATCGGTGACGACATAGAGGCAGAAGGCCCCCGGGACGTCGACCATTTAAGGGAGGGAAGAGTTAACATGCGCAACAAAGATATTGCGAATCTGCCAAGTTGCAGACCGAACGGAAAGGCCCGCACGCTAAAGACAGAAGCTGCTGCATACGCAGACCGTGGTGCAGTGCTCGATCACGCCGACAACAAGTGGCCTTCGTCAAGCGGACACAAAGTCGCTGACACGACACCTAATCGACCGCGCAGTCGACGACAGTCCGAAACTCCGCCGAAGAACAGCGAAACATTTAGATTCAGTTTTAGAGAATAACTCCATCGATTTATATCGATGTAACAATGGTGAACTTAGAATAATTTGAAGCAATAAGTAATAAAGAGCAATCTAATAATTTGAATCAATAAAGAATATAGAGCAATTCAATAATTTCTATGCTGATTCTGAACCCTCTAGCTTTTATAGTTCCTGAGATCTCGACGTTCATACGGACAGACGGATTGATTTTTTTTTTTTTTTTTCGCACGGGTCCCACGGCCACACCTCCCGCCCAACCGACCGAGGGGCGCTGCCGTGTATCGTACGGCTCGATTCGCGAGAAGATATAGACGCGATATAAAAAATAGAATAGGAACGAGGAAATGAATATAATGCGGAATAACTATGTTAAATATTAGTGTTAGTAGGATCTAATTATGTAATAGAAAAGATAAAATCGATTGCTTTAATAGCGGCAGAGAGTCAAGATTACAGATAATAGGATAAAGTCTATTATAGTCAGAACATAAAACTCTGTAAGGGTCATGCAACTCATAATTAGATCTACAATGATTTAAGATAAGGGGTATATAGATTCTAGTGAATCGACTTGGAACCGAGAAGTTAAGCCGACTAATCAAGTCGGGACTCTCAACATCCCCACGAATAAGCTTACAAATAAAGACTGTTCCAAGCATAGTATATTGATTCTGATCCTGATACATTATATAGCCGGAAACGCTTCGTTCTGCATCTCACATACTTTTCAACGAATCTAGTGATCTAATAATGTTGAAAATTATGTAACAGGTAGAATTTCTTTCGATTCGTCAAACAAAATTTTGCCACGCCCACAAACAGCACAAAACTGACCTACCCACACTTTTTTTTCCATGTTTACATGGTTTGCTTATTTATTGAATCTTCCCTTTTACTTAAGAGACTAACAATAAGTTTTCAAATCTTATTCTAAACTAACTAAATATCATTTTATGAAATGATTCGTGCTGTGTGGCCTAACAAATTTAACGCTGGGCTGATTTGTCGTTCGGGTGCAGTCGGCTTTGGCTGCATACTCGAATAAGTTTTCTTGCAAGAGGATTTGGATGTGAGGCTAGTACACTTTTGAAAATTATTTCAATATTTGTATTACAATTGTAACTTTTTATCGATTCGCTAAGAACTTTGTGCACTAAAACGTAAGCATTTACCAACTATATAGGTATACTAAAAAGATTTCGCCACAAATCGCCCAGAACCGTCACATTTTAAATTTGTATTGTTTTTTTTTCCAATTTCTGCGTTCTGTCTTATTTTAAATTACGTAATTGGAAAAAAATGCGTCAAGGGTGCTCCGTATATTATAATATTTCCATTCGGACCATTTCGAATTGGCTGAAATCTTAACCTGATAAACTCATGCAATTATTTATTTGTCAAATTAAATTTTTAAATTGTTGGTCTTAGGACTATTTACTCTTAAGTTATTATATCCGTTACTCGTAGAGTAAAAGGGTATACTAGATTCGTTGAAAAGTATATAAAACGTAGAAGGAAGCGTTTTCGACCATGTAAAGTATATAGTAAAATTGTTGTTTTATTTTTGAGTCGAACTAATGTCCCGTCAGTTGACTAATGACAACGCCAAGAAATAAAAAAATATTTTTTAGGAGAAATAGTTTCACAACTTTATTCTTTGGATATCAGCTTAAGACAAAAAATCAAATGCAAATTGGATTGAGGAGAAGCCTCAGTATTTGAACAATATTTGTATTTCGGGAGAGCCTCGCTCTTGGGTTCTTAAGATTAGGAAGTGTTGAAAGAGGGCAGTCAAATCTGCTTAGGTCAGGCTTTAGGATGTTTACAAGAACGGCTGCGCTGCCAAAGATAAACGAATGCTGCGCAGCTGGGATGCATTATGGAAAATTACTAGAGTGCATTACTGTTTTCTTTGAAATAATAGAAGTGGCTGGTTTGGACCACCCAAATACGTCACTATATATATGTATGTTTGATCAGGATCAATACCCGAGTAAAAATAGCAATATCCATCTGCCCGAACGTCGGGATCTCAGGAAATATAAAAGCTAGAAGGTTAAGATTCGAGCATACAGATTCTAGAAACAAAGACGCAGCGCAAGTTTGTTGACCCATTTTGCCACCCACACACTCACAAACCGTACTAAGCTGCCACGTCCACACTTTTGATAAATGTGTTGATATTTTGTCACATTTTTATTAGTCTTGCAAATTTTTATCGACTTGCAAAAAAAAAATTTTGCCAAACCCACTCTAAAGCCGATCTCAGGACATATAAAAGCTAAAAGGTTGAGATTCAGCATACAGATTCTAGATACATAGAAGTTATCCAACCCATTAATAAAGCAATCTGCCCCACTTGATAAACAAATTTCAAACTTCAATCTCAGCAGCATTGCCTTTACCCTTGTCTTTGTCGCTAACACTTAGCTTGCCTTTGCCCTTGTTTTTGTCGCAGAAAATTAAAGTAAACACAACCTCCACTTGGAGACCAAGCCATGATAAACTTATTGCGCTTCAATCAAACTGCATCAACCAGCAAATTTTAATTTCACAATGTAGTGAAATAACTTCAGCATAAAACTTTTATCCTAAACATAACTGATAGTTCAAAAAGTTCGAATCAAAAGCTTCTGGCCGAGGTTGATTGGATCAGGATTAAGAATTAGAAGATCAGTCTGAATCGTGAACAGCTTGAAACCAAAGATAAGCTAGTAATAAAGTGTCTTGTAATAGTATAAATGAAAAAGACTATTACCGAATAAATATTAAATAATAAAAAATAAAAACTATTTTTTTAAATAATTAAATAGTAACAATATTAATTTAGACGCAGCGCAAGTTGTTTTTGTCTCTTTGCTTTTACTCTACGAGTTACGGGTATAATATTATTATATTAAAAAAATGGTTGGTCATAGATTTATATATATGAAAGCGCTAGAAAAAAGAAATATGTTAAAAAGAGAATAATGTTAATTAAAGGATTGAATATTTTTATTGGAAATACAAGATACAATCACCATTATTAGGGTGCTCTGTAAATCGTGTCAGGATCAATCAGGATCAATTGCCGAGTCGATCTAGCCATGTCCGTCTGTCCGATTTGCCCACAACTTTTTTCCACGCCCACATTTTTGAACCATTTTTCGATATTTTTGCATAATTTTATAAGTCTTGTACATTTCTATCGATTTGCAAAAAACGGTTAACCATGCCCACTGTGTCGCCCTATTGCCGCCGAACCTGTCACGACCACACTCTGAAACAATTTTTAAACTTATTTTCATTTTATTCCCCAAATTATGAAATTTCGTTTTCGCATTCACCCTAGCTGAGTAACGGGTATCTGATAGTCGGGAAACTCGGCAATAGCATTCTCTCTTTTTTTTTTCTCTATTAAAAATAAATAAATATAAAGAAAATATATAAGTCTATCACATATTTTACAACAATTTTCTTGATATAATAAAATTATACCCGTTACTGTAGAGTTTAAAGCGAAGACACTAGAATAACTGTAACTACAAACTTGAGCTGAGTCTATGTCTCTACAATCTGTATGATGAATCTCAACCGTCTCAACCGTCTAGCTTTTATATGTCCTGAGATCTCGACATTCAAACGGACAGACGGACATGGCCAGATCTATTCGGCTATAGATCCTGATCATAAATATATATACTTTATATGGTCGGAAACGCTTTATTCTGCCTGTTACATACTCTTCACCGAATCTAGTATACCCTTGTACTCTACGAGTAACGGGTAAAAAAGCGGTTTTAAGGAAATCATACAACCTACTTTTTATCCTAACAACATAAATACCATAGCTTCCTTGACATGAAAGCAGTTCCTCTTCATGGTTTGATATTGAGTTATTGATGAAGCCAATCCTACCACGCATTGATTCGGGCCTCATGTAGTTTTTTCCCGTTCCGATTATTACCCTGTGCTTCCATTCAGCTTAACTCATTTCAGGAAACATTTTAACATCTTTAATCTATAAAATATTTGTATGCGCGTTTATATTGTTTGGCCGTTAAGTTGGTGTGGCCTCGTTGACTACAGGGCTGCTAAGTCATTTCATCTCTTTAGAGGGCGAGCTGTTTTATGTGTGTAGTAGAGAAAACCATTTAACTTCGTCTTGGGATTATTGCTATTATTATTGATTATTGTGCGCTCTGCTCTGTGGTTAAGGTTAATGTTAATGCACTTGAATACGCCTATCGCGTACGTGACGTCGTATGCTCGAAAGCAGTTATAATTTCGATGGTATGCAATTGACTTGTTTAATGGTATCGGAATGATGCTGAGTTCTGTTAAATGTGGCACACTACCTTAAAGAATTCGTTTTTCTATGAGTTTTGTAGGCTAATCAGTATAAGGCTGACGGCAGAGTTCGGGAGAGAAGCTAAGACCAAAGCGAGATGATGTCAGAGTAAGAGCTTTGCGAGAAGCGATCTAAATGTCTTTATTCAATCAAGCGCAACTATTAAGTTTTTGCTAAAAAAAAAAACTGCCTTCCACCCCCTTTACTGCAATAGAAATGAAGAAGGCGAATTCAATAATTTATATAATGACGTACGAAATCACTCAGAAAGGTTATTTTTTATGCGCGGATGTCTATTTCGACTTTTGATTATATTTTAAATAAAATTAGTAGTCATTCGACGAACAATTGGCCGAACTTTGTTAAACACCCCATACTGACTTGCCCAAAATTTATATCATTTTTAGTTATATCATTTATAATAAAAATTGTTATTCTATAATTATTATAAATATATTATAATTATTTACATAATTAACAACAAGCACAGAATGGAACAAAACAAAACAATATAACCCGTGTTTGTTTGAGAATGCTTTAGTCGAGTTCCCCAGCTATCAGATACCCCTTACTCAGCTAGTGAAAATGCGATCGTGAAATTTCGTAAGTTTTCGGGGTATTGATAGATATCGGGGAATAAAATGAGAAAAAATTTAAAAATTGATCCAAAGTGTAGGCGTGACTGGTTCGGACTTCGATAGAAATTTACAAAACTAGTAAAATTTAAAAAAAAAATTAAAAAATCGAAAAATGGTTTAAAAACTTGGGCGTGGCATTTTTGGACAGTTTGGGGCGTTACAGTGGGCGGAGCAAATAGTTTTTTGGCAAATCGAAAAAATGGCGAAATATGAAAAAATATCGAAGTTTTTCAAATATGTGGGAGTGGTATTTTTGTGCGGTTTTAGGGCGTTACAAAATTTTTTTTTTTGCAAGTCGATAGAATTTTACAAGACTAATAAAAATGTGACAAATGTGTGGGCGTGGCAGCTTAGTCCGGTTTGTGAGTGTGTGGGTGGTCAACAAACTTGCGCTGCGTCTTTGCTCTAGAATATGTAAGTTAACACGCGCAACGAAGATATTGCGAAACTGCCAAGTTGCAGACCGGACGAAAAGGCTCGCACGCGAAAGACAGAAACTGCTGCATACGCAGACCGTTGTGCAATGCTCGATACTGTCGGATCACGCTGACAACAAGTGGCCGTCGTCAAGCGGACACAAAGTCGACACGACACCTAATCGACCGCGCAGTCGAGAGTCCGAAACTCCGCCGAAGAACAGCGAAATGTCTGTTATAATGCTGCTCACTTGTAAGTCGCAGGAGCTGGTCTTCTCTTGCAACAGATTTTCGATGCACGTCGTATTTCGGTTTGTAGGGATGCCGTCGTTGTCGCATAAGCATATCTTATTTATGTTTAGACATTTTTCTCTTAGGGGATAGATTTTAGTTTTGCAAGTAGCAAGCTTTCGATAATGTAGTTAAGATGATTAAGCAATAATTCGAAACTCTAGTCAATATTATTTATATATTGTAATTTTCTTAATAGGTCTTGTTTATGGTTTAATTGTTTAAAAATTTTATTTTGAGAGTTTGTAAGAAAGTTGTTTATTGAAATTTGTTCATAATTGTTTGGTGATATTTTTGAAACGAATTAGTATTTCATTGTTAAACTCGTTTTGTAGTTGGAGGTTGTCTGATATTCCGTAGAAATTATCTTTTAGGTTATTGAATTCTTCGTCTATTTCTTTGGCATGGGATGCATCCATATTACCAGAAATAGTTTTTACTAAAGTACCATTAATTAGACCTCTACTTTGTCTGTTAAGGGGGGTGAATGAATCTAGCTTAGTTTGCAGTTGGGAAAGTTTTAGTTTTAGTATCTAAAATCAAAAAAATTTTAGTATCTAATCTATCTATTAATTCTATTCTTCTAGAAGGGAATTGACAGTAGTACGTATTTGGTTGATACAATCATAGTAATTTGTTAGGTTAACAACATGTTTTGTATTTTTGTAATTTTCCACTATGAGTGCTTTTCCTAAGTCAATTTTTAGCAAAAGCTTCAGTATTATTAAGTTTTTTTTATGTGTAGGGATTGTGCGGATTCGTAAGTAACCCTGGAATGGTAATATGGAAGGGAAGATGGTGTTGTCAGCGTTCAAGTGTCTTCTTGAAATTAGTTTCCTAATTTTTGATTTGAGTAATTTCTACTGGTGGTGAGTGTAGTGCCGTGGTCGTTTGCGACCTGGTGTAGGGAGAACCTGGGTGTTACCTTATTCCTTCTGTTTTCTTTCCTTAAAACAATATAATTAGGTTCTAGTGGAAGCGGGTCTTCCCTATTTTCATTTTATTTTTCTGTTCTTGTTTTTAAAATATTTTCAAGTTTCTCTTTTATAGTTGGGTAAAGTTTTTCTTGAAAGGTTGTAGTTTGTCTAGGTAGTCGTGTTTGGTGTTAAATTCAATGTCTTTGATAAATGTGTAGGTTCTGCCGGTAAATAGGTAATAGGGGGTGAACTTGAGCTTAAAGGGTGTAAGTGTTTGGTGCTTATTATCTGGGGACACTTTTAGAATGAGTTGAACAATAAATTAGTTGAGGGGTTTGTCAGATTTCTGTAGGTTAGGGGCAGGTTCGGGAACCGTTTCGTTGTGGTTAAAGTTAGCGTCTGCCCTGCTTAATGAGTCGGCTATGACATTTTAGGAGCCTTTTTGGTGAACTATCTCGAACTCGTACTCTAGCAGTTGAAGCCGCCAGCAGATGATTTTTGAGTTAGACTCTTTGAAATTCATTAGCCGAATTAGGGGTTTGTGGTCCGTTACGATAGTAAACTTCCTGCCGAACAAATATGGTCTCAAATACTGTACCGCCCAAATGATCGCCATCATTTCTTTTTCTATGGTCGAGTAGTCGTCGGTGTCATTGAAGTGTTGAGGTGTTCTGCTGGCGAAGCAGACTGGGTCGATATTTGCGCCGAGTTGTGAAAGAAGGTCCATGTCTATCCATCGAAAAATGAATGAAATTTAAAATTTTTCATTTGCTGAGTGCCGTTTTTAGGAAGATGGGGGTGTGTTTTTTTTTTTTTTTTTTTAATTCGTTTATTGAATTCTTATGATAAACTATGTACAATACAACATAATAACATTTAGGAGGGCAAATCCAGGACTCCCCGCGGTATGGCCGTGAAGCATTGCTTCGCGAGGACGATCAGGATTTGCTCACTCGTGGACCCTCCTGGCTCTCTCGGCTCTTCTGAGCTCGGTGGTTATCGCTGCGGCGAAGCTGTTGACCGCTTGCCATTCCGCCTCCCCCTTTAGCATGAATGGGACTAGGTTGTCCGCATTTAGTCTGCCGCCAAGTACGGTTTCCAGAGAGCTCCGTTCCCTAGCGTATTTAACGCACGAGAAGAGAACGTGCTCAGCTGTTTCGCTCCGACCACCTCCGCACCATGGACAATCATCCGCATCCTCGTGTCCAAAGCGCATCAGGTAGCTGCGAAAGCAACCGTGCCCGCTGATCAGCTGCGTTAGGTGGAACGTAATATCGCCGTGCTTCCGCTCTAGCCACGGCTTGAGGTTGGGTATCAGCTGCTGCGTCCAGCGACCCTTGGGCTCGTTGGTCCACCTGTGCTGCCATGTCTCCAGGGTGTGCTGCCTTGCTTCAGCTCGTATTGCCTTCTTGGCGCCGGGGGAGAGTCTTCGACCGTCGGTTTGGTTGAAGACCACTTCGTTTTCCTTCGCTAACAGGTCCAGAGGCGGTATCCCTGCGATCACCAATGCCGCCGCGTTGGACACTGTTCTGAAGGCGCAGCAGACACGTAAGGCCGAAAGTCTGTGGGTAGCATTTAGGCCCTGGGCGTAGCTTTCGGTACCAAGCGCTTTTGCCCACACCGGGGCGGCATATAGCATGGTCGCTCGGGTGACGCCCGTCAGCAGCCTTCTGCTCGCCTGTTTTGGGCCTCGGGAGTTCAACATTATGTTTGAAAGCGCCCGATTTACTCCTGCTGCTTTAGAGTTAGCGTAGGCAAGGTGTTCTCGGAACGAAAGCCTGGTGTCTATCATGACTCCCAGGTACTTGATTGCCCGAGAGGAGGACACCTTGGTACAGCCTACTTCGACAGTGGCCGTCTCCACCGCTTTCCTTGAGCTAATCAGGACAGCCTCGGTCTTCTCCGGCGCCAGCTCTAGCCCCATTGAACTGAGCCAATGTTCGATGGCCCTGATGTTTTGGTTGCAGCTTTCTTCGGCCTTGCCGGGATACTTGTCGACAACGAGCAAGGCCACGTCGTCCGCGAAGCCTACGATCTCGCTCCTCCCGACCAGCGGTAGACGAAGTATCCCGTCGTACATGGTGTTCCACAGAAGCGGGCCGAGGACCGAGCCTTGCGGGACTCCACCGGTGACCTGGTGCCTGAAGACGCCTTCCGACGACTCGCACAGTAAGACCCGATCAGAAAAATAGCTTTGTATGATCCTGACTAGGTAGGCTGGGACGCTGAAGCCAATTAGTGCTTCTAGGATCCGGTCCCATCTCGCTGTGTTGAAGGCGTTCCTGATGTCTAGAGTGACCATGAGGCAGTACTCTTTGCTGCCACCCTTCCGTCTGGTGCCGTCGATTGCTTGGGCCGCTACTTCGACCACTCTGTTGACAGCGTCTACGGTGGACCGCGCTTTCCTGAATCCAAACTGGGACCGTGAGAGGTCACCCGCGTCGGCGATAGCCCTCTCAAGCCGAGTGCACACCAGTTTCTCCAGGAGCTTGCCAGTTCCATCGATGAGGCATATTGGCCGGAACGATGAAGGCTCCTCGGGTGGTTTCCCTGGTTTTGGGAGGAGAAGCAGCTTTTGGATTTTCCAGCAGCTCGGGAAAACTCCTTCCTCCAGGCACTTGGTGAATGCCTTCGCAAACGAGTCTGGCTGGAGGTAGAGAGCAAGCCGAAGCGCCCTGTTCGGGATGCCGTCGGGTCCGGGGGCCTTGCCGTCCTTCAGCAGTTTTGCCAGCTCCAGGATCTCGTCACTGCTGACCGTGGCGTCGGAATCGACGTGGTCCCCTGTGGCTGGGTCGGCTGGGCGTAACCCATCCATCACAGGGAACAGGTGTTCCGCTACACTGCGGAGCATCGCTGGGTCCAGTAGCTTAGGAGTCCTAGTGTACGCCTTCTTGACCACCACCTTGTAGGCACTTCCCCATGGGTCGCTGTCGGCAGAATCGCATAGGTCGAGGAAGCATTTGCGCTTGCTCTCCCTTATGGCTATCTTAAGCGTTTTTCTGCGGGCTCTGTACTCGGATTGGCGTTCGGCAAAGGACTCCGCACCTCTCGCGCGTTGGTAGCGACGTCTGGCGGAGAGGCACTCACGACGAGCCGACTCTATCTCCTGGTTCCACCAGTAGAGAGGGGCTCTTTGCCGGCTGTGCGACATGCTCGATTGCATGCTGGCGTCGCACGCGGCCTTCAGCCGCCTCATCAGCTCCACTGCCGTCAGCTCGGCTCCTTGTCTGCTCGCCATGGGTAGGAACTGCTCTCGAAACACCTGCGTGTCCAGAGAGTCCGTCTTGTATTTAATCCTGGCCTGGGCTGGTGTCTGGGCTTGGGACGAGGGTGGGCTTCCCAGGTCGCAGATGATGGCCAGGTGGTCGCTGCCAGTGTAGTCCTCGCTGAGTCTCCACCTCGCTAGCCTGTACGACGAGCCGCTAGTGAAGGTGAGGTCCACCACAGAGCCCAGTCCGGCGCGCCTGAACGTGTGCCGGTTTCCATGGTTAAGAAGAGCCAGGTCCAACGTCGCGAATGCCTCCAGCACCATCCTGCCTCTCGCATTGGTGGTTGAGCTGCCCCAGCTCTCTGACCATGCGTTGAAGTCGCCCGCTATTAGGACCTGGGTGCGGCCTCTAGCATCCGCTGCCAGTCTGTCCAGAGCCCGGCTGAATGCGATTAGGGTCAGGCTGGGAGCTAGGTATACGCTGTACACCCACCATCTGCCTACCCTGGCCCTAACAAATCCGATGTCCGAAAGAACTTCGGTTATTTGCTGGGTTTCTCTGCTGCACCTCCAGATCGCTGCTTTCTTGGTGCGGTCGAAAGCCCAGTCTGGGCTATCCGCCGTTCGGTAGGGCTCGCTAAGTAGCGCGAGCTCCACTCTGCGTTCACGCACCGTCTGCACTAGCAGGTCTTGGGCTGCCGTGCAGTGATTCAGGTTTAGCTGAATCAGCCGCATCATTGCAGTGCCTTTGGTGCTCCTTTAGCCGCCAGTGGGCACTTCCGGGTGCCCATTTGGTGGTTGGTCGCTTGGCTACCTCTGTTTGCGCACAAGAAGCACTTAGCTTCGTTAGGGCACTCGGCGGCTTTGTGTCCCGCGGTCCCGCATCTGAAGCAGCACTGGCTTCTGTCAACGGTGCTTCTGCAGTGGGCCGCTATGTGGCCTTCTTCCAGGCATCTGAAGCATCTTTGGCGTGGCTCCAGCTCCTTGATCAAGCATTGGGACCATCCTACCCTCAGCTTGCCACGCTTGATCAGCGGGTCCGTCAGATTGGCTGGGACTGCTATCACCGCAGTCTTCCCTCCGTACTGCGATTGCCGAAGGCTCTTGATAGCCACCACTGCTGCAGGGATCTCTGCCTGGGCCTCCAAGGCACTCTTCAACTCGTCTTCCGTGGTGAGCTCGTCGAGGTCGCGAATCACAAATACCTTAGTTTGTGTTAACGCGCGAAGGCTGGCGCGGTCTCCTAGCACCGCTCCCATGTCCATCTTGAGCTTCTGCGTCAGGTCTTGGGCTGAGGCACGTAGTTCGAGGAGCAGTTCGCCTTTGGCCGTCCTCTTCACCCTTGCTACGTTTTCCCCGATGGCCCTGAGCCTAGCGTCCTGCCCTCTTGTGACCAGGGACAGCACTTCGCTGTAGGGTAAGCCAGCTGTGGGGGTGATAACCAGCGCATCTGGTCTCTCTCTCGGCGGTCTCTTCTTGCGCGGTCCGGGCGGTTGCTGCAAGTTTGGTTGCGACTTCTTTCCCGCTTCAGTGGCTTGGGGCGGAGCCCTTGGTAGGCGCTTGGGTCCCGCAGCCTTCTGGTGGTCGGGTCGCTGGGCTCTCTTCGGAGACAGCGCCGTGCGATCCTTTGGCTTAGGGCTGCCCTTAACGTTGCACGGTTCTTCGAGGCCGAATGGGAGCTTGGGGGTGGTCTGTTGGCTAGCATCTGCTTTTGCCGTACGTCCAACCTGCGTTTTCTCCGCCTCCGGCAGCCTAGTGCGCAGCTTTAATTGGAGCTCCTTCAATCTGGCGAATGAGTTCTTCATTGCCAGATTAATGCTCCTCACCCCGTTGAGGTTGACCTTCGTTAGAAGGTCGTCCAGGATTGCTCCCATCTCCTCGATTTCTAGCTGGGGAGTCTTGACCCGCTTTGCTAGTTGAGCTCTGGAAGGGAGTGATGTCGCTTCCAATGGTCTCTTGGGGGTGCCATCGCTCGGGTTTTGGGGTGGGGTCCTTAGAACCTTTGACCTTTTCCCAAACGCCAAGCTCTCTTCATCTTTACTTGCGCTTGTTGCATTGCTTGTTCCGACGGCCAAGTGTGCCGCCGTCGGGGCGGGGATGGGGGGAATGTTGGGTAGGGCCTCCAGAATCCGTGCCCTAGCCTCGGGATTAGCCGAGGGTGGATTTCCACATATGTGGCTGCCACCTGGAGTAATAGTGTTATTTCCAGACATTCTGATTTTTTGTTGCATTTTATTCCTACTGCCAGGTTTGCGGCTTTATACCTATCGCCAGGTTTTTAGGTTCACTGCCGGCCGATGCGGCGCAGACGCAGACCATTCTGCCGGCCAACTTGGCAAAGACGCAGAATGGGTTTTAGTTGAGCTGATGCCCGGCTGCCAAGAGTACAGGCACAGGCCACGTAGCTGCCCAATTTGGGTCAGACGCGCCGTGGGCTTTGGGTGGGGGTGGGGGGGTGTGGTGTTGTGAGCAGGGCAAAAAACAGGTTGCTGCGGTGGGAGATATACCGCTCCAGCTCGGTCGCCAGAGCCCCGAGTTTAAAGTGTTTAAAAATGGGGGTGTGTAGGGTAATGCATTCGCTTGGGGTGGTGTGTGTCTCGTCGGATCTTAGAAGACAAGCTTCAGTTTTCTTGTTTGAATACATTCGGGTGAGGTTACTTTTAATCTCATCCCATATCAGTGACGTGTTGGCGAGTTCTAGAGTTTCGTCTGCCTTTCCTATAATATTGTTTCTTATTGCCTTAGCGTAAGTAGTCCGTATAGTGTCTGATCAGCACCCCTAATAAGCATGTTATAAACCTATCAAGATATCTGGGTGAACCGTCAAATGGGGGTAGGTGGCTGACAAAGGTCATAATGTCTTTCGGTTTGAAGGTGTTGATAAGTTGCTATTGGTGTTGCTAACCGTGGGGGTTATAGACCTAGATGGGCCAGAAATGTTACCTGAGTCCATGTTTGTTTGTTTCGCGGAGGTTTCTGTGGTGTATATTTTCCTTGAGTTGAAAACGATGGAACAAAAGCCTTTCTGTGTGTTCAGATTTCTGCAACAATGTTGTTGTCTTTACGTTGTGTATGTCATTATTTTTTGCGTAAGACGCTGTGTATCTGAGATCTGTTTACGCAGCATTTTATGTGATATGACGCCTGGCCAGACCCGGTCGCGGCGGCAGCTTTTTTATACTGACATAATGCTTTTGTGTGTGCGTTTGGTTTTGTATAAATGTATAACGTATGATACAATTTAGTGTATAGTCTGCTGCAGTTATCACGTTTGATTCTGCGCCGACATCTTAGGTAATGCACGGTTTTGAAATGTAAGGTGTGATGTTTACACCAAATGAACCCATGGTAATGGTGATGATGGTGAACGGCGATTTATACCCATCTGTGTGCACTTATCACTTGGCGTGGTATATGTTCAGTTGTATGTTTTCGTTTCAAATTTTGTTTCCAATTCGCTTTTTTTATTGCAGTTCGTTCTTAACAGCTAGCTTATGTCTTAGGGAATAAAATGCTTATAACGCGGAACTCCCACGCGAATTACTCCGTTTGCAGATTCAATCAATTGACCTGGTGTTTATTCATCTTGGCCGAGAAGAACGTGATCGACAGCTCTTCGTCGTCTTGGCTCCGCTGAAACAGTACCGCCTTAACGCCAACGTAAGTTGCGTCGCACTGGATGAAGAAATGTTTCTTAAAATCCGCATGAACCAGGACCGGTGCGCTCGTCAGGGCCAACTTCAGATCGTCTACTGCTCGTGCTTGCTTTTCTTCAAAGCTTCGGAAAATGGTGCTGCCAGTGTAGCCAAGTTCTTGACGAAGCGGCGATACTATCCCACTGTGACTTGGAAGGCTGGTGAAGGAAACTTCATGGATATCGGGTATAGTATCCTCTGAATCGTCGAAACTCGCCCTGGGTTCATGCGCACAGCCCCCCTCCAACTATAAACACGAGGTAAATCAATGCTTTAAGGCAAAATTATGATTTTTGTAGGCCGATTGTTAAACAAGCTGATTTCAGGCTCTGGGCCACTCCAAGCAGGTACTTTAAGTGGGTCTGGTAATTGGAAGCCAAGATTGGAAGGTCAACCAGATACACAAAAACGTTCGATCTCAGGTCCGCTGGTATCACCCGGTCCATTAGACTTACCAAGCGTTGCGCTGCGTTGCACAGTCCGAATGGCATCATCCGGAACTGATACAACGGTCTCCCAGGAATTGTGAACGCCGTGTACTCCTTGCTCTTGTCATTCAATGCGATCTGCCAGAACGCAAACTTGAGATCCCTACTGGAGATATAGTGCGTCTGGTCGATTCTGGATAGGATACCATCAACACTGTGTGGAGGGTAATGCCTTTTCACGCTAGACACTCCTAGGCCATCCCCTTCCAAGGTTAGAAACTCATTCTTGACCTTTTCTAATGCTTCCCTTTCCTCCGCCGACAGGCAGCAGGATTCCGTCTCCTCCTTCGCTTCGTCCATCTCCTCTTGGTCGGCTTAGTGCTCCATTTACCTGACCTGGATTTCCGCTGTTTCCTTCACCGGCTTCGGCATTCCACCCACGACCCACGCTAGCCCGAACGCTCGCCAGAAATCGATACCAAAATAAGGCAGCTTGCACCAAGTAATTGCAAAGGTAGAATTATATTGTCCTACATATCCTTCCATAATCCACCGGCAAATTCAAGCGTCCAATAATGGGCCGATCTTTGCCAGACGCCGTTCTCACCTACGAGAACCGGAGCTCCACGAGCTCCTTGCCGAGCACGCTGGCACTGGCTCCCGTGTCCAACAATCCTTTGAGGTCACGTTTGCAAAGGGTCTAGGATCTCCAGATTCGATGCGCTTTACGGATGCAACTTGCGACGCTTAGATTTCCTGATCTTGAAGCGGTCCCTCGCCTTTTACACTTTCCTCGAATCTAGCCACATGCCTATCACTTGGTGTTCCGTGAAGATCCGATTGCTGACCTCTCAGTCGCAACCCTTCCTTCGCTGGTAAGAATCTTAGCCTAGACTTAGAATTACTTAATTCTTTCTCTACGATTACTTTGCATTACTCGTGCCTGGGCGAATCCCTCCAGCTCTCGGATTGCACAGCCGGCCGTTTTCCGCGCACTCGGAGACTTCGGTGACACCGTGTTCGGTGGTCAACAGCAATAGCAAAACAGCAATGGAAAAATCAGTTCCAGCAACCTGCTCACCTTGCGGCTCGGGGTCTGGTGCGGATCTCTTCCACCTGGAAGTGGACCACCTCATTCACCCGCATTCTGAAACTCCGTTTTACCTCAACGCATTCCCTACAAAGCTCATCAACGGTGAACACCTCCATTGCGTATACGTATCGCGCTATTCCTTCTCTCAAGCCTTTTTAATAACCCAATTGCCGATCCGGCATTGCTTTTTTCAGGCGTGAGTCGAGCTGCTGCATGGAATATAAACCGACCAACAAGTCTACAAGTTCTTTGTAAACCCCCAGCCAGAGGTAAAAAAAGTACGCCAAAATACATGGAACACTGAATTAAATTTTATAGTCCCTACCTCACGGACTTTCAATTTAAATTTTTCCTTTCAAATTTAAACTGGGGAGATGGAACTGATCATCGGCGTATTCGTCCTGTCCATTTTCCCAAAACTTAAACTTACCGTCGTTTACTAACCTTTCGTATCACCTTTGGTGAATGCTGCCAGTTAAGGACATCGGTTGACCTAGAGCTCCTGTTCGTTTTTTCTTATCTTTTTTTATAATTTAATATATAATATGAATATTAATATATGAATTACTCTAGGGAGTGGTGTTTGGTGTTGTTTTTTGCATGCACATAATCTGCACTTTTCTCTCTCACTCTCTTTCGCTCTCCCACACAAAATCTAAATTTCTCAGCGTGCAGACTGCTCTCGTGCGGTTCTTTTAACAGCTCGCTTGAAAGTTTTGGTCTTGTGTTTTCGTGCACAGTGGTCTGATTTCAGTTAAACATGGAAACCGTAAATGTTGTCTGCTTTTATAAAAATTGTTGCCAGGTTAAAAACCTGAGCAGCCAAAAATGACTTGTTGGCTATGTGATAGAATGGTGCATACTAAGTGCGCTGGTTTTAATGGCCGTACAAGTGATGACCTAGCAAAGGGTAAAAATATAAATTACTGTTGTGATGCTTGCCTTGTGGTTGCAAACGAGATGAAATCGTTTATGCGCCAAACTAAAGGTGGCTTGAAAGAACTGATCAACAGTTTTGGCGTAGCTAGAGATAGTTTTCGTCGAGCCGATGATCTTCTTTCCGCGCTTAATTCACAGTTTAATGGCCTTAAGCTATTAGATGAATCTCCAAAGCGCAAAAAAGCCGCTGGTGGTAGGCTGCCTAAGGCCCCGCAACCACGGGCAAATGATCAACAGGACTCCACAACTGATATGCTGTCAATCGCAACAAATCCACATATGCTGCTAAGATCGGCAGCTAAAAAAGATTCGGAGCAATCCGATCAATCAGCTGTGGATGGACCCCACCCAGTGATTGCTAAAAATTCCGAATTGTCTGCACTGGTTTCTCAACCAGTGATTCCACCTGTCTCGATTAGTTTACCACCACAAGGGAACATTGAGTCCGGACTACCGGCACAAGTTGGCGCTTCAGAAATACAATCTGCAGGGCCAAAACCCCTCGCAATGGTTCCACCAAAGGAAAATTTTCGTTTCTCGGCTTTCCCCTGATCAAACATCGTCGGATGTATTGTCTTATATACAAGACAAAACAAAAGCCGATAATATAAAAGTGGAAAAATTTAACTTCTCTTACGCTAGGGACATATCATCTTTCAAGATAACTGTCCCAAACGAGCTCTTTTCGACCATATGTTCGGGTGATTTTTTGCCGAATAGTATGGTGGTAAAAGAGTTTGAAGCTAAGATCAAAAATAAGAAAAAGGTGCCCGTGGGAATTAAACTTCCCTCACGTGGCTAAACCACTGCACCATCCGCCTCTTCATCTTCTTCCTCTTAAAAAAACTAACTACAAAACTTACTAGCTCCTATCAAAATGTTAGAGGCTTGCGTAGCAAATTAATCAAATTGTATTGTGATAGTCTTTCATTTGCATCCCATATTATAGTGCTCACAGAGACTTGGTTAAAGCCGGAGATACTTAACTCCGAAGTCTTCCCAGGTATGTACACTATATATAGGTATGACCGTCCGTCCAGACGAGGAGGTGGAGTCTTAATTGCGGTTAAATCTTCCCTCGCATCGGAGGAGTTACTCTTTGACGAGTCCCGTAACTCAGAATTCATGTGCGTTAAGCTGTCATTTTCCGACAGATCAGTTTATTTTACGTGCTCGTATATTCCGCCATCTTCAGAATACCCAGAATATATGAATCATCTGTCCAATCCATCTCAAATAAACTGTCTGACAGGGACCAATTGCATTTATTATTTCCATGAGCGGTTGTTTCTAGTTTTTTCCGCGAATTTCACTTTAACTTTAAATCGCAACTGCATTCTTTTCTGTGGAAAACAGCACGCATTCCAAAATGTTGCAGGGTCGGCATATGGACAACAACAAGCAACAGTGGATAAGGAGCGATAAACTTGGATTCTCTGCCCATTGGGCCCCTCACCACGTGGCAGCCGCCAAGAGGGTCAGAAAAAGCTAAAGTTAACCAGTGATAGAACAAAAATATATAATACATAATTGCCCAAATGGAGAAGAACATCTTTCCTGACTCTCAGCTTAGAAATAAGCAGACTGCTTAATTGCTCCACTGACATTGAACAGAAAACGACCAGCGATTCTGCCAACAGATTGCTGGATGCCGAAAAGCAACGAATGATTTAAAGAAAAGAGAATCCGAAATCTTTGTCACCTACCTCTAGTGCCAATCACGTAAGTAGAGAAACCAATCTGCCTGCACCATCGACCATCACCAATAAAGCAAACTCTGAAAACAGATTTTCAGTACTAGACATGAAGACAGTGATAATGAAGAAATTTCCCATGACGCAAATATATTATCTACTAATCCGACTGCAGATGAGCCAGAATTCGGCGATCTCTCTGCCCCTGTCCATAATTTTTAAGACGGTACAACAAACGGAGACATACAGCCTAAGGGCCCAAAGCCACCACAAATAGTTGTAAATGTCAGCAACTTAAATGACCTTTCTGAACTCATAAAAGAGGTTGCCAATCTGGACAACGTTACGACTAAGGCCAATCAAGGTGAAACGACCAGAATATTTGCCAAGGATAGCGACACCAGCAGGGCAATTGTTAACCATTTTGAAGAAGTAGGAATTGAATATCATACATACCATATTCAAACGGAAAAACCGCACAGAATTGTAATTAGAGGTCAACATTACAGGACCCTAAACAAAGATATTATAGATATCTTGAAGGCAGTTGGATACCATGTTCTTCATATTCATAATCCTACATCTAAGGATACTAAGGAAAAACTTCAAATTTTGTGTTGTCAATATTAAGCCCTGCGCCTAAATTAATGAAATTTATAAGATTAAGTATCTTTGCCGCCAGACAGTGAAGATTGAAAGGATGCGAAAAGCGACGGGAATCGGACAATGTCATCGCTGCCAACAGTATGGGCACACAGCCAAATACTGCCGCCGGCACCCAAATTTCGCCAGATGTGGAGAAGATCATGCCACTACACAATGTGGACGCTCCCCTGAAGCGCAGCCTACCTGCATCCACTGTGGAGGAGACCACATGGCCAGATATAAAGGTTGTGAATGGTACCAAAACTTTCTTCGCCGGTCAATGGGAACCACCAAGAGCGTGAAACACACAACCATGTCGAATCGCTTCTCTGCAATGTCAGACAATGTAGACAATTCTTATCCCACTACAAATTGTAGAGAGCCGCAACAGTTTTCTACCTTGCAAATACGCTGTAGTATTAAGGCTGGGAAATCGGTATTGCGTCACAATCTTCAGCATCCGCAATTATTACAGCAGCGGCCACAGCAACTGCCTCAAAAGAACCAGTATATAAGACAACAGCAACCGTCATACAGTGCCAATGGCAATACAGGGGGTGTCCTACGCTGCAGAAGCAAAAGGAAATTTTAAACCAACGTTTTAAGCAACGTTGGAGTTGCTCATCGCCGACTAGATATTATACAGAAGCAACATTCGCTGCAACAACGATAATACAGTAATCAACAGCACAGATTTCTTGACTTACAATCGCTTCTAGGGCACAACAAAAACAATTTTAGCAATGGCAAGAACATCTTCAATAACAGCTCCAAAAACAGCTCCAACAACAGCAGCAACTGTAATTTCTCATGTGGTTTCGGCCTCGCAATATGTCAATAAGTCTTATATAGAATGTCAATGGCATTTCATGCAAAGCCAGAGAAATTGAGCTCTTCGCGCACAACAGCGTCGATATTCTTATCTTAAATAAGATTAGGCTGAAGCGAGGAGAAACAGTGAAAATATATGGATATACGTTCTATCCTGCGTACAAACCATCGCGTAATTACCATCGCGGTATTTGTGAAGAGTACCCTTTGCCAATTTCCACAAAGGGTCACTGAAACGCAAACCATTCAGATTTCATCAGCTAAGGTGGCAATTGGACATGGAGTTCAGTGCCATTTACTGCCATCCAAGAAACAGATTAGAAGAAAGACATTTCACTGATCTACTCCGTGCTTGCGGACAAAGGTACTTTGCAGGTGGTGACTGGAATGCGCGACACTGGCTGTGGGGAGATAGATACAACTCACCCAGAGGGCGAGAACTAGCTGAAACCATATCTAGCTGTGGGGCTAATATTCTTGCTACAGGATCACCTACAAGGTACCCATATGTGTCAAGTCATACGCCCACCTGCAGTAGATACTATTACCAATCAAATCTACACACCAGCTGCTGATTCAACTCCTCCTGATTCTCCGACAAAACCGTTTAGATATGGCATCATACTCACAAGGGAGGCCAGAGAGCTTATTGCCAAAAGAAACGCGGCTACGAAGACGAGCGATTCGATCTCAAGACCCGATCCCATTGGACTTCCTTGGAACCGGGCAGCTAAAAATCAGCTAAAAAACTTGCTAAGACGACTTAGAAACGAATTTTTTGATCAAAAGTTGACGTCGCTAGACTATACCGTGAATCCTAATTACTCTCTCTGGAAATGCACTAATTCTCGTAAACGACATCCTTTTAGGCATCCAATGCCCTGGAGGTAATCTTGATAGGAATGAGGAATAACTGGCAAACGTATTTGCTCAACATCTGCAAATACGATTCACACCGTACGATTTTGCTACTGCGAAAGAGGTCAGTGAAACAAATGACAGCCTACAGACACCGCTGCAAATGGCTTTACCCATTACGCCAGCTAGGGTCGAGGAGATAGTAGATGTCATAAAGTCCTTACCAAAAACAAGGCTCCTGGTATCAACAGGTTTTGCTATGCGACACTCAAAGCTCTACCAATTCGAGCAATTATCAATTAGCTATGCTACGGTTGCAGTTTTTCCCAAGACAGTGGAAGATGGCAGCTATCCATATGATCCATAAGCCAGGCAAAGCGGAACAGGACCCGGAGTCATAACGGCCAATAAGTCTGCTGCCCTCAATTTCTAAGGTGTGTAAGAGGCTTATTGTCAAACGTATCAGTTTTGTCACAATCCAAACTAACATCTTGCCGGAACATCAGTTCGGCTTCTAAAAGGGTCACAGCACCGTAGAGCAGGTTCGCAGACTGGTACAACATATACTGCAGGCGTTTGATGACCTTGAATATTGCCATGCAGTCTTTATCGATATGCAGCAAGCATTTGATAGGATCTGGCATGTTGGACTTTTATCCAAAATAAAAAGTATGATGCCAGCACCTTACTTTGGCCTCCTGCCAAGTTTATGGTCAGGTACAGGAGTACCTACTCTGCTCCCTGCCAAATGTTAGATGGAGTTCCGCGAGCAGCGTCCTTGGCCCACTGCTCTATTCTTTATATACTGCTGACCTACCTAGACCTAGCTACGAGAATATGCAATACCCCTCTAAGGCTATTATTGCGACTTACGCAGATGACATTGCGGTTCTTTACAGATCCAAATGCCGTATGGAAGCTGTAAATGGGTTGCAAGGATATCTTAAAACTTTATCAGCGTGGAGTAGAAGGTGGAACATGAAGGTCAATCCTTTAAAAACATTGAATCCATGTTTCACACTTAAAAGGCTTGCTACACCAGCAATACAATTTGAAGGTGTGACATTAGAACAGCCATCTCAAGCGGAATACCTCGGCATAACTTTAGAAAAGCGCCTTACTTTTGGGACATAAAAACAATAACCAAAAGGTGTGGCCAAAGAATGCAGCAACTAAGATGATTGATAAATAAAAGGAGCTCTATATCGGTAAGAGCCAAAAGAGCAGTATACTTGCTTTGTATAGCTCCAATTTGGCTGTACGGAGTGCAGATCTGGGGGATTGCTTCCAAATCCAACTATAACCGGCTACAAGTAACGCAGAACCGAACCTGCGGCAGAGAACTAACTGTCCTTGGTACGTGCGTGGCTCCACACTTCACCGTGATCTCATGTAGTAACACCCAGTTGAAAGATTGGTTTTTAGTTTTGAATTTACTTTTTATTGATTTGTAGGAGTAGGGAAGGTCCCGCTCCATTCGAAGTTAATTCGTCAATAATCTGGCGATCTAAATACAAAGGTTTCTTAGCCTAAGTCGAGGAGCAGCGCTGACGGCATAGCCTGCAGCGCAGCGACGCTTATATGCGTTTCCTATACATATATATATATATTGTCGCCGAGCGACGGTGCTGGAGGAAGAGTGCTATAGGCACACATATTAGCGGTCAGCGCTTGGCCAGCGTGAGTACTGCTGATCATGCAATTAGGTATGTTAGCCCTCAACATACGCTTGGGCTGAACTGTTTATGTACACATTGCAACAGAGTGCTACAATGTGATTGTATATTATGAATACATGTAGGTACAGTGGTTAACCGATATGTGTGCATACTACATCTCCTTCCTTTTGAAAAATAACGTAATATTATGAAGTTATTTTAAAGGTAGTTTATACATTATTAAAAATTGTGTTATGATTGTTTTTAAGTACATTTATGTAGTGAGAATTTTTAAGTAAAACCTCAATAAGAAAAATATATATATTTTTTTGTATTATTATTATTATTATTATTTTTATGCCTATGTACATATGATCATACTATAAATATTTACGACGTCGCAATTTTTAATCTGTCTTTATGAACAGTTTACTTTTTATTTTTATTATTAGTTATTATAATGTTATTATTTTCTCCTATTTCCGTTACTTTATACGGACCTGTATATTTGGAGTCTAACTTATGACCTGTTTCGTTTTTTAATAGAACTTTATCTCCTACTAATATATCTAAGTTCCTTGCTTTCTGATCATAAAGTTTCTTATTTTTCTTTTTATGTTCATCTATCATAATTCTAGCTCTTTTATAGGCTACTTCTAATCTATATTTACTTTCCTTAGCATAATCATCTACATTATATATGGGTTCTATATTAGTTATGCTATTAAATTGATTTGGCAAATTATTTGTTTTACCAAAGACAAGTTCGTATGGACAATAGTTATGTGCTATTGATGGGGTCGTGTTAAAACAGTATACGAAATATTTAAGCCATTCGTCCCAATCAGTTTTATCAACCGATATGTATGAACGTATACAGAGGTGGTCAAAAGTATTTACACAACGAGCTTTTTTTTCAATTAGTTGACAATTGAAAAAAAAGCTCGTTGTGTAAATACTTTTGACCACCTCTGTATATTAATTGAAAGTTCGGTGACTTCTTTCGACTGTTCCAACTGTCTGGTGATGATGTGCAGTTGATGTTATATTTTTTATTTTAAGATATTTGCACAAGTCATTTATAACTGAATTCTTATATTCTGTTCCCATGTCCGTAATGAACGTCTTCATTGGACCGTACTTTAGAATAAAAGATTCATAAATTGCTTTAGCGACAGTATTTGCGCTTTTGTTTGCAATACCAGCAACTAGATATTTAGTTAAATCACATATTAGTGTGATTGCATATTCATTGCCATTTCCTGATTTTGGTAGCGGACCTATGATATAGTGTCCACTATCACCCTGTCGAAAGCTTTTATTGGGGTCTCTGTTATTGTTAAAGGAGTTATTGTATTTCTTGTCACTTTTGATTTTTGGCATTTCTGACATTTTTTAATGTACTCAGTTATACCTTTCCAGTAATAGTATCTTTTGACCTTGGCCAAGGTTTTTGTGATGCCTGTGTGACCTCCTTGTATTGGATCGTCATGAAATGTAGACAATATAGCTTCTTTTTCTTTTAATTTTTCTATTAGGGTCACCGGGTTGAGTAGCGCTACTCTCAATGAATTTAATATTTTATTGCCCATTATTTTGAAATTATCATTTGAAACATGTTCAAAGATATTTTCCCACGGTGCCACTTTGAGTTGGCTGATTTTATTTATACCGGCTTGCATTTCAAGCCTTTGGAAAAAATGACCTAAATCAAGTATTCCATTAGTATATAAATCGCTAACATTATATCTTGCAATAATTTTCTTACCATGTTTAAAGAAACATGGCATATTTTTTATATGCAAGGTGACTACTTTACGTAATTCGTAATTTTTGATGACTTCATATACGTTGGGCTTTGAAGCTTTTTCTATAGATTGCTTAGGCAACTCTATTTCTTTATCTCCTGCGCAGAATTTTTGTCTACTTTGATATCTTGTAGTGACTTTCTTTATATTTCTGGTCATTTCTTGTAGTTCTTTGATGGTTATTCTTGATAACGCATCAGCTACATAGTTGTCTTTTCCCTTTAGATACTCAACTGTAAAATTATACTCCTCTAATTCAAGTCTCATACGAGTTAGTTTAGAGCTCGGATTTATCATAGAGAACAGGTATGTAAGTGGTCTGTGGTCTGTTTTGACAGTGAAATGTCTACCATAAATATATGGTCTGAAATGAGTTATTGCCCAATGAATTGCTGCCAATTCTTGTTCTGTTGTGCTTTTATTACTTTCACCCTTTGTAAACGCTCTTGATGCATATGCCACTGGAAGTTGGAGACCTTTTTTGCATTGAGTTAACACTGCTCCACAAGCTTGCTTACTTGCATCCGTTATTATGCAAAATTCTTCGCTGAAATTTGGGTATTGTAATAAATTGGGATTAACTAGTGCCGATTTGAGATGTTCGAAGGCATGCTGGCATTCAGCTGTCCATTCGAATTTTACATCTTTTTTACATAATCTTGTTATGTGACGAGAATATTCGGCAAAATTTTGGATAAAACGTCTATAGTAATTGCAAAATGCAATAAATCGTCTAGCACTGTCCGCATCGTGTGGGACTGGATAATTTTTGATGACGTCATACTTTTTGTCATCTGGCAAGATTCCTTTATCTGTGCATTTGTGTCCCAAAAATGTGACTTCATGCATGAAAAATGAACATTTTTCTGGATGTAGCCTTAGGTTGTATTTCCTGCATTTCTCAAAAACATCAGTCAAGTTTTTAACCATATGTTTTTCGGAACAACCAATAACTATTAAATCATCCATATACAGGAATGCTTGAGAAGGTTCAAGTCCAGAGAAAGCTATAGTCATCATTCTCTGAAAAGAATTTGGTGCTATTTTTAAACCGAATGGTAATCGCGTGAAGCGATATGAGCCATTGCTCGTTGAAAAAGACGTTACATCTCTTGAACTTTCTTCGAGTTCAATTTGATGAAAACCTGACATTAAGTCTAGGCATGAAAAATATTTTGCTCTACCTAGTTGATCTAAAATATCATCAATTCTAGGGAGTGGGAATTTATCGGACAACAATTTTTTATTAATTTGACGATAGTCAATTACTAATCGCCATTTTTTCTTGTCAGAACCAGGAAGAGATTTCTTTGGAACTAACAAAAGTGGGCTGTTATATGGGGACACAGACGGTTCGACTATTTTGTTATCAATTAATTTTTCTACCTGTACTTGAATTTCGTCAAGTTGACTATGAGGATTTCTATAATTTTTAATATATACATTTATTATATATATACATCTGTCAATCTTAGCTTTTGTTTGTAGAAATTATTTGTTGTGATTGATTCGGTTTCAAGTTCGAATACATCGCTATACTTGGTGCATAAATCTGTTAGTGTAGATTTGAATTGTGGTGGAAAATTTTGTGTTAATTGAGACGTGACAGTTTTTTCTCTTGCTTCAGGATTAGTTTGAACTATGTCATAGTTCGAAAGGGATTCATATTGTAGATCTTTTATATTTACTTCTTGTTCTTTATTATTTGTATTCAGCAATCGGACAAATGCATTTTCGGTTGTTGCAACTGTGTTTGCAACATAAATGCCGTTTTGAATTTCCTGGTTTTGTATTAAAACACTATCTTCATTTGAGGATAGTGGGATCTTGCTGGTAGAATTATTGAGTTATTACCAGAGCTGTTATTGGAACGTATATTGGAAAATTCAAATTATTTGGTCTCATCTTGAGCCAATCTTCTGTTTGATTAAAATCTAATTGACAATTGAATTTCTTTATGAAATCAATTCCTAATATTCCATCACATGGGATTAAGAAATGTGAATCTACTATATGAAAATCGTGTGGAATTATGTAATTGCCTGTCTGTATCTCAATTGAAGTTAATCCTTTGGATTGAATTAATTCTTGTCCTATTCCTTGAATATTAATTTTATTGTTGCCTTGGATATCATTAAAGATATCAGAATTTTCTTTTAGAAGAGAAATATCTGCACCTGTGTCTATTAAAAAGACAAGTTTTTTATTTGTTTCTACATTGACAAATTTGACAAATATGTTTTGGCTAAGATTAATTGTGTGAACCTTGTATCTATTTATTGATGAGCAGCTAAAGGGTGTTCGGAGTTTCCCGAGTTATTTTGGGCTACTCTTACATATCCCTGATTATTGTTGTTTGGCCTCGGTTCGAGTTGCCACGGCCTCTAAAGTTTCCTCTATTATTATTATTATTGGTATTGTTATAACGATGACCGCCTCTGTAATAGGGGCGGCCCCTTGTGTTATAACGACCGCGGTATGTACCGCGCTGAGTCTGATTTTGGTAGAACAGAACAGCGTTGGAATGTCCAGTTGCTTCTGTGCAACTGTCTATAAATTTAGATATGGCATCGTTCATGCTGTTGAACGTGCCTGCTTGCATGATAACTTTTACCTTATCAATCGATCAATTCCTCGTCATTGCTTTGACGGCTTGTGTCGCGCTGTATTTGTTTGCAAGTTCTGGTTTCAAACCATCACTAATATAAGCACCTTCTAGAGCTTTTGTTAATTGCTCCACCTCTTGCGTGTAAAGGTTGGCTGTTTTGTTCTTTTGCTGCAGATTTAGTAATTTTGCAGAGAGTACCTCAACAGATTCCCCCTTTACTGTTCGCGAGAGTTTATCTTTAATTTCCTGTATAGTATTTTCTGTGCTAATGAGATCCTAGCATGACCTTTTAGTTTGGTCTTAATGACATTGACTGCTAAAGTCTCATGTTCTCCTTTTATCGAATCTAACAAGTTCAGAGCGTCTTTGAAACTCTGTAGGTTTTCTGCTTTGCCGTCGTACTCAAATAATAGAGACGAGGCTGTTTTTAGGAAATCTACTACTGATTGTGTCATCTTGTCTACTATTTTACTTTCTGTTGGCTTATTTCTTTCCTCAGCAATTACGTCTAGTAATAGTTCAGCTGGGAAATTTAGTGTATTTGGAACAAGTACTTGTAACTTGTGCCTTTGTGACACATATAATATGTTCTCTTTTAATCGAGATATTATATCTTTTACTCGTGTCTGTTGTAACGAAGAAAATTTCGTATTGTGGTCAAGTATTATGACACGAACCTCGTTATATTTTCCTAATAGTGTCTCTAAATGTTTTATCTTTGTATCGTTACTTATTGGTGCACTCTTATTGAGGCACTTAAACGATCTATCAGTTCCCGCAGTTTCTTGATTTTAGCTATTATATTTAGCCAATCCAACAAGTTAGGAACTGGGGTGTTAATAAAAAGATTTATTTAATAAATTTAAAATAAAGATTTATTTAATTATATTTTATATTTCATTTTATATTTTCATATTTATTTATATGTTCATAACTAGGCCTGTTTTTTTTTTTTTGGTTTCTTTTTGAAGCTTTTGGGTTAAAATTTTTTTTGCTTTATTTATTGCCTATCAAACTCTATCAAACCCTGCCCAAGTCATTAGCTCTGCTTACATATCTTTTCTTAAGGCATTTACTATGCATTTTGTATAGTTTATAACATATATTTATCAGCATAATTATTGTTATAATAATTAAACAAATTAGTATGTAATCCAGGCTTAAAGGAACAACTTCGACCTTGTTGATTACATTGGCAGTGGAGTCCACTGACTTAACATCTACTAGACCCATGTTTGGAAAGAGGTTTTCTCCTAATACAGTTTTTTCTGAATATATTGGGTCTGTGTAAAATTTACTTATTGAGTTGTCAAATGACATTTACTTATTTTTTATTTATTGATTTTGTTTTTTTTTTGATTCGCTTTTTTTTTTTAATTTTAAAATATCTATTTTTTTTGTTAAGACGCCTTGCGGCGGTGAGAAATTTAAAATTAATTCATCCGTATGAATTTACAGGTTTCCTACCTAAATTTTCGTTTGGCTTTACAGGCCGAACTTCTCATCGGGCAGAAAAGGTTCCGCTCAATGTTACAATTGGTTTTTATAATTATTAAAAAAAATATGCATCGCAGTGCAATCAGAAAAAAATTTTGCACACAGTGCTATTAAAAAAAAATATTTGCGCTCTTTGAAGCGCTGTCGGTTCCCTCTTGTCAGTTGTTGTTGGAGATCCACCGTTGTTGTAGTGTGCGGATAGCGCACCACAGTGTGAATACTATTCCCGCGTTGACGTAGTGCGCGGGCTGCACACCACGTTATCCTGTGGCAGCTGGGCGTCGCCGGTGTTGGCACGCTGACACGCCCTCGATGACGTAGTGAGCGGGCTGCTCTCCACGTTGATGATAATGTCCTCTTATTAGGGTTGTGTGCCGGTGTTGCAATGCCTGCAATTGCGTTCACAATGTAGTGTGAACAAGGGTCCCTCGCAGTCGTTCGGGCAGATCTTCTTAAATTCCGGCAGGCTTTTTGGCTGGGTAGGTTGAATTTTATTATTATTTGGTAAGCATTTTATTTCTTTTACTGAGTGAGCGGGTGTGGTTGGGTTTGTTTCATTAAGATATTTGACATAGTGGTCTAGCTCGGCTTGTAGTTTTTGAGCTTTCGACCATACTGGCGGTGGAGTGTTCGTATATAATAGCCACTTTAGGTTACTTTTTTTCCTTTTGCGGAGCGTCGAATGCCGGGCGTGCTGATCTTCTCACATCCAATGCTTGCTGATGTAAGTTGAAATTTATCCTTTTTTCCTTTTCCTTCTGCTACAGCTTATACGTGTCCTGTCACGGTCGCCATGTAGTAACACCCAGTTGAAAGATTGGTTTTTAGTTTTGAATTTACTTTTTACTGATTTGTAGGAGCAGGGAAGGTCCCGCTCCATTCGAAGTTAATTCGTCAATAATCTGGCGATCTAAATACAAAGGTTTCTTAGCCTAAGTCGAGAAGCAGCATAGCCTGCAGCGCAGCGACGCTTATATGCGTTTCCTATACATATATATACTTACGTAGTTATTAATTTATTAGTCGAATAAATGATCCGTCAATAACAACGACAAAGATCAACGCTGAAAACTTTAAATTGAAACACGAACAAATTTCGGTTATTTCGGTCTTTATTCCAAGAATGTCAGCTTAAGACTACTGTACAGAGATTTTATCGGCTCGAAGTGAGTCGCGAGAAACGGGAATGTCTATTCAGTGTATTTGTGGGTGTGGGGTTTGATTTTTCTATATGTGTACAAAAGAATGATATGTAAGCAAGAATGTGAATTGGTTTCATGTGTTTGTGCATGTGCAAGATTGTATGTACAATGCTTGTAAGCGTAATATGTGAAGCATATTATGCTACTTCCCTCCCCTTAAAAGGAAGCTTATGCTTGCAATGGGCTTGACGCATATAATCTTGGTAATGCAGTTGGGTTTGTATCTTGTGTTTCTATAGTTGTTTTTGTTATTTTTTTTTTTTTTGTTTTAAATAGATACAAACTATACAAAACGTGAGGCTAATGAGTGATACGATAATAAAGCCTGTAATATTATTATTTGATATTAGTTTTACAATGTCCTTATGTTCTATTGGTTTTATTTTTATTAATTCGATGTACAATAGTGTTAGATTTAATTCGGGACTCAGCTGATTTTCGTTTAACGTTATTTTTCCTATTTTGATTTTACATTGTTTTATTGTTATTATTTTGTTGCCGTTAATTATTACATTTTTATTTATTTCTTGGCAATCTCGTTCTATAATAGTATATATATTTTTGATGATGTTTCAATTGTCATTGACAATGATGTTCATATTCTGAAGCGATTTGAATTGTTTTATCGGAAAATAAGAGGTATCCATGGTTAGTATTAATGTTATTTATTTGAAAACGTAAGGAGGAATATTATGATGAACCATGGGCCTGTGGAATGTAAAGTTTATTAATTTTTTTCTCTTTTTTAAATTGGGTCTTGTAGTAATGTGTTTCTCTATTTCTATTGGTGATTTTGTAATGGTCTTCGTGAGTTTGTTCGACGTTCCTTGTTAATTTAAAAGGGTTTTCTAATTTACCTTTTTGCAACGGTCCCTTCCTATATCTAGTGTCGACGTTGTATTCTGTTCGGTCTTTGTTTATTTCGTTGATTTTAATTTCTTTGTTGTGTTGTGTATCTAAAATTGGTTGTCCAGCATAAATAAATATGTGGGCAGGAGTTTGTCCAGTAGTATCGTGTTTGGTTTTGTGGTTGTAAATGTAAAGGATCGTTTCTATTTTACTGAGGTTGGCTTCATTGTCATCGGAATTTTTCATAATACGGATTTTTTCATTTATCGTTTTGTGAAGCCTTTCTATATCTGCAACACCTGTTTTTGTAGTGTTAAGTTGTAATTCCACATTTTCAGTTTCTAGCCAACGTTTGAGGGCTAAGCTAGAAAATGCGCCATCTCTGTCTGCCTTTAGGATTTTAGGTTTTCCCAACTGATTGAATATGCGCATTAGAGCATTTTTACATTCTATCCAATCTTTTGTTTTTATCTGCTCGAGGGTGGCAAATTTAGAATAGATTTCGATACAGCTCAAATAGTGATTTCCTTCAGAGGAGTAGATATCTATTACAAATTTATCGCGGCAATGTTCGGGTTTAGGGGTGACCTTCATTGGCATTTTTGTATTTCGGTGTTCTGTTTTTGCTAAGTTACAAACTTGACATTCTTTAATTATATTTTGAATGAGGAGTTGGCTATTTGGGAAGTAGTATGTTTCGCTGAAAAGTTTTACAGTTTTCTGTATTCCGGGGTGTAAGAGTTTTTCATGTGTGTTTAGAATTAGTTCTTTAAAATTTGCGTACGTGGGAATGTTTTTTAGTAAGATGAGGCTTCGGAAAATTTTTGTATGTCTTGGATTCATTGTCTCCTTATATGCTTTTTGAATTACTTCAAAATCTGCATCGCTTTCGATGTAAAGAGCGCTGGTTTTTGAACAGAAATAATCGAGTAGATATCGTTTGGCTATTTCGGGGGTCATTTCTTTATAAGAAAGGTGTATAATTTGTTTTTTGAAGTAAGTTTCTATTTCTGTACTATTGGGACCTTAGTAAAGATGATTTGCCTTTTATATTGATTAATAGCTTTTTCTGATAGTCCGATCAAATTGTTACTGTCCTCTTCGGCACTATGTTGTGTAGATTCACCAAAAAATGTTTGTTCTATCTTTATTCTAGAAAGTGTGTCTGCTACATAATTTTCTTTTCCTTTTATATATTTTATGTCGAAGTCATATTCCGAAAGTCTAATTTTCCATCTTGTTAATTTTGAATTAGGTTCTTTTAGTTTGTATAGCCAGCACAAGGGTTGATGGTCGGAAGCTACTTCGAAATGTCGTCCTAAGAGATAGTGTCGGAAGGTTTTAGTGGCCCAAACTATTGCTAATAATTCTTTTTCTATGGCGCTGTAATTGACTTCGTGTTCATTTAATGTTCTGCTGATGTAGCTAACAGGGTGTCCGTCTTGTGATAGAACAGCTCCTAAAGCTACATTGCTGGCATCTGTTGTTAATGTAAATTTCCTCTCGAAATTCGGTATTTTTAGGATCGGGTCTTCAGAGATTAATAATTTTAACTTTTGGAATGCTTCTAAGTATTCTGAACTGTTTATATCTATTGTTGCTCCTTTCTTTAGGCACTTGGTCAGTGGTTTGGTAATGTCAGAAAAGTTAGGTATAAATTTCCTATAATACCCTGTGAGTCCTAGGAAGGCTTTAATTTCTTTAGTTTTTCTTGGTAATGGATACTTGACTATAGCTTTTATTTTATCCGGGTTTGGTTTAATCCCGTCTTTAGTGATAACATGTCCTAAGAAAGTTGTCTCTTGTTTTAAGAATTCACATTTGTTTAGTTGTACTTTTAAATTTGCCTGTGATAATTTTTCGAAAACAGCCTGTAAGGCTTGAAGGTGTTCTTCTAATGATGTGGAAAAAACTATGATGTCGTCTAGGTATACTAGGCAACATTTATTTAAAAGCGGACGGAGTAAATTATTCATACATCGTTGAAATGTAGCGGGGGCATTTTTAAGCCCAAATGGCATTCGCGTGTACTCGTAGTGTCCATATTTTGTAGAGAAGGCAGTTTTGGCTATTGACTCTGAGTCCATTTCTATTTGATGGAAGCCCTTTGCAAGATCTATTGTTGTGAAATAATTTGACCTCCCTAGTTTTCCTAATATTTCATCTATGTTTGGTATGGGGTATCTGTCGTTTATTGTTATTTCGTTCAATTTCCTATAGTCTATTACGATACGAAGCTTCTGCTGTCCGGAAGCATCTAGCTTTTTAGGTACGACCCAAATGGGGCTACAGTACGGTGAATTACTTTCTCGGATAATACCCTGTTCTAGCATGTCTTGGATCTGTTTTTCTACCTCCTTTTCATATGTCTGTTGGAAACTATAAACTTTAGAGTAGACGGGGATATTGTGTGTGGTGTTGATAACATGTTTTTCTTGGTTTGTGAACGTGAGCGTGTCACCTTCGTGAAATTGAATGTCTTGGTATTTTATCAGTAGGTTAATTAATTTTTGTTTTTCTTCTACGTTAAGGTGTTCTAGTCGGAACAAGTTTTCCTGAAGTGTGGAGGTTTCTAAATAGGTGGGGTCTTGTGGAAATGAAGGGTCCATTTGGATATGATTCCGTTCTGTAATGTTATTACTGTCTTTTATCGTATATATTTTGTTAAATAGGGTAGCAGTTTTCTTTTTATAATCGATTATTGCTTTGGCTTCGGACAACAATTTGCGTCCAATCAGCATGTCATAATGATCCGAGAACGGGTGGATAAAGAAGTCTTGGGCAACAGGGAAGTAGTTATTAGGTGGTATATTCGTAAGTGTGTTAATAATTAATGGGCCATTACTAGTGTGGATTAGCTGATTGGTTTCTTGTATTGGTGTTTGAAAAATATTTCGCGTGAGCATATTTGTCGTAGATCCTGTATCGATTAGACATTTCAATTCAGTATTATCATGTTTTATCATTATATATTGGTTTGATCCGGGGCTACTAACCGAAAATTTTCTTCTTGTTCAAGGTCAACTGGTTCGTTGTCATTTGTTGTTGGTATTTCCTCTTCTGTTATCTCTGAATTGTCGTAGTTCTGTTCAGGGGGAAACTGAATTGATTCTTGAGTATAATTCAATTGGTAGGGATAAGGCTGAGGGTGAAAATATTCTGGATAGCAGGGATAATAGTAGTTATAATTATAAGGATTTTCGGGTTGATTAGACGTTACTTCCTGGTATCTTAGCTCTCCTGTGCTCATCTTAGACTGTCCACTGTCTGATGGTGTCGGTCTTTTTATTGGGTTATTGGTTTGTACGTTTCTGTTTTGAGGATATGTTGTGGGCATGTTAGTGTGGCTAGGTCCAAATCGGTTTTGGTCAAAAATATTTTGTCTGTTAAAAGCTGGGATTGGTCTGGGTACTTGTGACATGGGTATGTTAGATTGTGGGTAAATGGGTCTATTTTGATATTGAGGAACCGTGTTTGGGATAAACCTGGGCATATGAGAATGTGGTTGGTGATAGGGTTGATAGACGTTATTGTAGAATGCTTGTAAGGGTACAAAGGGTCTAATTTGGTTATTCATTTGTCTATTTTGGGGGTTGGTTGTTATTCTGTTTGGAATTGAAGTTGGCTTCATATTATCTTTACTTGAGGTTGGTGCCTCATAAAGACCTTTTTCTTGTAATATATTTATTAGCGATCTTAGGTTTGGAATATTACAGTTAACTATTCTGAGATAAATGTGGCTTGGAAGTTTTTGAATTAGATTTTCGATGCTGGTTTGTATTAATCTAGTATAGAGAATGGTTTCGTTAGTATTATTTTCCAGTTCTAATTTACTTATAAGTATCTGTCGTTTTCTTTCAGCTTCTTCGAGGAAATGTCGAATGTTACCTCGATATTGTATGTTCCTGAATTCTTCCAGAAGTTGGTGGTTCGGTGCTTGGGGCTTGTAGTTAAGTATAAGCTGAGTCCTGAGTTCGCTCCAGCTGCTGAGGTTGGTTACTCCGAGAGTGCGGATAACATCGCCACTGATGTTCCGTTCGATGTGTCCAAAGATTATTAGCTTTTATCTTTCATCTGTGGTCTGATACAGAGCCAAGATGAAGTCGACGCGACTGATGAAAGTGTACAAAGTGTTGGGATCTCCGTTGAAAACCTCGATTGCGTGTATTTGTCTTTCTACTTGAATCATGTTTGATTCAGACAATTTTATTTGTGCTGGTGCTGCTACGGCCATCGTGGTTTGTTGGTTTGAATTTTTTTTGTTAGTGTCTTTATTTAGGTTTGTGATTTGGATGGCATTTGTGTTCTAATTAATGGTTTGTGTCTTTGCTTATTTCTTTTCGTATTCAGAGTAGGCACATAAAAGCACGGTGCTATCAAAAAGAATGAGCCGATAAAACAAGAGGCTCGCTTACAGTTAGTTCTGAAAACAGAAATTGCTCACAAGCAACGTTGGGCGCGAAAGGGTTAATTTCCACTTATTTTCACTGTTATTATTATTGTTCGCTTATTTGTGGTTAAGTTTATTTGGTTTTCACTTAGTTTATCTGGTAATATTGTAGTTCACTTAGTTGTAGTTACGTTTTATTTAAGTTTTACTTAGTTTAACGGTTATTATTTTAGTTCACTTAATTGTAGTTACGTTTATTTAGTTTTCACTTAGTTTAACGGTTATTATTGTAGTTTCGTTTATTTAGTTTTTACTTAGTTTAACGGTTATTATTGTAGTTCACTTAATTGTAGTTACGTTTATTTAATTTTCACTTAGTTTAACGTTTATTATTGTAGTTCACTTAGTTGTAGTTACGTTTATTTAGTGTTGCGCACTTAGCTATTTCACATTGTTTTGAGTAACCTTTTGTGGATTTACTACTCAGTGAATTCAAAGGCGTCTTCTTAAAATTTGATATAATTTTAAGTTTTTTTCAATTTCACTATCACTCTGTGGTTTCGGATATGATTTTGGTTCTGAACTGACTGTACCGATTTACCGACGCGAGCTTTTGAAGTTGTAGTTGTAGTTGTAGTTATGTGGCGGATGATACACAGAGAATTGAATATGTTTAACATCGCATCAATTAGTATCATCCTACCGACTGCGCCACTTACGTAGTTATTAATTTATTAGTCGAATAAATGATCCGTCAATAACAACGACAAAGATCAACGCTGAAAACTTTAAATTGAAACACGAACAAATTTCGGTTATTTCGGTCTTTATTTCAAGAATGTCAGCTTAAGACTACTGTACAGAGATTTTATCGGCTCGAAGTGAGTCGCGAGAAACGGGAATGTCTATTCAGTGTATTTGTGGGTGTGGGGTTTGATTTTTCTATATGTGTACAAAAGAATGATATGTAAGCAAGAATGTGAATTGGTTTCATGTGTTTGTGCATGTGCAAGATTGTATGTACAATGCTTGTAAGCGTAATATGTGAAGCATATTATGCTACTATATATATATTGTCGCCGAGCGACGGTGCTGGAGGAGGAGTGCTATAGGCACACATATTAGCGGTCAGCGCTTGGCCAGCGTGAGTACTGCTGATCATGCAATTAGGTATGTTAGCCCTCAACATACGCTTGGGCTGAACTGTTTATGTACACATTGCAACAGAGTGCTACAATGTGATTGTATATTATGAATACATGTAGGTACAGTGGTTAACCGATATGTGTGCATACTACACTCAATCTACACGGCGGTGTGAGTTGCGCGCGCGCGAAGTTCATTGAATTGGCGCTCCTGGGAAATCTCGGAATTTTCCGGGTCGCGCCGGCCCGACAGTGACAGGAGCGGCTGTCCCCAACGCACAAAGGTTGGGCCGTACTCACCAGCAGTAGGCACAACTCCAAGGGTCCAGGGATCGCCCGCCGTCGACGATCTTCAGGGCCATGGGGCTGGACAGGGTGAGAGTAGGAAACAACTTTCTCTTCACTATTTTCTCTTCCTTCCGTGTTGTTGTGGCGGCTGACAAGTGCCAGACACGCCAGCTGATCACGCAGTCAGCTGGGATAGCAGTGCTGGTAAACGGCAAAAGCTCCCAGGTCTGGCAGCGCTGGTCGGCTGCACGAGCCCCCTGGCATAGGTGGCGCTTTCTACCCAGTGCACTCACTGACGAAAGCTAGCAGCTACGGAAGCCACCAAACGATCTGTTCTCCGGGCGTAGCATACATAAATGGGCGGCCAACGGTTATCCTTGGCAACATCCCATGGAATCCCGGAGACAGACCCATGAATCGAGCAGGAGAGGCAGAAGATGTGTGTAAAAAGTCAAGGAGCAGACCAATAGCCAACCACCCCCGCGTAGGCGGCACACTTTAAACTCGGGGCTCTGGCGACCGAGCTGGAGCGGTATATCTCCCACCGCAGCAACCTGTTTTTTGCCCTGCTCACAACACCACACCCCCCCACCCCCACCCAAAGCCCACGGCGCGTCTGACCCAAATTGGGCAGCTACGTGGCCTGTGCCTGTACTCTTGGCAGCCGGGCATCAGCACAACTAAAACCCATTCTGCGTCTTTGCCAAGTTGGCCGGCAGAATGGTCTGCGTCTGCGCCGCATCGGCCGGCAGTGAACCTAAAAACCTGGCGATAGGTATAAAGCCGCAAACCTGGCAGTAGGAATAAAATGCAACAAAAAATCAGAATGTCTGGAAATAACACTATTACTCCAGGTGGCAGCCACATATGTGGAAATCCACCCTCGGCTAATCCCGAGGCTAGGGCACGGATTCTGGAGGCCCTACCCAACATTCCCCCCACCCCCGCCCCGACGGCGGCACACTTGGCTGTCGGAACAAGCAATGCAACAAGTGAAAGTAAAGATGAAGAGAGCCTGGCGTTTGGGAAAAGGTCAAAGGTTCTAAGGACCCCACCCCAAAACCCGAGCGATGGCACCCCCAAGAGACCATTGGAAGCGACATCACCCCCTACCAGAGCGCAACTAGCAGAGCGCAACCCCAGCTAGAAATCGAGGAGATGGGAGCAATCCTGGACGACCTTCTGACGAAGGTCAACCTCAACGGGGTGAGGAGCATTAATCTGGCAATGAAGAACTCATTCGCCAGATTGAAGGAGCTCCAATTAAAGCTGCGCACTAGGCTGCCGGAGGCGGAGAAAACGCAGGTTGGACGTACGGCAAAAGCAGATGCTAGCCAACAGACCACCCCCAAGCTCCCATTCGGCCTCGAAGAACCGTGCAACGTTAGGGGCAGCCCTAAGCCAAAGGATCGCACGGCGCTGTCTGCGAAGAGAGCCCAGCGACCCGACCACCAGAAGGCTGCGGGACCCAAGCGCCTACCAAGGGCTCCGCCCCAAGCCACTGAAGCGGGAAAGAAGTCGCAACCAAACTTGCAGCAACCGCCCGGACCGCGCAAGAAGAGACCGCCGAGGGAGAGACCAGATGCGCTGGTTATCACCCCCACAGCTGGCTTACCCTACAGCGAAGTGCTGTCCCTGGTCACAAGAGGGCCAGGGACCGAAGAGGGACGCTAGGCTCAGGGCCATCGGGGAAAACGTAGCAAGGGTGAAGAGGACGGCCAAAGGCGAACTGCTCCTCGAACTACGTGCCTCAGCCCAAGACCTGACGCAGAAGCTGAAGATGGACATGGGAGCGGTGCTAGGAGACCGCGCCAGCCTTCGCGCGTTAACACAAACTAAGGTATTTGTGATTCGCGACCTCGACGAGCTCACCACGGAAGACGAGTTGAAGAGTGCCTTGGAGGCCCAGGCAGAGATCCCTGCAGCAGTGGTGGCTATCAAGAGCCTTCGGCAATCGCAGTACGGAGGGAAGACTGCGGTGATAGCAGTCCCAGCCAATCTGACGGACCCGCTGATCAAGCGTGGCAAGCTGAGGGTAGGATGGTCCCAATGCTTGATCAAGGAGCTGGAGCCACGCCAAAGATGCTTCAGATGCCTGGAAGAAGGCCACATAGCGGCCCACTGCAGAAGCACCGTTGACAGAAGCCAGTGCTGCTTCAGATGCGGGACCGCGGGACACAAAGCCGCCGAGTGCCCTAACGAAGCTAAGTGCTTCTTGTGCGCAAACAGAGGTAGCCAAGCGACCAACCACCAAATGGGCACCCGGAAGTTCCCATTGGCGGGTAAAGGAGCACCAAAGGCACTGCAATGATGCGGCTGATTCAGCTAAACCTGAATCACTGCACGGCAGCCCAAGACCTGCTAGTGTAGACGGTGCGTGAACGCAGAGTGGAGCTCGCGCTACTTAGCGAGCCCTACCGAACGGCGGCTAGCCCAGACTGGGCTTTCGACCGCACCAAGAAAGCAGCGATCTGGAGGTGCAGCAGAGAAACCCAGCAAATAACCGAAGTTCTTTCGGACATCGGATTTGTTAGGGCCAGGGTAGGCAGATGGTGGGTGTACAGCGTATACCTAGCTCCCAGCCTGACCCTAATCGCATTCAGCCGGGCTCTGGACAGACTGGCAGCGGATGCTAGAGGCCGCACCCAGGTCCTAATAGCGGGCGACTTCAACGCATGGTCAGAGAGCTGGGGCAGCTCAACCACCAATGCGAGAGGCAGGATGGTGCTGGAGGCATTCGCGACGTTGGACCTGGCTCTTCTTAACCATGGAAACCGGCACACGTTCAGGCGCGCCGGACTGGGCTCTGTGGTGGACCTCACCTTCACTAGCGGCTCGTCGTACAGGCTAGCGAGGTGGAGACTCAGCGAGGACTACACTGGCAGCGACCACCTGGCCATCATCTGCGACCTGGGAAGCCCACCCTCGTCCCAAGCCCAGACACCAGCCCAGGCCAGGATTAAATACAAGACGGATTCTCTGGACACGCAGGTGTTTCGAGAGCAGTTCCTACCCATGGCGAGCAGACAAGGAGCCGAGCTGACGGCAGTGGAGCTGATGAGGCGGCTGAAGGCCGCGTGCGATGCCAGCATGCAATCGAGCAGGTCGCACAGCCGACAAAGAGCCCCTGTCTACTGGTGGAACCAGGAGATAGAGTCGGCTCGTCGTGAGTGCCTCTCCGCCAGACGTCGCTACCAACGCGCGAGAGGTGCGGAGTCCTTTGCCGAACGCCAATCCGAGTACAGAGCCCGCAGAAAAACGCTTAAGATACCCATAAGGGAGAGCAAGCGCAAATGCTTCCTCGACCTATGCGATTCTGCCGACAGCGACCCATGGGGAAGTGCCTACAAGGTGGTGGTCAAGAAGGCGTACACTAGGACTCCTAAGCTAATGGACCCAGCGATGCTCCGCAGTGTAGCGGAACACCTGTTCCCTGTGATGGATGGGTTACGCCCAGCCGACCCAGCCACAGGGGACCACGTCGATTCCGACGCCACGGTCAGCAGTGACGAGATCCTGGAGCTGGCAAAACTGCTGAAGGACGGCAAGGCCCCCGGACCCGACGGCATCCCGAACAGGGCGCTTCGGCTTGCTCTCCACCTGCAGCCAGACTCGTTTGCGAAGGCACTCACCAAGTGCCTGGAGGAAGGAGTTTTCCCGAGCTGCTGGAAAATCCAAAAGCTGCTTCTCCTCCCAAAACCAGGGAAACCACCCGAGGAGCCTTCATCGTTCCGGCCAATATGCCTCATCGATGGAACTGGCAAGCTCCTGGAGAAACTGGTGTGCACTCGGCTTGAGAGGGCTATTGCCGACGCGGGTGACCTCTCACGGTCCCAGTTTGGATTCAGGAAAGCGCGGTCCACCGTAGACGCTGTCAACAGAGTGGTCGAAGTAGCGGCCCAAGCAATCGACGGCACCCGATGGAAGGGTGGCAGCAAAGAGTACTGCCTCATGGTCACTCTAGACATCAGGAACGCCTTCAACACAGCGAGATGGGACCGGATCCTAGAAGCACTAATTGGCTTCAGCGTCCCAGCCGACCTAGTCAGGATCATACGCAGCTATTTTTCTGATCGGGTCCTACTGTGCGAGTCGTCGGAAGGCGTCTTCAGGCACCAGGTCACCGGTGGAGTCCCGCAAGGCTCGGTCCTCGGCCCGCTTCTGTGGAACACCATGTACGACGGGATACTTCGCCTACCGCTGGTCGGGAGGAGCGAGATCGTAGGCTTCGCGGACGACGTGGCCTTGCTCGTTGTCGACAAGTATCCCGGCAAGGCCGAAGAAAGCTGCAACCAAAACATCAGGGCCATCGAACATTGGCTCAGTTCAATGGGGCTAGAGCTGGCGCCGGAGAAGACCGAGGCTGTCCTGATTAGCTCAAGGAAAGCGGTGGAGACGGCCACTGTCGAAGTAGGCTGTACCAAGGTGCCCTCCTCTCGGGCAATCAAGTACCTGGGAGTCATGATAGACACCAGGCTTTCGTTCCGAGAACACCTTGCCTACGCTAACTCCAAAGCAGCAGGAGTAAATCGGGCGCTTTCAAACATAATGTTGAACTCCCGAGGCCCAAAACAGGCGAGCAGAAGGCTGCTGACGAGCGTCACCCGAGCGACCATGCTATATGCCGCCCCGGTGTGGGCAAAAGCGCTTGGTACCGAAAGCTACGCCCAGGGCCTAAATGCTACCCACAGACTTTCGGCCTTACGTGTCTGCTGCGCCTTCAGAACAGTGTCCAACGCGGCGGCATTGGTGATCGCAGGGATACCGCCTCTGGACCTGTTAGCGAAGGAAAACGAAGTGGTCTTCAACCAAACCCACGGTCGAAGACTCTCCCCCGGCGCCAAGAAGGCAATACGAGCTGAAGCAAGGCAGCACACCCTGGAGACATGGCAGCACAGGTGGACCAACGAGCCCAAGGGTCGCTGGACGCAGCAGCTGATACCCACCCTCAAGCCGTGGCTAGAGCGGAAGCACGGCGATATTACGTTCCACCTAACGCAGCGTGCGTTAAATACGCTAGGGAACGGAGCTCTCTGGAAACCGTACTTGGCGGCAGACTGAATGCGGACAACCTAGTCCCATTCATGCTGCAGGGGGAGGCGGAATGGCAAGCGGTCAACAGCTTCGCCGCAGCGATAACCACCGAGCTCAGAAGAGCCGAGAGAGCCAGGAGGGTCCACGAGTGAGCAAATCCGAAGCAATGCTTCACGGCCATACCGCGGGGAGTCCTGGATTTGCCCTCCTCAATGTTATTATGTTGTATTGTATATAGTTTATCATAAGAATTCAATAAACGATTTAAAAAAAAAAAAAAAAAAAAAAACTACACTCAATCTACACACTGTTTTTTTTTTTTTTTTATTAATCGACTTACGGTAGGAAAATTCATATCTTCTAAAGATACCACCTAGCGGAATTGGAATATTGGAATTATGCCTACGTACTAAAACAAAAACCTCCACGTGCTCTTCAGTCCTTGCTCGCTCACCGGGACTGCCAGTCAAGGTATGACTTCGGTGAGCAGGATGTGAGGCCAGGTCGCACTCCCTCCCTTCAGTGTAGTCCATGAGGGCTCCTCCTTCCACTCTTTTGTCGCCTTTTACGACTAGCCGCTGAGGTAGAATTCTTCGCCGGGCGTCACCCAGGACTCCTGTTTGGACTTAGACACTCACTCTGTTGGCCATCTCGTCTGATCGGACATGCTTCATCACATTAATGATAAGGCTGTGTCCCAGCTCCCAAGCCCCGCTGTTCGTCAGCATAGCCGCGAACAAGCCACTAGGGCTGAACGGGGTACCTGACAGCGTCTTAAGCTGCTCCCTCTCCGCCGTGAACCTGGAGCAGTGCATTAGCACATGTTCTGCTATTTCTTCACCGTCGACGCAGAACAAGAATTGGGCTGACTCTACGTGACGGAACCGAAGCAGATAGGCCCGGAAGCAGCCATGGTCCGTGAGGAACTGGGTTAGGTGGTAGTCCAAGCATTTGTGTTGGCACTCTGCCCAAACCGCCATCTCTGGGATGAGCTGATAAGTCCACCTCCCCCGTCGCGACGTTTGCCATATGCTCTGCCACTCACCCAGTAGCCAGTCGTGTGCCTCTAGCCTGGAAGCGCCACCCCGCATTAGGCTGAGAGCCTTGATCTCCAGATCTATTGGCGGCAGGCCTAACAGCGCTAGCGCCGCGTCTTTGGATATGGTCCTGAATCCATTAATGAGCCTGAGGGCCATGAAGAGGCTGTGACTGCGGCCTTCTTGCTGGCGTAGCTCGCGTGATCCTTGAACGATAGTCTGTGGTCTATCACCACCCACAGGTACTTTAGGGACTCTTGGGAGGTCACCTGTGTGCCATTGACGGAGACAAGCATATTCTCCACCTTTTTCCTGCTGCTTAGTAGGACTGCTTCGGTCTTGTGAGCCGCTATTGCTAGCCCGGATTTCTCGAGCCAGATGGCAGAACCAATCGTAGAGTTACATTTGTCTTCCAACCCTGCGATTGTTTTTGAGACTGCTGTGATTGCCACATCGTCAGCAAAACAGTGCAGCTCTACTCCTCCGGGCCTGTTGATGCCCAAGATCCCATGGTACATAATGTTCCACAGGATTGGTCCAAGTACCGATCCTTGGGGAACACCTGCCGAAACTCGGTATCTCTTTGGGCCATCTTCAGTGTCGTACCATAGGAACCGGTCCCTAAAGTAGCTGCCAACGACTATCCTCAGGTACTCCGGGATCCCCATGCGGTTCATGGCTGCGAGGATTACGGGACATCTGACTGTGTTGAAAGCGTTCTTTACATCCAGAGTCACTATTGCGCAGTATTCCTTCCTGCCCCCTAACCATCTATCACCAGAAAGACCGGTCTTGGCGATGTTACTAACGGCCGAAAGAGCGTCCAGTGTGCTCCTTCCTTTCCGGAAGCCGTTGATGCTCTCGGTGATTGCCTCTATTCGTGTATACAGGATACGTTCGAACAGTTTTCCAACTATATACAGTAGGCATAGAGGTCCCTTGCCCTTCGGCAACAGGACTAGCTTCCGTCCAGAAGACATTGCTGGAAGGTGGCCTTGAAGATGTCAGGTCTACCCAGCGCTACTGCTTTAATAACAGCTCCAGGAATACCATCTAGTCCAGGGGCTTTGTTGGGCTTGATGCGCTTGGCTGCCTCGACGACTTCAAGTTCTGTGACGCACGGGAAATCTGGGGCAGGGGCTGCCTCTGTTGGCCTCCATAGTGTTGTCTGCTTTGGAAATAGCTCCCCTACAATGTTAGCCAAGACCCCCGGGTCGGATGTGGTTACCGCTCTCCTCCTTAGCTTGTTGGTAACAAGTTTGTAGCCGAGGCCCCAGATATCGCTGTCTACGCCATCCTGCAGCTCCTTATACGACCGCGCTTTGGCAGCCGCAATGCCGTGCTTGAACTCTATGCGTTTCCTTCTGAAAGCCTCCAAGAGCTCCGCGTGGTGGGTACTGCCTCTGGCTCGTTGCGCCGTTTTCCTAGCCCTTAGGCAATCAGACCGTAGTTGGCTTAGGGAGGCACTCCACCAGTAGACGGGTGGTTTGGGCTGTACCTTACTTTTCCTTGGCATGGTTGCGTCGCAAATTCTTCCAAGCATATTCATGAGGCCTGCCTCCATGCTCTCTGCGTCCCCATTAGGGATTTCCAGGGAATTGATCTAATAGGCCAGCATGGCCTCATCTATCTTCCTGGTGTCCCATGCTTGCCCGGCTGTTCTACTCTGCCGTCTCCTGGGCGTGCCCTCCGGGGAGAGACTGAAGGCGTTATGACGTCATGGACCATCTAGTTGTTGTTGTCCACTAGCCCTCTGCTGACAAAGGTAACGTCAATAAAGGACGTACCCCTATCGTTGTTACACGTCGGCTTCCGTCCGTCGTTCAGCAGTATTAGGTCCCACGGCGTCAATCACAGCTCGGCCTCTGGTGTTGCATGCCCTGCTGCCCCATTCCGCTGCCCAGGCATTAAAATCACCGGCAATGACCTTCGGGCTTCGCCCTCTCGCATGGTCCACGAGCGCCTCCAGAAACTCCTCGAACTGATCGGGGGTGTCGCTCGGCGGAGCGTAGCTGTACATGTGCACGTGTTTTAACTTCGCATAAGCAATACCCCGCATAGCTGAAGCAGCCAGTTCCTGGACGTGGAGAGAGGTGCAACACTTGATAGCTGCTTTTCCTGTCTCGTCTAGGATCACGGATGTTTGTCCAATACCAGAGACGTAGGGTTCTCTTAGGAGCATGATGTCTACATTGCGCTCCAACGCAGTCTGGGCCAGGAGGCTCTGAGCTGCTGCGCAATGATTGACATTGAGCTGTACTACGCTAATATGGGCGTGCATTAAGGTGGCTCTTGGCTTCTTTTAAGCTCGCTCTGTAGGTCGGGCGCGCAAAGCTACCCGTCGGGTGGTTTCTGTCCACCTCGCTGCTGCAGATCAGGCATTTTGCTGCTGCAACGCACCCCTTTGCTTTGTGCCCACGCTCACCGCATCTAAGACAGCAGTCTGCCCTGTCACTGTCCTAGCAGGTTGCTGATCGATGACCGTAGCCCAGACACCTGTAGCATCTCGTGGGTCGGACGTCCTGGGTAATGCGACACCTTGACCATCCAACGATTAAGGTGCCCTATTTAAGGACTGCTATCGCATCGTTCGCGTTCAGCAGCACTGAGGCTATCTGCGTCCCATCCCGCATTCTGCGAAGGCCCCTGATATCTTCAGGATTTATCTGCAGGCCCTGGAATTGGGCGACCATGCAGCTGTGGAGCTCCTCTGCTGTCGTAGCCTCGTCCAGTCCGCTGCACGATAGTGCTGCTTCTATGCGCTCCCGTGCGCACAGAGGCTAAGTCATTGAGCGCCACTTTCAGATCGCTCTTAAACTTGGAAACGCTTTCCGAAGCTTTTCCTTCTACCTCAAGCAACCGCTCACCTTTCTGCGTTCTCCGGATTTTTCGTACGTGACTGCCCAGTTCGCTAAGGTTCGGGTCCGATCTTAGCTTCCGAAGCATCTCTGCGTACAAAGCCTCACCTGTCTTTTTTACGATCAGTGCCTCAGGTTTTTTACGCATGCGCATAGGCTTCACCTTGGTCCACTCTGCATCCGTGCTAGCATTCTTGGCGACAGATGCGTAGCTGCCTGGCTTGGACTCGTTGTGTCCAGCCTGGACTTTTGGCACTTGCACCTTGGGTACCGTCGCATTGTGAGGAGCCTTTTTGGTAGGCTTTTGTACCTCCGTTTGGGTAGCACTACTCTTCAAGCGGTGCTCGCTGGTAGTACCTACGTACAGCTCTATCGCCCTGTTGTTAAGGGCTGAGAGTTCGGAAGCTATGCCCTTTATCTCTCGTGTCACGTGCCGTTGGGTCTCGAATGCGGATAGCAGGATGTTGATCTTGCCATTCATCCTGGTGAGTATGTCCCTCAGGTCCTCGTTCTGGAGAGCCGTGCTCAGGTCCGAAGAACGATGAGGGGATCCAGCTGGGGACTTCCCTTCCGTCTTTTGCGATGGCACGGCGATGTGGTCCATCGTCCTCTGACTTGTCGCGGTCGTAGATGCTGTAGGAGCCAAGGTCTCCACCTCTACAGCATCGCTGCAGTCGCTAGTCAACGGCGGCTGGGACCTGCGTGCTCACCCCTCGCCACCGACGGGACCGAGACTCCGTCACCATGGGTCTGGTTACGGACTCCTCTGGTGGGGGATCTCGAAAGTCAGGAGCTCCTCCTGAACGGGTCGTTGCGATCAGAGGGACTGCCCCCCACTGAGGTGTCCATCAACTGAAGGATGGCCTAAGGTTACCTAGGCGAAGCACCAGCCTTAGAAAGGGGTTCCCACGTAGGCCACGGATTTCCCCCTGGCTTTTATGGATGGAGGTTTGTACCGCCTCGACTCGGACACCAGAGCCTCTGCTTAGGCACCAGCACGGTGAGAGGATGATATTTGGTCTGTCCGCGACCATCACTAAAAAAAGTGAGTCCAGCTTGTCGGGGAACTCGACTAAAGCATTCTCCCTTGTTATGCTGATGCCCTCTTTAAAAACAAATACCAACTGTAATGAACACGACTGTTTATCTATGCCGAGTAGCTTCAGGGCTGCAAGGAGTCATTCGACTTCATTCAAAATGTAGAACATTATCTCAGCAAGCATTGAAAGAATTATACCCGCTCTCCTAAATTGTCAAAACCTCATAACTTTACCTAATTGTGGGAGTCCGCTGAGCACACTGGAACAGCGCGTATGGTGAAAATTTCTCTCCGTCGTGATAAACTAAAATCAAGTCCAAAATAGTGGCACAAATTGTTAATAGTGACCCTAAAGTCGCTATCAGTGATATTGCAGTGGAACTTAACCACTTTAACTTATAAAAAAAGACTGTGAATTTGTTTGCACGAAGTGGGGCTCCGCTGCCCAGCGGCCACGTGGTCGCTTGTGCACAAAATCAGCGTGATCTTTAAGCTCTATCTGGATCGTGTCTTAGATACTCTGCTGCTAAAACTTTAAGCTTTTAGCTGGTTAGAGTCGTCGCTAAGAAATTTTGTTTTTTCTTTTTTGAAAATGGATAATGATCCACAGCAAAAATCTATCGATTTTGAGTCGATGAAGCTAATTGCTGGCGCTGGCCCTAAAGAGATACGGGAGCAATTGACAAAGAGCTGGCTAAGTGAAGATCCAGCCTTCGTTACTACCAGTATTTCTAACACCTACTGCAGCTCGACCTTCACACTGACCTCCACCAGCTCGACTATTTCGTCTGCGTATATCTTCACCTCTTCCTTGAGCGGCAACGTATGCTCTACTGCTGCTAGTACAACTCACAACAGTGCATCTGTCAGCTCAATTGCGAAGCTACAACCTGGCTGGCAGGACGTCACCTTTATATCTAGGAATAGAGGAATTATAAAGAGAGCAGGCGCGGTTCTTTCCCCTAAAATGGTTAAAAAGATGGCATCTGATAAGCCGGCAAAAATCTCTGCCAATCGCTTCCAAGCCTTAAGCGACGAGGAAGATATGGCCCTGGGCGAGGTATCTTCGAGTGACAACGACGAGCCATGCTCCTCGAATACCGCCCTCAACCGTGCCGCAAGGAAAGCAGGAGCAAAATAACAGCTGTTAGGTGCTCACCAAACTGTACCAATCCCGAAATCAAGCCGTCACTCTAAGGTACCTAGAATGATGTTTCCCAATGTGGTGAACTTCACATCATTTCGCGGCGAGCTGGACGCCCTTGTGGGAGACTCCTATACTATCAAGGCCCTGAATTCGGGAGACTGCGCTGTTCAGTGCAACTCCCCAGATAGCTACAGGCTGGTGGCCCGGCACTTTCTCGACAAAGGATCCCTATTCCATCACCATCAGCTACCGGAGGACCGACCATACAAAATTGTCATGCGCAACATTCACCACGGAGTCCCATCGGAGGATATCATCGCAACCCTCCAGAACGAAGGTCATAACGTTGTACGGATTTATACCCCGCGCAACAAGGCTACCTCTCTTCCTCTTAATATGAGGTTCATTGACCTCAAAAAGGCGGAGAACAACAACAAAGTAAAGGGCATAGCGGTTGTCTGCAGGCACAGGGTAACTTGGGAGAAACCCCGTAAGCAATCGGAACCGATTCAATGCCACAGGTGCCAAGGCTATGGTCATACCAAGGCATATTGTTCTCGGCACTATATATGCAGAGAATGCGGAGAAAATCACCCCACTGCAGAGTGCAAGCTGGAACAGGACGAGGCCAGATTCTGCTTTCACTGTGGCGGCCCCCATGCAGCCAACTTTAAAGATTGCAAAAAATACCTGGTAGAGGCTTCTAACCGCAAGCACCAACGGAAGGTCAATGAACCCGCTGTTTCTGGTCCTACAATAGGAGTACACCAACCCAGTCCACCAGCCCACATGTCTGGAAAGCCTTCTTTTGCTAGTATAGTCAGAGGAAGTCAGCCCGTCGCCAAGCCTGCCGTTACTGTCCCCCCTGCAAGCGCCAACCTTGAGTCCAAGCTGGAACAGCTGTTTTCTAGGCTTGACAGGATGATGTCACTAGTCGAAACACTAATGCAACTGCTCCTGCAAAATCGCACCTTCCCTCCTGCTGCTCAAAATGGGTCCTCTTAAGGTAGCAGCTTGGAATGCCAACGGGGCCTCCTCGAAGACCAATGAGATTCTTGCCTTCATTGAGCTTCACGAAATCGACATCCTCCTGCTGTCGGAAACCCATTTCGATTCCCGGTCCACTTTCAGATGTCCTGGCTTTACCCTCCACACTGCCAACCACCCGGATGACAGCCAACGCGGAGGTGCGGCGATCCTTATTAGATCACTCATCTCCCATCAACTCTTCACCACTCTGTCGGAAAATCACATCCAGGCAGCAGTTATCCAGCTGACGGCAAGCAGGTGTACTTTTAACATTGCCTCAGTATACTGCCCTCCTAACCTCAGGTGGACGGAGGCTGACGTTGAGTTGATCATCGCTCAATTTGGCACAAAGTTCCTAGCGGCAGGTGATTGGAACGCAAAGCACAGATGGTGGGGAAACTACAGGATGTGCACTAGAGGCAGGGTGCTGTTCTCCGCTCTGGCGGGAAAAGGTATCGACATCGTTGCAACTGGAGAAGCTACTTGCTATCCCTTTCGAGCAAGTGTCACTCCAAGTGCCATCGATTTCGGAATCTCCAAAGGATTCTGACAGCAAGAAATCAACGTGCAAATGCTGACAGAACTGTCGTCTCCCCCTGCTGTTTGAGCTGGATGAAGACGCCCAACTATTCAAAGGTGTCACAAAAATGCTGTCACCTACTGCAAATACTGTGGCCTTCAAGGAGCACATCGAGGCCACAGTAGATCTCAACATCCCCATTGACACCTGCAATAGTCTGGAAACATACATAGATTACCTCGTAGCCACAATCGCGGAAGCAGCACGGAGGGCCACACCTCCCCCACATCAAGCTCGTCACACGATCGCAAGGAGGGCTCCCATCTTGAGCTTGGAGGCTAGGGAGCTGCTCTCCCACAAAAGGCGCCTCAGGAGACGGTATATCGCCACAGGAGATCCTAGCATCAAGCAGCTATACTCTAGCACCACAAACAGACTGCATCGTTTGCTAGCCAGGACCCGACGAGAAAATCTGGATACCCTGCTGGAGGGTACTGGCCCAGACAACAACAGCAACTTTTCATTATGGAGGCTCACAAGAGGTATTAAGAGACAGCCGTTGTTTCAATCTCCCGTCCAGAGTCACAGCTGCCACTGGCTTAAGACGGACGATGAAAAAGCGAGGGCATTTGCTTCGCACCCCTGGTTACGATAGCATCGACAACCGTGCTGCGAAGTCTCTGCCACGCAAAGGAGTCCTAGCCTTAGTAAAAATTTTTAATGCCATGCTAAGGCTAGGGCACTTTCCAAGGCAATGGAAGCGTGCACGTATCATCATGATACCTAAAGCCGGAAAGCCGCCAACACAGATCGATGCATATCGCCCAATCAGCCTGCTATCAACTTTCTCTAAGATTTTTGAGAGAATACTCCTAGCCCGCCTGATGGAACTGCCGCAAGGAGTGAACCACATACCTCCACACCAATTTGGTTTCAGGAAGTCCCACGGCTGCCCTTAACAAATACATCGACTGGTAAACCAGGTGACGCATGGCTTCGAGCACAAACTCTACACGGTCGGCGTCTTTCTAGACGTGAAGCAAGCGTTTGACAAGGTGTGGCATGAGGGCCTTCTATACAAGATGAAAGCTCTCCTTCCTGCTCCCTACTATTCCATCCTGAGATCGTTCATCTCTCATCGGAAGTTCGACGTTGCAGTGCGTGATGCTCGATCCAGCCTGGAAGAGATTCACGCAGGAGTTCCACAAGGAAGTGTTCTTGGGCCCTTCCTATACACCCTGTACACTGCTGACATGCCATCTCCCGCAAACAACACCGAAGTCCCCCCGGCTCAGCTGCACCTGGCCACTTACGCCGAAGACACTGCCATGCTGGCGTCCCATCCTTCACTGCAAACTGCCTCTAACGCAGTCCAGGAATGGCTGCATGCAATCGAAAAATGGACTGCCAAATGGAATGTGGCCATTAACTCCTCAAAGTCAGCCTGTGTAACTTTTTCCCTGCGGCACGGAACCTGCACAGATCTGACTTTCGATAGAAACCCTATCAACAATGTTACATCGCACTGCTACCTAGGAGTTCATCTAGATCGGAGACTGACCTGGAGGGCCCACATCACGTCGGTCAAATTTAAATCACTGGCGAAGCTAAAAAAGCTCGACTGGCTCTTCCACTCCAGCAAACTTCAAATGAGCTCTAAGACTCTTTTAATCAAAGCCATTCTTGCTCCAACGTGGAGTTATGCCATCCAGGTATGGGGAACTGCCGCCAAATCCCAGCTTAATAGGCTCCGTGTGGTCCAGTCGAGAGCTGCACGTCACGCATCTGGGCTCCCCTGGTATGTGACGAACTTGGTTATCGAAAGAGATCTGAAAGTTACCCTTCTTGGGGACCAGATCAATTTTCACAGAAGCCGTTATGCCGACAGGCTTATGGTCCACCCGAACCGACTAGCAAATATCCTAGCCGAACCCATCTCCCTTCGAAGACTGAAGAGGGTACACCCCAGCGATCTCTATTCCCGGAGGATAGTATAATATATTATACATCAAGTAATCAATATGTACTTTATAATTAAGAAACCACTTGGTCTCATATAGTTTTTATATACACATTAGGTTAAGTTCAGAGGATTAACTGAACGATTCCTTTGAAAACTTAATAAATAGAATTGTTTATTAAAAAAAAAAAAAAAAACCTAATTGTGAAAAAAAGTTCTCCATCAGATAACCGTCATAATTTTTTTTAATGATAGTATTAAAGGGTATGTATTAAAGATGGGGATGGGTATTAAAGATCTTCCCGAGCCTAATTATACTCAAATTATAATAATACTTCGTCGGGAATGGTTTCAGGAAGAATTATTATTATTATAATAGATACAGCAGCTTACAAAACTAAACTTCCTTAAATAGTATAGCGTTGGATACATGGCCTATGTTGGCTCACAATTGTAAAGTATTTTAATCCAATGTTAATATTAAGTCTAGATAATTGTTGTGTTTGTTATGTACATTTGTCTTTTCATTTTTCGAGAAAAAATAAGACTTTTTGTGTGTTTTTAAGTACGGTGTTGTTAAGAAGGCTTAAGGGGTTCATGTTATTAAATATGGCTTGTTTGGTTTGTAGGAGGGATGGGCACGAGATCAGTATATAGCTTATTAAAATATCACCTTCGCAAAACGTATAATCATTACTTGGTCGAGTGTGGTCTAATTTTGGTGGGATTGTACAATTGACTGTGTAATGTTTTCTTATTATTTTATCGCAAGTTACGCCTTAAGGTGTCTATTTTTGTCCGTGTTATTTATGTTTCGGGTGAGGATAAGTATATTGCTTGCTGATTTTTCAGCTTGATCGGCCAGTTCGTTTCCTTTTATTCCTCGTAACAAACCTATTTTCTATTTTTGCTCGCTACGAATTGCAACGGCTAGCTCAGAGAGTTTGTGCGTTCGTCCCACCAAATTTATGATTTGTGTGATTGCCCGACCAAGGAAAAGCAGAGGGTCTTATTATATCGATTTATTCTACTGTTTTATGCCTGACTCTCCGGTGATCTCGCTGCTTCTGCGGCGTTTCTCCTGCAACGCCTTGTCTTCTTTGTCATGGGTACTCCTTGACAACGGACGACGTGTCGCCCAGGCCGGAATTAGGATATTATGGGGCAGGGCCGACGTATCGTCCACGGGCGAGGCAACTTTCGGCCTGGGAACACCTTTGCCGACCGCTGACTCCACTGTCCCTTTTGGAGCACGCCAAGTCCTTGTCGTCTCCTCCGGAGGACCTTCTGCAAGCTGGAACGGGTTTAGGATGTTATGGGGCAGGGTGTATAGTTCACGGGCGAGGCCACGCTCGGCCTGGGACCACCTTTGCTAACCACTCCACTGACCCTTTCAGACACGCCAGGATCTTCTCTTACACTCCCTGGATTAATCTTCACTTGCAGCGCTCGTCCTTCACTTCCCGCGGGACACTTGCTGCCCGACGCTTCCACCGTTTACTCTTTCGTTACTTGTCCGCGCGTTCCCACTCCCGAACTCCTTCTTTCAACGTTTTCGTCTCACTACTTCCTCTGACGCGCGGTCTGGTTGACTGAATGCCCTCCTCCGCCATCAGACTCCGTTCCGGGCCGCTCCTTGGCCGGGTCGAGTCCCGGGTCCAGCGCGATACCGTTAGTTCACGGTTTCTCTGCTTTGCCGGGGTCCAAGGTCCAGCGCGGTACCGATTGACCTGACCGCCCTTGACTCGTTCTTCATCGCAGCCTTCTTCGCTGTTGCTAGGCCGCTCCACTGCACCCAGATTTGTGGGGAGTGTTAGGACTCCTCACATCCTGCATGTCCAGGAATCCACATTATTTTAATTTAAGGGGGATGTTGTGTTTTCAGTGATTTAATTCTGTTTGGGTAATAGATGTTGTTATTTGAATTTTGGATTAAGTCAATTGCTGGTAGGGAACAGACAAGGAATTTGTCTTTTAGGTTTTTAATTTCATCTAGGAAGGGAATTTTTTCAGAGGTAAGGACGGATGATTATAGAGGCTGTATGTTTGTTTAAGTTGTAATGGCGAATGATATTGTCCTAGTGTTGTCAGATAAGCTGTTCGAAAAACTGACTTAACGCTTTTTAAAATGAAATCAATCAATGTAATTTTTCGTCCGATATCGCGATTTACCAAGCTCAGGGCTATACCGAAATCATGTGGAAAATTGATCACTAGTCAATTCTAAGACCAATGTCGATTGCCTATTTCGGAACGTGAACATGGTTTTACCACGTGTCGATAATAAGTTTTTCGGTCGAAGTTTGAAGTTTTCTTAGTAAACTCCAATGGTGTACCATTTTTGTTCAAGAGCGAGAGAGCGGAGAGCTCTACAGCGAACTGCTGTTTTCTACGCATACAATGACATCAGACAACTATACGAGTGCACACGTATGCTCATGCATTTCAAATTTGACAAAATATGACCTTCACCTTAGAAGTTCTTAGACTTTAATCTATATTATTTTTAATCAATTTGCACCATGTGAAAAATTCTTGTTTTGCCATGCCTTATTATTTAAATATAGCTTGGAAATAGTAATAGACGAATCTATGTACATAATATACCAAAATAAATTTTAAAAATGACTTTATATTAAAATATTTGTCATTAGAGTATTCGGCTTGCGACGTGTGAAAAATTAATAAGGCAATGATTGTTGAGTGCTTGTGTCCGCACTTCGTTCCTCAAGATATGAAAAAACAAATAAACAAATTTCATATTTTTATTTATTTTAGAAATTTTTATTACTGAATAGACTAGGACTTCGGGAAATTAAAGGCACCTTCTGATCTCGTTTTTATTATATTTTTTTTATTATTACTATTATTTATATTTGTAAAATAAACATTAAAGATTTTGAAATATTTTTTAAAAATAATAAAAAACAAATGTGTATAAAAATGTTTATTATTGAGCAACGCAATAAGTGCACAAACGAAAGTATTGCTTTGTCAATATGGTTTATGGTAAATAATGAATGTTATATATATTACACATAATTAATTATCAACATATATATAAATATGTAAACGGTAGCTAATTCGAGAGGCGATTTTAACAAACGAATTCAAAAAAACTTTAAAATTATAATAGTTATATCATATTGGCCAAAACTCCAAATATGTACCATAAATTCGTTTCTTCGATCAGAATTGATTTTGGCCTGAAAATCGTCTTCTAGCACAAATTCGCACACATATACACGTTCTCGTCTGTTGTTTATACTCACACAAGCAAGCAAATTCTATTTTTAGATTTCTTACACTCTCAGCGTAAGCCAGTGGACAGAGAGCAATTTTGCCGTCACCAAAAAAGAGTCTGCATAGTGCCAAACCAATGTATGGCCGTTACGCATCTTGTTATTTTAGTGCCTTTGAGTGTACTTACTGGAAAATATCCCTAATGGGGATCCCGCCAAAATTGTTAATGTGGATACATTCTTATTTCACAGATCGCTACCAAAATTTAAAATATATGAATCCAAATCAACCGATTAATTAAGTTTTATTCTCCACTTTAATTAGGCCTCGACTATGCATACAAAATCCATCCTTCTGTTCCAATTCTATTGACAACAATGTCCTTCGGCGCATTTTTACTGATCAATTGTTCGATCACAAGTTTTGTTTTACTTACTACTGGCATTTACTAAGCATTTGTTCAAAGATTTTAATAACCGTAATAAAACCAAGCTCTCTTTTTCGCCCTTTAATAGAGTAATGTACGTTTTTTTGGCCACCGCAAACTAAATCATACAAAAATCCCTTATGACCCTTATTGGCCATGTCTCTAACAGTGCGCAATCCTCATTCCCGCGTTCTTTGTGATAGTTACAATTTCCTCGTTAATCTTTAATTTTTAAATTAACTTTGCTGTAATAACGTGTAATTTGTAAGTTACATATTATGTGATATCTCCAAAAAGTTAAATATACGTTTTCACATGTTGGTGGGTAATAATGGATTTTGTGAAAACTTAGTGCCTAGTATTTCATGTTGAAGCAACGCGTCTATAATAGTTTCCGAAATTTTTTTAAAATTGAAAAAAATAAAAACATACCAAAAAAAAAATAATGGGATTGCATCTGGATTTCGCCGATCAAATCAATGTAAATGGTCATGAGAGAAATAAAATAAAGTAATCTTGTTTACAGATGAAATTTATTTGTTACATTATAAGAAAGTTACATAAATAAATATTTTAAATCAAGTGGAACAGCTGAAAGTTATATAATTACTTGTTATACTACTGAAACCGGCTTGTCATTTCTTATATATTCTTCAAATTGTTTATCTTCCAGAAGTACTGGATCAAAATCATCAATTATCTGACTTAACGATGGATTATCTAACATAGTTGTATGATTTCCTTCTATTACTTTCAGTGTTACAAGGCCAGATGTAAGTAACGAAATGCAATAGTCTTCATCAATATCTTGCAATGAAGCCTCAGCCGGCCTGACTAAAGTAATTGGTGATTTAATTTTTATAATACCATCTAAATCAAATGATGCTGCCATTTTTACTCTATTGAACATGGCTTTTACCATTGTCGAAGAGTATTTCTTGCTGTACATATTTTGTTTTTCGACATAGTTCATAAACAGCGACATTTTTTCTGACAGACAGTCAACTTTGTTAAAGACTGTGGACATAGACTCCTTAGATTCTTCTGGAAATATATGATTAACAATACTAGAAAAAAGAAGATCATATAGGTCGTTATCAGAAAATTTTTCGCCCAAATGCAGATTCGTAAGTCGTTTCAAAAAATGTGGTGCTCCATCTAATAACATTAAATGTCCACGGAACCCAGAATTTTCGAGTAACTCAGCAAGCAGTAGAGCTACAAAGGTTCCATATGAGTATGCAATTATATAAAAGGGTTCTGTTTGCTTTAAAATGAGTTTAACTTGCTGTAAAATATAAAAAAATAATTAATAAGATTACATAATATTTGGAATATATTATTTACATCAAAGCTTTGCTGTGCCACATCTTTAAGATTTTCCAAGTGTGCAAACTGATGAAGCTGTAGAACAATAGCTGGGCTTTGCAGCTTTGATCCTAATTGGTACCATGCACGACCTGCTGTTCCCTCTAATCCAGGTATAATAATGTTTGGTTGAAGGTTCTGTTTTGAGGGAGCTGCAGATGTCTGGAGCGGAATAATTATTTGATCACAGTTCGCTTCATCGCCTAAGTTGCGAATCAATAGCTCCATTCCCAAAAGCTTATTGTCGGAAGCAAGTATTAATTGTATACCATCTGTATTCTCTTTTTCCTTGGCGTCAATAAACTCTTGGAGCTTTTGAAAAGTAAGAAGTCGTAAATCTTGCGGAGTCAAAACTAACTCGAAGTCACGTTCTAATGTTTGCTTAATCTCAACAGCCATTAAAGAGTCCATACCCATTTCTGAAAGTGTTGTACTTAAGGAAATTGATTTTAAGTCTCGTATACCCATTATGTTCATGACGGCGTCAATAACACTTTCTTGACCAGACCGCATAGTGCGTTTTTCGGCGACGACCATGCTTGAAACGATTGATGCATCAGCGCAGAGTAAATGGTCTAGTTCCTGAATACATGATGAAATTCGTTGTTGAAGGGTACCGCCTATTTCCATGTCAATTTTGTCCTCTGCCAAATCTGCTACCAAGCCCACTTCACCGATTGCACCCCATTGAATAGCTTTACCTGGAAAGCCATCTCTATTACGGTGCTCAATTATACGTTCCATAACTGAATTAGCCATCCCATAATTTGATTGGCCCGCATTTCCCCGACCACAAGACACACTGGAAAAAACTACGAAATGTTCCAACTCGGGACAATAAATTCGGGATAGGTCGTCTAGGTATTTCGTTGCGATAGCTTTTGGTGCAAAGCATTCTACAAATTGGTTTACATTTTGGTTTGAAAAAATGCAGTCCTTTAACACAACTGCAAGATTGAAAATGCCACCAACTGGGCCCATATCAGTAGCATCGGAAAGTAGTTGGGCGCATCCCTTTTTTGATGTTATATCTGCGGTGCTGATAGCGACTTCGCAGCCATAAGTTTTCCAAAGCCTAATTTAAAAATGCCTCTAAAAATATTTTAAAATAAAAATAAAATAATTAAATGACTTACGCAATTCTATATAACTGATAATCTTTTGTAATTCCGCGGCTAGAGCTAAGCAAAAGTTTTCGAGCTCCACGTAGCGCCATCCAATCAGCCAATTCCATTCCAAAACCTCCTAGGCCACCAGGAATCACATAAGTATGATTTTGTTTAAAGTAAACTTGATTAAGAACGCGGACAGGTAAAGTTGATGGATCATGCGGCTGTTCACGAACTTGAATAACAACTTTTCCTATGTGTTTGCCACCTATCAAATGCCTAAAGGCCTGTTCAATTTCATGAGCCAGGAACACTTTAACGGGTAATGGTTGAATAATTCCTTTAGAAATGTCCATGTCAATTAGGGATTTTAAGTGCTATTAAACAAGATATAAGTTTGAGGGATAAGATTTATGATTTTTTTTACTTAGTCTATTACCCAAATATCTTCATCAGATGCCACAAGAAGACTATCAGCCAGGACCGCGTGGAAAGTAATTTCTTTTAAAAAGCAACCCAATCCAATCTTGTTATCGTTGGCCATATCATATTTTCCAATTTCCAAGAAATGTCCCGACTTTCCAAGACAACGCAATGATGCCAGCAGCTTTTCTTCGGATAATGAGTTCAAAACAAAGTCCACCCCTTTTCCGTTCGTCTCGCGGTGTACCATGAGCTCAAATGATGTATTCCGTGAATTTCCAATGTGGGACTCTAACATTTTAAAAAGAATTTTTATTTTATATTAAATTAACCTATCTCGGAGTCAAGTATCAGCTTAGATATTGTTTCATTTAATCAGCGATGAAAATGAGTATCCATGCGCTTAACAATCGAAAACGGACATTAATTGGTTACTTCCGTAGTTGCTCTTTTTCTGGGTGTTTGGTTTTTTTTTCTAATCTAAGCCAAAACTTGTATTCGAGCTATGAAAAACGATGTTAACAAAATAGAAATTCTCAAAATTTTCTTAATATTACCTTTAAGTTTCGGAAATGTTTTTAATAGGAATTCCTTTTTTTGGGCAGAACTACACGTTGTGAAAACTTCCAAATTATAAGCTAATGCCACTCGGATTGCGGCTAAACCAATGCCTCCAGTACCAGCATGTATAAGAATGCTTTTACCTTTGCGGATATCAGTTGCCATAAAGAACGCATAATATACCGTTATATACACCACTGGCACTGTAGCTGCCTCTTCTAATGACCAGTCGTCGGGAATATCCCAAATAAGTTTTGATGGCTTTTCTACGTAGGAAGCTACGCCACCTTTTACGACCATGCTCATTATTCGACGTCCAGTTAGCATATTAATGCCAGAGTATTCAAACCCCAAAACACAGTTTTGATCTATTCGGCTTGAACCATATAATTCAACTGCTAGCCGACCAGTTGCAAGCATTACATCTCGAAAATTTAATGAAGAGAAAGCTATTTTAATTTGGCAGTTTTGTGAACTAAAAGGTCCTTTTAGCCATTGCAAGCTCGACAAATCTCCTCGTTGAATGACGTTTCCGTAAATGTGATCTAGTCTCTTCGATGGCTGATCATTTTTGAGCAATTGCAAATGCCTATAGCTTCCCCAAGAACCCTTATTAAAAGATATTTATACATTTTAGGTAAAAAGATATATATAACAATAAGGAAAAACAGACTTACATTGCGATAGATGTTAAATGCCAAACCCAACGAATACTGAGTCGAATAAAAAGGGTGAGATAAGTCAAAATCTGGTGCACTGTCATCATCAATAAAAAAGCATCTTATCAAATTACCATCAGGCTCTTTTCGCAAACAGTTTACAAGACCAATCAGTCCGTTCAATACCTCGTTAAAAGAATACACAACAACTGGGGCTTTTGTGATAATTGCAGACTGTAACTCTAAAATCCAGTCAAATGTTTTATCGTATTGAGATACTTTTACTAAAACTGGGAGCACTGTAAGTTTTTTAGATATTTTCTGCAATAGTACTAAATTTTCTTCAGTATTATCAATCGGAATTGTTGAAATCGTACGAAACTTTTCCGCTATTTTACAAGACACATTTTTCGCATACTTTTGTCGGAAAACAATATACCCATTGTCGACCAGTACACTATAAGCAGACGTAATTGTATCATGTACTTCGTCTTCGTCGTAGCCACCTAATATAACAATATGACAATTTGTTTGAGTAGACAAACTACCATTTTCGATATGAACTCCAGGAAAATCTTCCAGATTTTGAGATGTTAGGAGGATATAATCACCAGTTATAACAGGTAAGTCTTGAATTGCTTCAATAAATTCAGTTAACATGCAATTTTTTACATCAGCTCCAACCTCTACTACTTTTAATTTTAGGGTGGGATTATTCTCAAGAGCGATTTGAACGCAAGCACGGGCAGCATTTTTTAAGGAAAGAATAGATGACGAAAAAAACGGGAGGAATACATATTTCTCAAGAACTGGAATTCCAGGAGGTCTTCGTCTTTGCACTAGACTTGCATGTAACCCTAAAATTTCTATTCCACCAGCTATGATCCGATCATACATGGGGTCCACATACACATCAAAAACTCGATTTTCAGGATCCATTTTGGTCATTAAATCAAAATGATGCACACCGTTTATCTTAAGTTTCCGAATTTTGGTGGGTAATAAAAGATTTCGTGAATCAGTTCCTAGTATTTGAATTTGAAGCATTGCGTCCATGAAGGTAACCCAATTATAATTCCACTGAACACGTCCAAACAAACCATCTGAACGGGCCAAATTAACGGCTTGAAATGCGCCATTATAATGATAACCACGCAATTTTAGCTCCTTGTAGAAATCCTTCTTGGCAATCATGGGAAACTTTGAATTACTTTGGAAATTATAAGCCTCGGGAATAGATGGGTTTTCAGTCTCACGAATAATACCGGTAACCACCAAGCTGCCCATTTCTGTTATCTAAAAATGTATATTAGATATAATATATATAAATAAAATATCAATATTCAATAAAATTGTACATACCTCAAAGTTGCCAGTTCCATAGTGAATCATAACTGTTAGCTCCACCTTACCATCAACTGGCAGACTTGTTGCTCTTATGAAACGTATATCCTCGAATTCAACGGGTACATCCATATAACTCGGCCCATGGTACATAAGTGAAAAGGTTTCCCAGACATACTGAAGATAGCATGTAGCTGGTACAAGAATTTTTCCATCTATTATATGTCCACTCAAAAACTCTTCGTTATCGCTCGCTAAGTTAACTGAAAACACACGTTCTCCGCTGGACTTTGTTTTCATATTCTCGTATTTTGTCACGAACCAGTCCTCGCTATGATCCCAGCGAATAAGCGAGCTAACACTGGGCGTTGTTCTCGAAACAGGGAACTGTATTCTTTCATATAAGTTTGCAGCCGGTAGTAAAACTCCATTTAAATATATTCTACAAAATGGAATTAATTATACTTTGTTATAATTTCCAATAAAAAATTATACTTACTTTCCAAGAGCCGACAAAAAAAATGTCGCATTATTTTGGTTACCCCTGTTTGTTAAAGGAATATGTACACCGCTAGGCATTGACCTTTTAAGGATAGCTCCTAAAAGTCCGTGAGGCGCTACTTCAATAGTTAACGAATTTTTAGGTATTAACGAAAATGTTTCATCAAAAAGTACACTATTTAAAAGATTATTCGTATGATATTCCGCAGAACAAAACTTTGCTTTATCCTTATTCCAGTCGATTTTAGGGACACTGGTACTCAGCCATTTCTTAGTTCTAGGCTTAGGGTGTGGGATTATTTCATTCATATAATTAAGTAATGGCGGCCCCATATGCGAAATATATTTTGAGTGATATGCAATATTTGAGCAGGGCACTTCCTTTGCAAAAATGCCCTTCGTTTTTAAATCAGCTACAAATTGGGCAACATCATCCAGTGGACCAGATATTGTGCACGAATCCGGGCCATTATGACAAGCCGTTTCAATGGACTTTGGCAGCATGTGCAGAACAGTTTTATGGCCAAGACCGACTGCTGCCATTGAACCTCTAATTTTTTCGAGGTCCACACTAACTCTTCCTCTATAGTAGGCAGCCAATATCATTTGTTCAGCAGTCAGTCCACCATCCGCATATGCGCACCCTAATTCACCTACAGAGTGACCGATAATGTAGTCCGGCTGAATGTTTAGAGAACGTAAGACGTCTGTTAGCCCGATTTGTACAGCGGCAATTCCCACAAACGAATTTAAAATATTTTGGTATATTTCCGGATCATTTGATGTTAATATATGTATAAGATTAAGGCCTTTTGCCAATAATATTTGGTGACAAATTTCGACTGATTTTCGGAAGCGAGGTATTATCATTAACGAAGTTCCCATTTGGTTCCATTGTGATCCCATTCCGCTATAAACCCAGACAATTGGGCGCTGAAGGCCAGTGTAATGCTGCACATCTTTTGCCAATAACTTGCATGGTCGAGTATCTTGCTTGGCAAAAATTGCATACCCCCGGAATACCATACCAGACACATCTTCCTCTTGAATATTTTGAAGCAATCCAATAAACTCGGCATCCAACGGATGTTTCTCTACTGCATTAAAAATCTCTTCAACAGCTTCCTCTGTCCTTCCTGCCCATGTCAGTAGCCGCGGCACATCATCTGGTGGTATTCCAAAATTATTTTTTGACTTTGGATAACCTTTTAAAAGTGCATGTGCATTAGCTCCCCCAAACCCGAATGAGTTTATCCCAATATAGGGTTTTGGTAGAGGTACTACGTCTTTTACTACAATCAACCTCCCCTCTGCTAAGGGTGTAATAACTTGTTTCACCTCCGTAAAGTTTATATTTGGAGCAATTAAGCCAGTTTCAAAAGCAAAGCAAGCTTTTACTAAGGAACAGATTCCAGAAGCTGCTTCGGAATGACCAACATTTGACTTCACAGAGCCAACTAATAATGGCTCTTCCCTTTGACTACATAAAACATTATCAATTGCTTTGCATTCTTCTGGATCACCGACTACTGTTCCTGTACTGTGAGCTTCCAAGTAGCCTAAGTCACTTGGTTTATGATCGATATCCTTGTAAAACTGGTCAAGCAACTTCTCTTGCACAATACCTGACGGATATGTAATACCCTCTGGCTTGTATCCATCACAGTTGGTTTTAGAATAAACAATGCTTGCATAAACTCGTTTAGCATTTTTTTTTTTTTGTAAGAATAAGCAATTAATTGTCTCCGATCGAGTATAACCACTCGCATTCTTATCAAAGGGACGACAAAACCCATCTGGCGCCAAAACGCCAAGGCTAAAATATGAATTAAAAAATATATTATACTAAAGCATATTTTCTGGCTTACCGTGCAAATTGAAGAGTTACAAATGGGTGAAGTAGTAAATTAGATCCACCTATAATTGCCGCGTCAATTTCGCCATTTCGAATAGCGCTGAATGCATTGTCTAAAGCGTACATAGAACTAGAACAAGCTGTGTCAAGTAAAAATGAAGGACCTTCTAGTCCTAAGCAATACGAAATTCTATTGGCCATCATAGCTCGACTACAGCCAGTGATTCCGAACCCGCCAGAAGAAACCTTTTCATAAAACCAAGTTTTTTCAGATTCAGATATACAGGAGCCTATGTACACTCCAGTTTTTGATCCTCGGAGACTTTTTGGATTGACTCCAGAATCTATAACAGCTTCATAAGCTGTCTCAATTAGAATACGGGTTTGCGGGTCCATTGTGTGCGCTTGCTTAAAATGAACTCCAAAGAAGGTTGCATCAAACTTTTCAAGCTCACAAATTTTTCCAGATCTTTTTGGTATTTCCGGATTAAAATGACGCCATCGGCGTTCATCATCGTCAACCATGTCAATCTGAAATATGAAAGATTTTAAATATTTGTATTAATATTATAGGCTTACTATATATATAGGTTTACTTAAACCAACAGTTGAAAATCTTTAATGTTAAAAAAAAAAAAATCCAACATTTTGGACCTGACTCTATAAATAGACTATGTAAATGTAGCAACTCGGCACGCATTAATACAATAAAGGTAAACCAGTAAATATTTGTATGCAATTTGCTTGCACTATATATATATATATACGATATTAATTAATTTATACTGGCGTCAGAAACGTTATTTTAAAACGTTAAATTTCAAATTCTTTTGAAATATGAAGAATTAGCAAAATAAAATCTAAAGAAAAAATTATTAGCAATAAACCCAAAAAAACATGCGCCAATGTGATTCCTAGCTCCTTCCTAGTTCTTACACATCGAATAAAGTTGACTTCTATGCAGTTTCACGAACCATTGGTGATATTAGCAGCATCGTTAACGGATGGACTCACTCAAGTTTTTAATTATCTAATTTATAACATAACATAATTATTTTATGTTATTTAATATTTAAAACATTTTATTAATCTTATTTTGTCAATAGATTGTGCTTATAAGACCTTTGGGATACGTGTTGGTTAAAGCTAAATGAACAAAAAGAATGCTATGGTCGAGTTCCACGACTATCAGATACCCTTTACTCAGCTACTCACTGAATGCGAACGCGAAATTTAATAATTTTTACTGGGATGTCGATAGATTTTGGAATAAAATAAAGAAAAAATTTAAAAATTGTTCCAAAGACTGGCGGCTAAGATCTAAAAATAGAATTTTCTTTCTTGTGTGAATATAAACAATAGACGAGAACTTGTATATGTGTTCATAGTTGTGCTAGAAGACGATTTTCAGGCCGAAATAAATTCTGATCCAATAAACGAATTTACATATTTGGAGTTTTGGCCAATTTCGTATCGATATGATAAAAAAAAAATAATAATTAAAAATTCGCGCCGTGACTAATTAATTTTAAAGTTTTTTAATATTCGTGTGTTAAAATCGTCTCTCAAATTAGCTACCGTTTACATATTTATATCTGTGTTAATAATTAATTTTATGTAATATATGTAATAATCGGAACACAGGGAACACCACGGGGAGGACATTACAATTGTAATGGGGTCCTATATTTATATGACCTTTGAGTTTATTTTTCACTCAACGCAATTGCTATTTGCGCTTATATTTTCGTACTTTACTATTGCAACAAAACGACAAAATACTAAGGCAATTATTTTTACTACTGTAATTTAAAACATACATTTTCTAAAAAGAAGTCATTACATTGAGAAAAAAATATTTCATAAATATTTCTACGTTGTAGAAAATAAAAAATTATAAAATAAATAAAAATATGAAAGCTGTTTGTTGCAAAAGTCATATCGTAAGGCACAAAGTGCGGACACAAGCACTCAACAATCATTGCCTTATTAATTTTTCACACGTCGCAAGCTGAATACTCTAATGACAAATATTTTAATATAATCATTTTGGTATATTATGTACATATGTAGATTCGTCTATTACTATTTCTAAGCTATATTTAAATAATAATAACGTTAAGGCAATGCAAAACAAGAATGGTTCACATGGTGCCAATCAATCAAAAATAATATAGATTTAAAGTCTAAGAACTTCTAATGTGAAGGTCATATTTTGTCAAATTTAAAATGCATGAGCATACGTGTGCAGCTGTCTGATTTCATTGTATGCGTAGAAAAGAGTTTTTCGCTGTAGAGCTCTCCGTTTAAACATACAATCCTAGTATACCCTTTTACTCTACAAGTAACGGGTATAAAGAGCGTAGCCTAACCATTTTAATTTTAATAAATCGCCCGAAAAAAATCCACAGCAAAGGACACAATAAAAATATTTGTTTGAATAAATCGAGCGAAAAGGAAAATCTTAATAAAATTGCGCCGAATAAAAATACTGGTTATAAAATTCTGTGCATAAACAAATCTAGCAAAAAAAATTGTCCAAGGCAAGCAAGATTGTTCTGCAGAATCGCTCTTGTACGCTTACAGTATAGACGGCCTTACTGGGAAAAGTTAGGACATTTCACAAAATATTTTCAGTTATGTAATTTGTATTTGTAATTTTGCAGATACATTATTTAAACATTTTACTTTACAGACTGCATTAGTTCATTAGAAGGCCAGCAGCCAGCGGAGAAGTTACTGGCCCACGCCCTAGCATCTGTTAAATATAATGTTAATAAAATAAGTACAAATATCGATGTAAAATAATTAAAGTAGATAAAAATTAAATTGAAATTGCCCCGTTAAAATTTTTTACAGTTTTATTAGTCTTGTAAATTTCTATCGATTTGCCAAAAAACGTGTTGCCCCTGCCACTCCAACGCCTTGAAACCGCATATACATCCTCCTGTCGCAGTTTCTAGCTAATAAGATGATCTAGAAATCTTTCTGTCTGATTGTCTGACAGTCTGTTTTATGGCTAACGAGATATTTGGGAATTACACATCCTTCTACATGGTAATATTCACACATTTGTAACTTATGTAACTTACTAATTTTATTATCAAGAGCACGTCAGTCTAGAATTTCGGTAACTTTCGTTTTTGAATCGGTTTTGTGTTAATCCTAGTGGATCTTTTTTGTATTTTTGATATTTACCTTGTTGTAAAGCTTATATTGGTATTCTGATATGTTGCGACAGTTAGGAAACTTTCCTGCCATTCCAGATATTACTATATCGTCACCGTCAGTATCAGGAAACGATCTAGAATATTTCTTATTTTTGGTTGACTCCATCTTTATTACAATTTTTCGACTTATTTTTTGAAATCAATAGTATTTTATATATTTTAACTTGTGAGATTGTTGGAATCTTTTGGTTTCCTCAGAATAAAATAAATAATAACGTATAGACGAATTGCGAAACAATTTGCAACTAGGCTTCCAAAATTCATGGGCGCTCTTATATACATACTCAATGAACTTCAGTTCTATTATCAATTCCACAAAAATGGTAAGTACTTTGACCACAAACAATTTAAGGTAATTAAAGGCGTTGAATTGTATAAATAGGGTTCTCATGTAAATGAAGGCAACGTTAATTTACAAAGCATGTTTACTGGAGTGCTTTAAATAGTATGACGATACAGTTGAGGTAAAAATAATAGCAATGCCGCTCTGCCTTAATTATAAAAGTTTCTTATATATTTGTATTAGGCACCGACATGCAGAACGCTCTACCCTCTTTTGCCTTTCCGTAACACACACTTCAAAAGCAAAGCTTTTGGAACTTAAAAAACGATTAAAGATTTGTTTTATATTATCTTTTACTTTAAACTTTCAAAATATTTTTATAAAATTCGCTAACAGCAAAAACGAATATAATATAATTGCGGGATTTGTGTCGATTAAGAAAAAAGAAAAAACGATATACGGAGTATTTCGAATTTTAAGATATGCGTTACTCGATTTTGCAGTTGCTGGATAATATTTTGAAATATTAAAGTTATCAAGCTAAAGATTCGAAAAAACAGCACTGCTTTGGTGTTATTGGGATTTTTGCAAACATTTTAAATCTTCTAACTTCTATGTTTCTTAAAAACGAAGAAACGATTTTCGTAAAAATGTTAATATATAAAATAAGAGGAATGCTGTAGTCGACTTCTCCGATCTATCTATCTAATAAAACTAATTGTGACATTTTGAAAGAATGTTCACTGTTTTATTTTAACGAAGATTCGATCGGAGAATTTTTAATATTTTTCAGGAATATCGGTAGAAATTGGGGTACAAATTTTTTTAATGCTCTAAGGTGTGAGCGGGATAGTTTCGAAAGGTTTCTAAGTGTCAGAGTGGGCGTGGACAAAATGTTTTCGGCATATCGATATAAGCTGGCAAAACAAATGATGTAATCCAGAAAATTAAATCATTGCCCAAAAGTGTGGGAGTAGCTCCACATTTTTTTTTATCAAATCGATCAGAATTTACAAGACTAATAAAAATATAAAAAAAGATCCAAATATTTTTCAAGAGTGTAGGCGTGACAGGTTTGTAAAAGTTATGGGAGTTAAAGTGGGCGTGGCTGCATGGGTCAACAAACTTCTATGTCTCCAGACCGGGAACTCGCAAAGCTCAAAGGGATTTAAGGCCGTCGGGACATAGTTCCAAACCATGGAACTTGTCAATTCCTGAATAGACTCAATCCTAGTAGCCTGAAAACTGATGAATCTCGAAGGTTCATCACGAATCCAGAACATCGCCACAATGGAGTCGCACCAAAAGTAAAACCGGCCATTAAATATTGTCAGGCTAGCTACCTCATGCATAAGTTTAGCTAAGAGATATGCACCACAAAGTTCCAGCTTAAGAACAGTAATGGTCCTTAATGAAACCACACGAGATTTCCAGCCAAGTAAATGGCTGGAACGATGTTCTCCTTTGGACAAAATAAAAGCACAAGAACCGTAAGCCTCAAGGCTAGCATCTCAAAACCCACGAATTTAAAGATCTGAATCAGAGCTCATCAGGAAACGTGTAAAACGTGGAAGCACAGCGATACATCTTGCAGATGTAACGAAATAGGAATAATGTGTATAACAGCTTAGGCTGGATGACTGGACCCAACATCAACAGATCATTAAGAGAGTAACCAGAAGCAGTAGGCGCTGATTCGCCAAAGACGACTTAAAGCATAGTTGTAGAGCTATTTTCTGTCACGACACAGCTATACAGAAAGAAGTATCGGCAAAAAAAGGAACAAGAGACATATGTCCAAGAACCAGATACTCCTTCATTAATGCAGAATACTGATCCTTCACGACAGGATTCCGATTAAGCTTCCTCTCAAGAGACAGTAACCTCCGCATGGCCTGCTGGTAGGAATATCCCAAAAGATCGAAATTTAATTTGGCCAGCAACCTTACTGAATAATCACCAGACGTTTTGTGGTATCTCCCAGTGTCCGATATCAATGTTGAAGATTGGCTGACGATAAGTGATATTGCTGTAGTTGTTGCAATTATTGCAGTTATATTTGTAGAGCATAATATCCGAAGCATAATATCCGTCCGAAGATAATATCGACCAAAAACCCATCAGTAACGTAATTGGAATCGCCTATTCCCGAAACTGGCCCATGAATCTTGATATTTATACCCGTTACTCGTAGAGTAAAAGGGTATACTAGATTCGTTAACAAGTATGTAACAGGCAGAAGGAAGTGTTTCCGACTATATAAAGTATATATATTCTTGATCAGGGTCAATAGCCGAGTCGATAGGGCTATGTCCGTTCGTATGAACCTCGAAATCTTAGGAACAATAAAAGCTAGAATGTTTCTATTAAGCATACAAATTTTTGAATAAGTGCTAAGTCCCCGCGGTCAAGATATAAATGTGTGTTAGAAAAAGGTTTAGCCGCAGCTTAAGCAAATTCAAGTGAGTAGGGTAAGCTGTGTCTGAGTACAATGTGAAACCCTTGCTTGGTTGCTTACAGATTTTAAAGTTAACGAAATATAATGAGAAATTAAATTATTAAATAAATGAAATTATTAAAAAAAAAAAATAAAATTTAAGTAATTTCAAATCAAGTTTCTCCGAGTCACATCCGACGCGCCACTAAGAAACCTCTTTGATCGGCTCCATTTTCCTTATTTACTAATGACCCTTAACAATAAAAAATTCTCGTGTACTATGTTAAACTATGTTAAACTATGACTGCAGTATAAGGACATTTCTCGGCCCTCCGACTTACACTCCGATCTAGATGGTTTTCGAATGTGTTACGGTTATAGCGTACTAAACTTAAATGACTCCACGTGTAAAGTTATGAGCTTTCGTCGTGTCAACTGAATACACGCGACAGACAGTCACAGTAGGAAACAATAGAGAGGTCATCTTCTGTCCCGGTTTATAACACTAGGCACTGAACTAGTCTCAACAACAAAACAAAAAACTTTTTGTCACCCCCTACAACCGCCCAAAACTGCCACGCCCACAATTACGGAAAATGTTTTGATATTTTTTCATAATTTAATTAGTCTTGTAAATTTGTATCGATTTGCAAAAAGCTTTTTGCGACGCTCACTTTAACGCCATAACGCCGCCAAACCGAACACTCCCACATTTTTGAAAATTTTTAAATTTTGTCTCATTTTATTTCCCAATATCTATCGATATCACACATTTATTATTTAGACCGGTCTCCTGCAAGAGGAGCTGAATAAGGCCCAAAGGTCGTTTGTCCGTTATGTACAGAAAATAAAAATCCTGCAGAGGCTTGTATAAACACTTGCCACAATGTCTTTTTCAATTATAGCATTTATATTTATAATTATAATTGTATAATGATTATAATTACTATAATTATATTATAATTATAATTGTTATAATTATATTATAATTAATAACATAATTACCAAACAAAAACAAAAGAACGTGTGTTTTGAAAATTAACGAAGCACATAATACAACAAAACAATCGTACGCTCTGAGCGAGTTGAAGCGATAAAGCAGGTTGCTTGAGTTCGCAACTCGCTGCGCTTTCCCTCTAACATCTTTCAAGCGATTGCACTTAAAAATGCATGCAGTGGTTTATCGCTCGTTCTCGCCCAATATTATCGCTTCTGGCGCGCAAGTTGACATGCGCTTTCTCTCCGGCCACAAGGAAACAACACCGACCCAGCAACAATAAACTCAGAGCCGAGTAAATTCTCTCTCCGTCCACAGAGAGCCGAGCAAAAAATCAACGAAGATCGCTAATACGAACTCGGACGAAGACGAAGAAGCATACAACTTTTGTAATAACTTTTTATACCCCAGCTGCTTAGTTGTTTTTTCGAAAGCTTTCCTCCCTCGGCCACAGGCTTGTAACTCGCATTCTGTCGGCAGCCTTAGTTTATGAGGAAGCAGTCCAAGATAAGTCCTCCTTGGCACCGGACACTCCCGCTTCCCAAAGAAGTACTACGTTCGAGTTGGTGAACCGGCCAGATATCGCGCATATCCTCAATGGTTGGAAGATAAAATTTTCAGTAATAGAAGTATCAGTAGATAATTATACCCGTTACTCGTAGAGTAAAAGGTTTAACAACATAAAAAATGTTGTTGTCCTACCTTTCAAATTAAGGAAGATATTCAAAACAGCATTGGGGGGCGCTAATCTGATGATGCAAACGTGTATACGTGTTCAATTTTTCGCCGAAAATAAAACAAAGCAGAATTAAAAAGATAACGGTTCTTCTTAGGCCCTCTTTTTTATCCTCAAAGAGGATATCAGAGAACAAAAAACAATACAATGTATAGATTTTCGTGCAAGGCCAAAATACAAAACATAAGATGCAGGGAGGCGATAATCTGTTGACGCGCAGTGTATTCTATATCAGGACCCATAGCCGAGTCGACCTAGCCGTGTCCGTCTGTCCGTATGAACGTCGAGATATCAGGAACTATAAAAGCTAGAAGGTTGAGATTCAGCATACAGATTGTAGAGACAAAAACGCAGCGCAAGTTGTTGACCCATGTTGCCACTTTAACGCCCACAAACCGCACAAAACTGCCACGCCTACACTTTTGAAAAACGTGTTGATTTTTTTTACATTTATATTAGTTTTGTAAATATCTATCGATGTGCAAAAAACTTTTTGCTACTCTAACGCCCACATTTTTGGACAATTTCTGGTTATTCTTTGATAATTTGATTATAGTAATTTTCTATCGATTTGAAAGAACTGCCACGACGACATTTTTGAAAAATTGTTGGATATTTTTTCATAATTTTATTAGTTATGTTAATTTCTATCGATTTGCCAAAAAAATTTTTGCTACGCTCTCTTTATCACCCCCGAACCGCCCAAAACTGCAGCGCCCAAAATTTTGAAAAATGTTTTGATATTTTTTCATAATTTTATTAGCAGTGTAAATTTTTATCGTGTTGCCATAAAACTGTTTGCCACGCCCACTCTAACGCCGTAAAGCCGCCAAACCGATCACGCCCAAACTTTTAAAAAATGTTTAGATTTTTCATCGTTTTAGTGTTTGTCTTTTCAACATCGGTATACCAAAAACACTCACTTACAAAACGCCAAAAACGGTCACGGCCACACTTTTAAACCATTTTTAAATATTTTCTAATTTTATTCCCCAATACCTATCGATATCCCAGAAAAATTATGAAATTTCACATTCACACTACCTGAGTAACGGGTATCTGATAGTTGGAGAACTTGACTATAGCATTTTCTCTTGTTTGAAATAGTTTATTGGTTTTTCTGATAAGTGAATTAGGTTGCTATTGTCTTCGGCACTATGTTAAGTAATTTCACTATGATGGTTTTCTGCAATTTTAAATCTCAATAATGCATCGGCAACTGACGTTCCTTCCCTTTAATATAATCGATTTTAAATTGGTATTTGTTTAATCTAGCTCTTCATCTTTGTAACATAGCATTCGGTTCCTTTAAGGTATGAAGCCATCTAAGAGGTTGATGGTCACTAGCAATAAGAAATTGTCATCCCAGTAAATAATTTCTAAAAGTTTTAGTGGCCCAAACTATGACGATTAATTCTTTTTCGATAGCGCTGTAATTTAATTCGTTTTCATTAAGTGCTCTGCTTATAAAGGATATAGGATATTTACGATAATAACCGGTTAATAAAAGGAAAGCTCTGATCTCTTCTACCTATTTTGTAATTGAATACGAACTTATGCCTTTTATATTCAGAGGGTTTTTGGCCAAGAAAACGAGGTTTCCTTTTTAAGAATTCACATTTATCTAGCTGCAATTTAAAATTTGGTTCTGCGAGTTTTGAAAAAACGGGCTGTAATGAGTGTAATTGTTCAGTAAGGGATTTGGAATAATTTGTAATATTATCCAGATATGCTAAACAGTGTTTGTTAAGCAAAGGCCGAAGTTTATTATTCATGAACCTTTGAACGGTAGCGGGTGCATTCCTAAGGCCAAATGGCATTCGAATGTATTCGATAATCTCCACTTTTGGCGGAGGATGTAGTTCTAGACATCGATTCTGGGTAATTTTCTATTTGGTGAAATCCTTTTGCCAAATATGTAGTTGTAAAATATTGACAATTTCTTAATTTACCAAGGATTTTGTCCATGTTTGGTATGGGATATCTGTCAGGGATAGTTATTTTATTGAGTTTTTTGTAATTAATTACTACTCTCTACTTAATTATTCCAGAAGCATCCGTTTTTTTGGTACCACCCAGGTATTAGCACTGTTGTATAGCGAATTACTTTATTTTATCTCCTTCTTTATATTGAAGATTTTAAAATTTATTAAATAAACCTTTCAACTTTTAAATGTCCTCCTGATTTGGACGATCTAATCGAAACAGTGAAAAATCTATTTTTTGTATGAAATCCTGGACTAAAAACTCAGTCTGGTTTCTTTCGAATATACTAGTTTTGGTTTCTTCCCGGTTCTCAAGTAAGTAACTTAAATGTTATTTAGTGTTATTTTTGTAATTTATAAATTCTTGTGAATTTTTCAACAATTTGCTGCCAATCAGCATATCTTAATTATTAGAAAAACTCGCCTTCAATTTGGACGGGTTGTACCTGTTGTTAATAATAACTGGGTGGAAATTCTTCGTATTCGTTTCCGTCTTGAAATCTCAATTCGGCTATAGAGATATGGTTTGTCTTTTGTCCGATGGTCTAAGTCGTTTGGTAATCGGGAAGTTAGTATTCTTAGATGTGGATCGGAAGTCCCAAGGATCGTGTTACGTGTCCGGCCAAGTTCCTTTTGGTAGCGCCAAGTGGAATTCTCTGTTGTCGCACATCGATAGTTTGGTAGAGTAAAATCACGAAGGCCACTTTGCTTATGAAGGTCTAGAGTGTTTCTGGATCACCCTTAAATGGCATTATGTCTCTTAGCTGCCGACGGCTTCGGCAAGGTAGCTCAGCGCTTCGATTTGGGGTGCGGCAATCGGTTTTCCATTGTTATTGTAGATTTTTAATTTTCACTGTTTTGGAAAATATCTTTTTTTTAATGTTTTACTTTTATTTGCCCTTATTTATATTTATTTAAGTATAAATGTATGTTTGTTTAACTTAACTTTCGTAGAATTTTATATGTATGTTTTTATTTTGTATTTGTTTTTTGTTTTCTAGTTCCACTTCCACTTTTTGAGTTTGACAACTGAATTGGAATTATAATCCAAGTTTTCGCGTTGTTCTTTTTTTCGGATACTTTTTGTATATCCTACCGACTGCGCTATTGAAATGTTTGTATTTTATTGAGTCGAACTAATGTCCCGTCAGTTGACTAAGGACAACGCTAAGAAATAAAAATGATTTGTACTTTTGATCTTTTCTTACATTATTTCTGGAGCGAGATCGGCTGTTTGGGGTATTGATTGTAAACAGCTAGCGGATGTGAATTGTGAATATTGCGTGGGATTCGCCACTCTGCATATCCTTATTTTTTTCCGAAAGTGGTTGTTTAGCTATTGAGCTTTTTCAATAGCTGTTGCGAAAAATAAGAAAACCGAAGAAAGTTTGTTTTTATTACGACACTGTTTATTTTGCGAATTGTTTAAGGCAGCTAGGGCCTAAGCTAAGTCTTTTCCGAAACACGACGAATTGGCAAATGGCGGGGCAGGCAGACGAAATGCAGCGCCCAAGCTAAACGTAGGTAGCTAACAACAACAAACAAGGAATGAGCGCTGTACAGATAAATGCGTGCGAGAGCAGCGGTTTGCACTATGGGCATCGCAACTGCTACCACTGCCTAATTTGGCTTATAATATTAAAGAATATGAGCTTAGTCTACTGCACAGTTTTGGCGGCTGCATGACCCAACAGTGGTGATTATGTGAATAATGTCACTTATTGCCCGTTTTTTTTATATTATTTCGGGAGCGAAAACGCCAGCTTGGGATATTGATTAATACAATGAGTGGATGTGAATTGTGTGGATTTTGCCACTCTACATGTTTTTATTTCTTTCTGCATTCTTTGAGATTCGATTGTATCAAAAATGATGCTTGGACTTGCTCAGATTATCAGCTAGTTTTATTTCCTATAATTAAATACAAAGTTTAGACTTGAAAGTTAGCTCCGGTCCGCTGCCGAAATTCGACTGCCTGGCTGCTTCTTCAGCGCTATGCTGCAGATCTCCAGAGTCCTTGACCTGTCCTCCGGTGCTGACGCTGCGATGGAGGTGGGGTAGGAACAGCCCCGCTTGCATAACAATGACCGCAGCTGCAGAGGTGTCATCGATCGTGGTTGGGAGGGGAAAGATCCTGATCTTCCATGTTGACAAATAAACTTTTTGAGTGAAGCGAATTCCAACCGGCGTGCGCGATCGTCTGTATGCAACTGATCGTATTTTCTACGCATCGATCTATCCTTTACACACGCTAGCTGGACTACACTTGGCGACAGCGCGACAACGCCGTCGCCTCACTCGTAACGGTACTTTGGCGCCATTCTACGTTGTAGTCAAATTCTAAGAATGACCTCACAATATACCAAACTCATTGCGCAGCTGCGTCTTGCAAGCGCAGTGGTCTAACCATGTTAATAATGTGGTCAAAATACATTCGTAATGCGACATATATATATTTATATATGTATATAGTTTATACATATGTAGGGAAGCGTTTATATATGTAAACATGTAGACATTAATATAGTTTATACATATATAAGGAAGCGTTTCCCTTCGTTCTAACTTACATTTCAATAAATCTAGTGTACCCTTTTACTCTACAAGTAACGCGTATACAAATAGATTTATTCTGCAAATTGCCAAAAAAAATAAAAACATGGAATAACCATGTCCGTTTTTTTTTTTCAGGTGAAAAACAGCGTGACGAAGAAATCCATAAATTGAATCATGCCAGAGGCCAGTTTAACAGGTATTAAAATATATATATGTCGGAGCACAATTATTATTCTCCATTTCGCGCAGCGAGTTTCGAACGCACCGAAGTTCTACACACAATTAATTCGTGTCACTCACTTCTTCTCCGTGCTAACCTTCGAACCACACTCGGCGACAGCGACCACACGCTGCCGCCGCGCTGTAACGGGAGATGCCAAAGCTACAAAAATACAGCCGACCAATAGCAACGCAGTATGCAATATTGTAATATGATGAAATACCAATGATTTCCCCGAAATGATAAAATTACTGTACTTCTGGAATATTCTAACACATAATACAATATGCTGACATACCAATGATTTCCCCGAGCTGATGGAATTATTATTCTTGTGAAATATTCTAGCACATCCACCAGCTTACAAAAGTATGCGCCGACACGGCCATCCTGACCTTTACACGTCCTCGTGAAATATTACCAAAATGATTCGTTCTCTACAATTTTATTGCAAAACTATTTTTACATCATTTTAAAATAAATATTAGCCAATTGACAAATCAAATATCCAAATTTAAATTTCCGATAAAAATTTCTTTTCTTTAACATAATTCATTTTCTTCTTATTCATATGTAATGCGCAACACGCCATGATCAAGACATTTGCCTTGCACTTGTGCTTACATTATACTTAAAAATTTCATTATTAGCCCTTCAGGCATCCATACTGTCTCTTTCAACAGCTTCAATAATTTCGCTACTGTCTCTTTCAACAGCTTCAACAATTTCGCTACTGTCTCTTTCAACAGCTTCAACAAATTCGCTACTGTCTCTTTCAACAGCTTCAACAATTTCGCTACTGTCTCTTTCAACAGCTTCAACAATTTCGCTACTGTCTCTTTCAACAGCTTCAACAATTTCGCTACTGTCTCTTTCAACAGCTTCAACAATTTCGCTACTGTCTCTTTCAACAGCTTCAATCATTTCGCTACTGTCTCTTTCAACAGCTTCAATCATTTCGCTACTGTCTCTTTCAACAGCTTCAATCATCATATCGTATTTAAGGCATTTCTTATAAACTACGTGAAATAACAATTCAAGATTGAATTCAGAAATTTTGTGGACAGAATTTGCAAATTACTCTTGACAACATTGTCGCCTATGCCTCTCAAAACTACAAGGTTATGGCGTCTCTTCTCGCTAATTGTCTCTTTTATTAACGAGCATTCGGGACAAGAATCAAAGAAAAATGGAAACCGCTCACCAAACTATATTGCTGTCCCGTTCTGCTTAATTACCGCACACGTGTCGACTCTCCTCTCTATGGTTATATTCGCTGTTGCTGTTCCTGCACGCCGATGCAATATGTCCAACGTTGCCACATTTGAAACACGTAACTTTAGATCTGCCACTGCTATCGCCTGGTCTCGTCTCGTTTCTCTCGTTCTTTTCTTCTGCTCTTCTGTTTCGGCACTCCATTGCCTTGTGTCCGAGTTTACCACAACTATGGCATCTAATCGGTGTTTGCATTTTGTGCCTCTTCTTTTCGGGACCTTGCTCTATTCCAGCGAATTAGGCATTTCTGACGAACGAGTGGGCTCTGAGTTGTTGTTGTAGCTCCGCTCGTGTCTTTACGTTCGTTTTGAAAACCAAATGCTGAAGTCTGGGGTCGATATGCGATGTATGTGCCAGGGCCAATGATACCACAATCTCTTCGTGCGTCATTTCCTTCCACTTGGTCAGTAAAGTTGTAACCAAACGGCTGGAGTACACCGAAAGGCATTCATCTTGATTTGGGCGTCCATTCAGCATGTTCAGCAACACTGCAGCACGTGCGCCAGTCACCGACGCTTTTAATATTTTTGCCTTTCGACTATCGCGCGTAAACTTTGTTCCGAATTGTTTTGTAGGTGTGGTGATCCCACTTCTGATGTCGGAGCACAATTATTATTCTCCATTTCGCGCAGCGAGTTTCGAACGCACCGAAGTTCTACACACAATTAATTCGTGTCACTCACTTCTTCTCCGAGCTAACCTTCGAACCACACTCGGCGACAGCGACCACACGCTGCCGCCGCGCTGTAACGGGAGATGCCAAAGCTACAAAAATACAGCCGACCAATAGCAACGCAGTATGCAATATTGTAATATGATGAAATACCAATGATTTCCCCGAAATGATGAAATTACTGTACTTCTGGAATATTATAACACATAATACAATATGCTGACATACCAATGATTTCCCCGAGCTGATGGAATTATTATTCTTGTGAAATATTCTAGCACATCCACCAGCTTACAAAAGTATGCGCCGACATATACTATACATAAATTTTGTTATTTACTACATACAAAAATGATGAGGAAAGAATCTCAAAACAATTTATTTTGAACATTTAGTTTGAATCAAAACATTTTAGTCTTAAAAAAATTTTAAAAAGTGCACGCATTAAAAAATTTTGATTTGACAATCCGTATGTAGGTACTATTCCAGTGGATTCTATCGACTCCAGCGCTACACGCATCTAAATCTTGTGAGGAGTCTTAAAACTCCCCACAAACCTCGTGTAGGGGAGTGCCCTAGCAACAGCCGCGATGCAAGGCGGCCAGGGCAAAGCGGAGAGACCGTGAATTAACGGTACCCCGTTAGGTCTTGGACTCGAGCGGGCCAAGGGCACAGGGGTCGAACGGTAACGGTGCGGATGTCGGACAGGAACAAAGAAGACGCACCGTGAACTAACGGTACCGCTCTAGACCTTGGACTCGAGTTGACCAAGGGCACAGAGGTCGACCGGTAACGGTGCGTGCACAAAGAGAACGCACCGTGAACTAACGGTACAACTGTTGGACCTTGTACCCGAGCGGGCCGTGCGCAAAAGGGGAAATAACGGGATCCCCGCGGCCTATAAAGGGACGGCGCAAGTGCAGCTCGAGGCAGTCAGTCTCAACACGCGAGGAGTACGTACGCGAAGATAGTCGAGGAGAGTACCGGCGCGAGTCGCGCGGTCAGCGCGCAGTCGGAACGGGGTCTGAAGGCGGAGGAGTAGGGGACAGTTAATGAGACAATGAGATCGCGTGCGGAAGTAGTCGAGCGTCGGAGTGTTAACTTAGATTACAATTGCCAATAAAATACTAGGCTTAGATTTACTTTACAATTAACACAAACATTAGGCAAAAGGCGCGTAAAATAGGTTACAAATGTGCAAAACGGCAATGCGCTTTGTCAATTTCAATGATGCAACTCTAACTAACATTTATGCTAAAGACTGATTCTTCTGGCCGCGCTGAAGATTCCTGCTGCGATTCTTGAGGCGGCAGCTGCCTAAACGCGATACTTGTGTATTTGAGCTAAAGAAACACTTAAAATAACGCCCAATCGATCGATCCACCGATCCGAAGTGCGATTCAAAGACTGACCCTCGATTAGTATTACAGCGCCTAGATAATCTTGTGTTACCAGAAGGATCTCGGAAGTGTGAACGCGCGGTCAAACGAGAAGAAAAGGAGCAGTGCAAGCATCGGGCGGCAAGAAGCCCGAAGGACTCAGAAGGACGAATCACCACAAGCAAGTGGAGATCCTGGGAGTGGAGGAGAAGGATCTGACGTGTCGTAAGGATCATTGGAGTCAGTGGCTAGCAAAGGTGGTCCCAGGACGAGCGTTGCCTCGCCCAAGGACGAAACACCCTGCCCCATAACATCCTAAATCCGTTCCGGCCGGCAGAAGGACCTTCAGAAGCTAAGGCAAGAACCCGACGTGTCCATAAGGGTCAGTGGAGTCAGTGGTCGGTATAGGTGGTCCCAGGACGAGCGTTGCCTATCCTAGTCCCGGCCGGGCCGACTCGTCGTCCACGTCAAGGAGCCAGCAGTACCACAGAGGCAAGACGTTGCAAGAGAAGCGCCGCAGGACTAGTGAGATCTCCGAAATATAATATAGAAACAGCAGAATAAACGGCTATATTAAGAACCTATTGCGTTTCCTTGGTCGGGCAATCACACAAATCATAAATTTGGTGGGGCGAACACACAAACTCTGTGAGCTAGCCGCTGCAACCAGTAGCGAGCGAAATAAAGAAAATCAGTTCGTTACAATCTTTTCAATGTTTACTCTTACTGCTGTAATTATATTTTAGGCTGACGGCAGAGTGTGCGCGAAAAGCAAAGCGAAGCGATAATATTGGGCGAGAACGAGCGATAGACAACTGCACGCATTTTTAAGCGCAATCGCTCGAAAGATGTCAGAGTGAGAGTGAAGCTAGTTGCGAGCTCAAGCGATAAAGCGATATAAATTATCGAATTCGCCTTTTCCATTTATATTGTAGTTAAGGGGGTGGGCGCCAGGTTTTTTTGAAAAGAAAAATTCCTCGTCCGAATCCATCATGTTCACATTAATAACTAAAATATGTATGTCTCTTCTTGCAAAGCTCTCACTGTGCCATCTCCTCGCTTCACTTCTCGCGTGGACTCTGCCGTCAGCCTTAAGCAGATGTTTTTGTTTCTTACGTACGAGCGGTTTGTTTTACTAATAGTCGGGTGGTGCCTTGAATTGTATGCCTTAATTCGCGAAAACATTTAACCAATTGATGAACTAAAATACTAGTGACGATCGCACCTTTAACATATTAAAGTTCTGAAATAAAATTAAAATACACTTTTTTGCACAGGTTTCCAAACACCCCGTACAAAATATTGCAATAATGAAAACCATGAAAAATAGCAGTAATAATAAATAGTATACACTCTAAAATTCATCATTGTCGCTAAAGCCAGTGATTGACAGTTGGTTAACTTGTTCCGAGACCGCCGACCATTGTGGAATGGGACAAGGCCCATTTAGAAGATGGCTCAGGCTAAGAAGTTCGGCGTCGTTCGCGGCGTCGTCCCGCTCCGACGGGCCTCGACTAAAAAACAGGCTACACGCTATTCGATCCAAATGACCAAATGCCTTGGAGTCTGAACATCAGCGTCCTGAAGGGAGCCGAACTAAAGACATACATACGTATAACAAGATGCATAATTGCATCTGGCGGCGGTAAAAAAAAACGCAAATTTTAAAGCGTAAATATCTAAGAACATTAGCATAAAAGTGTGTATATCGCATACTTGTGCAAGGAGATTTTGAAGCCAAAATCTATATAACACATAAATTATTTTGAGAAATTGTTGGCCATCGTAGAACTAAAGACACTATTATAACATGCGCAACACCATACGATTTTTTGCACACGACTTTTTAAAGCTGGCTCTAGAGGTGGCTCTAGGGTTTCTCGAATTTATGTTCATGAGCCAGAGAGCGAAGAGCTCTACAGCCAGCAGCTCTCTTATACGCATACAGTGACAGACGACAACTGTATGTGTGCCATTAATATTTATATTACAAATAGTGTAAAAATTCTTGTTTTGCATTGCCTTAACGATATTATTATTTGATGCAGCTTAGAAATAGTAATAGCCGAAACTATGTACATAATATCACAAAATAAAATTCAAATATGACTATATATTAGAATAATTTTCATTAAAGTATTAGGCTTGCGACGTGTGAAAAATTAGAGTTTACATTGTCTAGTAGTAGACATCTATTATTAGGTGCTTATGACCGCACGTCGTGTCTTTAGAAATCAGTTTCGCTTTAAACATATTAAATAAATATTTTCCGATGCCTGCAAAAGTTTTCATTGAGTTTTGAAAAAGAGAAATTATGCTGCCGCACCCTATATATATGAACGATTCCAGATAGCAACTTTATTTTAATTATAAGTTGAAATATTGATTAATTTAATATTAATGCTGTAAAAGCTACTGCTCACATTATCTTTTACAACGAAATTGGCCGAAAGTTCATATATGTAAATTCGATTCTTGGATTAAAATTGCAAAACTAATGTATAGCCGTTACGCATCTTATTATTATAATGTCTTTGGTAGGCACAACTAGTAATAAAAAACCTATTTTTGAATAAGTTAAAAAAATACATAATTATAAAAAAAAGGCAGGACAGAATATTATAGTCGAGTTCCCCTATTATCAGATACTCATTACTCAGCTGTTGGATATGCCAACGCAAAATTTCATTATTTTTCTGGCTTATCGATAGATATTAGGGAATAAAATAAAAATTATATAAAAAAAAATGTATAAGTGTGGGCGTTACATATATGCAAGACTTATAAATATATGAAAAAATATCAAAACATTTTTCAAATGTTTGGGCATGACAGTTTTGTCAGGTTTGTGGGCGATAGTATGTGCTTAGCAAAAAGTTTTTTTTAGCATTATTTACAAGGCTAAAACAATAATCAAAACATATCCAAACATTTTTCGGAAGTGTGGGCGTGGCAGCATTCGTTTTTTTGTGGGCGTTTGGCGTGGCAAAAAGATTTTTGGCAAATCGATATAAATTTACAAGACTAATACAAAAAACAGAAAATATAACTTTTGTACAAGTTTTAAATTTGTTTTACCTCTATTATTATAGCCGTTACTCGTAAAGTAAATGAAAAGTTGAAAAGTATGTAACATCCAGAACGAAGCGTTTTCGACTATATAAAGTATATATATTCCTGATCAGGATCTATAGCCGAGTCAATCTAACTATGTCCGTCTGTCGGACATAGATCTCAGGAACTATAAAAGCTAAAAGAAGGTTGAGACTCAGAATTCAAGATTCAGGAGACATATACGCAGCGAAAGTTTGTTCACCGATGTTGCCACGCCCACTTTAACGCCCACAATTTTGAATACATGTTCATATTTTTTCACATTTTTGACTTGTAAATTACTATCGATTTGGCAAAAAACTTTTTGTAACGCCTAATCTTACGCCCTAAAACCGCCCAAAACAGTCACGCCCACAAAAATCTATTATCAATAGATAAATATAATTTTTTCATAATATTATTAGTCGTGTAAATTTTAATCGATCACGCCAACATTTTTGAAAATTTTTTTATTTTTTTCTTATTTTATTCCCCAATATCTTTCGAAATCCCAGGAAAAAGATGAAATTTCGCGTTTGCATTCAGACTACCTGAGTAAGGGGTATCTGATAGTCGGGGAACTTGACTATATCATTCTTTCTTGGTTTATTTATAGAGTAAGATACACTAACTCGAGCGACGTTAGGTATAATTACAATCTACTTTGTAAACACGCAATTATTATTTTTTTTAATTAGGACACTTTCTGCAAAAGCAAAATTAATTTATTGATTGTTTTTACGACACAATATCTGCCTTAGTCGAGCAGCTAGAGCATCCTTAGACGTCGAGTAAATTAATTTGAGTTCCGAGAAACAATTTGCGGCCAGAAATTGGACAGGGTATCTTGAACATAGGTATTAATACTGTTTTAAGTCTACAACAGATTTGTCGTAGGCGCGAAGCCTTCTTGGCCGTTGTAAAGCGGTGCAGTGGCTACGTGCGGAGCCCTCCGTTGAGACGGGAAAATTCTTAATTTTCTCAGGAATGCGAGACTTAGATAGAATCAGAACCTAACAGTGAGGCTGATTTCGATGCGTTTTCCTTATTATGTTGAAACTGTCACAAGGAAGGATATTCTGAAGATATCAGAATTGCGTATCTGAAAGAAGAGCATTCTGTTACGGTTGTGTTATCAACAAGACTTCGAATGCCTTTCAGAGCCAAGCAAAAACGGCAGGGTCGAAAGCTCGGTAAAAATGATGCTTTGCTGTTTTGACAGTCGCCTCCCAGAGGCCTCCAAAATGCGGCGATCGAGGAGGAATGAATTGCCATTCAATGCTATCAGTCAACAGGAACAAACTCTTAAGATCCTCCAACTCATTCCGAACGCAGACAAAATTGGTGGCGCTGTCCGACCATATGCGTGCAGGCTTTCCACGAGTCAGTATAAATCGACGCAATGCATTAAGAAATGCAGAAGTGGAGAGATCCTGAACCAGCTCAAGGTGAACAGCCTTTGTAGAAAAGCAGATAAAGATACAGATATAGCACTTGATTGGTTCTTTATTCCAAACAGGATTTTTGTAATAAAATGGGTCACAAAAGTCCAGACCAGTGACCTTGAAGGAATGTGAAGCTGTTACGCGGTCCTCAGGAAGATCACCCATAATGTGACGAGCTATGTGTGGCTTGGCTGGAAAACATATGATGCATTTGCTGACTGCACTTGCAGTGGTCTTGCGACCGCCAATGGGCCAGAACTGCAGTCGAATGGAAGAATCTGACCAGCAATAAACAGGGCAAGAAAGTAAGCCAAGCTGCAGGACTTCCCGCATTATTTGAGCCAGTAATACTGCCGCGCATAATTCCAATTTGGGAACCGTGAGGGCCTTCAATGGGGCCACACGAAATTTTGCGCAGAAAAGGTGGGCTACTCGTTGACCTTGAGACATGGAGACTATGTAGATGCATCCTCCATATGCGTCAATGCTGGCATGGATTTCGACCACGCCATTGGGTACCTTCTGGGTGAGACAGATATCAGCAGACAACTTTAGCCAAGCAGGATTTTGGCCTTCTTTATTACGGGGCAGATAAGACCAAGAGGGTCGTAAAAGCTAGCAATTCCAGACAGGACTGATCGCTTGCTGGACTTTAGAACTGATTTCGTGGGCGATGTGGAGAATAGCAGAGTATCCGAGATTGAATCATAATATCTTTTATCAGCAAAAATTTATATTAAATGACAAAACTCTAGTTTACATAAAGAACTATTAAATGCCAAAAAATCAAAGGTCAGAAATTCAAAGGAAAGTTGACAAGCTGATAAAAGACGGTATTGTAGAACCGGCTATGTCAGAATATAATAGCCCACTTCTCTTGGTACACAAGTAATCACTGCCTATTTCGGGGGAAAATAGACGGCGATTAGTAGTTGACTATCGTCAAATCAACAAAAACTATAAGCAGACTATTTCTCTCTTCCAAGAACAGATGATATTCTTGATCAGTGAGGACGAGAAAAAAATTTCTCGTGACTAGACCCAATGTCAGAATTTCAACAAATAGGATTGGAAGAAACTAAGAGAGGTTCGTATCGCTACACGCGATTACCATTTGTTTTTAAAATAGCCCCCATTTCGTTCTAGATTATGATGACACTTGTATTCACAGGCTTACAGCCGTCGCAATCGTTTATGTATAAGGATGATTTAGTTGTAGTCGGTTGTTCTGAAAAGCATATGCTTAGGATGTTAGCCGATGTCTTCAAGTTATGTAGACAACAAGGGCGTCGCGAGGGTAGGGCATGGATGGTCAGCTGCTCCACACACCGCTGAGAGCTGAGACAGAAGTGAAGTTTTATTCCAGTTCGTTCTTAACAGCTTATGTCTTAGGGAATAAATGCTTGTAAAGCAGAACTCCCACGCGAATTGCTCCGTTTGCAGAGTCAGCAATTGAGCGGATATCGGCTGTAGTCTAAACAACCGCGACCCATTTATTTCATTAGTTTGCTTACAAATTTTATAGTGTATTCTGTACATGCAGCCACCCCGGTCAAATTATTTAGACTTTATTCTTAGGTAACAGTTTAGTAGTAGTTTTTAGTAGTTGGTTGCTTGATTAGTGGCTTGCTGTCGGCCAGGGTGGCGGCGATAAGGATTAAGATTGATCACACCAAATCGTGTCTGCACATAAATGATCTGAAAGCAATATAAATATGTATCGAAAATACTAAGACAATAGTATAATAGGACAAGTATTACACACTAGAGATTAGCTGGTGCTATGTGTGTGGTTGTTCCCCTTATTTCTTCTGCATCCGCTGTAAATGCCTCTACGATGTATATATACATAAAAAAAACCGTTTTAGGTCTAACGCTGAGATTACATTCATGGCAGGAAACCTTGAATAGCATCGATGGCTTAGGAGGCCAGGCCGCGCTGGCGTCGCTTCACGCGTGCGTAAGGTCCCACTGCTGGGTTCATGATGAAGTCGAACAGAACCCGAGTCCAGCTGGTGTGCTGTGGCATTGTGTCGTAGAATTCCTTGGCGATGCGCTTTGCCGCCGGAAAGTCGTGATGCTCGTTGTGGTAGCCCACATTGAAGGTGATCCAGTTGAGCGGACCATAGTAGGAGTACGTCTCAAAGCCCTTGGCGAACATGTAGTGCTCGGAGATAAAGTGTCCGGCCACCGGGTGCAGTCCCATGGCTAGAATACTGCCGATCAACAGATAGGCCAGTGGCTTCCAGCCCAGAAAGTAAACGATCAGGACGTTGAAAGTCAGCTGCACGACGGTGATAATAATCTCCAGGCGTGTAGGTAGCTTCGGGTTAATCACCAGTGGACGGAAACAAAACAGAAACTTTCCAAATGTGGTGTCAAACAGGTCAATTGTCTCATCACCTTGGTAACGGTGATGTTCGAGGTGGTACTTCTTGAAGGAAATGCTCATGTGCAACCCGATGGGCAGGTTGCAGATGAAGCCCAGGATCCGGTTGTGCAAAGGTCTGCTGTGTCCAAAGGCCAGGTTGTGCGAGATCTCGTGCACGTCCAGCATCAACGAGTGGTGGATGATGCCGCCGAAGCAGTAGGCGGCCACGATGAGCCACGACCACGACAGGTCCTTCACGACGAATAGCGCCAGGATCTGCGTCAGAACCAGCTTCTTGATCTGCGCGTACTTCTCCAGTATGATCTTGCGCCGCGAGGCGTGCGGCTCCTCCGTGTACACCCACTCGAAGTCGGTGCGCGGAAATTTCTGGCCCATCTTGGATGCTTGGACTGGTTGCGGTTAGGGTTTGTTACGGGTGACGTTCTACAGGTCGGTGTTAGTTGGCCAACATTATCGACCGGCGCGAGAAAGGAAACTGTCCAAACGTCCAACTGGGTGGATTGAAAAATTAATATGATTATATTGGCCGTTGCTCTGGAATTGTAGCAAGAAAGCTTTTATTTAGGAGGCAGGGCAGTTGTTGTCTTTAGAATTCGCTGGTCGCTGCGCTAGGTCCGTATGAAGACGCGAGGGGGTTTTAAGGAGGAAATGGCAGCTGTCGGTGCCGGGTTGGTGACTCGCGTAGCTATCCTAGTGTTATGCACTTGTAAAAAGTTTGCAAATCATGTCAATTGTGATAAGATTTCTGGAAATAAAAACATTTTCTTCTATAAGCCCAGCATGTACAAGCAATGGAGATAAGAAAATTTATTGGTAAGTATGCATACAGTAATTCATAAACAAACGAGTAAAAGCGTTGAAATAAGACAGGCCCGATTATGATAAGTAAATGGTTCATGCCGTGGGTATGAGTTGACCTCAGAAATCAATGTTTGTGTTTTGGCGCTATTATTTTACTATAGCGGGATTGATTTTACCAAATTCTTAAATATTTTATTGGTTGGCTTTTCAGCAAAAAAGCGCAAACTATGTGAAGAATGAGGTGGAGAAAGTAACAATACTGACGATGACGAAAAAGTGGAAAACGAAATCGATACAGCTTTGTCTGCTCCCGACTTAGGTGTTCGTATATCTAAAGGTGCTGCGACCACTTGGACCGAAATGCCAAGACCAAGCTTATCGGAAGATTTAGCCCAGGATGATTGGACGCTCATCGCTCTTATCCTATGAAAAAAAGGCCGAACTGCTCAAAAAATCTGGATACCGCCCCAGGCGTATGATTTTTCCTTGGACGCGAAGAATTTAAAAAGAAAATTTAACAATGCCTGGTTAGAAGCGTATTCGGCATGCTTGATATTAACGTTGCCAAAAAGGAGCCATTTGCAAATATTGCACTTTATTTCCGCCAAATCAAAATTCATTTCACGGAGTATTGATTCTTTTGTCGTCAAGCCATTTTGCAAGTTTAAAGTGTTCCACGAACATAGCAAAAAACACATGGAAACCCACTTTCATAAGAAGCTACTAGATTATTCCTAGAGAATGTGCATGCGGACGCTCAAATAAATAAATACTCCCAAAATGTTATTCAGGAAAATAGAAAGATAATAACATATATTATTTCCTGTATTGTGTTTTGCGGATCCCACGACATGGCGTTGCGAGGCAAGCACTACGGTGAAGGAATTGTAGAGGACTTCTACAAGCTTAGAGTTAGCTGAAGACAATGTTTTAAAAAAGCATATGGAGCATGGAAAAGGAAATGCAAGCTATCGATCAGTTAAAATTAAAAATGAAATCATCAGCCTTTGTGGTGAAGTCCTAAAAAAAAACAGTTTATGCAATTGCGAACGCGAAATTTCAAGATTTTTCTGGGAGATCGAAAGATATTGGGAAATAAAATGAGAAAAAATTTTAAAATTGTTTCAAAGTGTGGACGTGACCGGTTCGGCGGCTTAATGGCGTTAGAGTGGCAAAAAGTTGTTTGGCAAATCGATAGGAATTTACAAGCCTAATAACATTATGAAAAAATATCGAAAAATGGTTCAAATAAGTGGGCGTGGAAGTTTTAGGCGGTTGTAGGGCGTAGGGCGTGGCCGTGGCAAATAATTACTCTACGAGTAACGGGTATAACTACATCCAGAAAAGTATACTTTCGTTATGAAAAAAGGGGGCCATAAGGTTACTTGTTTATGGGGAAGAGAACTATTATGCCACCCTTAGGGTTATAGCTAATAAGAACGCACAAATAGGATATATTTATGCATATTTATGTCCTCATTCAAAACTATTTTTCCAACATTGATGTTAGACGTATCGACGTGACACTTGCTCCTTTCTTGCAATAGGGACAAATCTTAAACCCTTTAGGAAATGTACCTATCAATGCATCTATCGATGCCGTGGGCGGTTCGCTCACTCTCGCAGCTCGCTCTTTGCACCGACTATGCTTGTAGCATTGTCTTTCCAAATAGAACGCGGAGTGCCTCAACTTCCAAATGAGCTGCCTTCGTGGAAAAGCAAACAAGCCTTGTTTCTGGTCTCCGCCTATTGATAGAATGGCACGCAATAGTCAACTGTGAGATGACGAAAAAAATGAGCAAGATAATATGTTTTGCCTCACACTGTAGATTTAAAAATAACAATTGTAATTTGTAACACCAAATTATGCGTACACTTGGGAACACTCAATTGAACCTCCTGTAAGCATATTTTTTGTAGCATATTTTGGAGATAAGTGTTATTTATAGGACTCCCACAGTGGGATTGCCCGGCGAAGAGTTGGTCTGTATATAAGTAGTTTTACGATTCTCATGTTAGCTATTTAAGCTAGGGCTTATACACAATAAATTCAGTTACAGAGGCTTCATAGTTCGAAAAGGAAAGATCCGCGTTCTTAGTAATAAAGTCAGCAACTGCGACTTGTGATGATCAGCTAATCCTCGGCTTAGTTTCGCCTTCATATCCATGAAAACTGCGGAAAATTCCAGCCGATTAACACTTGATCCACTCTAATCCGATTTTTCCAATGATGTCAGCGCCGAAAACGCCAAATTTAGGGAATTGAACCATTCCACTCGCGCCATTGAACAGATTACCCGAATTTACGTTTAAATAAAAATTCATCAAGTTCTTTTGCAGCAACGTAGATTAAGCTTAATAATTAATTAATAATTTTTTGCACAACAAAAAACATCAACATCATCATTATCGCAAATTGTACAAAAATAAAGCGGCCGGCTGCGCAATTGTATGTATGCGTTTGCATGCATGTGTTTCGTGCGTTTGTGACCGAATGCCCCCAAACGACATTGAAAAATTAGTTTTGTTTAAACGATATTAAACAATAACAAGACAAATTTGCAGACTCCAATAAAAACTGAGATCACGTCGGGGTCACTAAATGTTTATGCGGAATACAACTAATATGCCACCATTAGGGTTATAATTAAAAAGAACGCACACATTAATGCATATTTATTTTTATGCTCGGTTTTATTGCAGACTGGACTAAGCGAAAATAAGAAACCTATAGGCATAAGCTTACAAAGTAGTTAAGTTGAATTGATAACGCGACAGATTTAGCCAGAGAAGAAAGAAGGCGGAAAGAGAGACTCGAAGAGCGCTGCAGGTACAGTGGTACATCTATGCGCGCAAAATATATTGAAAACATAATTATTAAAGATCCGTTCGTTTCGCGGGTGATTCTTTGTGATTTGTGCAGTAGTTTAAACATATAAACGAACTCTTTTGCATTTTTTGTCTTTGTGTTTTGTTTACTTTCCCTTTCGTGCGTATACACATAAACTGCACTGTGCACCTATTCTCTCGCTTCCACTCTCACTCTTTCGCTCTCCCACAAAAAATCTAAAATTTCTGTGCGTGCAGGCTGCTGGCTATGTGATAAAATGGTGCATACTAAGTGCGCTGGTTTTAATGGCCGAACAAGTGATGACCTAGAGAAGGGCCAAAATCTAAAGTACTGTTGTGATGCTTGCCTTGTGGTTGCGAAGGAGATGAAATCGTTTATGCGCCGTAACAACCCGTTCTTTTAATAAACAACGCACGATTCGGATTATCAACTTATTTATTTTCTTTCACTTCAGTGTGCTTGCTTCCTTCGCCAGAGTCAAAACTAAGCTAAAAAGTAATTATGAATATCAATAGAGTACAGTCATAGAGCGAAAGGGCGAGCGCGAGAAAGAGAGTGTTGGACGTCGATCTTCGCTCAGCATTATGGTGTTCTTTCCCACATCCCTTCCTTCCTCACCAGCTTAAGCTTCAGGGTATCCATGTTGTGTGGCTCATTTTCTTCGGGGGTCGGCAAGGTTGGTGGTGCTTCTGGATCCAGAGTAGGTAAGCGGTCAATGTTAGGCGCCTCGGACTGTGTACTTCGATGGGGAAGCTTTTTAAGATGACTTACATTCCTCATAAGGGTTTGGCCCTGCCCAACAACTTTCACTGTATTTCCTTTCCTCTCCACCACTTCATATTCAGTAGTGTCGAAGTTCGGAGTAAGCTTGTGGAGAAAAACTACATTTTTAAGGACCCTTTGTCTACTACGCTGATATCTGCTTCTCTTGCTCCCCTTCTTTTGTCTGCAATTTCCTTTTCCTTTTGCTTAAGTGTACAGTCTCTATCCTTTTCCGCTGAATCGGAAAATTCGCCTACCAAATCTTCTATGCCTGGGATCTTATCTCGAATGACTCGATTATACATTACGTTCCATGAGGAGTGACATTATACATGAACGTGAACGATCGAATTTCATCCTTAAGATTCCTTTTTTGCAGATGCGCTATTTTCAAACGTTTGACGAGCGCTTTATTCATATTTTCTACTTCTAGATAAGTTTGCACGCCTTTTTCTTTTTTAATATGACCTGAGAATTTCTATTATGTTCAGGTCTGGACTTTGAGCTGGCCAATCCAATGTGTTTACGCCAACATCTTTCAGAAACTTCGTAATCAGTTTGGCCTTATGACAGGGAGCATTATCCTGCTGGAGTATGAAGGACTCTCCAATCAATTTTTCACCAGAGGGGAATGCATGATTATTAAGGACATCTAAATATTTTCTTTGATTCATGGTTCCATCAACAGGAACCAAATCTCCCAAGCCAGTGAAGGCTACGCATCCCCAAAACATAACAGACCCTCCTGAATGATTTACATACTGGTGCCACTTTTTCCGATATTGTTTCGGTAATCTAACAAAAAAAATTTTTTTTGAGCAGTGAAACTCAAAAGAGCTTTCATCGCTCCACAAAACATTGTTCCAGAACGATGCAGGCTGACCAACATGTTTTTTGGCAAGGTCAAGGCGCTTTAACTTATTTCGTGGAGTTATTAGTGGTATAACTTTGCTAACATATGTTCCGAAATCGGCTTCCTTAAGACGTCTTCGAACTGTTCTTTCACTGATATCGATTTCTGCTCCTTCTTTTACTTCTTTGGCAACCGATCGGGGAGTTTGTAGAACATTCTGCTCAAACATCGGTAAAATATACCCATCGTCCTTTTGAGTTGTTTTACGTGGTCGGCCACTACGCGCAACGTTTTTGGTTGTGTGTGTTTTTTTATATTTATTTATTTGGTAATACACCGTTGCCCGTGGAATTTTGTATAAATCAATGATATTTTGTACCGAAATACCAGAGTTATACTTAATTATTATTTCATTTTTTATAAATTCGCTCAGTTCCTTTGTTTTCCCCATGTTCAACAAATTTATGAATGAAATAAAAGTAGGTAGTAACACGTTATCAAGAACAAATGTTCAAATGATCTGAAAAAAGTCAAAAATTTGATTTTCTTCGAACAACAGATCAATGCGAACTAATTAAATGTGATGTCTAAATACTTTTGCCACCGCCCAAATCGTTGTCTGTCAAGCTTTTTTTATCAGCAGAAGGAAAATTGAAAAGGTAAAAAGCAAAACATACCTCTCGCGTGTAACTGTAATAACACTCTTTGTTTTAACATCAATAGTTTACTTATTTATGTGACTATACTATGAAAACCATAGCCCGGCAGTTGCAAGCTAATGGTGTCTAAATACTTATGCCCACTAGTGTATCTTGAATAATATTCGTTTAGGACTAAGATGCATTCGTTATTTGGCAATGGGCCAGCAAGTCTGTTGCCACTGCAAGCCAAGGACCGTTCGGAAACTTAGTTCTCTTCATTGGCGTCGGATTTGCTGCTCGGGAAACCAGAGTACAATCCAGGCAGTCCTTTACAAATTTCTCGGTGTCTTTGTCTATTTGGAGCCACCACACTTTGGCTCTTAATCGCCGCTTCATTGCCGATTCGCCTGGATGGCCTTCGTGTGCCAAGTCAACACTTTCTGCCTTAAATGGAATAACAATGCGAACTCTCCTCAACATAATTGTTCCCACCACTGACAGTTCGTATCGGAATGGGTACAGTTTACTTGATAGTGCAAAGTTCCAAGAACCCTGTTGGAGGCACATCATTGCGTCAACGATTTCTTCGTCAAAAGTGCTCTTCTCGGCCAAGTCAGATATCTTGTAGCATATTGGACTAATCTACCCTAGCAATACAATAAATGATTGGGTATAACTTAGCGTCAATACATTGTGACACTTTGTCATAATAAATATAAATATACAAATACCCAAAAGACCGCCAACAACTACATAAGCATTCCAGCGCCAAAGTAATACGATCTAACGCTTATACATAAGCCGATCGCGGGGCGTGGGAGTGCTGAGCATGCACTTTGCAGCTCAAGTGGCCAATGCCTTCTGCATACATATGTATATGTATAAATGTAAGTAAGAATAAATAGATATAAGCAATGTATGTGCGGGTTAGCTGAACACAACACATAAAAAACTAAACACATACTTTATAAAACTTAACATTTTACAATCTCAATTGAAGTGGGTAGCGCGTTTAATAATCAAGAGTATGCTGTGCTCGCCCTTGATATCGCAAAACTGATAATGCCTGTTCACACAGCCGTGATAAACTGTCAGCAATATTTTCTTGCCCGGATTTGTAGATAACTTTAAATTTATAAGCCTGGAGTGGCTGTAGTGTCGCCGGTTTTGATGTTGGTTTAAAAACTCCAATCCCTGTAAGTAAAAATAATATCTCTCTACTGCACAAACCAAGGCCAAGCATTCTTTCTCAGTTTGGGAGTATCGTTTCTCCACCTCGGTTAAGCTTCGACTAGCAAATTCAATTATTTTTTGGTCGTGATGATTGTTGAATTGTAATAATACTGCCCCCAAAGCTACAGGGCTAGCATCTGCTATCAATCTAGTTTTATTGTTGGGGTCAAAACATGAAAGACTTGGGATTTTATCTAACGCCCGATCTTGAACTGGTCCCCAGATAAAGTTCTTATCCTTCTTTAACAACTAACGCATTGGTTCCGTCAAATCGGCCAGGTCTGGAATAAATTTTCCCACATAGGTGACCAAACCAAGGAAGCTCCGCGTCTCTTCTTTATTTTTGGGTGCTCGAAAGGAACCGATAGCAGCTATTTTCTCAGGATCAGCCTGTATCCCTTTATACGTTAAGATGTGTCCCATTTATTCTGGTCGTCTTCCAAATACACTTCTCATCGTTTAGGAGTATATTATATTCTTTGAACACATTACGAACTTTTTCGACAGCAGCATCATGTTCCTTTTCGCTGTTTCCAAAAATTATTACGTCGTCGATATAATTCATTGCGTTATCGCACGATGAAAGAAGTTCTTCGAGTGGTCTTTGGAAGATTTCCGGTGCCGCGTTTATACCGAACATCAATCGCTTGTATCTGAACAGTCCTCGAGGTGTGATGAAAGTGGTAATCGGTCTACTTGCTTCGTCCAGTTCCAACTGGTGATATGCGTCCTTTAGATCCAGTCGTGAAAATAATTTGGCATTTCGTAGTTTAGTCATAAAGGATTCGAACGTAGGCAGAGGATAGTTTTCACGAAGAAGGGCTCGGTTGGCCTGTCGCATATCTAGACATAGTCGGATGTCACCATTCGACTTGAACGCAATTACCATCGGGGAGATCCACGGACTGTGACCGCTCACCGGTTCAATAATGTCCATACAGTGGGCTTCTTCTAACTTAGCATTCACATTGTCTTCCAACGCCACCGGAATTCGTCTCATTGGTTGTTTTACGAGGTCGACATCCGGATCTATTGTTAGCTTAACGCTAACGCATTTTCATTTTGGGAACGGCGCTATGATTTCAATGTGGTTAACGGGTAAACCCATTCGGAGGACATTTAACTTGGAAGCCGTTTCCCTCCCTAGCAATGTCCGCCGTCCTTTTTCACTGACGAAAAATGATGCAATTTGCTTCGGATTTTCCTTGATCGCTATTGCTGCCTCAAAGACACAAATAACATTTAGAAATTCGTCCGAGGCATATACATGTACACTCGCGCGAACATTGAAAACTGTTGCATTCTTTATTTTCAAAATCAACCAATTGTCTTGCGAGATCAGGTTGACGGTGTCCGGTAAATGTTTCGGCAACATTGGATGACTGTTTTTTTATTTCTTCATCTAGTTTACACGCGCTTATAACTTCGCTTCATTTTTGTTCTTTATCTAACAGTTTCTTTCTAATTTCCGAGTTAGCCCAGGTATCAATAAGTTTGTCCTTTAGACATATTTCTTCTATCTCGGCTTTCATGGAACCAAACTGGCATTTTTTTAGCTGGCATTTTTTTAGACGCAGCCGTAGTATGAATTTCCCCACTGTTTTGCCTTCGTCAGGAGATATTTTTCTAAAAAGGTGTCTCTCAAATGTCAAATTTTGTTTTGGTGAAAAGTACGATGTTAATTTCTCGACCAATATGGAGAAAACGTCATTATTAGCTTCATCGTTATATTCAAATATAGCACCTGGTATTGCGTATGCAACCGTCTGAAGTTGCGTGTCACCCAAGTGTAAAAATTCATTCTCTTCTAAGTTACTGAGTTGACGCCTTCCACCAGTAAATATATGTTGAAAGCTGGGGAGCCACTTCTCCCATTCATCTCGGAGTAACGCCTTCTCCACATTCTCACAAAGGAATGGTTTAATTACGCTCTCCGCCATCACAAACAACCGTTATGTCTGAAAAACAAAGATTAATTTAAGGCTTTTTGTCGAGCCATATATTTTAATGATACTCTACACCTCTTTGATAATTGGCTATTTATGCTATCACAGATTGACTTTCTGTCTCAGTACTCGATCGCTGACCACTGTCAGGCAAGATACGTACTGATTAATAAATATTTAAATTTAATAAATTTCACACATGTGTAAATTATGAAAAGGTGTTTTCCCGCGATGGTCCAGAGACTTCTCCCTCAAGGTTACAGCGGTGGTAGGACGTCTTTCGTCGGAGTCTTCTACTGAAGATTAGGTTGGAGGGCTTGACTTCGCCCCCTTTGGTATATTGTCTAGCCTTGTGGCGTAGCAATCTTTGTAATTAAAACAATTGTTATTTACGGCTTTAGCCGGAGCACGTTCTGGTTTATTCTGGTGCAAAACTGAGACTGAAGAGTTTACAAAATATGGAGCTAAGTTTACCCTAACAGCAATGCATCGCGCCATCAAGACGAGTCGGCAAAGCCGACTCAGCATTTCTTGCAGCGTGAGGCAACACTTCGAATAAGAAGAGTCAGCCTTCCGTTGCCGGACGTTCTTTGCACAGAGCGCTGCACTTCATTCTGGCGCGTCAGCATTCTATGTGTTGAGCTACCTAGTTGCTATGGATTATGTTATGCGTTGTTAACTTGTACACATATATACGGGTATACATCGGCTGCTTGCCTTTAACCACTGTTAGATAGAATTTTGCCTTTGACCGCTGTCAAATTATATAGTTAATCTTCATTAAATTGTTTAATGTGTATTTTATTTTCATCGGCCGTTTTTCTCTGACCACAGTCAGATAGAATTTTCTTTGTTTGCTTTTATTTCATTTTTTTTTCTACACCCTTGTTAAGTAACTGTACCGGCAATTTGCCTTTGACCGCTGTCAAATAATACAGTTAATAGTTAATAGTTATTTTTTTGTTTAATGTGTATTTTATTCTCATCGGCCGTTTGCCTCTGACCACTGCCAGATAGAACCTCCTTAGATTTGGCAATCTGTCTCCCTCTGACCACTGTTAGAATTTTATGTTAAAATATACATATGTCGATATGATTATTATTTTAATGTAACGACATTTCTAGTAATTGCGCGTTTCTGCTTGGCACGCGCCATGCAGGCGCCTTTTTCATTCTTGTGATGCGCGGCAGAGAACCGTTAGATTTTGTCTGGGTAGGAGCGGGGGGAAGTAGATGCCTGCAGGAATAACGGAAGCGTACAGAAAAATGCGGGTTACAGTGGAGAAGTGGAAGTGGAGAAGCCATGGACATAGCTCAATGTTACAATTGCCAAAATTTTGGCCACACCCGCAATCGCTGTCATTTAAGGACAATTTGCGGGAATTGTGCGGGTACCTAAACAATCAATACGTATGTGCAAACTGCATGGAGAATCACCATCACCAGAATCACCAATAAAGGCTGCAAAGTCAGAATAGAATTGAGTAAAAAATTAAAGCCAGGGCCTAGACCACCCAACTACACCATTAACAAAAATGATTAAATCCGCCATGTACAATACGCGTCGTCGACAGCTGTCAGAAATGGAGTCTCCTATGCTGACATAACTAAAGAACTAAACTAAACAAGTACAGCGTTCCTAATAAGAACACAATCACTCTAAATACTGGGGAGCAATACAACTCTAACAGGAACCTTGCCACTCTCGAGAAGGCAATCTTGGACATTAACGCCAGATTGGATCAACTTTTTAAATTAGTCATGAAAACGATTGAGTCCAACAAAGCTTTTCGTGATCTAGTCCACATTCTGATTTCTAAAAAATGATAGTCTTAAACTTAAAAATCGGATTATGGAACGCAAGAGGATTAGTACATAAGAATGAAGAACTTTGACTTTTTCTTATTGCCCACTCTATAGACATCATGCTAATTACTGAAACTCATATGCGCCCTGGACTAAAAGTATACACTCCTGGCTATGAACAATATTTGCCAATCATCCAAGTAACACCGCCAAAGCCGGTTCTGCAATCTTCATCAAAGCCAATATTCACCACAGTCAACAGTGCGCACTGATTTACAAGTCACCAGTATCAATATACATACGAGTGGTGGTATTATCAAAATAGCTTCTGTATCTTCCTCCAAATAAGCGTTGGACTAAAAACAACTTTGATCAGCTCCTGATCACATTGGGCCCCAAGTGTATAGCAGGAGGGGATTACAATGCTAAGCACCAATGGTGGGGCAACCTAAGGGCATGCAGTCGAGGAAAACCACTACATTAGGCCATCGTAACTTGTTCTAGCGAAGTTCTAGCTACAGGTGAACCTACCTTTTACTCATCTAACACTAGACTGACGCCAACAGCTTTGGACTTTTTTGTCCTAAATGGGGTGCCAATAAATAAAATTTCAATTGAAACATAGTACGATCTATCTTCTGATCACCTACCTGTAGTAGCAACATTAAGCCACACTCCCCAATATAAAAGAAATCCTTACTAGCTCCCGGCTCCTCTGTCGAAACATTTAGGAATGTCCTAGACCGAAGCATTAACCTAAACATGGACATAAATTATCCAGAAGACGTCGAAGATACTATAGTGATTTTCATGGACAAAATTCACGTGGCTGCGACACTTGCTACACCAGAAAGCAGAAATTCTCCTACCCAGAGTAGACGCAGTATACTTCCACAAAACGCTTCAGTTCTCATACATCTCAAACGAAGAGCTAGACGAGAATTTTCCAGAACAGGAGACGCACGCGCCCACAACATTTACAAAAGGTTATCAAATCGTCTTAACAAGGTTCTGGTGAAAAACAAACAAGACTACTTTGACCAAATGCTGGAAAATGCAAGTCCTGATGCATCGGCTAACTACTCGCTGTGGAAACTCACGAATAACCTTAAAAGACAAGTTATTCCTAAGGCTTCCATCAGAAATCCGGCTGGTGGTTGGTGCGGCTCCAGTCAGGAGAAGGCTGATATCTTTGCAAGCAGCTTAGAGGATAGATTTAAGCCATTGAATCTTACTCCGGCAGAACACCGAAACAGGGTGCAAACACTCTTGGACCAACCTTTTCAAATAGCCCTTCCCACAAGCCCTGATACTTTGGAAGAGGTAGTAACGCAAATCAAAACGCTCAAACCTAAAAAATCGCCTGGTGAGGACCTCCTAGATAACAGGACGCTCAAACTCCTTCCCATCAAAGCTGTAGTTTTCTTAGTCATATTGTTCAATAGCGCTCTAAGGCTGGGACACTTTTCAAGCAAATGGAAATCAGCAATCATAACGATGATTCCGAAGCCTGGAAAGCAACCCACTGAAGTAGATGCATATAGGCCCATTAGTCTTCTACCCGCTAGGGAAAATGTTGAAAAGGATAATATTAGAACGCATCCTCAAACTTTCAAGCGTGAGCCAAGCTATTCCGAAGTGGCAGTTCGGTTTCCGAAAAAGTCATGGCACTCCAGAACAGCTACACCGGGTGACAAACTTTGTTTTGGAGGCAATGGAGGACAAGATGTATACAACAGCTGTATTCATGGATATACAACAAGCCTTTGATAGAGTTTGGCATGATGGTCTTCTAAGTAAGCTTAAGACCATTTTGAGGTCACAGCTATTTCTTCTTATCAAAAGCTTTCTATCGAACAGACAGTTCAGTGTGGTTGTCGATGGCGACAAATCGTCTACGCGTACAATCTCAGAAGGCGTACCCCAAGGCAGTGTTTTAGGCCCGACTCTTTATTCGCTGTATACTTCTGATATGCCGGATTCCTGGTGCTGTACAGAAGTTGAAGACGAAAACGTTCTTATAGCAACCTACGCGGATGACACCGCGGTAATGGTCAGGAGTACAAGCATAAGTGATGCAACCAGGGGCCTACAGGAATATTTGACGGCCTTTGAGAAGTGGGCAATGGAATGGAATATCGGCATTAATTGCAGCAAATGTGCTTGCGTCACATTCACAAAAAGGCCTTTGAATTGCTATGGAATTTCCATGCTCGGCTCCACACTTCAACACGAGACCTTCTACAAATACCTCGGGTTGATTTTGGACAGAGGACTAACGTTTCAAAGGCATTCGACGATGATCAAGCAAGCAGTACTTTCAAAGGCTCGTGGCTCTTATCGCAGAGAAACAAACTCTCATTGGCAAATAAAGTTCGCCTGTATAAATCTATCCTGACCCCATTTGGAAGTAGGCGTTGCAAGTATACGGAGTTACGGCCAGAACTAATCTGAATAAAATAAGAATTGCTCAAAGTAAAGTAGTTAGATCACTATGTAACTCCCCCTGGTACATGAGAACCAGAGATATAGAAAGGGATCTTAATATTCCAAAGATAGGCGATGTATTCAGGACCCATGCGGATAGTTATATGCGGCGACTCGGTTCCCACCCCAACACCCTGGCGAGAAGGCTTATCCATCCCCCCAAAAAAAAAGAAGGCTAAAAAGATTCCACCCACATGATCTCCCATCGAGATTGTTATAATTATTTGTTCATGGAAAACAAATCACTTAAATATTGTTAGAGTAGCTTAATTTGTAAAGTAATGTAGAAGTAATGTATATATTGGTATGCGTATGCTGTAGAATTTTATGTAAAACCTGGTAAGGCTGCCACATAGGTAGCAGTAAACTTGTTTAATTCCAATTAATAAAATGATGTATGTGGACTGGAGTGGGTCTCCAATATGTGTTGGTAATGCGTGTAGATTTAAGAACTACGCATAATTCTGATTTTGTGAAGAGAGATTAAATCAGTCAGTGATCGATCATTGAGCAGAACAGACATCCCTCGCTCACGCGCCAGAAAACGTTACGCAGACAACGAGAATAGTGAAGAGGAAGAAGGGCGTCCTGGCGTCGTCGGGCGTCGACTCTTCGAGAGAGTTTTGGCCGTCGGAAGAGGGAGAAGATGAAGAGGCGGATATTGCAGTGGTCTGGCCACGTGAGATAAGTTTAATTCCCACGGGCCCATTTTTCCTATTTGTTAAATTTTTCCACTTTTATATTACGGCTTTTGTTTTGTCTTGTATATAAGACAATACATCAGATGATGTTTGATCAGGGGAAAGCCGAGAACCGAAAATTTGTTTCTTTAGTGGAACCACCACGAGGGGTTTTGGCCCTGCTGATTGTATTTCTGCAGTGCCAACTTGTGCCGGTAGTCCGCTCTCAATGTTCCCTTGTGGTGGTAAACTAATCGGGACAGGTAGAATCACTGGTTGAGAGACCAGTGCAGACAAATCGGAATTTTTAGCAATCCCCGGGTGGGCTCCCTCCACAGCAGATTGATCGGATTGTTCCGAATCTTTTTTAGCTGCCGATCTTAACAACATATGCGGATTTGTTGCGATTGACAGCTGATCAGTTGTGGAGTCCTGTTGATCATTTGCCCGTGGTTGTGTGGCCTTATGCAGCCTACCATCAGCGTCTTTTTTGCGCTTTGGAGATTCATCTAATAGCTCAAGGCCATTAAACTGTGAATTAAGCGCGGAAATAAGATCATCGGCTCGACGAAAACTATCTCTAGCTACGCCAAAACTGTTGATCAGTTCTTTCAAGCCACCTTTAGTTTCGCGCATAAACGATTTCATCTCGTTCGCAACCACAAGGCAAGCATCACAACAGTAATTAAGATTTTTACCCTTTGCTAGGTCATCACTTGTTCGGCCATTAAAGCCAGCGCACTTAGTGTGCACCATTCTATCACATAGCCAACAAATCATTTTTGGTTTTATAATCAGGCAGCAATTTTTATAAAAGCAGACAACGTTTACTGTGTTCATATTTGTCTACAAACAGACCACTGTGCACGAAAACACAAGATCAAAAACTTTCAAGCGAGCTGTATAAAGAAACGCACTAGAGCAGTCTGCTCAGAAATTTTAGATTTTGTGTGGGGGAGCGAAAGAGCGAAAGAGAGTGAGAGCGGGAGAATAAGTCCACAGTGCAGTTTATGTGCATGCAAAAAAGAAAACACCAAACAGCACTACGAACAACGCACAAAAGGGAGAGTAAAAAAAAACACAAAGACGAAAAATGCAAAAGACTTTGTATATTTGTTTAAACTACTGTACAAATCACCAATATTCACTCGCGAAGCGAACGTATCTTTAATAATTATGTTTACAATATATGATACTAAAAGATAATTATTAAAAACCTCGGCTGGTTTGACAAATACAAAATAAAAATCGGAGCTCAAAAAAAACACGACCGTTCGCTTTGAAGTGAGATTATACTTAATTGCTGATGGTATTACAGAATATTCTTGCTGCCGTATTTATACCCGTTACTTGATTAGTTGAACAGTATGAAGAAGGTTGAGATTCGAAATTCAGAGACAACGACTTGAAAATTTTTCATAATTTTATCGGTTGCTTAAGTTAAATTAATTTGCCAAAAAAAAAAATTGGCCACGCCCACTCTACCGCCCTAAAGCCACCAAGCCGGTCACGCCAACACTTTTGAACAATTCTGAAATGTTTTCGGATCCTGTGCGAACTGGATCTTACAATGGTTTAAATAATTCCTGTAGCTCTAAGCATTAACAATGGAATTGGATGTAGCTTTTATGGCTCTCTCAACCGCTTCCCAGGAAACCGAAGCTTTTGGGCTGCGGGGGATGTATGGTTGCAAAGCTAAAATTTAGAGGAATTGACGAAAGGGCACCACCAGGAGAGGAGCCTGCGCCTTAGTTTGACTCAACACGGGAAAACTTACCAGATAAGTGTGTAAGGCAAATTGATAGCACTTTTTCGAATCTATGCGTGGTGGTTAATTCCGACAACGAACGAGACTTAAATGTATTAAATAGATATTCTCAGGCTTATGGCGCTAAAGCTTATGTAGCCTTCATTCATGGTGGCAGTAAAATGTTTATTGTGTGTGAATGTGTTTATGTAAGTGGAGCCGTACCTGATGGTTTGGCCCATTATAAGGTCACTTGCTTCATAAATGGACAAATTGCGTCTAGCAATAATGGATTGAGCAATAACAGGCCTGTAATGCCCTTAGATGTCCTGGGCTGAACACGCGCTTCAATGAAAGTATCAACGTCTATTTTCTAGACTGAGAGGTCCAGATAAACCGCTGAACCACTTTCATGCTTGGAATTGTGAACTAAAACTGTTCACATGAACTTGGAATTCGCAGTAGGTGTGACTCATTAACTGGCATAAATACGTCCCTTTAGTGAGGTCTTCGGACGTGATCACTGTGACGCCTTGCGTGTAAGCGTAGGTGAACCTGCAGAAGGATCATTATTGTATTGTATATCCTTACCATTAAAAGACATGTGTAATAATACAAATAAATAAAAACAGAAAGTTTTTTGGCAAATCGATATAAATTTGCAAAACTAATCATATTAAGAAAAAATATCCAACAATTTTTAAAAAATTGAGTTTCAGTTATGGGCGGTTTTAGGGCGTTCGAGTGTGCATAGCAAATTTAAAGTTTTGCAAATTGATAGAAATTTACAAGACTAATACAAATGTGAAAAAATATCAAAACATTTTGCTAAAGTGTGGGCGTGACAGTTTTGTGCGGTTTGTGGGCGTTAGAGTGGGCGTGGCAACATGAGTCAACAAACTTGCGCTGCGTCTATGTCTCTAGACTCTGTATGCTTAATCTCAACCTTCTAGCTTTTATAGTTCTTGAGATCCGACATTCATACTGACAAACGGACCGACGGACTGATGTACATACATGGCCAGATAGACTCGTCTATTGACCCTGATCAAGAATATATATACTTTGTATGGTTGGAAATTTCTGCCTGTTATATACTTTTCAACGAATCGAGCTTACCCTTTTACTCTACGAGTAACGGGTATAACTACACTGGCTACATCATTTAAAGACCATAGACCATACGTGACCTGGTGAGGCATCTGGAGGAAACACCATATCCTGGTGGCATATGTAAGTTTATAGAAAAAGTTTGACAAACTAGAACTAGAGAGCGACCCTATTGAGAATACTAATTACACAGAAGTGCTAAAAAGAATACTTAAGACTGCAATCGATTGAAAATTGCCAGATAGAATGTATAAGTCATAAGCGCGACATTGATACTATTTCCAACCTATAACATCCTACAATGGAGGTAAGGATTCTATGATGCTAACCCCGAAAGCCAATATTTTAATAAATCGAAAAGGCATAAGCAAAGGAGCAATGGAAATATAAATCAAAATAATAATCTAAGATACTATTATAAGGGAAAATTTTGCGGGCCCTTGAACTGAAGAAATTCGCAGTAATTGATACTCAATGTCAAGGTTACGTTGAGACGTTGTGATAACTTCGGATGCGTTTTTGATCTATCCAGACTTCTCAAAACCATTCTCCTTGACAACTGACGCAAGTCATTTAGCTATTGGTGCTATGTTATTCAAAAAAACAAAATCCCCGCCTGTAACGCGAGCAGAACGCTGAATAATGCCCTTTCCCGCACAAAACTTGAAGAAGCCATGCTTGGTGAAATTGCAGATAGTACAAATGCAATGGTCCATAGTGTGAGTGAAGATAATTCAAACTACATATCAATAACTGAGAGACCTGAAAGTCCACTCAATGCCTACTCTAGACAAATGCAGTTAGAAAAAAAAAAACAGCGATTCAACCAATGCATTCCAATGTAAGTCATTATTTTCAGAAGTTGAAAATCAGTTGAAGGCATAAAGAAGTTTTATATCCAGGAATAGAAAAAACCATTAGCTGGTTAGAATATTAACCATATTAACCATTAGCTAAGAGAATACTATTTCTAAAATAGCTAAAAACTAATCCAGATTAATCAACGTAAGAGAAAAATACGTGATAGACTTATCTTACATTGACATTTATTCGGAATGTAAAAGTAGAAATTGGGTAGATGCAAAACGGCAATAACAAAAATATTTAATGACATGGAAAAACCACAGGAGATGAAAGCAGATAAGGATTCAGCCTTCAGGTGCATAGCTTTGAAGAATTGGCGTAAACATATCCGGCAACACAAGAAAAAACGGCGTGTCTGATATAGAAAGATTCCAGAAGACAGTAAACATTCACACTGAGAATCATTAGTAGTGAACAAAATATAGAAGACAGATGTACAAGATTGTAAACAATCTTATATGTCTACAACCACAAAACCAAACATAACACTACTAAAAGATCTCCGGCGGATATCTTTTTGTATGCAGGAAACCAAAATTTTAATGTTGAGAAAAATAAAATTGACAAAATCGACAAGCTTAAGGAGAAGATGATTTTGCAGTTGCCGCAAAATTTAGGCAAACCACACTTGTAAAGAGCAAAGTAACCAATCCATTTAGGAAACAGGAAGAATTGAACAACTAGACGATAAGCATTTTGAAGAAACGAACCGCGGTAGAAAGATCATAAGCTATAAGTCAAAATTTAAGAAACAAAAGAAAATTAATAAGAGTAACGGTCACCGACTATTTCTCTTCGAGTGCGGACGTCTGTGTCTTTCCAATTGTGTGCGCTTTACTTATCGCGTAATTACCATCGCCGTTACATTGATATTTATCATCTTATCTTCTTGATCTTCTTATCAACGCGTACGTGCAAATCCAAAAACATTCAATATCCATAAATTTATTAACCATGGCCCCCGGGCCACTCAATTTGGGGGATAAACGCTTTGCCAGTCTCAGCGTTAGCCCCAAAGCTAAGAAAAAAAGACCCTTTCAGAAATTACAAGTTGATTTCCCAGACCTCCCTGAAACGCAGTGCAAAAATCCGAGATATTTAGTGGTCTCATCAAAAAACTCTCCGAAAACCAAGGCCGACTATATCTGCTTTGCCGTCCATAGAGCCCTTAAGTATATCAGCAAAGACATAAATTTCATCTCTAATCTTCACGATGGTAACCTTCTCTTGCTGGTTAACTCCAGGGAAGTAAGTGACAAATTTATGAAAGTGACCTCTTTACCTGGCTTATGCGATAACGTGTGCAAGCTCCACAACACTCTTAACTTTGTCAAAGGCACCATTTACGCTCCCTGTCTTATTAACATTCCAGAAAACGAAATCGGTGAGGAACTAAAATCTCATAATGTACACAGCGTATTTAAATTCACCAAAATGATCGACGGCACCCCCAAACCTTTTGGAAAAATTCTCGTAAAGTTTGACCGTTTCACTCTTCCCAGTAAACTAACGGTTTCCTGGCACGCAGTTAAGGTGTCAGAATATATACCCAACTCGATGAGATGTAAGTCTTGTCAATTCTTAGGTCACACATCAAAGAACTGCAAGAACCCACCCGCCTGTGTGTCATGCAATCTCGCTCCCCACCTTCCCGTGCCATGCACTCGCATTTTCTGTGCAAACCGCACAGGCGAACACCCAGCCTCCTCACCCGAATGCCCACAATATCAAACACAAAAACAACTGCTTCACATTAAAACAAGCAAAAAATGCAGTTTCCATGAAGCTCGCACTATACTAAAACAACAAATAACCCCACGCTTACCTACTCGACCGTCGCAAACCAAAGCACAGCATCCGTTATGCTTGTAAAAAAATCCCGAAACCCAGACACGATTACAAACACCGACTTGCCCACCAGCTCGACAAAAGTACCATCTCCGCTCTCACCAACGTATCCCACTTCTCGGAGGAACTCTTTGAATCTCGAAGAGAATCTTACTTCCTCCCCAAGCACCTCTGCCAAAACTGATTTCTCTTACCTAAGAACAACAAGTAAACTGAAAACATGCATTGAATGATGTCGCTCCCTCAGGGCGGAAGCAAATGCTCTATTAGGACAAACCTACAACGACGACAACAATACATTAATGACCTCAAGATCCAACTCAAACGAATCAATTGCTTCACAAACCTCAAACCTACAAACAAAAATCAACACAACAGAATCAGATGACACAATGGACGATCCCGACTCCTAGTCCTGATCCTCTAACCCTTACTTTCATATACACACTACAAATTAATAATAGTCCAACAAAAAAAAATTAAATTTTAATCATGACAATTACTATATTACAATGGAACATCCACGGTATTTTTAATAATTACAACGAACTGACACTACTTATAAAAGACCACGCACCCGATATTGTATTTTAGCAGGAAACCAACCTTCCATGGAATTCTACAAATTTTATTTGCCCCAAAGAATATAGTGGTTATTTCCACAATTTTTCTTATAACACCTCAGCCAAACAAGACATTGGTGTTCTTATTAAAAGGAATGTCCCACATACATACCGTAACATTAACTCCAGTATACTCTGCTCCGCACTGCAGCTTAATCTTGAACAGGTCATTAATATTGTTAATGCGTACATCCCACCAAGTCAAATCTTTTCATCGTCTGACATATCAGAGATTCTACAAAATCTTAATGGATCCACAATACTCCTGGGTGACCTAAACTCATGGAGTCCTTTATGGGGTTCACCGCGCACAAATACAAGGGGTAAAAAAATTGAAAGCGTAATTCTTGAGAACAGCCTAATTGTTCTTAACGACGGTTCCCCGACTCACCTTTCAACTCACAACACATTCACTCACATCTATATCTCACTGATATCTCCACAGATAGCCCATATGTGCAGCTGGTCTATATCAGATAATCTCCATGGAAGTGACCACTTTCCCATAACTATCCACATAAACACACCTACCCGTCCCGATAATACTGTACCCCTTCCTAAATACAAGACAGACCTAGAAAACTGGAAATGCTTTAATGAAAGTTGCAAAAAATCAGCAGCATATTGGACTGATGGTTGCCTAAATCAGCAAGTCGCACAAATGACGAAAGTCATACGAGCAGCTGCAAACTGTAGCATTCCCCAAACAAAAAGTGTGATCCACAAAGCCAAAGTGCCATGGTGGAACGCGAACCTTCAACAGCTTAGGGACCAAAAGCAACGCTTGTTCTCGTCCTACAAAGCCAATATGGATGATATAAACCTTATCAGATACAAAAAAGCAAACACCCCTTTCAAAAAAGTTTTACTTTCGGCCAAGCGTAACTCCCTTGAAAAATTTACTTCCAAAATCTCCCCAGTATCCTCCACAAAAAAATTCTGGTCCGATATAAAACGCCTGGCCGGCATCCCTCCCACACCGTTCAAATATATCAAATCCAACTCAGGTACTCTAACTGGATCATTTGATATCGTCGAAGAGTTTGCCTTATCTTGGTCTAAATACTCTTATGACCATATCTTTCAGAGCCCTATGCCATCGACTCACTTTCCCCATCGGCTACATCCTTAGATTCCAAATTCAATTGCTTGAAATAGAAAATTCAGTAGCAAAAGCAAAAGGGAAAAGCCCTGGGGCCGACAGAGTATCATACCCTATGCTCAAAAACATATCTCCCCACCTAAAAACAAAACTTTTGGACATCTTTAATCAAATATTAAACACTGGAAAATACCCACATACATGGAGATCGGCTACCGTTATCCCTATCTCAAAACCAAACATACCTCCTTCCGATATTAGCAGCTACCGTCCAATTTCTCTGTTATCCTGTCTGGGAAAAACACTATAAAAAATAATAGCACAAAGACTTATCTGGTTCATTAAACGCCACAACCTAATTTGCACGATGGACGCGTTATTGCGTATCCAACACTTCGCGTCGAACGCTCTTTCGACCAAAAATCACGTGTCTATCTTGGAAGATATAAATGACATTGTAACTCGGCATAAAGATATTTACATCTCACTATACGTAGACGACGCAATAATCTTTACAAAAATAAAAAATATTAACACAGTCAGAGAAAAATTCTTGCCATTGAAAAATGCCAAATTTTCCATATCTGTCGGAAACAACGTTGCAACATTTCCGACATTGTCTTTAACAGCCGCTCAATAAAAGATGTTAACTTTTTAAAAATCTTGGGGATAACCTTTGACTCCAAACTACTTTTTAAACAGCAATGTCAGACTCTAAGAAAACAACTGGAAACTAGAGTTAACATTATTAAATTTCTATCATCTAAATATCTAAATATCCATTCTTCTATCATTAAATATTCTCTTCTTATTAAGAATCTCATAGATATTACGCGCGCATTAATGCTATCTAAAATTGACTACGGACTGCCAATCTTCGGTTTGTGTGCTAAATCACACTTAAAAAAGCTACAAGTCCCATATCACGGATCGGTCCGTCGCGCCATTCACGCATTTCCCACATCTCCAGTAGCGTGCACATTGACAGAATCGGGTATTTATATATATATATATATATATATTTATATATATTTAAACAAAAACGGAAATTTAAGTGCATATCCACTCTAAGACGTTGCGCCAACTACATCAAGCTACTTGACCTTCCCCTCCGTAAGCCCAGGAGGCCCTCCAAATCGCCAGCACTTTGTGGTTCCAAACAGCCTAACATAAACCTTCAAATGCTGTCAAAAAGAATACAGGTCGCCTAGAATACCAAAAACGTTTTATGAGCGCACAAGAAGATTTTGGTGTGAAAAAACTAGATATACACCGATGGTTCTAAAGTCACCGGCGCAATCACTTTTGCGGTTGTTGACTGTAACCGTAAAATCAATGCAGGAGGTAGGCTTCCTACATACAACTCCATATTCACAGCCGAAGCTTTCGCCATTCTCAAAGCATGCCAATTCGCTTCCAAAAACGCTGGTAAGTCTGTTATGTGCACAGACATCCTCTTCTCTCCTTCCGCTATACGCAACTGGAACCATAATGACCCCACAACACAAGAAGTTAGGCACATCCTAAGTTCTCATCCAACGAAAATCACCTCACTCTGGGTTCCCAGTCATCAAGGTATCCATGGGAATGAACTTGCTGACAAAGCCGCCCAAGAGATGAGGCTTAAACCATCAATCCTTTTCACTCCGTTTAACTCCAAGGATTTCAAAAGTCGAATCAAGCTATTCCTCAAAGAAAAGAAACTCTCCGAATGGGCACTCTTCATACACAGGTATCAGTCTATTAATCCGAATTGCATCATGTTCAAGCCACCAACAAACGTACATAAACCGGAATGCGCGACCTTCATCCGTCTACGGATCGGGCACACCAAGTCCACACATCAACACTTACTGAAGAGAACGGCGCTACCAGAAAGCCAACTATGCGGGGACGAGCTCACCGTTGACCATATTCTCGACGCCTGCAGTCAATTGCACACAATTAGATTTTAATTATTTGGTACAAATAGTCTTTCGAATTGTTTAAGTAACCCATCCTGTGAAAATATCTCAAAAATTTACAAATTTGTTCAAAAAGCTAAGTTTATTATATAAAGCAATTAACCCATAAGTCTCGAGTCGAAGGCCCCCGTAGCTAGTACTCATTAAATTTAATTAGGTTTAGTATTGTATACTATATTTAATTTTGTAAAATAAATAAATAATAAGAGTAAACACGATCATTTCAGACCAACTGAAGAAAGCTTAAACGACATCACATACTTCCAATATAACTTATCTAGTTGGGCACTTAAAATGCGATAAAAAAAATAACTTTAAGAAGAGATTAACAGCATGTCAGAAGATTACGTCAAAAATCATGAATTTCACACAATTGTCGATTCAACCAACAGCGGAATATACGTCATTAACAAGCTTAAAAAGGAATAAGAACAGAACCAACGAACTGTTCAGGGCGTTAGAGTGGGCTTGGCAAAAAGTAATGTTGGCTTGGCCGTTTTTGGGCGGTTTTCGGGCGTGGCAAAGAGTTTTTTTTGCAAATCGATAAAAATTTACAAGACTAATAAAAAATGTGGAAGAATATCAACACGTTTTTCAAAAATGTGGGCGTGGCAGTTTTGTACGGTTTTGGGCGTTAGAACGGGCAACATGGGTCAAAAAACTTGCGCTGCGTCCTTGTCTCCAGAATCAGTATGCTGAATCCCAACCTTCTAGCTTTTATAGTTCCGGAGATCTCGACCATCATACGGACTTGGCCTGATCATGAATATTTAGTAAAATTGTATTTATATTTTTGAGTCAAACTAATGTCCCGTCAGTTGACTAAGGACAACGCTAAGAAATTTAAAATTATCGGAGAAATAGTTTTCATGTCATTTTTCTTTTCATCTCAGCACAAGACTAAATGTTAGTGACAAAAACCTTTCTTATACTTCCCTTTTATTTATATTATTTCTGGAGCGAGATCGGCCGCTTGGGATATTGGATTGTGTAAGATATGATTTGATGATGGACGCGGCAAGGTAATTGCCCGCGAACTCTTCCGCCTGCACCGTTGTTGCAAGGGGATGTCAACGTGGCACGTTGCTGCTCACGTATTTGCTGAAGTGTGTTGCGGCGAGTTGCTGCCCACAACACAGTCACCTCGTTGTCGCCTCTGTAGTTGTGGTGTGGTACAGAGTGCGGATCAGGACAAGGTGGTGGCCACGATCGGTGACTATAGCTGAAGTGACCAAGTGGTTGCTGAATGTGTGCTGCGACACGTTGCTGCTCACAACACAGTTACCTCGTTGTCGCCTCTGTAGCTGTGGTGTGGTGCAGAGTGCGGATCGGGATCAGGTGGTGTCCACGATCGGGGACTATAGCTGAAGTGACCAACTGGAATAAGCCGGTAGCAGGGTCGTAGCTCTGACTTGATATTCACGGCAGGTATTTTACGATAACGGCACTTTATTTCGGCTGTCAGTTTAGAACTAAATAATACAAAGAGAGAAAGCTTAAGATTACCCTATCTCGCACAGATCACGGCCGCCGACCAGCATCCGAAGTATAGCTTCGTGTGTCGTTCGTCGTCACACGCAGCTTTTCCTGATGTTACTTGTTAACTACTCCCCATCACATTAAAAAATGGGCGTCCTCGTCCATGTCTATGTTATCAAGGATTTGCGTTGTCGACATCGAGGCTCCACTTTGCCGCTTGATAAATCATGATATTTAACATTACGTAGAATGCAAAGCGGATTGATGTTGGTGAAGGTGGCATCTGATTGTAAGCACTTGTAACCAGTTATATTCTGCAGTATTTCTTCGTTTGACTAGTGAAGAAAGGGCAGGATTAAGGCTGCAGGTGCAAGTTGACGAAGAGTAGTTGGCCGATCATTGATATGCGTGCTAGGTTGATGAGATGAGCCGACCAACAGGCTGCAAACAGTTAATTGTACCCCATTCCGTGAGCTGACAGCAACGCTTCTAGTTCGACCTTGCATTCATTTGTTTTCATCGAGGTGTGATATCCGGTCGGTGTGCGCTTTTCAAATTATCTACCATACAAACTAAAATTAATTGTACAAGATTCAATAATAAACATAGTATTTCCTAGTATTTTAGGTTAACAGTTGTGAAACCCCTTTTATAATCGCCTTTAGGTCAACAGTGCAACTTCAAAGAATGCAAAATATTTATTTTGGCAAGAGTGAGGGCAATTAAATTACTTTCAATATACGTATTTTTTTAAATTTAAATAAATTGAATTTACAAAGAAAATTAGATTTAACGTTTTACTGCGATGGTTGCGTGAGCATTTATACGAGCCTGAATTTTTGGGTAACACGCCAGAGTATCTGCCACAACTTTTTGGCCTATAAATCAATCTTGTAAGTGGCCTCACCGAATATTGTCCTTGTGGACCACCCTCCCTTGAATTAGGACCGTTGTCCCTATATCAGCATCGACCCTATTCTCGACATACAGGGGCGTAAGTTTATCCCCAAGTCTCTTGTTGGTTTTAACTAACACCTTCTCACCCCTCTCAAATACTCTATTCTGCCTAGTCGGATTATTCCGATCTAACTGCTCCTGCTGTGCCTTCTTTAGGCTCATGATTATATCAGGGGCAATGTCGGCATTAGCATGGATGATCTCGACAGGTTTTCTATTCGTGACAGAGTGATATGACCTGTTATACTCTATAGTCGCCTGAAGGAATAATTCAGTAAAATCTTCTATTTTTCTTTCCAATTTAAGACACCTGGCTATCTCTATAAGAGTACTGTGGAACCTTTCCACCTGACCATTGGACGTACTGTGTAGAGGTGGGGCATTTTCTATTTCAATATCGTATTGATTTCTTAGCATGGATCGTATTGTTTCGGAGTTAAACGATGCCTCGTTATCGCAATATATCGATTTAACATTAGGAAAAAGGTTGACCAGCTGAAGAATTGGGGTCTTTACATCCAATATTGAACGCGATGCAATTGGCTGAACCACCGCAAACTTGCTAAATTTATCAACAGCGGTGAGGAAGTACTTTCCCCCTGTTGCGAAGATGTCTATATGTAACATCTCCCCAACCTGCGTTGGTATTGGGGTTATACCTAATTCCTGTTTTACTGGATGCCTGTTGTATTTTGCCTTTTGGCAAACCCTGCAGTTTAAAACGATCTCGGCTGCAATTTTACCCATTTTTGGAAAATAGTATTCAAGTAGCACTTGCTTCACGTTCTCTTGAGCAGCCCTATGAGCTCTGTTATGTTCAATAACTAAAATTTCTTTTTGCTCATCAGGCTTGATAACATCCGCCACCCAAGACTTACAAAACCAAAACTTGGTCGCAGGAAAGAGCCGAACCAGACTATCTTGAATACGGGCCAGGACTGGAAGCTCACAGTGTATGGCATTCACTACGTTGGGTGTTACTACGCCTTTTACTAAGTCCAGTAATGTCTCCCAATCAGTAAAGTCAATTTGATGACGTGTCTTATTACCAAATACTATAAATAGTCGCTTATTCGGCACGGATGCTTCCTCCAATACGATTTGATTCTGGAAACAGTTCAATGGCTTTTCCGTGGCCTCAATGACAAATGTCGAGGATTCTTCACTGTGAATAGTGGCTCGATCTGACTCTGATGAGCTCTGCAAAGCGTTAATATTTTGTCGCGACAGAGCGTCCGCAACGCAATTTTCTTTCCCCGGTTTATACATGACCTTTGCACCGCTTTCTTCGATTCGGGCTTTCCAACGCATAATTTTTGAATTTGGGTTCTTGTCAGAGACCGCAAATATAAGGGGCTGATGGTCCGTAAATATGTTTATGTCGTTCTTGCCATAGAGGTAGTGTCGGAGACAGTCCAAGGCCCAAATGATTGCCAATAACTCCCTTTCATTTGTCGCATAATTTAATTCCCTTTCTTTTAGCGTTCGGGATATCATTGTTATTGGCCTGTTTCCCTGAGACAGTACTGCACCTATGCCAAAGGATGACGCATCAGTCGTCAAATCAAATGGTCGCGTAAAATCAGGATAATGAAGAATAACGTCCTCTGATGCAAGGATACTTCTAAGCTTGTCAAATGCTCTAAGCTGAGACTTATCAAAACTGACCGGAATGCCTTTTGAACGGTATTTACTGACCCTGCCGCTTTCACCTTTCAGAATGCTCGTCAAAGGTCTAGCTATTGATGCGAAATCCTTTATAAAGCATCGATAATAACTTGCCAAGCCCAAGAACGATCTCAGCTCAAACAAATTGCTGGGCTGTTTAAAATCCTTGATGGCTTGGACCTTGTCCTGGCTTGTCCTAATACCCTCCTTTGTGACAACAAAACCAAGGAAGTCAACACTTTCTTTAAAAAATTTTGACTTTTGCCAAGACACTCGCATATTGGCCTTATGGACGCTCTTTAAAACTTGTCCGATATGGACAATATGCGACTCTTCAGTTTCTGAAAAAACAATAACGTCATCAACATAAACGTAACAGATTTTTCCTATCTTATCCCGTAGTACATCATCTATGGCCCTCTGAAAGATGCTTGAGGCATTCTTCAGCCCGAACGGTAGGCGGCAGAACTCATATTTGCCTCCGTTGACGGAAAATGATGTCTTTTCTCGGTCCAAATCTGCAAGTTCAATCTGGTGGTATCCGGACTTAAGGTCGAGAGTGGTGAAAAATTTTGATCTCCCGAGATTCGACAGTATCATATTTATGCTCGGCATCGGGTATCTATCGGCAATAGTTTTTAAATTTAACTACCTGAAATCGACTACTAAGCGTTTATTGGGAGATCCCGCAGCGTCAGTGCCTTTTTTACCTACAACCCATATGGGGTTATTGTAGGGAGACCTGGATGGCCGAATAATGCCATTTCTGAGTAGATCTTTAATCTCCCGATTCACGAAATCGGAAGCACCCATAGGAAACGGGTACAATTTCGAATAAACTGGCTCATTGTCCTCTGTTCGAATAGTCGCTACGACATTTGTGTTGAATGGTAACTTCTCATTGGGATCATCAAAGGCTCTCGAGTTTTTATACATCATCTGCTGAAAATCTTCCTGAACTTTTGGAGGCACGACAATATCCTCAATCTTCGTAAAGTTAACTTGAGCGCATTTTTGAAAGTGTAGATCTTCACGTCCTCCATTAAACTTGACAGAATTGCCCTTGAGGTCAATTGTCGCACCTACCTGAGCTAAAAGGTCTAGGCCAACTATTCCGTCAAATGTTTTAAGTACGGGTAATAGGAAGAAATGGCTCTTTACACCAAACAGATAAAGATCACATTTGCGTTCTATTTTTTCAAAGCCATGAAGTGACTTAACAATAAAAGGTGAGTCGACGGGAACTGAAGTCGGCAATCCTATCTCTTTCTTGATGTAGCTTTTAGAGGCTCCCGTATCCACTAGAAATTTTCGTTGCTCCCCCGCTACTGTTCGTTGGACGAACGGAAGTAGGAATGAACCCCTAAAAAATGTACGGAATCGCTTTCATAGTCTATGTCATCCACCGCATCGTTAGCAATCTGATTATAATGATCCTCCTTTTGATCATTTCTAACTTCTTCAAACAGATGGTTAACCCTTTGACGCTTGAAATCAGACATTCTTTGAGAGCTAGTCGGTCTATTTTGTGCACTCTGCTGTTGTGCGTCAAGCGCCTGTGGCATGGAAAAACCCTGAGGGCGCTGAAAGTTTGTCAGCTGGCGAAACCTCGACAATGATGGATCTACGTCCATCTTCTCTAACGGTCTATTGTCAGCAACGGGTCGTCCACCATTGTCCCTTGTAAACAATGGATTTTTTACCCACTTTTTAAACGTCGGTTCATGGTTGGATTCTGTTGTCCCTTGTAATTGACGATTTTGAGCCTGCCTGAGATATTTTTCTTCTATGGACCTGGCATATTGTGTCGCAAAGGCATGCGTCTCGTGATTTGCCTCTATTTCCTGAGCCATTGCTAGGGCTGAAGGCAGGTCTGCAGGTTGAGCAGCAAATAGAACATCAGTTAAGTTTCTCTTTAGCCCAGAAATAAAGACACGCAGGGCATCAGACCTATGCTTATCATTCATATATCGGGCATGGTCCGTCTCATATGTCATAGTTGTCTTGTTTGTAAGGAGTGAGAGTTTCTTCTCAACCTCCTCATAAAACTGTGTAATAGACATCTGCCCCTGCCTAAGTGTTGTAAGCTCTTGCTCGAGCAAGTGTAATGGGCGTTTATCGGAACAGGTAAAGTCAAGGCGGCTAATAATGGCGTCAAAATTAAGGACTGTATTAAATGAAGAAAGATCAGAGTCAGCACATCCCCTAATTTTGTAACGGATTATGAGAACAGCCTGGTAATGCCTAGAACTACCGCTATGCTCTCTGAATAATTCATATGCAGCTGCTGCTGCTTGTCGCCAAGAAACATATTTTCCCTGAGACCTATCAAACTCTGGCAATGATTTTACCGCATCGAGGCCTTCATAACAACTCACATTGCCGGTTACAGCAATAGGCACGTACACTGCAATCTCAGGAGCAGATATTCTTGAAGCAGTAAACTTATTTTTGACTTCCTCCAACTTCTTTTCAAAATCTTCTCTCTGCACATTTAATGCAGCCGATACCGCTACATTTATGACTGCCTTTAGTTGTTGTGGATCCATATTGTATGTCTTCTTTATTATACGTTCGGCCTCGTCGGTTAAAGCGAGTTTACTCAGTTGATCAACCAACTCTTCAGACTCTGTCTCGCTCATACAACCGCCGTCAAGGTATTTGGCGGTCCCGCACAGATAATGCAAACAAGTGCAGAATACAAGAGAAAGGTAAGAAAGAATTGATCGCTCGCCAAGCTAGGCGCCAAGCTAAGCGCTTATCTATTCACCGTATTCTTGCACGTGTCTCAGATGTTACTATTAGGAAAAAAAACACCGGGACCGAGAGATAAGCATGCATATATATATACATATATATACTTTAAATTAGTGCCAACACTCTTTCCAAAATAAATGTCTTAATTGAGATTTAACATTTTATTGCATTATTTTGTTACATTTCCTTTTAATTTCTGTTGGCAATTCATAAAAAGGGGTTTCACTCACATGAATCTATGATAGTTTTCCTTCTTCCTTTTCGGGTTTTGTTGTTGCGTTTGTCTCCTTCTCCTCTGCCCCAGACAGTTCGTCCTAGATTGCCAACTCAAATGGGTTTTGTGGGAACCGGTGCGAGAGGAAGATGAGCGCAACTCACGCTCTCCCGATTAATCTAACATAAGGAGAGAGACGAGCGATCGGGCTGGAGAGACAGAGTCAGTCGATCAATAGAGTTGAATGCGAACACACGTATTAGAATAACCCTTGTAAACTAATAATAAATAATAAAACCAACTGTGAAATAAAGTGTATTGAAACGAAGACTAAACTACTGAATTATTACATTGGCGACGAGGTAAAAAAAAAAACAACAACTTATAAATTAATTAAAATAAGAAAAATTCAGTGCAAACCGGCATATGCTGAAATTAGCACGCAACAGTCCCGTTAGTTTGTTCTTTTCGTTCCCTGGCGTTCTTCGTATATAAACATATATACATATGTAAATTATGAAGTTCCGTTATTCCAGCGTTGAACCAGAGACTTCTCTCCTGGCCGGTAGCGGTTATTGGACGTCTTGCGTCAGAGTCTGATTATGGGGTTCCGTTATTCCAGCGTTGATCCAGAGACTTCTCTCCTGGCCGGTAGCGGTGGTTGGACGTCTTGCGTTAGAGTCTTCTCCTGAAGATTACGTTGGAGGGCTTGACTTCGCCCCCTTAGGTGTATTGACTAGCCTTGTGGCGTAGCAATTTGGATAATTAATACAATTGTTTATTACGGCTTCAAGCCGGAGCACGTTCTGGTTTATTCGAATGCAAAACTGAGACTAAAGAGATAACAAAACGTACAGCTAAGTTTACCCTAACGGCAAATGCATCGCGCCAACCAGACGAGTCGGCAAAGCCGACTCAGCATTCCCTGCAGTGCGAAGCAACACTCCGAAAAAGAAGTGTCAGCCTTCCGTTGCCGGACGTTCTTTGCGCAGAGCGCTGAACTGAATTCTGGCGCGTCAGCATTCTATACATAGAGCTACTTAGTTGCTATGAATTATTATGTTAATAGTTGTTAACTACCCCCCCCCCCCCCCCCCTCAAGTTTATGACCGTCCTCGGTCATGTTGAATGTGTCGATGGTACGCTGTATCTCCATGGAGGCTCGTCTTCTCCTTAATGCCAGATAAAGTGCGAAGGAGCCAATTAAGCCAATGTTTAGAACCACACCAGCTACGAACCAGAGTTTAGGCGAACCTTCAGACTCCACGTCATCCTTAAAGCTTTGAATGGAGAGCAGGTTCTCGTTATTCATCCGGTGTAACAGAAGGATGCTGAGCACGGGGTCGTGCCCGACGATGTTAAATAATGAAAAGCGCGCAATGCCTGGCTGCTTGCTTAATGCTTTCCGTAAGTTTACGAACTCGGAGCCATTGATGGTCGCCGTTCTCTCGAAGGTCACCGGGTGGGTTCCCTCGACCAGTATTCCTGGGCTGCCGTCGGTGCTAACGCGAGCTGAAGCTTCGTTGATAATCACAATGCCGTAATCTACGGGAGTTACTTCCTGCAAGCGGCTGGGTTGAGTGTGGCATTGGGCTGCGCTCCCTGCGTGGAGTGAGCGCGCACAAGATTCGCGCCGAGACCGCTCGCAGAACGTGAAGTGTATGGTATCTTTTTTTTTTTTTTTTTTTTTTTTTTTTTCGCACGGGTCCTACGGCCACACCTCCCGCCCAACCGACCGAGGGGCGCTGCCGTGTATCGTACGGCTCGATTCGCGAGAAGATATAGACGCGATATAAAAAATAGAATAGGAACGAGGAAATGAATATAATGAGGAATAACTATGTTAAATATTAGTGTTAGTAGGATCTAATTATGTAATAGAAAAGATAAAATCGATTGTTTTAATAGCGGCAGAGAGTCGAGATTACAGATAATAGGATAAAGTCTATTATAGTCAGAACATAAAACTCTGTAAGGGTCATGCAACTCATAATTAGATCTACAATGATTTAAGATAAGGGGTATATAGTTTCTAGTGAATCTACTTGGAACCGAGAAGTTAAGCCGACTAATCAAGTCGGGACTCTCAACATCCCTACGAATAAGCTTACGAATAAAGACTGTTCCAAGCATAGTTCTACGGTTAGCTAGGGACGGTAAATTCATTAAAAGTAGTCTACTGGAATAAGGAGGTAATATACGGTTTGCATCCCAATTTAGGCGCCGCAAGGCAAAAAGTAAGAAGTTTTTTTGGACCGATTCAATGCGGTCCGAGTGGACTGCGTATTGTGGACTCCAAACAGGTGATCCGTACTCGAGAATCGGACGGACTAACGAAATAAATAAGGTCTTAGTCAAGTAAGGGTCATCAAATTCCTTAGACCACCTTTGTATAAAACCAAGCACTCCCCTGGCCTTATTGACAATAGACGAAATATGGTCAGAAAATTTTAGTTTTGGGTCCAGAAGAACACCAAGATCATCAACTCGTGTTATTCTGTCCAGAGAGCACCCACTTAGAGTGTAAGTCGTGCGTATTGGGTTGGCACGACAAAAGGTCATAACTTTACACTTGGAGCCATTTAAGTTTAATATGTTATCACGGCACCATATTTGAAATCGGTCTAGATCGGATTGTAAGTCCAATGTTTTATTATTAAGGGGAGGTCGTTAATGAATAAGGTAAAAAGAAGCGGACCAAGATGGCTCCCTTGTGGGACACCGGATGTGACTCGGAGAATAGAAGATAACGAATTTTTAAAGAGGACTTGTTGTGTCCTGCCATTCAGATAGCTTGAAATCCAATTTAGAAGATAAACAGGGAACCCTATAAGATCAAGTTTTTTTATTAGAAGGTAATGATTAACAGAGTCAAATGCTTTACTAAAATCAGTGTAGATGACATCTGTTTGAAGATTATTTTTGAAACCCTGTATTACAAAAGAAGTTAGCTCCAAGAGGTTAGTGGTTGTAGATCTGCGTTTCATAAAACCGTGTTGACACGGTGATATGATTGATCTACAAAGGTGCTGCAAATGAGGAGTGATAACATTTTTTGGGATAGCCGACAATTTAGAGATTCCTCTGTAATTGCTTGCATCCAGTTTGCTACCTTTTTTATGAAGAGGAATCACAAAGGACTCCTTCCATATATGAGGGAATTGTAAAGATTCCAAAGATAAGGTAAACAGTTTCAGTAGAGGCTTGCACAAGGCTTCCGCACAGAATCTGAGCACACACCCAGGGATTCCATCGGGACCTGGCGAATAGACCGGTTTAACACGCTGAAGATCGTTAAGCAGTGAGCTTTCGTTTATAGTGGGGCAAAATATTAAATTCGACTTAGATACCGCATAAGAGTATGGCTGTTCGGAATGAGGTAAAGTTGAATATGTTGTTTGAAAAAACTTGGCGAATAGATCGGCTATTGCCTGATCCGATGTAACCGTAGTGTTTTCAAAAAATAGCGAGGAAGGGTAAGAACCTCTTTTTCGCTTAGTGCTAACGAAATTATAAAACTGTTTCGGATTCTGTGCAAACTGGAACTTACAACGGTTTAAATAATTTTTGTAGCACTGAGCATTAAGCACTGTAAAGTTTAACCGAGCGCTTAAATATTTACAAAGGATGGACTGAGAACCGGTATTTTTAAATTTCATATAGAGTCTGGACTTTACATTTCTTAGGTGTGTCAACTCTTTATTAAACCAAGGAGGTTTAGAGATTGACGGATAGTACATCGGAACACAAGAGTCAAAAAATTATTTAATCGCGGTATAAAACATATTAATCGCATCCGCCATTATGTTGCAGGAGTAAAGATCGGACCAATTAAAGCCAGCTATAAAATTATTTAGCCTCCGAAAATTTGCCTTGCGAAAACAGGGAATTCGTTTTGTTGATTTCTCTGAATTCACTTTTAATACCGTACCTAAGTCGATTTCCACCTCGAAAGTAGGATGATATTGATCTTCAGGTTGAGTAAGAGGTACTACCCTGGACAGAAACACACTTTCAGGACTTGTTACAAAACATAGATCCAAAAGTCGACCAAGAGAATTTGGAATATAATTAACTTGCGACAGCGATAAGTCGAGCAAGCCGTCAATAAAGTCATGTTGTGCTAAAGGGAGAAGGATATTCGATTGTTTTTCTGGGGACCATATTGTGCCAGGTATATTAAAATCACCTAGAACTACCAATTGGTCCCTGTCAGAAAGTTTATTCAAGATGGACTGGATAGCGGACAGATGATTCTGATATTCCGGGAATTCAGAAGATGGCGGAATATAGGAGCACGTAATATAAACTGATCTGTCGGAAAAAGACAGCTTTACACATACGAATTCCGAGTTACGGGAATCGTCCAGAAGGAACTCCTCCGACGCGAGGGTAGATCTAACCGCAATTAAGACTCCACCTCCCCGTCTGGAGGGACGGTCAAACCTATATATAGTGTACATACCTGGGAAGACTTCGGAGTTGAGTATCTCCGGCTTTAACCAAGTCTCTGTGAGCACTATAATATGGGATGCAAATGAAAGACTATCAAAATACAATTTGATTAATTTGCTACGCAAGCCTCTAACATTTTGATAGGAGATAGTAAGTTTTGTAGTTAGTTTTTTGAAGAGGAAGAAGATGAAGAGGCGGATGGTGCAGTGGTCTGGCCACGTGAGGGAAGTTTAATTCCCACGGGCATCTTTTTCTTATTTTTGGTCTTAGCTTCAAACTCTTTTACCACCATACTATCCGGCCAAAAATCACCCGAACATATGGTCGAAAAGAGCTCGTTTGGGACAGTTATCTTGAAAGATGATATGTCCCTAGCATAAGAGAAATTAAATTTTTCCACTTTTATATTATCGGCTTTTGTTTTGTCTTGTATATAAGACAATACATCCGACGATGTTTGATCAGGGGAAAGCCGAGAAACAAAAATTTGTTTCTTTAGTGGAACCACCGCGAGGGGTTTTGGCGCTGCAGATTGTATTTCTGAAGCGCCAACTTATGCCGGTAGTCCGGACTCAATGTTCCCTTGTGGTGGTAAACTAATCGAGACAGGTGGAATCACTGGTTGAGAAACCAGTGCAGACAATTCGGAATTTTTAGCAATTACAAGGTGGGGTCCATCCACAGCTGATTGATCGGATTGCTCCGAATCTTTTTTAGCTGCCGATCTTAGCAGCATATGTGGATTTGCTGCGATTGACAGCTGATCAGTTGTGGAGTCCTGTTGATCATTTGCCCGTGGTTGCGGGGCCTTAGGCAGCCTACCACCAGCGGCTTTTTTGCGCTTTGGAGATTCATCTAATAGCTTAAGGCCATTAAACTGTGAATTAAGCGCGGAAAGAAGATCATCGGCTCGACGAAAACTATCTCTAGCTACGCCAAAACTGTTGATCAGTTCTTTCAAGCCACCTTTAGTTTGGCGCATAAACGATTTCATCTCGTTCGCAACCACAAGGCAAGCATCACAACAGTAATTTAGATTTTTACCCTTTGCTAGGTCATCACTTGTACGGCCATTAAAACCAGCGCACTTAGTATGCACCATTCTATCACATAGCCAACAAGTCATCCTGTGAGCGCAAAGGTGTCATGTTCGCATTCGGCCAACGTTTACTCGTCGAGGCGTAAGATGATGTGTTGGTGGGATACAGGGTAAACGGCGACTTCCTTGCAACTGAACTTGACTCTGGGATGGGCAATTAAAATATGAATACTGTTCTCGGACTGGAGGACTCTAATCTTGGATGCTTCTATTAAGCTGATGATACGGGTGACCTGTTCTATAAGAGACTTCAAGTCGGCATGGTCAAGGATCGTGGGATTTACAATGTTTGATTTGGCCAAAGTAATAGTGAGAATTAAATTTTGAATTTCAGTAGAAAGCATCCTATTTCTTGCCAATAACGCTTCGTACAAGTGTGGAGTGTCAACCAAGTCGCTTTTACGGGCACTGATCCCCTTATTGATGGCGTCAGTTAACTTGTTAATCTGTTTCTGGGTTTCGGAATTTACTGTTATCTGCCGGGAATTAGACTCAACTAGTTTAGCCTCAATGATCTTTATCTTTAGAAGGTCAGTGGCATCGGGAGTACCAGCCACTACCCTTAAAGCTGTACCTAGGAAATCTAGACTCCTGGCAATCCTATGATGGACCTTAAGGACGGACAACAAAGTTCTAAGGTGGTCCGTATCGACCTCCAGTAACTTACGCATATGCGATTGGGGAAAAGACTCGGATAATTTTCCTGTCTCGTCTATCATAACCGCGAATTCGGACAAGTTGCTTGAGTGCTTTCTTAAAGTAACCTACTACCTAACTGCAAGGAGAGTGCCTACTTAAGGTAGTCCTTGTGGACCACCCTCCCCTTAATAAGAACAGACGTTCCCAGGTCTGCTTGCACTTTTTGTTCCGTGCATAGTGGGGTTAGTTTATTTCCTAACCTCTTGTTGTTCTTTACAAACACGCGTTCTCCTACCTCAAACACACGGTTTTGCCGGGAAGGGTTGCATCTTCCGATGCTGTCTTGCTGAGCCTTTGCTAATCTTGCCTTGATTTCCAGGCAACGCTCGTGGGCCCCTGAGTGAAGAACCTCAATTGGTCTCTCACGAGTAACTGAGTGCACGGTTTTGTTATATTCCACCATGGCTCTCAAGATTAGTTCTACTGTGTCATTTGTCTTTTTGTCCAACTTCAGGCATCTGGCTATTTCTGCCAAGGTGCTGTGGAAACGTTCAACTTGGCCATTGGACACGCTGTGCAGAGGAGGCGCGTTCACAATGTCGATGTCGTGGTTGTTTTTAAGCATTGACGTGATTGTCTCTGAGTTGAAAGCGGGCTCATTGTCGCAATAGATTGTTTTGATGGTGGGGAAAAGGTTAACAATCTGCAATAGGGGGCCAGTGATGTCCACTATTGTCCTAGATGTAACCGGTTGCACTACTGCAAACTTAGAGAATTTGTCAATGCACGTCAAGAACAGCTTCCTGTCTGTTGAAAATATGTCAATGTGCACCATTTCGCCAGCATAACTGGGGATGGGCGTTTCCCCAAGCTCTTGCTTTTTCGGGTGCCTGTCGTACTTTGCTTGGGTACATACCCTGCAATTAGCAACCACTTCCTTTGTCATGCTGCCCATTTTTGGAAAATAGTAGTCTCGAAAGACTTGCTTGATATTTTCCTGCGCGGCTCTGTGTGCACGGTTGTGCTCTGCAGTGACAATTTCGTACTGTTCGTTTTTATCAGTTATATCCGACACGACATTCTTGCAGTGCCGGAATTGAGTGGCTGGGAAGTGGGTAATGAGGTCGTGTTGGAAGCTTGCCAGTGTAGGCAAGTCGCAATGGATAGCATTCACGACGTCAGGGTTGACAACTTCTTTGAGCGTTTTTAACAGGTAACTCTTGTCAGTGAAACTGATCAAGTGGCGAGTTTTGCTTCGGAACAGCACTAGGCTTCGCTTAAGCGGGAAACGTGCTGCCTCCAGAATGATCTGGTTCCTAAAGCAATTTAAGGGTTTATCTGTGGTTTCGACCGTGTAGGTCAGAGACAGCTCACTGTGAATAGTCGCAGCGTCTGACTGGGGTTCGTCTTGTAAGGCGTTAAGATTTTGCCTGGGCAGTGCATCTGCCACGAAATTTTCCTTGCCAGGTTTGTAGAAAATCTTGGCATTGTGTTGGTCTATATAGGATTTCCATCTCTTAATCTTAGCGTTCGTGTTTTTGTCGGCAACAGCGAACGTGAGAGGCTGATGGTCGGTGAATATGTTGATTTCCCTAGAGCCGTACAGAAAGTTTTGAAGTTTACCTAAGGCCCATACAATGGCTAGCAATTCCCTTTCGTTTGTGGCATAATTTTGCTCAGCCTGTCTCAGGGTGCGGGATATCATTTTGATCGGCCTACCTTCTTGCGAAAGGACTGCATCAATGCCACTTGCTGACGCATCTGTGGTGAGGTCAAAGGGCTTTTGAAAGTCGGGGTATTTGAGTATGACATCCTCTGATGCCAGAATGCTACGAAGCCTTTGAAATGCGTTGAGTTTCATTAAACTCCACACAAATCTTCTTAGATATATGCCTACTCACCGAGCCGTTTTCCCCTTTCAGGATGTCAGTTATCGGCCGAGCTATGGCTGCAAAGTCTTTAATGAAGACTCTGTAGTAGCTGGCCAAACCAAGGAACGATCTAACACTGTAGACACTTTTGGGTTCAGGATATTCCTGAATGGCCTTTACCTTTTCCGGGTCGGACTTAGTCCCATCCTTGCTTACGATGAAGCCGAGGTACTCAACACTGTCTTTGAAGAACTTTGTCTTTTCCTGGCTCACTCTCATATTCGCCTCGATCAAGCATTTCAGCACCGTGTCGATGTGGCGGACATGGTCGTACTCGTTTTCTGAGAAAATTATGACATCATCTACATAGACGTAACATATTTTCCCGATTTGCTCTCTCAGCACATCGTCTAGGGCTCTTTGAAAAATGCTGCTTGCATTTCTCAAGCCGAACGGCAGACGGCAAAACTCGTATTTGCCGCCATTCACCGAGAACGATGTCTTCTCGCGGTCGTGTTCCGCGAGGTAAATTTGATGATAACCTGACTTCAGGTCAAGGGTAGTGAAGAACTTTGCCTTGCCCAGATTCGCTAGAATCATGGGAATGCTAGGCATCGGGTACCGGTCAGGAATAGTTCGCTCATTTAGCTTCCTAAAGTCAATGACCAACCTCTTGTTCTGGTTCCCGAAGGCGTCGGTCCCCTTTTTGTCAACAACCCAGGTCGGGCTGTTATAGGGAGACCTTGAGGGCCTGATGATGCCGTTTTTCAGCAGTTGTTTGACCTCGTTGTTCACAAAGTCGGAGACACCCATAAGGTTTGGGTACGCTCTTGAGTACACCGGTTCATTATCAACTGTCCGAATTGTGGCAGTGACAGCGGTGTTAAAAGGAAGAGCTTCATTTCTCGTGGAGAAGGCTTTCTTCCTCCTTATTATTGTGTCCTTGAACTCCTTTTTAACGGAGTCAGGTACAACAATGTCGTTTACATCAGTGAAATTAACACTGGGGCAGCTGAAATAGTGAAGCTTTTCAGCGATGCCCTGGTATTCTAGGGAGTCCTCTGCAAGGTTGAGCTTTACCCCGGCCTGTGTTAACAGGTCCAAGCCTATGATAGCGTCGAACGCATCGAGAGAATCTAAAAGGAAATATGGGGAGGTGTGCTTGAAGGCTTTCATCAAACATTTGTGTTTGATTTCGGTGGAGCCGTGTATTGAGCTCACCGAGAAAGGGCTGGCGACCGGCATCACATTTTTCAGCTCCTTTACGGGCTTAATGTAGTTTTTTGCCGCGCCGGTGTCGATTAGCATCTTTAAAGTTCTCCCAGCCAGCCGTCGTTCGATGAACGGCAACCGGGAGCGTCCCCTAAAAAATTCAACGAGTCGACACTGGGAGCGTACTCATTTTCGCTGTCGATTTCCCCGACTGCAGCCTTTGCTGCCTTTTCATACTCCTCTTTGGTCTTTTTTTGCTTAGGGGCCTTTTGGACAACGTTATTAAGACGATGGATCGACCTCCATAGGCTGGGGTCCTTGCGCCTGAGTGTCCTTGTTGGTTTGACCGCTGTTTTTCTGTCGTTTCATGAAGTGGGGATTTCTGACCTGTCCCTGTTCTTCTTTGTTTGATTTACCCTGGAAACGGCTCTTGCTGTCTGCCGCCGAATGCGCTCGCTCCTCTACGGCCTTGGCGTAGGAGTTAGCAAACATGTTTCTCTCTATGCTTGCTTCTGCTTCTCTAGCTAAGGCCAGTGCAGATGGCAAGTCTTTTGGTCGGGCCGGGAAGACCACAGCTCTAAGGGCCTTTTTGAGCCCTGAAATAAAAGCATGCAGGGCGTCGGCTCTGACCTCAGCATTAAGCAGGTAAGCACCCTCTTGATCATGCGTCATTACGATTTTGTTTGTGACAAGCGTTAGCTTCCTTTCAACTTCATCGTAGTATTGCATTAATGGTAGGTCTCCTTGCCTAACCATTTCCAATCCTTGCCTCAACAGGCGTAATGATGTTTTCTCCGAGTACGTGCAGTCTAATCTGGCCAAAATAGCATCGAAGTTCAATACCGTATTATGGGATACGAGTAGAGCCCCGGCTGCGCCACGGATTTTATTCCTTAATATGGCAACAGCCTGATAATGGGTACTGCTGCCATTGTATGGTTTAAACAGCTCGTAGGCGTATATGGCCGATTGCCTCCAGGCCACATACTCGTCTTGGGTACCGGAGAACTCCGGTACCGATTTTATTATATCAAGGGGAATTTCGCACCTAACCTCGGGGTTGACAGAGACTTTTTCATATGTTATGATTTGAGGTGCTTCCACCTGCAAACTCTGTACCCGCGCAGCTAGGGAATTTAGTTGAACCTGGAAGTGGGATTGCTGTTGCGACAATGCCTGTCTGACGGCCCTATCCAACGTCTGACCTACTGCTTGGCCAACTTACTCCTCCTCCCAGCTATCCTCGCTTTCGAATTCGACCTTAATACTTCTGTAGTTATGTGCCCAATTCATTGGTTGTTGGTTGGCACAACACAAATATACTGTTGCCGAGCCCAATTGATCGGCTAAGTGGTGTGGCAAGAAAGAGTATGCTATAATTATTTATAGGGTATGCAACAATTATTTATTTATTTTTTTTTTTTGTCCCTCAGGGCAGTGTTCTCGGACCGCTACTATATTCCTTGTACACTGCTGATATCCCCTGCCCGAGTTTCGAATACATGGCAGCACCGAACAGGACTCTTATTGCAACCTATGCAGATGACATCGCAGTTGTATATAACTCTAGGGACAGCAGAGAGGCAGCTAACGGACTACAAGAATATATTAATGCTCTGGCAGCCTGGTGTAAACGGTGGAACCTAAAAATAAACCCACTGAAAACAACAAACCCGTGCTTCACGTTAAAAACGCTTATCCCAAACACCCCTCCAATTCGGCTAGAAGGAGTTACCCTGAATCAGCCCCTGCAAGCAACATATCTAGGTATCACCCTGGATAAACGGCTCACCTTTGGGCCGCATCTAAAAAACACAGTAAAAAAATGTGGCCACAGATCACAACAGCTGAGATGGCTCATGAATAGAAGGAGCACTCTTTCGATGAGGTGCAAAAGAGCTGTGTATGCGCACTGTATCGTACCGATATGGTTATACGGGATCCAGATTTGGGGAATTGCAGCCAAATCGAATTATAATCGTATCCAGGTGATGCAAAATCGCGCATTACGACAAATAACCAACTGCCCCTGGTATGTACGTAACTCTACACTCCATAAAGACCTCAATATTCACACAGTTGAGTCACAAATTGGGAGACATACAAGTCGGTATAGTGACAGATTACTGAGCCATAGCAGTCTTCTTGCAAGACGTCTCATCCCCGCTCGACCTCTAAGAAGACTTAAACGGCAAGGCTTCGCCAAGACAATTGGGCAGCAGTAAAAACTCTTCATTTATGTTCCTACTCCACTTATTTTATTTTATAGTGTTTGGTAATTGATAAGAATACTTCTCCACACTGTGATGTTAAGATACAATATTATGATGTACGGATTCTTCACTTAATAAATATTAATAAAAAAAAAAAAAAAAAAAAAAAAACTAATTCGATTTATTAAGGTTTCAAAAGGAATCGTTCAGTAATTCCTCTGAACTTAACCTAATGTGTGATAAAGATAAATGAGACCAAGTGGTATCTTAATTATAAAGTACAAGGGAAAGAAAAAATCTAGTCTAGTTATTAATTACTTAGTATGTAATTTGTTATATTATCCTCCGGGTAAGGAGATCGCTGGGGTGTACCCTCTTCAGTCTTCGGAGGGAGATGGGATCAGCTAGAATAGTTGCTAGTCGGTTCGGGTGGACAATAAGCCTGTCGGCATAACGGCTGCTATGGAAATTGATCTGATCCCCAAGAAGGGTAACTTTCAGATCTCTTTCGATGACCATGTTCGTCACGTACCAGGGGAGCCCAGATGCGTGACGTGCAGCTCTCGACTGGACCACACGGAGCCTATTAAGCTGGGATTTGGCGGCAGTTCCCCACACTTGGATGGCATAACTCCACGTTGGAGCGAGAATGGCTTTGATTAAAAGAGCCTTAGAGACAATTATTTATCTGTTGAAGGTATGCAACAATTTTTATTAACAGGGGTATGCAATGAAAATGTTTGGTTTTAAAAAAGTATGCAGCACTTATTTTTATAATGAATGCAATGAAATTTTTCAGTTTTTCAAAAGTATGCAATACTTATTTCCTTATAAGGTATGCAATAAGAATTTGTACTGCCGAAAATATGCAATGCTTCTGAAACTGATTTACACAAGCACAACTATTACGTGGCCAGTTACACAAATTCTTTCTTTATGATATTTCTTGCGTCGTGCCGAAGAAGTCAAATGCAAAACTTACATGATTTCTAACTTAACTACCCTGTTAAATTAGTTGTTTAGTTCGAATTGCAGTTGGGCGCCAATTATGAAGTTCCGTTATTCCAGCGTTAAACCAGAGACTTCTCTCCTGGCCTGTAGCGGTGATTGGACGTCTTGCGTCAGAGTCTGATTATGGGGTTCCGTTATTCCAGCGTTGATCCAGAGACTTCTCTCCTGGCCGGTAGCGGTGGTTTGACGTCTTGCGTCAGAGTCTTCTCCTGAAGATTACGTTGGAGGGCTTGACTTCGCCCCCTTAGGTGTATTGACTAGCCTTGTGGCGTAGCAATTTGGATAATTAATACAATTGTTTATTACGGCTTCAAGCCGGAGCACGTTCTGGTTTATTCGAATGCAAAACTGAGACTAAAGAGATAACAAAACGTACAGCTAAGTTTACCCTAACGGCAAATGCATCGCGCCAACCAGACGAGTCGGCAAAGCCGACTCAGCATTCCCTGCAGTGCGAGGCAACACTCCGAAAAAGAAGTGTCAGCCTTCCGTTGCCGGACGTTCTTTGCGCAGAGCGCTGAACTCAATTCTGGCGCGTCAGCATTCTATACATAGAGCTACTTAGTTGCTATGAATTATTATATTAATAGTTGTTAATTTGTACATACAAATGTGGTATCGAACGCGCGAACGAATACAAATAGACAAATTAATGCAAGGGAGAAATAACATGTAAATTAACATTAAAAAAAAAATGTTTAGCGCAAATCTGTGATGGCAAAATTGTCACACAATAATTCGATAATTTTTTTTTTTCCTCGCTCACTCTCGTTGTTCGTATATATATATGAACGCGCGGGCGAATGCACGCTGACGAACTACCATAATGTGATGAAGAGAAGAAAGAATGAAGGAAAAGAAATAAAATATAAGAATGCTCGCAGGCATTTCAGTTATGGCAGCTCGTATGTAAAAAAAAAAAACACAACAACAATAAAAGAATGAAAAATAAAAGGAAAGAGAAAACAACTGACAAATTACAGTGACAGTGTCAAGAGACACAGATTTTATTATTGTTCTATCTGACTTGGGTCAGGGGCTGTACTAAATGTACAAGCCGAGTAAATAATTTTGAGCTGACTTAAGTCAGGGGCTGTACTAGATGTACGAGTCAGGGGCTGTACTAAAGGTATGAGTCGAATAATTAGATATGAGCTGATTTGGATCAGGGGCTGTACTAAAGTATCAGTCGATAGGTATGCACATGTATATGTATACCACGGTATATTCCTTGAAAACTATATGTAACTAATTACGATCTGACTAAGTCAGAGGCAGTTGGCCAAAAATATTAAAGCAAAAATTTATTAAAACAACAATGCAATAAATGCACACGGTTCGGGCACTTTGCAAACAACTGCCGAACCAATTTAAAGCGACCAGGAAACCAGAACAACAGCAATGCAACAAAACGACAACACTCAAACGTGAACCTGGTAAATGAAGGGGATGATAAGAAACCGGCAAATAACTGTTTTAAAATTCTAAGTGACGACGAAGACGAAGTAATCAAATGCCAAGTGGGTGGCCAAGAAATGCCTTTCATCATCGACTCAGGATCACGTTTCAATCTCATAAGTCCGGAGGATTGGTCAGTTCTACAAGATAAGAAAGCAACAATTTTCAACGTCCAATGGGACTGCTCGAATCATTTTAGAGCATTGCTTCAGACGAATTACTGCCAATAATCTGTTGTTTTGATGCACCTGTATCCATTGGATCTAACCCGGAGGTAATTGCTCCATTTTTTGTAATTAAAAAAGGAAAACAATCACTACTGGGCAAGGAAACGGCGATAAAGCTACAAGTATTACGACTCGGTTTGGAAGTCCACAGTATAGAGAGCGTATCTCCATTTCCAAAATGGAAAGGATTGTCAGTTTAACTATCCATTGACCCAGACATCAAACCAGTTCAACAACCGATGAGGCGGATTCCAATAGCGTTGGAAGAGAAAGTTATTGAAAAACTGGAGGAAGCGTTAGCCCTCGATATCATTGAACCAGTAATGGGACATTCTCAATGGATCTCACCAATGGTCATGACATTCAAAGAAAACGGGGATCTCCGCATCTGTATAGACATGAGACTAGCCAATAAAGCAATTTTAAGGGAGAACTATCCATTGCCTATCTTCGAAACGTTTATGACCAAACTGAGAGGAGCGAAATATTTTTCTCGTCTGGATCTCAAATATGCATATCATCAATTAGAATTGGACGAGGCTAGCAGAGCTATAACAACTTTCATAACTCCTCGTGGGTTGTTCCGGTATAAGCGATTGATGTTCGGGGTTAACTCTGCACCCGAAATTGTTCAAAGAAGACTGGAGGAGCTACTGGCACCGTGCCGAAATGTCCTGAATTATATCGATGATATCATCATATTCGGAACCAATGAAAATGACCATGATAACGTCGTAAAAGAAATAAAGGATATATTGGAGAAAAACAATGTCCTCTTGAATGTGGAGAAATGCATTTGGAAGACGGATAAAGTTAAATTTCTTGGGCATATCCTGTCAGACAGAGGAATTGAAGTTGATCCGGAAAAAGTATCCACAATCCTTTCATTCAGAAGTCCCAAAAATAAGGAGGAGGTCCGCAGTTTTCTGGGCCTTGTCACTTATGTTGGCAAATTCATACCGGATTTAGCCGACCGTACAGAACCATTAAGACGTTTGCTAAGAAAGGATTGCAGATTTAATTGGGATAAAAATTAGGAAAAAGCATACGAGGACCTAAAATCTGATTTGGCCAAGATACCAAACTTGTCCTATTTTGACCCCGATAACACTACACAACTGATAGCCGACGCCAGCCCTGTCGCGCTCGGAGCTGTACTATTACAGTTCACTAGAGACAAGGAACTAAAAATAATTTCGTTTGCTAGTCGGAGTCTATCGGATGTTGAAAAGCGATATTCACAGACGGAAAAAGAAAGTCTGGCCTTAGTCTGGGCTGTTGAGAAGTTTTATTTTTACCTGGCTGGATTAGAATTCGAGCTGGTGACGGATCACAAACCACTGGAGGCAATATTCAAACCAACTTCGAAGCCTCCAGCGCGAATTGAAAGGTGGCTCTTACGCATACAGGCGTTCAAGTTTAAAGTAATCTACAAGGCGGGCAAAGAGTATATTTTAGACGCTTTGTCTCGACTTTGTGAACTGGCTGCGACGAACTCTTCCTGGCGAAATGATGAATATAATGTCTTTCGGGTCATCGAATACTCTGTTCCTGCAGCGTTACACATATCAGAAATATTCCAAGCAAATAGTATGGATGAGGAAATCATTGACGCCATGTCCTGTTTGGAGACTGACACTTGGGATCCATGTACATCAAACAAATTTTACCCATTTCGATATGAACTTTCGACGCTTGGGAAAATTCTGCTTAGAGGAACACGATTAGTCATCCCGGCAACACTTCGAAAGAGAGTATTAGAACTTGCCCATGAAGGTCATCCAGGCGAGTCTGCAATGAAGCGGCGTTTAAGGTCAAAGGTATGGTGGCCACGCATCGACCGAGACGCAGAGAATTTTGTAAAAGCATGTAGAGACTGTTTAGTAGTCTCTCAACCTTTAGGCCCAGCACCGATGCAGAGAACACCATTTCCAACAAGCGCTTGGATGTCGATAGCCAGTGATCTTTTGGGTCCATTGCCGAATGGAAAATATGTCCTGGTCTTTATAGACTATTTTTCAAGATACATGGAGCTAAAGTTTATGCAATCGATATCCTCAACAGCTATTATTGGGGCAATGAAGGAAATATTCTGCCGATTAGGGTTTCCAAAGTACCTGCGGACAGATAATGGTAGACACTACGTTAGTGAGATGTTTGAAAATTATTGCAGTTTGAATGGCATTACCCTAATACGGACTCCACCATATTGGCCTCAGGCTAATGGTGAGGTGGAGAATATAAACAAGTCCCTAGTAAAAAGACTAAAAATTGCACACTTAAACAAGAAGAACTTGGAGCAGGAAATTCAGGAGTTTCTTTTAATGCAAGTTATTGCCCTGCAATTGATTCTCTAACATCTTGTGGTTCTACATAGTTCTGCATAGTCTCCGCTGCCATCAACGCCAACGAACGGTTAAGCGCGACATCAATACTTCTCCGCTGCGCCGCGGCCGACGCAACTGCGCCGCTGCCGATGACTTCACTTGATTGCTAGGGACTTAGGGAAACATTTTGTACACTAGCTTTAGTTTCAAATGATAAATTGCAATAAACGGTCGCTTGCGATCTTCAAAATTAAATCAAATTAACTGTAATTATTTACTGGCGCCCGAACAGGGACCAGCGAATAAACGCGAACGACAGACAAAATTCTAAGTCGCGGAGCAAAATCAAAATTTTGCTAAAAAATATTCGTTGGTTAAATTGTGCCGAAGAAACTCCCGCGAGTTATTAACAAACAAAATTCACGGTCGGCTATGAAATAAAATTGTTTGAAAAAAACAGATTTTCCGGAAGAGGAAAATACTCATCGGCATAGCATTGCCCATTTGTGGATCACATTTTCTGTCAGGCCAGCCCGCAGAAAACCTTCTTTGGAGTGCTGACGTGGATTCCCCAGTAGCCCAGGCAAAAAGGACAACATTCACCCAGCCAGGAGGAGTGACCGCAACAATTCTATTTTAATTAAATGCAAAACGAAGAACATCAATTTCATCGAAAAGGAGAAGGAAAAGTAGAAGTAGAACGCCGAGAACTAACGGAACTACAGAAGAGCAACACGGATAAAAGTTAACAGTTCAACCCAAAACGTAACGGCAGAGGTAAAGACGACGAACGGCAGAGAACGGCTGCGTGAACCAAAGCGCAGACAACAAGGAAAAAAAAGAACAACAACAGCACAGCCGTAGCAGCAGCAGCAGCCCGCCAAAAAGAACAGGAATAAGAACACGCTGTCGACGAAGAATCTGAAGCTGAAACAACCGAAGAGGAGGCAGAGAGACTACAAGAACCTGGAAAGTACACTGGAAAAAACATCAGCAACTTAAAATTCAGGCATCCACCCATAATAAAACATAAGTATAACAAAAAAAAATAAAGTATATTATTATTATTATATTATTATTATAATATTATTATTATTATTATATTATTACTATTATATTATTATTATTATATTATTATTATTATATTATTATTATTATATTATTATTATTATATTATCATTATTATATTATTATTATTATATTATTATTATTATATTATTATTATTATTGATATTATTATTAATACTATATTTTCAACCCAGTTCCTAGAGATCTTCTGAAAGGAAAATTTTCCATTTACTGTTCCTTTCTGGTACACTGTTCTCAAAGCAAAATAACCGCGGTGAGCTAAAATTTTATTGCATGCAAAAATAAAAAAAAAAAATAAATAAATAAAAATAAAAACAAAAGATAAATAAGCAAACACATACACACGCATTCCATATTTTCTGCCCTCAACTTTTGTTAAGTTCAAATTGGTTTAGGCTTGTTTTGTGTAGTTGTTGTCCGAATTAAAAACCAGTATGGCAAACCCTAATAATATAATAAGACCATCAGCATTTAGTTCAAATGAAAGACCGGTGCCCTTAGAAAGACACGACCTGCCTGAACAGCATCGCGTAGACATGAGTGTCGAACAGTTGACAGCATTAATTGGCCAAACGGTGGCCCAAGTTTTACCTGGACTGATAAAACAAATGAATAACAATACTCTTGACTTTACTGACGTGAGCGACCAGGTCGTCGAGCCCGAATACAGAAATAATTTAGCGGACTTTGACAGGGTGCCTGATATCGTAAAATCGATCAGGGAATTCTCTGGAAATCCAGCAGAATTTGGGTCTTGGAAAAAGAGCGTTGATAGAATCATGGAGACTTATACCCCATTTGTGGGTACTCCAAAATATTATGGTATACTTCATACCATAAGAAATAAAATTGTTGGAAGTGCTGATGTGGCACTCGAGTCCTACAGCATTCCGCTGGACTGGAAGGCCATGTCGAGATGTCTCACTCTGCATTACGCAGATAAACGGGACATAAGTACCTTGGAATACCAAATGTCAACTTTGGTTCAAGGCCACCAGCAGTCGGTGGAAGACTTCCACCAGGACGTCTACAAAAATCTGTCGCTTATTCTAAATAAAGTCGGCTGCATGCAAATGAGCCGAGAATCCGAGCACTTTGTTACAAAAATGTACAGAGAAAAAGCTCTGGATACTTTTATCAGAGGCCTTCGAGGAGATTTACCTCGCCTTTTGGCAATAAAAGAGCCAGCTGATCTCCCCTCAGCTTTACATTATTGCCTTAAACTTGAAAATCAAACATTCAGGTCAAACCATGCGGCAAATAAGGGTCAACAGTCGAGTTTCAGAGGAAATGAAAAACCCATACCGGCACCCCGCAATTTTCAGCCGTCGAATGACTTTGGCCATCGACAGCCTCCACCGGTCCCTCCACGACATCCCATTAGGAGACCTTCACAATATTTTGGCCAGCCATTCCCGGCGCCAAGGCAACATGTGTCTAACTTCGGTAATGCACCGTTCATTCCACCCCGACAAAACTATCAACAGCAATGGCAACAATATAATGCCCCACCCCGTCCCTTTGCGACCAAACCACAACCAAGACCAGAACCAATGGACGTGGACGGCAGTGTACAGACGCGAAACATTAATTATATGAATAGACCACACTCGGACATAAACAAACGACAAAAGAACTACAACATCCAAACAGTAAACATGAGACAGCCAAGTATTGAAGTAACTGGGTCCAGTTCAAGCATGACAGGCTATCAACGGTCGATGCAAGATTATGAAACCCAGAACAATATAAACGGCACACTAAATGAATACTGTGATGGGCAAATAGACAATTTGGACAGCGAACAACGAGACCACGTATTGCATTTTTTAGAGTAGAAGACTCCTCACTACCATACTTCGAATGTAGAGTGCGGAGTGGAAAGGTTTTAAGGGTGTTGATTGACACAGGCTCTAATAAAAATTACATCCAGCCCAATTTGGTGACGAACGCGATACCAAATAATAAGCCTTACATAGCTGATACTCCAGGCGGTGATGTAAAAATATCGCATTACAAAAGAGCAAATCTTTTCGATTTCGAAATAAAATTTTTTTTATTACCAACGCTGAAGACTTTTGACGCCATACTTGGCAAAGACACAATGAAGGGAATGGGAGCGCAAATTGATTTGAAGAACCTAACCATGACACTGGAAAACGGGAAAAGAGTTGTTCTTAAAGAAAAACAGTTCGAGGCTGTTAGCACGATTAGTCCGAGAATAAAACACTTAGAGGTAGAACAGAGAATGAAATTAAATAAAATAATTGATTCGTATCCAGGTCTCTTCGCAGACCCCAATCAAAAACTAACCTACACAACAAGTGTAAGGGCAGCAATCCGAACTATATCGGATACGCCAATATACTCAAAATTCTATCAGTACCCAATGTCTCTTAAAGACGAGGTACACAAACAAATTTCCGAACTTTTACACGATGGAATCATTCGACCCTCAAGGTCACCTTACAATTCACCAGTGTGGATTGTACCAAAAAAACTCGACTCCTCTGGCAAGAAAAAATACAGGGTGGTAATTAACATGGTAACGGTAGCGGACAGATACCCTATCCCTGACATTAATGAAGTATTGGCCCAATTGGGAGACAACAAGATTTTCTCAGTGCTCGATCTGAAAAGTGGGTTTCATCAGATTCTTTTAAAGGAATCTGATATTGAAAAGACCGCCTTCTCCATCAATAATGGAAAATACGAGTTTACACGACTCCCATTCGGTCTGAAAAATGCACCGTCAATTTTCCAGCGCGCACTGGACGATATCCTTCACGAACATATCAGTAAGATATGTTTCATTTATATTGACGACATCATCATCTTTAGTAAAGATGATGAAACACATTACCAGAACCTTGACACTATTTTCAGAACTGTTCAGCAAGCCAACATGAAATGTCAGTTGGATAAATGCGAGTTTATGAAGAGAAAAGTGGAGTTCCTAGGCTTCGTCGTGTCCGACAAGGGCATTGAAACCAGCCCAACCAAGGTACAGGCAATCTCAGACTTTCCAATTCCAAGGACACTCAAAGAACTGAGATCATTCTTGGGATTATCCGGATATTACAGGAGATTTATTCCTAACTACGCTAAGTTAGCAAAACCACTTAGCTCGCTTTTGAGAGGGGAGGATGGTCGAATTTCCAAGACATTATCGTCAAAAAAATCCGTCTCCCTTAATCGCAAAGCAATAGAAGCCTTCAAGAAATTGAAGAGCAGCTTGGTTTCTCCAGACGTAATACTCCACTACCCGGACTTTAAAAAAGAATTTCACCTAACAACGGATGCTTCCAATTTCGCAGTAGGCGCTGTTCTTTCACAAGAGAACAGACCCATCTCATTTTTATCGAGAACACTCTCGAAGGCGGAAGAAAATTATGCCACGAATGAGAAGGAAATGTTAGCCATTATCTGGGCTCTAAAAAAGCTAAAAATTTACCTTTACGGTAAAGCAAAGGTGAAAATCTTTACTGACCATCAGCCCTTGACCCATTCTCTCAGTAGTTGGAATGGAAATGCGAGGATTAAGAGATGGAAAGCATACCTTGAGGAATATGACTACGAAATTTTCTACAAGCCAGGCAGAGAAAATACTGTAGCCGACGCTCTGTCCAGAGGACCGACAGTCGAACAGATTAACACAGTAGCCTCAACAAAGCACAGCTCTGACAGTTCGAGCCATGGGCTGATACCAAGCGTTGAAGCCCCGATAAATGCATTCAAGAATCAAATTTTCTTCAGGGAGTCCGAGTCAGAGAACTACTCATTTAGCATTCCATTCCCGACATTTCAAAGGCATTTAGTAGATCGCAAATTGTTCACACCCGACAGTCTCTTGTCAGATTTGAAAGAATATCTCAACCCATCCGTGATTAATGGAATTTTCACATCTGAGGATGTAATGGGAAAAATACAAATTCTCTACCCCATCCATTTTCAGGGTTTCAAGATTAGATTCTGTCAAACCAAAGTCAAAGACCTTGTTAACGAAGCCGAACAAGAGGAAGAAATACTTAGGACACATAACAGAGCACACAGAAATGCTGTGGAAAATAAAGCTCAGTTGTCCGAAAGAGTATACTTTCCTAAAATGAGGAAAAAAGTTTCGGCTATCGTGAATCAGTGTTTGGTGTGTAAGACTGCTAAATATGACAGACATCCCACGCATCCAGAAATAAGACAAACTCCCTTGCCAGAATACCCCGGACAAATTATTCATATTGACATCTACTCGACAGAACGACATCTGGTGCTCACGGCGATTGATAAATTTTCCAAACTGGCCATGGGAAGAGTTATCAAATCCAAAGCTGTAGAAGACATTAGGAAAGCTCTAAGAGATATCGTGTTTTATTATGGAGTGCCCAAATTAATAGTAATGGACAATGAAAAGTCCCTCAACTCAGCCTTTATCAAATCTCTATAAAGCACCTCCGTATAAGAGTACAGTAAATGGACAGATAGAAAGATTTCACTCCACACTCTCTGAAATAATGAGATGTTTGAAAGGAGATGGAACACATAGGGGCTTCGAGGAACTTCTCGATAGGGCCATCTATGAATATATCAGGTGTACAAGTATGAAATGTCGTTTTTTTAAATCAAAAAACAATTGTTGTTGGTAGCGTGCCGTATTCACCGTTTCGCCGGGTTTCAAGAGCTCATAGTAAATGACACCGCTCTGATCCCACCAAACACAGAGCATCGTCTTCTTGCCAAAGCGATTCGGTCGAGCAGTCGATGTGGCCGGTTGTCCAGGATCAACGTATGACTTTTTACGTTTAGGATTAACAAAAAAGATCCATTTTTCATCGCCAGTAACGATACGATGCAAAAACGACTTCCTTTTGTATCGTGAAAGCAAAATTTCGCATGTGTTTTTGCGCCTCTCCATCTGCCTCTCGTTCAACTCATGTGGCACCCATCTACCGACCTTCTGAATCTTTCCCATCTCTCGCAAGCGATTGGAAACTGCTTGTTGACTTACTTCCAACTGCTCTGCGAATTGGTTTTTGCGTTTGAGCATCGTCTTCATCCAATAATGCTTGCAGTTCGGCGTCTTCGTACCTTTTTGGCGGTTTTCCGTGCTCTTTGTCGTCGACGTCAAAATCACCACTTTTGAAGCGTTGAAACCACCGTTCACACGTTTTCACAGTTGGTACTTGTTCGCCAAAGGCTTCAACAAGCATTCGGTGCGATTCCGCAGCTGTTTTCTTCAAATGAAAACAGAAAATTAATACTGTCCGCGTTTGCTCTTTATTCGGCACGAAACTCGACATGTTGACTGCACTGAGAGTAAACAATTATGACGCTCAATTTGCGCTAAACTATGGTGGTTCGACAGTCAAGGTTGACACTTCACAAGGTCAAAGTTTTATGACAATCGATAAATATTTACGTTTGCGAGACATCTATATGTTCGAACCGACATTCCCTACTTGTACACCTGGTAACTACACTGTCCATTCTGTCACAAAAAAACGACCTCTAGAGGTGTTCTTCGGCAGGATAGCTACCGTAGCTCCAGAAAAATATGAACAAGCTAGACTGGACAATATAGACCGACTTAGGCAAAAACAGGAAACTGACATGGAATACCACAACCGGACAAGAAAGCCCATAAAGACCTATATCAAAGGGCAAGAAATTTTCGTTAGGGTTAATACAAGATTAGGTTCTAAGTTATCAAGTAGATTTAGGAAGGAACTAGTTAAGGAAGACCGAAGTACCACAATATTAACAGAATCAGGGAAATTAGTACATAAAAGTAACATAAGATCATGATTGCTTTCAGAATAATTACTGTGGCCACATCGATAGACAAGTAGAACATAGAAACATTAAACATACTGATTAACGTAACCACGAGAACACAGAATTAAATTTGAAACGATTCGACTTTGACAGATGAGTTGGCCATAGGTTTGCAGAATTAGATTGGGCTCGTGAAAGAAGAGATTGCGTTGTGAATGCGTTTCTGCGGAGCGAGTTTAAATTGAATGAGATCAGTAGCCTACCTGAAAACAATATACCGATTTCTGCCTTGACGGTCAAATAAATGTTAAAACTTTCACACGTTCTCGCGAGCGATCGGGCTGGAGAGAGAGAGTCAGTCGATCAATGGAGTTGAATGCGAACACACGTATTAGAATAACCCTTGTAAACTAATAATAAATAATAAAACCAACTGTGAAATAAAGTGTATTGAAACGAAGACTAAACTACTGAATTATTTCAGGTTTTATTTAGCTCGTGCCTTCCAGATTATGTGATCTTGTCGGGGTCGTCGACTTGGTTGGGCGCCAGATATGATTTGATGATGGACGCGGCAAGGTAATTGCCCGCGAACTCTTCCGCCTGCACCGTTGTTGCAAGGGGATGTCAACGTGGCACGTTGCTGCTCACGTATTTGCTGAAGTGTGTGGCGGCGAGTTGCTGCCCACAACACAGTCACCTCGTTGTCGCCTCTGTAGCTGTGGTGTGGTACAGAGTGCGGATCAGGACAAGGTGGTGGCCACGATCGGTGACTATAGCTGAAGTGACCAAGTGGTTGCTGAATGTGTGCTGCGACACGTTGCTGCTCACAACACAGTTACCTCGTTATCGCCTCTGTAGCTGCGGTGTGGTGCAGAGTGCGGATCGGGATCAGGTGGTGTCCACGATCGGTGACTATAGCTGAAGTGACCAAGTGGTTGCTGAATGTGTGCTGCGACACGTTGCTGCTCACAACACAGTTACCTCGTTATCGCCTCTGTAGCTGCGGTGTGGTGCAGAGCGCGGATCGGGATCAGGTGGTGTCCACGATCGGTGACTATAACTAAAGTGACCAACTGGAATAAGCCGGTAGCAGGGTCGTAGCTCCGACTTGATATTCACAGCAGGTATTTTACGATAACGTCACTTTATTTCGGCTGTCAGTTTAGAACTAAATAATACAAAGAGAGAAAGCTTAAGATAACCCTATCTTGCACAGATCACGGCCGCCGACCAGCATCCGAAGTATAGCTTCGTGTGTCGTTCGTCGTACATTGTACATTGCGTAGGATTCGCCACTCTGTATTTATTCTGAAAGTGCTTTGAAAATAAAAGTGCTGATTATGCGAAAATGTCACTTATTGTTCATTTGTTTATATTATTTCGGGAGAGAGATCGCTATCGTTTTCCGATAGATCTAATTATATTACGTGTTTTCCATTCCGCTATTTTCTGAATTCCCAGAATATCTAAATCCTTTGTCCGCTATCCAATCCGTCTCAAATAGGCACCAATTTGTAGTTCTAGGTGATTTTTATATACCTGGCGCAAGTGGTCCCCAAAAGAATAGTCGAATATCCTTCTCCCTCTGACTTTATTGACGGCTTGTCGACTTATCGTTATCGCATGTTAATTATATTCGAAATTTTCTTGGTTGACTTTCCGATCTATGTCTTGTAACAAGTCCTGAAAGTGTGTTTCTTTCCGGGGTAGCACCTCTTACTCAACCTGAAGATCCATATCCTACCACCTTCGAGATGACAATCGACATAGCTACATAAAAGAGAAATCAGAGTATCAACCAAGCGAATTCATTGTTTTCGCAAGGCAAACTTTCTGAGGCTAAATAATTTTATAGCTGGCTTTCCGATCTTTACTCCTTCAACATAATGGCAGTTGGCAATAATATTTCTTTTACCGCACTTAAATCATTTTTAACTCTTGTGTTCCGATGCACTACCAGTCAATCACTAACAAACCGACTTGGTTTAATAAAGAGTCACACCTAAGAAATGTTAAGTCCAGTTCTTATACTAAATATAAAAATTTCGGTTTTCAGTCTTCCTTTCTAAATATTTAAGTGCACGGTTAAATTTTACAGTGCTTAATGCTCGGTGCTTAATGCTCAGGCAATAGCCGATCTATTTTCCACATTCCGAACAGCCATACTCTTACTCGTTGTCAAATTCGAATCTAATATGTATTTTGTCAAACTGTAAGGGAAAGTTAACTGCTTTACGATCTTCCTGGGTATACGATATACGGAAACTGTTTACCTTATCTCTGGAATCTTTAGCACTGTTTTAAGAAACGCAGATAAATAACCACTAACCTCTTCGTAATACAGGGCTTCAAATATAATCTTTATGTATATATTATCTACACTGACTTCAGTAAAGAATTTGACTCTCTTCTAGTGAGAAATAATGATTTAATAGGTTTGCCTCTTGATCTTTTGAATTGGATTTTATGTTATCTGAATGGCAGGGCGCAACGTGTCCTCTTTAAAAGTTATATTTTTTGTATTCTCCGAGTACCATACGGTGTCCCACAAGAGAGCCACCTTGGTCCGCTTCTTTTTAACTTATTTATTAAAGACCTTCCTTTAGTAATAAAGCATTCGAATGTACACAAACGATGCTAAATTAATCCTCCAGTATAAGGAGATTTCTTGCCATTCCCTAGCTAACCCTAGAGGGATGCTTGGAACGGTCATTATTTGTAAGCTTAGTCACGGTGATGTTGATATTGCCGACTTGGTTAATCGGCTAAGCTTCTCTGTTCCAGGCAGATTTACTAGAAAATACATACCCCTCTAATCATAAATCATTGTAGATCTTACTATGAGTTGAATGACCCTTACAGAGTATTATGTTCTGACTATATTAGACATTATCCCATTATATGGAATATTGACTATCAGCTCTTAAAGCAATCAATTCTGACTTCTTAAATACATAATAATATCTTACTAATATTTGTATTTATTATACTTCTTTATGATATATTTATTTCCTCGTTTCTGTACTGTTTTCTAAATCGCGTCTATCTTCTCGTGAATCGAATTGGTGTGGCCGTGGGACTCGCGCGCTAAACAACATCATGTTGACGGGTTACCTCTAGGCACTTTTTAGCTATTGAGCTTATTGAGCTTCTTTAAACTTCTGCAACTTGAAGGGGTGCATAAAGGGGTTCTGGCCTGAAAATCGGTAAACGCACTTTGGATATTTTGCGCCGTTTTGAAAAGATTCACAATATAATACAACGCCGGTTTGAATGAAAAATATATAAACATAAATAAAATATATAAATTTTGGACATTTAAAAATCACAATAAAAATGGTATACACATCTATTATATTCATAACGCCATTGGCGTACTGGTATAAATCGGATGCTTAAATAATCTATCGGGAAGCTTACGTTCAGGATAATCGATATTATTTCCGTTAGTCGACACTACAGGCTGAATATGTTATCTGCAGACATCATCGTAATATTTAAATAAATTATTATTCAATTATTATTATTCAGCACAATAATTTGTATATTTACAAAACAACAAACATAGGTCTTCAAAAAAAATTCTTGACATTTGTTATCGCAAAAAAAAATCCTTGATATTTGTAAAAATCTGCAACCTTTTTGTGGCTTACCATGAACGATGATGAGGAATAGCAGTAATATCATCAGTCCGAAATATATATTTACAATTTAATAAAAGTCGAAAAAGAAGCTTGGTGTGCAGTAGGCATTTTTACATAGATTTTTAATTTTTTGTGGTATGTTTCTCCGTCTTTTGGTTCGATCTCTTTATTTAAGAAAGATATTTTTTCGGCTTCAAAGGTTACGGAAACATAACTTGTATCGACATACTAAGACGTAACTAGTGGGTTTTTTTTATAACAAAACTTTAGCATAAACTATAAAACTCACAAAAACAAGAAAGAACGCTATAGTTAAGGTTCGTTACTATCAGATACATATTATTTAGGTAGTCAGAACATTTTTTAGAAATTTGGGAGTGGCAGTGATGGGCAGTTTGTCGGCCGCGTCATGTTGAGACATATGTTTATAAACCATCAAGCAATTAATTCTACAGTCTTGCGAGATTTTCATACGAGCATGTAGGCCTAGCGGAGAAATCCAAGATAACAATACTGGATGAACGAACTTAACAGGTAACTAACAAAGCCAAGGAGCTTAACGACAATTTAAATTACATTTCCTATTTCTACTACCATAGCACAGTGGTTTTTTATGTGTTTTTTTTGGCAGAAATTCGAAATGATTACCTATCTTCACCAAATTTGGTTTGTGTTACTCTTTACCTCCCCCAAAATGATTCACACAGTTTCAAGTGATTTGGTCAACTTTCATATAGCTGCCATATAAACGATCTGGCCGATATGCCATAAAAATATTTACCTTACCAAAGAAAAAAAATGTTGTATCTATATTTAATAAATAAGTAAATAAATAAATAATAGGCCAAAACAAATGTTTACAAAATGTATGATGGGTAAATATCAAAGCCGTGTACTTTTGTATTCCGTTTTAAATTGATGTATTGGCTTTTTGTAAATCCGTTTTCAAATAAAAAGGCTAATGCATTGTCGACGGACATTTGTGTGGGCTCAGAAGAGAACATTTTGATATTATCGCTGTTACCAGCTGCTTTTAATACAACTGCCATGTCCTTTTCATTTCCTTTTTTAGCCGAAACTGAAGCAGCATGCAAGAGTAATGGTACAGAATTATTATTTTCATCCGCAAGGTCCGAAGCTAATTTTCTTTAAAGTCGGCCACTAGCCTTTTCAAAACTAGTTTTGGACGACCAACTTTGTTTGGAGTTTTCCAATCAGCGATTATACTAATACTGGATGCCAGCCATTTGAAGTGTTTTTTCTCCAACCTCCAAATGTTTCCTTATGTAATCAACGAAGGACCTAACTTTTTTATTTACCAATGAAATACAACATTCATTTATATTATTCTGACCAATTTTTTTAAATATATGCTGCATCCTCAGAGGGACTATTTTTGCTCCAAATGTCTAGCAGTTCTGCATGCCCAAACAAGTATTCATTTACAAAAACGTAATTTTTTCAAAAAGGAACAAAAAGGAGCATATGAAACTAGTTGTATAATATTATACACATGCTAGTTAATAACTTGCCGTTAAAATTATTTTGAAGTGGTTTGCCATACAAAAGTTATATTCCACGAAAAACAGCTACATTTGTTAAGTTGACTGTAAAAAAGGCACATAAACAAAACACGATACAACTACACAAAAACATATAACATACACAAAAATGTTAGTGAACTACAAATCTACATACCTGTGCTACTGTTTTCCATGACAACACTTTAAACTTTTTTAATTCTCTGAGGAAATATAAACCACAAATGTTGCAAAATGATTTGCCGCCAATTTTGTCTTACGCATGTTATCGACAATCAGCTGTCTTTGAAAGGTGGGCGATAAGCCAGTGTTTCGTAAAAAAGTAAAAATCGACTTTTTATCTAATTAGACTATCCTATATATAAAAAAACCATAAATTTTTTTATTCCGTTAAAAATTTTTTTTTTACTTTCTGCCAAAAAAAAACAGATAAAAAACCAGTGTGCATTGGTGAAGAGTGGTGAGCTATGCGTGAAGACCAGATCTAAAAGTTCTCTAAACAAACGAACGTACAGAAAGGCCTGGGTTAATGTTCGGCTAGTGATCCTAATAAAATAATAAACGCTACCCGTAAACAATTTTCAGGGAATCTGGTAATTCTTTTCGACTTCAAAATCTTAATTAGTACACCTTTTAATCTTGTGATAAGGTTTAGTCATATAGGTTTCCACTAACTGCTAACCATTACTTACATTTCTAAGATAATTTTCTCATTCATATATACATACTTTTAATTTCATACTTCTCGGCTTTGCGCATGCTCAGATAATTATTGCTGTGAAATACATACATACTGCAAATTACATACTTTCAATATTGAATGAACTTGGTCGTTTTACTTAAAATAAGATAACAGTTGTTGCACAGTAAGCAAATTGGTGTTAATTTTTACTATTTTGCAACAGTAAATATTATTATTGACAAAGGATATATCTTCATTTTATCCACACTTTATAAAATCCCACAGCAATGGATAAGCTTCATAATTATCAGGGAATAGAAGGACGATTTCATCAATGCAGAGACAACATTAAAGAATTTTACGAGGACTTCCATGCCAAAAAATCAGTCAATTTAGTTGATATAGTCAAAAAACAGCTAAATGGAAACACGAGTGCCAATAAAGACTTTAGCCATGTATTTAGGTAAGCCTACAATCTGCTTATTAACTAATCTAGTCCTACTTGATCAGTATTATCAGAACTTTGATTAAAATCAATTTCATGAGGCAACCATTGACGATCTCACCTCACGATCTCAGAGTTTAACACCGACGTTGCACCGTGGTTCCCATTCTATGGGGAAAGTGGCCAAAAATACTTCTAGTTGTGGTAGACACTTGAAACTTAGCTCAAAATTTTCTTATTTTGTAGAAAAATTATATGAAAAAAAAGGAGGATCGGACCACTATGAAATTAAGTGTTAGTATGGAAAACTTTTTTGTTTTCAATTACTTTGCAACGAAAACTTGTAATTCTACATAAGAAATTAGTATACAAGTGAACACGGGCAAGCTTGAGTTTGCTGACAACGCTGCTACGCCGTCGCGACAAAGTTGCAGCCGAAACCAGAAACTCGCACGCGTAAGCCCGTTGCAGATCGGCAGCGGCGGCTTCGTGGTCTGACGGAGCTTGCCCTAAGTTCCAGGTTTAATTTTGTTCTCCAATTGTCACGTACAATAAATAAAAACAAATAAAGACACTTTACTAAAATAACCAGTCTTATTCTAATTGGCGCCCACACGGAAAATAGCCCAGTTACTCTAACTATTCGATCTAACGCAAAGAGTCGCGGAGTCAACAAGTGAACAGTTACTCTATTATCTAACCGAAATAACTCTTCGAGCTAACGCAAAGAGTTGCGGTACGATTCAATAAAGTGAACAACAAAGCACAACAAGAACAAATTTTGTGACAAAAAAAAAATAAAACAAAAATAGTGCAAAAAATACGCACTCACACAACAAATACAAAAAATTAAGAACCCCAGCCAAAAGAGCTGAGCGAGTTAATAAAACAAATCAACAAATATGAGCGACGGGAAACAGCATATCGCAGCGGCCACCACACCACTTGATCGAAGTTCGAATTTCATATTTTAAAAAAAAGTAAGTGAGATGTTCATTTTTATTTCAAATAAAGTAAATAAAATACTCAGAGCTGTCTAGTGTGAGATTTCAGTGTTTATAATAATAAACTTGAATAAATTTCTGCCTGTTGCAATAAAGTGTTGAAGAGCCTCTATAAGCTTAAACAAAAAATTAATTCCGAAACGATTTGAGTCTGTTTATGTTGCGTCCGGGGCAATACCAAGACAAAGCGGACGACAGTAGTGGCGACGAGCTAATAGCCTCATACATAGACCGGACTTTAGAACAATAAACAAAACTGAATGCTGAACAAGTTGCCCGGATGGAGGCAAATGTGCAGGCAGCCCTTGAGCAACAAACCCGCTTATTTGAGGAGAAGATAGCCTCCCTGACAAACCAGCTTGGTAAAGCTTGAGATTTTGCACCACAGATAGAAATTTTCCAAGAAGTTGAAATAGTGCCAGGGACCCGCTGCTACGAGCCCTTAGATGTTGCAAAGTCCATCCCCGAGTTCGACGGAAAGATAGAAAACTATGTTTCGTGGAGGCAAGCCGCTTCCGCAGCCAATAAAGTCTTCGAGCCGTACAACGGCACTTCAAGACACTACCAGGCAGTGCCTATAATCAGAAACGAAATAAGGGAACCAGCAGATGCTGTGCTGGCTTCATTCAACACAGTGTTGAATTTTAAAGCCATTATTGCTAGGTTAGATTTCTCATACGCGGACAAGACACCGGTTCACTTAATCCAACAGCAACTAAGCACGCTGCTGCAGGGCAACTTGCCACTACTGCAATATTTCGATGAAGTCGAAAAAAAAACTCACACTATTGACAAATAAAACACTAATGACTCCGTCGCAGCAGCTATATTAAACGAAAAGTTTAGAAGCGACGCGCTTCACGTTTTCATCTCAGGATTAAAAAATCTCTGAAGTGGGCAGTCTTCCCGGCGCAACCCATAGACCTCCCCTCAGCCTTAGGCTTAGCCCAAAAGGCTGAATCAAGCAATGAGAGAAGCATTTTTGCAGAAAATTTTGCGAAACACCTTAAGGATAAAACCCAAAGACAAAATTCGCAAAAGTCTCAGAACTGCCCAACAGGCAAAGGAAGAAAATCCTCAAAACAGTAATCCCAACTTCGAAAAGAACCAAAAAGACAGAAATGACCAGCAAAACCCAAATAGCACGAAACAGCGCTTTAACAACCAAAAGTTCCAGGGGCGGGGTTCCGAGCCAATGGAGGTGGATTCTTCCTCGCGCTCCAAGCAACCCACACAGGGTTACTGGAACAATCAAAGATACGGCGACCAGTCCATGAGGACCCAACAAAACCTAAATCAACTACCCCAAGAAGAAAGTAGCGGTGACTACGAGTCACGGTCACAGCATGAAACGACACAAGTCGAGGACGATTTGTCCGGAGTCGAAAGCTGTAATTTTTAGCGGAAGCTCCCTGCTTCCGTTCATAAGTATGATCAAAAAAATGGTAAAAAAAACTGTATCCGTATCCAAAGGGCGTGTCTGACTTTGTCAATGCAGAGGTTAAATAACTTCTAGCGAATGGCATAATACGACCGTCAAAGTCCCCTTACGATAACCCGATATGGATCGTCGACAAAAAAAAGCATCGACGAAGCGGGTCACAAACAAAAGCATCTGGTTATTGATTTTAGGAAACTAAATCATAAGACAACCGATGACAAATACCCTATCCCATCCATTTCGACTATATTGTCAAATTTGGGCGAGGCCCAGTATTTCACTACGCTGGACCTCAAGTCAGGGTTTCACCATTTCGAATTGGCTGAAAAAGACAGCAAAACGACAGCGTTCTCTGTCAACAACGGAAAGTACGAGTTTTGTGGACTCCCCTTCGGGCTGAAAAATGACCCAAGTATTTTTCAACGAGCCATCGACGATGTGCTTCGCAAACAAATCGGTAGGATATGTTATGTTTACGTCGACGACGTAATAATTTTCTCCATGTCCAAAGAAGACCACGACAGAGATATTAAGTGGGTCTTGAAAAACCTTAGGGACGCAGGCATGCGGGTGTCCCAAAAAAATTAAGTTTTTTAAAAAAAGCGTGGAAAAAAGTGTGCATAAGGCTATTAAAAACTTTCCCAACATCGCAAGGCCCCTAACAGATATCTTGAAAGGCGAAAATGGCAAAGTAAGTGCCAACTACTCAAGAAAGGTAATAATCGTGTTGTCACCAGAGCAAAATAAAGCCTTCGATAAGCTCACTGGCCTCCGTAGATGTAATGTTGTCCTACCCAAATTACAAAAAGCCTTTCGACCTCACTGTTAAGCTATTGAGCTTTTTCAATAGCTGTTGCGAATAATAAAAAACCGAAGAAAGTTTGTTTTTATTACGACACTGTTTATTTTGCGAATTGTTACTCTTATACGATAGCGATAATTGAATGCATAAGTTTGGTCTTTTCCGAAACACGAAGAATTGGCAACTGGCGGGACAGACAGCCGAAATGCAGCGCCCAAGTTTAACGTAGGTAGATACAAAAGGAACAAGGAATGAGCGCCGTACAGATAAATGCGTGCGAGAACAGCGGTTTGCACTATGGGCATTGCAACTGCTACCACTAACTAATTCGGCTTACAATATTAAAGAATATAATTTAGTCTACTGCACAGTTTTTTCGGCTGCATGACCCAACATCCTCCCCCCGTTGGAAGCTTGGCTTCCAACACAGAGTCCTCAAGAGGAAGCAGACACAGCTTGTTCACTGCCCGCCTTATTACTCCAGACGCGGTCCTCAATTCTGCAACTCGAGCGACGCCGTCTCTGCCAGGAATCAACTGCATGACTCTCGCCAAGGGCCATCTCATTGGGGGTAGATTCTCGTCCTTAACAAGAACGACGTTGTCCACGGCTACGCCAGGTTTTAAGGTGCTCCACTTGGAGCGCTGCTGGAGCAACGTCAAGTATTCTTCCTTACATCGCGACCAAATTATTTGCTGAAGAAAGGAGATGCGCTGCCAAGAGTCAAGCCGATTATAGTTTAAGCCCGTTATATGTGGCTCGTCAAACGACGAAGGCGGACCACCATTGAGAAAATGCGCCGGAGTGAGGACGTCCAGATCGGCAGGGTTCTCTGAAATGGGAACCACAGCGCGGTAGAAATGATGCTTGGCCGTTTTCACCGCTGCTTCCCAAAGTCCACCGAAATGGGGCGACCGTGGAGGGATGAACCGCCAGTCAATCGTCTCCGAAAGGCAAAAATTCTGAACGGAGCCTTGATGCTCGCTGCTGAGAAATAACCTTCCAAGTTCCAGAAGTTCATTTTTGGCGCCGAAAAAGTTGGTGGCGTTGTCTGACCAAATTTGCTTCGGCTTCCGCCGGGTGCATATGAACCTCTTGAGTCCGCACAGAAACGCAACTGTCGAGAGATCCTTGATCAGCTCCAGGTGCACTGCCTTGGTTGCAAAGCATATAAATACGCAGACGTAGCATTTAACCGCGGGCTTGTTGCGACTATCCGATTTGTGAAAGAAGGGTCCACAGAAGTCTATACCAGTCACCTCAAAAGCGTGAGATCCTTCCAAGCGCTCCTTGGGAAGGTCCGCCATTATGTGCTCTATCAGCCGCGGCTTACTCCGAAAACATCTGATGCACCTGTTCACGGCCTTGGTAACCGTCTTCCTCCCCCCAATAGGCCAATATTGGGATCGAATTGCACCCAGAAGAGCCCGAGGTCCGGCATGAAGATTGCTTTCATGGTAATGCGAGATAATTGCTAGAGTCACCGGATGGGACCTTGGAAGGATTTTCGGGTGGCGGCCATCAAAGTCCAATGACGAATTCCGGAGGCGACCGCCTACTCTAAGAAGTCCAAATTGATCCAGGAACGGCGAGAGCGATGATATGGGACTAGACGACGAAACTCTTCCCAGCGTTTTTAGGGACTGCAGGTCCTCCCATAAATGCGCGCGCTGCACCAACCGCAGCATCATATGAGTACCCTCTTGAATGTGTGCGACGGTGAGCCCAGGATGACGAATTCCATTACAAAATTTGTAAATGTATGCAAATACTTGTTGCAGTGAGGGGTAAGAATTTGCGAATTTGGAGCTAGCAATTACATCCACGTACGGCGACTTTACGATGAACACACTTCGACGAAGCTCAAGCACCGGTTTGTCAGGACAAACAGCTGTTGGCCAATCTCTTTCAGGCTCCGTAAGATAGGCGGGTCCATGCGACCAGAGTGACGATTCGCTAAGCTCAGACGGCAGGGATCCTCTGGATAAGATGTCAGCCGGATTTAACGCTGTTGGAACATAACGCCAAGCCGTGACATCTGTCAGCTCCTGAATGGCAGCAACCCTATTTGCCACAAATATGTTGAACCTAGCGGGCTCATCTCGGATCCAGGAAAGTGCCACCGTCGAGTCGCACCAACAATAGTAGCGTCCTTTAAATACTTTCAAGCCAACTATTTCCCTCATGATTTTAACCAGAAGTTCCGCACCACAAAGCTCCAGCTTTGGTACTGTTATGGTCTTCAACGGAGCTATGCGCGACTTCGAACAAAGAAAATGGCTAAAACTTTGATTCCCTTTAGAAACCACATAAACGCAGGCTCCATAGGCATCAATGCTTGCATCACAAAAACCATGCACCTCAAGACCAGACTCTGCGCTAAACACCAACCGAGGGAAACTAACATGACTTATTATTTCAAAACTGCGACATATATCAAGCCATTTCGTGTTATGAGTTTCCGGGAGGCTTTCATCCCAGGACAGCCTTTCCTTGCATAGCTGCTGCAAAAAGATTTTACACCTTGTAATTACCGGACCGACCAGGCCGAGAGGATCGTAAAATTTAGCAATCGCAGACAAAACAGAGCGCCTGCAGGGTCTCAGTGGCGACTGAAAGGCAGAGAACGAAAACAATAGCTGGTCGGAGGCGGGATCCCAAGCGAGTCTTAAGTTTTGGTGAAATCGCTACCATCTTCAAACTTCATGAATGACTCCTTGTCCTCGGCGGGCACACCCTCCAGCACAAGCGGAATGTTAGAGCACCATTTACTTAGATTGAGCTTGCCCTTCGCAAGAATGCCAGCCGTCTGTTGCATTATGCTGATAGCATCCTTTACCATGCCTGAGCCGGAGATAAGATCATCCACGTAGAAATCACGCCGAAGGATTTCTGATCCAATGGGAAACGATGCCTGCTCATCGATTGACAACTGCTGCTTAGCCCTTACGGACAAGAAGGAGGCTGGTTTGGTGCCGTAGGTAACTGTGTCGAGTTTGTATACTTGAAGGTCATCGATCGGGGAGTCCCTCCATACAATGCACTGCAAATAGCTATCTTCTTGCGAGATCCTTACACATCGGTACATTTTACATATGTCTCCTGTAACGGCAACTGGGTGTGAGCGAAATCGAATTAGGATGTGAAATAGCTTGGGCTGGTTGACCGGGCCAGCCATTAACACATCGTTAAGCGAGTAACCAGTGGAAGTGACAGCTGATCCGTCAAAGACAACGCGAAGCTTGCTGGTAGTGCTATCCTCCTTAATGACGCAATGATGTGGCAAAAAATATCGGCACGAGCTGACCTCGGAGGCAGGCACAGGAGACATATGTCCCAGATCACGATATTCCTTCATGAACGCCGCATATTTAACCCTCAAGCCAGGGTGCTTTGTAAGCTTCCTTCCAGCGACAAGAATCTCCGCAAAGCCTGAGGATAGGAATCTCCTAAAGAGTCCAAATGGAGTTTTAGCGGCAACCGTACCGAGTAATCGCCAGCTGGCAGTCGGGTGTAATTTTTAACAAAGTGGGCCTCGCAATCTAGCTCCTCCTTAGTGGCTTGAACTATTGGGCCGGGACAATTTTCTACCTCCCAAAAGCGCTGCAGAAGTGAATCAAGTTCAACATCAATGCTGTTTTCCTTGCTGGCTGAAGAAGGAACGCGTGAAGCTATTAAGGCGCTACCGCAAGGGCGCGCGCAGCCTCCAGACACAACCCAGCCCAGACGAGTTTTTTGAAGCAGGGGCAGTCCTGGCAACAACTTTATCTGACCTACGCACAGGAGCTCATAAAACAGGCTAGCTCCTATTAACATGTCAACACGCTGAGCTTTATGAAATTCCGGGTCGGCGAGCTGCAGGTTTTCTGGAATCTTCCAGTCCCCAATGTCCACATTAAAACTTGGCTGGCGATCCGTGATATTGGGAGCGATAACTGCTGTTATGCTCGTTGAGAAATCCGAAGTGACAGACCGAATCGCAATTCCTACCGAGAATCATTCAGTCGCGAAATTGGAATCCCCGATTCCAGTGACGAAGCCGGACGACCTCGACCTTTTAAGTTGCAGTTGATTTGCAAACCGAGAGGTGACCAAGTGCAGTTGAGAGCCAGAATCTAACAAGGCCCTGCAGGGAACGAACAGTCCCGACCGATTCTGCACTAGAACGGTTGCAGTGGCTAGCAGCACAAGGTCACTACCGAGATCCTGGGCAATTAGAGTAGAAGAAGTCGAAAGCGGGGCAGAAGCCTCAGTGCGGGAGCTTGAGGACACCGGAACGTGTGGCTGCGAGGAAGGCGGACCATCCAGATGGAGCAGAGTATGATGCCTGATTCGTGATGATGCCGTAGCTGATGACCTGCCTTTAGGCAATTTAGGCATAGTGCTAGTCTCTTTGCCTCGCGCAGACTATCTACTGGCGCTAAGTCTCTAAATTGCTGGCAATAATATATGGCATGCTCTGCACTATGGCAAAGCATGCAACCAAGAGAATTTTGGGTGGTAGCAACTAGCGTCGAGCGATTTCTGCCCACCTGAACGCCTGGCGCATAGGTTGCCATGGCGCAATCCACGGCCTCCAAAGTCCTACATCGCTGTTCCAGGAATGCAGCCATCGATTCCCACGACGGAATAAGGTTGGCAAAGACCGGATCCTCCAAGCGCTCCTCCCACTTAGCTTGGCTCGCCGCATCCAGCTTTTGCAGCAGCACTTGCACTATGATGCAGCCAGCGATTTGCTCAGTGGTGCCCAAACCCTTCAACGCACGAATGTGAGCGTTAAACTTGTCCGACAATTCCCGAAGCGATGCCACTGAATCATTCCGTACTACCTTTAAACCCAAAATCTCGGTGATGTGCGCCTGAAAAACGAGACGCCGATTATCAAACCTTTTTTGAAGCAACTCTAAAGCCGCTTCGTAATTGCTGTTTGAAATCTCCAATGATCGGATAGTTTCCAGCGCTGAATTCCTCAAACATGACCGCAGATGTTGAAATTTCTCAATGTTGGAGAGGTCCGGATTGCTGTCGATTATGCTCGTGAACACGGAGTAAAAATCAGCCCAGTTTGCAACGGCATCGGCCGCGGCTGCGTTTGAGGACCACTACACTGGTGGGGCACAACACCTTCCGCAAGCGTTGAGTGCGGCGCGAAATGCACATTGCGTTTGGCTATTTCCGTGCGCACACTAGCCTTGAATTCAACGATGAATTCATCGAAAGAATCGCTCATTTCACTGCCAATTTCGTCGAAGTCCAATTCCTCCAGTTCTGTATGCAGAACATTGAAGGCACTTTGCAGATCATCAATCTGCTCCAGCCTCATCGTAAGAGTGAGTTCGTCGTATCCGCTTAGCGTCTCACTAGACAGCGACGTTTGTAGCCTCTGCAACCTGCTGAACAGCGCATTGGCTTTGCGCTTTAAAAAGGTTACCCTTTTTTTTGTCACCTTCAGCGGGCATAGCAACAAATTGCCTTTAATTCGGTTCAGCGGGGTGCAAGCAGGGTCAATGCACGTAACGATATATGTAGCAATGTATGTATATATGCAATGCTAGCTCGCTTAAACACAGCCACTATCACCGAAATCTCCACTCACTTGTCCAACCGATTGCGATTTAATGTATTTATATTTATTTATAAACGGGATAAGTACATTAATTAATGCATGCAAATTAACACTATAACGTCGGGGTCACCAATGTTTAGCTATTGAGCTTTTTCAATAGCTGTTGCGAATAATAAAAAACCGTAGAAAGTTTCTTTTTATTACGACACTGTTTATTTTGCGAATTGTTATTCTTTTACGATAGCGATAATTGAATGCATAAGTTTGGTCTTTTCCGAAACACGAAGAATTGGCAACTGGCGGGACAGACAGCCGAAATGCAGCGCCCAAGTTTAACGTAGGTAGATACAAAAGGAACAAGGAATGAGCGCCGTACAGATAAATGCGTGCGAGAACAGCGGTTTGCACTATGGCCTTGCAACTGCTACCACTAACTAATTCGGCTTACAATATTAAAGAATATAATTTAGTCTACTGCACAGTTTTTTCGGCTGCATGACCCAACACTCACAACAGACCCGTCTCGCTACGGACTGGGAGCGGTACTGTCTCAAGACGGCCGCCCGATAACAATGATCTCGCGAACACTGCGAGGTAACAAGATAAATTTCGCCACAAATGAGCGTGAGCTTCTCGCCATTGTATGGGCACTTAAGAACCTCAGAAATTATCTGTATGGTGTTAAGAATCTTAACATTCATACAGACCACCAGCCATTAACCGTTGGAAAGCCTTCATTGATGAGCACAACGCAAACATAATTTATAAACCCGGAAAAGAGAATTTGGTAGCAGACGCTCTGTCTCGCCAAAATGTCAATGCACTAGTAGACTCAGATGTCGCCACCATCCACAGCGAAGAATCCCTCACGTATACCATTGAAGCCACAGACAAACCGGTGAATTGTTTCCGGAACCAAATTATTTTGGAAGAAGGAACTATACCCCAACAGAAGACGCTTATTTTGTTTAAGACAAAAACTCGTCACATACTACATTTTTCTGATCGCAGCACATTAATTCAAAGCATTAAAGATGCAGTAAATGCTGACGTAGTCAACGCAATTCATTGCGAGCTACCCATACTGGCTTTCATCCAACACTGACTGGTTATGGCATTCCCTTCCACCACCTTTAGATATTGCAAGAACTTGGTACACACATTGTAAGCCCAACGGAACAGAGGGAAATTGCGACAGCCGAACATATTCGCGCGCACAGAGCAGCGCAAGAAAATGCGACTTTGGGACTACTTTTTTCCAAAAATGGAAAAAAAATACGGCTTAGGGACTACTTTTTTCCAAAAAATGGGTCACTTAACTTCAGAAATAGCTACAAACTGCAAAATTTGTACTATGAGCAAACATGTTTGGCAAACTTTATGAGCAAACTTTATAGTTTGCCGGAGAAATATTGCATAAAGATGTTTACTCCACTGCCGGTAAATATTATCTAAACTGGATCGATAAGTTTTCAAAGTTTGCAGTAGTACAGATTATACGGCCTCGCACAATTGTGGATATAAAAGCTCCACTTTTGCAACTTTTGAACATGATCCCCGAAACAAAGGCTGCGACAACGAGAAATCATTGAACTCAGAAACCATTAAATCAATGCTCAGCAATAACTTTTGCAACGTGATTTTAAACGCCCCACCCTTGCATAGTCTCTTTAATGGACAAGTCGAGCGGTCCCATGGCACTCTTGGGGATATAGCACGCTCTTAATAAGTTGGAAACACAAGTAGAGGACACTGTCGAAAACATTCTCCTTGCAACTATAATGTACAACAGGTCAATTCATTCGGTGACAAACGAGAGACCCATAGACGTAATTCACGCAGACTCCAAAGGTAGTACAGTGCATATCAAAGAAAAATTGCATCAGCACAGCAAAAGACACTTGACCAAATGAATAAAAAAAGAGTCTATAAGTCGTATTTGGTAGGCGATCTTTATCGGTTTAGATAAAAAACAATAAGAGACTAGGAAATAAACTTTCACCCCTATTCACAGAGGGTATAGTGGAAGAAGACCTAGGTACGACGGTTCTTATTAAAGGGAGGGTGGTCCATAAGGACAATCTTAAATAGGCCTTTGACATTTGAAAAATCATGACAACTATTTTTAACTAATTAAATTTTTTTTAGGTTATATCTTTTCAGTTTAATAATAGCAACCATGACCTTGACCGAAGCGACATTGAGACTCAACGACTATCAATCTGGGACTCGTACACTTACTTGGGACACACGACGAACTTGACATCGTTCGAAACTTACATCGACGAGCCATGGAAATTAATAGACGAACTACCCAAAGACCATATTAGACAGCTACTGAAAACGGACGTACAGCACATAGCCACCTTAATAACTTCCCTGACCGTTCATCACCGACAAGCACGTAGCATTAACATGATAGTGCCCTTAAGGCAATTTCAGGAACCCCAGATTTTGATGACTGGGAACAAATAAAATTCAAACAAAATCAGTTAATAGAATCCAAAAGCAAGCAGATAGAGATCAACACTAAATTCCAAGCAAGACTCTATGATAATGACAGATGCAGAGGTCCAACATGCAACTATTTTGGCAAAGAATAGAATGACAATTACAAACTTTAAGGTATTAATCCTAATTGTTACACTTGCAAAAATAAATTTAATCAGCCCCTTATACTAGACAGCATCGACATTAAAGAATTATTAAATGAACAACTCACCAATACTAGTATAACCGACATTTTAGAGGTCTCCCATATAAAAGCTTTTCAAAATTCTGAATTATTGTACTTTCTGATCAAATATCCCAAACCTCTCTTAAGCTGTAAAAAAATAGATATACCTTCTGTCCTGCATAATAACATAATATTAGATCTAGAAGAGGCTAATACGGTGGCCGACTGCGGAACAAAGACCTTCGCTGTACGTGACTGCGCTGCTACTGTGAGCAGCACTTTCTGCAAAAGACTACAAAATACTTCATGCGCGCCACATCTGGTATCTGAAACTGTCGCACACTGTGCCACACGCCCCGGTCACCTGGCGCCCGTGATAGTAATCGGAGAGGGCATCGCAGTAATAAACAACGCGACCATGAATGTAGTGGACAGCACTGGACGCAAACAGATAATCGCGGGAACCTTCCTCGTGACTTACGACGATTACGTCTCACTAAATGGCACCCCGAGGCATCCTGAAGAAGGAACCTGCTGTACCCACGTCAGCCGTGGTCAACGTCACCCTTTTCAGAGAACATCTGAGCCTGTCATTTCTACATGACCTAACCATGAAGAATCGCCATATCGAGGATCTTAGAACAGGATTATCTTCACGATCATATGACGGTTTGGCACTCATCGCCCTATTCCTACTCCTCCTGGGCACCTGGAAATTTTACCAGTGCAGAATGAGAAAGAAGAAACCCGAAGACGCGTTTCAAACTAGTAGGGGAGGAGTTAACACGCGCAAGCTTAGGTTTGCTGACAACGCTGCTACGCCGGATGCCGTCGCGACAAAGTTGCAGCCGAAACCAGAAACTCGCACGCGTAAGCGCGTTGCAGACGCTGACGCAACATTCAGCCGACATTCCAGCGGCAGCGGCATAATATATTTAATTTAGAACTTTCCTCCTCATTTAGATGAATTAATGAATGAATGAATGAATTTGTATAATTTATAATGGATTGTCCATCACTAAGTAATTTTCTACCAATTAATAAATCATAATCTTCTGAGAAATCTTGTAGATAAAATTGTTCAGGCCTTTTAAAAATAATGTTACTGGATATGGTAATAGACTTGTTTAATATTATGGTATGTAAAAACATCTCATTTAGTGTTTTGAATTGGAATACTAAAGATCCTGTGTCAATGACACAGGATTGTATTGGTGTTGTCCGGGCTGGTAACCGAAAATTCTCGTTTCTCTTGTTCATAAAAGTGTTGATTACAGTTTGGGTCAGTTGGTCCATATTCTTCTGCGTTTTGTAGTCTAAGTTCGTCGATAGACATTCTTGATTGATCGCTGTCAGCTGGTCTATGACGTTTAATAATTTGTTAAATGTTGCAATAGGCGTTATTAGTTATAGTTTGTTGCGTTTGTGGAAATGGACTCCTATTACAATTAGGTTGTGGGTTTGCAAATCTAGTTGCACCAAATTGATTTTGTCCAGGTCTCATGGGTGGTCTGTTGAACATTCGTCGTTGTTGAGTTGGCATGGGTGGATATTGTGAAAATACAGAAAAAATTAGTTGGTAATTTTCGAATAAGTGCCTTAATAGAGTCCTAATTGCTTGCAAATAAATTATGATTATTTATTATTCGGTATTATTACCTTCTAGATGTAGTTTAGCTATTAAGAGTTGACGCCTACTTTCAGCTTCCTCGCAGAATGCTCGTAAATTTCCTATGAATGGTGTTTCTCGGAAATTTTCCCAAAGTTTGTAATTTGGCGTTTGGGGTTTGTATTCAACAATTAACCGTGACCTCAAGGTGTACCAGTCCTCGATGTTTGGTAGTCCCAATGATCTTATTAATTGTCCATCTATGTTTCGTCCCACAGCTCCGAGTAATGAACGTATGAAGCGCTGAGGGATCTCCATTAGATGGAAAAATGTCTTTGAGTTGTCTTCGCGCTTCACTTAGGTTGTTTTCGTTTAGAGTTACGAGTTGTGGTGCGGCAATCTTAGGCCGTTCCTTTTTCTATTTTCTTTAAGTTTTATTTAGATAGAGTTTATTATGTTTTTACGTTTTAGTCTTCTGGAGTTTTTTATTGCTTTGATTTTTGCTGCTGCACTTATAAGTTAGATGTATATGTCGGCGCATACTTTTGTAAGCTGGTGGATGTGCTAGAATATTTCACAAGAATAATAATTCCATCAGCTCGGGGAAATCATTGGTATGTCAGCATATTGTATTATGTGTTAGAATATTCCAGAAGTACAGTAATTTCATCATTTCGGGAAATCATTGGTATTTCATCATATTACAATATTGCATACTGCGTTGCTATTGGTCGGCTGTATTTTTGTAGCTTTGGCATCTCCTGTTACAGCGCGGCGGCAGCGTGTGGTCGCTGTCGCCGAGTGTGGTTCGAAGGTTAGCACAGAGAAGAAGTGAGTGACACAAATTAATTGTGTGTAGAACTTCGGTGCATTCGAAACTCGCTGCGCGAAATGGAGAATAATAATTGTGCTCCGACATCAGAAGTGGGATCTGGCTCGCTGCCTAACACTATAGATGGGCCGTGGCGCGTTTTAATGGAAATACAAAATAAAAACTTGATCGAACTTGTTAAAGCAATACAAACAACGGCATCCGAAACAACAAACAAAAATATTGTGGTGTTACCTAAATTCAACGCGGACCTTGATGGCGCAGACGCAACGGCGTGGTGCTCTACGGCAAATATTATTTTGGCTGAATCAACTATAAAAGGCAGCGCGTTAGTTATGGCCTTAAGTGCAGCGATGGAAGGAAGCGCGTCGCAGTGGTTTGCTCAAATATGCTATCCGGAAATAACTTGGGCCGAGTTTAAGGAACTTTTCGTGCAACGTTTTGCTAGTGTGGAAACTCCAGCGGCTATGTTTTTAGCAATGCTAGCAGGTTGTCCAACTGACGGCGAATGTCTCTCCAATTATGCTAGTCGCATGATGACGTCGCTTATTACGAAGTGGCGTGAGATGGATGTGGAGGAAATAGCTGTTTCTGTGACGCTTGCTAAGTTGGCTCATGTAGATAGCAGGCTGCAACGATTAACATTTACTTCAAATGTGCGCACAAGAAGTGAATTACAAACTGAGCTTAAAGCATTAACGTTTAATAAACGAAAGAAAACTCCGCAAGAAGAAATGCGTCCAGCTGACATAAAGCGCCAGCGACTTTCAACAATGAGATGCCATTTCTGTGGAAAACTCGGTCACAAGATGATCGAATGTAGAGCTAAACAGCAGCAGCAATTTTCGTCTAATGCCAAGGACAGCAACGACAGGAACCCTTTTGGTCACCGTCAAAAATCGGATGTGACTTGTTTTAATTGTGGCGAGCGCGGTCATATTTCAACACACTGCAGCAAGCCCAAAAAGGACAAAGGCACGCATCAGGTGAAAAGGTTGGAGCTATGCGAGGTTGTCGAACCCAAGGGAGAGATGATTCATCAAGGCGAGACATTTTCGACAACGTTTGACTCTGGAGCGGAATGTTCTTTAATTAAACAAAAGCTAAGTAGCAAATTAGTTGGTAAAAGAATTAACAATGTAGTGATGTTGAAAGGTATTGGCAATGGTAGTATTTGTAGTACATTGCAGATACTTAGTAACGTAATAATTAACAATCATTGTATTGAAATATTGTTTCATGTCTTGAATGACATATATTTGAAAAATGACATAATTATTGGTCGTGAAGTATTGTTTCCAGAATTTAATGTTATAATATCACCTGGTAAATTTGAAATTGTCAGAGCAAAAACTGTAAACTATTGTTCTAATGATGAGAAATTTTCTGAGTTAAATACTGATCTTGTTGGTGAAGACAGAGATAAACTAAAAAACTTAGTGGAAAAATACTCAAAATCTTTTATTGCCGGAATTCCATTGACCAGAGTTAGCTCGGGAGAAATGAAAATTAAATTAGTTGACCCAAAAAGAACTGTTCAAAGACGACCATATAGACTTAGTCCAAATGAAAGGGAATTGGTGCGAGACAAAATTAATGAATTATTAGAGTGTAACATTATAAAACCAAGCTGTTCACCTTTTGCAAGTCCCATAATGTTAGTCAACAAAAAGGACGGCTCTCATCGTTTGTGTGTTGATTATAGAGAATTAAATTCTAATACGGTATCAGACAGATACCCCTTGCCCCTTATATCAGACCAAATAGCGAGACTTCATGGAGCGAAATATTTTTCATGTCTGGACATGGCAAGTGGATATTATCAAATTCCATTACACCCAGATTCAGTAGAGTGTACAGCTTTTGTCACCCCAGATGGACAATATGAATTCTTGGCAATGCCGTTTGGGCTCAGAAATGCTCCATCTGTTTTCCAGCGTACAGTTTTGCAAGCTCTCGGAGACCTTGCAAATAAATTTGTAGTCGTTTATATGGACGATGTAATGGTGGCTGCTTCAACGAAAAGTGAAGCTTTAGAAAGGTTGCAGATTACTCTTGATTGTCTCACAAAAGCTGGATTTTCATTCAATATAAACAAATGTTCTTTTTTAAAGTCAAAGGTTCAATATTTGGGATACGAAGTGAGTGCAGGTGAAATCCGGCCAAATTCGCTTAAAATTGCAGCGTTAACTGCTTTACCACCTCCTCAGTCGGTCCCTGCTTTGCGACAATTTATCGGATTAGCGTCTTACTTTCGACAATTTATGCAAGGATTTTCTTGTTTTATGAAGCCGTTATATCTTTTGACTTCAGAAAGGAATGAATTTATTTGGAAGCAAGAGCATGAAGAAATAAGACAAAAGGTTATTTCTATTCTTATCCAGAAGCCTGTTTTAGTAATTTTTGATCCGCAGCATCCCATCGAGTTGCATACAGATGCAAGTTCTCGTGGATACGGTGCCATCTTATTACACAAAATTAACAACAAGTCTCATGTCGTTGAATATTTTAGTAAGGCAGCTTCTCCGGCTGAGTCACGTTACCACTCATATGAACTGGAGACTCTTGCTGTTGTTTTAGCAATGAAACATTTTCGCCATTATTTACTGGGTAGAAACTTTGTTGTCTTTACTGACTGTAACTCTCTTAAGGCCTCAAGGACAAAACAAGACCTATCTCCTAGAGTACAGAGATGGTGGTCTTATTTACAATCATTTACATTTGATTTACAATATAGGGAGGGCAAACGAATGGCGCATGTTGACTTCTTTTCAAGAAATGTGCCTTCAGCTGATTTGAGTATTACAACTCCCAAAGTTCTTGAAAAACGAATTAATTTGGCTGAAATATCAAGTAATTGGCTTTTGGCTGAACAGCGTCAAGATTTCGAAATAGTAAATATTGTAAATAAATTGAAAGACAATTCCCTGGCTGAGGACGTTGCAAAAACTTATGAGTTAAGAGGAGGAATATTATATCGAAAAATTCAGCGAAATGGTAGAACTCGATCGTTATCAATTGTTCCCAAGGTATTTAGATGGTCTGTTATAAACCAAATTCATGAGTCAATCATGCACTTGGGATGGGAGAAGACGTTAGACAAGGCCTATGACTATTACTGGTTCGATAACATGTCTAAATATATTCGAAAATTCGTTGAAAACTGCATTACGTGTAAAATGTCAAAGACCTCCTCGGGCAAAATTCAAGCTAGCCTTCATCCAATACCAAAAGTAAATATCCCTTGGCACACTGTTCACATCGACATAACTGGAAAGTTAAGCGGCAAGTCTGATCAGAAAGAGTATATCATCGTTCAAGTGGATGCCTTTACTAAATTTGTTTATTTAACTCACACGCATAAAATTGACGCAGAGAATTGCGTAAGTGCAGTGACGTCGGCTATATCTCTGTTTGGAGTACCAAATCGCATTATTGCAGATCAGGGTAGGTGTTTTGCCAGCAGTAGATTTAGTGATTTCTGTGAGCAACAGAAAATAAATTTGCACTTGATTGCGACTGGTGCAAGTAGAGCAAATGGTCAAGTAGAACGCATTATGAGCACCTTAAAAAACTTACTAACCGCAGTCGAGACTAGCAGTCGCTCTTGGCAAGACGCATTAGGTGAGGTTCAGTTAGCATTAAACTGTACGGTTAGTCGAGTGACAAAGGCAAGCCCTTTAGAATTGTTTATTGGCAAAGTTGCTCGGCCGTTGGGGTTGGTTCCACCTTGCGATGAGGTAGATGAGGTTGATCTAGAAGAAGTAAGAGCACGTGCAGTTCAGAAAACAAAGCTAAAGTTGATAGATGTCAAGTCGGAGATTTTGTATTGTTAAAGAATGAAGAGAGGCATCAAACAAAATTAAGCCCGAAGTTCAGAGGGCCTTTTCAAATAACTGAATTGTTAGACGGAGACAGGTATATTCTTAGGTCACTGACAAATAATAGAAAATATAAATATGCTCACGATGACATAAGGAAAATGCCAAATTGGCAAGTACCAGCAGAATTTGAAAATTGTAATGAAGCTGTTGAAAGAGACAGTAGCGAAATTGTTGAAGCTGTTGAAAGAGACAGTAGCGAAATTGTTGAAGCTGTTGAAAGAGACAGTAGCGAAATTGTTGAAGCTGTTGAAAGAGACAGTAGCGAATTTGTTGAAGCTGTTGAAAGAGACAGTAGTGAAATTATTGAAGCTGTTGAAAGAGACAGTATGGATGCCTGAAGGGCTAATAATGAAATTTTTAAGTATAATGTAAGCACAAGTGCAAGGCAAATGTCTTGATCATGGCGTGTTGCGCATTACATATGAATAAGAAGAAAATGAATTATGTTAAAGAAAAGAAATTTTTATCGGAAATTTAAATTTGGATATTTGATTTGTCAATTGGCTAATATTTATGTTAAAATGATGTAAAAATAGTTTTGCAATAAAATTGTAGAGAACGAATCATTTTGGTAATATTTCACGAGGACGTGTAAAGGTCAGGATGGCCGTGTCGGCGCATACTTTTGTAAGCTGGTGGATGTGCTAGAATATTTCACAAGAATAATAATTCCATCAGCTCGGGGAAATCATTGGTATGTCAGCATATTGTATTATGTGTTAGAATATTCCAGAAGTACAGTAATTTCATCATTTCGGGAAATCATTGGTATTTCATCATATTACAATATTGCATACTGCGTTGCTATTGGTCGGCTGTATTTTTGTAGCTTTGGCATCTCCTGTTACAGCGCGGCGGCAGCGTGTGGTCGCTGTCGCCGAGTGTGGTTCGAAGGTTAGCACAGAGAAGAAGTGAGTGACACAAATTAATTGTGTGTAGAACTTCGGTGCATTCGAAACTCGCTGCGCGAAATGGAGAATAATAATTGTGCTCCGACATATATATATATTTTTTTTTATTTGCTTATTTGGTAATTTAGTTAAACAATTTTTACTTTTCTATAATGTTATTTTTTGTAATGTTTATTTCGCCTGCAGTTGGACTTATGGGATGAATTTAATATGGGGTTTTTCTTTGTTTTCTTCCACTTTATTAGGAAAACCGTAATGGATTTATAATCCAAGTTGAAGTAACGAAAATCACAAGCGTGATTGTTCACGAGTACCGGATTATAAAAGTTAATTTATTTTCCATTATTTTTGTTTTGAGTCGATCCGTATTTGAACTAAGATCAACGCCGAAATAAATAAAAACTCCGAATGAATCCGCTTTGCGTTTTTATTGATAAAATATCATGTTAAGACTGAAACAATTGGTGTGAAAAAATCTTGAAAGTACTGGGTTAGTGGGTTGTTTACTTGATCTGCGCGAGAACTCTTCTTGCTTATGAAAAAGAACTCTTATGTACTACGTGGCTATGTGCCTGCCTAGTGGCTGGGTTCTGATTTCGGCTTGAGTGGATGCGCAATATCGAGAAATGTTTGTTTATTTAATGAGGAATCGATACGGCGGACCGCGGCGGTCGGTCTTTTGTATAAGTGAATTATGAGGAAGGCATAATTACGTTACTATATACATGTAACATGGAGTAAGGCTGAAGGCTGGCAACAACCCGGTTGGCAGCGCTGTTGAGCAGCAACATGATTGTCGGAAATCGAAGTTATCGACAATCAGTCATCGAAGGAACGATCGCAAGGCAGCAGGGAGTGGAGTGGAAGTCAGCGTTGCAGTCAGTCGAGTTCTCAGCAGCAGTCGTTCGGTCACAAACTAAGAATACTTTATATAATTACCGCATTTAGAATTAAACTAATAATTAAATTAATAATAAACAATAATAATAAACAATCTTACATGGGGGCTCGTCCAGTCCTAAATCGGTTATATGAAGGTGCAGTTGTTTAAAGAAAAAAGACATTGTTGTGTGCGTGGGTATAGTCTTTAAAAGTTGTAAAGTTGTGGCTATATCTATTGCATTTAAAGTTGGAAAAATCAGTTGTACAGATTTTGTTTGAACACAAGTCGGTAAAAGTCGGGAAAGCTGCTAGAGAGAACTGATAAAGTTGAAATTGTCGTGTGCGTGGATTTAGTCTTTAAAGTTGTAAAGTTATGGCTACGTCTACTGCATTGAAAGTTGAAAAAATCGGTTGAACTCATACAGACTCAAGTCGTTTTGCTGTTGTGGAATTTAAAACAATTAAATTGCAAAGGTGGTGAAATTCGTTTCTAACGAAAATCAAAATTTGTCTTTTAACCGGTGGCGCCGTCTGCAAAATCGACTACCGTCGCGCCGTTAGAACATTGTCGTTGTTTGCTGGTGTTAGTGCCTTGTCGCGGAATGTTCACACGTACACCACCTACAAATAAAAAACTTAACACCGACCAAATACAAGCAATTCTAGAGAACGAAAGCGAGGACGAAAGCAGAAAAGAAAAAATGAACGAAGAAGATCAAAAGTTGGCGCCTGTAGGAGAAGCAGAGGCAAAGAAGCAGAATAAAGACGCTAGTGCTAAAGTCGAAGAGAAATTTGAACAAATGATGAATACTCTAACCCAGAGCATGTTGGCAAAATCTAAACAAGAGGGGCAAGTAATTATCGCTGCAGAAAAATTTGAAAAAGTTGTAAGTGACTGTGATGGCAAATCAATTCCTATTAAAAAATGGTTTGAAATTTTTGAGAAAAATGCCGAGGCATATGAACTTTCGGAGAAACAAAAATATGTTCAAGCCAGAAGTAAGATGATTGGATCAGCAGAACTTTTCTTAGAATCTGAATGTGTCAGTGGATACACTGAACTCAAAGAGTTACTAATTGAAGAATTTTCAGGCAGCTATAATAGCGCCGTTATTCACAAAAAGTTGCAAGACAGGAAGAAGAAGAGGGAGGAAACTCTACACGACTATTTGTTACAAATGAAGAAAATAGCAGCCTTAGGTGAAGTTGAAACAGTTGCTTTGATAACTCATATCGTAAACGGCCTCGACATTAAAAAGGAGTATAAGGGTGCTATGCTCCGTTGTAAAACTCTTAAGGAATTAAAGCAAGAATTCGAAATCTACGAGAGTCTGAATATTGTTGACAAGCCGAATATTCAACCAAAACCAAAGCAAATTACACAAGGTGTAAAAGCAGATCACTGCTTCAACTGTGGTTCGAGGGAACACAAACGAAAGGATTGTACACTTCCTACCAAATGTTTCAGCTGTAATCAAGAGGGCCATATCTCAAGCAAGTGTCCGGAAAAAGTAAACAGCATGCGCATTCACGTTGATAGTGCACGAACAAAGCCAGTAATCATAAATGGGATTATCATCAACTGTCTGGTGGACACAGGATCAGATGTGACCATAATTAAAGAAGCTATATTCAAGAAGATGAAAGATGTTGATTTAAACCGCACTGCAACAGTATTGCGAGGTTTGGGAAATGCCTCAACACAGCCGATTGGATGCTTCAGAGCATTAATCAAGACCGACCAGGTGGAAGCAAGCCACAACGTTTTAGTCGTCCACGATTCTAAATTCAGTTGCGATGGAATAGTGGGACACGATTTTATCAGCAAGTTTTGTCTTATCTGTAGTGCAGAAGGCTATACTTTTCTTGACCTGGAAGCAGATAAAAAACAAGCGGTTGAGTATTCCCAAATGGTTAATATTTGTGAAGAATCTTCTTTTACAGTTGCACCACAATACCGAGAAGACGTTGAACGCATGATAGAGAGAACATACGAAACACCACCCAAGCAGATAAAGCAATGTCCAGTCGAACTCAAAATTATTCCTGATGGCGTGATTAAACCCTTTCGCCATGGACACACCCGACTATCTGAAGAAGAAGCTATAGCTGTAAAGAAGCAGGTAGAGGAATGGGTCGAGCAGTCAATCGTCCGTAAATCTACATCAAATGTTGCCAGTCGCATAGTCGTTGTCAAGAAAAAGGATGGTACCCTACGCGTTTGCGTGGACTATAGAAAATTGAACACCATGGTTCTGATGGATTGTTTTCCGGTACCCATAATGGAGGTGGTGCTTGAAAAACTGCAGAGTGCCAAATGGTTTACAACCATGGACTTACAGAACGGATTTTTTCATGTGGCCGTAGAAGAAGCCAGCAAGCCGTACACAGCATTTGTTACCCGAGAAGGCTTATTCGAGTTTAACAAAGCGCCCTTTGGTTTTAAGAATTCCCCAGCAGCGTTTATACGGTTCGTTCAATTTATTTTTCAAGAACTAATCAATTCCAATATAATGCAGCTATATATGGATGACATAATTGTATATGCCGCTACCCCAGAAGAATGCATGGAAAAGACGGAAATGGTACTTAAGAGAGCTGCAGAATTTGGTCTAAAAATAAAATGGAAGAAGTGCAACTTTATGCAGAGGCGAATTCATTTCCTGGGACATATTATCGAAGGTGGACAAATATGCCCTGGAAAAGAGAAAACATCAGCAGTGAATTCCTTTGGAACACCTCAGAATGTAAAAGCCGTTCAAGGATTTCTGGGTCTCACAGGATTCTTCAGAAAATTCATACCTGGATACGCCCAAATTGCGAGACCACTGACGGACCTATTAAAAAAAGATGCCATTTTCAACATTGGACCAGTAGAGCAGCAGTCGGTGAATAAGCTGAAAGAGATTCTGGTAAACGAACCAGTATTGAGGATCTACTCACGAGAAGCAGAAACCGAACTTCATACAGATGCCTCTAAGGACGGGTTAGGAGCCGTTTTATTGCAGAAGTTCGAAGGCAGTTTTCACCCAGTCTGCTTTTGGAGCAGAAAAACTACAAAAGCCGAATCAAATCGTCATAGTTACTACCTTGAAGTAAAAGCCGCATACTTAGCTCTGAAAAAGTTCAGACACTATTTATTGGGAGTCCCTTTCAAGCTCGTCACGGACTGTGTCGCATTTAAACAAACAACAAAAAAAGCAGATGTCCCAAGAGAAGTTGGCCCATGGATTCTCTATATGCAGGATTTTAATTTTCAACCCGAACATCGTGCAGGAGAAAGAATGAGACACGTTGATTTTTTAAGCCGCCATCCCCAAGCATGCATGATGATAACATCCGAGTTGACAGCACGTATTAAAAAGTCGCAGCAGAACGATGATTCAATTAGAGCAATCCTGGAAATTCTAAAAGATCGTCTATTCCAACCCTACAAGCTAAAAGGTGGCCTGTTGTATAGTATGGTCAATGGCAATGAACTACTGGTTGTCCCTGCACTAATGGAGAGGGAGGTGATTCAAAGCGCACATGAAGTTGGCCATTTGTCGTTGCAAAAGACGATGCATAGCATACAGCAGCAATTTTTTATTCCTCATTTGGAATACAAGGTAAAAAAGCTAATTTCTAACTGTATAAAATGTATCATGTAGCCGTAAATGCAGACAGCAAAAAGTTGGGAAAGCAGGAGGGATATCTAAATTGCATAGATAAAGGAGACGCACCGTTGCACACACTACACATCGATCATTTGGGGCCAATGGATTCATCGGCCAAACAGTATAAATACATTCTGGCAACAGTCGATGCGTTTTCAAAGTTTGTCTGGTTATTCCCAACCAAATCAACCGGACAGGAAGAAGTGGTCAAGAGGCTGACCGACTGGTCAAACATTTTTGGTTTCCCTAAGCGAATTGTTAGCGACAAAGGAACGGCCTTTACGAGTGGTGCGTTCGAACAATTTATGAGCAGCCATAACGTGGAACACGTCTGCACAACTACTGGAGTGGCCAGAGGCAACGGCCAGATAGAACGAGTAAATCGTTTAATTTTGGCAATAATATCAAAGCTGTCTTCAGACGAACCGTCGAAGTGGTACAAATATGTGCCTGAGGTACAAAAGGCGATCAACTGTCACGTGCATTCATCACTGAAGCTGTCACCATTTGAGGTCATGTTTGGCACCAAGATGTACACCCGAGTTGAGGATCGGTTACTGGAACTGCTCCAAGAAGAAGTGGTCTGTCAATTCAACGAGGACCGCTATGAGATGAGACAGCTGGTAAAACGCAACATCGAGCAGGCGCAGAAGGACTACAAGCGCAATTACGACAAAAAGCGCCGAGCTGAATACAAATACAAAGCAGGTGATCTGGTTGCAATTAAAAGGACCCAATTTGTAGCTGGCCGCAAGATGGCAAGCGGGTATTTAGGTCCATACGAAGTCACAGGAGTCAAAGACAATGGCAGATATGACGTTAAAAAAGCAGCAAACGTCGAAGGACCCAATGTCACATCCACCAGCTGTGACAACATGAAGTTGTGGAAGTACATAGCCGAAAATGCAGACCTATTGTCATCCGGGTCGGATGATGAGGATCAGGAGGGCCGAATGTAACATGGAGTAAGGCTGAAGGCTGGCAACAACCCGGTTGGCAGCGCTGTTGAGCAGCAACATGATTGTCGGAAATCGAAGTTATCGACAATCAGTCATCGAAGGAACGATCGCAAGGCAGCAGGGAGTGGAGTGGAAGTCAGCGTTGCAGTCAGTCGAGTTCTCAGCAGCAGTCGTTCGGTCACAAACTAAGAATACTTTATATAATTACCGCATTTAGAATTAAACTAATAATTAAATTAATAATAAACAATAATAATAAACAATCTTACATACATATGTAAAGTAGAATTGGACATCGTGGCTGTTAAGCGATAGTATACGGTATTACGGAAAGGAAGCGCAAGATAGAGACAAAATGTTTTAAATGTGAAGGCGTGGGACAAATTGCAAGGGAGTGTCTACAAGTATCCAGATTTTAGCAAATGGTTCAGTCTTCAAAACGACATAAACCGATAAACGTAAACGGACTTGAAATAAATTTAAATTTCTGGTGGACAACTCAACTCAGTTTTTAAAAACTTACCGGCGTGTACAGGGAAAATTGTTTCACTGTACTGCGAGGCCTTGGAATTGTAAAAATAATGCCGCTGGGTACATTTATAGGAGCCGTGTGCGTCGATGGAGCTGAAGTAGAACAATTTGTTGTTACACCAAAGGGTCAGCGCGACCAGACAGCTCTGGACATAATAAGCTAAGTATATGCAATATTGTCGAGAACGATAATTTAGCCGTTAATCAACAATTGCATGCCAGCTGAATCGAGTGGCCTGTACATATGAGGATCGTACCGGACGAGCAAATAAAACCATTTCGACGTCAACCAAGTCGGTATTCAGCTATGGAAGCGGCGGCCGTAATAGAGCAAATGGAGGACTGGCTTAAGAATGAAATAATACGGAAGTCAATGTCAAATTTCGCCAGTCGAGTGGTTACAGTGAAGAAGAAAGACGGAAGAAACAGAATTTGTATTGATTTCCGTCAGCTCGACTGGATAGTACTCAGAGACAGTTTCCTTGTATCAATTAAGAATTGATGAAGTACTAGAAAAGCTGCAATCTGCAATAGTATTCACTGTCATGAATCTCGAGAACAGCTTCTTATATGTACCCATCGAAGAGTCTAGTCGTCGCTAGACTATTTTTGTCACCAAAGAAAGTTTATTTGAGTTCTGTAGTTCCGTTTGAATTTCGTAACTCACCTTAACCGTTTTGTCATTTTTTAAAACCTGATACAAGAAGATGTCATGAAGACCTACGTTGACGATATAATCATATTCCCTAAAAAAAAAAAAAAACGAGGATAGCATAGTCAAGCTAAAGAAAGTCCTGGAAGAGGTAGATAAATATGGATTGCGCATTAAGTAAAAAGAATGTTCTTTCTTGGAAGAGACGGTCACACAGTGGTGGACGTCAAAATTTGGCCAGGAAAGGAAAGACACAGGCTGAATAGAAGTTTGCTCGACCCAAGAAAATCAAAGATTGTTCTTAGCATTGACTGGTTTTTTTCGGAGACACCGAATTCATGTTTGAACAAATAAGCGCAATAAAACTGAAGGATATACTGTTGAATAAACCTGTCCTGCTGTTGTATAACAGGGAGGCACCACCCGAACTGCATACTCATTCTTCTTTGAGTTAAAGTTGCTCCCCTATTGCGCAGCGTTTTCTCAGACGGTGAAGAAGAAACATGTACCCAGAGAAGTAGCTGAATGCATTCTGTATCTTGAAGAAGTTCCCAAGTCGCAACCCTACAAAGACTTCTAGTAAAAAGTAGGAGGCTTACTTTTCAAAGTAGTTGATGGTAACGAGATCATAGTCGTTCCTAAATCAATGGAGAACGATATAATAAGGGAAGCACCTGATATTGGCCATTTAGCCCTGCAGAAAACTATGCATTCCTTGCAGCAACATATTTGGATTCCGAAAATGGAGAAAAAGGTAGGTCAAATCATCAACAACTGCGTAAAATGTTTTCTGATGAATAAAAAGGTTGGAAAGACAACCTTGTCTTTCTTGTATTGACAAGAGAGATAAAACACTGCATACTCATCATATTGATCATCCTGGACTAATGGATAAAACTTCTAAACAGTATCGGCTTATCTTAGCAGCCGTAAATGCATTCATAAAGTTCGTGTTGTGAAAATCGTACAAATTGAACGTATAAACACATGCATAATCTCAATGATATCTAAATTGTCAGCTGAAGATCGATCCAAGTGGTATTTTTGCAGTTTGTAGCGCATGTTCAAGGAGCTATAAATTCTCATGTCCACTGCTCCACAAACAAGATCCCGATCCAGTCGTTGCTGAAGGAGAAATAGTCGATGGTTTCGACCAAGAAAGAAACCAGATGACAATAGAGCCGCGAAGACAAATTCGGGAAGAGGAACTACGACAAGAACCGAGCCATGGGAAGGTTCTACACAAAAGCTGTTCTGGTTGGTATTAAGCGAACTTAATTTGTGGCTGGGAAAATTTTGTGCAGTTCGTTAATCGGTCCACGCACAGTAATCAAGGTGAAGCGAAATGGGCGTTACGATGTAAAGAATGCAGCTTTCGTTGAAAAACCAGATCTTACTTCTACCAGCGTTGATCACAAGAAACTTTTTAAATATGCTAAGTCGTCTGGGTCAGACTTAGAATATCGGGATGGCCGAATGTAAAGAGTAGAGTTGGGCAACAATAGTTATCAACGTGCCCGCTAAGCGATAGTATACGATATTAAGGAAGAAACATCTCCAGAAATTTAATGTGTGCAAGGCCTACGAAGAGCAGCAAATTGGGATCGTAAAGATACCTATAACTATATTAATAAACAGGCATAAACTATGCCTAGTGATAGGTATCTTTACGATCCCAATTTGCTGCTCTTCGTAGTCCTTAATATAGGTTATAGGTATAACATTAATAAACTATTTTCGGCACACGCTCAGGCGTACCGAACTTGGCTCTGTGGGGGACCTCACCTTCACTGGCGGCTCGTCGTTCAGGTGGAGACTCAGCAAGGAATACACTGGCAGTGACCACTTGGCCATCATTTGCGACATGGGATGCCCTTCCTCATCGTAAGCCCAGATAGCAGCCCAAGCCAGGATGGAATACCAAACGGACACCCTGGACACGCAGTTATTCCGAGAGCAGTTCCTACCCACGGTGAGTAGAGAAAGAGCTGAGCTGACGGCAGTGGCGCTGATTAGGCAGCTCAAGGCCGCGTGCGACGCCAGCATGCAAACGAGCAGGACGCATAGCCGACAAAGGGCCCCTGTCTACGAGTGGAACCATCAGAAAGAGACGGCTCGTCGAGATTGCCTCTCCGCCAGACGTCGCTATCAAAGCTCTAGAGGTGCGGAGTCCTTTGTCGAACGCCAATCCGAGTATAGAGCCCACAGGAAAGCACTGAAGATAGCCATACGGGACGGGATACGACCTATGCGATTATGCTGACAGCGACCCATGGGGAAGTGCCTACAAGGTGGTGGCATATACGAGGACTCCCAAGCTACTGGACCCAGCGATGCTCCGAAGTGTAGCGGAACATTAGTTTCCTTTTATGGGTGGGTTACGTCCCGCCGACCCAGCGGGACCCAGGGGACCACGTCAAAGCCGACGTCACGGTCAGCAGTGAGGAGATCCTGAAGCCGGCAAAACTGCTGAAGGACGGTAAGGCCCCCGGACCCGACGGCATTCCGATGAGGGCGCTCCGGCTCCAGCCAGACTTGTTTGCGAAGGCATTCACCAAGTGCCTGACTCAAGGCGTCTACCCAAGTTGCTGGAAGATACAAAAGTTGTGGCTCCGCCCAAAACCAGGGAAGCCACCCGAAGAGCCTTCATCGTTCCGGCCGATATGCCTCATCGATGGAACTGGCAAGCTCCTGGAGAACTGGTGTGCATTCGGCTAGAGAGGGCTATCGCTGACGCGGGTGACCTCTCTCGGTCCCAGTTTGGCTTCAGGAGTGCTCGAAGTAGCGCCCCAGGCAATCGAGGGCACCAGATGGAAGGGGGGTAGCAGAGAGTACTGTTTCATAGTCACACTAGACATCAGGAACGCCTTCAACACAGCGAGGTGGGACCGAATCCTAGAAGCATTAATTGGCTTCGGGGTTCCAGCCTACCTAGTCAGGATCATTCGCAGCTACTTTTTGGAACGGGTCTTACTCTCCGAGTCGTCGGAAGGAGTCTTCTGGTACCAGGTCACCGGTGGAGTCCCGCAAGGCTCGGTTCTTGGCCCGCTTCTGTGGAACGCCATGCATGACGGGATACTTCGCCTACCGCTGGTTGGGAGGAGCGAGATCGTAGGCTTCGAGGACGACGTGGCTTTGCTCGTTGTTGACAAGCATCCCGGCAAGGATAAGGAAACGTGTTACAAAAACATAAAGGCCATTAAACAATGTCTCAGCTCAATGGCGCCGGAGAAGACGGAGGCTGTCCTGATTAGTTCCAGGAAGGCAGTGAAGACGGCCACTGTCGAAGTTGGCAGTACCTCGGTGTCCTCCACACGGGCAATTAAGTACCTGGGAGTCATGATAGCTTTCGTTCCGTGAACACCTAGCCTACGCTAGCTCGAAAGCAGCAGAAGTAAATCGGGCGGTATCAACACTCGAGGCCCAAAACAGGCGAGTAGACGGCTGCTTACGAGCGTCACCCCGCGACCATGCTATATGCCGTCCCGATATGGGCAAAAGCGCTTGAAATAGAATATAGGCTCAGGGCCTATATGCTTCCCATAGACTGTCGGCACTACCTATCTGCTGCGCCTTTAGAACATTGGTGATCGCAGGTATACCCCCTCTAGACCTATTAGCGCAGCACAGGTGGAACAACAGCTGATCCCTAATCTCAAGCCGTGGATAGAACGGAAGCATGGAAAAATAACGTTTTATCTAACGCAGCTGATCAGTGTGCATGCTTTCGCAGCTATCTGAAGCGCTTTGGACATGAGGAGGTGGATGATTGACCATGATGCGGAAGTGGACTAGGCGAAACCCCAGAGCACGTTCTCTTCTCGTGCGAAAAATATGCAAGCTAAACGGAGATCTCAGGAAACCGTACTTGGCAGCAGACTGAATGCGGATAATCTAGTCCCAATCATGCTGCAGGGGGAGGTGGAATGGCAAGCCGTCAACAAGAGCTGAGAGAGCCAGAGAGCCGCGCAAGCAATGCTTCACGGCCATACCGCGGGGGAGTTCTGGACCTGCCCTCCATATTGTTACATTGTTATTCTACTTAATTTTGTTCTTAAATGTCTAATAAACCAATTAAATAAAAAACCATTTACTATACGAGTAACAGGTATAATTATGGTATACATATGTAAATCCCAAAAAAATACGGAAATGCAAATAAACTAAAACTTATTGAATTTGCAATTATTTTGTTGTGTTTCAATGATCAGGCATTTACATATATCCATTAGTTGCGGATAGAGTCGAAACTGCTTCACTTTAGGGTTCTTTTTTCTTTAAATTATTTTCTCTATCAGAAACGCATTGTTGTTTCCGAAAAGGTTCGTGTCTAACAATACGCACCTGACAAAGTGGATAAAGTGAAATTAGTTTTCGCGGTAATAAACTTATGGACAAGTCCAGAATACTGGCACATATAGCAAATAGTGACCCCCCAAGTCACTAACAGTGAAATAATAGTGAAACGAAAACATTTTCATTCAAAAATACAAAGTTAAGTTACTCGAACTGGGGCTCCGCTGCCCAGCTGCCACGCGATCGCACAAACAGCTGTTTGCGAGCTTAAAGCTTTCTATCCCAGGGTTCAAGTTTTGGCTAGAACCCTGGTGATTTGGTGCACATTACAATATGAACCCTTTAAATGAAACCGCTGCGGCTGATGAATCGTTGGATACTGCGTTTCTCCCGAGCCCCCAATGTGCTGCCCCGCAGCGCTTTCAAAAAATAAAGCGAAAGTCTCGTGCTTCTCCGGAGACTGAAAGGAAAAAACCAAAATCAAGCATCGGCAAACAAGGGGAAAACCCTTCGACTACAGAACCTAGATATGGCGGCAATTCAAACCGATTTGGTTTACTTGCGCATCTCACAGCCGACAAACAAGTAGGCAATGAAATTGACGATCTGTATGACCAGCCCAGTACCAGTCATCAAGCTGCTATTGCTGCCGATAAGCGGGATGCAGCCTCCGCTGGTATCACTAGTTCAGTCAAAAAGGCGCAGTCCAAACCACCTCCTATAGTAATGGAGGGAGTGGACGACGTATGCCTGATGATGCAGAGCATTGAAAGCATAGTGGACCTAGAAAAGGTTGAGGCTAGGGCGTCAATGAGCGGTGTCCTAAGGCTTTACGCGGCTGACGCTAATACATTTCGCACCATAGTGAACTGGCTCGAGATCGAAGAGTATGAGTTCCACTGCTACCAGCTTAAAGAGGACAGGCCTTACAGGGTATGCGTGAAAGGCCTGCACCACAGTACGCTACATCACCAAATCAATGATGAGCTGGAAAAGATCGGGCACAAGGTTCTCGATATTCATACACCGCTTAGGCGAAACGAACCGGGTACCTCAAAAGCGTCGCCAGTCAACATGTTCTTCCTAAATATTGCTGCTGCGGCAAACAATAAGGAGATCCTGGCGGTAAAGGCACTATGCCATATTAGAGTAGTTATTGAGCCTCTCCGCAAGCGTAACGCTATTGTCCAGTGCCATCGTTGTCAGCAGTTTGGCCACACAGCCAAATACTGCCGTAAGGCCCACATTTGTGTGAAATGTGCTGGCGAACACCCAGCCAAGGACTGTACCAGGCCACGCATCGAGCTGTGCACTTGCTACAACTGTGGCGGTCAGCATCCTGCAAACTATAAAGGTTGCAGCAAGCTACAAGCGTTCCTGCAGCGATCCAGACCCAGAAGTGGAGTGGCTGGAAGAACAGAAGTAAACGAGCGACCAACTTCACGGGGCTTAGCTGGAGGTAAGGAGATCCCCTCTTCTCGAGGCGGAATATCTTATGCAGATGTGGCTAGAGGGTCCATTCACCACAAGCAACCACTGAGCCTGATGCACCAACAACAGAAGCAAAAGCAACAGCCCAATGATGGAAGTCCCAGTCGTCAAAGGAGCCGCAGCCGGACAAGGACGTCTAGGGGTACACTTCAGCGCTCGACGGATGCTAGCAGCAGCATTGAAGCCATCCTGCAGACGCTTAATGAAAACATTAATTCTTTGCGCTCGATTCAAGAGAAGCAGATGGAATTAATGATGATGATGATGAAGCAACAGCAACAACAGTCACAGCAGCAGGGGCAGATTATCAATCTGCTCACTGCTCTCCAAGCGCGTCAAGCGCCATAATGATGCCGCTGCGCATCCTAGTGTGGAACGCCGACGGCGTATCCACGAAGTTGCCTGAAGTAGAGTGCTTCGTGCGACGTCACGAAATCGATGTATTACTGCTCAGCGAGACACACTGCAAGGGGGCAGAGACGCCTAAGCTATTCGGATTTGTAGCCTACACTGCCAATGATCCGAGTGGTGGCAACGCCAAAGGCGGAGCAGCTATCTTAATCAAATCTAGCCTTGCCCACTTTCCGCTAACACCAATAGCCACTGCCAAGGTGCAACTTGCGCCGGCGGTTATTGAAACGGCACTTGGTCCTATAAGCTTTGGAGCGGTCTACTGCCCACCGAGATTTGCATGGACTACGGACGAGTTTAAGGACATTTTGGAAGAGTTCCAGACGAAGTTCATTGTTGCAGGCGATTGGAACGCATCCCACTGGCTCTGGGGTGCGGGAAGGAGCAACCAAAGAGGCATTGCATTAGCGAATCTCGTCCTAAACTCGGAGGTGGACTCGCTAGCAACAGGAGGACCAACAAGATACCCGTACGGCAGTAGAGGCTCACCAGGATACATCGATTTTGCACTGACAAAGGGTGTGCTGGGCATCCACGCTAGCATAAGTGCGGTTGTTGAGCTTAGCTCCGACCACCTGCCTCTGGTAATTACGCTGGATGCGGGGGCATCCTACCCTAAGATGGAGCGGCTTATCACTAGGCGTACTAACCTGGAGGTATTCCAATCGCAACTGGAGTCCACACTGCCCCTCAACACTGCCTTAAACTCTGGACAGGACGTTGATGATGCTATCGAACTGCTCACCAACAATATCAAGTCAGCAGCTAGATTGGCAACTCGCAGTATATCTCGGCAGCCCGCGGCAGATCGAATCCCAATAACCAGGGAGATCCTGCTGCTTATAGCTGAGAAGAGGCGCTTACGCACTAGGTGGATGAGGTCTCGGCACCCGTTGGACAAAACGGAATGGAATCGAGCGCTGAGTAGGCTCCGATGCGCGTTGGTGCTGCACAAAGCCGCATGGTTCGACGAAAGGCTTGCCAATACAGGAGTCGAAAGCGAAGCGACGCATTCGCTGTGGAAGGCCACGCGCGCAATCAAAAGGCGTTGCACGAGGAAGGCGCCTCTAGTCGATAGCAACGGGACATGGTGTCGGACCGACTTGGGACAAGCGGAGGTATTCGCTGCGCACCTCGCCGAGCGATTTCAACCATTCAAGCTTGCCAGCCTGCAACAGGTTGAAGAAACTCAGGACCAGCTGAACCAAGCGCTTCAAATGGATATGCCAATCACGCCGTTTGAACCCTGCGAGGTAGCCGAAGTCATTGTGCGCCAGAGTAACAACAAAGCACCTGGACATGACGTCATCTGCAACGCCACATTGAAGGCCCTGCCCAGACAAGCGATCCTCTACATAACGTTGGTTTTCAACGCTATTGTGAGGTTGCAATACTTCCCTTATCAGTGGAAGCTCGGGATAATCACCATGATCCACAAACCTGGCAAGCCGGAAAGGGAGCCCGCCTTCTACCGGCCGATCAGTCTCCTCCCTTCAATTTCGAAGGTGTTTGAGAGACTGATGGCTGTCCGGATTGTAAGGATTATGGAAGCCCAGGGGATTACCCCTGAGCACCAGTTCGGTACCACTGTACTGTCGAGCAGCTCCATCGAGTCGTCGAGCAAATTCTGACGGCCTACGACAGTAAGGAATATTGTAACAGCCTCTTCTTGGACATTCGAGAAGCGTTTGATCGAGTGTGGCACATTGGACTCCAACTGAAAATCAAGCAGACGCTGCCTGCTCCATATTTTGGGCTGCTAAAATCGTACCTGGAAGGAAGGAGGTTCGCTGTGCGCTTTCATTCAGCAATTTCCACCGAGCACAACGTGGCAGCTGGTGTTCCACAAGGTAGTGTCCTCGGCCCCCTGCTCTACTGCCTGTATAGCCACGACATGCCGCAGCCGGATGTAAGCCTTTACGGGAAATCTATGTTGGCCACATTTGCCGATGACGTGTGCGTCACCTACAGGTCCCGATGCGAGCACGACGCAGCCGATGGTATCCAGGACTTTGCATACCGGTTCTCGGAATGGGCAAGACGTTGGAACATTGGCATCAATAGCAGTAAATCCAACAACGTCTGCTTTACTTTAAAGCGGAGAACGCCACCGCCCGTCTACATCGAGGAAGCCCCCGTACCACAGCCGAACGCAGCAAAGTACCTTGGAGTGCTTCTGGATCGCAGACTCACATTTTCCAAGCATGTGACCGACATCAGAACGCGCCTACGTGCTAAGGTGGCGAAGCACTACTGGCTACTTTGTTCGCGCAGTAAATTGTCGCTATCCAACAAGCTGACAATTTACAAACAGATCTTAGCACCAAACTGGAAGTATGGGTGCCAAATCTGGGGCATGGCATGTGACAGCCAAATCAAAAGAATCCAGGCTATTCAAAATAAGGTAGCAAGACTCATCACCGGCTGCGAGTGGTTTGTTCGAAACACCACTCTGCACAGAGACCTGAAACTAGCAACGGTTTTCGACGAAATAAACCAGCACTCGAGCAGATACCATGACAGGCTGGAGCGCCACAGAAATCGGCTGGCCAGCGCTCTAAATAGATCTCGCCCACCAAGGAGGCTCAATAGAAGGCAACCGAGGGATCTCATTACCCGATCTCCTTTGACAAGGGTCCGCAGAAGCTGACGCTTATCTTAAATCCTATTTGTTATATGTGATTGTTATGTAATTCTAGTTAAATTACTGTAAATTTGAAAAAGCTAACTATAGTTAGCCGGCGAGCCCAAAATGGGCTGAATTAATAGATAAGAAGGACACAAAGGGGCTTCATGACTTCCCCGTATGCCTTAATAAATAAATTAATTAAAAAAAAAAAAAAAAAAAAAAAAGAAACGCATTCTTATCTTTTACTTTCTGAAGTTCTTCTTCTTCTATTTCATACGTATTTTATACAGGTCCTGTAGACTTCACTTTTAAAACTTTAAAAACCTCGGTAGACCAATTAGGTTACTTCCTTGTATTTAATTATTCTAACGAAATCCCTTCTGCAAATAATTTATGTTCTGGGAATATTTTTGGTATATTACAAACTGATTTTAAAATTATGTCTTTTCATTTTAATAGATCGGTAATAAGAATTATTTTATTGATCTACACGAAATATGATTTTATGAAACCATTTATAGTCACCCTCCATACTAAACATTTTCCACATACGATTGGAGTCTTCACATAAAGGAACCTTTAGGTGTATGGTAATGATTTATATGAAATTTTCTTATTCATTCCCTAAAAGTAGATCTGGCTGAATGTTCTTAGATCTACAATTACTATTTCTAAAAACAGTTGCAATTGCCTGTACTACATCTGGGCAGAGTTTATCGTAATCGCTTCTGCGACCGCATACCCTGAAAACGAGTTTATAACGTTCAGTTATATCCTTTATTTTCTTTACTAAATGGAATCATTTCAACCAAATCAATTTGCCATGTATCATTTAATCCCTTTGAATGAATGTTCGGCATTTAAAGTTTTTCCGAGCAGGGTTATGAATTTCATTGACAGCTTGTTGTTTGGTTACTTTGTTTGATTGTTTTTCATTAAAGACGTTGCTTGTTTCGTTAAAAGTGATTTCTTATATCCTAGTACATCCCGTTTTATTTCAACAAGCATCTTTCTGAAAATTTAAAAACAAAATCGAGTTAGATCTACTTGCACATCTTTGTCATAGGAACCCTCTAAATCAGACAGTTCAATATCTATCTTTTGTAAGTGTCTAAATATGTGTTTAGACATAAGTAGGCAAACTATAAATCTATTCTATCCATCTATCTATCTATTTATGGGCTGCAATAAACATGTCACGGGACAGCATAAGTGGCAACTACAGATAAGTACGATTGCAGCGGCCTATTGCCGGAGTGTGAAGAGATATGACCATGCGGGAGGCCTCAAACATAGATTTAAGAATAAAACTCAGCTGCATTTACCAACGCAGACTGCGGCGTCTTACAAGCGCTGCATTATATAATTAGATGATAAGAACCTATGTAAGAATGAATAAAAGGCGAAGCCCTCGCAGCAGCGAGTCAGTTAGATTCAAACACCCGAATTGAACTCATTAAGTGTACGCACAAGTTTATAGTGTGAACAGTAAGGATGCAAATTAAAATTGTTACTGTTTAATTATTTAAAAAAATTATTTTTCTTGTAATACTCAATATTTTTTTATGATAAGCTTTTTCACTTATACACGACACTGGTTTTTTGCTTGTCCTTAATTGGAAACAATTCTCTTGTCCCGAATCAGACTGATCTTATAATTCTTAATCCTAATCCAATCCCTCGTCCAGAAGCTTTTTTATAAACTTCTTGAACTTTTAATTATGTCTAGAATAGGCCAGAAGCTATTCTTTAGAAACTTCTTTAACTTTCAATTATGTTTAGAATTAAAGCTTTATGCCGAAATTATTTTACTGCATTGTGGAATTTAAATTTGCTGACTGGTGAAATTTGTAGAATTTGGAATTATTTTACTTTACTGTGGAATTTAAATTTGCTGACTGGTGCAGTTTGACTGAAGCGCAATAAGTTGATCATGGCTTGGTCTCTATTTATCGGGTAGTTAAGTGCTGGCAATGGCAATGCCAAAAACAAAGACATGGAAATGCCGCCGAGATTGGAATTTGAAATTTGTTTATAAACTAGAATTTAAAATTTGTTTATAAACTGGGACAGAGTGCTATGTCTACTGGTTGGATAACTTTCCCCCTTCTAAAATAACCCGCCAATATGCGTAATTATGAATTTCGTTTAAACGCTCTCTTAATTCTGTTAATTCTAATTCTGGACGTTTTTGTTTGGGTAAAAATATAATATATCTGAATGTTATTATTAATGTAGTAATCAAATACAAAATGATTAAAATTAATAATATACATGAAATTGATGTTTTCCAATTGTAAATTTCAATAAACGGGTGTAAAATATTAAATATGGTTCTTATTATAATCTCTTTATTCTACTGTTTTACGTCTGATTTATCCGATGATCGCGCTGCTTCGGCGGCGTTCCTCCTGCAACGCATTGCCTTCGTTGTCCTGTGTACTCCTTGACAACGGACGACGTGTCGGCCCGACCCGGATTAGGATGTTATGGGGCAGGGTGTATCGCCCGCTGGCGAGGCAGCGCTTGGCCTGGGACCACCTTTACCGACCACTGACTTCACTGACCCTTTCGAACACGCCAGGTCCTTCTCCTCCACTCCCAGGATTCACTGGCAGTGGTCGTCCTTCCGTGTCCTGCGGGCCTCTGGCTGCCCGATGCTTCCACTGTTTGTTCTTTACCAACTTACCCGCGCGTTCTCACTCCCGAACTCCTTTCAACGCTCCGTCTCACTACCTCCTTCCACGCGCGGTCTGGTTGACTAACTCCTACTAATCCGCCTTCAGACCCCTTTCCGACTTCGCAACTGCGCGGCCTGACCGCGCGATTCAGCCCGGTACTCTTCTCGATTATCCTCGCGTACGGACGGCTCCTCGAGTGTTGTGACTGACTGACCAGGGCTGCACTTGCGCCGTCCCTTTATAGACCGCAAGGTCCAACTCATGTACCGTTAGTTCACGGTACGTCCTCTTGGTGCATGTCCAAAGTCTGCGCCGTTACCATTCGACCTCCGTGCCCTCGACCGGCCGAGTACCAGGTCCATCGCAGTACCGTTAGTTCACTGTCTCTCTGCATTGCCGGAATCCAAGGTCCAGCGCGGTACCGTTTGACCTGACCGCCCTTGACTCTTTCTGCATAGCCGTCTTCGCTGTTGCTAGACCTCTCCCCTGAACCCAGATTTGTGGAGAGTTTTAAGACTCCTCACAATTTATTAGAATGTCACATTCTTAAATGATATCTATTTTATATATTCTAATTTTTTCCCGTATTTTAGTGCAAACTGATTTCTCTCCATTTTTTAAGCGGGAAAAACAAGTCTTGTCTTTAGTTATAATACCATAGTTATTAAAAAGTTCGTTCTTAGAATTAGATATTTCATAAAAAGTATTTTCGCATTTTGCGAACTGATTACTCATTAGAAATTTTCCATCACTTAATGAAATGGATCTGGCATAAAAAATTGCGCATCTATTTGTTATTACAGGGTAATTTATATAAATAATTAAGAGTTTTTTATTTAGTACAATTTGAATACGTAGATATCCATTAAATCTTTTGTAGCTGAATTAATATTTCTTTAACGTCTTCATTATTAAACATTTTTGTGTAAAATACATCATTTTTTCCAGTGTATTAGTAGAAATTATGTTTTGCTAGTCGAATGTTAACAATCGTAAACGTTTTTTTCTTAACGGCAATTCTTGATCAATAAAAATGTTTTTAAAATGATCGGAAAGTTAGTTTATCTCGTTATACAATTTGGAATTGATAATAAATTGTTGGTTATTGTTTTCAATTAAGTCATTTATTTTATTCTGTATTTTAATGAAATCATCGTGATCCGGAGTTCCAGCTTACCAGTTCGAAACAGCGCCTAAACTCGTTTATTTCCCTTTTTTATCTAGTTGAAACCAATTGTGACAAAATTAAATCGAATAATTTCAGTTCGTAAGAGTATTTCCCATTGAGACCTTTTATTAGTATCCTTTTTTATATATACTGACTGTTAATCGATTATTTCTTTATAAAAACATAAATAAGTCACTAAATAAGTTAGTTAAATAAGTCGTAATATTTGTTAAAACTTAATATTGTCTTTGTGAATAATTCTATTTCTACTATTGATTATTATTTTGTTAGGTAAATTTTCCTTAACAATCTGTTTTTTATATCTTGTTTTTAGCTTATTTCTTTCTCCATGTTTCTCCATATTCTTTTTCCTTACGACCTTCATTATGTGTTTATAACATTTTTTTGTGTTCAATTTTATTATAGAGAATATCAAAAGGTTTTGGTTTTGTTGTAGAATGAATGCTCTGATTGAATTCTTTTGCTGCTCTAATAATTATTTCAGAGTAGTCAGTGAGATTAAATTCTTCCTTTATACAACGAGCTAATTCTGTTAATGTTGAATGTGCCCTTTTTTCACTTGTCCGTTCGAGGTACTGTGTCTGGGGTCCGCGAAATATAGAGTTAAACCACATCTTTGTGCCAAAGATTTAAATTGAGCAGAGGTGAAGCTCGGTTCATTATCAGTCATAATTACTTTGGCGTGGGGAAATTGTTGAAGTAATTCCATTACTTTATTCTCGATGTTTAGTTTATTTTGAATTTCGTTTATTACTAGGAATTTTGAATACGCGTCAATGCAAGTTAAGAAAATAAGATTTTTCGCGTAATATCGAGGTGAAAATTGTCTCCTTCTTTAGTTGGAATAGTAGCTTCCCCAATAGGGATTTTAATTGGATGCCTTTTATATTTATTTTCGTTGCAAATTGTACAATTTTTTATGTACTCCTTTAATTTGATAAATAAATTTGGGCAATAATATAATCTATTGACTTGTTTGTAATTTTCTTCTAGTCCTCTATGAGCTCGACTATGTGTTTCTTCTATTATAATCCTTATCTTCATTATTCTCTATGTCTTGTAGAAATATTTTGGTAAAAAGAAATTTGTTCGTAAAATTATTTATTTAAGGTAATTAAAAATGAGAAAGATCTGCTAATGTGCAATGAATTCCTGGCGGTATGTTTGGTGGTATATATTCCATTATATATCGTATCTTATCAAAAACTCTCAATGACTCATGTATTGTATACCTCCCCGTTGTTAATAACAGTTGTTGCTGAAACTGATTTAACGGTTTACGGTTCTCTTGTATTTCGTTTTCAAAACTAATTTCTGCAGAATGCTGTGTATTTTGATCGCAGCTTGATTGTTCTATATCGCTGTTTGCAATATTATTTTTTTTTTATTCGTTATAACCCGTCACCTACGACATTTGTTGTTCCGGGTTTATATATTATTTTTGGGGTGAAACTTTCTATGAACGAATACCATCTTTTCATTTCTACGTTCGGGATTTTATCTGAGATTGTAAAAGATAAAGATTGATGGTCTGTTTGTATTTCTATACCGATTATCCAATTAAATAATTTCTGGGATTTTTAAGAGCCCAAACTATGGCTAACAATTTTTGTTTATTTGTGGCGTAATTCAAAGCGTCATTTAGGGTTTTAGATGTGTATTTGGTTAAACGTTTGGCAATATTTGCATCATTTCGAAAAAATGTTCGGTGATAGCCAGTGAGGACTAAAAACGTATCTCTTTTAAATACATTGAAATGTAATGTAACAATGCATTGTGAGAAAATAGAAATGCTGTTTCTCATTTAAAGAATTTAGATTTTTCAAGAGTGATTTTCATATTAGCTTGTTATAAAATATGAATTAGATCGGTTTGTTTTTCAGTTGTATTTGAAAAGATTGATATATCATCCATATAAACATGGCAAGTCTTTCCGACTTCTTCTCCTAATATATCCATTGCTCTTTGAAATATTCTAGGGACGTTTGTTAACCCAAATGTCATACGTAAGAATTCAAATTTGTCATTGTTAATAGAAAAGCCTGGTTTTTCAATATCTGACTCTTCATTAAAATTTGGTGAAATCCTGATTCCAAATCAATTGTTGAGAAATATTTTGACTTTTCTAAGTTAGATAACATTAGAGACGGGTCTTGCGTTGGGTATCTATCCGGCATTGTGTTTTCGTTTAATTTTTAATAGTATATAACTAGTCCATGTTTTAGTGTTCCATCTTCATTTTGACCCTTTTTTGGCACTACTAAGACGTGAATAATAAGGGCTTCTACTTGGTCTTATAATTTGTTCTTTTAGCATTCTATCGATTTCATTATTAACGAAATCTGAGACTGACATAGCATCAGGATATATTGTTTGCTATATATTGACCTATCATTGCCAGTATTTATTTCTCCTTGAATATCTGTTTGAAAAGGGAGTTGCATATATATTTTAGAATTTTATTCATAGTCTTATTTTCGAAATCTTTTATTTGATTTGAAATTATTGTTTGATTATAAATTTTTTCTTTGTCTGAAAATTCAACGACGGCGAGTTCAGGATTCTTTGATCCCAAGCTATTAGTTTTTTTGTTGACGGATAATTCAACGTCGGCGTCCTCAGGATTCTTTGATCCCAAGCTATACAAACTTCCTTCACTCACATTTTTTTCCTCAATTAAACAAAAATTGTTATTTTCGTCATTGTCATAAAATTCGAGCTTTTCCTTTTTCCCATTATATTTCATGATACCCTTTTCTGCATCTATTGTAGCTCAAATTTTCCTTAATAGATTGTACCCAATTATTATGTCGGATTCTAAACCTTATTATTCACAAAATAAATGTTTTGTTTCAAATATTGTTAATATATAATATAATTGAGTTCCATGAACTGTAGATACTCTTTTGTAAGTTGGCAATTCTTTTATATTTTCATAAATTCCTTTATTGATTAGCAAGATGTGGCTCCTGCATCAAATAATATTTTTAGTTTTTTTTTTAAATTTCTGTCTATTCTTGTTATATGACGCATTTCCCTGTAGGGTTCTGACTTAAAAAATGATCTTCATCAATGTAATTTATTCTCATACCTCTCTGGGCTGGTTGACTCACGGTCCTAGTTGCTTCCCTTTTAAAGGGAAGTTCAGTTTCTTCTGCTTGATACCGATTAAAATTATTATTATTATTATTATTATTATTATTATTATTATTATTATTATTATTATTATTATTATTATTATTATTATTATTATTATTATTATTATTATTATTATTATTATTATTATTATTATTATTATTATTATTATTATTATTATTATTATTATTATTATTATTATTATTATTATTATTATTATTATTATTATTATTATTATTATTATTATTATTATTATTATTATTATTATTATTATTATTATTATTATTATTATTATTATTATTATTATTATTATTATTATTATTATTATTATCAAAATGATTATAATTCCAATTATTATTTATTCTATTTGATGTATTATTATTCTGTCAGAAATCTACTGGAATAAATCTTAAGTTGTTTCCCTGATTTTTATTTTCATTCCTTAATCCATAATACCTATTTGCAAATTGGGCTCGAAAGTTGTTAGACTTTAATTTCCGACTAATTCTTTTAGAGAAAAGAGTGTTTCTGAGATTGAACCATTCAATCCAGAAATAAAAATTCTAAGAGCGTTGCTCCTATTCGTTTCCTTATTATTTCTCTGTCTTATCCATATGTCATTATAGTTTTATTTATGAGTAATGCTTAAACGTCCCTGTCTAAGGATGCTTAATTCTCATTCGAGAATATGGATTGGTCTTTCATCGTTATAAATAAAATCCAATCTGGAAAGAATTGCTTGGAAGTTTAAAACGGTACCATGGTTAGTTAGAGCATCATGTGCTGCTCCCATGATTTAATTACGTAGAATTGTTGAAGCGTTCAAATATTGTTCGCTTTGGATTTTATATAGACTCGTGGCAGGTTCTGCCGCTTCTCTCCAGTCCACAACATATTGGTTTATTTCACCTGTGAACTTTGGTAAGGATTTAACTATTTCTAGGTTAGCTTCGCATTTTACAGTTGGGTCAGTTGTTTGGATTTTTTAATCCTCCACTACATTTCTGCTTGCGTTTAACTGCCCTTCTATCCCTTTAATTTTGCTGGTCTTTAATCGTATTTATTAATCGGCTAATTAATTCCATTGTGAGATTAGTGGTGTTGGATATCCCGCGCGCAGAAAAGGTTGGTGCTGAACCTCCGGTTGCCATTATAAAATTAAAATTTTCAAAACTATTTATTAAATTTTCCAGATTGTTTTCTTTGATTGATTTTGTAATGTTTCATTTTAAACTTTATAGTATTCCTTATATCTGCTCATATTTTATAAATGTTTTTTATTTTTATAAGGCCTAATATTATTTTCTGCTCACGATACTTTCCGTTTAGTTGTGCTGATTACTTTCTGGGGTCTTCCTACAGTTTTATTCTCCTGATTATTATCTATTTAGGTCTTCCTTCATTTTTTTGTATTTAGTTGTAGCGAGGAATTGCCCTCAGCTCTTCCTTCTTTCTTGGTGTTGTTTTTTTTTTTATTTATTTTTTTTTAATATTTTTGGTTATAGATTTTGGCTTGGTTTTATTGGTGTTTCTTGTTGAGTCGGATTTTTATTATTCTTGTGTTCCTGTTTTTTTGTATTAAGTATTCAATACACCTTTTTAAATATTAAATTCTTAATTGGATTATTGCATTAATTAATTTCCAATTAAGTTTTTCCACGATCACTGTCACAGCAGTTAGATGTCGTTGGATTATTTTTATTTTTTTTTTAATTCTTTTAGAGAAAAGAGTGTTTCTGAGATTGAACCATTCAATCCCACAGCCACACCTCCCGCCCAACCGACCGAGGGGCGATGCCGTGTATCGTACGGCTCGATTCGCGAGAAGATAGAAGCGGTATAGGAAAAAGAACATAAATGAGGAAATGAATTTAGCCGCCGTTTACAGAAGTTACGAATACTATTTCAATTGTCTCTTTTATTTCGATCTTTACTTTAGCTTGGTTCAACAGCGACTGACTGCCGCGCTCTCTGCAGAGTGGCGAGTCGATCAGTCGATAAGTTTCTCGATAATATTTGTATTTATGTATATAGTAAGGATGGGTGTATGAATGTATAAGCTTATGACTAGATTGGCTATGTATAGTTAGGTATGTATGACTAGGAATGTATGACTAATAGTAAAGGAAGAGGGTAGAAGGAGCAGCCTACTACAACTCGGCCGTCCTGACAACTAGATCTCCCGATCGTAGGATTTTATAACAATTAACGTTTCTTAAAGCTAAGGGTCCCGTTTCTCATTTTATTCTTCTTAGTAGAGATACTTTTAAACGGTCTTAAACATTTTTTAGGTTTTCTTTTCTTCTTGTTTGTTTTCTTTGTTTTACAATTACTTCTTAAATTATGCTTTCTATTTCGTACAGAGTTTCTTAAATTATACTTTCTATTTTGTACAGAGTTTCTTAAATTATACTTTCTATTTTGTAGACTCTTAATTTTTCTTTGCCAGTGTTTTATATTCTGTATGCTCCATACACCCCGGTAAGGATTGCGAGAAATTTGAAATCCATCAACATCTTCCAGAAGGAAGCGATCGTTTTTGAGAACTTTGCTTATGACATAGGGTCCTTTATGCTTTGGAATTAACTTCTTAGCTATGCCTGTTGTTGAGTCAAAATTTTTAACCATGACGTAGTCGCCTTTTGTGAACACTCCTGATCGTTTTCGTTTTTTGTCAACATATTCTTTATTGTATGCTTGTGCTATTTTCTGACTTGCCTCGCCTTTATTTCTAATGCTTTCTAAATCTCTTTCTTCAATCGTTTCTCCAATTTCCTCAATTTTTTCTTTTAACTCATCCATAATTTGTCCTTTTTGTTGTAAACCAAATAACATTATGCTAGGATACTGTTTAATGCTGCGGTGTTGTGTATTGTTCAGGGTATATTCGACCTTTTCTAAGACTAAGTCCCAGTGTAGACCTTGATCAGGTTCAATTAACTTGCTAATCATTGGACCAAGACTTCGGTTTATACGTTCAACTTGACCGTTGGCTTGTGGCGATCCTGTTGCAATTTTTATGTGTTTAACATTGCATTCTTTCAAAAATGAGTCAAAATCGCCAGACGTGAAACATGCTCCTCTATCTGATATGATACACTTAGGCCTACTGTATGCTCTGAAGTAGTCGTTTAACGATTGTATGACTTCTTTTGTGTTCGTAGTTTTTGTTGCGTATAGTCTGACAAACTTTGTGAATGCATCTACTATCACTAGAATGTGTTTCTTCGGTCTACCCAAGTCTACTGGACCATAATGGTCAATATGGATGATTTCAAAAGGTTTGTTTCCCTTAGGTATGTTGTGTAGAAATCCTTCTGTTTTTCCTGTTTTGGGACTGAATACATTTTAAACAGTTGCTGATATGTGTGCTACACTTCTGTTTTAAATTTGGAAACCAATAGTTTTTCATTATAGCTTCCATCATTTTGTCTCTTCCTACGTGTCCAAGTTCGTTGTGATACTTGTATAACACTTGTTCTTCCATTTCTATCGAAACGTAGAACAGCAATCTATTTTCATTTGTCTTTTTGTAAACTATACCATTTCTCATCTCATACAATTTATTTTCTGTGTTTACTAACAATTGCCTGATTTCTTTTAATTTTGTATCTTTCCCTTGACATATAACTAGATTATCTTCGAAACTGTTTGTTTGTATTACCATTATATTTGTACACCTACTCAGTGCGTCAACATGTTGCATGCGGCTACCTGCCCTATGCACAATTTCAAAATCATACCCTTGGAATTCTAAAGCCCACCTGGCTATCCTAGGGTTTAGCTCTTTTTTGCTTAGGGTCAAAATTAATGAGTTGCAGTCGGTGACTATTTTAAATGTCCTCCAATGAAGATAAACTCTAAATCTACGTAACGAATAAACGATGGCTAAAGTTTCTAACTCGAAACTATGGTATTTTGATTCAATATCTGTTGTCCGTTTTGAAAAGAATGAAACTGTGTGCCATTTCTGGTCCTCCTTCTTTTGCATAAGTACAGCACCGAATCCAGAAGAACTTGCATCACAATGCAATTCTGTTTCGTGTTTATGGTTGTATATAGCTAAGACCGGTGACTGTATTAATTTATCTTTTAACATATTAAAACAAATCATTTCTTCACTACCAAATTTGAACGGTTTATCTTTTTTAAGAATGTCGTGCAGTGGTTTAGCTAGTCTAGAAAAGTCTTTTATGAACCGTCGAAAATATGAGCATAATCCCAAAAAACTTTGTACTGTATGAACATTGTTAGGTATTGGGAAATTTTTTATTGCCTCGATTCCTTTGTCATTGGGCATTATGCCGTCTTTATTTATTATGAACCCAAGATATTTTATACTCGATTGCATAAACTCACATTTGTCTATTCTTAATTCAAGTTTATTTTCAACTAATCTTTTAAAAATTTCTTTCAACGTTTCTAAGTGTTCGTTTATATTTTCGGTTGCCAATAGAATGTCGTCCATATATACTACTAGTTTGTTTTCTCTAATCATATCAGCAAAAATTTTGTTAACAAATCTTTGGAACACAGACGGGGCGTTTTTGAGGCCAAATGGCATTCGCAGCCACTCGTATTGGCTATTATAATGGTGTAACGAAAGAGGTGTATTTTATTGATTCTTTTTTAACATGCACGTGGAAAAAACCGTTTTTAAGATCGAGTTTGGTGAAAACAGTTTTCTCATTCATTCTATCTAACAAGTCATCTATGAGAGGTAGAGGATAGTTGTCTTTCATTGTCATTTTATTAAGTTTTCCAAAGTCGACGCACATACGTATGTCTCCAGTTTTCTTTTTCACTAAAACAATGGGCGATGCATATTCCGAGTCGCTTGGTCGTATAAATCCGTTTTCCAAATATTCGTCTAATAGTTTTTGTAACCTGTCTTTTTCTGTGTATGAAAGCCTCCTAGGAGAACAGCTAAACGGTTTCGGGTTTTCCAAACACAATTGTATTTCACTTCTAACTGTCGGTTCATTTGGCCTTTTTGCATTTATATAAAAATTTCTAAAGAACCTATCGAATTCTAGTTGCTAACATTTTCTCCTATTTTGTATTCTAACTCACTTTCAGTTACATGACACATTCTTAGTACTTCCTTATCAAAGTTGTCATTTAATTGTTCGTAAACGTTTTTATCTTTTGGCAATTTAAAACTAACGATTTCTTTTGAAGTGTTAACAATTTCATCTTCTGATAATTTTGGTTTACTGATATTCTTTTGTTGACTAACTATTTCATCTCTTAACGATATTGGACCAGTTTCTTTATGCTGTTTATTAACGATTTTATTTTCTAACGATTTTGGACTAACAATTGCATTTTCTAACGATTTTGAACTAACAATTTCATTTTCTAACGATTTTAGACTAACAATTGCATTTTCTAACGATTTTGAACTAACAATTTCATTTTCTAACGATTTTGGACTAACAATTGCATTTTCTAACGATTTTAAACTAACAATTTCATTTTCTAACGATTTCTCAGGACTATCATTTTCAGTATACATTGATCTTTTGTTTATATCCATGGGTTTTCTCAACGCAATCATTCCCATGGTGTACGGGTCTAAATTTAAATTGCATGCAGTTAAAAAATCTCTGCCGAGAATAACATTATACCTCATAGACTGGTCGCAAACAATGATTAAACGAAAATATATTTTTATTGATCCTTTCAATACATAACATGTGGTTTGTCCATGTGTTTTGAGAATACAGTTGTTTAAGCCAAAATAGCAAGTATTAACTAGGGCTAACTTCATTGTCTCGTTAATAAGTGACTTTTTAATGATAGATATAGGACTGCCAGAGTCTATGAGGCATTCTGAAATTATAGGCTTATAAGCATTTTCAAAAAAATTAATTTTAAACCATCTTACATAATTATTAGTTGAAACGCTCTTCCTTGTGGGACATTGTGCCACCAGGTGTCCAAGTTGTCCACAGGCGTAGCACGAACCTGGTTCACGTTTGGGCTTCTTGCAGATGTCACTTTGTGTCCTCTTGAATTACAGTTTGCGCATCGTATGGCATCTTTGTAGTCGGTTGGCTGTACAGGTGGCTCCCTCCGAGCTGGCAAACGGATGTTCAAAAATGCGCGTAGCATCTCCGATGGAGTAGAGAAGCATTGAATCCGTGCTTGGGTACGGAAATTTTGCAGCGGTATGCCCTCTATCACCTGGTCCAGTAGTTCGTCGTCGTCGATGTTTATCCCGTTTGAGAGAGCCATCTTCTCATCGTAATAACTGCAGAAATTCTCCTCGGTTTTCCACTTGCGACTCTCGAATTTTCGCCGGATCTCAGCCTTGGATGATTGCTCGCCAAAAGTCAATGACAATTGATCAAGCAAATTGTCAATTGGTTCGATCAATCGAGCAGGGTGCGCATGTAACCAGACTTGCGCGTTTCCTTTAAGTTTAGTGATGAGTAAGATGCGTAAATGGTTGTCATCGATGTTGAAAGTGCGTGCGATATTTTTGAACACTGTTATCCAGGCACGCGCGCAAGTTTTCCCATCGTAATCGGTTATCGTCTCTTTGGCGAGAGCGAGAACATCAACTGGAAAACGCTGGCTCTCCGCTCTCTCGTTGGATCGCTGCGGCGAGTGAAATGTTGTGTTCTCTTTTGTGGCGCCAGCCTGCGTAAACTGCGCCGTCTGGATAACGGAACTAACTGTAGCCTTGCTTTGCTCTGGTTGTTGTTGTTCTTGGAACTGCAAGCTCGATCGTGTTCCGTTAAGCATTGCCTTCGCTTCTGCTAGCTCTGCGCGTAATTGCTGTAGCTCGAACATGTTTGTCTCCCTCTCACTGCCAGTTTCGGTTGATTCTTTTCTGTTCATCGCATTCACACTTACGTGATCGGTGTTAATTTCACAATTCTGGAAATCCAGTGAAGAAAAAATGTCGTTTCTTGGTGGAGCGTATTTCTGGGGGTGCTCCGGTGGACAATCGCCCCGAACTGCCGTTGGGATGTCTTGCAGTCTCGCGATTAATTCGGCTTTTGTGCCCTCCGTATTTTGGCCCAGAATACGTAGCCAATCTTTTAGAGTTGTCAGCGAAAAGTCGTTCAGGATGATTTTATCGTCCATTTTGGATTATTAATCCCACTTCTGAAATTTTAGCCGCCGTTTACAGAAGTTACGAATACTATTTCAATTGTCTCTTTTATTTCGATCTTTACTCTAGCTTGGTTCAACAGCGACTGACTGCCGCGCTCTCTGCAGAGTGGCGAGTCGATCAGTCGATAAGTTTCTCGATAATATTTGTATTTATGTATATAGTAAGGATGGGTGTATGAATGTATAAGCTTATGACTAGATTGGCTATGTATAGTTAGGTATGTATGACTAGGAATGTATGACTAATAGTAAAGGAAGAGGGTAGAAGGAGCAGCCTACTACATGAATATAATGTAAAGTATCTCTAATAAATATTAGTGTTAGTAGGATATAATTATGTATTAAAAAAGATAAAATTGATTGCTTTAAGAGCGGCAGAGAGTCAAGATTACAAATAATAAGATAAAGTCTATTATAGTCAGAACATAAAACTCTGTAAGGGTCATGCAACTCATAATTAGATCTACAATGATTTAAGATAAGGGGTATATAGTTTCTAGTGAATCTACTTGGAACCGAGAAGTTAAGCCGACTAATCAAGTCGGGACTCTCAACATCCCCACGAATAAGCTTACGAATAAAGACTGTTCCAAGCATAGTTCTACGGTTAGCTAGGGACGGTAAATTCATTAAAAGTAGTCTACTGGAATAAGGAGGTAATATACGGGTTGCATCCCAATTTAGGCACCGCAAGGCAAAAAGTTAGAAGTTTTTTTGGATCTATTCAATGCGGTCCGAGTGGACTACGTATTGTGGACTTCAAACATGTTATCCATAATCAAGAATCGGACGGACTAGCGAAATAAATAAGGTTTTAGTCATAAATAAGGTTTAGATCATCAAATTCCTTAGACCACCCTTTTATAAAACCAAACCATTTATAAAACCTTATTGTCAATAGTCGAAATATGGTCAGAAAATTTTAGTTTAGGGTCCAGAAGAACACCAAGATCATCAACCCGTGTTATTCTGTCCAAAGGGCACCCACTTAGAGTGTAAATCGTGCGTATTGGGTTGACACGACAAAAGGTCATAACTTTACTCTTGGAGCCTTTTAAGTCTAATATGTTATCACGGCACCATATTTGAAAGCTGTCTAGATCGGATTGTAAGTCCAAATGGCGCGAACTGTCCTTGTGCTGAAGGCATAATTTAACATCGTCGGCTTACATAAGAACACGCGAATGTTTTATTACTAAGGGGAGGTCGTTAATAAATAAGGTAAAAAGAAGCGGACCAAGATGGCTCCCTTGTGGGACACCGGATGTGACTCGGAGAATAGAAGATAAAGAATTTTTAAAGAGGACTTGTTGTGTCCTGCCATTCAGATAGCTTGAAATCCAATTTAGAAGATCAACAGGGAAACCTATAAGATCAAGTTTTTTTATTAGAAGGTAATGATTAACAGAGTCAAATGCTTTACTAAAATCAGTGTAGATGAGATCTGTTTGAAGATTATTTTTGAAACCCTGTATTACAAAAGAAGTTAGCTCCAAGAGGTTAGTGGTTGTAGATCTGCGTTTCATAAAACCGTGTTGACACGGTGATATGATTGATCTACAAAGGTGCTGCAAATGAGGAGTGATAACATTTTCGAAAAGTTTTGGGATAGCCGACAATTTAGAGATTCCTCTGTAATTGCTTGCATCCAGTTTGCTACCTTTTTTATGAAGAGGAATCACAAAGGACTCCTTCCATATATGAGGGAATTGTGAAGATTCCAAAGATAAGGTAAACAGTTTCAGTAGAGGCTTGCACAAGGCTTCCGCACAGAATCTGAGCACACAGCCAGGGATTCCATCGGGACCTGAATAGACCGGTTTAACACGCTGAAGATCGTTAAGCAGTGAGCTTTCGTTTATAGTGGGGCAAAATATTAGATTCGACTTAGATACCGCATAAGAATATGGCTGTTCGGAATGAGGTAAAGTTGAATATGTTGTTTGAAAAAACTTGGCGAATAGATCGGCTATTGCCTGATCCGATGTAACCGTAGTGTTTTCAAAAAATAGCGAGGAAGGGTAAGAACTTGTTTTTCGCTTAGTGCTAACGAAATTATAAAACTGTTTCGGATCCTGTGCAAACTGGAACTTACAACGGTTTAAATAATTTTTGTAGCACTGAGCATTAAGCACGGTAAAGTTTAACCGAGCGCTTAAATATTTACAAAGGATGGACTGAGAACCGGTATTTTTAAATTTCATATAGAGTCTGGACTTTACATTTCTTAGGTGTGTCAACTATTTATTAAACCACGGAGGTTTAGAGATTGACGGATAGTACATCGGAACACAAGAGTCAACAAATGATTTGATTGTGGTATAAAACATATTAATGGCATCCGTCATTATGTTAGAACGCAAGCCTCTAGCATTTTGATAGGAAATAGTAAGATTCGTTTTTAGTTTTTTGAAGAAGAGGGAGAAGATGAAGAGGCGGATGGTGCAGTGGTCTGGCCACGTGAGATAAGTTTAATTCCCACGGGCCCATTTTTCCTATTTCGATCATAGCTTCGAACTCTTTTACCACCATACTATCCGGCCAAAAATCATCCGAACATATGGTCGAAAAAAGCTCGTTTGGGACAGTTATCTTGAAAGATGATATGTCCCTAGCGTAAGAGAAGTTAAATTTTTGCACTTTTATATTATCGGCTTTTGTTTTGTCTTGTATATAAGACAATACATCAGATGTTGTTTGATCAGTGGAAAGCCGAGAAACGAAAATTTTTTTCTTTAGTGGAACCACCGCGAGCGGTTTTAGCCATGCAGATTGTATTTCTGAAGTGCCAACTTGAGCCGGTAGTCCGGACTCAATGTTCCCTTGTGGTGGTAAACTAATCGAGACAGGTGGAATCACTGGTTGAGAAACCAGTGCAGACAATTCGGAATTTTTAGCAATCACAAGGTGGGGTCCATCCACAGCTGATTGATCGGATTGCTCCGAATCTTTTTTAGCTGCCGATCTTTTCAGCATATATGGATTTGCTGCGATTGACAGCTTATCAGTTGTGGAGTCCTGTTGATCATTTGCCCGTGGTTGCGGGGCCTTAGGCAGCCTACCACCAGCGGCTTTTTTGCGCTTTGGAGATTCATCTAATAGCTTAAGGCCATTAAACTGTGAATTAAGCGCGGAAAGAAGATCATCGGCTACGCCAAAACTGTTGATCAGTTCTTTCAAGCCACCTTTAGTTTGGCGCATAAACGATTTCATCTCGTTCGCAACCACAAGGCAAGCATCACAACAGTAATTTAGATTTTTACCCTTTGCTAGGTCATCACTTGTACGGCCATTAAAACCAGCGCACTTAGTATGCACCATTCTATCACATAGCCAACAAGTCATTTTTGGCTGCTCAGGTTTTATAACCTGGCAGCAATTTTTATAAAAGCAGACAACATTTACTGTTTCCATATTTGTCTAAAATCAGACCACTGTGCAGAAAAACACAAAATCAAAAAGTTTCCAGCTGTTAAAAGAACAAATTTAAAAACAAATAAATTTGATACTAAAAGATAATTATTAAAAACCTCGTCTGGTTTGACAAATACAAAATAAAAATCGGAGCTAAAAAAAACACGTAAATTGTTCCACTAAAAATATGAGTTGTTGGCGGCGCGAGTTCCGTTTTATATTTAACTTTTTATCGTTGATATTTTTTTTTAGCACTTTTGAAGTATTTTATTATTATTTAATATTTATTCGGGGATAGACATTTTTACACTTTTTAATTGCTTATCTTTGATTTGAAAATGTTCGCGATCTCGTCCCGATTCAGACTGATCTTCTAAATATTAATCCTAATCCACTCAAACTCTGCCAGAAGCTTTTCTTTAGGATTTTCTTGAACTTTTAACTTTGTTTAGGATGAAAGCGTTATACTGAAATTATTTCAAAGCATTGTGGAATTCCAATATGCTGACTGTAGTTTACTTTAAGTTTGGTTATTTATCAGGTGGCTAAGTGCTGGCGACATAAACAAGGGCAAAGAAGGTGCTGCTGAGTTTGAAGTTCGAAATTTGTTTATTCACTGGGGCAGAGTGTTCTATTTACGGGTTAGATAACTTGCAGACACATATACGCAATTCGGTGAAAAGGTTCGTGTCTAACAATACGCACCTGACAAAGTGGATAAAGTGAAATTAGTTTTCGCGGTAATAAACTTATGGACAAGTCCAGAATACTGGCACATATAGCAAATAGTGACCCCCCAAGTCACTAACAGTGAAATAATAGTGAAACTAAAACATTTTCATTCAAAAATACAAAGTTAAGTTACTCGAACTGGGGCTCCGCTGCCCAGCTGCCACGCGATCGCACAAACAGCTGTTTGCGAGCTTAAAGCTTTCTATCCCAGGGTTCAAGTTTTGGCTAGAACCCTGGTGGTTTGGTGCACACTTCAGTATGAACTTTTTAAATGAAACCGCTGCGGCTGATGAATCATTGGATACTGCGGTTTTCTCGAGCCCCCAATGTGCTGCCCCGCAGCGCTTTCAAAAAATAAAGCGAAAGTCTCGTGTTTCTCCGGAGACTGAAAGGAAAAAATCCAAATCAAGCATCGACAAACAAAGGGAAAACCCTTCGTCTACAGAACCTAGATATGGCGGCAATTCAAACCGATTTGGTTTACTTGCGCATCTCACAGCCGACAAACAAGTAGGCAATGAAATTGGCGATCTGTATGACCAGCCCAGTACCAGTCATCAAGCTGCTATTGCTGCCGCTAAGCGGGATGCAGCCTCCGCTGGTACCACTAGCTCAGTCAAAAAGGCGCAGTCCAAACCACCTCCTATAGTAATGGAGGGAGTGGACGACGTATGCCTGATGATGCAGAGCATCGAAAGTATAGTGGACCTAGAAAAGGTTGAGGCTAGGGCGTCAATGAGCGTTGTCCTAAAGCTTTACGCGGCTGACGCTAATACATTTCGCACCATAGTGAACTGGCTCGAGATCGAAGAGTATGAGTTCCACTGCTACCAGCTTAAAGAGGACAGGCCTTACAGGGTATGCGTGAAAGGCCTGCAAATCAAGGATGAGCTGGAAAAGATCGGGCACAAGGTTCTCGATATTCATACACCGCTTAGGCGAAACGAACCGGGTACCTCAAAAGCGTCGCCAGTCAACATGTTCTTCCTAAATATTGCTGCTGCGGCAAACAATAAGGAGATCCTGGCGGTAAAGGCACTATGCCATATGAGAGTAGTTATTGAGCCTCTCCGCAAGCGTAACGCTATTGTCCAGTGCCATCGTTGTCAGCAGTTTGGCCACACAGCCAAATACTGCCGTAAGGCCCACATTTTTGTGAAATGTGCCGGCGAACACCCAGCCAAGGACTGTACTAGGCCACGCATCGAGCTGTGCACTTGCTACAACTGTGGCGGTCAGCATCCTGCAAACTATAAAGGTTGCAGCAAGCTACAAGCGTTCCTGCAGCGATCCAGACCCAGAAGTGGAGTGGCTGGAAGAACAGAAGTAAACGAGCGACCAACTTCACGGGGCTTAGCTGGAGGTAAGGAGATCCCCTCTTCTCGAGGCGGAATATCTTATGCAGATGTGGCTAGAAGGTCCATTCACCACAAGCAACCAATGAGCCTGACGCACCAACAACAGAAGCAACAGCAACAGCTCTATGATGGAAGCCCCAGTCGTCAAAGGAGCCGCAGCCGGACAAGGGCGTCTAGGGGTACACTTCAGCGCTCGACGGATGCTAGCAGCAGCATTGAAGCCATCCTGCAAACGCTTAATGAAAACATTAATTCTTTGCGCTCGATTCAAGAGAAGCAGATGGAATTAATGATGATGATGATGAAGCAACAGCAACAACAGTCACAGCAGCAGGGGCAGATTATCAAGCTGCTTACTGCACTCCAAGCGCGTCAAGCGCCATAATGATGCCGCTGCGCATCCTAGTGTGGAACGCCGACGGCGTATCCACGAAGTTGCCTGAAGTAGAGTGCTTCGTGCGACGTCACGAAATCGATGTATTACTGCTCAGCGAGACACACTGCAAGGGGGCAGAGACGCCTAAGCTATTCGGATTTGTAGCCTACACTGCCAATGATCCGAGTGGTGGCAACGCCAAAGGCGGAGCAGCTATCTTAATCAAATCTAGCCTTGCCCACTTTCCGCTAACACCAATAGCCACTGCCAAGGTGCAACTTGCGCCGGCGGTTATTGAAACGGCACTTGGTCCTATAAGCTTTGGAGCGGTCTACTGCCCACCGAGATTTGCATGGACTACGGACGAGTTTAAGGACATTTTGGAAGAGTTCCAGACGAAGTTCATTGTTGCAGGCGATTGGAACGCATCCCACTGGCTCTGGGGTGCGGGAAGGAGCAACCAAAGAGGCATTGCATTAGCGAATCTCGTCCTAAACTCGGAGGTGGACTCGCTAGCAACAGGAGGACCAACAAGATACCCGTACGGCAGTAGAGGCTCACCAGGATACATCGATTTTGCACTGACAAAGGGTGTGCTGGGCATCCACGCTAGCATAAGTGCGGTTGTTGAGCTTAGCTCCGACCACCTGCCTCTGGTAATTACGCTGGATGCGGGGGCATCCTACCCTAAGATGGAGCGGCTTATCACTAGGCGTACTAACCTGGAGGTATTCCAATCGCAACTGGAGTCCACACTGCCCCTCCACACTGCCTTAAACTCTGGACAGGACGTTGATGATGCTATCGAACTGCTCACCAACAATATCAAGTCAGCAGCTAGATTGGCAACTCGCAGTATATCTCGGCAGCCCGCGGCAGATCGAATCCCAATAACCAGGGAGATCCTGCTGCTTATAGCTGAGAAGAGGCGCTTACGCACTAGGTGGATGAGGTCTCGGCACCCGTTGGACAAAACGGAATGGAATCGAGCGCTGAGTAGGCTCCGATGCGCGTTGGTGCTGCACAAAGCCGCATGGTTCGACGAAAGGCTTGCCAATACAGGAGTCGAAAGCGAAGCGACGCATTCGCTGTGGAAGGCCACGCGCGCAATCAAAAGGCGTTGCACGAGGAAGGCGCCTCTAGTCGATAGCAACGGGACATGGTGTCGGACCGACTTGGGACAAGCGGAGGTATTCGCTGCGCACCTCGCCGAGCGATTTCAACCATTCAAGCTTGCCAGCCTGCAACAGGTTGAAGAAACTCAGGACCAGCTGAACCAAGCGCTTCAAATGGATATGCCAATCACGCCGTTTGAACCCTGCGAGGTAGCCGAAGTCATTGTGCGCCAGAGTAACAACAAAGCACCTGGACATGACGTCATCTGCAACGCCACATTGAAGGCCCTGCCCAGACAAGCGATCCTCTACATAACGTTGGTTTTCAACGCTATTGTGAGGTTGCAATACTTCCCTTATCAGTGGAAGCTCGGGATAATCGCCATGATCCACAAACCTGGCAAGCCGGAAAGGGAGCCCGCCTCCTACCGGCCGATCAGTCTCCTCCCTTCAATTTCGAAGGTGTTTGAGAGCTCGGGATAATCACCATGATCCACAAACCTGGCAAGCCGGAAAGGGAGCCCGCCTCCTACCGGCCGATCAGTCTCCTCCCTTCAATTTCGAAGGTGTTTGAGAGACTGATGGCTGTCCGGATTGTAAGGATTATGGAAGCCCAGGGGATTACCCCTGAGCACCAGTTCGGTACCACTGTACTGTCGAGCAGCTCCATCGAGTCGTCGAGCAAATTCTGACGGCCTACGACAGTAAGGAATATTGTAACAGCCTCTTCTTGGACATTCGAGAAGCGTTTGATCGAGTGTGGCACATTGGACTCCAACTGAAAATCAAGCAGACGCTGCCTGCTCCATATTTTGGGCTGCTAAAATCGTACCTGGAAGGAAGGAGGTTCGCTGTGCGCTTTCATTCAGCAATTTCCACCGAGCACAACGTGGCAGCTGGTGTTCCACAAGGTAGTGTCCTCGGCCCCCTGCTCTACTGCCTGTATAGCCACGACATGCCGCAGCCGGATGTAAGCCTTTACGGGAAATCTATGTTGGCCACATTTGCCGATGACGTGTGCGTCACCTACAGGTCCCGATGCGAGCACGACGCAGCCGATGGTATCCAGGACTTTGCATACCGGTTCTCGGAATGGGCAAGACGTTGGAACATTGGCATCAATAGCAGTAAATCCAACAACGTCTGCTTTACTTTAAAGCGGAGAACGCCACCGCCCGTCTACATCGAGGAAGCCCCCGTACCACAGCCGAACGCAGCAAAGTACCTTGGAGTGCTTCTGGATCGCAGACTCACATTTTCCAAGCATGTGACCGACATCAGAACGCGCCTACGTGCTAAGGTGGCGAAGCACTACTGGCTACTTTGTTCGCGCAGTAAATTGTCGCTATCCAACAAGCTGACAATTTACAAACAGATCTTAGCACCAAACTGGAAGTATGGGTGCCAAATCTGGGGCATGGCATGTGACAGCCAAATCAAAAGAATCCAGGCTATTCAAAATAAGGTAGCAAGACTCATCACCGGCTGCGAGTGGTTTGTTCGAAACACCACTCTGCACAGAGACCTGAAACTAGCAACGGTTTTCGACGAAATAAACCAGCACTCGAGCAGATACCATGACAGGCTGGAGCGCCACAGAAATCGGCTGGCCAGCGCTCTAAATAGATCTCGCCCACCAAGGAGGCTCAATAGAAGGCAACCGAGGGATCTCATTACCCGATCTCCTTTGACAAGGGTCCGCAGAAGCTGACGCTTATCTTAAATCCTATTTGTTATATGTGATTGTTATGTAATTCTAGTTAAATTACTGTAAATTTGAAAAAGCTAACTATAGTTAGCCGGCGAGCCCAAAATGGGCTGAATTAATAGATAAGAAGGACACAAAGGGGCTTCATGACTTCCCCGTATGCCTTAATAAATAAATTAATTAAAAAAAAAAAAAAAAAAAAAGAAACGCATTCTTATCTTTTACTTTCTGAAGTTCTTCTTCTTCTATTTCATACGTATTTTATACAGGTCCTGTAGACTTCACTTTTAAAACTTTAAAAACCTCGGTAGACCAATTAGGTTACTTCCTTGTATTTAATTATTCTAACGAAATCCCTTCTGCAAATAATTTATGTTCTGGGAATATTTTTGGTATATTACAAACTGATTTTAAAATTATGTCTTTTCATTTTAATAGATCGGTAATAAGAATTATTTTATTGATCTACACGAAATATGATTTTATGAAACCATTTATAGTCACCCTCCATACTAAACATTTTCCACATACGATTGGAGTCTTCACATAAAGGAACCTTTAGGTGTATGGTAATGATTTATATGAAATTTTCTTATTCATTCCCTAAAAGTAGATCTGGCTGAATGTTCTTAGATCTACAATTACTATTTCTAAAAACAGTTGCAATTGCCTGTACTACATCTGGGCAGAGTTTATCGTAATCGCTTCTGCTTCCAAAAAAAATTAATTTTATATAAGTCTTCTAAACTTCTATCGATTTGTTAAAAATAAATAATTTCAGACCCAAGCTAACAAAAACTAACACGACCACCCTTTAAAGAATTCGCACATCCAGTATTTGAGTATGGGTATTTGATAGTCGGAGAAATCGATTTTGCATTCTGTTATCCGGACTCTAGGACTGAAAGGGGCTTATACTTTAGGGTGGTTGTCAATTTTTTAATATTTGTATAGTTAATGAATTAAAAAAATAATCATTTTCACCACCTTTTTATTCCTTTCCCAATTTTAGAACAAAGACAAGAACCGAATTAGTCAGAGTTTCTGCGGCTGTTATGGGTATCGAGTTCTCATATGCAGCCGAAACAGCATTTGTTTCCCCAACACTTTTAAAAATTGGAGTTGAGCATCAGCATATGACACTCGTTTGGGCATTATCTCCATTAGTTGGATTTTTTCTATGTCCAATTTTGGGATCTTTATCTGATCGCTGCAAACTGAATATTGGACGACGACGACCATTCATTCTTCTTCTATCAATTGGAGTCATTTTTGGTAAGTGAAATCTAGCAGTCTTTTTAAAAACCAGACATTTTAAAAAAATCAACATATAGTTAAAGGCGTAATAAAAAAATGAATTTTTGGTGGCTTAAATTCGTAGACAAATCAATATATAGATTTGTAAGATAAAGGAGTCGTTGAAAAGTATTTAACATGTAGATCGAACTATATTAATTATATATATTCTTGAACAGGATCACTGGCCGAGTCGACAAGGCCATGTCCGTCTGTCCGTATCCCAGGAACTATAAAAGCTACAAGGTTGAGATTCAGCATACAGATACTAGAGACATAAACGCACCGCAATTTTGTTGACCCATGTTCCCACTCCAAATCTACCGCCCTAAAAGCACCCAAAACTGCAACGTAGATGTTAGGTAGATTCACTAGGAACTATATACCCCTTATCTTAAATCATTGTAGATCTAACTATGAGTTGCATGACCCTTACAGAAAATTATGTTCTGACTAGAATAGACTTTATCCTATTATCTGTAATCTTGACTCTCTGCCGCTCTTAAAGCAATCAATTTTAACTTTTTTAATACATAATTAGATCCTACTAAGGAGTGGCCGTGGGACCCGTGCAAAAATATGTACCGCGTATTGCAGTTCCAACGCCATCCTGGCGGTCAGAACCAACCTCAGAACTACCAGCCGATCGAATTAGCCAAATTATAGATAATTGGAAATTTAAATATTCCTGATACTAGTCCATGTCCGTAGATGACTTTATTTACAGGATTCAGTCACTCACCACCAGACAGACCTTAGAAGAAAATTTATAACTACTTGCTCGCTATGCCAGTAATTTTTTCGAGGGTAGTGCTAGCGAATAGTTCTGGCGCTTCCACAAAAGCGTACCTGTGATCACTTGGCCACAAATAAGTTAAAGATGGGGAAACTAACTTAGAATTCCGAATGGCATTATGGCCATTAATGGCATAATAGCGCATAAACTTGCGCAACCCTTGCCGGAAGCAGCAACTGCTCCGAGCCAACTTGTTCCCAGACATTTTTTTTTTTTTTTTAAACTTATTGCGTTATTTATTGGATCTTCTCTTTTTGTGAGACTAACAATAATTATTCAAATCTTATTATATAACTCATATTAATTACAGTATGAAGTAATTGTATTAGTTAGAGACGGCCATAGGATTTCTTTGCTGGGCTGGAGAATCTTTGCGCTTCAGTCGGCTCTGACGCGCTTCAGTCAGACTTCGCGAGAGGATTTTCGTGTGCGGCGAGCTTTGCTTGATGTTTACTTTTTTTCATCTGAATTTCCTCATTGACAAGGTTTATGTGGAGTTCTCTATGGATGCTTTCGCTGCGTAGGTACTATGGTGCCCCAGTGATTGTTCGCAGAATCGTGGACTGAGCTCGCTGTATGATTTCAATGTTGGTTTTTGAAGCGTTTCCCCATAGTTCACAGCCGTATGTCCAGATGGGTTTCCGCACGGTATTGTAGAGGAGTACTTTGTATTCCAGACTAAGGGGAGAGTTGTAATTAATAAGCCAGTGAAGATTGGCTGCTTTGAGCTTCATATGAGTCCTCTTAGATTCTATATGTCGCCGCCAGGTGAGGCGTCTATCTAGGTGAACGCCGAGATATGTTACAACGTCTGCTTGTGGGATAAATGTATTGTTCAGGGTACAGGGTGGGCAGGTTTGTCTGTTCAGTGTGAAGGTTACATGTCTGCTTTTGGTCTCGTTTATCTTAATGCGCCAGTCCGCAAACCATCTTTCCACTATTTTAAGATGGCAGGCAAGTTGCTCTGTTGCCTTTGTAGCGCATCTAGATCGGCTAAGTATTGCGGTATCGTCAGCAAACGTAGAGGTTGTGAGCTGATAGTTTGTAGGCATGTCTGCTGTGAATAGGGTGTAAAGAACGGGGCCCAGTACACTCCCAGACATTTAACATGAGATTTTACATGTGATTATAATGTCTATTTCTCATATTGTGATTTCTGTCGCGCTGACTTCATCTCCTGAAACAGAACAGATGCCAAGGACAAAGCTCACGGACAAAAGCTCCGCCAAACCATAAGGTAGATCTTAATAAACCCAGTTGCGAAACAGCTTCCGTGGATCCAGCACATCAAATTTTAGTTACGACCATTTCGAGAGAGAACAATCGTTATAAGCTGATAGTGTAGAAACCATGATAGCGTTCAATGGAGTGTGTTAGGTGCTTTGTTCGATCTAAATAGCGCTTCACTGGCTCAAGTGCACCGTAATTCAGTAATCCAGTAAGCAGCGCAATAATTAAACGCGCGGCTCCCAAAACCCTGTTTGGATTGGCTCTGTTGGCACTGACTGTTACTCCAAGCCTTTGATCTGCATTATATAGTAGAGCTACAGGTGACAACATAATCCGCATAGTGAATGTTCTTTCGACATTCGCAAAAATCTCAGACTCCAAACTGTGTCGGTCATCAGCTTCCAGTTGCATACGCTTCAAGAACCTTTACAAAGGGTGAAAGTTATAAGACCACTACAGAGCAAGAACTAGCAGCTATTCAATGGGCAAAAATTTATTTCAGACCATATATATATGGTAGGCATTTCTTGGTTCAAAGTGGCCTCTGACATACCTATTTTCAATAAAAAATCCATGTTCCAAACTTACACCAATGCGGTAAGTCTTGGAAAATTTTACGGTAGAAGGGGGGAAGGATATCCATGTATGCTCTGTCCAGAATTACAATAAAGGAACTTAAAAATATAAACAGAATTATAAAGGAAGTTACTACCAGATATCAAAGTAGACAAGAATTCCCAAAGCAAGCTTCAAAAACCCAAAGTGTATTCTGAAATTAAAAACGATAAAGTACGAAAGGTAGTGACCTCGCATGTGCAAAATATGGAAAGAAAATCACTAGTTATAAAATTGGAAATCTAGGCTTAGGTCAGTTTTTCCAGTGGCTTGAAAATCATTCCCCTATACACAAAATAAGCCAAGTTAAAATGACACCGCGTAAAACTATCTTTGAATATATTTCAATAGATGATTTCGAAAATATGGCCAATTAAATATTAAAGGTATTGAGAACAGCGCTTCTTAGCCCGATGGCCAATATTGAAAAGAAAAAGAAGCTATAATGTTTACAATACGTACATTGTATGCACACCCAATTCAAGGAGGACATGCTGTCATTGCAAAAACATTCGCCAAGGTGAAATAAATTATTATTGGAAAAATATCTTGGAACACATAAAAGAGTGCAGAAAAAAAGCATGCCAAAGAACAAAAGTATTAATACATACGAAAACTTCAATGACAATAACAGAAACACTAGTATAGGCAGCATTCAATAAGGTACATTAGTGGGCATAAGTATTTTGACAAAATTGCCTGCATCTTTTAAAATTCGCTTGTGCTTGATAACAACCAGTGCGAATGATGATGAGCACTGCAAATTATGAATATTTAACACACAAATGCCTTTTTTTCTCTTTACTTACAAGAATGTATGCAGACAACCAACTTTGGTTAGATACAAGTATTTTGAGAAGCTCATTTAGAATATGGTATCCTGCTTTTAAGAACGTGGATATTAAAAGTTATTAAAAAACTAAAAATTAATTGATGGCCGTGTCTAAAAAGGCTCAGTTAAGTTTGATTAATAGATCATCAATGGTAGCACAATTTAATGTTGGAATTACATAAAAAACAATGCGGAAGAGTTTAATTTGTCGAGTCAATCTGTGTATTATCAAATTAAAAAGTTTAAAGAACATATTGATTAAAAAAAAATAACTAAAAAAAATTGACCTAAGCGCAAAACAACAATCGATTGCGATAAAATCCTTATACGGGAATTTAAAAAAATCGTCTTCTGAAACCCAAGCCGTTGCAGCTCAGTGGAAACTGACGTCAGCCTTCCGAAAAGTACGTAAAAGAAACGTAAGCCAATCAGTGACCGCACAGTCTGGCGACTTTTGAAGGAACAACAAGCTTAGAAGGTTGAAATTTGCAATGGAACATCTAGACAAGCCAAGTCATTCTGGAAAAGTGTTTAAATTGCCAATCAGAAAGTGGACTATGTTGAAGGCTATATCCTAGGCTATCCTGCGGATTGTAATGGTAACCATGAGAGGCCGAGGGGTATTATTAATTCTCGCCCCTCTCAGTACCCAAACACTGTGAATCGGGATCTTACTCTTCTATTTAGTTATGAATAATGGCGGTTGGAATCCTCTACTTTCGGTGATGGGGTGGGTCCGATTGCCTTCTATAACTGTCCAGACATACTATAATTTTCTAGGATTCCTATGGTAACTATAAGATGTGCATGTTAATGCAATGCAAAGAGGGAAAAAGACGGGGCACGCAAATTAAACCAGAAATATTTTACAGACTTCTGCAAGGTCTTTGGTGTAATTATACGACCATAATCTTCATGATAGCATCCTCGAAAATTCCTCGAATTGGCCATGTCAATTCAGGATAGCTACAGATTTAGTAATTTATGATTTCTTCAAGTTAGTATTACTCCTTTATTTACAAAAGAGGGTGAATGGCCTAAAAAATAAGACTAAGTAATAGTATTCATTTATGCAACTTCCTTGTGCGCTTACTCAAAACAAAATAACAAAAGTAAAAAAATTTCCTTCATTTACCTAAACTACTTTCGAAATTTCAATTCATTATCATTTCCTAAGGACTAAGAGTTTTGACAATGTTAATTAATTTTGTAAGGTCTTGTCTTAATGATTAGTTATTAGTTATTTGGTTTTCTACCTTAAAAGCTATGCATAATGTTAGTTATATTTTTACTAATAAGATAATGCTAGGATAGATGAGGTCACTTTATGCAAATTAAAAGTTTTACTTTTATTGATAATTTACCGTGGATGGTTTTTACCATATATAGGGTTGATTTTTAACAACCATTGTAACGTGATCTCTAGTAAGTTTGGTTACCCTCATAATTATGCCCGTTACTCATAGAGTAAAAGAATATACTATATTCGTTGAAAGCTATGTAACAGGCAGAAGGAAGTGTTTCAGAAGGAAAGCGTTTCCGGCTATATACAGTATATATATATTCTTGATCAGGAACAATAGCCGAGTCGATCTAGCCATGTCCGTCTGTCCGTATCAACGTCGAGATCTCAGGAACTATAAAAGCTAGAAGGTTGAGATTCAGCATACAGATTCTAGAGACATAGACATAGATCAAGTTTGTTGACCCATGTTGCCACGCCCACACTTTTGAACCATTTTTAAAAATTTTTCCAAAATTTTATCAGTCTTGTAAATTTTTATCGATTTGCAAAAAAGCATTTTTGCATCGCCCACTCTACATTTTTGAACCATTTTTCTTTATTTATTTATAATTTCATAAGTCTTGTAATATTGTATTGATTTGCCAGCAAACCTTTTCACACGCCCACTCTAACGCCTTACAGTCGCCAAACCGGTCATGCACACACTTAGAAATTTTTTTAATTTTGTTCTTATTTTATTCCCCAATATCTATCGATATCCCAGAAAAATGATAAAATTTCGCATTCCCATTCACACTAGCCAAGAATCTGAATCTTGGAATTCTACATAAGAAATTAGTATATATATACAGGGCGAGCTTAGCGAAAATATTATGCTATATCATATAGCTGCTATAGGAAGAATCAGTATAACATTGTGATTTTGTTTGAATAATCATTTTGTTGAAAACAATATTAAAAGAAAATTGTTCATTCATTTAATAACAACAACCACAAAATAATTTTTTAGGTTATATACATTGATATACATATTCAAAATTCAAAAAAATATATAATACATTTATATAATACATTTATTGAAGTTAAACTTCAGCCTGGGATTCGTCCACTGCACTGTGGTCCAGAATACGATTTTTTTTGGCATAAAGTCTAAAAATTGAGATACGGACTTGAAACTTTGTACATTTTGTTGTTAAATCACAAATAGTTTGCGCACACTAACTTACTACTAACTTAACTACTGGTATGACTCAGGAGTCAACGAAATTTCGTTGTTTTTTGTTTTTTTTTTTGTTTTAAAGTGTATATTGTTTTAAAAATAATCGCCCTCTTCTTCTTCTTCTTCTTCTTTCTGTGCTGTCTTGGATTTTTCAAAATCACTAACAAGAATTCTTATCTTAGACGCCATCCACTTGGCATCTTTGGAAGTAAATCAGTCTAGTTGTCTGTTACACTCGGGTAGAGTTAATTCAAAATGTACTATTTTTTTGTCAACCTCTTCTGTCTTTTTCGATTCCAGATTATTGTTGTTGATTGCGGAATAAACGTAATCTGAAACATAACTTATTTGACTATTGTTACGCCTCCAAATGTCCAGGAGGTCGCTATGCCTAAACTCGAACTTGCCTATATAAAATCAAATTTTTAAGAAAACTAGCAAAAATGGGCAAAAGATATTTCTTTACCGTCAAAGACAATAGTTAAAGGTACAAACTGACGTTTTTAACTTTTGTCAGAAATTGTCGGAAAATTAGTTATACTCCATGAAACACAGGGGACACGTTAGAATTTTCTGTTAAAATAAACATAAATTGGATGTCACACAACATAAAAACAGTACAACTATACATATATTACCTACATAAGTTAAAAACATCATACCTTGGCATTATTTTCCATTTTTTTCTATAATTTTTGGATGCGTATTAACGATTGTACTACGTGCATAAGTAAGCAAATAATTTCGCTGGAATTGCATTCTCTCAATCAGCTGTTTAACACTGCACCTTTCAAAGCTCATAAAACGATTTAGTGAAGCTTTCGGTCAATTTTGTTTTTGGTTTTTATTTATATGATCAATTTTCTATTAGAAAATAATTGCTAAAGGACGATATATTGACATAAAAATTTAGACTTTATGCCAAAAAAAAAAACGAATTCTGGACCATAGTGCACTGTAATATTTGGTGGATAGCTCTTATTTTTACCCCTAAGAATTTTTTGGTAGCTAGGCAGTAAGTCATATGCAGCTTTTGAATTTACAAATTTATGAATTGACAAGTATTGATGTTTAAATTTGTTAAATTTGTTTCCATCAATAGTGATATCACTTCTTCAATATTAGGTTGAGAATGTGATTTGAAATCAGATGTGATGAGATGATTTGAAATCAGAAGCAGCAGAGTCATCATGTTTTGCGATCTCGGCTATTCGTCGACGCTTCGTCCTTTTTGAACAGTCTGCCAAACTTTTCTTTGTACGGCCACGAGACAAATTGGAAATTGTTTGAGCATTCGCAGAAATGGATTTTTCAACACGGTTAAACGTGTCCGGTGGCACTTTTGCCAAAACTGCATGAACTTTATGCAAATTAACGCATTTATCAAGCCCATCCTAGTCTACCTCTTATCCCATATCTCTATTGCGTGTTACAATAGCATTCAACACATTAGCTACTTTTTCCTTAGGAGATTCTTCTTTTCCACACCAAATACCAAATGCATGCATACGGGAAAATTGGCATTGATAAGTTGTACATACATATGTACAAAAATAATAATAAATTATGGACAGCTGTCGGCACTTGAGTTAAACGTTTTCTTAATTTTAAAATGTTAATAAACAATGCACCAAAAGAATTATTAAGTTAAGTGGGAATAAACATAACGAAAACTCTGACGAAAGATAGCAAACATAAACAAAGAACATCTGCAACTATATACTAAATACAGCACTAATTTGCGAAAAACACAGAAAGTCGTACATATAATTTTTGTTTTAAAAATATACTAAGTCCCATTATTTATTATAAGAATATATTCTATTGCAGATTAATGTCGATTTATACGGTTTTTTATTGACTTTACTGACAGCTTCACTTGCGATTTGCCCACGCTGCAATAATCGATTGATATCATGCTGTCTCTATCGATGCTATTCTTGAAGCAGACAGTTAGAGCCAGACAAAAACATAAATAAATTTGAATAGCTAGACCACTTATGGGAAAGTAATGATACATTTAAAGTCAATATGTGGACTTTGATTTTTTTATTTTTGGCCTATGAGGCCAAAATTGCATTGGTTTGACACTATGCCGCCACTTTTTTGGCGACGGCCAAAATTGCTCTCTGTCAGCTTGCTTATGCTGAGAGCGAAAGAAATCGGATATATAGCGAAAATTTCCCAAAATTGAGCGCGTTTTAAAAATATCAAATTAAAATATATCACAACATATATCAACTGAATCTAATTCGAATTTTTAATAATAAAAAAGGGTCATTTACATACCTTATTATTAAGTCAAATGACTTAATAAACATACTAAATAATTAAATCAAATGCAAAGTAAATTATTATTACTACTGTAATTTAAAACATAAATTTTCCAAAAATAGTTCATTACATTGAGAAAAAATATTTCATTCAAATAAAACGTAGTAGAAAATAAAAATTTATAAAATAAATAAAAATATGAAAACTGTTTGTTTCAAAAGTCATATCTTAAGGACAAAAGCACTTAACAATCATTGCCTTATTAATTTTTCACACGTCGCAAGCCGAATACTCTTATGACAAATATTCTAATATAGTCATTTTTTATTATTTTGGTATATTATGTTTATAGATTCGGATATTACTATTTCTAAGCTATATTTAAATAATTATAACTGTCGCGGAACGGATAAGTTGGCTATCGATAAGTAGTTCAGTTATTTGTCAACGGTTAAGGGCACTCGGTCACATTAAATACTAAATGTATGCATTTTATAGTTATTGTAATTGGTCACATCGATTTACCTAAAATTAAGGTACTTTGCGCGCCAGATCAGTTCGTTTGACGATACCAATAGTGAGGGAAGAGAAACTGCGGTACGTAAGATTCAGAATAGATATAAGTTGAAATTTGTAATGCCTTTAAAACTGTATAATTTCCCTATAGAATAAAACTATCTTCATTTGCGTAAGCCAATGAGCGTTTAAGGCATTTCCTGGGTATTGTCGGCGGCTCGACATTTCTTTTATTCGCACTCTTTATTTGCAACATGCCGGCGCTGAGGCGAAGCCCCAGACTAGATCAGTCCAAAGAGCCCACGACGAGTGTGGCTAGTGATATACAGCAGCCTCAAAGTTCCAAGGAAAGTGGATTACTCGGTCAGAATCCGAGTGGTACTCCGCAGCCTGCCAACGCAGGGCAGACTACAAATTCCACAACTGTAGAGGTGGCGAACCTACTGGAAAGAATCGCAACCTTAGAAAGGGAACTATCCAAGGCCAAGGCAAATGAAGGGCAAGTAGAGACCGCAAGAAATCCCGTTGGAATCGGGTTGAGCGGTAACGGTAACGGTAACGGTGCGGCGAATACACCGCTAAGTATGAGTGAAACGTCGTCAGCTATGAGTGGAGCGACGACGCAGATGTTGAGTGAAAATTTGCAACGGGAACAATTTGTGACGCCATCTTTGAATGAACCGTTGCTCGCACAATTGAGTGCAAATTTGCTCGCACAGTTGAGTGCAAATTTGCAGCCACAATTGAGTGGAACTAGTGGGCAACAAGTCACACGAAATAATAACTGTACAACAGTGAGCCTATCTCCGCCTTGCTACGTTACGGCCACGGTGCAGCCAGAACTAGGGTATGTTGATGCACTACGGGAGCCACAACGCAACTTAGTGGTTACTGCGCCTGGGTCCTACGGGACAGCACCGGCAAGTATACCAAATGTATGGACGCCACGTAGATTACCGGATCTTCCAGAGTTCGAAGGCCAGCCCGAGGAATGGCCAATATTCGAGTGCGCGTTTACGGAGACGACGGAGGCATATCAATGTACAGCCTTGGAGAATAATCAAAGGCTAGTGAAGGCTTTGAAGGGTGAGGCACGAGCGGCAGTAAAGGCGCTGCTCATCCACCCCAACAATGTGCAAGAAGTTATGGAGCAGCTTCGATTTCGATATGGACGCCCGGAGCAACTGATTCGAAGTCAACTGGAGAGCGTGCGAGATGTGCTGCCAATATCAGAACCGAACATTGCCAGAATTGTGCCGTTTGCCACAAAGGTGAGCAACCTCGCCGCGTTTTTGAAGTCAACAAAGAACGGCATTCAGCATTTAGGAAATCCTACCCTAATGGAGGAGCTGATAGCTAAGTTGCCTATAAGCAAGAGGTTGGACTGGGCGAAGCATGCAGCTACGATTGAACCATATCCAACAGTGGTGCATTTTAGCGAATGGCTACACGAGCTCGCTAGATTGATATGCATTGTCACGGATGCTGCAAGTAAAGATCCGAAGCGAAGGCTATTGCACGCAAGCACAAGTCGTCTGGATGGAAAGGATACTAACTCTCACAAATGTTGTCCAATATGTGAGGGGCAGCATGGGATCAAGGACTGCGAGGAATTTCATCATGCACTTCCGACAGCGAGAATCGAGTTAGCAAGGAAGCATAGGATCTGCTTCGCGTGCTTGGAGAGTGGACACATGGCCCGGTTCTGCAAGAAGGGCACCAAATGCAGTGTCAACGGGTGCCAAAGAAGGCATCACTACCTGCTCCACGATAGAATCGGGAATTCCAGGCTACCCCAGTCGAACGGCGGCCGCTTCAAGGAGCATACGAGCACTCGAGATCAGGAGCTGCAAAGGGACACCAGCCATCGCCGACGTAATCCCTTTACGTCAACGACTGCAACGCCAAAAGCAGGACAAGCCGAGGATGGCCAGGAATCGCCACACCGAAACCTTAGCTGCGTTGACCCGGATGGAGATCACCTGCTATTCCGGATTTTGCCCGTGACGTTGTACGGGAGGAATAAGCAAGTGGACACATACGCGCTGCTCGATGAGGGATCGTCCGTAACGCTTATTGACGACGACATTATCCAGAGCCTGAACCTAAAGGGAGAGAGTCGACAGCTCAACGTGCAGTGGTTTGGTGGCAAATCCGCCAGAGAGCACACTACGGTAGTTAGCTTGCAGATAAGTGGCACGGGCAAATCCATGCGCCATGACCTACGAAATGTGTTCGCTGTATCGAATCTAAATCTTCCGATGCAAAGCTTGCGTCGGGAGGATGTTAAGGCAAGAAAGGAAAATGCACGCCTACCCGTTAAACCATACTTCGATGCAACGCCAAGGATATTGATCGGCTTAGATCACGCTCATTTGGGTATTCCACTGAGGACCAGAAGCTTTGGAGCAGGAGGACCATTTGCAGCCGCCACCAAACTTGGATGGGTGGTGTACGGACCGGTAAAAGGGAGTGCAAGTCCACCGGTATCGAGATCATGCCTTTTAGCCGTGTCACACGATAATCTTCTAGAGAAGATGGTCAGCGATTACTTCGAAACTGAGAATTTTGGAGTAAAGCCCGCACCGCCGGTCGCAGCTGGTGACGATGTGCGAGCCTTAAGCATTTTGGAGGACACGACGAAACGTGTAGGCCGACGATTCCAGACTGGTCTGCTATGGAAAGACGACGAGGTGAGACTGCCAGACAGCTACAACATGGCACTCAAGAGACTCGTCAGCATTGAACGGAAAATGAAGCGCGACGAGGTCTTCGCGCGGGCATACAAGGGAATTATGGATGATTACATCAAGAAGGGATATGCACGACGACTAGAGCCGCAGGGGATAACCCACACCAACGGCAAGGTATGGTACCTTCCGCATTTCGGGGTCGAGAACCCAAACAAGCCGGGAAAAATCCGTCTAGTATTCGATGCCGCAGCCAAAGTGAACGATATATCACTGAACTCGGCGCTGATGAAAGGCCCTCAGCGCTACAAATCCCTACCAGCAGTGCTCTTCCACTTCCGGGAAGGAGCAGTTGGAGTATGTGCAGACATTAAGGAGATGTTTCACCAAGTGCTTATACAGCCACAGGACAGATGTGCCCAGCGATTCTTGTGGAGAAATGGAGAGGATCGTCGGAACCCGGACACCTACGAGATGCAGGTCATGACATTCGGAGCAGCTTGCTCTCCTTGTGCAGCGGACTATGTGAAGCTCGTCAACGCTTCGCAATATAGTAGTACGGATCCGCGAGCGGTTCTGGCGATAAAGGAGTACCACTATGTGGACGACTATGTGGACAGTTTCATGAGCAAGGACGATGCTGTCGCCGTTTCGTCACGGGTGAGAGAAATACACGCAAACGCAGGATTTGATTTGTGTCGGTTTTCCTCCAGTTCGGCAGATGTGGTCAAAGCTCTGAACCCACAAGGATCCAACACGAATGTTAAATGGAGCGAATCTGAGGAGAAAGTATTGGGAATGTACTGGCAGCCGGCTACGGACAACTTCAAGTTCAGCATCAAATACCATCGGGTACCCAGCAGTGTGATGGACGGGAAACGCGTCCCTACCAAGAGGGAGTTTCTAAGCCTTGTTATGTCCACATTCGATCCGATTGGGTTCTTGAGCTGCTACATGATAACCGCTAAACTGTTGATGCGAGAGATTTGGCGGAGGAGAGTCAAGTGGGATGAGCCGCTCCCAGACGAATTGGCCGCAGCATTTGAGAGCTGGCGGCAAGAAATGAAATACATTGAAGAATTCCGATGTCCACGCTGCTACTTCGGCGCTGGATGTGTACGGACACTGCAGCTGCACGTCTTCGTGGACTCCAGCCAATCTGCGTTCGCCGCGGCGGCTTATTGGCGGGCCACATACGCAAACGACGATGTGCAGGCACATTTTGTGTGTTCCAAAACGAAATGTGCTCCCATGAGGACGATGTCGATCCCACGACTGGAACTTCAAGCAGCTGTATTAGGAACTAGACTGATGGACACCGTTAAACAGGAACACGGTGTAGCGATCAGCAGCTGCACACTATGGACCGACTCTAAGACCGTGCTGTACTGGATCACCAGCACTCACCGGAGATATAAGCAATTTGTTGGAAATCGGGTGGCAGAAATCTTAGAATCCACAGAGGTTTCCCAATGGAGATGGCTACCATCTGCCGAAAACGTGGCAGACGACGCAACCAGGTCGCAACGCCACGTGGACTTCAGCCAAGGTTCGCGGTGGTTAAGCGGACCACCATTCCTAACGGGACCTGAAGAAAGTTGGCCCAAATTTTCTGTAACTGATGGACGCGCTCCACAGGCCGCTGAGGAAGAAGAGATGTCAGGTGAGTTTGTATTGGCCATGGTAAACGCGCCCCTTCTATCTTGGCAGAGGTTCTCGAGATTCAACCGACTGGTAAGAACGACAGCATGGATCCTAAGATTTATTCGACGCTGTCGCGGGCAACGCTACGAGCGAGAAGAACACGGGCTTACCTCTGTCGAACTTGCTGACGCGGAGCACGCATTGGTCCGGCTGGCGCACAGAGAAGCGTTCGGCGAGGAAGCTCACACAGGAACGGTCAGCAAGAGCAGCCTATTATCAGGACTTTCGCCGTATTTGGATAGAGAGGGTATCATGCGTGCCAATGGAAGGATTGACGCAGCGGCATGCGTACCATATGGGGCTCGCCGTCCGATCATACTGTCCCATAAAAGTGCACTGGCGGAAATGATCGTTCGTCACAACCATGAGAGGATGTGCCACCAAAACGTGGAGGCCACCATCGGCGAGATTCGCCAAAAGTTTTGGATAACTAACGTGAGGAGGCTTCTACGGAAGGTGGCGGCTAACTGTAACGTATGCAAGTTGCGGAAAGCACGACCGACACAACCGAAAATGGGCCCATTGCCAGAGGATCGGCTTGAGGCAAATGGATGGCCATTTAAGTTCACTGGCCTGGACTATTTCGGACCATTGCTTGTGTCGATTGGGCGCCGAACAGAGAAGAGGTGGGTGGCGCTATTCACCTGCTTAACTACGAGAGCCGTCCACTTGGAGATGGCTCATGATTTGTCAACAGATTCATGCATCATCGCTATGAGAAACTTCATGTGCCGCCGTGGACCTGTGGTTAGGATAAGGAGCGATAATGGCAAGAACTTCGTGGGAGCCGATAAAGAGGCCAGACGATTCACCGATGTATTTGACCCAGTGAAGATACAGGGCGAGTTGTCATCTAAAGGAATCGAATGGATCTTCAACTGCCCATCAAACCCAGCTGAGGGAGGTGTCTGGGAAAGGATGGTCCAGTGCGTGAAGAAGGTTTTGGCGCATACGATGAAGGAACTCGCACCCAAGGAGCACGTGCTGGAGAACTTGCTGATCGAGGCGGAGAACATAGTGAATTCCCGCCCGCTCACGCACTTGCCGATCACAGTGGAGCAGGAGGCTCCACTGACACCGAACGACCTGTTGAAAGGAATGCCCAACGTGCCAAATCTTCCTGGAGATGATGAATTGGCATCTGAGAGATGCACAACAAGGAAACAGTGGCGTATCGCTCGGATGATGAGAGATCGGTTCTGGAAACGATGGGTGCACGAGTACTTGCCCACACTTGTTCGCAGAGAGAAATGGTGCCAGCGTGTTGAGCCCATGCGTCGAGGAGACCTGGTATACATCTGCGATCCGGCCATACCACGCAGGGAGTGGAAAAGAGGCGTCGTTGAAGAGGTGTTCACCGGGAAAGATGGAGTGCCACGGCGGGCTTCGGTGAGGACTAGCGACCGAGCCAAATTAGTGCTGCGTCCCGCTTCGAAGTTAGCCGTTCTGGATGTGGTGAATGCTGTTGCTTCACGGGGGAGGGGATGTCGCGGAACGGATAAGTTGGCTATCGATAAGTAGTTCAGTTATTTGTCAACGGTTAAGGGCACTCGGTCACATTAAATACTAAATGTATGCATTTTATAGTTATTGTAATTGGTCACATCGATTTACCTAAAATTAAGGTACTTTGCGCGCCAGATCAGTTCGTTTGACGATACCAATAGTGAGGGAAGAGAAACTGCGGTACGTAAGATTCAGAATAGATATAAGTTGAAATTTGTAATGCCTTTAAAACTGTATAATTTCCCTATAGAATAAAACTATCTTCATTTGCGTAAGCCAATGAGCGTTTAAGGCATTTCCTGGGTATTGTCGGCGGCTCGACAATAACATTCAGGCAATGCAAAGCAAGAATTTATAACATGGTGCCAATTGATCAAAATTAATATAGATTTAATGTATAAGAACTTCTAAGGTGATCTAAGGCATGATCATACGTGTGTACACATACAGTTGTCTGCTATCACTGTATGCGTAGAAAAGAGCTGTTTGATGAAGCGCTCTCCGCTCTTTCTCTCTCGAACAAAAACTCGAGAGAGCCTGGAGCCACCTCTAGAGCCATGGCGAAAAAATCGTGTGCCAAAAAATCGTATGGCGTTCATCTTGTTATTCTAGTTTCTGTGGTCCTATGTGTTTCCGTATTATTAGTCTTCTTAAATACCGCTTAGGTATTGTAATTATAGCAATTTCCCACCATTTTCTATTATATGATCACCTCGATCACATGGGCTTTCTACATTAATATTCTAACAAGACCAATAATACCATCTATATTAAATAAACTTTTTTTTTACATGTCTAAAATAAGTGGAGCAATGGTGCACTCTATCTGAAATCTGTCCACTGGCCAAAGCCTATTTTCGGACACAAAATGAATATAATATTAATTGTACTCATTCAAAATGTATCAATTAGACCCGTTACTCGTAGAGTAGAGTGGTATACTAGATTCGTTGAAAAGTATCTAACAGACAGAGAGAAGCGTTTCCGCCTATATAAAGTATATATAAGTTAGCACCAAAAGAATTCGCATCCGGCCGTGCACCTACAGTAGCCAATAAATGTGAGATCAGCGTCTGGAGCGCTTCCGTGGGAGCGACGATGGCAGAGTCAGCAAAAGAATTGGCACTGACGCTAGCAGAAGCAGCGACGGTACGGTACCACCCAATTTTGTACTTTCAATTTAGTTCCGATTTTTGTCAAAATAAAGACGGACCACCCGTCCTAACTAACAAGAAGGTAGTATAAATAAACAAACGTTTACTTTAACTGGCGCCCAACATTAAAAGGGTTCTGACACCGAAAAAATGAAAGAAAGGACTCACTTACATCGGCCTGAAGGCTATCGCCGCAAACGACTGGACGGGAGTGTTATGAAGGTACCCCAGCAGCTCCCAGGAGCAAAAAGGAAGAATACCAAATAACCGGTTCAGGATGTATTTCATACTGTAGTTAAGCAAGTTAAGAAATAAGTGAAAATACAACTGAAAAACATACAAAATCTATACGAAAAGTGAAAATATAAATTTTTTTGAACATAAAAAAATCTATATGAGAAATAATCTAAAATTATAAAACAAAAATTAAAGGAAAAAATATTTGTAAAACGCACAAAAATCTATATGAGAACTATCCTAAAATATAACATTTTCTAACAAAAATTAAAGGAAAAAATATTTGAAACATACAAAATATATATGAGAAATACTTTAAAAATATAAAATATTAAATTTTTGTAACAAAAGAAAGATTTGAAAAACATTCAAAATCTATACGAGAAATACTTTAATAATATAAAATGTAAAGTTTTCTAACAAAAAATAAAAACAAAATCTTTACGAGAAAATACAGAAAAAATTTTCTGAAAACATACAAAAAATATTTTATAAATAATCATGGCAAACCCAAACAATCTAATTAGGCCCGCCCTACTTAATAATAACACAGGCCCCGAAGTAATCCAAGCCCTTAACGTAGCCAATAAGCAGGGACACATTCAGGAAATAGTAGAGAGAATTTTGAAGCAAAAATTAAACTCAGACACGGCACCACTTAATCAAGCAGTCCATATCAATAATGTAAATATGAGTGAATTAGAACTAGTCCCAGATATAGTAAAGTGTTTAAAGGAATTTTCTGGCCTAGCAGGAGAATTTAGCTCATGGATAAAAAGCGTAGAGAATATTAAACATATATTCAACATTAGCAGGATCACCCAAATATTACGGAATTCTTAACGTTATCAGGAACAAAATTGTAGGCAACGCAGACTCAGTCCTGGAGTCTTACAACACCCCACTAAATTGGACAGCTATCTCGAAATGTTTGACAGCACACTATGCGGATAAACGCGATGCGACCACACTAGTATACCAAATGACCTCGCTGGTGCAAGGAAATCAAAGTACAGCAGATTTCTACCAGCAAGTTTATACCCACCTATCCCATATTTTGAACAAAATTACTTCCATGGAAATGGGAAAAGAATCAATAGATCTTTTTGCCAAATCCTACAGAGGCAAGGCACTTGCCACCTTCGTCAGAGGCCTGAACGGCGACTTGCCCAGACTGTTGGGAACCAAAGAGCTCGCAGATCTCCCATCAGCACTTCAGCTATGCGAGAAGTTGGAAAACCAAAAATTTAGGACCAATTACGCAAATAATAGCCAAACCCATTTAAGAAAATTCGAAGGCCCTGGTAGAGGACCACCCCTACCAAGAAAACCCGTACAATAATTCTCAAACGCAGGTCGACAACCATTCATTCCACACTTGGCTTATGTTCCACAGACCCCTAGAAAAACTCATTATGTACCACAGCAACAATATGGAGGGAATTATCAACAACACTATGGCAACCTACCAACACAGCCACCAAGACCATCGGCCCCAATGCCACAACCGAGGCCAGAGCCTATGGACATAGATAGAAGTATGCAGACAAAACAAGTTAACTACATGAACAGACCCAGATTTGGACAGCAGAAAAACAGAGAAATTTTCATATCTTCGTTACCCTACTCTTCGTTACCCTACTTCCCATGTAAAGCAGGTAATGGAGAGATGATCAACATTCTGATATACACTGGATCCAACAAAAATTACATCCAACCAATATTAGCTAAGAAACCAATCAAAAACAACCAACCCTTTTTCGTTAACTCTATGGGCGGAAAAATTCTTATAACACACCATACAATCGCCAATCCTTTCGACCTAAAAAATACTTTTTTGCGCGAAGTAAAAGCCCAAATTAATATGCAAAAGGGGTATATTTCAATACAGAATACGAGAGCCCAATATACTCAAGACACTACCCGTACCCAGAGGCTCTTAGACCAGAATTAGAAAAACAAATACAAGAGCTACTCGCAAACGACATAATTAGACCCTCACGATCTCCATACAATTCCCCAATATGGATTGTCCCAAAAAAAATAGATGCATCAGGACAGAGAATGCACAGAATGGTAATTGACTATAGGAAATTGAACATGGTTACCATTCCAGACAGATACCCCATACCGGACATTAACAACGTACTTGCACAACTAGGACAGAATAATTTTTTCTCAGTCATTGACCTCAAAAGCGGCTTTCATCAAATTCCAATAAGAAAATCCGATATTAAAAAAACGGCATTCTCATTTAACCAGGGAAAATACGAATTGACCAGACTACCGTTTGGCCTCAAAAACGCTACTTCAATTTTTCAACGGACGCTGGACGATATCCTTAGAGAACATATAGGAATAAGGTGTTTCGTATACAAAAATGGACATCATCATCTTTAGCAAAAATGAGGAAAACCATCTAAAAGACATCAAGATAATATTTAATATTCTAGAAGAAGCAAATATGCGAATTAAGCTTGACAAATGTGAATTCTTCAAAAAAGAAGTGGAATTCTTAGGGTTTTTAGTGGCCGATACTGGAATAAAAAAGAATCCTGAAAAAGTCAGGACTATCAAAGAATTTCCCGAGCCAAAGACCCTCAAAGATCTTCGTTCCTTTTTAGGACTCTCAGGGTTTTACGGGGACGAAAACACTAGGGATGCATTCAATAAACTAAAACAAACTCTAGCTTCCGAAGAAGTCATGCTGGCTTATCCAGATTATAGTAAAGAATTCCAATTGACCACCGATGCCTCCGATTATGCCATAAGAGCCGTATTAGCTCTGGAGGACAAAACAATAATGTTTATTTCTAGGACCTTAAGTAAGGCAGAAGAAAGTTACGCACCGAACAAAAAAGAAATGCTGGCCATAATTTGGACAATACAAACTCTTCGAAATTTTTTCTATGGTCCAACCAAAATAGAGATATTCACAGATCACGAGTCTCTCACACACCCAACCAATCCAAAAAGCCGTAACGATGATGAAATGAAAAGATGGAAAGCAATTTTAGAAGAATACACCCACGAACTTTTGAACAAACCTGGCAAGGCAAACGTGGTTGCAGATGCATTGAGTAGACCTCCCTTGCAAACGCATGGAGAACTAAATGCTATGACAGAAACCGTGCACAGTAGTTTCAGCTCTCCCGAAAAACTTATACCTATGGCTGAAGAACCAATAAATGTTTTTAAAAATCAAATACTGCTATCTTTAGGAAATAAATCTTACAAATTTGAAATTGTTTTTCCAACATATCACAGACACACTATTACAGAACCAATATTCAATTCAGACAATTTGATACAAATTCTAAAAGATAGACTCATAATGGAATACATGGAATTCCAACACTCAACCACAAACAGGAAACCGGACGATTTATTCTTTGGCAGAAAAGTATCTCTGGACCCTAAACTATTACAGACAGAAAGACAGAGAATTACGGACAAAATCAAGCTCACGCAGGAAAAAGATCTAGCTCACCATAATAAAAGAAGGAATCGGATAAAAAATTACTATCCTGGATAAGAAATATTCGTACAAAACAAGAAAAGATTAGGCAACAAATTGTCACCCAGAAACAAAAGGAAATTGTCAAGGAAAACAGAAACACTACAGTACTAGCAAAAAGCGGGAGAATAATTTATAAAAAACTAATTCTACACACTACTACACTAATTCTGAAATTGTGACACTGACTACAGGACTAGCCAAGGTTCAAACAGGGATCTTTCGATTAATCCATATTATTGACATTGAGGAATATGAAAAAACAATTGATAAAATAAACCAGACAGCCTTAATGAAATTAAAAACTTACGACCCAATCCTATCCTTCATAATAGAGGAAGTCAGGATTTCTAAAAACATAATCAATAGCTAGAAGATGAAGAGTATAAAGAAAAGACATATAGATCTAATAGGTAGTGCTTGGAAATGGCTGGATGGATCTCCAGAAAGCAGAGATTTTGAAATAATTAAAGAAAAAATAAATTCAGCTTTAACTAACAACAATAGCCAGGTTATTCTTAATAGGCTTATCATTGACAAAATAAATAAAATCACTCTGGCCAATAGAAATTTAATAAACAGCCTAAAATATGAAGGAGACGCTCAAAGGGATACTAGCACCACATTAATGTTTCAAATTCAAATCCTTAAAGAAGAAATTCTTAATCTTAATCAGGATATACAGTGGGCAAAAGCAGATATTAGCAACCCCCAAATACTAGGAGACGAGGAGATCAACGAAGTTAAAAGAATATTAGGTCAGAATCAATTACCTTACACAAACTTTGAGGAAGCCATGCACATAGCAGAAGTAAACATAGCAAGTAACGGTCCAATGTTAATCTATATTGTAAAAATCCCTGTAACCGATACCAAACTATGTGAAGAAATTCTAATTAAACCAATAAAAATTGGTCAATATGTCAACAAAATGGAAACCGAAAATGTAATTAGATGTAAAGATAAAATATTCGCAAAAACTACAAAATGTAATACTTATAATGAAATAACGATTTGTAAACATATGAAAGATAAAATATTCGCAAAAACTACAAAATGTAATACTTATAATGAAATAACTATTTGTAAACATAAGATCATGATAGACATTAGTAAGTCATCATGCCTATCAAATCTCCTAAAAAGTCGCCCTGCCACCTGCATTAGAATCAACAACCAACACATCCCCACAATTGATGAAATCGCACCCGGAGTTATCTTACTCAACAAATTCAGCGGCAAGACCCAATGGAACAACGTCAACACTTAATGGGTCATTTGTCATTAACTTCGGCAATACCACCATAGAAATTGAACAATACCACCTTTACGAACAAGTACACCGTACACCATCAACGTATGCCGGCAATCCTGCAAACCGAGATGACAATTAAAAACCTAGAAGAGAAACTATCACTAGAATTCGTCAAGGAACTTAATGTCAATAATACTAAAACCTTGGAGCTGGTAAAAACAACCTCCCACACAGCCGATATACTAATGGGCTGCGTCCTAATCACCGGAATCGTCGTAATAATGATCAGCATCTTGATTAAGGTTACAAAGGTTACAAAATTCCATATCAACCGAACCACCGATGACAAACCGAGCAACGACCGCATCGAGTGGGGACACTCGATTTTAAAGGCGGGTGGTTTAGCACCAAAAGAATTCGCAACAACAATCTACGAAGGCTTATACGCTCATCCAGCCGTGCACCTGCAGTAGCCAATAAATGCAAGATCAGCGTCTGGAGCGCTTCCGAGCGAAGATGGCAGAGTAAGCAACGGAATTGGCACTGACGCTAGCAGATGCAGCTACGGTGCTGGGGGGTGTAAATACCACCCAATTTTGTACTTTAAATTTACTTCCGATTTTTGTCAAAATAAAGACGGACCACCGGTCCTAATTACCTTCTTGTTAAAATATACAAACGTTTACTTTAACTTGTATTCTGGATCAGGGTCAATAGCGGAGTCAATCTAGCCATATCTGTCTGTCAGTCAGTCCGTATGAGCCAAAGACTCTGTGCAAGTTTGTAGACCCATGTTGCCACACCCACTCTAACACTCTTAAGCTGCACAAAACTGTCACACACTTTTGAATCCTTTTTTAAAAATTTTATATTCTTATTGGTCCTGTAATCCATTTGCCTAAACAAATTTTGCCACGCCCACTCTAACGCCCGCCAACCGCCCAAATCTGCCACGCCCACACCTTTGAAAACTGGTTTGATATTTTTTCATATATATATTAGTCTTGTCTTGTAAATTTCTATTGATCTGATAAAAAAAACTTTTTGCCTTCATGTTTTTGATATTTTTATTTTATTGCCAAAAAACTTTTTGCTACATTTAAGCCGCCAAAAACTAATTTTTCTCTTTTTATTCACAAATATCTATCGATACCCCAGAAAAAATGATAAAATTTCGCGATCGCATTTCCACTAGCTGGGTAACGGGTCTTTAATAGTCGGGGAAGTAGGCTAAAGCGTTCTCTATTAGTAGTCTAGCATGCTAGAAATTAAAAAATGTATGGCATCCCAACAAATAAAACAGCATTTAAAACAACTACTGCGCGTTCAAAGCACGAATAGCTGCAACTTTAATTTGTTTCCCTTTTACAAAGATATTACCTTTGCAACCAAAGCGCTTTTATCATTCTGAAGAAGAAATTTTATACAGTGTGGCTTGAATTGCGTTTTCGGACTGCCAAGAGCAAAAAAAAAACTGTTGTGTCTCACAAATGCCAAAAGGGATTTAGTGACCCAGCAATTTCTATCAAAAAAATCTTTGAAGCTTATTTTATTCTTGTTAAAATTGTCATATTTTTGGTACAAATTTAAATTTTGTTGGACTTAACCCTACGATGCCAAAGTCAGAATAATCAAATGATAAAAAGCAGCGTGGGACGTTGGGCCACTCTTATCAATATACTAATACTTGTTTCCTAACTTTTTTTTTACTCCAAAGGTCTTCTTTTGGTTCCAAACGGCGAAGCCTTAGGATATTGGCTAGGAGATGATAATTTCCAGTCGCAAGATATGTTAGATATGTCAGAAATAAACAGTTTAAAAAATATCACTTCCATTTACAATTCGCGACCGCAGTCTTCCCATTCTTGGGGAATATTTTTTACCGTTTTGGGAACTGTACTCCTTGACTTTGATGCTGATGCTTGTCAAAGTCCGGCCAGAGCTTATTTGTTGGACGTATGTTTACCAGAAGATCAAGCAAGAGGCCTATCCACGTTCACCATAATGGCGGGACTAGGAGGTTTTTTTGGTTATTCAATGGGAGGCGTTAACTGGGATGAAACAGAAATCGGTAAGATGAATACAATTGAGATTATTCTTGTTTCCACTAAATATATGATTTCAGGACGACGATTGGGTGGGCACGTGAAAGCAGTATTTTCTATAATAACAATTATTTTTATTGCATGTGTGACATTTACATTAACGAGTTTTGCAGAAATTCCTCTTTGGGTACTAGCAAACAAGGATACTAAGAATTGTGGAGGTAAAATGGCACTGTCAAAATCATACGGTGCTTGTGATGATGATAAGACGATAAATTGTACGGACGATAATAAGCAGGTAATAAATTCCTATGTGTACCGCTCATTTTATAACTAAACTGTTTTACACGGGTGTATAAGATTTGTGACAAAGTATGTGACAGCAAAGAAAAAACTGGTTCCACTGTCTGATTGTAGATATGTCTGCGCTAAATTATGATTTAATTACAAACCATAATATTATGGTCTGATAGACATCTGGGCTTAGCCTGCGCATGCAGTACCCATTTTAAATACCATGGTCCATGAAGCTGCAAATGCGAAGCTAGTAGAAAACGACTGCGCAGAACGATCCAGTGCAAGAAAAATACGTATGTAGGGATAGGTAAGACTGTTACTGGAAAGGACACAGACGTTCTAGTAGTGGACGTAAAATCTTCGTCCGACACATTTAAACTACCAGAAACGTATCTAGAGCCGATTTTGAAGGAAAAGATATATTCACGTGGTTCCAAATCTATTGATAAAACAGAAGTCAAAATAAGAGAGAGTCATATAATTGTCCTACGTGTCATCCCACTTGCATTAGAATAACCAATAACTGTTAGACAATCAAAAAGGAATTCTAGGTACGACTCGGCATTGCAAAAATGGCACTTTAAGAATGGACCATCCTTGTTCACAACGATTTTATTGTAATGGAATGACATCGAGGGACTATCTGCAATGTCCAGAACAAGACTTAGTAAAGGTTTTCAATACTTTGATCAGCATTACTTGGAATATATGCGTCTCTCGATAAATATTCTGGGTCGATCAGATTATTTACTGCGTGACCTCTTCGGCCTTGACCAGCGAAAGTCCGTTAGTTCACGGTTTCTCCACTTTGCTGTGGTCCAAGGACCATTAACTCCCTTTTGGCCTAGCTACCCTCATTCGCTGTTGCTTTCGCTGTTCTCCCTTCTGGACGGAGTCTTTCCCAAGCGGTGGAAATCGATGAAACTGGTCCTACTGCTGAAGCGCAAGGGACCTGCAAATGCAGTAGGCAGCTCCTTCCCCTGTCTGATGCCTGCTTAGCGCATATTGTACGCGCGCATCGAGTTAATCAACCAGAGTCCCACAGGTCTTCTAAGCCTGCAGTATGGCTTCCGGAAGGACTAAAGCACGCTTGACGCTCTCACAGCGGTAACTAACGTAGCCAAGAACGCTCTCGACGGTGACAGACGATGCGGTAACATCCGTTGCCAAAACAATACCGGAGCTACAGGAGGACAGAAATGTTATGATCAGGGTGATTATGGAATGGCTCGAGAAATTCGTCCTAGAAATTGAGCAGCAAAAATACAGTTAGGAGCATGCGGGTTGAAATCAAGAAAGTAGAGATCAACTCAGCAAGAACGCTAAAGTATATGTCCACCGCTATGCGGTACCGGCGGGCAAGGTCGTTTGAGAGCGGGCATACGAGATCATCGTAAACATTACGAAACATGTGTGCAAGGACGAGATGGCCAACAAATCCAGAAAATGAGGAGTTTTACCGTGTGGTGACCCGACAAGAATTCTACCACAGCGCACTCGGCTTGTCGTAAAAGGAGATGAAAGAGTCTAGAGAACTTCCACTTAGGCAAGCCTACGTAAATCACGTATATATGTATATGGAATTGGAGCTGAAGGCAGAGTAGCGCGGCTAGCCAGTATATGTACATATGTGTGTAGGAAGCTGTAGTTTGCGGCTCCGCTCAGAATAGGGGAAGCTTGTAAATATATATAGTAAAATTAGTTGTAATATTTTTTATAAATGTAAATTGGATTGAGGAGAAGCCTCAGTATTTGAACAATATTTGTATTTCGGGAGAGCCTCGCTCTTCAATTCTTAAAATTAGGAAAAGATTCAAAGAGAGCAGTCAAATCTGCTTAGGTCAGGCTTTAGGATTTTTACAAGAACGGCTTAGGGCCGCTGCCAATGAATTTTTTATTAGAAACGGATGCTGCGCAGCTGGGATACATTATGGTATAGTTCTTTGAAATAATTGAAGTGGCCGGTTTGGACCACCCAAATACGTCACTCCCCTCCCCTTAAAGAGAAGCCTATACTTGGGCTGGGATTGATGGATATAGTGTGGGAAATGGAGTTTCTTCTGTTTTTTTTTGTTGTGGTGTGTTTTGATTTTGATTTTATCTTATTTTAAGTTTTACATACAGCTTCATAAATGGCTTAAATGATACATATCTTAAATTTAAGTACAATAAAATTAGTGCAATTATTACAATGATCATTAGTATGTAAAGTGTAATATTGTTCTATGAAATCATCTCAACAATGTCGTTGAGTTTTACAATTTTTATTTCTGTTATATTAAGTGGTGTCAAATCTATTTCTGGTTTTAACAGATTTTCACTTAAAATTATACTATTGATTTCTATTTTGCATTGCGTTACTCTTATCATTTTGTTTCCTTCTATTTTTATATTATTAATTGAATTTTGGCAATTTTGGTTAAGAATTGTTTGGGTTAAATTCCAGGATACAATTGTGTTTGGTTCTACGTATTTTATTATTTCGTTCGTGTGCACTGGCTTAAAATTACAAATTGGTTTTAAGTGTTTAATAACATTGGTGACACATTAATTTTTTATTTCTTTATTTTCGGCATTATAAACTTAATTTTCTTTTTCAAAATATGATCGTGTGTCTGTGTAATCTAGCTCATAGTCGTTGGAGTCTGGGTAAGGGATTAATTTAATTGTGTTTATTAGTGAAAAGTAAATGGTTATGTGGCATATGACTAATAAATGGTTATCATTGTAGTTATCCAAGAGGATGTTTTAATGTTTAAAATATTTTGGCTGTTCACATTCTCAAGTTCGTCATAGTTTAGTAATTTGGGGTTAAACAGTCTCGAAAGCTGCATAGCCATTTCCAAATCTTCTACGTATGCCGTAAGCTGCATAAGTTCGAACAACAGACTGTCAATGATAGTGTGGTTATTTTCATAGTTCTGTATTGCATTCCGGCATTCACCAATCGTATAGGGTCGTTGAGTTCATGTAATTTTACTGAGTTATGGGCGTTGATTTCAAGATTTTCATGTATTTAAACTTGATCATTTTCATCTAGTGTTCCAAATAGGTATTTAAAAACTGAGCCCACAATGTTAATAAGTCCTCGTTTGTTTCTATGTTTCAGGGTTATTCCGGCTAGTTATCTTTTCATATTATTGTATAAAAATTTGATATGGGGTGCATAGTAATCGATTCGTAGTCTTTGCTCAAAATAGTCGACCACGATGTCTATTTCAGTTAAATTGATTTTTAAGCAATGATGTTCAAAGGAGGATGGTATCTGGACTACCTTATCAGAATAAAGGAGATATCCGTGGTTGGTGTCAATATTATTAATTTGAATTTGTTGTCCATGAACCGCTGTGATCAGTATAAGCAATAGTGCTATCAGGTACCAGTGTAAGGTGTAACGAAATAAAGGGATTGAAGACGAGAGTACCTGTACTTGCTGGTGCACGCTTTAGAGGCCAGCTCTAGCTGATGGCGTTGGGTGTGGAGGTCTTGCTTGTACAGATATCTTTTCGTTACATACATTTATAAATAAGATCAAGAAATTAAGCGTGCTTACAACAACAAATAAGAGGATCTAGTATACAAAATCGGAGGAAGGAAAATAATACATTCGGAAGGGGACAGTTCTAGAACAGGAGGAAAAGCTTGAGAATTTTGTCGCCTGCGAAACACTGGTGGAGTCGTGTTCGCGGATTGCCCTACCCTACGTCCGGAGAAACATCAGCCGAGTCAGTATTTAAGTTTTTAGAAACTCATACCTTCTGTATTCATGGTTGATTAATAATTAATAACAATATTTATAACCAAAAATAAGTCCATAATAATGTAAGTAGATAAATAAATACGAACTAAAGTAAGTCGAAGGAATCTAAAGCAAAGGTTTTTTTTATTTATTTTTTTTCTTTTTTCTTTGTATTTGATGCGAATTCAGAAAAAAGGGTTTGTATCGTTATTCAAGAAAGTTATAATGAAAGGGTTAAATGAATTAAATTCTCCCATGATTTTAAGTGCAGTTTTCTTCTCTATAATCTTGTTCCATTATTACTATTATTATTATTATGGTAATGAATTATTAAAGAGAAAAAATAAAAAAAAGAAGTGTGAGAGAGGGTCGCGAGTAAATTCGGTTAGATTTTCTTTTTATTTTCAATAGGCTACTGCCGCCGCTCCATTAGGAACAAATAATTTATTCTTTCTTTTCTTGTAAAACACATGGAAACCAAAATTAAACAATAAAATAAAAAATTTCCAAGTAAAAGTAAAAAAGTAAAAAAAAAGTACTGACAGGCTCATCTAGCATTTTTACATATGATTTAGATTTTTTTTAAATTAAAATTTTTAGATGTTCGCTTCATCAGGAACTTGCACTGTGCATTCTGGACTAAATCCCGCTAAATTTTCCGCGCCTTTAACCTCACTTTGGGAGTTGTGGCATTTTTTGGAAATTAATTTAAATAATCATCCTAGGGTCCCGGCTTATCGCCGATAGCGGTCCCGCTGCTGCTGATTCTCCTCTTCTGCCACTAGATCAAAAGGGCACTCCACTAGACGGCATGACTAGGTTATTCGAACCTTGGGGTCTGGGCGGCAATGCTGCTGCGCGATGGCTACGCCAAGCGAAGATTTTTCCGGCCTAAATTTTTGTCTAGAAAACACACGAAAAACTTAACCCGCGCACCGATAATGTCGAGGAAAACTCACTCCAACAATATTTCCAGCGACAAACAAAGTCTCACGCCCGCAGGCTATAATTTTTCCGACACGAACTTTCCACGACTTGACTCATCGACTGTTTCATTAGAAAAAAAGTAAATCGGAAACTCAAGCCGAGGTCAAAGACAATAGAATAACAAGATGCGTAACGGCCATAAATTGGTTTGGCACTATGCAGCCACTTTTTTGGTGAAGGCCAAATTTGCTCTCTTTCCGCTCGCTTATGCTGAGAGCGTAAGAAATCTAAAAATAGAATTTGCTTGCTTGTATGAGTAAAAACAAGAGACGAGAACGCGTATATGTGTGCGTGTTGTGCTAGAAGACGATTTTCGGGCCGAAATCAATTCTGATCGAAGAAACGAACTTACATATTTGGAGTTTTGGCCAATTTCGTAGCAATATGATGAAATAAAATAAAAATTCACGCCCTGACTATTATAATTTAAAATTTTTTAAATTCGTTTGTTAAGATCGCCGCTCGAATTAGCTACCTTTTACATATTTATATTTATGTTGATAATTAATTATGTGTAATATACATACACTACTTTTATTTGTGCACTTATAGCTCAACAATAAATTTTTTTATACACATTTGCTTTTTATTATTTTTAGTCATATCTGGAGGCACGAAGTGCGGACACAAGCACTCTACAACCACTGCCTTATTGATTTTTCACACGTCGCAAGCTGAATACCCCAATGACAAGTATTCTAATATAAAGTCATTTTCGAAATTTTGTGATGTACATAGATTCGGCTATTACTATTTCTAAGCTTTATTTAAATAATAATAACGTTAAGGCAATGCAAAACAAGAATTTTTCGCATGGTGCCAATTGATAAAAAATAATATAGATTTAAAGTCAACGAACTTCTAAGGTGAAGGGCATATTTTGTCAAATGTACAAATGTACATTTGACAAAATGTCAAAATGTCAAATGTATGCATGAGCATACGTGTGCACACATACGTGTGTCTGCTATCACTGTATGCGTAGAAAAGAGCTGTTTGCTGAAGCTCTCTCCGCTCTTTCTCTCTCGAACAAAAAGTCGAGAGAGCCTGGAGCCACCTCTAGAGCCACGGCCAAAACACCGTATTGCGTTACGCATCTTGTTATTCTAGTGTCTTTGCCGAGGTGCAGGCCATCGGCGGAAATCACGATCAGCTGAAACTCACTCTATTTGCGTTAACCAAATTATCCCAAAACTTTCCGGGTGCAGCTGATAAGGGTTGCATTCCGTCTAGTATAATCCCGCTGCATAATACTTCATCTAGTATGACCCTAAATTAGTGTGTCACAGCTGACCGCAAGCTACCTAAAGTTTGTTTATCGGGAACTATATTATTTTACTGCTTCAGTCGCCTCTACACCAGGTGCCTTTGAAATTGAGAGTTGATTATTTTTCTTTTGTTTTTTGAATTGTGTTTTGTAGTAGTGCGTTACTCCATTTCTATTAGTGATTTTTAAATGGTCAGGGTCTGTCTGTTCAACATTTTTGGTTGGTTTAAATGGATTTTCTAAATTGCCTTTCTGTAGTAGACCTTTTCTGTAATTAGTGTCAATATTAAATTCCTGTCGGTCTTCATTTATTTTATATATTTCCTTCTCTTTAATTTTTTGAGTGTCTAATATTGGATAGTAGTGTCAATAGTAGTGTTTAATTTTATGGTTGTATGTGTAGAGGATTGTTTCTATCTTGCTTAATTTTACTTCTTCATCATCAGATGAATTGATTATACGAATTATTTCATTTATAGTTGTGTGTAATCTTTCGACGTCTGCTACCCCGTTTTTTGTTGTATTGAGCTGTAATTCGATTTCTTCTTCTTCAAGTCATCGCTTCAAAGCTAAACTGGAGAAAGCTCCGTCTCTTTAGTAATTTGGTTTTAGTAATTTTGGTTTACCTAATTGATTAAAAATGCGCATTAATGTGTTTCAGCATTCTATCCAATCATTAGTTTTAATTTGCTTAAAATGTAGCGAATATAGAATAAATATCAATGCAACTGATGTAATGTTTTCCCCCAGATGAATAAATATCTACCACAAATTTTTCTCGGTAATGTTCCGGTTTAGGTGTGATTTTTTAAAGGCATTTTCTTTAAATAATTTTGTCATTTTCTGTATACCAGGGTGTAAAAGTTTTTCATATGATTTCTTTGAATACGGCGTATGAACCAACGTTCTTTAATAGGAAAAGACTGCGAATTACTATTGTGTAGGTGGTATTAAAAATTTATGTGTGTTTTTTGAATAATTTCAAAATCTACATTGCTCTCAATATAAATGGTAATGTTTCTATGGTTAAAGTGATCTAGTAAAATTTGTTTGGCCTTTTTCAAGTGTCATTGCATCATATTGAATTGTGGTAATGGAGTTACCAAATGTTATCGAACGCTCTACTTTTTTTTATCGGATTTAATAAAGATTATTTGTTTTTTGCAAAATTTATTGGTTCTTCTGTTAAATTAATAAGGTTGCTATTGTCTTCTTCTGCACTATGTTGAGTAGCTTCACTATGATGATTTTCTTCAATTTTAATTCTAGATAATGTTTCGGCAACTGTGTTTTCCTTCCCTTTAATAAAATCGATTTTAAATTAGTATTCGCTTAATCTAACTCTCTACCTTTCTAACTTATCATTCGGTTTCTTTAAGGTATGAAGCCATCTCAGAGGTTAATAGTCACTAGCATTGAGAAATTGTCGCCCTAGTAAATAATGTCGAAAAGTTTTAGTGGCCCAAACTATGGGGAGTAATTATTTTTCTATAGCACTGTTATTTAATTCGTGATCGTTAAGTGTTCTACTTATAAAAGATATAGGATGACCGTTTTGAGAAAGGACAGCCCCGAGGGCTAAGATTCTTGCGTCTGTGGTTAAAACAAATTTCTTTTCAAAATCAGGTAATTGTAAAATTGGGTCTCGAATTATCAAAGCCTTAAGTTTTTCTATTGCCTCTATGTATTCAAGTTTTTGCGTATCTATCTTTGCTCCTTTTTTTAAGCAGCTGGTCATGGGTTTTGCTATGTCTGCATAATTTGGAATAAATTTGCAATAATAGCCTGTTAGTCCGAGGAAAGCTTTAATCTCTTTTACTTTTGTCGGAATTTGTTTTGAAACTACGACTTTAAGTTTAATAGGATTTGGTTTGATACCATCAGCAGTTACTATGTGACCAAGAAAGTTAGCTTCTTTTTTAAAAAACTCACATTTGTCTGGTTGCAACTATAAATTTGCTTCTGCAAGCTTTGAAAAAACTATTGTATTGAATTTAATTGTTCTGTAAGGGATGTTGAACAAATTCTAATATTATCCAGATACACCGAACAGTGTTTGTTAAGCAACGATCGAAGGATATTATTCATGCACCTTTGAAAAGTAGCGGGTGCATTCCTAAGGCCTAATTTCCTAATTCGAAGGCATTCGTAATGACCGCTTTTGATGGAGAATGCAGTTTTAGGAATTAATTCCTCGTTCATTTATATTTGCTGAAATCCTCTTGCCAGATCGATTGTTACATTTAGCTTTCTATAATCAATTACTACCCTGTACTTATTTATGCCAGAAGCATCCGTTTTTTTTGGTACAACCCAAGTAGGACTATTGTATGGTGAAGTACTATCCCCAATGAATTCCTGATTGAGCAATTCCTGTACTTGGTATTCTACTTCAGTATCGTGTGTTTGCGCAAGTGGGTATTGTTTCGAATAAATTGGGGAGTTACATATTTAATTGTATTTGTAAATTTTAATTTGTCTCCCTCCTTATATTCAAGATTTCTAAATTTATTTAATAAGCCTTTTAACTTAAAAGTTTCCTCCTGATTTAGGTGATCTAATCGAAACTGTGAAAAATCTAATTTTTTTATTGATTCCTGATCTGAGCTTGCAATGGATTCTGGTGTCCTTTGGATATACAAATTTTGGTTTCTTTCGGATTCTGAAGTAATTAATTTGTATGTTTGATCAAAAAGGGTAACTGTATCATTTTTGTAATTAATAACTGATCGAGCATTTTTCAACAATTTTCTGCCAATTACGATATGCTTAATTATTAGAAAATCTGTGCACATAAAATGGTTCGGTTTTTTTGAAAAAACTATTTCTGGGCAACATTATCAAGTCGTTCAAGGTAATAAGGCCATTTGATGTTAAAACTTCACATCTACTACTTTGAACGGGAAGACAAAATATATTTTCATTGATCATATTAATTGTGGATTCTGTGTCTAGAAGGCATTTGTATGAGCACCCTTTGTATACTATTTTTATGTATGGTATTCTTGTTGTCCGGGGCTGTTAACCGAAAATTTTCGTGTAGTTCAGAATTATTTTGGTTTTGTTTGTTATTAATTTGTACAGATTGGACTTGTTGTTGCCCTTCATTAATGAACCCATGATTTTGATATGGATGGTATTGATTTTGGTCAAAATACTGTTGTTCGTAATAATTAGGTTGGGTTTGTTCGAGTTCATGCGCGTCTTGGAATCTCATTTCGTCAATAGACATTTTAGTTTGTTCACTGTCCGTTAGTCTTAGTCATTTTGTAATAGGGAAGTTATTATTTTTAGATGTTGTTGAAGGTTGTTGTAGTTGAGGGTATGTATTTCCTCTAATATGCGTTGTTTGGGGATTTTGGGCTTTGTTGGGATGTTGCTGGAGACGATTTTTTTTAATAATGGGTTGTTTGTTTATGTATTGGTTGGGTGCGCGCCACATTGGTGAGTTGTATATATTGATTAAAATTAGGTTGGAAGGGTTGGGAATATTGTGGGTAACTTGGTCGATATTAAAATCATAATTAATGGGTTTTCCATAAATTACCTCATTTTGTACAATGGTAATTAAGGATCTTAGGCCTGTAATATCGTGATGAGCTAAAATAGTAAATAATTATTATAAGTTTCCTTATCAGTATCTTTAAAAGTCTGAATATAAATAAGAAAATCCGATTAATTACCTTCCAGGTGTAGTTTCAAAATTAAATATTGATGAATTTTCCTCTTCTTCGCAGAATGCTCTTAGGTTTCCTCTGTATGGTGTCTCCCTGAAGTTCTCCAGAAGTTTGTAGTTTGTTGTTTTAAATTCCGCGATGAGTCTTGCTTTAAGGGTAGACCAATCTTCGATGTTCGGAAGTCCCAAAGATCGTGTAACCTGTCCGTCCAAGTTCCTGCAGATGACTCCCAGTAGAATCCTCTATTGTCGGACATCATTGGTTTGGTGGAGCAAAATTACCTAATAAATTGGTTGTGACATTTGTATTGTAAAATTTTAAATTTTATGTTTTTTTTTTGTTGTTTGTTTCGGATTTAATGTTACGTTTTATAGTTTCACTTTTTTTATTGTTAATTATTAATTTTGGTGTTGTATTATTAAATTGCTTTATTGTTCTTTTTTTTATTTTTATAAAAGTTTTTTTTGTGATCACTATCCTCAAGCCTGGTAAAACTGAAGCCAATCTAGCCTCTTGTCGTCCGATAAGTCTGCTGGCAATCCTCTCTTAAATACTCGAACGAGTATTTCTGCGCAGAGTGTTGCCAGTACTGGAGCGCATAGTGGGAACTTTCGAAAGGAAACAATACTGCTGCGCCGTAATGCTGGACATCAAACAGGCGTTAGACAAAGTCTGGCACCCTGGACTCCACTTCAAAATAAAGATGTACCTTCCCAGTTCCCACTTCGCCTTCCTCAAATCCTTTACGGTGGGTACAGGGTTTCAAGTCAGTTGCGGTTCAACAACCTGCACGCCTAGGCCCATAAGATCCGGACTACCTAAGGGCAGCGTTCTTGGACCAATCATCCACATGCTGTACACAGCAGACCTTCCCATCACACCCTCCCGGAGACTTACAGTGGCCACATACGATGATGACACCGCCTTCCTAGCCTCCGCCTCAGACTCCCAAGAAGCATCAGCCATCATCCAAAGCCAACTGGATGCCCTCGTTCCATGGTTGAAACTATGGAATATCGCAGTGAATGCAAATATGTCCTCCCACACTACATTCTCGCTGCGCAGCAGACTGCTCCCCAGTCATGCTTAACGATGAAACCATCCCTTCGTCAAGCTCCCCGAAATACTAAGGGCTGACTCTAGATCGCAGGCTCACTTGGCGCCCTCACCTGATCTCCAAGCGACACCAGGCTGACCTGCGCCTAAAGCAACTGTACTGGCTCATCGGGAAAAGGTCTAAACTGAGGGGTAACCTAAAACTTCTCCTTTACAAGGCCATGCTGAAGCCAATATGGACATACGGGATACAGCTGTGGGGCACTGCAACCGCATACGTTCCAGCGCTTCCAAAACAAGTGCCTGAGGTGAGACACAGACGCTCACCCATACCACGAAAACTCCACAATACACAAGGAGCTTGGAATCCCATGTGTAGCAGAGGAGATCTCCCGTCTCAGTTGGAGATACATAAAAGGACTGAACTTACTACATAAAAGACTTATAATTAATGAACACTCCGACCATCTACATCAATGTAATCTCTTAATAATAGTCTGCAATATTGAGACAAAAGTCCATGTACATAAGAAGTTATATTTTGCGGTTACATAGCCAGTGACGGAAGCTTCCGCCCATCTTGCCGCTAAATTTCGAGTTGCTGTTCATTGTTGCTGCTGTGGCTATGGCTTCTGAAAATTCGGGATACCTTATCGTTAATGCAAACAGGGTGAAATTTTAAAAACTCAAGGTGATTGCAATATATAATAGACAGAAACGTCCTTATGAAACTCTTCGTTAACATCGTTTGACGATTCCGTTCTTTATGTGAGGTTGGAGCTGATCGATGAGCTACAAAAAACACTTAGGAAAAAACAAGCTGGAAAAACAAGCAATGTCAGGGACATTGCGCTGGAAACCAGTCCCTCTCTGGAAATATCGGATGCCAACTATGACATAGCTTTGGAATTGTTACAAAGCATCGTTTAGTTTTTCAGGAGCATGTCACTGATATCCTGGGGCTATGGGCAGTGTAGTGGGGTTTCGTTTCAACGGGCTTCGTCGGATATGGATATGGATTTAGCCATGGCAAGCTATGCGCCAGGCAGGCAGGTGGGACCTAATCGATGATTTAATATACATAGGTAAGCCTTTCTCGAAACAAATCCTAACCTTCCTGTGCTTTCTGCAATGCTTCTGGGCACTCAATTTTGTATTTTCAAAGCTTTAAGAGGCTGAATCCAGCAAGTCGAGGAAGACACAAAAGGAATAACTTTTTGTATAAATTGCTCATCAATTGAGTTGTTCATCAATTGATACTCCGGCCCTTGCCGGTCCTGCGGATCTAAGCACCACACTCCGAGATGTGGTACTCCTAGCCAATGACTTTGTTTCTTCCCGTGCTGTTTTCGACTCGGGCTCCCAGCTGCACTTGATAACGTCCCGATTGGTAAATTAGCTTCAACCTTAAGAACACAAAATCGGCCGCTTGTGTTTGTCAGTTAACTTAGAAATGCGACCTCTGACCTCTAGATACTTGACTTCTATCACTGCTGTTATTTCTTCCAATATAACCGAACATCAGCCCAGCCTTAACATCGACGTTTGTAACTCACCCTAAAACCTTAAGCTCGTGGTTCCACTTTTTAATCGCCTTTAGCGCATAGATGTTTTGATTGGCACTTGTCTCTTCTACGAATTGCTGTTGTTCAGTCAAGTCTAGCTTCTGCCGGGATTGCCATTTAATAAAAAGACTCGTTGGCCTGGATTGTTTCCGGAGACTGCAGCCACTCCAAAAAAAGGTTTGAATATCGTCGTGAGCAGTTGGTTTACCTAATGAGAAACCCCAACTGGCTCGTCTGAGGTGCTGCTTCTGCGGTTTTAGGATGTCGTAGTGGTTGCTACAAGTACACTAGAATAAGGAAAGAAAGGGGAGTAACCGCCATACATTGGTTTTGGATTATGCAGCCATTTTACTGATGACGGCCACAATAGACCTCTCCACGTCGCCTAAAATTAAGAGCGAAAAAATCTAAAAATATAATTTTCTGTCTAGTGTAATAAAAGAGCAATAAAAGAGATATGATGTATGTGTGCGTACTTGTGCCAGAAGAGGATTTGCGAGCCGAAATAAATTTTGATCTTAGAAATTAAGTGAGCTATTTGGCGTTTATTTCTTATACAAAATGTAACACTAAAATATATTTTAAAAATTAATGCCTTGACTATTCTTTTTTTAATAAGTGTTTTTAATTAATTAACTACCGTTTCATATTTGTATTTGTGTTTATTATTAGTAATATATGAAATGGCACTGACGACATTCTTTAATAGGGGTCTGTGAGCAGTATCTTTTACAACATCAATATTCCACCTTATATATAAAATATATATAATATAGTTATATATAAAGTTGCGAAATTGCACTATTTTTTGAGATATCGATAGATATTGGGGAATAAAATAAAAAATAAAATAGAAATAAAAAAATAAAAAATTTAAAACTGTTCAAAACTGTGGGCGTGGAAAAAGTTTTTTGGCAAATAGATAGAAATTTAGAAGACTAATAAAAGTATGAAAGAATATCGAAAAGTTTTTCAAAAATGTGGGCGTGGCAGTTTTGGAGGTTTTAGGGCGTTATAGTGGGCGGGAAAAAAGTTTTTTTTGCTAATCAATAGAAATTTACAAAGTTATGTAACGAACTGTTATTCTTAGTTCTGCTCGCTACGAGTTGCAACGGCATGCTCAGAGAGCTTGTGTGTTCGTCCCACCAAAATTTATGATTTGTGTGATTGCCCGACCAAGGAGAAGACAGAGTTTAAGATTAAGGTCGTTTTATTGTAGTATTTTACAGCTGACTCCTCCGATCCCTTTCAAACCCTCCAAGTCCTTGTCGTCTCATCCGAAGGACCACCTGCCGGCTGGAATGGGTTTAGGAAGTCATGGGGCAGGGTTTATCGCCCACGGCTTAAGGCAATGCGTTGCTCGTCCTTCCTCCTGTGTCCTACACCCTTCTCACTGCGCGCCACTTTCACAGTTTGCTCATCACTGACTTTTCCGCGCGTTTTAACTCACTGACCGTCTTCGGACGTTCTAGCATAATCCCGCGGTACCGTTAGTTCACAGTCTCTCCGCTTTGCCGGGGTCAAATTTCAATTAATTACCGTTCGACCTGATCGCTCTTGAATCTTCTTGCATTCCAGCCGCCTTCGATTTTCGCTCCCCTACACCCAGGAGATTTTTAAGTGTTCTCACAACTAATAAAAACGTGATTAATTTATTTTTCAAAAGTTTGTGCGGTTTGTGGGCGTTAGAGTGGGCAAACTTGCGCTGCGTTCTTGTATCTAGAATCTGTATGCTGAATATGAACCTTCTAGCTTTTATAGTTCCTGAGATCTCGACGTTAATACTTTTCAAAGAATCTTGGATACGCTCTGCACTGAGAACGTTCGGCGTTGGAAAGCCGACGCTTCCCATTTGGAGTGTTGCGTTGCACCGAGAGTAATGCTGAGTCGGCTGGCCGCTCATGTCTTGATGGCGCGATGCATTGTCGCGTAGGGTAAACTAAGAAAAGAATATTGTCTGTACTTTAGTTCTGGCAAAGCTGTTCAATAAAACCCAGCTCAACTCCAGTGCATAGCCGTAATTATCTTTGTTCTTAATTACAAACACATTGCTACGCCAAAAGGCTAGTATTTTAACCAAGGGGGCGAAGTCAAGCTCACCAACATAATCTTCCTAAAAGGTGTCAAGGCGAGGTCAGTTAACTTATATGCACACCGCAACATGCGCCATTAACCTTACTTGCTTTTCTCTGGTTATAAAACGTTTTTAGATATGTAATAGTCACCCTAGTATTTGTTTAAGCGGGATACTCTTATTGTTCACAGACTGCCACAGTATGTCGAGTCTTATGTCTTACGTGAACTACACTGTGCATTTTGATATTTTATTTTAAACCTTTGTCGCGGTCTCCATTTGCTAAACAGGCGATTAATTGGGTTATTTAATATAATAAGGATGTTCTTGGGGCGGATACTGATTAAGTCAGTTTAAATGTAAAAACTACTAAACTAAGGGATAATTTGGTCATGCAGGTAACCTTTTTACTTTGATTGTCAAAAGACTACGGATTTACAAGGATTTTCCTTTTTTCCTACCGGCTGCGTCAATTGAATATTTACGTATTTAATATAATAAAAAAATATATAATTTTTATTTATGTATTTATTAGATTTATTAGATAACCAACATATAGAGCGGGCGTGGCAACATGAATAAACAAACTTGAGCTGCGGGTTTGTCTCTGGAAACTGAATACTTCTCTGTAGCTTTTTCCTGAGATCCTGACGTTCATACGGACGGCGGTCAGACGGACATGGTTAGATCGGCTCGGCTATTGATCCTGATCAATAATAAATATATGTATATATATTTATTTTGACCACTGTACGTGCCTGTTACATTATTAAAATAGTTTGACCAAAGACTATAATAACAAGATGCGTATTATAATTATTATTATTATTAAGTGGGTTTCTATGTGTACTGCGACCCATTCTGATATATTGTACTACCCCTTCATGACTCAAAGATCTCCCTGAAGTTCAATGCACTGTATAAACAAAGACACTAGAATAACAAGATGCGTAACGCCAATACATTGGTTTGGCACTATGCGCCACTTTTTTGGTGAAGGCCAAAATTGCTCTCTGTCCGCTCGCTTACGCTGGGAGCGTAAGAAATCTAAAAATAGAATTTGTTTGCTTGTGTGAGTAAAAACAAGAGACGTGAACGCGTAAATGTGTGCGTGTTGTGCTAGAAGACGATTTTCGGGCAGAAATCAATTCTGATCGAAGAAACGAATTTACATACATGGAGTTGTGGCCAATTTCGTAGCATTATGATGATATAAAATAATAATTAAAAATTCACGCCCTGACTATTATAATTTTAAAGTTTTTTAAATTCGTTTGCTAAAATCGCCGCTCGAATTAGCTACCGTTTACATATTTATATTTTATTTTTATTTTATTTATATTATGTTATGTTAATTAATTATGTGTAATATATGTAAAATTCGGTACCCAGGAAACACCACGGGGAGGCCATTACAATTGTAATGGGGTCCTATATTTTTTAGACCTTTTTCTTCCCACCCAAAAGTACGCGCTTTTCAAAAAATTCAAATTCGATAGACAAAAAAAATATATGAAACTGAAAAACAACTGAATATAATGCGCATTTTAAATAATAAAAATGGATCATTTAGATCCATCATATTAAGTCATATGACTTAATAAATATAATTAAAGTAAATACAAAGGAAATTAAACATAAATTATCAAAAAAAAAGGCATTACATTGAGAAATAAATATTTCATAAAAATAATACGTAGTAGAAAATAAAAATTTATAAAATAAATACAAATATGAAAACTGTTTATTGCAAAAGTCATATCTGGAGACACGAATTACGGACACAAGCACTCACTCGACAATCATTGTCTTATTAATTTTTCACACGTCGCACGCTGAATACTCTAATGACAAATATTCTACTATAAAGAAATTTTTAAAATTAATTTTGTGATATTACGATTCGGCTATTACTATTTCTAAGCTTTATTTAAATAATAATAACATTAAGGCAATGCAAAACAAGAATTTTTCGCATGGTGCTAATTGATAAAAAATAATATGGATTTAAAGTCAACGAACTTCTAAGGTGAAGGGCATGTTTTGTCAAATTTACAATGCATGAGCATACGTGTGCACACAAACAGTTGTCTGCTATCACTGTATGCGTAGAAAAGAGCTGTTTGCTGAAGCGCTCTCCGCTATTTCTCTCTCGAACAAAAAGTCGAGAGAGCCTGGAGCCACCTCTAGAGCCACGTCCAAAAAATCATGTGCCAAAAATTCGTATGGCGTTACGCATCTTGTTATTCTAGTGTCTTTGGTATAAATGACAGAATTTTATTGGGGTTCAGGGCTGCAATTGTTTCCCGTGGGAAACCAGGAGGAGTCTGTTCCTCCTGATGGAAAGCGCCATGTAGTCACATATAATATGTGCTCTCCTCCAGAAGCGACAGAGTTCACTGTCTGCATTGCCGATCTTATGCAAATGACTGCGAAGTCGGCAGTTAAAATGCGCACGGTATTTTTCCCGTGTGTCATTAAGGTCTTGAATCTTTAATGGTTATATTCACAAAAGAGAATCTTAAACTGCCTAAGTCCTGGTAGGTGTTCCCAGAAGGACAGACGTTTTTCTTCCTCTATTGACTTAAGTAAGCCCAGTACTCTGTGGTGACCAACACCACAGAATGGTTCGGGCCCAATTAGAGTGTTCTCTGCCCCTTTCCTGGCTAGGTTGTCCACTAGCTCATTTCCCGGGATGTTGTTGTGTCCCGGGACCCGCCTTATTGTGAGTTTGTTGACAGCTCCTAATTTGTCTAGGGCTGTCCTCACTTCATTTACTAGCTTAGATGTTATTTTAGCCTTGCTGAGCGCCTTTATGGCTGACTATCAGACTGTATAGCAATGTCCTTGCCATGATAGTTCCTTTGCAGATTAAACTCCGCACAGCGTCCAATAACACAGCCTTCAGCTTGAAAAATGCTGGTGTATCTGCCCATTGATTGGTGGTATTTTAACCTGGGGCCTACAACCCCCAGCCCACTTCCCTCGTCGGTGAAGGATCCGTGAGGGAACCACTTTATTGTTTGTGGTTTCATAGGGTGTACTTTCCCCAGGGTTGTCCAACTGTTTTTATTACTGAGATGAGTGCTGAAGCTCTGAGCGAACCTGTGCTCAGATGGCATCTCATCCCTTGGTTTCATCAGCAAAGGGATATCCCTTGTTAGGCTTTCAGCATCCTTTCTTGTAAGGTTGCAGTCATTTCCTGCTCCCTCAATTCTTATTAGGGTGGCTTTAGTACTTCTAGGGCTGCAGTGGGACAGGTACACATTGCTCCTGTCATGCATATGCAGGCCATTGTTTGCAACTTATGAAGTTTCAACTTAGTGGTGCTAAGGCGTGCTCTATCACCCCAGGCTATTACTTCATAGGCTAGTAGTGGTCTGACGACCATGAGGTACAGCCATCTTATTAGGCGTGGTGAGGTTCCCCACGATTTTCCAGCAATTTTTCTACACGTGAAAAGTGCTCTGGAGCACTTATCAATTTTGTTATCAACATGAGTTTTGAAGCTAAGTTTGGAGTCGAGGGTTATCCCGAGATACTTAACTTCTTTGCTGGCCTCTATGCGACATTCTGACAGGGTTACTGCCTTCATTCTCTATAGCTTGTACCTATTTGTGAAAGGAACAATAACAGTTTTGCGCTGGTCATATTGAGGCCCAGTTGAATGATATCGCAGAGTGTTTCCTCATATTTACCTCTGGCTCTTATGACAATATCTTCAGCATAGCCTTGGCAAAGTATACCTCTGCGGGTCAGTCTGTCCAGCAACTCGTCTACCAGTAAGCTCCACAAGAGAGAGGAGAGGACACCCCCTTGGGAACAACCCCTTGTGGTAGATACTGTGGACGACTGTCCTCCTGTAGTGGCCATGGCTCGCCTAGATGCCAGTAGTGAATTGATCCATCTGCTGGTTGTTGCATCTAGTCCTCTTTTTGCCAGGGATGCGTTGACCGCCTCATGAGAGGTATTGTCGAATGCACCCTGTATGTCTAAGAAGGCACATAACGCCACTTCCTTATGAGTAAGTGAATCCTCTATAAGGCTTTTCAGGTGATATAGGACAGTATCAGTTGATCTGCCCGCCCTGTAGGCATGCTGCGTCCGTTGGAGCGGATGCTCTACAAGCAGAGTGCTTCTAATGCTAACATCCACTAGCTTTTCCAACGTTTTTAGCAAAAACGATGTCAAGCTGATGGGTCTGAACGACTTCGGATCAGTGATGTCTTTCTTTCCAGCTTTTGGAATGAAGACCACATTTGCTATACTCCAGGCAGTAGGTATGTGTCCTAAAGCTAGGCTGCTGATCTGTATTTTCCTGATCGGTACCGCGAGCTTGCTTAGCGCTCGTTGAAGCAGGATTAGCAGAATGTCATCTGGACCAGGAGATTTGTTGGGCTGGAATGTACCAATTGCCCATCTTAATCTCTCCGTTGTTACTATTGATTTTGCTTTGGCCCAATCAGTAGCACACGGTCTACTTTGAGCCATCCGTTATTCCCATCCGTTTGAAGCGTGCTTCCCGGAAAGTGAGTTGCCAGTAGTAGCTCAAGTTTCTCCATACTTCCTATAGTATATGACTTATCCTCCGTACGTAGTGCCTGATTTGATTCTGGCACTCCTTTGGAGATCGCTCTGTGAAGTCTTGCGCCTTCACATGTGTTTACTGTGGCCTCACAGAAGGTTCTATAGTTCCTTCGTTTGGCTTTCCTGATCTAATGGTTATACATGGTAGGCATCCCAGTTCCCTTCTCTTTTTGCTTTGTTAAAGAGACGCCTGGTCGTTTTCCGTAACTTCTCCAATTGGTCGTTCCACCATGGAGCATCTTTTTCCCTCTTGGCTCGACCAAGGGAGCAGTTGTCTCTAAACGCGTTAGTAAGACACGAGTTAATATCTTCTACGGCGGCCTCCAGTTCTAGAGTGGTACGGAGTTTCCCGGTTACCCCAGAAGCTGGATTCCGCAGTAAGGAGGCATTAAACCCTTCCCAGTTCGTATTCCTGGGATTGCGCCTACGCTCGCTGCATTCTAGATTTAGCCCTATGTTAAAACGAATAATTCTGTGATCTGATATTGACTCCTCAGAAGATACGTGCCAGTCGCTTATATGCGAAGCCACTGATCTGCTGGAAAGTGTAATGTCCAGAACCTCAGATCTTACCCTAGTAACAAATGTCGGAACATTGCCGACATTAAGATTTCTAGATTGTTATTCAAGATAAATTCCAGGAGTGACTCACCTCTTTGATTCACGTCGCTGCTGCCCCATATCACGTGATATGTATTTGCATCACATCCGATGATGATGGGTGAGTGTGTCCTCTTGCAGTATTCTGCCAGTGCAGTGATTTCGGGCGGTGGGCACGCCTCGTCACCGGTAAAGTATACCGATGCCACCACAGTCTTCTTGGCTGCTCCCACATCTTTAACCACGATCGGTACACAGTCCCGCATGAGAAATTCTTTAAGTATATAATAATTAATACTTCTACATGCCAGGATACAGGCTCTAGGGCTAGAGGCCCGTTGATCCCAAATTACCTTGGCGTTCTTCACTTACTGTCCTTTTATTCCGTGGTTATACCTGTTATTCCTGTACCAGGGCTAGCCCAAGATGTTGTTTGGTGAACATCCTTGCCAGCACAGCCGAGGCCGCCTTGGCGCGATGGATGTTCACCTGAGCTATCCCTTTACTCCCGACCATTAAATGATCGGCTCCATCGTCTGCGTTGCTGATCTGGAGATACCCAGATCACCATCCGCCGGTATCGCTTCTTCCTTACTTAGCAGGTCTAGTTCCATGCCTAGCTCCTGAGAGGATATCGGGGTCTGATCCCCCATCTCGATGATGATCGCATCAAGATCCTCATCATCCGCCAGATGCCGCATATTATGGCTTGTGTACCTCAGTTGCCTTTGCAGCCCTTGAGGTACTTGGGCCACCGAAGGGAGCAGTCAGTGGCCTGCTCTTCTCCACCTTCTGCCTCTTAGGCGTTTCCGTCGGAGGCGTCAGGGTGTAGCTTGCCGGCTTCGAAGCAGAGTTGGGCCGTTGCTCTAACGGCTGCGGTGTCTTGGCCAGAGACAAAGCTTCTGCGGGTGACTTGCCCTGCTGAAGGTAACGAAGATACCACTTCGTTCTGGCCCCGCTCAACCCCTTACGGTTAGGGTCATCCCGGGCCCCAGGCTGACCAAGTTGCGGTAATGAGTTTTTAGCCCGTCCCGCTTGGCCGGCTTGGACCACATTCGAGTGACGCGGTGTGAGTGCCCGATTCTTCCCTCCCGCAACTGGGCTTGCTTGTGCCGTTGGCACACTCCGTTTAGGAGCATTTTTTGTTGATACCACCGAAGTAGGCCGCTCTCCGTCAAGGAGACGGTCCTTGTAAGAGTAAGTTCTGAATTGTTGGGTTTTATATAATCTGGTATTTCCAGATACTTAAAGTGGTTAGAGGTTAAGTACTCAAGTATTTTGTTTTCTAAATTGGTGTTTGAAATATTATTTATTGTAGTTGTGCTGTTAAATGTTATTAAATGTCTAAATGAGAATTGTTTACAATATTATTTTCATTTATTAAAATGGCACCTTCTTGAATGATATATATATTCTTATTTTCAGTATTTTAGTGCAAATTGATTTCTTTAGAGGGTAGAACAAGTTTTATCTTTGATTATAATAACATAGTTCTCAAAAAGTTCATTCTTAAAATTAGATATTTCATGGAAAGTATTTTCGCATTTTGTGAACTGATTACTTTTTAGAAATTTTCCAATATTTTCTAAAATGGATCTGGCATAATAAATTTCGCATCTATTTGTTATTTCTGGGTATTTTATATAAATAATGAAATGCTCTTTATGTAGTACAATTTTGAATACGGAGATATCCATAAGATCTGCAATAATTACAGGCTTTTGTTGGTGATCTAATATTTTTGTTAATGTCTTCATTATTTAACATTTTTGTGTTAAATACATCAATTTTTGCCAGTGTAATAGTGTTAATAATTTTTTGCAAGTCTAATGTTAACAATCGTAAACGATGTTTTCTTAACGGCAATTCTTGATCAATAAAAATGTTTTTAAAATGATCGGAAAGTTAGTTTATCTCGTTATACAATTTGGAATTGATAATAAATTGTTGGTTATTGTTTTCAATTAAGTCATTTATTTTATTCTGTATTTTAATGAAATCATCGTGATCCGGAGTTCCAGCTTACCAGTTCGAAACAGCGCCTAAACTCGTTTATTTCCCTTTTTGATCTAGTTGAAACCAATTGTGACAAAATTAAATCGAATAATTGCAGTTCGTAAGAGTATTTCCCATTAAGACCTTTCATTAGTATTCTTTTTTATATATACTGACTGTTAATCGATTATTTCTTTATAAAAACTTAAATAAGTTACTAAATAAGTTAGTTAAATAAGTCGTAATATTTGTTAAAACTCAATATTGTCTTTGTGAATAATTCTATTTCTATTATTGATTATTATTTTGTTAGGTAAATTTTCCTTAACACTTGATTATTGATTCAATACAAACTCATCGTCTCTCCTGAACGGATCTATTTTGTTACAAGCAACAGGTGACACAGATATCTCTTCGTCTCGCTAGACGGATAACTCTTTATTACTTATTCATCGTCTCACCTCGACGGATATCTCTCGTTCACAAAAGAACTCATTGGCGGGATTTTCTCTTCATTCAACTATTTCTATATTTCAGCTATTTCTCTATATTATCGTTTAACTCATTAGGCATCGATCTGAACAATATGATATTCCTTCATATCGCTCTTGCCACTTAATTTTCCCGCTATAACTATATAAATGGACAAGTCGTCTTTGGAATAGAAAGAAGTTCCGCCTGAACCTACCCAGACGATGATTTCACGGACTGACAAGTTATATAGTTTAAAACAAATTTCCGGACATACTTGTTCATTTTGTCGAATCAATACTACTGGTACACTTTATCAAGTGTCTTCTGCCACCCTAGATGCATTATTGACTCATGCACCTGGTTAATTACTGACCATTTGAAAGCTCTGGATACAACTGGTAAATAACTTGTTCTACCCAGTCTTTGGACCTTGCGATATATACGCCGTTTCGCAGATCATACGTTTTGACCAGGTTTTCAGCTAACTCATCTGACTCCAATTTGGTAAAAATTTCTGTTATCTCGGGGTCTAATCGTTGCTCAGCAAGAAGCCAAGTACTTGAAATTTCGGTCAGATTTACTCGTTTTTCGGGAATCTGGTTCATTGACAGAATTTGTTCGGATGATAAAGGATTTCTTGATAGGAAATCGACATGAGCCATACGCTTACCCTCTCTATACTGAATTTCAAAATTAAACGATTGTAAGTAGCCCCACCAGCGGTGAACTCTGGCGGTTAAATCTACTTTTGTGCGAGAAGCTTTTAATTTATTGCAGTCGGTATAGACAACGAACTCACGGCCAATTAGGTAATGGCGAAAATGTTTAGCGGCCTTTACCACTGCCAAGGTTTCAAGTTCGAAAGAGTGATATCTAGATTTAACAAAGGTAGTTGCTTTGCTGAAGTACTCGATTACATGGGGTTTACTTTCTATACGGTGTAAAAGTATCGCTCCATATCCACAGGCACTTGCATCAGTGTGCAACTCTATAGGATATTGCGGGTCGAAAATATCCAGAACAGGCTCATTTGTGAGGATCGTCACAACTTTGAGTCTGATATCTTCTAGCTCAGCGCTCCATGTAATCCTGCCATTACCAGACGAAAGTGAATGCAAAGGTTTCATAAGTTGGTAGAACGCAGGAACGAATTTGCGAAAGTACGAGGCCAGGCCAATGAATTGTCTAACTCCGGAGACAGTTTGTGGAGGAGGCAAGGAGCTTAATGAAGATATCTTTCGAACATTCGGGCGAATCTCCCCAGCTCGCACTTCATAACCCAAATACTGGACCGTTGTTTTCAGAAAACTACATACTACATACTACAGCAAGATTAAAGGTAAAACCAGGCTTTGTAAGAACATCCAAAACAGTTGTAAGCCTTTCCAAAGCCAATTCCTTGGTTGGCGATACTACCATTATATCGTCCATGTAAACTATTACAAAAGAATTAGCATGGTCACCAAGTGCTTTTATAACTGCGCGCTGGACAACAGATGGCGCATTTTTTAGGCCAAAAGGCATTGTAAGAAATTCAAATAGACCGTCTGGAGACACTAATGCAGTATATTTCACGGATTCAGGGTGAATCGGGATTAGGTGGAAGCCACTCGCCATATCCAAGCATGTGAAATATTTTGCTCCGCGAAGTCTAGCAATTTGATAGTAATAAGCGGTAAGGGGTATTTATCCGAAATCGTGTTTGAAATTAGCTCTCTAAAATCAACACACAGACGGTCGGTGCCATTCTTCTTTTTGACGAGCAAAATGGGGCTAGCAAAGGGAGAACAACTTGGACGAACAATATTACACCTTATCATTTCGCTCAATTGCATACGGACTACTTCTCTTTCTTCGGGGCTAAGTCTGTAGAGTTGGCGCTGGACAGTTTTAGTTGATTCGGTGAAAAGGTTCGTGTCTAACAATACGCACCTGACAAAGTGGATAAAGTGAAATTACAAGTCCAGAATACTGGCACATATAGCAAATAGTGACCCCCCAAGTCACTAACAGTGAAATAATAGTGAAACGAAAACATTTTCATTCAAAAATACAAAGTTAAGTTACTCGAACTGGGGCTCCGCTGCCCAGCTGCCACGCGATCGCACAAACAGCTGTTTGCGAGCTTAAAGCTTTCTATCCCAGGGTTCAAGTTTTGGCTAGAACCCTGGTGATTTGGTGCACACTTTAATATGAACCCTTTAAATGAAACCGCTGCGGCTGATGAATCGTTGGATACTGCGTTTCTCCCGAGCCCCCAATGTGCTGCCCCGCAGCGCTTTCAAAAAATAAAGCGAAAGTCTCGTGCTTCTCCGGAGACTGAAAGGAAAAAACCAAAATCAAGCATCGGCAAACAAGGGGAAAACCCTTCGACTACAGAACCTAGATATGGCGGCAATTCAAACCGATTTGGTTTACTTGCGCATCTCACAGCCGACAAACAAGTAGGCAATGAAATTGACGATCTGTATGACCAGCCCAGTACCAGTCATCAAGCTGCTATTGCTGCCGCTAAGCGGGATGCAGCCTCCGCTGGTATCACTAGTTCAGTCAAAAAGGCGCAGTCCAAACCACCTCCTATAGTAATGGAGGGAGTGGACGACGTATGCCTGATGATGCAGAGCATTGAAAGCATAGTGGACCTAGAAAAGGTTGAGGCTAGGGCGTCAATGAGCGGTGTCCTAAGGCTTTACGCGGCTGACGCTAATACATTTCGCACCATAGTGAACTGGCTCGAGATCGAAGAGTATGAGTTCCACTGCTACCAGCTTAAAGAGGACAGGCCTTACAGGGTATGCGTGAAAGGCCTGCACCACAGTACGCTACATCACCAAATCAAGGATGAGCTGGAAAAGATCGGGCACAAGGTTCTCGATATTCATACACCGCTTAGGCGAAACGAACCGGGTACCTCAAAAGCGTCGCCAGTCAACATGTTCTTCCTAAATATTGCTGCTGCGGCAAACAATAAGGAGATCCTGGCGGTAAAGGCACTATGCCATTGTCCAGTGCCATCGTTGTCAGCAGTTTGGCCACACAGCCAAATACTGCCGTAAGGCCCACATTTGTGTGAAATGTGCTGGCGAACACCCAGCCAAGGACTGTACCAGGCCACGCATCGAGCTGTGCACTTGCTACAACTGTGGCGGTCAGCATCCTGCAAACTATAAAGGTTGCAGCAAGCTACAAGCGTTCCTGCAGCGATCCAGACCCAGAAGTGGAGTGGCTGGAAGAACAGAAGTAAACGAGCGACCAACTTCACGGGGCTTAGCTGGAGGTAAGGAGATCCCCTCTTCTCGAGGCGGAATATCTTATGCAGATGTGGCTAGAGGGTCCATTCACCACAAGCAACCACTGAGCCTGATGCACCAACAACAGAAGCAACAGCAACAGCCCAATGATGGAAGTCCCAGTCGTCAAAGGAGCCGCAGCCGGACAAGGACTTCTAGGGGTACACTTCAGCGCTCGACGGATGCTAGCAGCAGCATTGAAGCCATCCTGCAGACGCTTAATTAAAACATTAATTCTTTGCGCTCGATTCAAGAGAAGCAGATGGAATTAATGATGATGATGATGAAGCAACAGCAACAACAGTCACAGCAGCAGGGCAGATTATCAATCTGCTCACTGCTCTCCAAGCGCGTCAAGCGCCATAATGATGCCGCTGCGCATCCTAGTGTGGAACGCCGACGGCGTATCCACGAAGTTGCCTGAAGTAGAGTGCTTTGTGCGACGTCACGAAATCGATGTGTTACTGCTCAGCGAGACACACTGCAAGGGGGCAGAGACGCCTAAGCTATTCGGCTTTGTAGCTTACACTGCCAATGATCCGAGTGGTGGCAACGCCAAAGGCGGAGCAGCTATCTTAATCAAATCTAGCCTTGCCCACTTTCCGCTAACACCAATAGCCACTGCCAAGGTGCAACTTGCGCCGGCGGTTATTGAAACGGCACTTGGTCCTATAAGCTTTGGAGCGGTCTACTGCCCACCGAGATTTGCATGGACTACGGACGAGTTTAAGGACATTTTGGAAGAGTTCCAGACGAAGTTCATTGTTGCAGGCGATTGGAACGCGTCCCACTGGCTCTGGGGTGCGGGAAGGAGCAACCAAAGAGGCATTGCATCAGCGAATCTCTTCCTAAATTCGGAGGTGGACTCGCTAGCAACAGGAGGACCAACAACCAACCCGTACGGCAGTAGAGGCTCACCAGGGTACATCGATTTTGCACTGACAAAGGGTGTGCTGGGCATCCACGCTAACATAATACTACAATATGCTACCCTAAGATGGAGCGGCTTATCACTAGGCGTACTAACCTGGAGTTATTCCAATCGCAACTGGAGTCCACACTGCCCCTTAACACTGCCTTAAACTCTGGACAGGACGTTGATGATGCTATCGAACTGCTCACCAACAATATCAAGTCAGCAGCTAGATTGGCAACTCGCAGAATATCTCGGCAGCCCGCGGCAGATCGAATCCCAATACCCAGGGAGATCCTGCTGCTTATAGCTGAGAAGAGGCGCTTACGCACTAGGTGGATGAGGTCTCGGCACCCGTTGGACAAAACGGAATGGAATCGAGCGCTGAGTAGGCTCCGATGCGCGTTGGTGCTGCACAAAGCCGCATGGTTCGACGAAAGGCTTGCCAATACAGGAGTCGAAAGCGAAGCGACGCATTCGCTGTGGAAGGCCACGCGCGCAATCAAAAGGCGTTGCACGAGGAAGGCGCCTCTAGTCGATAGCAACGGGACATGGTGTCGGACCGACTTGGGACAAGCGGAGGTATTCGCTGCGCACCTCGCCGAGCGATTTCAACCATTCAAGCTTGCCAGCCTGCAACAGGTTGAAGAAACTCAGGACCAGCTGAACCAAGCGCTTCAAATGGATATGCCAATCACGCCGTTTGAACCCTGCGAGGTAGCCGAAGTCATTGTGCGCCAGAGTAACAACAAAGCACCTGGACATGACGTCATCTGCAACGCCACATTGAAGGCCCTGCCCAGACAAGCGATCCTCTACATAACGTTGGTTTTCAACGCTATTGTGAGGTTGCAATACTTCCCTTATCAGTGGAAGCTCGGGATAATCGCCATGATCCACAAACCTGGCAAGCCGGAAAGGGAGCCCGCCTCCTACCGGCCGATCAGTCTCCTCCCTTCAATTTCGAAGGTGTTTGAGAGCTCGGGATAATCACCATGATCCACAAACCTGGCAAGCCGGAAAGGGAGCCCGCCTCCTACCGGCCGATCAGTCTCCTCCCTTCAATTTCGAAGGTGTTTGAGAGACTGATGGCTGTCCGGATTGTAAGGATTATGGAAGCCCAGGGGATTACCCCTGAGCACCAGTTCGGTACCACTGTACTGTCGAGCAGCTCCATCGAGTCGTCGAGCAAATTCTGACGGCCTACGACAGTAAGGAATATTGTAACAGCCTCTTCTTGGACATTCGAGAAGCGTTTGATCGAGTGTGGCACATTGGACTCCAACTGAAAATCAAGCAGACGCTGCCTGCTCCATATTTTGGGCTGCTAAAATCGTACCTGGAAGGAAGGAGGTTCGCTGTGCGCTTTCATTCAGCAATTTCCACCGAGCACAACGTGGCAGCTGGTGTTCCACAAGGTAGTGTCCTCGGTCCCATGCTCTACTGCCTGTATAGCCACGACATGCCGCAGCCGGATGTAAGCCTTTACGGGAAATCTATGTTGGCCACATTTGCCGATGACGTGTGCGTCACCTACAGGTCCCGATGCGAGCACGACGCAGCCGATGGTATCCAGGACTTTGCATACCGGTTCTCGGAATGGGCAAGACGTTGGAACATTGGCATCAATAGCAGTAAATCCAACAACGTCTGCTTTACTTTAAAGCGGAGAACGCCACCGCCCGTCTACATCGAGGAAGCCCCCGTACCACAGCCGAACGCAGCAAAGTACCTTGGAGTGCTTCTGGATCGCAGACTCACATTTTCCAAGCATGTGACCGACATCAGAACGCGCCTACGTGCTAAGGTGGCGAAGCACTACTGGCTACTTTGTTCGCGCAGTAAATTGTCGCTATCCAACAAGCTGACAATTTACAAACAGATCGTAGCACCAAACTGGAAGTATGGGTGCCAAATCTGGGGCTTGGCATGTGACAGCCAAATCAAAAGAATCCAGGCTATTCAAAATAAGGTAGCAAGACTTATCACCGGCTGCGAGTGGTTTGTTCGAAACACCACTCTGCACAGAGACCTGAAACTAGCAACGGTTTTTGACGAAATAAACCAGCACTCGAGCAGATACCATGACAGGCTGGAGCGCCACAGAAATCGGCTGGCCAGCGCTCTAAATAGATCTCGCCCACCAAGGAGGCTCAATAGAAGGCAACCGAGGGATCTCATTACCCGATCTCCTTTGACCAGGGTCCGCAGAAGCTGACGCTTATCTTAAATCCTATTTGTTATATGTGATTGTTATGTAATTCTAGTTAAATTACTGTAAATTTGAAAAAGCTAACTATAGTTAGCCGACGAGCCCAAAATGGGCTGAATTAATAGATAAGAAGAACACAAAGGGGCTTCATGACTTCCCAGTATTCCTTAATAAATAAATTAAAAAAAAAAAAAAAAAAAAAAGTTTTAGTTGGATCAATTAAACGGATTTTCATTTCGCCTGTATTTACTCGGGTATGAGGTATGGTATCCCATTGGTAAATGAAGTCGAGTGCTTTTCAAGTAGCTCGATTAGTTTAGCTTTCTCATTTTCGACTTATTTGGTGCCGATATCGGACAAGGTAAGCGATCGCTCAGCAACGAAACAATTATTAACAGTTTTTAATTTTACTACTTTAAAATTTTCGGATGTCAGAATTACATAAAAGCCTTGTTTGAGTATCTCTCGCCCTATCAGAATATCACTTCTCAATAATGGGCAGAATGGAAGCAATGTTTGAAAAAATGATGGAGAAGGCGATGAGTCAAACGAATCAGATGATGGAGAAGGTAATGAGTCAAATGAATCAGATGATGGCAACCGTCTGCAAGTCCCAATGCAATCAGCACTAGACATAACCATCTGGAACGCAATCGGCCTGATCAACAACAGGCCAGAGGTCGAGCTTTATTGCAAGACCAACCAAGCAGATATTCTCCTCATATCCGAAACCCATTTTTCAGACAGGTCCTACTTCACCTTAAGGGGGTATGACCTCGTGTCAGCCATCCACCCTAATGGTTCAGCACGCGGCGGCGCCGCCATCCTTATTCGCAGCAGCATCAAATTCGACACCCAACCACCCATTCAAGAGGATTGGGTGCAATGCGCCCGAATATCGGTAAGCACCACCCACGGAGACATTACCTTAGCTGCTGCCTACTGCCCACCCAGATTTAGAGCCACGGACGATTGCTTCTCTTCGCTTTTGGACAGCCTCGGCCCCAAATTCGTCATAGGAGGAGACTTTAACGCCAAGCACACTTGGTGGGGTTCCAGAGTATGCAATCCAAAAGGACGCGCGCTATGCAGGCAGGTTCTCTCCCGCAACCTCAATTGCCACGGAACTGGGACGCCAACATACTGGCCCACTGACCCTGCAAAAACTCCAGACATCTTGGACTTTGCGATCTCTGGCGGCCTGGACCCGGCAAGAATCCAGACCAGGGAGGTGGAAGACCTTCTCTCGGACCATAGTGCCATTGCCGTTTCGGTCTACGCCTCAGCCATGTTGAGATCCGCGGGTAAAAAGTTAATCTTGAAAACGTCCGACATCTGCAAATACCACCACTGGCTGAACAACTCGACAGTCACTAATCCACCATTGGATACCCCTGAACTTATAGATGCGGCCGTTGTGAACCTCACCTCGCAAATTCAGGAGGCAGCAACTTATGCTGCTCCAAGGTTCTCTAACCAAACGAGGGACAGCAGTAGAGACGTCCACTTTTGGAATCCGCGGGTTAATGAGCTCAAGTCAGAGAAAAGGCGTCTCCGACGGGTTTGGTTCCTCTCCAGGAACCCTAGAGACAAAACAGCTCTGAACAGAGCCACCAAGGAGCTGAAGGAAACTCTGGTCAGGCTAAGGAAGGAGGCCCTCGACAGCTTTGTTGGTAATCTCGCGCCGGGTGATCCCCACCACAACCTGTGGAATGTTACCAAGCGCATCAAGAGGCCACTGAAGAGGATCCCGCCCATCAGAAGACAAGACAACTCATGGTGCAGAACTGAGACCGAATGACCTCAAATGAAGCAGCCGAAACAGCCAGGCTCCTGTCAGAACCTCTCTCTGACTCCGAGTCGATACCCCAGGCCACGGAAGAGGAGATCAGCAATTTAATAGCGGCAATGGGTAACCACAAGGCTCCAGGCGATGATGCCATCAATGCCATTGCTATAAAGCTCCTACCCCCTATTAGCAAGTCACTAATCACGACCATAATAAATAAGTGCTTGCAATTGGGGCACTTCCCTTCATCATGGAAACGCGCCGAAGTAGTTATGATCCTGAAGCCTGGTAAACACGAAGCCAATCTCGCCTCCTACCGCCCGATCAGCTTACTGCCAGTACTCTCCAAGGTACTCGAAAGAGTATTTTTGTCCAGAGTATTGCCGGTGATTGAGGAGGCTGGTCTGATCCCTGATCACCAGTTTGGCTTTAGGCCTGATCAGCAATTTAATAGCGGCAATGGGTAACCACAAGGCTCCAGGCGATGATGCCATCAATGCCATTGCTATAAAGCTCCTACCCCCTTGTTTGGGAACGAGACAGCCTGTCTACGCGAACAAGTCACCCTTTATCTTTGGTTACATTTGTCTGCAGCTTCAGCGGAGCTTATCAGCGGAATCAATGTAAGCATCGCACTGCTGTAATTGTCCGCGAGCTTGCCCAGTACTTTTCCAAACTTCTAACTCTCTTCTAACTGTAACTTGTTTACGTCTTATGCTAGTTTAATCGTATGGCGTGAGTACAGCCAAAGCTTAAGTTAGTCACATTTTTGATCGTCGAGAAAACGTACGCATCGGTGTCGAATTAATTACTATTAAGTGTCTGAAGTAACAAATAAATCACACTAAACAGTAACACTGGCGGGTTTATTTATGAACATAAAAATTGGTCCTTCGAGCCGGATTACCGGAACTGCGTTTCTTTCGGGCATTTGATTTTGATTATTGGCCTTTTGGCAAACGATAATCTATAGATTCCTACATCGTATAGAATCGTTCCCTTCTTTCGACCACCATGCGGAGTGTGATTCAACAACGGGGCTTCTGCAAAAGCCAAATTACTCGTGCGCATAATAATGCCTTAAAATTTGTTGATGACATTCATTCAGTGCAAACAATAGTTGTCCGCCTGGCGCAACTACAGGAAAATTATTTGTGGTTCGTACGGCTCTCGGAAGAGCTGTATGCATTTAAATCGGAAGCCGATTGGGAGAACCCTGACGAGGATTTTGACGCATATGAGGACAAACATTATGCTACACACGCTATTCTCAGCAATACTTTGGAGGAGTTGAGACGGGATGTCACCTCAAACAGTATTGATGCCACAGTTCAAGCCGCAGACACATCCCAGAGAAGTCATGTCGATTTTCAGTTCGAGCGAATTAAACTTCCGACTTTTTCTGGAAATTATGAGGACTGGAAACATTTTTCGGACATGTTTATTGGATCGATTGCTTCCAATTCGAGCCTGACGGATTGCCAACGATTTCATTATTTAAAATCGTACCTTGCCGGAGACGCGCTTGCATTAGTTAAACATATTCCAGTTACTAATGACAACTATCGGGAAGCATGGGATCGGCTGGAACAGCGATATAACAAACAATCGCTAATTATTCGATCGTTCTTAAACAGTTTCATGAGCCTTCCGAGTGCTATAAATTCAAATATCGGCACAGTGCGGAAAATTGCCGATGGTGCAGACGAAGTTATTCGTGGTCTACGAGCTCTTAATTGCGAAGAGAGGGATCCCTGGCTAATTTTCATTTTACTTTCAAAATTAGATAGTGATACCCGCCAAGCCTGGGCTCAGTGCGCAGAATCCGAGGAAAAAGGTGTGACCATCAACCGATTCTTGAAATTTCTCACATCACGCTGCGATACGTTGGAGGCTTTTGAATTAACTCGATCAACCCAAGCTCGACGCGCAGCTACCACGCACCACGCAGACACGCATCCAAGACGGGAAGAGCCGAAGTGCACATCGTGCCAGCAGAATCACCATCTGTTTAAGTGTCCTCAATTCATCGCACTCGACATTGCATCTCGCCGAGACTTCCTCAAATCAAGAAAGCTCTGTTTCAATTGCCTCAGCCCGGCTCATATGATGGGCAACTGTACATCGAGGCATACTTGTCGGATCTGCCGCCGCAAGCATCATACTTTGGTTCATGGCTCGTCGCAGCCAATTCAAAATGGCAACAACATTGACACCGCAAGTGTTGACAGCCGCGATCGACCAGCAGTCTCACATGCGGGATCTACAATTGGCCACAATCAACCGCTAGCTCGAGAAGGTCATCGCTTGGGAAGCGAGACTCCCGCGGAAAACAACTTTACGCATCATACTCTGGAGAATATTCCGGCGGCTGGTTCTCAGACTCTGTTGCCAACCATCCTTGCTGACGTCATCGACGCCTGGGGAAACACTACAACCTGCAGGCTGCTCCTGGACACTGGATCTACAATAACCTTGGCATCGGAATCATTTGTTCAGCGAATAGGCGTGCGTCGAACGCACGCACGGATTTCTATTCTCGGTCTCGCCGCCAACAGCGCGGGCGTTACACGAGGACGCGCACATATCAAGCTGCGCTCTCGACATTCGGGCCAAACTGTCGAATTGGTGGCGTTCATTCTAAACTCGCTGACGTCATCACTTCCTGCCCAAGTTATTGACACCTCATCCTCTACGTGGAGGCAAATCTGCGAGCTTCCTTTGGCAGACCCAACGTTCTGCACACCTGGAGCAATCGATGTCATTGTTGGATCGGATCAGCTTTGGTCTCTATACACAGGAGATCGGAAACACTTTGGTAACGACTTTCCTATCGCTCTCAATACTGTATTTGGTTGGATTCTTGCAGGCTCTTACTCTGCATTCGATGATCACCCTACTTCTCCGGTTACTCATCACGCGGACCTAGACACGATGGTTCGTTCATTCATGGAGATGGACAGCATTCAGCCTAACCAGGCTCTCCTGGACGCCAGCGATCCCACAGAGCTTCATTTTGCTGCCACACACAAGCGCTCGACGGACGGGGTGTACGTCGTCGAGTATCCCTTCAAGGAGAAGGCACCGCCTATTGATTCAATCTTGCCACAGGCCATCAATCGCTTCTTCTCGCTGGAACGCAAATTTCGTCGGTATCCAGAATTGAAGCAGCAGTACGAAGCTTTCCTGGACGACTACTTGCAACGTGGACATATGGAACAACTGACCTCGGCTCAGGTTGAGGAGTCCCCAGACACCTGCTTCTATTTGCCGCACCACGCTGTCATCAAACTGGACAGTCTGACTACCAAATGTCGTGTAGTTTTTGATGGATCAGGAAAGGACAGCTCTGGAGTATCGCTCAATGACAGACTACATATTGGTCCACCGATTCAACGCGATCTTCTTGGCGTTTGTCTACGCTTCCGGCAGCACCAATATGTTTTATGCGCAGATGTCGAAAAGATGTTTCGAGGCATTAAAATCTTTAAGCCACACGCCAATTTTCAGCGCATTGTTTGGCGCACGACTGAGAATGAACCTCTGCTTCATTTTCGCCTGCTGACGGTTACCTACGGATTGGCACCGTCACCATTTCTGGCTGTTCGAGTTCTAAAGCAACTTGCCGACGATCATGGCCATGAATACCCTGCAGCAGCTCACGCTCTTCTGCACGATGCCTATGTGGACGATATCCCTACAGGCGCCAACACATTCGAGGAGCTTATGATTCTCAAGGACGAGCTAATAGCCCTCTTGGATAAGGGAAAATTCAAGCTACGCAAATGGAGTTCTAATAGTTGGCGTCTTCTGAAATCATTACCAGATGAAGATAGATGTTTTGAACCTATCCAGCTCCTCAACAAATCAGCTGCGGATTCACCTGTCAAAGTTCTTGGTATCCAATGGAACCCTGGGAAGGACGTTCTGTATCTCAACCTAAAGGGATGCGATGCGACCATTTCTCCGACGAAAAGAGAACTCTTGTCTCAGCTATCAAGAATTTATGATCCGCTTGGACTGGTAGCGCCGGTCACAGTTCTACTCAAGCTAATCTTCCAAGAAAGCTGGACAAGTGTCCTGCAGTGGGACGACCCCATTCCTGAAAGTCTACGTACGCGCTGGTGAGCCTTAGTAGAGGATTTGCCAGCACTTACGCAATGCCAAGTACCACGGTATATTGCGTCACCATTTCAAGATGTTAAACTACACGGATTCGCCGACGCATCCTCGCACGCCTACGGTGCGGTAGTTTACGCTCGAGTTGCAGTTGGATGCAGCTTTCAAGTAACTCTGGTTGCCGCCAAAACACGAGTGGCCCCGATCAAGCCCGTATCAATTCCACGTTTGGAGCTAAACGCTGCGTTACTTCTATCTCGATTGCTTTCTATTGTCAAAACATCATTAACAATTCCTCTTTTCAGCACGAGCTGCTGGACTGATTCAGAAATTGTGCTACACTGGCTTTCAGCTCCCCCTCGACGGTGGAACACCTACGTCTGCAACCGAACTTCTGAGATATTGAGCGACTTTTCCCGTAGCTGCTGGAACCATGTTCGCACGGAAGACAATCCTGCAGATTGTGCTTCCCGAGGACTTCATCCGTCAAAGCTTCTGGAGCATCGACTGTGGTGGAAAGGTCCGTCCTGGCTGGCCACACCCACCTCTGAGTGGCCACCTTCTACAAGCAAGTTCAGCGTATCTTCAAGTTTCGATGTCAACACCGAAGAACGAGCCATAAAGCCCACGACTCTACATAACTTTCCTGATGAAAGTATACACGAGTTACTCATCCACAAATTCTCAACCTGGACGCGTCTTATAAGGGTATCTAGCTACTGTCATCGCTTTATTCACACTCTTCGATCCCATCATAGGAATTCGGCACCATTCCATACGTCTGAAGAGTTGCTGGACGCACAGCGCCGACTTATTCGACATGTGCAACAAAAATCCTTTGCCAGAGAATATGCGCAGCTAGAGAATCGACGCCAGCTTAACGCTAAATCGCATCTTATCCGGTTTTCTCCGTTTCTGGATGATTATGGAGTAATGCGAGTCGGTGGGAGAATCGAGCAATCTACACTCAACTACAACGCCAAGCACCCGATTCTGATACCTAAAGATACACCACTAGCTGGACTGCTGGTTCGACATTTTCATGTCTCCTATCTGGACACTGGAGTTGATGCAACGTTCACCAATCTTCGTCAGCAGTACTGGATTCTGGGAGCCCGCAATCTCGTCAGAAAGGCAGTCTTCCAATGCAAATCCTGTTTTCTTCAACGAAAGGGCACAAGCAACCAGATCATGGGAGAGCTACCAATTCCTCGAGTTCAAGCTAGCCGCTGCTTTCAACACACAGGGCTGGACTACGCTGGACCGATCGCAATCAAGGAATCAAAGGAAAGAACTCCACGCATCGAAAAGGCATGGTTTTCTATTTTCGTGTGCCTCACTACAAAGGCACTTCACATCGAGGTTGTTAGTGAGCTAACTACACAGGCTTTCATCGCAGCCTTTCAACGATTCATTGCCCGCCGAGCGAAGCCTACTGACCTGTATTCGGACAATGGAACTACATTTCATGGAGGCAAGCAAACTTTGGATGACATGAGACGTCTGGCCATTCAACAAGCCAAAGATGAGGAACTAGCAGGATTCTTTGCCAATGAAGGGATTTCTTGGCACTTTATACCCCCGTCTGCTCCCCATTTTGGAGGGATGTGGGAAGCTGGAATTCGCTCAATTAAACTCCATATGAAACGGATACTTGGATCAAAGGCTTTAACGTTTGAGGAGCTCTCTACTGTCCTGACCCAAATTGAAGCTATCCTGAATTCACGCCCGCTGTGCCCAACTGGGGATAATTCTTTGGATCCACTGACGCCTGCTCACTTTTTGACTGGATCTCCGTATACTGCATTGCCTGAACCCTGTCGTCCGGATATGCAAGTCAATCGATTGGAGAGGTGGAATCAGCTGCAAGCCATGGTTCAAGGCTTTTGGAAAAGGTGGCATATGGAATATCTGACATCTCTTCATGAGCGGACAAAGTGGCATCTGGAAACCGAGAATCTGAAGATCGACACACTGGTATTACTCAAGGAGCCCAATCTACCGCCCTCTAAATGGATTCTTGGCCGCATCACCGCAGTGCACGCAGGAATCGACAACAAGGTCCGAGTCGTTACAGTGAAGACTGCTCACAAATTATACAAACGCCCAATTGCCAAAATCGCTGTACTGCCTCTCTGCTGAACAACCGTTCAGGGGGGCCGGTATGTTTGGGAACGAGACAGCCTGTCTACGCGAACAAGTCACCCTTTATCTTTGTTTACATTTGTCTGCAGCTTCAGCGGAGCTTATCAGCGGAATCAATGTAAGCATCGCACTGCTGTAATTGTCCGCGAGCTTGCCCAGTACTTTTCCAAACTTCTAACTCTCTTCTAACTGTAACTTGTTTACGTCTTATGCTAGTTTAATCGTATGGCGTGAGTACAGCCAAAGCTTAAGTTAGTCACATTTTTGATCGTCGAGAAAACGTACGCATCGGTGTCGAATTAATCACTATTAAGTGTCTGAAGTAACAAATAAATCACACTAAACAGTAACACTGGCGGGTTTATTTATGAACACCCCTATTAGCAAGTCACTAATCACGACCATAATAAATAAGTGCTTGCAATTGGGGCACTTCCCTTCATCATGGAAACGCGCCGAAGTAGTTATGATCCTGAAGCCTGGTAAACACGAAGCCAATCTCGCCTCCTACCGCCCGATCAGCTTACTGCCAGTACTCTCCAAGGTACTCGAAAGAGTATTTTTGTCCAGAGTATTGCCGGTGATTGAGGAGGCTGGTCTGATCCCTGATCACCAGTTTGGCTTTAGGCCTGATCAGCAATTTAATAGCGGCAATGGGTAACCACAAGGCTCCAGGCGATGATGCCATCAATGCCATTGCTATAAAGCTCCTACCCCCTTGTTTGGGAACGAGACAGCCTGTCTACGCGAACAAGTCACCCTTTATCTTTGGTTACATTTGTCTGCAGCTTCAGCGGAGCTTATCAGCGGAATCAATGTAAGCATCGCACTGCTGTAATTGTCCGCGAGCTTGCCCAGTACTTTTCCAAACTTCTAACTCTCTTCTAACTGTAACTTGTTTACGTCTTATGCTAGTTTAATCGTATGGCGTGAGTACAGCCAAAGCTTAAGTTAGTCACATTTTTGATCGTCGAGAAAACGTACGCATCGGTGTCGAATTAATTACTATTAAGTGTCTGAAGTAACAAATAAATCACACTAAACAGTAACACTGGCGGGTTTATTTATGAACACCCCTATTAGCAAGTCACTAATCACGACCATAATAAATAAGTGCTTGCAATTGGGGCACTTCCCTTCATCATGGAAACGCGCCGAAGTAGTTATGATCCTGAAGCCTGGTAAACACGAAGCCAATCTCGCCTCCTACCGCCCGATCAGCTTACTGCCAGTACTCTCCAAGGTACTCGAAAGAGTATTTTTGTCCAGAGTATTGCCGGTGATTGAGGAGGCTGGTCTGATCCCTGATCACCAGTTTGGCTTTAGGCGCCGCCACGGGACACCAGAGCAAGGCCACCGAGTAGCGCAATATATCCTGGACGCCTTTGAGAATAAGAAATACTGCCTAGCAGTAATGCTGGACATTAAGCAAGCCTTTGATCGTGTTTGGCACCCCGGTCTCCTCCTAAAGCTCAAAAACGGCCTGCCCCAGCCATATTTCAAGTTCTTGAAATCGTTCCTGGAGGGCAGAAGATTCGCCGTCAGGTGTGGAGAAGCGCGCTCAGTCGTCAAAGTAGCCCGTGCAGGAGTTCCCCAAGGAAGCGTTCTCGGTCCGCTCCTCTACAACACGTATACGGCTGACCTGCCGGTGATACCGAGCCAGTACATTATGGCAGCCACTTACGCCGATGATACTGCGTTCCTAACAACAGCGATACCCCAGCAGAGGCCTCCCAGACTATGCAGGAGCAACTAGATCTACTGAACACGTGGCACACGAGATGGAATATATCGGTAAACAGCAACAAGTCAACCGCTACCACCTTCGCAACTAGGCGCGGCACTTGCCCACCAGTCAGTTTCAACGGGTTCCCAATCCCAGAGGTAGCCAATCCAAATTATCTTGGCTTTACACTGGACAGGAGACTTACATGGAGACCACACCTGCTAAAGAAGCGGAAACAGGCGGAGAACCGAGTCCGTGAATTCTACTGGCTGATGGGCAGACAATCTAAGCTACCGACTTCCACTAAGCTCCTTATCTACAAAGCGATCATAAGGCCAATCTGGACGTATGGCATTAAACTGTGGGGCACTGCATCGAAAAGTAACATCAACATTATCCAGACATTCGAAAACAAAACGCTCCGCACAGTCACAAACGCTCACCCTTTCCACGATAATGCCACTATACACGAGGTCCTCAGCTTCCCCTGGGTGAAGGATGAGATTAAGAAAAGCAGCAGGCAGTACATGCAGAGGCTTCAAGACCACCCAAACAACCTGGCACAAGACCTGCTGGACACCAGTCAACGCACCAGGAGGCTGCACCGATCACACCCTTTGGACCTCTCTGGGATTAGACACGCAAATTAAATTAAATTATATACATACATTATTATACACATCATACATACAATATCGACAGTTATTGTATAGTTTCGCAACAATTTATGTAATCAATTAATTCTCTACCGTTAAGTTTAGTCATCAAATTTAATGATTGTCCGCGAAGGACAGGTTTAAATTAATACATCCAAAAAAAAAAAAAAAAAAAAAAAAAAACTTCTCAATTGCTCATTCGGGACTACATGAAATAATATTTCCATAATTTCCGCCTGTAGCGCCTGTAGTGTATGCGCAAAAAAGGTGTAATGGCAATTTCTTCTATTCCCACTTCGTAGTCAGCGTCGTCACCAACCGACTCGCATATACCGCGTAACATTGGCTGTTGAGTAAATTCAAAAACGTAACGGCCGGCTTCTCTACGGTTTCAAAGCGCTGCAGAAATAATGGTACGAAATTTGTGTAAGCCACTGAGATGCACTTCCTTCCATACAGTTGGTAAGTGCCATGATCAATTTACTTCCTTGAAGGGGGTGCTCAGACAGAATTATGTCGGTTGTTGAACACCACTTTCCTGCCTCAACGCATGCAGCTTCAGGGTTAAATTTGGGTAGCTTAACTTCAAAGCTAGGTTGCTGCTCGCGTGCCGGCGTCACTTGCACGATTTTTACGAGTTCAGCCAAATTGCGATTTTGCATTTCGACTACTGCACGCCACTGCTCCTCAGAAAATGCAGGATGTGGCACAGATCCCACTTCTGATGTCGGGTTATAGATGCCAGGGGCCTCGTCGTCCGTCAGTCCGTTCATATCGGCGTTACTCATAATGATTTTCACTACTCAATTTGTACAGCTGTGCGCATTTAACGAGTCCGCTTCTCTTTGGCTTCTCAACAATAAATGTGTCGTTTCTTGCCGACTGCTTTTTGTCTTCCCAATTTTTGTCATTCCCTTTTCGCTTTCTCATTCTAACCAAGCAGCAACTATTTTCTAATAGAAAATTTATCATATAAATAAAACCCAAAAACAAAATTGACCGAAAGCTTCACTAAATCGTTTTATGAGCTTTTAAAGGTGAAGTGTTAAACAGCTGATTGAGAGAATGCAATTCACGCCAAATTATTAGCTTACTCTTGCACCTGGTACGATTGTTAATACGCATCCATAAATGATAGTAAAATATGGAAAATAAATGCCAAGGTATGTTGTTTTTAACGTAGGTAGTTAATGTATGTGAAGTCGTTCTGTTTTTGTGTTGTGTAACATCCAACTTATGTGTATTTTAACAGATAATTCGAAAGTGTCCCCTGTGTTTTGTGGAGTATAACTAATTATCTGACAAAAGTTAAAAACGTCAGTTTGTACCTTTAACTATTGTCTTTGACGGTAAAGTAATATTTTTTGCCCATTTTTGCTCGTTTTCTTAAAAATTTGATTTTGTATAGGCAAGTTCGAATTCAGACATAGCGACCTCCTGGACATTTGGAGGCGTAACAATAGGCAAATAAGTTATGTTTCAGATTACGTTTATTCCGCAATCAACAACAATAATCTGGAATCGAAAAAGACAGAAGAGGTTGACAAAAAAATAGTAAATTTTGAATTATTTATTAAAAGAAAACTGCCCGAGTGTAACAGACAACTAGACCGATTTATTTTCAAACATACATGCTTGGATCCGTTGTTTTGAATTTGTTTTAAACGTATCATACAGAGCTGAGATAATAAAGTGGCATATAAAAGGAGAGGACAAGGTTCGAATGAATATTCGAAAAAAAAAATCTAGGAGGAAATGTGCAGAGAAATGGGCCTTTCAGTAAGCATGCCGAATGGCAGCGGCAATAGCAATGATGGTAATATGGCAAAAAGAGCTTTCGCAAGTACCAAATTCTCGTCGATAACCAGCATAAACGAAAATCTTTTGAAAAAGTTTAACATTATTTTAATAGCAATATCGTCCAACTATTTTATAAATTCCGACAAATTTCGTTCTTTTTGCTGAAGCGCAAGTAATTTCAAAGGCCCTCTGAACTTCGGGCTTAATTTTGTTTGATGCCTCTCTTCATTCTTTAACAATACAAAACCTCCGAATTGACATCTATCAACTTTAGCTTTGTTTTTATCAAATTGCGCCTTGTTATATGCTGCTGCAGCTGAAATACTCTGAACTGCACGTGCTCTTACTTCTTCTAGATCAACCTCATCTACCTCATCGCAAGGTGGAACCAACCCCAACGGCCGAGCAACTTTGCCAATAAACATTTCTAAAGGGCTTGCCTTTGTCACTCGACTAACCGTACAGTTTAATGCTAACTGAACCTCACCTAATGCGTCTTGCCAAGAGCGACTGCTAGTCTCGACTGCGGTTAGTAAGTTTTTTAAGGTGCTCATAATCCGTTCTACTTGACCATTTGCTCTACTTGCACCAGTCGCAATCAAGTGCAAATTTATTTTCTGTTGCTCACAGAAATCACTAAATCTACTGCTGGCAAAACACCTACCCTGATCTGCAATAATGCGATTTGGTACTCCAAACAGAGATATAGCCGACGTCACTGCACTTACGCAAATCTCTGCGTCAATTTTATGCGTGTAAGTTAAATAAACAAATTTAGTAAAGGCATCCACTTGAACGATGATATACTCTTTCTGATCAGACTTGCCGCTTAACTTTCCAGTTATGTCGATGTGAACAGTGTGCCAAGGGATATTTACTTTTGGTATTGGATGAATTTCGCCCGAGGAGGTCTTTGACATTTTACACGTAATGCAGTTTTCAACGAATTTTCGAATTTTTCATAGGCCTTGTCTAACGTCTTCTCCCATCCCATGATTGACTTATGAATTTGGTTTATAACAGACCATCTAAATACCTTGGGAACAATTGATAACGATCGAGTTCTACCATTTCGCTGAATTTTTCGATATAATATTCCTCCTCTTAACTCATAAGTTTTTGCAACGTCCTCAGCCAGTTAATTGTCTTTCAATTTATTTACAATATTTACTATTTCGAAATCTTGACGCTGTTCAGCCAAAAGCCAATTACTTGATATTTCAGCCAAATTAATTCGTTTTTCAAGAACTTTGGGAGTTGTAATACTCAAATCAGCTGAAGGCACATTTCTTGAAAAGAAGTCAACATGCGCCATTCGTTTGCCCTCCCTATATTGTAAATCAAATGTAAATGATTGTAAATAAGACCACCATCTCTGTACTCTAGGAGATAGGTCTTGTTTTGTCCTTGAGGCCTTAAGAGAGTTACAGTCAGTAAAGACAACAAAGTTTCTACCCAGTAAATAATGGCGAAAATGTTTCATTGCTAAAACAACAGCAAGAGTCTCCAATTCATATGAGTGGTAACGTGACTCAGCCGGAGAAGCTGCCTTACTAAAATATTCAGCGACATGAGACTTGTTGTTAATTTTGTGTAATAAGATGGCACCGTATCCACGAGAACTTGCATCTGTATGCAACTCGATGGGATGCTGCGAATCAAAAATTACTAAAACTGGCTTCTGGGTAAGAATAGTGTAATAACCTTTTGTCTTATTTCTTCATGCTCTGGCTTCCAAATAAATTCATTCCTTTCTGAAGTCAAAAGATATAACGGCTTCATAAAACAAGAAAATCCTTGCATAAATTGTCGAAAGTAAGACGCTTATCCGATAAATTGTCGCAAAGCAGGGACCGACTGAGGAGGTGGTAAGCAGTTAACGCTGCAATTTTAAGCGAATTTGGCCGGATTTCACCTGCATTCACTTCGTATCCCAAATATTGAACTTTTGACTTTAAAAAAGAACATTTGTTTATCTATATTGAATGAAAATCCAGCTTTTGTGAGACAATCAAGAGTAATCTGCAACCTTTCTAAAGCTTCACTTTTCGTTGAAGCAGCCACCATTACATCGTCCATATAAACGACTACAAATTTATTTGCAAGGTCTCCGAGAGCTTGCATCACTGTACGCTGGAAAACAGATGGAGCATTTCTGAGCCCAAACGGCATTGCCAAGAATTCATATTGTCCATCTGGGGTGACAAAAGCTGTACACTCTACTGAATCTGGGTGTAATGGAATTTGATAATATCCACTTGCCATGTCCAGACATGAAAAATATTTCGCTCCATGAAGTCTCGCTATTTGGTCTGATATAAGGGGCAAGGGGTATCTGTCTGATACCGTATTAGAATTTAATTCTCTATAATCAACACACAAACGATGAGAGCCGTCCTTTTTGTTGACTAACATTATGGGACTTGCAAAAGGTGAACAGCTTGGTTTTATAATGTTACACTCTAATAATTCATTAATTTTGTCTCGCACCAATTCCCTTTCATTTGGACTAAGTCTATATGGTCGTCTTTGAACAGTTCTTTTTGAGTCAACTAATTTAATTTTCATTTCTCCCGAGCTAACTCTGGTCAATGGAATTCCGGCAATAAAAGATTTTGAGTATTTTTCCACTAAGTCTTTTAGTTCTCAGAACTCAGAAAATTTCTCATCATTAGAACAATAGTTTACAGTTTTTGCTCTGACAATTTCAAATTTACCAGGTGATATTATAACATTAAATTCTGGAAACAATACTTCACGACCAATAATTATGTCATTTTTCAAATATATGTCATTCAAGACATGAAACAATATTTCAATACAATGATTGTTAATTATTACGTTACTAAGTATCTGCAATGTGCTACAAATACTACCATTGCCAATACCTTTCAACATCACTACATTGTTAATTCTTTTACCAACTAATTTGCTACTTAGTTTTTGTTTAATTAAAGAACATTCCGCTCCAGAGTCAAACGTTGTCGAAAATGTCTCGCCTTGATGAACCATCTCTCCCTTGGGTTCAACAACCTCGCATAGTTCCATCCTTTTCACTTGATGCGTGCCTTTGTCCTTTTTGGGCTTGCTGCAGTGTGTTGAAATATGACCGCGCTCGCCACAATTAAAACAAGTCACATCCGATTTTTGACGGTGACCAAAAGGGTTCCTGTCGTTGCTGTCCTTGGCATTAGACGAAAATTGCTGCTGCTGTTTAGCTCTACATTCGATCATCTTGTGACCGAGTTTTCCACAGAAATGGCATCTCATTGTTGAAAGTCGCTGGCGCTTTATGTCAGCTGGACGCATTTCTTCTTGCGGAGTTTTCTTTCGTTTATTAAACGTTAATGCTTTAAGCCCAGTTTGTAATTCACTTCTTCTGCGCACATTTGAAGTAAATGTTAATCGTTGCAGCCTGCTATCTACATGAGCCAACTTAGCAAGCGTCACAGAAACAGCTATTTCCTCCACATCCATCTCACGCCACTTCGTAATAAGCGACGTCATCATGCGACTAGCATAATTGGAGAGACATTCGCCGTCAGTTGGACAACCTGCTAGCATTGCTAAAAACATAGCCGCTGGAGTTTCCACACTAGCAAAACGTTGCACGAAAAGTTCCTTAAACTCGGCCCAAGTTATTTCCGGATAGCATATTTGAGCAAACCACTGCGACGCGCTTCCTTCCATCGCTGCACTTAAGGCCATAACTAACGCGCTGCGTTAGCCAAAATAATATTTGCCGTAGAGCACCACGCCGTTGCGTCTGCGCCCTCAAGGTCCGCGTTGAATTTAGGTAACACCACAATATTTTTGTTTGTTGTTTCGGATGCCGTTGATTTTATTGCTTTAACAAGTTCGATCAAGTTTTTATTTTGTATTTCCATTAAAACGCGCCACGGCCCATCTATGGTGTTAGGCAGCGAGCCAGATCCCACTTCTGATGTCGGAGCACAATTATTATTTTCCATTTCACGCAGCGAGTTTCGAAGGCACCGAAGGTCTACACAATAGCAACGCAGTATGCAATAATGCAATATGATAAAATACCAATGATTTCCCCGAACTGATGGAATTATTATTCTTGTGAAATATTCTAGCACATCCACCAGCTTACAAAAGTATGCGCCGACATATATTTATATATATAGTGACGTATTTGGGTGGTCCAAACCAGCCACTTCTATTATCTCAAAGAAAACAGTAATGCACTCTAGTAATTTTCCATAATGTATCCCAGCTGCGAAGCATTCGTTTATCTTTGGCAGCGCAGCCGTTCTTGTAAACATCCTAAAGCCTGACCTAAGCAGATTTGACTCCCCCCTTTCAACACTTCCTAATCTTAAGAACCCAAGAGCGTGGCTCTCCCGAAATACAAATATTGTTCAAATACCGAGGCTTCTCCTCAATCCAAATTGCATTTGATTTTTAGTCTTAAGCTGAGATCCAAAGAATAAAGTCGTGAAACTATTTCTCCTAAAAACTATTTTTTTTATTTCTTGGCGTTGTCCTTAGTCAACTGACGGGACATAAGTTCGACTCAAAAAAATGAAACAACAATTTTACTATATATATATACCCGCATCTGAAACATTTTTTGTCTGATTTTAGACTATCTTTTTATATGTGTAATTGTCCCTAGGAAATGGTTCTAAAATAAAAGATAAACGTAGACATCACTAGAATCTGCATTTTTAATCTCGACTCTTTCGCTTTTATAGCTCTGGGATTATAGCGTTCATACGGATAGACGGACTTGCCCATTATCCTGATCAAGAATATAAAAACTTTCAAGGGTCGGAAACGCTTCGTTTTACCTGTTCCCATATCCATGCGAATCAACCGCCTACGAGCGTTTTATAAGTCCCGATATCCCGACGTTTTTTTTTTTTATTCGACGTCCACTAAAACCGAAAAAAACTGCCGCGACCACATTTTTAAAAAATGTTTGGTTATTTTTTCATAATTTTATTAGTTTTGTAAATTTCTACCGATTCTAACACCCTAAAGCCCTTCCACACATGCCACATCGGGCAACTCGACTAGCATAAAAAGGTAACCTATCGAAAAACCAAAATTGATTCGCTATTAAACGAACACCACATGAGGCCTTGACCACAAATATATTTTCATTTGTAACAACTACAATAGAAACCAACTCTAAAGTCATTTTAATTGATAGTATAATTTCCATTGGAAAAACTGTTTTTTCTTTTCGAAAGGTCACAACTGAAGATGACAATCCAAACATCAGTCTAGCTTATGGACTTGTTGACGACACGAGTTTTACCGAGGATTCTGAAATCATTCAAGAAAATGCATGTACACAAAACGGAGATTCAGAAAATGCCCAAAATACAATGGAAGTGGAATCTCTGAGTCACTATTTACTTTCTATTGTTTACATGCCGTTGTCATTAAAATTGATTTGCGTGACAAATCTTTTTTGTTGGATGGCGCACGTTTGTTATTCGCTATACTTTACGGATTTTGTTGGCGAAGCTGTTTTTAAAGGAGATCCCAAGGCCACTCTAGGCTCTCTTCCCCAGAAACGTTATGAAGAAGGAGTACGTTTTGGTTGCTGGGGCATGGCCATGTACTCCTTATCATGCTCTTTTTACTCGCTTGCAATTGAATATCTAATTAGGCGATTTAGGTGAGTGTTTTACAAAATTTAAAATATTTTAATTATGAATCTATTCGATTTTATTCTTTACAAAAAGGGCTAAAACGGTTTACGTTGGAGGACTTCTTGTCTATTGCATTGGAATGGCTTTAATGGCTTTAACTAGAGCCAAACTTAGTGTGATAGTTTTTAGTTGGACAGCAGGTATTATGTACTCTACACTATTCACAATGCCTTATCTTCTTGTGGCTCACTATCACAATGCTTCTACGGTAAGTATTTAAAGAAAATTCACCATTCATTCCTCTCAATGTATATAAATAACTTCTTAAGTAAACGCAAGTCAAATTAAAACAGCAAGAAAAAGCTATAGTCGAATTCACCGACTATTAGATACCTTTTACTCAGCTAGTGGAAATGCGAACGCGAAATTTCATACTTTTTCTGGGATATTGATAGATATTGGTGAATAAAATGGGAAAAAATTAACATTTTTCAAAAGTGTGGGCTTGGCAGCTTTGGGTGGTTAAATTTAGAAGATTTTAACGCCATAACACAGGTTTCTGCACTCAATGTGGAGGTATGATAAAGATAAAAATAGAGATAAAGATTGGTAATTGCATCAATATGTATAATAATATATTCCTTACGATCGCTTCTACCACTAAGCTTGCCTGATATGTCGATGTGAATAATTTTCCGTGGAGTGGTTACTTTAGGGATAGGATGCACATTTTAACGTTTCCTGAAGATGATTTAGAAACTCTGCATGTTATACAATTTTTAACATATCTCCGAACGTATTTGGGCATGCCCTCAAGTCAATAGTAATCGTAACCGATTTCTCCCAGACCAGATCCATTATTGATTTATGTACCTGGTTAATAACCGACCATCTAAATCCACGAGGCCCTACTGCACACTGGGGTTTGTATGGAGTCGCGGCCAAAAATACTTCTAGTGGTAAAGAAATTGATACTTTAAATTCTTTAAAATTTAAGAATTTTAAAAATGTTAAAAATAGGCGTGGTCGATAATATTTACGCCCACAGGAAGGCAAAAACAAAAAATACACCTTAAGGCATGCTACAATTTTTTTACTTGAAATATTATTATTATTATTATTATTATTCAATGTATTCAATGTATTGTTATTATTAAATGTATAAATTATTTATTTTAAAAATAAAAAACACAGCAAAACTAACTAATTCAGAAATTAAAATATAAGAATGGTGGCTAACTATATAACTAGTAAAGTTTTAGTGCTTCAACAGCGTGTTCTTACAATTTAATCATTTTCTAATAAATCACAGGTCGACAATAATAATTTCGACTTGTCATTCTTTTTTATTTTTATTTGACCTGTTATGTTAAGGGGTCTGATCTCAAAAGAAGTATTTTAATCAAATCAGTGTTCGTGAATATGCGAGACACCTTTCGGGTATGCTGCAGTCGGTATTTTTTAAATTTCCTTGTTGTTTTACTCTGCAGCTTCCTCTGAGAGCTCCCCAATCGACACCAACGCGTGATCTTTCACCTTCGGTCCATGAATTAAAATTTTATGAAGTGTAACTGGGAAACACAAATGACAAGAACATATCTAAAACTTAAGCTAAGCATAGAAAAAACGTTCACAAAATACACAAAACAATTAGTTCAATTAAAATGTTTTCACAGGACAAAATGACATGCAAGTTTATTATAAAAAACAACATAAAAAAACAATACCTTCAACTTTAAAATCCATTTTAAATCAATTTAGCACAATAGCAAAAGTTTGACCACTGAAAAGTACAATTTTATTTTGAAAATAGCTGACAGACTGCTCACTACTTTGAGGAATTTTTCTGAAAGTCCCGTTACATATTTAGCAAAAACCGGTTCGCCACTTAGAAGTTTGGACTTTTTAGAGACAGTTGTCAAATACTTTGCAAAAATTTGTTATGATGGATTTTTTGATTTTTGGTCGCGTCCGTAGGTCAGTGTGGTCTATTTGTTCCCATTGCATGGGAAAAGCATCAAAAAAATACTTCTTGTTAATGTAGACACTTGAAACTTAGCACAAAATTTTAAAATTAGCAAAATTATATGAAAAAACAAGCCTGATCGGACCACTATATCATATAGCTGTCATATACACGATCAATTTGAAATTAAGTGTTAGTATGGAAAACTTTTTTGTTTTCAATTATTTGGCAACGAAAACTTGGAATTCAACAAAAGAAATTAGTATATATAGTAAAATGGTTTTTGTTTTCGAGTCGAATAAATGATTCGTATTTGAACTCTACTATGCTAGTTTCAGTTAAATTCCATGTTAAAATTATAGTTGGCTAAACACAGTTAATAATTTCTTTTGTGGGAATTTAAATGAAATTGCACATTGTATTTTTACGTTTAATTATGTTTGTGATGCAATCATTATTTATTTCATCATTTTTATGATTGAAGATTTAATTTTTATTTTCGAAGTAATACTCACGGTCCTAGCAATCCAACTGGTATCCGTTTTGATCAGGATAAGGGATTATTTTAATTGTGTTGATCAGTGTTTGGCTAATGGGTATGTGTGATATGATTAGAAATTTGTTGTCTTTGAGATTCATCCAAGTTAATGTTTTAATCAGTATTACGTTTTGACTGTTAACGTTATTTAATTTGTCGTAAGCGTGAAAGTTGCATGCCCATCTCTATGTATTCAATAAACTGCATAAGTCCGTATACAAGAGTGTCGATACTATTGCGATTATTCTCATACTTTTTAAGTCGTTGTAGTCCGTCGTTCATAAATTGTATAACATTGATCTTATATTTCCTGAAAATGCACTCGATCATTCTCATCAAGTGTACCAAATAGGAATTTAAGAGATGAACCTTTTACGTTTAATAGTCCACGCTTCTGTCTATTTTTTTTGGTGAATAGTTATTCCGTTTAATTCTTTAAGTAATTTATTATACAGATATTTCATGCGGGGTGTGTCTGTGTTGTTTAGTACTTTATAAATAACTAGTTAGTGTGTTAGTGTAATGGCTTTCTTTAAATAGCTTTGTCATTTTGTGGATACCTGGGTGCAATAGTTTTCCATGCTATTGCAGTATGATTTCTTTGAATTCTGCATATGAATGCACGTAAATGAGTCTACAATTTATCTTTGTTATGTATTTATGATTTCTTTAGGTGCTGCTTGTATAAGTTCAAAATCTACCTCACTCATAATGTACATGGTAATGCATTTGTAAATGAAATGGTTAAGCAAAAATTTTGTCATTTTATCGTAGAAGATTGTAATAATTGATTTACCAAAATAGGTTGACTTTCCACTTTATTTTAATATGTTTTAACGAATATGATTTGTTTTTTTAAAATATTTATTGGTGTTTCTGTTAAATGAATAAGCTTACTTTTTTTTTTTTTTTTTTTTAATTTATTTATTAAGGCATACGGGGAAGTCTTGAAGCCCCTTTGTGTCCTTCTTATCTATTAATTCAGCCCATTTGGGCTCGCCGGCTAACTATAGTTAGCTTTTCCAAATTTACAGTAATTTTACTACAATTACATAACAATCACATATAACAAATAGGATTTAAGATAAGCGTCAGCTTCTGCGGACCCTTGTCAAAGGAGATCGGGTAATGAGATCCCTCGGTTGCCTTCTATTGAGCCTCCTTGGTGGGCGAGATCTGTTTAGAGCGCTGGCTAGCCGATTTCTGTGGCGCTCCAGCCTGTCATGGTATCTGCTCGAGTGCTGGTTTATTTCGTCAAATACCGTTACTAGTTTCAGGTCTCTGTGCAGAGTGGTGTTTCGAACAAACCACTCGCAGCCGGTGATGAGTCTTGATACCTTAATTTGAATAGCCTGGATTCTTTTGATTTGGCTGTCGCATGCCAAGCCCCAGATTTGGCACCCATACTTCCAGTTTGGTGCTAAGATCTGTTTGTAAATTGTCAGCTTGTTGGATAGCGACAATTTACTGCGTGAACAAAGTAGCCAGTAGTGCTTCGCCACCTTAGCACGTAGGCGCGTCCTGATGTCGGTCACATGCTTGGAAAATGTGAGTCTGCGATCCAGAAGCACTCCAAGGTACTTTGCTGCGTTCGGCTCTGGAACGGGGCTTCCTCGATGTAGACGGGCGGTGGCGTTCTCCGCTTTAAAGTAAAGCAGACGTTGTTGGATTTACTGCTATTGATGCCAATGTTCCAACGTCTTGCCCATTCCGAGAACCGGTATGCAAAGTCCTGGATACCACCGGCTGCGTCGTGCTCGCATCGGGACCTGTAGGTGACGCACACGTCATCGGCAAATGTGGCCAACATAGATTTCCCGTAAAGGATTACATCCGGCTGCGGCATGTCGTGGCTATACAGACAGTAGAGCAGGGGGCCGAGGACATTACCTCGTGGAACACCAGCACAAAGCACAAAGAGATGCGCAAGTAAACCAAATCGGTTTGAGTTGCCGCCATATCTAGGTTCTGTAGACGAAGGGTTTTCCCCTTGTTTGCCGATGCTTGATTTGGATTTTTTCCTTTCAGTCTCCAGAGAAACACGAGACTTTCGCTTTATTTTTTAAAAGCGCTGCGGGGCAGCACATTAGGGGCTCGAGAGAACCGCAGTATCCAATGATTCATCAGCCGCAGCGGTTTCATTTAAAAAGTTCATACTGAAGTGTGCACCAAACCACCGGGGTTCTAGCCAGAACTTGAACCCTGGGATAGAGAAGCTTTAAGCTCGTAAACAGCTGTTTGTGCGATCGCGTGGCAGCTGGGCAGCGGAGCCCCATAACGAAATTTAAATTAGATTTGAGAATATTACAAATCATATTAATAATGAACAAGTTCTAATAACAACATTCTTTGATGATATGCAAAATATAATTTATAAACAAGAAAATATCATGGAAAATTTACAATATATAAATAGGATTAACTATAACTTAGAATTACTACTTAATCACCTGAACGATATAATTGAAAGCATATTATTAGCTAAAATAAATGTAATACCCAGATTTATATTAACCGAATCTTACTGTTACTGGAAAATCAAAATATTACAATAAAAAACGAACAACACATTTACGATTTGTTAAAAATGAACACGTTAAGTTACGAAAATAACATAATTTTTATTATACAAATACCCGTTTTTGAAAGAGATAATTACAAATTAGCCAGACTAAATCCCTTACCAATTAATAATAAATACTTTGTTATGATTCCTGACTATTTAATATATAAGAATAATGTTAATAAATACTACTTGACACAAAACTGCCCCAAAGTAGACGACACGTTTATATGCAACAAGGACGCATATATCAACACACCGCAAAATGACACCTGCACTCAACAATTACTAGCCTCCAATAGCAGCTCCTGCAATGTGCAAGAGAGAGGCCCTGTCGCGGACGTATTCGAGGCGGACAAACGCTATATTTTCGCATTTAACGCCAATAATCTAAAGGCTCAGTTAAATAACAGCAGCTAAATCACTATAAATGGCTCAGCTATCATCAAATACGTGAACGAAACTATACGCATCAATGGCATAGAGTACGACAACGGAGTTGAGACAACCTTTGAGCACCTAGACCTCATCCTACCTCACCCTCTAAGAAATTACCAAGAATAAAACCGTTAAAATACTGAGTTTACAAAACATTCACCTAGAGGCCATGGAAACATCAAATAAGGTTCTGACTATCCACCAATCCGCCACACAACATGCTTGGACCATTTACATTCTACTGAGTTCAGTCGCCATTCTCACTGCTGCTGCATGGCTGCATCGACGCACGAAAAACGTATTTCACATACAGGACGATCACCACCTGCCTATTTACGCTCCAACAATACCTTCGCTATGGCCGTCGCTTCAAACTGGGGAGGGAGGAGTTACCACACCCCCTAAACCCCCACGCCTACACCACTGGGAACATCGACACCCATGGGGCCTCCGGTACAACGAAACAAATAAACAAGTGTGTCAACATTACATTGTATCGATCAGCATTGTACCAACATCCGGCCAAACGCTGACGCCAACAGCAGCAAGACCAGACGACAAGAACGCTGACACAACATCAACCAGCGGCAGAACAATCTAGCATAACTCTTATACATAAGCCCCATGTACTTAGATTTTAGGTTTCATGAACAGAACGAAGGAAATATAAATTCACTCTTGATATTGAACTTAAAGCGTAAACTCGTCTTTATGAAAAATGTCCCATTCTATACGAGTGCCAACAACTTACAAAAGTAATACACCAGCAAACACCCAACATCTTTACTCCTGCGGACTAAATCCTGTTAACTCACCTCCCATTTTTCGAAAAACTGGAAGAACACTTTTTACAATTGGGCTTGTAAGTGTCGGCTTGTCCGCGACCATAGCAGAATATCCTTCGTTCTGCTAAGCATTCCTGATAACAATGCAATTTGGTGCAATTGCAACAAGATAAATCTATAGCAGATACAGCCATGTCCTCATCAAACTCGCCTTCCTCGGCTGATGTAACCTCGGAATCGGGCTGTGAAATGACATGAACATGTCTTCGAGAATTAGCTCTCCCTAGGACTGAAACAGGCTTGGACTTCGCAACCGTTTGTATAACAATTTTTCGCGTTCTGACTAAATGACGTAAAGATTTAACATCAGAAGTTTGGTCATATAATAATTCATGCTGAATATCAGTTAAAAGGTTTGATCGCAGAGTCTTCACTAATGCTAATAAATTGTTAGCATAAATCTTTATAGTGCACTTGAGATACACTCTTATGGTAGCGCCAAAACCATTCACTGGTGAAAGGTTACTGGCATAAAATTTCAGCCTAAAGTTTGCTTTGTTAACGCTTCCACGCGATATATGAAATCCTTCATAGACATTTCTGACTTCCCAGAGAATTTAAGATTCCTGTTTGGTTATGCAGCCTGCAGCCAGCAGCAGCTTTAAATAAATTTTTTTTTTTTTTTTGATGTTTTGCTTATTTATTGAATCCTTCCTTTTACTTAAGAGACTAACAATAAGTTTTCAAATCTTATTCTAAACTAACTAAATATCATTTTATGAAATGATTCGTGCTGTGTGGCCTAACAAATTTAACGCTGGGCTGATTTGTCGTTCGGGTTCGGCTTTGGCTGCATACTCGAATAAGTTTTCTTGCAAGAGGATTTGAGAGAGAGAGATTTGGATGTGAGGCTAGTTTTTTATTGTATTTTACTTTCTTCTCTGATTGTCTCAATGACAAGATTTATTTGTAAGTCTCTGTGTATATTCTCGTTCCGAAGATACCATGGAGCTCCAGTAATGATTCTCAGAATCCTAGACTGTGCTCGCTGTACTATGTCGATGTTGCTTCTCGATGCGTTGACACTCTTTTATATAGGTAAGACTTTAGAAGCTTATGTATGTTTTGAGGCAGCAGTTTGATAATTTTAAACATAAGTCCATTCAGCCATACTCTATCGAATGCTTGTGCAACGTCTAAGAAGAGAGCTGTGCAATATTCACGGTGTTCAAAGGCAGTGCGAATTTCTGTTGTGATGCGGTTAACCTGTTCAATGGCTCCATGTTTTGCCCGAAAACCAAATTGGTGCGATGGGAGTGTGTTGTGTGTTTTGAGGTAGGGGCTGATGCGTAGCAGCAGCACTTTTTCAAATAGCTTGGATAGACAAGTAAGTAAGCTTATTGGCCTGTATGATGATGCTGTGTCTTTCCCAGGCTTAGGGATCATAATTATAATTGATATTTTCCACTTTTGAGGTAAGTATCCAATTTTAGTGGCTGTGGGTTTGGTTGAAATACTTTTTTTTTTCTTTTTTTTTTCATGGGTCCCAAGGCCACACCTCCCGCCCAACCGACCGAGGGGCGCTGCCGTGTATCGTACGGCTCGATTCGCGAGAAGATATAGACGCGATATAAAAAAGAGAACAGGAACGAGGAAATGAATATAATGTGAAATAACTATGTTAAATATTAGTGTTAGTAGGATCTAATTATGTAATAGAAAAGATAAAATCGATTGCTTTAATAGCGGCAGAGAGTCAAGATTACAGATAATAGGATAAAGTCTATTATAGTCAGAACATAAAACTCTGTAAGGGTCATGCAACTCATAATTAGATCTACAATGATTTAAGATAAGGGGTATATAGTTTCTAGTGAATCTACTTGGAACCGAGAAGTTAAGCCGACTAATCAAGTCGGGACTCTCAACATCCCCACGAATAAGCTTACGAATAAAGACTGTTCCAAGCATAGTTCTACGGTTAGCTAGGGACGGTAAATTCATTAAAAGTAGTCTACTGGAATAAGGAGGTAATATACGGGTTGCATCCCAATTTAGGCACCGCAAGGCAAAAAGTTAGAAGTTTTTTTGGATCTATTCAATGCGGTCCGAGTGGACTACGTATTGTGGACTTCAAACATGTTATCCATAATCAAGAATCGGACGGACTAGCGAAATAAATAAGGTTTTAGTCATAAATAAGGTTTAGATCATCAAATTCCTTAGACCACCCTTTTATAAAACCAAACCATTTATAAAACCTTATTGTCAATAGTCGAAATATGGTCAGAAAATTTTAGTTTAGGGTCCAGAAGAACACCAAGATCATCAACCCGTGTTATTCTGTCCAAAGGGCACCCACTTAGAGTGTAAATCGTGCGTATTGGGTTGACACGACAAAAGGTCATAACTTTACTCTTGGAGCCTTTTAAGTCTAATATGTTATCACGGCACCATATTTGAAAGCTGTCTAGATCGGATTGTAAGTCCAAATGGCGCGAACTGTCCTTGTGCTGAAGGCATAATTTAACATCGTCGGCTTACATAAGAACACGCGAATGTTTTATTACTAAGGGGAGGTCGTTAATAAATAAGGTAAAAAGAAGCGGACCAAGATGGCTCCCTTGTGGGACACCGGATGTGACTCGGAGAATAGAAGATAAAGAATTTTTAAAGAGGACTTGTTGTGTCCTGCCATTCAGATAGCTTGAAATCCAATTTAGAAGATCAACAGGGAAACCTATAAGATCAATTTTTCTTATTAGAAGGCAATGTTTAACAGAGTCAAATGCTTTACTAAAATCAGTGTAGACATCTGTTTGAAGATTATTTTTGAAACCCTGTATTACAATAGAAGTTAGCTCCAAGAGGTTAGTGGTTGTAGATCTGCGTTTCATAAGATGATAAGATTATTTTTAAGATGATCAGCGAAGACTCTTGCTCTGTCCGTGTCACTGCGAGACCAGTTTCCTGTAGAGTTACGGAGAGGTACAACCGTTTCTGTTGGTGCCTGTAGGTTCCTGTGGTCTTTCCACAACGAGTTCTTTGTGCCTATGGGAGTGAAGCGTCCGCTTCTTCTTTCCTAAGCGCTTTGGTAAGTCTGCGAGAAGCTGCTTTTAATTTACTCTTTGCGCCAGGTGATCTGTGCTCCTGCCACTCCCTTCGATGTCGTCGTTTTTCAAGCACAAGCAGTTCAATAAATCTACTTGTCCTGTTAAACTTTATACTGCATGCATGGTTGTCTTGTGGAGTTCACGCTTTTGCTGCTGTGACAAGTATTGATTTTATATCACCAGAAAATTGATCAATGTCTTGCTCAGTTTCCAGGGGGCTAGAAAAGCCGGTATGGGAACAAACATATTTTTTGTACCTCGCCCAGTATGTCCTATTGCTTGTAAGCCTACACGGTCGCTCGATGTGTTGTAGCTGGTACAAAGATGAAAGAGCACCGGACAGTGATCAGATGAGAGTTCTGGAAGTGCCTCAGCTGTAATCATTGATTGGGGTATCCTTTTTGTGATGGCAAAGGCAATCAAATCTGGAAGCTTCATGGGATCTGCTGGCCAGTATGTAGGCGCTCCCGGGGAAACATAGTTAAGTTTGTGTTGCGGTTTGATGATTGCGTTGTACAGCTGTTTTCCCTTAGGGTTCGCTATCCGAGATCCCCAGTACATGTGCTTGGCATTCCAATCGCCAGATGCAACAAACCTTTCACCAAACGAGTCAAAAAGTGTTGTGAATTTTTCCTCGAAGATTGTGAAGCAAGGTGGGCAATAGACAGCAGCCAGAGTGAGATCACCGTTATGGCATTGGAGGTTTATAGAGGTACAGCAGTCTTCTTGCCAATTACCAAGAAGGTGGTGCTTAATTCGCAATCGTATTAGTATCCCAGTGCCTCCTTGCTATCCTGGTGATTCGTAAAGTAAAATTTATATCCTGGTATTTGGAAGTTGTACTTTTCGGTAAGGTGAGTCTCTAAGAGTAGCATAACGTCAATGTTTCTGTCGGCTAAGAACTGAGCAAGTTCTAGCTTGTGCCGGGAAACGCCATTGACGTTCCAGGTAGCTATTATTAAGGGAGTCATTATCCTGTTTTAGAAGAAACGAGCATTTGAATAAGGATGTTTTGGCTCCTCATAAGCTCTTGCATAGTTTCTTGCATGAAGGTCATGAAGTCTTTCATGGTTTGCTGCATCGAGAGCATAATCGCTTCAACGCCAATAGGCTGCTGTTGCATGTTCTGTGTGTTTATTTGTTTATTTGGTGAATTTTATGCTGGATGCTGGAGGTGACTGCTGTCGGTACTTTGATCCCTGATTTTAGTATACTTGCAAAGGAAGAATTTGGCATTGTTCGGTGGCTGGCAGACGAAGGGATGTTAGATGTAGTCGGTTCCATTACTTTATGAATTGTTGTTGTGATACGATCTCGAGCTGAATCCACTCGTTTGTTAAGGCGACTCTTGAGTTCCTTGTAAACAATGCATCGCTGCAAACGACGCAGATGAATTTTAGGGTGCAGTACGCTTTGGTGTGTCTATATTCTTGGCAGTTGGTGCACTGCACAGGTTGCCTGCGCTTGTGTGGCTCTTCTACGGTTATTCTTCGGTGCAGTAGATACTGTAGCTTATATATAGGATGTACTTAATTTTTGTTGTTTTTCTGACTAAATGGCTCCAATTCGGCTTTAAAGAGGGGCTGCGGCACTTTGTTCCTGTTGAGAATGTTGATCACCGTTTTCGCGTTGAAGTTCTTCTCCTTTAGTGCCGCGATAATTTCGGATGCTGTCACTGATGACTTTATTCCTTTAATGACAACCTGCAATCCTTTTGCACTTTTCAGCTGGTAGGTAATTCTTCCCAGCTTCGTCCAGAAACTTGGTCACTGATCGGTGCCTAGACTCATCCTGAGTCTGCACTTTCGTTTCTTGTATGTTACCCTTAGTAAGAGGTATAACATGGAACTTGTTTTCTCCGATAATTGCTTATTAACCAGCGCACTTGATGTTTTCTCACGTATATATATTAGTGGCGGCTTTATCTTCTTCTGCCCCTGCTCCTGCACTTCGCAGTCATCCAATAGTGCAAACCTATTTGATTTTGAGTCATTGGAGGCGTTGGCTCGATTTATTTTCGGCTGATTACCAGCCTGCTTGTGTTGTGGGCTTAGCTTTCGCTTTATTTGGATGTAGCGATCCAGCCCTGTTTCATAAAGTTTTTTGTTTTGTTTTGTCGGTTTTGAGCATAGATTTGATGTTGGTGCTGTTGCAGTTGTTATTGCAGTTATTGTTGCTAAAGGTGCAGTTGCAGTACATATCGTGATTGCTGTACTGATAGCTAAAGAACTTGACACCGTTTGGAATGGGGAGAGCTTGGGAGATACGCTCTCAGTGCGTTCGGGTTCATTTCGTGCAGTCATAAGCAGTGGTGAGCAAGACCGCAATCGTTTGCATTTTGCAGGTGTTAGGTCATTGACCGGATGGATGATTTTGTGCTCGCGCGCGTCAGACACGACAGTGATGTAGGCATTGTTCCGGTGCAAAGAGAGTCGGCGCTCGTCTTGCTTTTTTTTGCCGCTGGGCGCGCAATTAGCAATTTAACATTGCCAATAGCGTCTCTTTCGCTTTCGATTTATTTATATATTTTATATTATTAAATCAAGTGATTTTATACGGAGCTCGATGAAAGCACGTCTGTTCACTCTGGAGGTTCACGCTTTTTTAAATTTGAGTTATTTTATTTTATCACTCTTACACATTGCTCTGTGCAGCTATAGATTTTGCATTCCCCTTTGTGCTATGTTCCTCTCTCTCAATAGAGAGCGAGCACAGCTCTTTAAATCTTTATTTTGTGAAACTTGCTCATTTACCTTCTGCATAGCAAAGTCAGTTACAAATTAAGTGTTGATCACACCGGTACTGCTGTGATGCACTTTAACTCTTTATCGGTTCGATACGGGCACTGCCGCCGTTCTTTTTATACATTACAGCCCTGTGTGGCAGCTGAAATATTGATTGAAGCATTAACTTTACCGTATTGATTATGACAGGAGTTTCGGCAATTTTGATCTTTATCGTCATTCATATTAGGGCCAAGATGATAATGATGGTAACAACGCCTCCAAAAGATATGTCGACTAGGTGTGATGTCGTCTTCAGTAAACTTATCGTATTGATGTTATTGGCATTTAATTCTTTCATCAGCTCCAATGATAATTTCTCTTTGACTTGGGTTATGGCCACTTCAGGTTGCAAGATTGCTGGCATTAGCTTGGCGTAGACGGTATCTTTAGGTTCGAATTTTTGTCCCTTTGCTTCTATGGTGGAATTGTTGTAGGTTACGAGAAACGTACCATTGAGGTTGGTGGTCCTCCCGTAATGATGGTCCCTGGTAGCAACACTTCCACCTGAGGGACGTGTTGGTTATTTGTTCTGGTGCAGTTGGCAGGTTTCCCTTTTAGTAAGTTTGGTAGGCAGGGCGTATTGATTATTTCTCTTATATTTCTATGTTTACAGATGGTTATTTCATTGTATTTATTACAGCTTACAATTTTTGAGAAAAGTCTTTCCTTACATTTAATTATATTTTCGCTTTCTATTTTATTGACATATTGTTAGATTCTAACTGGCTTAATCAATATCTCGCTGCAAAGTGCGGAATTTGTTATGGAAAATTTTATGACGTATATAAACATTGCTCGCTGTACTTCTCTCCGCTATATGCATAGCTTCTTTGAAATTGACATATGGCATTTGATCTGTTTCTAGTACCTTCTTTATCTGTCTAATTTCATCATCGTCTAATATAAGAGGACTGTATTGGCATGCTGAGATTCAGCATTTCTTCTTTTAGCATTGGGTCTGGAACATATTGGTGGTACTCATGTCTCTTTGTGCATTTCCCTCATATTTGAGACTGTTGGTAATGCTATTGGTAACCTGGGTAATGTTATTTATCTTTTCTATTATAGCTATTTTTAAAATTACTTGGTTATTATTGTTTGTCAATACTCCGTTAATCTTCTCCTGTATTATATCGAAATCCCTGCTATCTGGAGATCCGGCTAACCATTTCCATTCGCTACCTAAAATTTCGATGTGCCTTTTCTTCTTATTCTTAACTCTTAGATTGTCGATTAATGTTTGGGATTTCTTAACTTCCTCCATGATAAACGGTAGTATTGGGTCATACGATTTTAGGTATTGTTCGAGATCAATCACATGAATTAATCGAAAATTTCCTGTCTGTACTTTTTCTAGTCTAGTCGTCAGCGTTACTATTTCGGAATTGGTATTGTCAAATATGTGTACTTCAGCTGTGCATGCAGCCAGTAAAAACCTGTAAATGAAGTTTCAGTTTCGTATTAGTCCTTTGTAAAAAACTCTTCCTGTTTCTGTCAAAACAGTTGTGTTCCTGTCCTCTTTTACTATTTCCTTCTTGTATCTCGATGACAGCTTTGTTCCCAATCTATTGTTGTTCTTTACGTAAATTTCGTCACCGGCCTTATAGGTTTTTACAAAGTCTTTTGTTTCGTTGTGGAATTCTAAATCTTTCTCCTTATTATTTATTATTTTTTTAATGGTTTCTTGTCTGGTATAGAGTAATTGAATTTAATTATAGATCTGCTTATAATATCTCTTATTGAGCTATGGAGTTTTTCTGCCTTTTGACATCTCATGATTTCAGTTAAGGTTGAATGGAAAAGTTCGATTTGTGCGTTTGCCGTGCTATGGTAGGGTGGAGTTTTATACACTTCTATATTATATTTCTCCTGCATTATTCTCATTATTGGACCTGAACTTTGCGATTTTTCGTTATCTACTACCACGATTTTTGGTATTGTTTTACATGTTGGGTCGCACTACATTTTACGATTTTCGCTTGCGCATATTTAGAAAATTTATCAATCGCGGTTAGGACAACTTGTTTACAGGTCAAGTACAGATCGATGTGGACAATTTGACCTGGACATTGGGGTATAGGTGTTCTCTGTATTTCGGGTTTATTCGGATGTCTCTCGTATTTGTGTTCTTTACAGACTCTGCATTCTTTTACGATTTTCTCAATATTATTTTTCTAATATTTGCTGTTTATTTTCTTTTGCACTACGATGAGCTCTTTTGTGTTCGTTAATCATTTTATTTTCCTGATCCGTTTTTGTTTGGAGCGTAGTGCTCCTCGGCTTTACTCTGAGTTCTTCAAATAAACATTATGGGTCTATCTTTTTGGGAAAATACTGCTTGATTACATGATGTCTGATGATTACATAGTCTGAGGCGTCCGTTGTCAGTTGGAATTCCTTTTTTAAGTTAGGGTGAATTAACATAACTTCCTCAGATGCAAGAGTTTTCTTTAGCTTCATAAAAGCGTCCATTGCATTCTCATCGAGACTCATTAGAGTTTTGCTTGAAGCAGTCTTGGAGATTCGGCCTCGGCCCTCCTCCCCTCTTAAAAGGCCTGAAAGGGGTTTAGCCAGTTTTGCGTAGTCTTTTATGAAACGCCGATAAAACCTTAAAAGTCCCAAAAAGGATCGAAGGTCTTTAAGTGTCTTGGGAATAGGGAATTCTGCGATAGCTCTTACTTTTTCTGGATTTGTTTTAATTCCACCGTCTGCTATCAAAAATCCCAGGAATTCTATTTTTTTTTTTAATTCGCACTTGTCCAACTTAGCCTTCATATTTGCCTCGTCTAAAGTTCGGAAAATTTTACTAATGTCGCTTGCATGCTGTTCTTCTGTTTTGCTAAATAGGATGATATCGTCTATATAGACGAAGCATCTTACACCGACGTTGTCTCTATGTCGGATTTCCTTGAGGGAATCTGATGGAAACCGCTTTTTAAATCTATAACAGAAAAGAACCAGTTTTTTCCTAACTGAGCAAGGTCAAAATTAATGTCTGGGATCGGGTACCTATCGGGAATGGTGGCCATATTCAACTTCCTATAATCAATCACCATTCTGAAATTTTTTGTCCCGATGCATCTACCTTCTTAGGTACGATCCATATCGGAGAGTTGTAGGGCGATCGTGATGGTCTTATGACTCCATTTTCGAGTAGCTCTTGTATTTGTTTCCCTACTTCTTTCCTGAGTGCTTCTGGATAAGGATAGTGTCTTGAATAGATAGGGTCGGTGTTAGTACTCCTAATCGTTGCTACCACTTTTGTTGTAAGCGTTAATGTTTCGTTTGGGTTATTAAACTGTTTTGGGAATTCTGAGCAGATCTTTTTCATAATTTGTTGTTGATTGTTATTGGAGTGTTCTAGTCGGAGATTGTTTACTCCTTGTGAGGGTTGTTGAATTATTTTAATTTTTAGTTTGTTTGCTATCATTATGAATTGCCTTGAAAATATGTCTATTCCTATTTCTCTTATTGTGTCATTTCCTATCAGCGCCTCAAAGGACTCGAGTGCTGTCAAGAGGAAAAATTTGAGATTACTGTTTTTGGACCCGAACGGGTTGGCTATTACGTGGTGAGTCACTAAAACGGTGCCGCCAACATATCTTACATGGAAAGGTTTTTCATTTTTTTTTTTTTTGGATTTGTTGCATATTTTTGGTGTATGTTATTTTTATTGGAGCCTGTGTCTATCAGCATTTTGATCATTCCTCGCTCACCGATTATACAGTAAGGAGGAGGATGTTACTCTGAAAAATTAAGACCAACGAAGTAGGATTCCAATGGTTCGTTGTTGTCTAGCTCCTGTTCTTGATCATATTCTTGTGCCTCACTATATTCGGAAGCTGATACTCCCTCAACTTCAGACACATATTGCTCTGCGTTTTCCAGCTATTGCTGTTCGTCCTCAGTTGTCACATGGAAGTTCCTTTGTCTTTTGTCAGTCTGTTCAAATGTCTGCTGTGCCAATGGTCTTTTAGTTATGGTGCCATTAAAAGGTCTGTTCATGTATTTTATACGTCTTGTCTGCATACTTTGATCTATATCCATTGGTTCCGGCCGCGCTTGGGGCTTTGGAGCCGATGGGCGTGGAGGGGGTGCCGAAAAGTGGTTTCCCTGTGGTTAGTTGCTACTTCTATAATATTGCTGTTGTTGCCGTGGTGGGTTATAAGCCCATCAAGGTGCTTGTGGCATATAGTCCAATTGAGGAAAGAACTGTTGCCTAGATGTTTAGAATTTTAGGAATTAAAAGTGTTTCAAACAAATACATGGAGGTGGAACTAGGGAAAAACTCGATTGTAAATAAAGCTGTTCACAATCACATGTTCGCAATGTACATTGGCAAACGAGCAGAAATAATTTTAAGATAACATGATGAAAAAATATTAATAATAAATATTAATATTAGCAAGCAAATAACGTAGAATGTCATACGATGAATGGTCGAAATCAAGATAATTAGATATTTCATATTATTATAGTTCACTTCTAATTCAACTAGGCAAATATTTGCATTACTATTATGACTTTCTCAATTGTTAAAAACCTTCTTAAATATTTTATTAATATTTGCCATTTAAAATATTGAGATATTGTCAATACCAGAAGAAAAGGCTTTTAAAAAAAATTAACCGCTTTATCCGAAGGGGTTTAATTGTTTTGCCGTCGGCAAAATTATATAAAAAAACATTTATAAAATGTAAGTTTTTAAATATTTATCGTTCTTCTCATTTCAGTTTGAATTGGATAAAAACGGTGCAGCGAAACTTGGATCAGGATTGCGTGGATTGGGTACTGATGTGGCTATCATAAGTAGCATGGTTTTCTTGGCCCAATTTCTTTTATCCTTATGTATGGGAACTATTATAAAAATATCGGGAACTACAACAGCTGTTATTGGTACCGCCAGTTTTCTTAGTTTTTGTGGTGCCTTGTCCGCTACACGAATTATGTATTTAGATCTATAAGCATACTACGAACGAAATAATAAATTGAAACATATAGCTTGCTTAAATGTATTTTTTTATAATTATATATTTTTATAATCTTTAAACATGTAACAGTACATGTAGATTTAATTATCTATTTCTTTATAAATGGAATCTTTAACCATTTAAGGTATGTTGCTTCATTCACTCGCTTCATTACTCTTTTCGATTTTACGTGTCTAGGATGAATCCATAACGACGCCTAACGCAGGATCGCAACGAAATGCAATACTACCACTTTTAAAAGCCTGCTGGTCTTGCTGCAGCTGGAGCTCAATTTATGTCAGTCAAGTTTTGGCGTTATTGCAATTTGGTTTGTGGACTTCGAAAATTTATAAGAATTTCTTTTATAATTAAAGTCGATTTCAGACCAGGTAGGATCGAAAGCCTTGATAACCTCTAGAGGTTCACGCGAGTTACAATCCTGTGGACGAGGGAGATAAGCTTTAACAAAAAACAACTGAACAGTTCCAGGGTATGGAATGAGAATGAATCTCTTTATTACAAAAGTTGTATTCTTCTCCCAAATGAGAGATTCTCTCTCTGAGTTCGTATTGGCGATCTTCGTTGGACTTTCGGTCGGTTCTCAGTCTCTTGTGCAGTACTGGATGGCCGGAGAGAGGGGGTTTGTTAACTTGCGCGCTACTCAAAGCGATAATCACTCGGTTGCATACCACGTTTTACACCAACATAATATGTAATAAGATACACTCCTTAGAAAATCTGTACATTTAAGCCACTCTCCTATTATGAAAAAAAACCAACACAAAAGCTTATTGGCTTAACACATTTAATAAAAAGGTTGAGTTTAAAAATAAAAAAATAATAACAAAACTATTAACAATGAACGAGAAAAACAACTAAATCCAAGTTTGCACTGATTTGACACTGTCAAGAAATTGTTTGCACACAGTACTTAAGCTATCCTAGACAAATAACAAATATATAATAACTTGATGCATACCCTTAGCATTAATAACATATTGTAGGCGTTTTTTCATTGAAAAAATAAGCTTTTCAAGATCATATTGTTGTGGAATCTTATGCCACTCTTCTAGTATAGCAGCTTTCAGTGCAGCTCGGTTGTTTGGTGACTTTTTGTCACGTTTTTCTTTAAATAAACCCACAAATTTTCTATAGGGTTCAGATCTGAACTCTGAGGAGGCGTATCGATGACCTTGCCGCAGTTGTAAATGAGCCAATTCCGTAAATTAAGCGCCTTATGCTTAGGGTCATTGCCCTGGTAAAATTTAAAATCAGGGCTATTGTTCTTATAAAAACCAAAATTTTTGGCGCTGGATGTCAGATTGCATTTCCATTCCGTCCGTGGTCGCCGCGCGTAGCGTAACAGCGTAGCTGTTCCTACTAATAGTAACGGCTTTGCAGTGCGCGACACTGTCCGGATAAGGTTCGAACAATTCCAAGCATCGTTGGCAGATGCCATGTACTCACTCGATCAGCATTCCAGTAAAAACTAGGAATTGACTTCAATATGTGTATGTCGCACTGAACTCTTCCCGGAACAACTACTACCCTAGATTAGGGTTCTACCTCCATTCCTCCTCACAGTTCAGAAGTGGGATGATCGATCATGAGCAAACACAGACAGTAGCGAACGCGTTGGCAAAGAATAACGGAACTTAGTTACGATTGAAACATATGTACGTAGATGCAAAGCGTTGTATCTATCAGTGTGTTGATACGAATATATATGTATTTGTCTGCAAGCGGTGTGAATATACAAGCGGTATTTCATACAAACGGTATAGGCATACAAACGGCGGGCATATAGACAACGTACCGCAACGCAAGAACGAACGAATCGCAACGTAATCGTGCAAAAACCATCACGCAAACACAACGCTAACGTAAGCCTGCGAAAATATTTCCGCAACGAAACGTAAACACGTACGCCAATTTGGTATATAAAAATACAATTACGCGATGTTAAATAAGACATAAAATAAAATGAAAATTACAGAACTGAAAGTCGATCAGTTAAAGTTCCTGTTGCGGGAACGAGAGTTGCCCACAACTGAATCGCGAGATCAATTAGTTCAACGTTTGATGACCCACGAAAAGTCTGACGAAATCGAGTTTTGTGTTTCTTTCGCGAATGAAGATACTGACGAAATGCCGGTGGTAGCACAACAACAGGCTGAGATGAGCCAGCTTCGTGAGATGATGGCAAATTTTATTAGTTCGCAAATTGCTGCGACAAATGCAACGCAAGGTGCACAGGCGGCTGCAGCCAACGTAATACCTGTACCACCGAATCCAACAGCTGAAATCGTACACACTAGCACGATTACACGACATCCATCGGTCAAGGAAATCGCTAATACCCTGCCAGAGTATGATCCAACGGATGAGAATGGTATCTCTGTGGATCAATTTATTGATCGCATTAATCGAGTGATAGATGCCTATCATTGGGACGAAAAACTTATCTTGCTTGCCATTTATACTCGACTAAAGGGCGCTGCCAGAATGTGGCTAGATGCGTCTCCAGTTTTACACACCACCTGGAGCGAATTTTCGAATGCTATTAGAGATGACTTCGGTTCGACACCCGACGAAGCCGAGATTCACTACACAATGTCAAATGCTGTTCGCCGACAAAGGAAACTATCAAGGAGTACTGCTTTCGCATGTCAGCCCTTTGAAATCGTTACAATTTAAGCGAGTCTGCTATTATTCGATATGCCCGATATACTGGTTTAAAGCACCGAGAGCTACAACAGAGCATTGTGACCACAAAATTTGCAACGATGAAACAGATGCGTGACGTCATTGACGAGTATTTTGTCAACCGAGGTAGGCTTCAACTGCCAAAATAGGATCCAGTATCGAAGAACGATGAACCCAAATCTAAACAACACGAGTCTGCAACAACAAACGATAAATTAAAATGCTTTAATTGCGGCATTTTCGAACAAATGCCCACAACCACCGAAACGACAACGATGTACTACGTGTAATAAAGTAAACCCCAACAACGGTAACTGCGTTAAACCCGAACGACGCCTTGGGGCAACGAATCAAGATAAGTGTTTCTACAAAACCATCATCGTCCAATCGAAACCGTATACTGCGTTTATTGACACAGGTAGCCAAGCTAGCATTGTTCGTGAGACTGTAGCACAACAACTCGACGCCAAACGATGCAAGTGTGCACTGCAAATTCATGGTATTTGTGGTGGAGTACGCATTCTAAACGAAGCAATCATCATCGAACTGATCATCGATAATACTGTCACCGAAGCACTGATGTATATAGCCGAAGACAAAAACGTACAGCAATATTTTCTTATCGGCCAGGATATCCTTGTTAACACAAATCTTACGATGAAGTTTGAGAACGGAATGATGACTTTTGAGAGCAAACGAGCAACACAGCAAGTATCTCACTTCAAGAAAATTACTAATCTTCTTTCTAATATCGACAGTAATGACGATAAGACACGCATGCAGAACTTACCAGAAGATTATGCCGATGTCTTTTCCTCTGTCCTTAAAGGAATTGGAAAAACTTATGTGGTCGAAGCTGAAATTGAAGTAGAAGATAAGCAAGCAGTGGCCCAAGCGCCATACCGAATTCCTGAACCTAAGCGTGACGTTGTGGACGCTATGATTGACGAGCTCCTCCAACACGATATTATTGCCAAATCAACATCTGAGTATGCGAGCCCAGTAGTTTTGATTAAAAAGAAGAACCGAGGCGATCGATTGTGTGTTGACTACCGACGTCTGAACAAGTTGATCAAGAAAGAAAACTTTCCTGTGCCAAACATTTAAGAACGTTTACAAGAAACAAAACGGTTCAAATTCTTTTCTACGTTAGATTTGAGAAACTTCAACGTATACTGCAAGTTCTACGAGAATTTGGCCTCACCCTGAACGTTGACAAGTGCGAATTGTACAAGCAGACAATTTCATTCTTGGGGCACCAGCTGCACGCAACCGGGATAAGTCCAGGTGAAGTCAAAACCAATGCCATTGCAGAGTTTCCACGTCTAAGGAACGTTTCGGATGTACGAAAATTCCTAGGGCTTAGCGGATACTTTCGAAAGTTTATCCCCGGATACGCCATTATTTCCGAGCCCTTACGCGAGCTACTACGCAAAGACCAGTCGTTTAAATGGGAACCACAGCAGGATGACGCATTCAATGAACTTAAACAACGCCTTATTTCGAAGCCTGTTCTTATTAGCTACGACGTCAGCGCAGAACACGAAATACATACTGATGCTAGTTCTGTTGGTTTAGCCGGAGTTCTAATGCAAAAGGAACATGATCAGTTAAAGCCAGTAGCCTATTATAGCCGATCGACGACATACAGCGAAATGAAGTTCCACAGCTACGAGCTAGAAGCTTTGGCTGTTGTCGAGTCACTGGAACGTTTTAAGTATTATGTCTATGGGAAACCAATTCGAGTCATCACTGATTGTAATGCGTTAAGAACGACGATGGAGAAACGAGAGCTGATACTCCGAATTGCCAGATGGTGGCTACGCATCCAAGAATTCGATATTGAGATACTGCATCGCTCAGGTACGCGTATGGAACACGTCGATGCCTTAAGCCGAGCACCATATGAAGATTCGCGTGAAATGGAAGAAGCTGACCTAAAGATATTCAAGACCGTCATTGATGAAGCCGATTGGTTGTTTGCTGTACAATTGCAGGACGAGAAAATAAAACGAATTGCTAGCGAAATGATCGCTAAGAAGATCACTGAGAACGATGAGTATGTCCTTAAACTTGGTCGCTTATATCGCAAACATAACAAGAAGCACCTTTGGGTTGTACCCAAGCAGTTACGCTATCGCATCTTGTAGAATGTCACGACAACGCAGGACATATAAGACCGACAAAACAATCAGCCGAATTATAAATTAATTCTGGTTCCCCCGTATGCGAAATTATGTTAAAGGATACATTAATTCAACGAGGAGGTCGCCAAGAGGGTCAATACCATTACGATAACATCAATAAAGTACCGTTCGCTACGGTACACATCGATCATCTAGGACCTTTTCCGAGAAGTTCCAAGCGTAATGAGCAGAGGGTCAATACCATTACGATAACATCAATAAAGTACCGTTCGCTACGGTACACATCGATCATCTAGGACCTTTTCCGAGAAGTTCCAAGCGTAATGAGCATATCCTGGTAATCGTTGATGCATTTACAAAGTTTACGATCATACGAGCCGTTAAAAGAACCGCATCCCGACACGTTATTGAAATTCTCCGAGATGTTTGCAGCTACGTTGGAATGCCTGTAAGAATCGTGACCGACCGAGGAACTGCTTTTACGTCAAAAGATTTCGAAAGATTATGTCGAGGACATAATGTCAAGCATGTACTTAATACTGTTCGCACCCCGCTAGCAAATGGACATGCCGAACGCACTAACCGCATAATCCTATCAATGCTATTGCCTACTGTTGAGAATGAGAAGCGCTGGGATGAGAAACTGTACCAAATCCAGTGGAGCATTAACACGATGACCAACAAGACTACTAATCGTTCTCCATTTCAGCTATTATATTGTTATGAGCCACGAGACACGTTGAGGAACTGTGTAGTACAAGCGTTGCAATGTACTGATGACCAAGTGCTGACTACCGAAGAGTTTCAACAGCTTCGTACCGATACTGCAACACGAATTGACGAATATTGAGCAGAAGCTAAGAAACGTTACGATGCCAAACACGCCAAGCCGACGGTTTACAGCGAAGGAGATTTAGTTTTGGCCGAAAACGAACCAGGTAGTACAGGCACTTCTCGTAAACTCGAGCCTCGTTATAAAGGCCCGTTTATCATCGCAAAGAAACTACCACATGATCGATATTTGGTCGAAGATTTGCCGATTGCCCAACGAACTCAGCGACACTATAAATCCGTGTATGCGTCCGATAAACTCAAGCCGTGGTGTCAGATACAATTAGATGACACCGATGATGAGGACAACCCAGCAGATAAATATCTTAACGATATGTCTGTAACCCGACTGTAAGCATATGGCAACCTTGCCTGTCAAGTACGGTGGTAGCCCGGGAGAACAGATGGCCATGCTAATGTGTGTTCGCTCAGTCGTCGTCGAAGAGCAAGAGCATTTAATATTTCATATATCTAATTTCATTTAATAAACTTATATTTGCTCAATCTCATTGCCTCACCACTCCTAAAGCCCTTCCTCCGTGTAGGTGTTTCGGCTTTCGAATTCGAAATTTTGTTCGATTGGCAAAACGGGCACTTTTGTCTGGCTGAAATTAAAAGTAAATGCCTTTTTATATCAAATCCGATCTTATTTACAAAGGAAAAAAAATTTACTCAGTGCACATTGGTTCCGCTTGTGTGGAGCAGCGGCCATAAATACTTCCAGTATAGCAGAAGCCTAAGATTTTGTGAATATGATTTGGAATTATATACCACCACCAAACCAGAATATTTATTTCTGTGAGGAAATATTAAATTGTTGCAATTATTATTAATTTAAGGTAATGATAATAAAAGGTATGATAATAATTAATTATTAATGAAGTGGAGATAAACCAAATTCAAAATATTGAGTTTTTACGTCTTTACTCATACATTATGCCAAGTTATTCATTTCTGTGGGACTTGCTCCACATAAGTAACATTTCATGGACGAAGATTCACTTAAGGCGTTGCATATTTTCCCATCCACCATAGTTGTAAGCTATGTTCAACATTTATCTTTTTATAATTTATATATACTTCTGTTGGATTTAGAAGGTTTATTTTTTCCTTAAAATACTTTTCCTCTTCGATTGAAAGTTTTATTGTCTCTTTTTTAAATTGAAATCGTACTGGCGTGCTGTAACGTGTTGCCGATGGTCTGTTGTTTTTCCAAAATATTTGTTGGTTATCTTTTGAAATTAGTTGGAGAGGTACGTAGGATGTAACAAATTAACTTTTATCCTGTAAATCGTTATTGGAAAACTTTTGGTTATATTCGCTTCAATTAAATCTCCACTTTCCAATTAATAAAAAAATTTTAACACAATCATCAGTAAGTGTTTCGACTACCTCAGCTTGAAGCTCCAATATACTTGACAAATTTTTACAACACATTCAGTTAATTTAGTTACTATAGGCATGTGTCCGCTTTTTTCAATATTACATTGTACTGATGACTTCTTGTAATTTTTCTCCGTGGGTACCCTTCTTTGTGCACCATAAATCAAAAATATATAGGTGTGGAAACACATACAGAGCTCTGAATCGTCTTCCATAAGCAAAAATAAATTTAAACAAGTCAATATAATTACTTGTTTAATATAATAAAAGTTAAATTAACATGGAAGATTACACACAAACACAAAAGTCAAAACGACACAAACTTAACCCAAAAATAACAAATATGGGCGTTTAGTAGATTCAATATTACAAGCACATCCGCAAGTTTTCGCTGAACTCAACACCTTTATTATCTTAAAACTATGCTTAATTTAATATATAATGAGTCTAGCTCTGCATTTTTGAGGAACACAACTAAAAGTTTAAGTAAACATGAAAATACCCACAAAAAAAAGACAATAAAAAGGCCAAGCGATTAGTTAATTATTAGTTTTTATATACAAAGTAAATACCTTCTACTTTAAAATCCATTTTACATTATTTAAATCGAATCTCCTCACTGAAAGTATGATGCCTTTGAAGTTTGCTTTTGGAAGGCAGAAATTACAATGCATGCAATTTTGCTTCACAAATGAACACGTTTGCATAACTTTAATTCTATTTTTAGAAAGTTCCGTTAGGTTTGAAACAAAAACTCGTTTTGGCTCGTTTATTTTTGGCCTCTGACGGAACTATTGTGCAGTGGTCTTTTGATGTTTATTCCACATCACTACAAAATATATTTTTATAAATTTATTTATTTTATAAAATTTATTTTATATTAAAAATTATTTAATAAATTTACTTTTGACCCCACCTCAGATTTCACAACGAAAATTTTTCCCTCGATTTGGCAAGGGCAACAAGCATATAAAAATACTTAAAAAATATAAAAAAAATTTATTTATTAAAAAACACTTTAAAAAGTGTTGTTCGTAAATAATGCTATTTAATTTATTTATTAAAATGGTCAAAGTGCAGTGAAAAAGTAATTGCGAACAAAAACTGTGAAAAAAGTGGTCGCTGGAAAACAGCTTAAATAGCTGTTTACTGTTACATGCAAACAGCAATTTCTGCCTTCTCCTGGCTTCAAATCATTTTTTCACGGTGTTTGATTTTGACAAACAAAGTAAGTCTGCTGTTTGAGCAGCAAGAAACGAAACATTCCTATAGCGAAACGATACCAAAAATTTTGAGAAAACCAGAACACGTAAAAACGAAATCGAAACAAAAGACCGACCGCGGTGGTCCGCCGTATCGATTCCTCGTTAAATAAACAAACATTTCTCGATATTGCGCATCCACTCAAGCCGAAATCATAACCCTGCCACTAGGCAGGCACATAGCCAAGTTATACATAAGAATTCTTTTTCATACGTATACACATAAGCATAAGCAAGAAGCGCTCTCGCGCAGATCAAGTAAACAACCCACTAACCCAGTACATCTAAGATTTTTTTCACACCAATTGTTTCAGTCTTAAGCTGACATTCAATCAATAAAAACGCAATGCGGATTCATTCTGAGTTTTTATTTATTTCGGCGTTGATCTTAGTTCAAATACGGATCATTTATTTGACTCAAGACAAAAACTATTTTACTATATATTAATCTTCTTTAACATCAATACTATGTACCCTATACTGTAGAAGATATTAAAATGGATTTATACATATCTAATCGTTCGTCACTATACTTTCGTTAATCATTCAAAATAAAAATATTCAACAAAAATAACATGTTACAATAAAGGATGCTATAGTCGATACTATCGGGTATCTGATAACTCAGGTAGTGAAAATGCGAAAGAAAATTCATAATTTTCATTCTATATCGATGGATTGGGAGAAATTGGGAAATAAAATGAGAAAAAATTCGTTCGAATTGTTAAAATTGAGCGTGATCGTTTTGGTCGCTTTTTATGTGTGTGGGAAGGGGCAAGAGCTCTAGAATAACAAGATGCAAATCACTGGATTAACTATAATGATCGGGTAATAATGTTTGACGTTTAACGTCACAATAAAAAATCGGAGCGATTATTTTTGTCATTATTTAATTACGGAGCGAGTGCAGCCGCTTTCAAATGCAAAATTAATACTGAAGATACAAGTGAAACCTCAACACGTGTCGTTGCGGATTCATGTTCATAGCGGCCACGCAAATATGCTGTGTTTGCCTAGCAGAATGCCGTTACTGTCGCTTATTTTATTTGGCCTTCCGTGGACGTTAACATTAGTTAACTACTCCCCATTCAAGATGGAGGCCGCCCTCGGCCACTCTAATTTCAGCAATCGCCACATTCAACTGCCTTGCTGATCTTCTAGCCTTCTGGATACGCCAGCCCACGACGCCGACACAAATGAGCAGGCAACATATTGACATCGCAACTCGATGAGCGCGATCACCGTCAATTTCCTCCTTGAACATCCGAATTATCTCCAGGTTACGTTCTTTAACACGATGAAGGTACGGGAGACTTAGCACATTCTGGCTAGCGGTAACGTTTAACAGGTGGAATTTTGCTACTCCCGGTCTCATTTATCGTAGCGTGCTGGGCGAAGGTGATGAGGTGCGTCCCGTACACCCAGATCTCAGTGCTGCTGTCTACTTGCACTTTGACGGCTCTTTCGTTGATGTTGACAATCGCGTCATCCACGTAGGTGATGGGAATCAGGTTGCTTGGTTGCATTTCGCAGTGCGCCACGCCGCCAGTGTGGAGCTCTCTGGCACATGAGCTACTCGATGACAGTCGGCAAAAGACGGTGCTGGTAGAAGCTGTGCAATTCTTGACAGTGCGGAAAGTGCGCTATCACACTCTGTGACAACATTGTTGGTGATTCGCAGCATGGCTTGGTGACAAATGGGGAAGATAGTAACTTTTTTGCAAGTAAACTTAACTTTAGGAAACTTAATGATGAAGTGCATTGAGTTACTGGACTGTAGGACTTTCACAGACGACACAGACAGGTCCAATATGGGGGTGTTGGTGGCCTCCTCAAGCCAAACTGATTTTAAGTCTGCATGGTCGAGAATGTCTGGGCTATCGCTATTAAGTTTTGAAAGTGTTACAGCCAACATTAAATTTTGCAGCTCCATCATGAACATTATATTTCTCCCTAACAGCGTCTCATACAAATGGATGTTGTCAATTTGTGACCGTTTTGTCGGTTAGATAATTAAGTTGACTGCGGAGGTTAGTTTATTAATCTCGTTCTGAACTTTAGTGTTGATTTCTATCTGCCTATTGTTCGCGTCGACTAGTCGCTTTTCTAAGAACCTTTTCCTGTCAAGATCGCTAGCGTCTGGCGTGCCGGCTACGACTTTCAGCATAGAACCCAGAAAGTCTAGACTCCTGGCCATCCTGTGGTGCGTGCCCCATGCATCCAACAGATGTCGGACGTGCGCCGAATCCACATTCCGCAAGTGCCTCATCTGTGACGATGGAAGATGTGTTAAAATTTTATTGATATTTTTGTATCTTATGCGGAGGAAATCCACCACTAAAAACATACTTAACTACTGTGTGTGCCGATGGCGTTAAGCTTAAATCTAGTAAAAAATGTTCCAAGTGGCTTGAGAAACGTACAGCATTGAATACGGGCATTGAATATGGGTGAGTCACTTGAGGTTGTCCTTATGGACCACCCTCCCCTTAATGAGGACGGTGGTCCCCATGTCCGCTTTAACAGCTATTTCTTCGCACAGAGGCGTAAGCTTATTGCAGAGTCTTTGGTTGGATTTCACCAACACCTTCTCACCGACTTCAAATACCCTGTTTTGCCGAGAGGCGTTCTCTCTGGCCCTGAGCGCAGTGGTGTCTTCGTGATGCTAACACCAAAGTTGTTGGAGAGTATAGATGCAATTGTGTGCGAATTCAACGATGGTTCGTTGTCGCAGGCCAAGATGATAGGCCCTAAATAAGCTCTATGGGCCCTTATATGTTCGGCAGTCAAGATTTCCTTTTTCTCTTCTGCTCTGAATATGTCTATATTCTTGAATTAACATCGTATACCGTCTTGGGCTCCGGGAATTCCTTTATGGCTCAGACATTTTCTGGTTCCGTTGTTGCACCGTTGGTGGTGACTATGAGCCCCTGAAAGTTCATGCTTTTCTTAAAAAAACGTGACTTTTCGACAGACACCCTCATGTTTGCTCATATAGGATCTTTAGGACCCAATCTACATGCTTGACATTCGACGCGTCCTGGAGAAGATGATGACATCGTCAACATAAGCATAGCAAAATTTGCCTATTTGTTCACGAAGTATGTTATCAATGGTTCTTTGAAAAATGCTGGCGGCGTTCTAAAGGCAGAAAGGCAGTCTCTTGAACTCATACTTCTCCTGTTTACCAAGAAGGATGTCATTTTGGGGTCGCGTTCGTCGAGCGTGATCTGATGGTAGCCGGATTTAAGATCCATGGTCAAGAAATAGTGGGCTTTGCCCAAATTGCCTAGTAGAGATGTTTGGCATAGTGTATTTGTCGGAGATTGTTCTTTCGTTGAGTTTGCGGCTTTGCCGCTTATTCCGGTTACTCGCTCCATCGGTTCACTTTTTATCTACAACCCATATGGGGTTGTTGTAAGCGGAAGTCGATTTTTGGATTATGTCATTTTTAAGGAGATCTTGTATCTAATTATTGACGAAGTCAGCTAGACACATGAGATGGGGGTATAGCTTGGCGTAGATAGGCTCCTCGCTCCCTGTCCTAATTGTGGCAACCACGGAAGTGCTGTGGAACTTGCGAAGGCCTTCTTTCTGGTTCTTAACATTTTTAAAAAAGTGTTCCGCACCGAAGCGACGCGTTTAAGCAGTCCGTGAAGTTTACGTCGGCGCATGTGTGGAAGGAGATTTTCTCAACTTCCGTTCCCCATTTAAGGCAAAGCGCTGCTCCAGCCTGCACTAGCAAATCGACTCCAATGATCCCATCGAAATTAAGCAAATCTGGTAGAGGGAAAAAAGTTGGTTTTGCGTTGAATAGCGCGACAAATCACTTTTGGGTGACATTGACACCTTTAATGGTGTGCTAACCGTACGGACGCCACGTAGGCCCTTATGTGGCCTGATGCACCAGTGTCGATAAGGAATCTCATGTCTAGCCCCGCTACTCTTCGCCTGATGACGGGTAGCAGGTATTTACCCCTACAAAATTGAGTCGCTCTCTCCGGCGTACGATTCTGCTCCCTGCCCAGCACCCTAAGTGACATGATTCACCCTTTGGTTCTTATTCCTAGCGTTAGTGCGCTCGGACGTGGCTGCAGGCTGTCTAAAGCTTGAAAGCGACGGATCGACTTCCATAGGTTGTGGTGCGCTACCGCGACTTTGTTGCTCGCTGCACTGCGCTGACCACGCTGGCCTTGCTGTTTGTGCTGAATGCTTTGGACCGCTTTATTGCGCTTCGGCTGGCATAAGCCCTCTGCTCTCTCTCTTCCATGCCATTCGCGATGCTGGCCGCGAAAGCATACCTGTCGTGGTTCGACTCGACCTCTTGGGCGAGTGCCAGAGCCGACGGCAGATCCCTCGGTTTAGCTGCAAAGAGCACGTCCGTGAGGCTGCGCTTTAAACCTGACACGAATACTCGTAGAGCATCTTCGCGAAATTTTTGGCAAAGTGCCTTTGCTAAGGCTGGCTCATATGACATGTTGACTTTATTAGTCAACAGCGTTAGCTTCTTGCCGACCTCAATAAAAAATTTTAGCAGAGGCGCGCCATTCTGTCTAAGCGTGGCCAACTTTTGTTCGATAACGTGAATCGGACGCATATCGCTGTAAGCGAAAACGTGACGAAGCGCCGGGTCGAATTAAGATAGTTCATCATCTGCGGATCCTGTGACCTTGTTTCTTATGATTATAACAGCCTTGTAATAGCGCGTGGTGCCATAGTGCGGTCTGAAGACGCGGTACGCCATAAGGGCTGCCCGTCGCCATGAAGCATATTTCTCTTGTACCTCTGCGAATTCGGGTAAGCTCTTGACGGCATCTAATGGCTCGTTACACCCAGCATCGCTTGTTATATCTATATCAGTGTAATTTTCTACTATTGGTGGTACGATACGCGTTCCTGCCATTTGCTGTGATAGCAATACGACTTTGTCATCAAGGGCTGGTATGCTTTGGCTTGTTCTGCTAAGGCAGCAGTAACAGCCGTTTTTACCACCAGTCTGAGTTGATGGTGCTGTATGTCTTGGGGCTGGGACACGGATGCGACTGTCGCAATCGGAGTCTGAGTCACTTGGCTGCTGACGGGGTTTCTATAGCGTCAGAAGGGTGAAGACATGGGCGTCTACGTAGCCAAAGCAATTTAAAGCGAGCCGCTTGAAGGGCAAGGCAACTAAGTTGCAAAATTGAACGGATCGTGTTACAATGAGCGATGGCCCAGAACGAACGAAACAAAGGCAAACGGAAAAAAACTTATGTCCACATGCATTTCATGCTAGGTCAACAAATAAAACTCTTATCGTCACCGACTATCTCTCTTCAAGTGCGGACGTCTGTGTCTTTCCAATTCTGTGCGCTTTGCTTCTCGCGTGATTACCATCGCCGTTACATTGATATTTATCATCTTATCTTCTTGATCTTCTTATCAACGCGTACGTGCAAATCCAAAAACATTAAATATCCATAAATTTATTAACCATGGCCTATGATGGTGCATGAGATGGAGTGGGCGGAAAATTGCCGTGGTTGTAGTTGCTGCGGCTGCTGCTGAGTCTCCCTGAAATGAAACACTCGGGATCGACTTCACGAAAGTTCCGTACTTTATTCGCGCACTTGTAAATTAAGACTACCTTAACACTAACAGTAGAAATACCGCGGGACCGCGGAGTGGTGAATACCTTGCGGGAAGGGAGGAGAGCGAGAGAAGAGAAGGAGAGCGCGAGCAGCGGTGCTTGCGAGCCGTGGAGGAGCTTCGAGTACAAGCATTGGCCGCTTACACTGCCGCTCAACTGTTTGCGCCCTTCTGGCGTGAACATTCTCCCCCCCCTTGCGTAGGCAAAGGTATCCCTGTCCGGCTAGACAGCAGGATCGGCCTCTTCATTTCGTGCACGTTCCAGAAACGGTCCATCCGAAGACCGTGTTCTGCGCGACGGGCAACCCATCATCAATTTTTAGGAACCCCGGTTGGATCAAATTGGCATATACATCTGATCCCAACACGAGGGAGATGGAGGCCGGCCGGTGGAAGCGCTCGTCCGCGAGACGAACACCGTCAAACTTGGCCCTGGCGGCGTCGCTCAGAGCTCGGATGGGTGTCCGGATCCTTAGGCTGGGTTCGATCTTCAGGACGACGTTGAGTCGGAAGGTGCTTGTTCGGGACCGGAGTGTCACCGAGCAGACCTCGTTGCCTCCCAGCCGAGTGATGGGCAGCTGGAACGCAGCCGCTAACGACCGGTCGATGCTGCTCACCGGCATGCATGGGTCGATCATGGCCCCGGTCTCGAAGGTCTTCGAGCCCGTGTCCAGCACGACGATGGCTGTAGGCAGTATGGGGACAGCCTTCTGCTGCTGCTGACGCGGGCGATTGTTGGCGACTGGTGGCGGAGTGCGGGAAATCCGGACCGGACGAGGTGCAGCGGGATGGCGCTCTCTGCGCGTCGGAGCTGGTAGCGCTGCCGGGTTCGGAGCGGGGAGGACCTCGTGCATGTGGAGTAGGGTGTGGTGGTCTCCTCCACACTTCTTGCATCCCTCTTGGCTGCGACAGTCTCCTCCTGAGTGCTGATGGGCGAGGCAGTTCGAGCAGTACTTATTAATAAGTACTGCCCGAAGGCGCTTTTCAGCGCTCAGTTTGTGGAACCTCGTGCACTTTCGAAGAGGATGGATTCCAGAGCAGACTCGGCAGCGGTAGGATTTAATACCTCGAGTACGTCTGCTCTCCAACGACGGGGTGGCACGAGGACGAGGAGCCATTATTGGAGGAAGTGAGTAAGTCTGCCAATAAAGAAATGAAAAAGCTTAGTGTGAGCCGACTACTATTTGGGCCCCGGAATGGGGGAAGTGCCCTAATCCCTAGGAACGGAGGACTCTTTGTCCTCCATCGGTAGCAGAATTACTTTGTGGACAGGGCGTTTTATGGTGCCGCGAGACGTACGGATCTCAACGACTCGAATGCGATCGTCGGCTCCTGGAAAGGCAGAAACAATTCTGCCGAGCCGCCATTCGTTCGGTGGTAGATTGTCCTCCTTGACAACTACCATATCGTCGGCTTGTAGGTTCCTGGTCGGAAATTGCCATTTGCTTCGTTTATGGAGTTCTTTGAGATACTCCTCTTTCCACCGTGCACTAAACTGCTGATGTTGTGCCTTGAGGTGTTGCCATCGATTTATTATCGACTTGGCTTCGCCCTTTATCTCGGGCGAATCAGGGTCGCCTGTTTGGTGCACCTGGGTCGTGAAGGATGCGACCCGTTTCGGCTTACCCTTGGAAATCGGCCCCGTTAGCACCCACCCGAAAATAGTTTCTTGGCCCAGGAGCGAGCCGCAAATATTTTGTCGGGTGCCATCCATCATTATGGATGGTAGAATGTCAGCCCCGATCAGTACATCAATTTGAGAGCTCTCAAAAAAGGTAGGATCTGCCCAGCGGAGTGCGGGCAGGTCCTTCAAAGAATTCCGAGGGATCGGATAGGAGGGCAGTTTGCCTGAGAGCTCCGGAAGGACGTACGCTTCAGTGTCTAACTGTAGACCTGGCTTAGTAGGAACGCGAATCCCGAAGTGACACAGCTTCGAGGATTTCGCGGAGACCGAATGATTTAACCCGGAGACTTGGGTCTGGGTGTTGCGGAATGGCAACTTGATGAGGTTGAACAGGCGTTCTGAAATGAACGTCGCCTCGGATCCCGAGTCGATTAAGGCTCGGGCTCGGTAGTTCGTCCCCAAATGGCACACGTCAATCATCGCTGTGCTCAGTAGGACGGCTGAAGTGCCGGACGCGAAGAAAGTTTGCACCGCTGAGGTGCTTGCCGATGCATTTCTGCTAGAGGGTCTCGGAAGTTGCTGTGTAGGGGGCGAGGTTGAGGAACTCGCATTTTCGGAATTTGGGGGGCTGCGATGCAGCAGCGTATGGTGCCTGCCCTTACATGTAAAGCAGCTGTGCGTGCTTGTGCAGTCACGTAGCTGATGACCTCTGGCAAAACAATTCAGACATAGCTGCTTCTTTTTGATATACCCGGAGCGCGAGTCAACAGACATTTGAAGAAAACGCGGGCACAATCGTACCGGATGGTTCTCCTTAGAACATAAGTCACACCCTTTCTGTTTGGTGCTGACCTTTGTCTCGAAGGATTGAAGCCCTTTTGGAACCGCCTGAGTAGGTTTCATATCTTCGATGGCTTCCAATGTCCGATACCTTTCGCTCAGGAAGGCATTCATTTCTTCCCAAGCTGGGATCTCGGATTTGGCAGTTAGCGACTGTTCCCATAAGGACAGGGTCTGCTTGGGCAGTTTGCTCGCGCAAAGGAAAACCAAGAGACAATCCCAGTTTTCTGTGGATACCTGGGAATGCGCCAGTGCTGTTAAACACCCCTGAATCGTGGATTGTAGCTCTTTTATGGTAAAGCATGACCAGATTCTTGCGAAATTGAACTCAAGTTAAAAAGAAGCTTGAGCTGGCTGTTGACTAAAAGTCGCTTATTTTGGAACCGATCTCGAAGCGCCTCCCAAGCCGAAGCAAAACCATCATTCGTGAGAGGAGATTTCGCCACGATGGCTTTTGCTTCGCCACTTGTTTTGGTAAGGAGGTGGAATAGCTTCTCGACCGGAGTCAACCTGGGGTTGTTTACGTAAATTGCCGTGAATAGGTCCCGGAAAGTGGGCCATCGGAGGTAGTCGCCATCGAAGACTTCCGTGTCGCATGGAGGTAAGCGGCAGCCGGACGCAATTAGCGGCTGAGAGGGTGCTTGCGCGACTTGAGGCGTTGCTCTGTCGATTGTTTCGCCAATTTGTGCTGCACATGACTCGTATACTGAGTAGCAGTAGTCATATTTGGCCTGGAGAATAGGCACTGTGTCGAGGGATCCTTCTTGGGCCATTAGGTCAGAGCATGTTTCGTACTCTCTTTCCACTTTGTCCCATAAGGCTCGCACCTGTTGCAGACGGACTTGTAACGTGTGTAGGGACGGAGAGGCTTGATCAGGAGTGTTGATCTTCGCTTCGAAAAGGCTTACGCGATCGCTGACGGCGATGAATTTATGCAACGCTGCGTTTGCGGGCGTTGGCTGCTCAGAGGATGCCATTTTCTTTGTGTTAGAGCGTGTGACGCGGAGGAAATCAGTCCCGACAGCGGAGGGACTCTCGGATTTTCTCGATAGAGAAGACTCACTAGACGCTCGCGTCACTGGTCGGGAAATGACCAACCTAGGAGTTGTCTTCGAACTGGTCGATGGCAAAACCTTTGCTTTCGGAGTGGGAGTCGCGGGTTTGACCCTAGGACTAACGGACTTGGGTGCTGGCTTACCGCGAGTGGATAGCGGAGATTGCGGGTTGAACTTTTGTTCTTTTCCAGGTGCGGTGGTCTTTTTCTTGTCTCCCTCTAGGGGCATGCTCAGCTATGCCCTAAGAGAAGGAAGTCAAGAAGGCCTGCACGCCGCAAAAAATGTGGAATTGAAAAGGAACCAGACCCAGAGGGCATCCAAATCTGGATGGACAAAGGATCCCGTCGGAATTCGGGAGAAAGTTGCAATTGGGATCTGGAGATTGGAGCACGAAGGAAAAAAATCCCAATTTTTGTGAAATAAGGCCCCAATAGATCTTAAATCAACTGGAAAAAAGCTTAAATGAAGTACAATATAACTAAAATTCAGTTTATTGCAATTTCTGAAAAAATAGCTAAAAAAAAATAGCTACCAGCTGGAGTCTGGATAATAGCCAAGGATTTATAAAAATCGCTACCGACTGGAAATTCCGAAAAGGAATAGCTAATATAGAAAATAGCTATAAACTTGAATTTATAAAAAAATAGCTACCGGATTTCATATAGCTAAAACTCAGTGTGAAAAAATAGCTAGGAGGATTCACAAAAAAGCAACAGCTAGAGTGAAGTCCACAAGCAGATATAGCTATATTGGAGTCTAGAAAAAACAGTATAAAAAAAGACTATAAATTGCAATTTCTGGAAAAAATAGCTAAAAAAATAGCTACCAGCTGGAGTCTGGATAATAGCCAAGGATTTATAAAAATCGCTACCGACAAATTTCGAAAAAGAATAGCTAATATAGAAAATAGCTATAAACTTGAATTTATAAAAAATAGCTACCGGATTTCATATAGCTAAAACTCAGTGTGAAAAAAATAGCTAGGAGGATTCACAAAAGGCAACAGCTAGAGTGAAGTCCACAAGAAGATATAGCTATATAGTCTAGAAAAAACAGTAGCTCAAATTTATAAAAAGACTATAAATTGCTATTTCTGGAAAAATAGCAAAAAAAAATAGCTACCAGCTGGAGTCTGGATAATAGCCAAGGATTTATAAAAAATCGCTACCGACTGGAAATCCCGAAAAAGAATAGCTAATATATAGAAAATAGCTAGAAAACAGCTATAAAATAGCTAGATATAGCTAGAAAATTCAAGTTTAAATTTATAAAAAAAATTGCTACCGGCTGGAGTCTGGAAAATAGCCAAGGATTTATAAAAAATCGCTATCGACTGGAAATCCCGAAAAACAATAGCTAATATATGGAAAATAGCTAGAAAATTCAAGTTTAAATTTATAAAAATAGCTACCGGATTTAGGATCACAATTTTATTATTTTAATTTAGGAACCAGAAATGGGAGCCAGAAATAGCTTGTAAAAAAAAAATTATTATTTGGGTTAAATAATTATTAAATAATAATCAATAGCAATAATAATTAAAACAATCGTTTCTTTCCTTTTTATTTTTTTTTTTTATTAAATTATTTATTTTTAAATTTTATCGTCGGACTTATTTATTTTATTTTATGTCTCGACAATAGGGTATTCTCTCGTCGCTATGCGCTGGTTTTTTTGTCAGGGCAATAACGAACAAAGAGGAGACGAAAGAACTTGCACTTGGCAAGTCTGTGTAAGTCGCGACTGTGTATATGTGAATATCGTTGGAATCTATGTATGACAATGGATATGTCGTAATGTATGTATATGGCTATGTATATTTGTGTGTATGTGAAATTTTTGGTGATTATATGTATGTGTATATTTAATTGAATTTAATTAAATTTGTATATTGTATTGTATTGTTGTATTTGTATTGGGTTGTATATTTTATTGAGGCACAAAAAAAAACAGCAGTTTAGCAGCGGACGATAACAGTGAATTTTGGACAGTGTATATATATACAGAGGTGGTCAAAAGTATTTACACAACGAGCTTTTTTTTCAATTAGTTGACAATTGAAAAAAAAGCTCGTTGTGTAAATACTTTTGACCACCTCTGTATATATGTACATGCGCTTGGATATCAGCGGAGCACCGTGAGACGAATTAGGGGGCCGGTATTGGCAAAGTGCTTGTTTATGCACTTAAAAAAAGTAATCACGGTGGCTGGGCGCATGTACTTATATATTTTCACTTTTCACTTGATACGGATTGACGGAAAGAATAAACGCCGTTGGAAAAACGAAAATGGCGACCACGGACGGAATAGGATTTAAAGCCGTACTTATCTTGAATTTTCCGCTTAAATTTGTATATTGTATTGTATTGTTGTATTTGTATTGGGTTGTATATTTTATTGAGGCACAAAAAAAAACAGCAGTTTAGCACCGGACGATAACAGTGAATTTTGGACAGTGTATATATATATATATGTACATGCGCTTGGATATCAGCGGAGCACCGTGAGACGAATTAGGGGGCCGGTATTGGCAAAGTGCTTGTTTATGCACTTAAAAAAAAAGTAATCACGGTGGCTGGGCGCATGTACTTATATATTTTCACTTTTCACTTGATACGGATGGACGGAAAGAATAAACGCCGTTGGAAAAACGAAAATGGCGACCACGGACGGAATAGGATTTAAAGCCGTACTTATCTTGAATTTTCCGCAAGGAGCGCTGGCAGGATCAGAGCTCATCCGGCTCGAAGGACCATGAAATGGAGTGGGCGGAAAATTGCCGTGGTTGTAGTTGCTGCGGCTGCTGCTGAGTCTCCCTGAAATGAAACACTCGGGATCGACTTCACGAAAGTTCCGTACTTTATTCGCGCACTTGTAAATTAAGACTACCTTAACACTAACAGTAGAAATACCGCGGGACCGCGGAGTGGTGAATACCTTGCGGGAAGGGAGGAGAGCGAGAGAAGAGAAGGAGAGCGCGAGCAGCGGTGCTTGCGAGCCGTGGAGGAGCTTCGAGTACAAGCATTGGCCGCTTACACTGCCGCTCAACTGTTTGCGCCCTTCTGGCGTGAACAGGGGATAAACGCTTTGCCAGTCTCAGCGTTAGCCCCAAAGCTAAGAAAAAAAGACCCTTTCAGAAATTACAAGTTGATTTCCCAGACCTCCCTGAAACGCAGTGCAAAAATCCGAGATATTTAGTGGTCTCACTAAACTAACTCCACAAACTCTCCGAAAACCATATCCGACTATAACTGCTTTGCCGTCCATAGAGCCCTTAAGTATATCAGCAATGACATCACATCCATCTCTAATCTTCGCGATGGTAACCTTCTCTTGCTGGTTAACTCCAGGGAAGTAAGTGCCAAATTTATCAAAGTGACCTCTTTACCTGGCTTATGCGATAACGTGTGCAAGCTCTACAACACTCTTAACTTTGTCAAAGGCACCATTTACGCTCCCTGTCTTATTAACATTCCAGAAAACGAAATTGTTGAGGAACTAAAATCTCAAAATGTACACAGCGTATTTAAATTCACCAAAATGATCGACGGCACCCCCAAACCTTTTGGAAAAATTCTCGTAACGTTTGACCGTTTCACTCTTCCCAGTAAACTAACGGTTTCCTGGCACACAGTTAAGGTGTCAGAATATATACTCAACTCAATGAGATGTAAGTCTTGTCAATTATTAGGTCACACATCAAAGAACTGCAAGAACCCACCCGCCTGTGTATCATGCAATCTCGCTGCCCACCTTCCCGTGCCATGCACTCGCATTTTCTGTGCAAACCGCACAGGCGAACACCCAGCCTCTTCACCCGAATGCCCACAATATCAAGCACAAAAACAACTGCTTCACATTAAAACAAGCAAAAAATGCAGTTTCCATGAAGCTCGCACTATACTAAAACAACAAATAACCCCACGCTTACCTACTCGACCGTCGCAAACCAAAGCACAGCATCCGTTATGCTTGTCAAAAAATCCCGAAACCCAGACACGATTACAAACACCGACTTGCCCACCAGCTCGACAAAAGTACCATCTCCGCTCTCACCAACGTATCCCACTTCTCGGACGAACTCTTTAAATCTCTAAGAGAATCTTACTTCCTCCCCAAGCACCTCTGCCAAAACTGATTTCTCTTACCTAAGAACAACAAGTAAACTGAAAACATGCATTGAACGATGTCGCTCCCTCAGGGCGGAAGCAAATGTTTTATTAGGACAAACCTACAACGACGACAACAATACATTAATGACCTCAAGATCCAACTCAAACGAATCTATTGCTTCACAAACCTCAAGCCTACAAACAAAAATCAACACAACAGAATCAGATGACACTATGGACGATCCCGACTCCTAGTCCTGATCCTCTAACCCTTACTTTCATGTACACACACCACAAATTAATAATAGTCCAACAAAAAAAAAAAATTTAATTTTAATCATGACAATTACTATATTACAATGGAACATGCACCGTATTTTTAATAATTACAACGAACTGACACTACTTATAAAAGACCACGCACCCGATATTGTATTTTAGCAGGAAACCAACCTTCCATGTAATTCTACAAATTTTATTTGCCCCAAAGAATAAAGTGGTTATTTCCACAATTTTTCTTATAACACCTCAGCCAAACAAGACATTGGTGTTCTTATTAAAAGGAATATCCCACATACATACCGTAACATTAACTCCAGTATACTCTGCTCCGCACTGCAGCTTAATCTTGAACAGGTCATTAATATTGTTAATGCGTACATCCCACCAAGTCAAATCTTTTCATCGTCTGACATATCAGAGATTCTACAAAATCTTAATGGATCCACAATACTCCTGGGTGACCTAAACTCATGGAGTCCTTTATGGGGTTCACCGCGCACAAATACAAGGGGTAAAAAAATTGAAAGCGTAATTCTTGAGAACAGCCTAATTGTTCTTAACGACGGTTCCCCGACTCACCTTTCAACTCACAACACATTCACTCACATCTATATCTCACTGATATCTCCACAGATAGCCCATATGTGCAGCTGGTCTATATCAGATAATCTCCATGGAAGTGACCACTTTCCCATAACTATCCACATAAACACACCTACCCGTCCCGATAATACTGTACCCCTGCCTATATACAAGACAGACCTAGAAAACGGAACACGCTTTAATGAAAGTTGCAATAAATCAGCAGCATATTGGACTGACGGTTGCCTAAATCAGCAAGTCGCACAAATGACGAAAGTCATACGAGCAGCTGCAAACTGTAGCATTCCCCAAACGAAAAGTGTGATCCACAAAGCCAAAGTGCCATGGTGGAACGCGAACCTTCAACAGCTTAGGGACCAAAAGAAACGCTTGTTCTCGTCCTACAAAGCCAATGTGGATGATTCAAACCTTATCAGATACAAAAAAGCAAACACCCCTTTCAAAAAAGCTGTACTTTCGGCTAAGCGTACCTCCCTTGAAAAATTTACTTCCAAAATCTCGGTATCTTTCAGAGCCCTATGCCATCGACTCACTTTCCCCATCGGCTACATCCTCAGATTCCAAATTCACATTGCTTGAAATAGAAAATTCAGTAGCAAAAGCAAAGGGGAAAAGCCCTGGGGCCGACAGAGTATCATACCCTATGCTCAAAAACCTATCTCCCCACCCAAAAACAAAACTTTTGGACATCTTTAATCAAATATTAAACGCTGGAAAATTCCCACATACATGGAGATCGACTACCGTTATCCCTATCTCAAAACCAAACATACCTCCTTCCGATATTAACAGCTACCGTCCAATTTCTCTGTTATCCTGTCTGGGAAAAACACTTTAAAAAATAATAGCACAAAGACTTATCTGGTTCATTAAAAGCCACAACCTAATTTCCCATAATCAAGTTGCCTTCAAAAGAAATCATAGCACGATGGACGCGTTATTGCGTATCCAACACTTCGCGTCGAACGCTCTTTCGACCAAAAATCACGTCTCTATCTTGGCGACGGATTTTGAAAGAGCCTTCGATCGCGTGGGGATTCACGCCGTACTTTGCAGACTCAAGCGCTGGGGCACTGGTCCAAAGCTTTATAACCTAATTAAAACCTTCATGACCAATCGGTCATTCAGAACTCCCACATTTTACACAATGGAATCCCGCAGGGTTCGCCACTTTCAGTGGTTTTATTTATGATAGCTAGAAGATATAAATGACATTGTAACTCGGCATAAAGATATTTACATCTCACTATACGCAATAATCTTTACAAAAATAAAAAATATTAACACAGTCAGAGAAAAATTCTTAGAAATATTGCAAGAAATTAACTTGTGGGGAGCAACCTCTGGGGCCTCTCTTGCCATTGAAAAATGCCAAATTTTCCATATCTGTCGGAAACAACGTTGCAACATTTCCGACATTGTCTTTAACAGCCGCACAATAAAAGATGTTAACTTTTTAAAAATCTTGGGGATAACCTTCGATTCCAAACTACTTTTTAAACAGCACTGTCAGACTCTAAGAAAACAACTGGAAACTAGATTTAACATTATTAAATTTCTATCATCTAAATATTCTTACATACATATTAAGAATCTCATAGATATTACGCGAACATTAATGCTATCTAAAATTGACTACGGACTGCCAATCTTCGGTTTGTGTGCTAAATCACACTTAAAAAAGCTACAAGCCCCATATCACGGATCGGTCCGTCGCGCCATTCACGCATTTCCCACATCTCCAGTAGCGTGCACATTGACAGAATCGGGTCTTCCGAGTATCCAATCACGCGTAGAAGAAACTACATTGATGCTTATCCCGAAGCTGTACACCACGTCCAACTGCCTGCTAACCAAAGACTTCGGAGCTATATTTAAACAAAAACGGAAATTTAAGTGCATATCCAATCTAAGACGTTGCGCCAAATACATCAAGCTACTTGACCTTCCCCTCCCTAAGCCCAGGAGGCCCTTCAAATCGCCAGCACTTTGGGGTTCCAAACAGCATAACATAAACCTTCAAATATACAATGCTGCCAAATACAGGTCGCCTAGAATACCAAAAACGTTTTATGAGCGCACAAGAAGATCTTGGTGTGAAAAACTGGATCTACACCGATGGTTCTAAAGTCACCGGCGCAACCACTTTTTGCGGTTGTTGACTGTAACCGAAAAATAATTGCAGGAGGTAGGTTTCCGTCATACAACTCCATATTCACAGCCGAAGCTTTCGCCATTCTCAAAGCATGCCAATTCGCTTCCAAAAACGTTGGTAAATCTGTTATCTGCACAGACAGCCTCTCCTCTCTCTCCGCTATACGCAACTAGAACCATAATGACCCCACAACACAAGAAGTTAGGCACATCCTACGTTCTCATCCAACGAAAATCACCTTACTCTGGGTTCCCAGTCATCAAGGTATCCATGGGAATGAACTTGCTGACAAAGCCGCCCAAGAGATGACGCTTACACCATCAATCCGTTTCACTCCGCTTAACTCCAAGGACTTCAAAAGTCGAATCAAGCTATTCCTCAAAGAAAAGAAACTCTCCGAATGTGCACTCTTCATACACAGGTACCAGTCTATTAATCCGAATTGCATCATGTTCAAGCCACCAACGAACGTACTGTGAGGAGTCTTAAAAGTCCCCACAAATCTCGTGTATGAGAGCGGCCTAGCAAAAGCCGCGATGAAGGGCAAAGCGGAAAGTCCGTGAATTAACGGTACCGCACTGGACCTTGGACTCCAGCTGGCCAAGGGCGAAGAGGTCGAACGGAAACGGTGCGTGCACAAAAAGGACGCACCGTGAACTAACGGTACCGCTTTGGACCTTGGACTCCAGCGAGTCAAGGGCAGACAGGTCAAACGGTAACGGTGCGTGAGCAAAGAGGACGCACCGTGAATCAACGGCACAATACGTGGACCTTGTACCCGAGCGGGCCGTGCGCAAAAAGGGAAATAACGGAATCCCTGCGGCCTATAAAGGGTAGGCGAGCACAGATGCGGGACAGTTAGTGAGACAGCGAAATCGCGTACGGAGGAAGGCCGAGCGTCGGAGTGTTAACGGAAGGATCTCGGAAGTGTGAACGCGCGGTCAAGCTAGAAGGAAAGGAGCAGTGCAAGCATCGGGCGGCATGAAGCCCGAAGGACTCAGAAGGAGGAATCACCCCAAGCAAGTGGAGATCCTGGGAGTGGAGGAGAAGGATCTGACGTGTCGTAAGGATCATTGGAGTCAGTGGCCAGCAAAGGTGGTCCCAGGACGAGCGTTGCCTCGCCCAAGGACGATACACCCTGCACCATAGCATCCAAAATTCGTTCCGGCCGGCAGAAGGACCTTCAGAAAGGAAGGCAAGAACCTGACGTGTCCGTTAGGGTCAGCGGAGTCAGTGGTCGGTACAGGTGGTCCCAGGCGACGTAGCGTGTTCGAGAAGGACAGTGAAGTCAGTGGTCGGCAAAGGTGGTCCCAGGACGAGCGTTGCCTCGCCCAAAGACGATACACCGTGCCCCATAACATCCTAGTCCCGGCCGGGCCTACTCGTCGCCCACGTCAAGGAGCAAGCAGTACCACGTAGGCATGGCGTTGCAGGAGAAACGGCGCAGGAGTAGTGAGATCTCCAAAGAAATAATATAAGAAACAGCAGAATTAACGACTATATTAAGAACCCATTGCTTTTCCTTGGTCAAGCAATTGGGCAATCACACAAATCATAAATTTGGTGGGACGAACGCACAAACTCTCTGAGCTAGCCGCTGCAATCCGTAGCGAGCGAAATAAGAAAATCAGTTCGTTACATCTGGCGCCCAAGCGTGATTGTCCGGGCAAAAGGAAAACAGAGCAAGATGGGGAAGTCGTGACTGTACAGCTTAAAGAAAGATGATTTTCCTGCCATAGCAAGAGCACTCGGGATAAAGCTGGAAGGTTTGGTCGGGGAAATGCGGAAGACGTTGTCCAAATTCATCGACCAAACCGCAGATGAGCCTGGAGGAGTATGGAAGAGACCGGCCGTAGAGGTGAAAGTCACAGGCGTAGAAGGCCTGGTGAGGAGCCTCGACTTCGCTAGCATGGCGGAGGCCAGCGGAAGCAGATCTGAGAGGCAAGAAATCGGACAGGAACGCCGAGATAGCAGCCGCGAAAGAAGGGAGCGGCGGGAAGCCAGCCGTGATAGGCGGAAGACCGCAAGGGCAGCACCGCAGGACTACGCAAAGGTGGCGAAACAAGTGCGAGAGTGGAGTTTCCGTTACGACGGGAACGAGAAGCCGCTGGAGTTCCTGGAACAGGTGGAATGGTCAGCAATGACATATGGACTCGACATCAACCAGATCCCAAGAGCGATGCCGGAACTACTAACGGGCAGGGCCCTGAAGTGGTTTATTGCCAACCACAAGTTCTGGGAGACATGGGTCGAGTTCATACAAAACTTCCAGGAATTTTTCCTGCCTAGAGGGTTCATGACAAAGCTGGCGGACCAGGTCAGGCAGAGGAAGCAGCGACACGGCGAAAACTGAAACCCTGATGCGGCCCTTAGGAATGTCGCAGAAGGAGACGCTGGCAAGAATAAGGGAAAACAGCACGCCAGCCTTACGCATGTTTATACGCCCATATGAGTGCCGACATCTGGATGCCCTGATGGCTCTGGCCAACGAGTTCGAAGACACCCAAAGGGAACGGTTCGATCTAGAGCGGAATAATAGGGCCCGCCACCAGCGAGAATTCCCGAGGGGAGATCAGAACGCGGTGTGCAGAAGGTGCCAGGATGACACCGCAGGCCCGTCGAGGAACAACAACAACAGAAGAGAACCGGACCCAGTGCGGCGCGGTTTTGTGCCAAACCCAGCACAAGCCTGCCACAGATGCGGTGGTCAGGGCCACTGGTCTCAGGCGTGCAGGAACCGGCCGATCAATTTTTGCTGGACCTGCGGGAGAATCGGTCCAAGGACTTCGGAATGCTGCCACAGATCGGGAAACGCCATGCGACCCCAGCCTCAGAGGGGCAACCAGGGTTCGATGATGCAGCCCCTCAAAATTAATGGGCAATCTGAAGGGGGAAGTAAGGCAACTGTCCGCCACAGTGCTGATAGACGGAGTAGAGATAAAGGCCACGGTGGACACTGGAGCCACGGCCAGCTTTATTAGCGAGGAGCTGGCGGACAGGTTGGAGGCGGCAGGAGAGGTCTTACCTACGAAAAGAGAAGTGAGAATGGCAGATGGACGGTACGGAGATGTCACATCGATGATCGAAGTCGACATAGGACTCGGCGAGAGGACCGTTCGGATGCAACTGCTGATCCCACACAACATAATCGACGCACTGGTATTGGGTTGGGATTTCCTAACAAGAGTGGGAGCACGTGTGGAGTGCTCCGGACTGACCGTAACAATACCAGTGTGCTCAACGGGACAAAGCAGGCCAAAGGAAAAGCTTTCAGTGGCAGTCGTGGAGAGGGCTGACTTCTCAGAGGAGGACGTGGACGAATTCCTGAGGTCGGAGTTAACCAGTTTAGAAAACGTTCAAGGAACGTCAACCGTGGCACCGAATAACGATGAAGGACGATTAACCAGTCAAGCAGCGGTACTACCCAAAAAACCCCAAGATGCAAGTGGAGATCAACGCCAAGGTCGACGAGCTGCTGGAAAAAGGATGTATCGAGCCGTCTAGAAGCCCGTACAGCTCACCGATAGTGATGGTGAGAAAGAAGACAGGGCAATGGAGACTGTGTGTGGATTTCCGGCAGATAAACGCAGGGTCCGTAAAGGATGCATACCCGATGCCGATGATAAATTACATCCTGGACCAGTTAAAGGAGGCGAAGTACATAAGCAGTCTGGACCTAAAGGACGGATACTGGCACATTCCGTTGGAAGAAAGGAGCCGGCAGTACACGGCGCTTACGGTGCCGGGAAAGGGCCTGTTCCAATGGAAAGTGATGCCATTCGGTCTGCACTCAGCGTCGGCAACGTTTCAACGGGCTTTGGATCAACTAATAGGGCCCGAAATGATGCCGCACGCGTTCGCATATCAGGACGACATCATAGTGATTGGACGGACGCTGCAGGAACACATGCGCAACTTGAAGGAGGTGTTCTAGAGGCTACGGGCGGCGAACCTGAAAGTAAATACGGATAAGTGCAGATTCTTTAGGAAGGAGCTACAATACTTGGGTCACCGCGTGACAAATCAGGGTATTGGAACGGATCCTGAGAAGGTAGCGGCAATAGCGCAACTGAAGCCGCCAGGAAACGTGAAGGAGCTGAGGCAATACTTGGGAGTCTCATCGTGGTACAGACGCTTCGTGCTCGATTTTGCGACGCTGGTACAGCCTTTGAATGCGCTTCTGAAGAAGCAGGCAAAATGCGAATGGGAAGACGCCCACCAAGCCGCATTCGAGGCCGTCAAGGCCAGACTGGTCGCCGACCCGATTCTGACGTGCCCCGACTTCTCGAAAACGTTTGTGTTACAGACGGATGCCAGCTGAACATCGTCGCCGACGCGCTTTCAAGACAACCACTGCAGGAGAGCAGCAGGGATGTAGGTGGTTGGAGGAGATGCGAAGAAAAGTGAAGCAGAAGCCAGAAAAATTTCCGGACTATTTGGAGGAAGACGGCAAGCTGTACCGGCACATACTGCATCGGGCGGGCAACGAGGAGGTGGCATCGTGGAAGATGTGTGTACCGATCGGTCAGAGACAGCTCGTCATGACCGAAAACCACGACATGCCAACTGCGGGACACTTGGGAACACGCAAGACGATTGCCAGGATTGCAGCCCGGTATCATTGGCCGGGAATGCATCGAGACGTAAGGAAGTACGTGCGAAACTGCGAGAGCTGCATGAAGTACAAGCTCAACGGGACAGTCAGCTACAGGCGGCCGGGAAGATGTTAACACAGGTGCCGGAAGAACCATGGGCAACCGTGTGCGCAGATTTCGTGGGCCCTTTGCCACGATCGAAGCATGGGAATTCGATGCTGCTGGTCCTGGTGGACAGATTTTCAAAGTGGAAAGAGATCGTCCCTATGAGAAGGGCGACCACTGAGACGCTGCGAAAGGCCGTTCGAGAGCGGATAGTGGCCAGTTACGGAGTGCCCAAAGTGATGATCACAGACAACGACGTGCAGTTCACAAGAAGGGCGTTTAGGAAGTTTCTGGAGGAGCTGGGGGTACGATACCAGCTCACGGCTCCATATACTCCGCAAGAGAACCCTACTTAAAGGGGCAACAGAACCGTCAAAACAATAATCGCGCAATTCACAGGTGCCGATCAGAGGACATAGGACGAGCACTGGCCGGAGCTGCAGCACACAACAACACAAGTGTGGCGGAGACCACAGGATACTCGCCGGCGTTCATAACGCAGGAAAGGAAGCCGAGGCTGCCCAACTCGTTGTTTGACGAAAAAAACGACCGGGACCGGAAAGTGCATCCAGACACCGGCGAAAAACGCGGAAAAATTGAAAGAAATCTTCGAACAGGTGCGGAGAAACATGGAGAAGGCGGCACAGGATCAGGCACGACACTTTAATCTCAGAAGACGGCCGCGGAAACCCAAGGTGCGGGACACAGTATGGGCCAAAGAGCACCACCTGTCAAAGGCAGCCGAAGGTTTCGCGGCAAAATTGGCCCCAAGATTTGACGTGTACACGATAAAGAAATTCACGTCACCAGTAATATGCGTCCTGGAACACAAAACGACCAAGAAGGAAAAGACTGCACACATCAGCGATCTGAACCCGGGAAGCGCGGGCGCCAGCAGGCCAGGAGACTTCGAGGAATAAACAAAAAAAAAAAAAAACACAACTCAAATCATTGGGAAGGAAAGGGGGAAGACGATACAAGGTATCGATACGGAGCAGAAGTCAACAACACACACACGCACACACACACACAGGCCCGTCAGAGCGCGAGAGCGGGACAGGGAGGGTACGCAGCCAAGAACCGTTAACGGTTAACACACACACACAGCTGCGAATTCCGTGGGAGGCGAGTATACGGACGAGAAAAGCTCCGTTACCGGTACGGGCCCACGGTATAACGGCACAAGGAGCAAAAGCAAAACCGAGGTTTCGTCGCGGAGAGCGCGGCTCGAGCTGGTCTTTTCAATTTGAGATCACCATGGCAGCACACGTTTTTCACGCCCGGGGAGTACTAGAGACCGGCGCCGGGGAACAGCCCGAGGCGATATGGAGGGATTCCGATTCCTACCTCCAGCTCCTGGCGTCACAACTGATGTCGCGATCTCCATCCCCGGGAAGTGTGGAGGACCCGGAGGAAATTCCGGACGTCGAACTCGAGGACGACCAACCGATGGCGGAGACGGAGGGCGCGGCCGAGGTCATCACCCTCTCCTCTGAGAGCGAGGAAGACGATGACGGTGGCGAGGCGGTCACGTCGGAGGTGTCATCAGACGAGGATAAGACCGCGCGGATGGTCAAGGCGTGGATGGCTTACCGGAGCGTCCGGCGGGCTACGCAGGGCCAGGGACGGATAAGCCTCGGAGTCGCGCCGCAGACCGAGGATCCGGTGGACATGAGACGATTCATGGAGGCGCGAGTCGCCACCATGCGGCGGTTCCAGCAGATGGTGGATGCGCGAAAGGTCGCCGACGCCAAGGCCGCATGGCAGGAGCGTTTGGCTCGGCTGCAAGAGGAAGAGGAAGCATTGTGGGCACCAACAACGGAGCAGCCGGAGCCAACACAGCCACCGCCGTCGCCGCAGCCGACACCACCACGGATGACGGCGACGCAGTAACCGCCACCGACACCACCACGGATGACGCCGGCGCAGGCGCAGCTGCTGACACCGCCGCGGCCGACGCCGGCGCCGCTGCTGACACCGCCGCGGAAGACGCCGACGCAGACGCCGCTGACGACGCCACCACGCCGACACCACCACCCCAGAAGGGGGAATGCCCACGGTATGACCGACAACAGGCGTGGGAGATTCCACAGGCACACGTCGGCCAGGTGGTCCGCACGATCAAGATGGGAGGGCGTCTGTGGCACCAACAGTCGGTGACGTGGACGTGGCCCGCATCGATGGAGACCGAGGACGCGCCGGAAGCGCGTGTTTGGGAAGAGGCGGAAGCGATCGGCTGGAGAACGCCGGACCAGGAGTCACGCGATCCGCGATTACGCGCCCGAGCAGATGGTAAGAGGCCGGAGAAGGAGGTCCCGAGGGAGGATAGCCCGGGAGAAGCAAACCCGGAGAAGAGGGAGTGGAGCTGGCCTGCACCAGGTGAGGCGCCGCCACCACCAAGGCTGTTGAGGCAGACGTCGTGCCCGGAAGCGCGGCAACCGCCGCCGCGCCCATGCCACTGCAGGCAGGCGTCGCTGGACGGGCAGAGGTGGAGGGAGGTGCCAACGGAAGACTGGCCGCTCCGGGTAGCCGAGGAAGCGGCTCGACAAGGGGCACAGAAGCGAAGAGTGCACTGGGCCAAGTTATTCGAGCTTGGCGGGCAGCGCTACCGCCTTAAGGTACGGAGGGGCGGGGAGGTAAGGGTCGTCCGGGTTTTTATAAACAAACACTGGCACAGTAACAGTCAAATAAATGGTTGCTGGTATCATCCGCAGCAGCCGTGGTAGCGCGCGAGGCGGTGACGCGGGGCCAGTCACGCGGGCCAGCATACGACGCGGGGCGGCTGAAGGCGCGTGACGAGGAGGCACTCGCAGACGCAAGCGGACCTCAGTTGGAAACGCAGGCGGGCCGGAGCATGAAGGGGCATACATGTATTGGTGGAGCTGGAAGCAAGAGAGGATTCGTTAATATGGCGATACGCAAGAAAACGTTAGACTTACCTTTCATTGAGCTTCTACACCGAAGCACGTGAGAAAAGAATTGGGATGGGAGGGCCCCGATAGCGACAATCGGTCGATAGTATAATCGATAGTATGCTCGTATGCGGCCATACTGGAGGTAGCGATCGGCACGAGATGGCAACGCCGGAATATCGACAGTGGCAAAGACGCGTACCGATATCGATAACAAGAGTTCGGCGATGTGGCCAGGTGGAAAAATGTATGAGCGGTGAATGAAAGGCGGGAAAATTTGAATGTCGAAGGGATGGAGCAAGATAGACAGCAGCACTGGATAGAAGGAACAAGGAAGCTGCCTATACGAAGGGACACCGGGGCGGAGGACCGCCGGGACCATCAGTTTTTAAAAACTTCCGAAGGAAGGGGGAGATGTGAGGAGTCTTAAAACTCCCCACAAATCTCGTGTAGGGGAGCGGCCTAGCAACAGCCGCGATGAAGGGCAAAGCGGAAAGACCGTGAATTAACGGTACCGCACTGGACCTTAGACTCCAGCTGGCCAAGGGCGAAGAGGTCGAACGGTAACGGTGCGTGCACAAAAAGGACGCAACGTGAACTAACGGTACCGATTTGGACCTTGGACTACAGCGAGTCAAGGGCAGACAGGTCGAACGGTAACGGTGCGTGAGCAAAGAGGACGCACCGTGAATCAACGGCACAATACGTGGACCTTGTACCCGAGCGGGCCTTGCGCAAAAAGGGAAATAACGGAATCCCTGCGGCCTATAAAGGGTAGGCGAGCACAGATGCGGGACAGTTAGTGAGACAGCGAAATCGCGTACGGAGGAAGGCCGAGCGTCGGAGTGTTAACGGAAGGATCTCGGAAGTGTGAACGCGCGGTCAAGCTAGAAGGAAAGGAGCAGTGCAAGCATCGGGCGGCAAAAAGCCCGAAGGACCCAGAAGGACGAATCACCACAAGCAAGTGGAGATCCTGGGAGTGGAGGAGAGGGATCTGACGTGTCTTAAGGATCATTGGAGACTGTGGCCAGCAAAGGTGGTCCCAGGACGAGCGGTGCAGGAGAAACGCCGCAGGAGTAGTGAGATTTCCAAAGAAATAATATAAGAAACAGCAGAATAAACGACTATACTACCTTCAAAACTACGCGTTCAATTATATTTACTTATTTAGATTATATTTAAATTGATGCTGAATTGGTTCCGCTACCTGCGCTGCAGTCTCCACTGTCCAGATAGCTTGCGCGCTGATCTGGCTATAGGTCGCTGCCCGAAGAGCTCCAGCGGCTCGGTGTACGATTGCCTTTTTTTTGTTTTGACGTTACTGCGCTTAATCACTGTTGTACTTTTAGCACTTAATGTTTGTCTCTTCGGCCTTCATAATGTTGCTGAGTTTTGTTTATTAACTTGCTTCTGTTGGAAGCCAGGTGGGTAACGACTTTTAGTTATAGTTAATCACTGGAGTGACTATAATGATTAGGTAATTATGTTTGACGTTTAACGTCCCAATAAAAAGACGGAGCAATTTTTTTTGTCATTATTTATTTCAGAGCGAGTGCTGCCGCTTTCAAATGCAAAATTCAAATTGCATAACGCCATACGATACAGGCAGCAGCTCTTTTCTACGCATACAGTGACAGCCGACCACTCGTATTCTCACGCATTGTAAACTTGACAAAATATGCCCTTCACTTTACAATTTCTCTTTATTAATTAATCAAAAAATCTTCTTTTTCATTGCCTTAACGTTATTATTTAAATGAAGCTTAGAATTAATAGCCGAATCTATGTACGTAATATCACATAATAAATTTCAAAAATGACTGTATAATAGGCATTGAGTATTCAGCTTGCGAACTGTTAAAAGTAAGAAAAGAAATCCATTTTTTATTAATCAGGTCGCATTTTTTTTTTATTTATTTTATAAAAATATTTAAAATATTTATACTTTAAATATTTTCTTTTTTGGATAATTTACGTTTTAAATTACAAAAGTAATAATAACATTTCCAGGTCACAACTTTATTTTATTTACAAGTTGAAATATGTATTAACTTATAGTAATGCGGTAAAAGGAACTGCTCACAGTACCCAGTTGAAACGAAATTGGCCAAAACTCCAAATACGGACATAAATATGTAAATTCGTTTCTTGGATCAAAATTGATTTCGGACCGAAAATCGTCTTCTAGCACAAGTACGCACTAGAGGGCTGCCATTTCTTTGTTTGCAATTAGAGTAGCCATTCATTTTACTACGTTATCAGAATACATGCCATTCGACTTTTAGGCGTCCAATTAAAATGAACTCACTTATGTGTTCAAAGATTGAATGAAGCGAATGAATTTTCAATGGTAATTCAGAGTGCTCAGAGTTCTTTATGTAATCATTGGTTAAAATGAGTTCGGAGGTAAGTCTAAGTTTGTGTTTTATTATGTTTATGTGTATTATTATGTGAATATATTTTATATGTAAATGATGCAGAAGGAAAGCAGATGAAAGATTTTGTGGCCTGCACGATCTGTTAATGTGTTTATAAATTTTCCGGCAACACTTCTAATTTAGTTAAACATAACAGCTATATAATATGCTGCCTAAATAACCAAGCTATAATCAATGTTAATTCTGAAACAAAAAAGGAAGCCACCACAATTGCTACGATTGCTTTCGGCGACATCAGATGTGACTGTTTATTTATTTTTTTCATCTAGTTGAGTTAAGTTCCGAGTTAGTCCAAGTATCAATAAGTTTGTCCCTTAGACATATTTCTTCTATCTCGGCATTTGTGGAACCAAACTGGCAATTTTAGTTGCTGACGCAGCCGTAGTATAATTTTCCCACTGTTTCGCCTTTGTCAGGAGATATTTTTCTAAAATATATTCAACTATAGCAGTCGGTAGTGCGTATGCAACCGTCTGCAGTTGCGTGGCACCCAAGTGTAATAATTTCACTGTCTTCTGAGTTGACGCCTTCCACCAGTAGATATATGTTGAAAGCTCGGAGCCACTTCTAGCATTCTTCTCGGAGTAACGCCTTGTCCACATTCTCACAAAAGAATGGTTGAACTACGCTCTCCGCCATCACAAACAACCGTTATGTCTGAAAAAACAAAGATTAATTTAATGCTTTTTGTCAAGCCATTTGTATTTTAATTATATTCTTTTCCTCTTTGCTCAAACCCACTATATCATCGCAAAATGATAATTGGCTTTCTATGCTATCACAGATTGCCTTTCTGTCTCAGTACTCGATCGCTGACCACTGTCAGACAAAATACGTTTGTCGAAGAGTCATCAGGATGTCCATTTGCCAACTGTCTCTAAAAAGTCCAAACTTCTAAGTGGCGAACCGGTTTTTGCTAAATATGTAATGGGACTTTCAGAAAAATTCCTCAAACTAGTGAACACGTGTTCATCGGTGCGACGCAGATGCAGTCTGTCAGCTATTTTCAAAATAAAATTGTACTTTGAAGTGGTCAAACGTTTGCTATTGTGCTCTGATTAAATTGATATTAAATGGATTTTAATGTTAAAGGAATTGTTTTTTTATGTTGTTATTTATAATAAACTTGCATGACATTTTGTCCTGTGAAAACATTTTGATTGAACTATTTATTTTGTGAACGTCTTTTCTATGTTTAGCTAAAGTTTTAGTTATGTTCCCCCCAAAACACCCCAATTTAAGTATAATCCTTTTTTTCTTTACTGTTTTAAGATAATAAAATCGTTGAGTCTTGCTGCCGTAAGTTGCCGTTTTGTGTATTGTCCTGAATGAAAAAAACTTATCTTACTTTTTTTCAATATCCGTTCTATGACGCAATTACTACTATTCCTTTATGTTTGCGCCGCTGCTGTGTTTTTGTCATTTGTGTTTTGTGTATAATTTTGTATATTCATTCAAAATTGTTTGCATACCAGCAACTAGCGCTGCCTTTGAAAGAGCATTTTCAGGCGCTCGAAACTTAATAACGGACAAACGTTCTGCCATCTCTCTAAATTCAGAGTATATTAATAAAATAATGTTACTTCATAATAATACTGAAAAATAGATAACTTAATCTAATCGGTATCAATTTTAACTATTCTTATTATCTAAGTTATTTACAAAAATTATATGAATAATAAGAGTATTAAAGAAATGGAATGTTTAGACAGTAAAATATAGAGGATTTGAATTAAGTAGGAATTATGTCAAGTTCCGGTCAGACATGTCTTGAGGGTGGTGGCATTTCAATCTTCTTCTCGTACTTGTCCGATTGCTTTGGGAGATTCTAGTCTGTCGTTGTATTTTTTCGCTATTTCTTGAATCTTGTCTCCAATTTTTGTCACATTCAGACCGCGTTCGATATCTCTGGTCCTCATTTACTAAGGAGCGCCTATAATCTTCCTCAATCTACCTGTAATCTTCCTGACGAACCCGAACTTTGTTCAGGTGCGTTTTGGCAGCGATTCCATACACCTGTATGGCATAAAATAGACCAGGAGCTAATATGCTCTTGTAAATTTGAACCTTCTTGGAGACGGAAAGCTTGTTGCGAGCAGCAATTAACCAGGACATTTTAGAAACCTTAGTTTTAAAGGACTGCTGTATCGCCGTGATATGCTTTCCGAAGGTTAAGCTTCTATCTAAAATCACTCCAAGATATTTGTATGATGATGATGATGACTTGTAGTCAAGCACTCTTCCTTTAAGTGAGACAGAATGGCAACTACCTATGCGATTTGTGAAGGTGACGTTTGCACATTTGTCGGCATTGATGCAGATGTTCCACAACTCTGCCCAATTCTGGAATGCGTCCAAGTACTCTTGCAGTGCGTCTGAGGCCTCGATAATGCTGTTGCTTTTTGTCAGTACCGCTGTGTCGTCAGCATATGTTGCAACAGCACATCTTTCAGTTTTTCCATAAATAAGCTTATGGCGTTGTCAATACCTTCTGTCCCTTGAATTTCCATGTTTAAGTCGATTAGTTCAGACAGGTGATCATTGAAGGTCTCGACATGAGTACCAGGAGCTAGGAAACGGGAGCGTAGAGGCTTCTTCAGTGGCATGGCTTGTAGATCAGCCAGGAGAGGGGTGTGTTCTGATGAAAGATCGTGCAGAGTTCGGATGTTGAATCTGTTTATGGAGTAGCCATTGTTTAAAAAAAAATCTAATGCAGATGGAGCTACCTGTGTGTTGGAAGAGGAAAATGTTGGCTCTCCAGTTGCATCCTCAGTCTACATCCTGTATGAGTTTGCCTCTTGCGCAGGCTCTTCAGTTTCCCCACCAATAACCTTTGGCATTGTAGTCTCCTCCTGCTATAAATTTGCTACCAAGAGTTACAAACAGTGACTCAATTTAAGCTTTTATCAACCGTGCCCTCTGAAGTCTGCAGCTGCACGCTCGCTACCTGCCGGTCGTTGGTTGAGATTGGAGGTTGGGGACAATGATTCAAGGAAGAGCACACTATGACAGTGGCTCCACCTCTGCTGTTTCCACTGGGGTGGATGGCGTGGTAGGTGGAGTAACCAGGTAGGGAGATGCGGTGTCCTTCCCGCATTTGTGTTTCAGTGGCAAGCATGACATCAATATTTTGCATTCCTCGTGCGTTCCACAATCCGATTTTTATTATTGGTTGGGTAATTTTGACGTCCGTGATATGATGATCTGAACTAGTTCTCTAAAAGCCTTGTTGGATTCTTTTTTTTATTATTTTTTTTTTTTATTTTATTAATTGGAATAAAACAAGTTTGCTGCTACCTATGTGGAAGCTTTACCAGGTTTTACATAAAGTTCTACAGCATAGGCATACCAGTATATACATTACTTTACAAATTAAGCTACTCTAACAATATTTAATTGATTTGTTTTCCTTGAAAAAATATTTATAATAATCTCGATGGGAGATCGTGTGGGTGAAATCTTTTCAGCCTTCTTTTTCTCGGGGAATGGATAAGACTTCTCGCCAGGGTGTTGGGGTCGGAACCGAGTCGACGCATATATCTTTCCGCATCGCCTATCTTTGGAATATTAAGATCCCTTTCTATATCTCTGGTTCTCATGTACCAGGGGGAGTTACATAGTGATCTAACAACCTTACTGTGAGCAACGCATACTTCCAAATTGGGGTCAGGATGGATTTATACAGGCGAACTTTATTTGCCAATGAGAGTTTGTTTCTCGGCGAAAAGAGCCACGACATAGGTTGCATTAAGAACCTTTTCGTCTTCAACTTCTGTACAGCACCAGGAATCCGGCATATCAGAAGTATACAACGAATAAAGAGTCGGGCCTAAAACACTGCCTTGGGGTACACCTGCTGAGATTGTACGCGTAGACTCTTTGTCGCCATCGACAACCACACTGAACTGTCTGTTCGATAGAAAGCTTTTGATAAGAAGAAATAGCTGTGGCGTCAAAAGGGTCTTAAGCTTACTTCAAAGACCATCATGCCATACTCTATCAAAGGCTGGTTGTATATCCATGAATACTGTGGTGTTATAAATCTTGTTCTCCTTTACATCCAAAGCAAAGTTTGTCACTCGGTGTAGCTGTTCTGAAGCCTTTGGAATAACTGGTCTTTTAAGGTTATTCGTGAGATTCCACAGTCGATGCATCAGGACTTGCATTATCCAGCATTTGGTCAAAGTGGCCTTGTTTGTTTTTCACCGGAACATTGTTAAGAAGATTTGATAACCTTTTGTAAATGTTGTGGGCGCGTGCGTCTCCTGTTCTGGAAAATTCTCGTTTAGCTCTTCGTTTGAAATGTATGAGAACTGAAGCGTTTTGTGGAAATATACTGCGTCTACTCTGGGTAGGAGAATTTCTGTTTCCTGGTGTAGCAAGTGTCGCAGCCACGTGAATTTTGTCCATGAACATCACTATAGCATCTTCGATGTCTTCTGGATAATTTATGTCCATGTTTAGGTTAATGCTTCTGTCTAGGACATTCCTAAATGGATTTATATTGGGGAGTGTGGCTTAATGTTGCAATTGAAAGTTTATTTATTGGCACCCCATTTACGATAATAAAGTCCAAAGCTGTTGGCGTCAGTCTAGTGTTAGATGAGTAAAAGGTAGGTTCACCTGTAGCTAGAACTGCACTGGAACTAGTTACGATGGCCTCTTGTAGTCGTTTTCCTCGGTTGCATGCCCTAGGTTGCCCCACTATTGGTGCTTAGCATTGTAATCCCCTCCTGCTATACACTTGGGGCCCAATGTGATCAGTTGGCTGATCAAAGTCGTTTTTAGTCCAACGCTTATTTGGAGGAAGATACAGAGAAGCTATTTTGATAATACCACCACTCGTTGGTACATTGAGACTGGTGACTTGTAAATCAGTGAGCATTGTTGATTTATTGGCGAATATTGGCTTTGATGTTACTTGGATGATTGGAATGATATTCATAGCCAGGAGTGTATACTTTTAGTCCAGGGCGCATATGAGTTTCAGTAACTAGCATGACGTCTATAGAGTGGGCAATAAGAGAAAGTCGAAGTTCTTCATTCTTCTGTACTATCCCTCTTGCGTTCCAAAATCCGATTTTTAAGTTTGAGACTATCATTTTTTAAAAATCAGAACGTGGACTAGATCACGAAAAGCTTTGTTGGACTCAATCGTTTCCATGACTAATTTAAATAGTTGATCCAATCTGGCGTTAATGTCCAAGGTTCCTGTTAAAGTTGTATTGCTCCCCATTAGAGTGATTGTGTTCCTAGCTGAACCGCTGTAGTTGTTTTCAGCTTTAGTTCTTGTCGTGTCAGCATGGGAGACTCCATTTCTGACAGCTGACGGCGACGCGTATTGTACATGGCGGATTTCATTATCTCTGTTAATGGTTTAGTTGGTAGTTTGTGGTCTAGGCCCTGGCTTTAATTTTTTACTCAATTCTATTCTGACTTTGCAGGCTTTAAAACTGGCTGGGTGATTCTCCATGCAGTTTGCACATACGAATTGATTGTTTAGGTGTGTCTCACATGATTTTGAACCGGTAGGATGCTCACCCGAACAATTCCCACAATCTGGGATTAAATGACAGCAATTGCGGGTTTGGCCAAAATTTTGGCAATTGTAATATTGAGCTATGTCCATGTTGCGAGTAGCCTTCTCCACTGTAACCCTGTGCCTTCCAATAAGGTTTACTTTTAGAGACTCGGCCACATTCGGAGTCAGCTTAAGATTGAAAAAGAAAAGATTTTGTCTAGTTTGTGCGATAATGGCTTCTTCGTCGTCGTTTCCACCAGCCAAGATTTCATTCCAGCCAGGCTTCCTTGGGGAGTAGATGTTCAGTACAACGAAGTACAACGAGTGTATGTTCTTCAGCACCAGCCTATATGGTTTTTCCTCACGGAGTTGATGATGCCAAAACTAGCAATTCTGGGCAGTCAAGCTACGGACCACACTTCTGAATTACATTGCATCTGCTGTGTAGACTCGAGAAATTCCTGATCTGGAAGACCGTATGTCATATTTATCTTCAGAGATTACCTGGTTGAGGGTGCTTTCTAGCTTACTGATACTGTTATTAGGAACACATATTGGAGGAGGTTTTGGAGCTGCCTTTTGACGCGGCTGGTCATTATTTGAGTTGTCAGCGCTAAATTCAATTGATTCCTCATTAGTCTCCATATCTTCGGCAAGTCTTATTTCTTCAGCTAAGGGTGCGAAACGGTTGTTGCGCAGACTAGTTGAGGGCGAAGCTTGTTTTGTTTTTCCCATAGACGCTCGGAAAATGGTTTAATTGCTTTTTTTCAATATTGTAGGATCTTTTCCAGAATCGGTAGGGTTCCGCTTCCTGCGTCCAGAAGGGGGGCGGGTGTGAAACGAGCACCACAGACGGGGAACCTCTGGTGAAGAACCTGTGGACATACCTATTACAGAGGAATTAACTGAAGCAGTACTTGTCGAAGCTCCCACAGTGTATGTTGTTGTTGAACAAACAAGAGAAGTGGTAACTGTATTAGTTACTGTTGAAGCAGAGCTAGTTTTACCAAGACTTCCTTGTGAAAGGCCATAAGCATCGTATTGCCTTGGGGCAATCATGGCTCGTATCTCTGCTGGAGTATGTCCAGCGATTTTCTTCATCTTCTCGAATCCTTTCAGCTCTTCCGAGAGCGGCGGATTAGAAGGTGTGTTTTTATCCATTTAATAATTAACTAAATTTTCAACTCGGAAAAAATAGAAATCATTTTCTTATCTCTCGCCGGCCTGTGCGTTAACAAGTGAGAGACAAAACACCAGCCTAATGGGCAGGGTCGTACACTAAGTTTTCTTAGTCGTTTACAATTTTTTTAGTATGTCGGAATGTCGTTCCAGGAAACTCTTCCACAAGTCTGTTTTGTATGAATTCTAATACGGGCAGTTCGTTACATCCTGTTTAACCACGTCACGGATTCTGCAACTAAAGTTTCCCTGTTTGCGAATTGTATCCAATGTTTCGATTTATTTCTAAATGTAACAAACGTACGAGTACAATCTGTTGTGCCTTCTTCTAAGACTATCTGATTTCCGAAACAATTGACTGTCTTGTCGACTGTTTCAATGGTATATGAAAGTGAAATTTCGCTATGAATTGTCGCTATATCTGACCGAGCGTCGCTTTCAACAGCATGAATGGCTTGTCCTTCCCTTGCTTATAGAAAATGTTAGCGTTATGTTCGTCTATAATCGCCTTCCACCTTTTAATTTTTGCGCTTGGGTTTTTGTCTGATACGGCAAACATAAGCGGCTGGTGATCAGTATAAATGTTCAGATTTTGGACGCCATACAGATAGTTCCTTAAACTCTTTAAGGCCCATACAATAGCTAGGAGTTCGCGTTCGTTTGTTGCGAAACTAAGCTCCCTATCCTTTAAAGTCCTACATATCATTTTAATAGGCTTGCCGCCTTGAGATAAAACCACTCCGAGGCCCAGTGCCGAGGCGTCCGTTGTCAAGTCGAAGGGCTTTTTATAGTCTGGATTACGTTTACGGATGTAAGGACATTCTTAAGTTTTTCAAAGACAGAACGTTGCTTAGTGTCGACGATAACTTGAATCTTTTTAGAGCGACTGGCTGAAACTTTGCCATTTTCGCCTTTAAGAATGTCACTCAATGGTCTGGCTATAGATGCAAAGTCCTTTATAAAACTGCGATAATAACTCGCTAGTCCCAAAAAGTATCTCACGTTGAACAAATTTGTGGGTTCTTCATAGTTTTTAATACCCCCGCTGGATATTATGAATCCTAAATATTTGACGCTTTCTTTAAAAAATTGAGATTTTTCCCTAGAAACTCTCATTTTAGCTTCAAACTATCTATCCAGTACCCACCGAATATGATCCACATGATCCTCTAGACTTTCCTATTTCATCCCTAAGTACATCATCTATGGCACGTTGAAATATACTAGGCATATAACAATGCTCCGGCTCTGCGAAGACACCCACTCTGTCTGCCAGCATAGTGTAAAATTAATTAGCAATTGGCTTAGGTACGATGATGTCCTTAATACCGGAGAAATTAACGCTGTTACACCTTACGATTTTAATTGGTTCAACCGTATTACCAGTTTTTAAAGTGTTATTTTTTAGGTTTTTTTTTTTATTATTATTGGACTTACGGTAGGAAAATTAAAATCTTTTAAAGATACCACCTACTGTCCGTAGGTGGCATGCACGATTCATAAGCCCTATTGGAATAATGCCTACGTACTAAAACAAAAACCTCCGCGTGCTCTTCAGTCCTTACTCGCTCACCGGGACTGCCAGTCAAGGTATGACGGTGAGCAGGATGTGAGGCCAGGTCGCACTCCATCGGGGCTCCTCCTTCCACCCTTTAGTCGTTTTTACGACGAGCTGAGAACGCTGAGGTAGAGTTCTTCGCCCGCCGTCACCCAGGGCGCCAGCTTGGGCTTAGACATCCACTCTGTTGTCCATCTCGTCTGATCGGACACGCTTCATCATATTAATGATAAGGCTGTGTCCCAGTTCCCACGCCCCGCTGTTCGCCAGCATAGCCGCGTCCTCGGATATGGTCCTGAAACCTCTAATGAGCCTGAGGGCCATAGACCGTAGCACCGAACGAGCTCCTTTTAGGTATGAGCCCCTGCTAGTGGCGGTGCTCCAGATTGGTGCAGCGTATAGCAGCGAAGCCTTTGCTACTGACACCAGTTTCCTGGCCGGGTGTCTTGGGCCTCCGACGTTGGGCATAAGCCTAGCCAATGAAGAGGCTGTGACTGCTGCCTTCTTGCTGGCGTAGCTCACGTGGTCCTTGAACGATAGTCTGCGATCTATTATTACCCCCAGGTACCTTAGGGACTCTTGAGAGGTCACCTGTGTGCCATTGACGGAGACCAGCATGTTCTCCACCTTCTTCCTGCTGCTTAGTAGGACTGCTTCGGTCTTGTGAGCCGCTATTGCTAGCCCGGCTTTCTCGAGCCACAGGATGGCAGCACCGATCGTAGAGTTGCATTTGTCTTCCAACCCTGCGATTGTTTTTGAGACAGTTGTGATTGCCACATCGTCAGCAAAACAGGCCCTACGGGCCTGTTGATGCCCAAGATCCCATCGTACATAATGTTCCATAGGATTGGTCCAAGTACCGATCCTTGAAGAACACCTGCCGAAACTCGGTATCTTTTTGGGCCATCTTCCGTATCGTACCATAGAACCCGGTCCCTAAAGTAGCTGCCAACGACTATCCTCAGGTACTCCGGGATCCCCATGCGGTTCATGGCTGCGAGGATTACGGGACATCTGGCTGTGTTGAAAGCGTACTTTACATCCAGACTCACTATGCCCCTAACCATCTATCACCAGAAAGACCGGTCTTGGCGAATTTACTAACGGCCGAAAGAGCGTCCAGTGTGCTCCTTCCTTTCCGGAAGCCGTTGATGCTCTCGGTGATTGCCTCTATTCGTGTATACAGGATACGTTCGAACAGTTTTCCAACTATATACAGTAGGCATAGAGGTCCCTTACCTTTCGGCAACAGGACTAGCTTCTGGCTTTTCCACCTTGTTGGGAAGATTCCGTCCAGAAGACATTGCTGGAAGGTGGCCCTGAAGATGTCAGATCTACCCAGCGCTACTGCTTTAATAACAGCTCCAGGAATACCATCTAGTCCAGGGGATTTGTTGGGCTTGATGCGCTTGGCTGCCTCGACGACTTCAAGTTCTGTGACGCACGGAAATCTGGGGCAGGGGCTGCCTCTGTTGGCCTCCATAGTGTTGTCTGCTTTGGAAATATCTCCCCTACAATGTTAGCCAGGACCCCCGGGTCGGATGTGGTTACCGCTCTCCTCCTTAGCTTGTTGGTAACAAGTTTGTAGGCGAGGCTCCAGATATCGCTGTCTACGCCATCCTGCAGCTCCTTATACGACCGCGCTTTGGCAGCCGCAATGCCGTGCTTGAACTCTATGCGTTTCCTTCTGAAAGCCTCCAAGAGCTCCGCGTGGTGGGTACTGCCTCTGGCTCGTTGCGCCGAATTAAGAACCTAATGAAAGCAGTAGTAAATTCGTGCAAAGTATGTGTGATCCACAAAAAGCGGTTGCAAAGCCAACTGATGGGTGTCCTGCCCAAAGAAAGAGCATCGTTCTCCCGACCATTCACGTATACTGGCATGGATTACGCCGGTCCGTTCGATATAAAGAACTATACGGGAAGAGCATGTCTTATTACAAAGGGGTATGTGTTAGTTTTTGTTTGTTTCTCCACAAAGGCCATCCATTTAGAGGCTACATCTGACTTAACGACCGAAAAGTTTCTTGCCGCTTTCTCTCGTTTTGTATCCAGAAGAGGGTATCCACGTCAAGTCCAGTCAGACAATGGCAAAACCTTTGTTGGCGCTGCCACCCTGCTTTCCCGCGATTTCCTTCAAGCCATAAAAGAGTTGGTGACGAATGCCTATATTCATCAAGAGATGCAATGGCAATTTATTCCTCCGGGGGCACCCCATATGGGAGGCCTTTGGGAAGCAGGCGTAAAAAGTTTTAAGACGCTATTTTACAAATGCACAGCCACACGAAAATCCACGTTCGAAGAGCTCGTGTGCGATGGAAAAAAGAGTACTTCAAAGAACTCCACAAGCGCTCTAAATGGCAGGCCCCGTCCAAAAATCTCCGCATCGATGACATGGTCGTCATCAAGGACGACAACTTACCCTCTAATGAGTGGCGGCTCGGCAGAATTGAGTCTGTTTTCCCAGGAGCCGACGGCAACGTCCGTATAGTAAATATCCGTACGGCACGTGGAGTTGTTAAACGTCCAGTGGCAAAAGTGATGCTTTTGCCGACGGAGTCTTCCGAATCTCCACAATAATAGGCGCTCATCTCGTCCTTAGTTGTAGTTCACTAGCACTAATCATCCATTATTTTTCATTTCGTTTCGATCTCCTTTCAACATTCAACTACGCTTAGCATGGCCCCTCGTCAACAAAACGCACGCAGTGCTCGTGCCGTGGTGAGCAGACGTACCCCAGGTAATCAATCCTACCGATGCCGAGTCTGCCGCGGTATCCATCCTCTTCGGAAGTGCGCGAGGTTCCTAAAGCTCAGCGCTGAAAAGCGTTTGCGAGCAGTCCTCATTAACAAATACTGCGCCAATTGCCTCGTTCACGAGCATTCCACGGGAGACTGCCGAAGCGGTGATCGTTGCAAGAAGTGCGACCGATCCCACCACACGCTGCTCCACATGCACGAGCAGGTTAGCTCGTTGTCGCGGTCGCGAGCGCGCTCGCGTCTCCAACCGGTGCCAACCCGGCAAGCAGCTTCGGCCTCGTCCCAACGTTCCCGCCGGAAAAATCCGCCAACTCAGCGTAGGAGTTCACCGCCACGACGCCCGGAATCGACCAGGATCGACGCGAACACTAAGCTGGAGGTCGTGCTCAAGATCGAGCCCAGGGTGCGGATCCGCACACCTGTCCGGGCATTGAGCGACACCGTAGTGTCCAAGTTCCGGGACATCATGCTGGCTGATGACCAGTTCCATCGGCCTGCTACCGTCTCCATGGTCTTAGGAGCAGATGTTTATCCACAGGTTATCCAATCCGGATTCCTGACCTTCGACGAGGGAATTCCGGTCGCTCAGAAAACTGTTTTTGGGTGGATCGTGTCCGGTGCCTGCAGCCTGCCGTAGGATGGCTGTGTTGCAACCCCAGTGATTGCAAGGGGGGCGGAATGTTCAAGTTACGGGTTTTGGACTGTCACCCGCTATCCGCTCCCTCTTACGCTCTCCGCTCCCTCTTACGCTCTCCCGCTCTTCACCACAGAGTCTCCAAGGAGTCTTCGGTGCGCTTGGGAGAGCCTAACTAAATAGAATAAGATCAGTGTCAAAACTAACCACGCAAAATAAACATACGTCCGGTCACGCCCGCGCAACTACAAAAAGTGTAGTGTTCGCTTTTCTTCGAGTGGTTTCTTCTCAGCATACTTGGAAAAATTTCAGGACCAGCAACCCCAACAACCCAACAATAATATAGATTTAAAGTCTAAGAACTTCTAAGGTGAAGGGCATATTTTGTCAAATTTAAAATTTTTTTTTTATTATTATTCGACTTACGGTAGGAAAATTAAAATCTTCTAAAGATACCACCTACTGTCCGTAGGTGGCATGCACGATTCATTAGCCCTATTCGAATTATGCCTACGTACTTGTACGGATTATGAGCGGAGTCACCCGGTGCTACAGCTGTCATAACAGCGTATTAACATTCTATATGTCGATGCTAATTGAACTCAGTTGTATTCTTTCTAAAGGGCACTTGTAATTTTGCGGTCATAGCGATAAGACGTAGTTTTTATGTATACAAAAAAAAAAATGAATTTAAATGGAGAAATAAACTGAAGATAAATCGTGCATATATGATTCGTATTTGCGAACCCCATTACTATGATGCCAAAGCAGTGAGGCATCACAACTATTCTTTGGTGGCCCATGAGGGGAACCATCACACACTTATATGCATGGCAGACTACGAAGAAAGTGTGTATAAGCAACAAAATACAATCAGCCAATTCGAAGACCTAGGCATGGAAGTTTACTGTTTTGTGGCAGAAGAAAAGAAACGAATCTATCCAGTCACAGTGACGCACAACGAATCAACTAACTCCACAATAACAACACATGTAGAGGAAGTACGGGTACCATTGCCAAAATTACCAGTTCCGAAATTCTCTGGCAACTGCGCGGACTGGCCAAGTTTTCATGATGCATTTTTACGCTTAATTCACAATTATGAACGTCTGGATAAGATTCAAAGGTTCCATTTTTTAAAGGAAGCATTACCAGTAGGCCTGGACAACGACATTCGCCAAATCGCTTTAACTGAAGCAAACTATGAAGTCGCTTGGACCACACTCCTACAACGGTATAACAACCCACGCATTGTGTTCGCCAGCCACATGAACATGCTCTACAACTTACCGAATCTTTCTAAAGAAAAATCTGCTGACATACGGTATATGGTTAGTAAAGTCAACGTCTGCATTGCCGCTTGCAATACCGTCAAGGCGCCACTACAGGGAGGAGATTTTTGGCTGACTCATTATCTAACAACCAAACTACCTAAAGACACTCACACAGCGTGGGAGCATCATCTGGGCAGCAAGATTGACGTTCCTTCATACAAAGATCTGCAACAGTTCCTCAATGATCGACTTGTTACGTTAGACGCTATTGAAAGCCGTAACGCGTGCAGCGGCATGAAACAGTCAAATGAAACTTCAAACGCGTGCGTGTGCACAGCGCCCACACCAGGTCGGGTGCTTCCGCGTCCGCTTGCTATCATTTTGGCAATTTACACATCCTTCGAAGATGTCCGCAATTTCTTTCAATGGATTGCTACCAACGGAAAGAAGTGGCCAGCAAGGCAAAATTATGTCTAAATTGCCTGGGAAAATCGCACACACAAGCAAGCTGCCCCAGCAATAAGAATTGTCTTCATTGTGGTCAACGTCATCACACGATGTTACATTTTCCAGTAACACAGCCAACGCTAATACCCTCCTCGACATCATGCCAAAGTTCGGCAGCCAGTTCAGATGCCAAGCCGACTCTACAGTGCATGTCAACTACAACTTTATCTATGACTCATCGAAAGGTACTACTAGCAACAGCTCGGGTTGTACTGAGTAACACACACACAGGATGCCAGGCCACGGTAAACGTGCTTCTTGACCAAGGATCAGAAGCAACTATCATTTCGGAGCATGCTGTACAGTCTCTCCAGCTCTCCCGAAGCACAACTCGCACTTCAATCACCGGAGTCGGTCAAGATTCAGGCCGACGCTGCAAATTCATCGTAAGTTGTTCGGTGCAAACAGCAACTAACCCAAATTTCTCGTTAAAGTTCGACGATGCTTATGTTTTGAACACGTTGACATCACACATGCCAAGTCAAAGTTTTCCAGCAGGAAACTGGAGTCATATCCATGGTCTCATGCTCGCAGACCCCTATTATTATAGATCCAAGCGAATCGACATAATTTTTGGAGCCGACCTTATGGCACAACTCTTGTTACCTGGAACTAAGATTGGCTTGCCAAACGAACCCATAGCGCAGAATACTCAACTCGGATGGGTTCTGTTAGGCAATGCAACACGCATATTACACGCCACATTCGTTGTAATCATGCCATAATAAACTCCGAAGAGCTGCTTAAAGTATTCTGCGAAGTAGAATCAGTTCCAGAACGCCTAAAGCTCTCCAAAGAAGATCAATGGTGAGAGTCTTTCTTTAAACAGACCCATCAACGTCAACCAGACGGCAGTTATCAAGTCCGTTTGCCATTCAAGAGGAACTTTGATCCCAGTATGACGTTCGGAAAATCTCATCAGATCGCCCTGAACAGATATCTTCAAATCGAAAGGCGCCTTCAAAGGGACCTAGACAAATGGAGCAGATACTGCAAAGGAATTGAAGAATATTTTCAACTAGGTCAAATCACGTTGGCAGAGACGAGCGAAAACTCAACCATAACCACGGATTCCTACGGTCAGCATGTTGCATCATGCGTGCTACCACATCATGCAGTTTTCAAAGAAGAAAGCCTCACCACAAAACAACGTATCGTTTTTGACGCATCGGCCCGGACCCGGACTGGCAGATCGTTAAACGATGTACTATGTGTAGGTCCCACGCTGCAAAATGATCTGCCAGCCGTTCTCTTAAATTGGAGACAATATCAGTTTGTTTTCACTGCCGATATACAACGAATGTATCGCTGTATCAATGTCCACCCTGATGACACGCAGTACCAGAGGATTTTATGGCGGGCGGCGGATGGAGTCATCAAACAGCATTGCTTAACTACCGTCACGTTTGGAACAGCGTCTGCACCTTATACAGCTATAAGAGTCATCCATCAAATAGCTGACGACACACAGACAAAATATCCCATGGCATCCAACGTTCTCAAAAATGAGATATATGTCGACGACATTCTCTCAGGCGATCATTCACAAGAGGCAGCAATACGGGAAAGTTTGCAAACTATGCTAGCTTTAAAATCCTCTGGCATGGAGCTACGAAAATGGGCTAGTAATGACCAGGATCTGATGGCAACGATACCTCTCGATCATCGATGCAAGCAGACATCCCTCAGTTGGGACAATGCGGACACCATCAAAACACTGGGTATGTACTGGTTGCCCAAGCAAGATTGCTTCACTTATAAATTACAAGCAAATACTCCAGCCGGTATAAAAAAACGGGAAATCCTATCGACCATAGCACGTTTATTTGATCCTCTTGGATTAATCGCTTCAGTTGTAATTTCAGCAAAGATTATATTGAAAGAAATTACACTAGCGAAGGAATATCGCGAGGACGGATCGAGTACATCACTGATTGGGATGAGCCAGTTCCCAACACCATTGCCGTCAAATGGCAACAATTTCGACAGCAACTAATGAATGTTAACACGATCAAAATACCACGCAGCGTCAAATTTATACCACAATTTAGTAGTGAGATACAACTGCACACCTTTTGCGATGGATCCTCCAGTGCTTACGCAGCAGCAGTGTATGCACGCACCCAACAGTCTGATACGACTTTCTTTACAACTCTCATCGTTGCAAAATCAAAAATTTCGCCAACCAAGCCGTTAACAATACCGCGCACTGAGCTATGCGGTGCAGTATTAGCTACCAAACTCACTAAATGGGTGTTGGAGAATAACCGATGGACCAATGCACACATATCTACCTTTTACTGGACCGATGCTACCATTGTTCTGCACTGGATTAAAGGAGACATTACTAGGTGGAAAACGTTTGTAGCCAACCGGGTGTCTTACATTCTCGACCACACCTCAGCGGCTCAGTGGCACCACATAGACACGTCGGAAAACCCAGCAGATTGCGCAACCAGAGGCTTACCACCGAGCCAAATACCTGATGTTTGGTGGCATGGCCCATCCTGGCTATGCAAACCACAATATTTGGCCAAACACGCAATCACAATTGCTCAATCCAGAAGAACGGGATCTGGAGGCCAAATCCATAAAAATTAGAGCCTTTACTACCTTGTCAGACACAAAGGATTCTATTATCGACCGATTCTCGTCGTATACAAAACTGCTACGTGTCACGGCATACATGTTACGATTCTGCCACAATGCTCATGCTCGAGCACAACGAAGTCACGGAAATCACTCTCTCCTGACGAACTGGATGAGGCCCTGTGCTGCATAGCTCGCCTTGCACAATCCGATACATTTCACGCCGACATCCAAGCGCTTAAAAGGAACAAGCCGTTACCACCCCGTAGCACACTTTCAAATCTTACACCGTTTCTTGACAACAATATCTTGAGGATTCGTGGCCGTCTCAAGCATTCAAATCTCTCTTTTTCTCGAAGACATCCAATTATATTACCTCATTGTCACCTATTTACAGATTTGGTAATTCAACACTCTCATCAGCTCACTCTACATGGCGGCGCTCAATTAACACTGGCTCACATACGATACAAATTCTGGATTCCCAGAGGCAGAAAAGCAGTCAGGCGAATCATCCGGAAATGCGTCACATGTTTTAAGGTAGCTCTAGTCGTAGCGAAGCAATTAATGGGTGACTTGCTATTACATCGAGTCAACCCCCCAAATCGTCCGTTCATTACAACAGGAGTTGACTACACCGGTGCGATTGAACTTCAAGCCGCGCGTGTACGAGGATCTACTACCTACAAAGGCTATGTAGCCATTTTTATATGCTTAGCCACCAAGGCAGTCCACTTGGAAGCCGTCACTGGACTTTCAACAAAGCACTTCCTGCAAGCATTTACGCGATTCACCGGCCGTCGAGGACAAGTTCAACATATGTATAGTGATAACGGCACAAATTTTGTTGGCGCGAGTACATCGCTTAACCAGCCCATCACTTGCAAAGCAGCCCTAAATGAATCGACATGCCAACATGGGACAAGGTGGCATTTCACACCTCCATATTCTCCCAATTTTGGTGGCATCTGGGAGGCAAACGTGAAAGCAATGAAGCATCATCTTAAACGGATCGTCGGCAGCCACAAGCAGACGTATGAGGAGCTTACTACAGTTTTGATCAGGATTGAAGCATGTTTGAACTCACGTCCACTTTGCCCGCTAACCGCCGACCCTGACGATTTAGAAGTGCTAACTCCAGCACATTTCTTAATTGGTGACGCACTACTGGCACCGCCACAAGGTCGGCCGAATAATAAGCCTTTGCGTGAACTATTTCTTGCACAACAACACATTACGCGACAATTCTGGTCCCAATGGTCTCGTGATTGGTTGTCACACTTGCAAACTCGGCCTAAGTGGTGCCAAATCAAAGAGAATCTTAACATCAACGACTTAGTCATTATAAAGGATGATAATCTACCACCAGCTAAATGGACTATAGGCCGAGTCGTCGAACTGCACCCTGGATCGGACTCGCTAGTCAGAGTGGTTACATTAAAGACGAAATCTGGCATTCAAAAGAGGTCAATCACAAAGCTTTGTCCACTTCCTATTTCAACATAATTATGATCAACACACGGATCAAGAATAACAAGGAGCCTTCATGCTGGACGACGCATTGGCGGGCGGCATGTACGGATTATGAGCGGAGTCACCCGGTGCTACAGCTGTCATAACAGCGGATTAACATTCTATGTGTCGATGCTAATTGAACTCAGCTGTATTCTTTCTTTCTGTCTCTTGTAATTTTGCGATCATAGCGATAAGACGTGGTTTTTTTCTGTGTATACAAAGAACATGAATTTAATGGGGAAATAAACTGAAGATAAATAGTGTATATATGATTCTTATTTGCGAACCCCATTACTATGATGCCAAAGCAGTGAGGCATCACAACTAATCAAATGGGATAGGTGTTCCCAAAAGTCTATAGGACAAGAGTGTACAAATTACGGATAAGGCATCCTTTCCTACGTGGCTGACAGTTTCAAAGCGGAGTATGAAGGAATCTGGGTGAACCTAAAGGTATATTAGTTACAACTGAAGGAGCGCTCAATATATTTGAGTCAGCAGCTAAATAAGTTCACGTTAAAAATACCCTTGCAACTAAGTAGCTTCCCTGAGTTCAGCGATCTGCGCTGAGAACGGTCAGCAGCGGCAACCGGACCCCCATTATCCGGGGTACAGAGCTGCGCTGCGTAAATGCTGAGTCGGCTTGCCGACCATGGGTTTATGGCGTGATGCATTGGAGCTAGGATATATCCATATTTACTTCATTTCTTTGTTTCAGTTTTAAGCTTGCATTCTAACTATAAAGATTAGCTACTCCGGCACTTGGCCACTGAGCCACAGGCCTGCGATCGATCAAGGAGCAAAGTCACGCCTCCATCCTAATCTCCTTAAGAAGTCATCACTCCCCAGCTAAGCAGCTAAACACCTTGGACTCAGGTGGAAAGTATTCCAAACGTCTGAAGACGCAGAGGACATCTGGTCAGGAATTACTTACGTTTTAAAATTCACAAGAGGTGAAATTTACGAGACCTGTGGTGAAAAAGCGATCACCCTTTCAGACGTGCATGCAGAGGTGCTCGTGGGTGCAAGATTGTGCGTACAAACTATTGTGGTTGTGCGTACACAGGAAGAAAAAACAGTCAAAGTTTTCGGAGAGGAGCGATGATTTTTGGAGAAAATGGGGAAGAAAGCGGAGCTGAAGGCAGAGTAGATGTATCTGCTCTAGAGCAGAACTAGTGCAGACACTACAGTAACACGAGAATTCAGAAGAAGGGGAATTATGAACCACCACGAGGAATCAGTTCAGATCCGGGTGAGGCAGAGGGAGGCTAAATGCAAATAAGAAGGAGTTCTTACCATAATCCAGTACTTTGTTTTGAAGAGAAGCTAGAGCATGATTAAATGGCGGATATGTCGGGATTTGGCTAATTCATGCCCAAAGGAGAAGAAACGTTGCTCCAAGTGCAATAGGTTTCATGCTCCCGATGAAATTTGCCAAGCCGCACAGGTGATGCGTTTGGGCGCATCAAATCAGGACAAGCTGTTCCCACGGATGCCGTCATTGCCGTCAAATGGCAACAATTTCGACAGCAACTAATGAATGTTAACACGATCAAAATACCACGCAGCGTCAAATTTATACCACAATTTAGTAGTGAGATACAACTGCACACCTTTTGCGATGGATCCTCCAGTGCTTACGCAGCAGCAGTGTATGCACGCACCCAACAGTCTGATACGACTTTCTTTACAACTCTCATCGTTGCAAAATCAAAAATTTCGCCAACCAAGCCGTTAACAATACCGCGCACTGAGCTATGCGGTGCAGTATTAGCTTCCAAACTCACTAAATGGGTGTTGGAGAATAACCGATGGACCAATGCACACATATCTACCTTTTACTGGACCGATGCTACCATTGTTCTGCACTGGATTAAAGGAGACATTACTAGGTGGAAAACGTTTGTAGCCAACCGGGTGTCTTACATTCTCGACCACACCTCAGCGGCTCAGTGGCACCACATAGACACGTCGGAAAACCCAGCAGATTGCGCAACCAGAGGCTTACCACCGAGCCAAATACCTGATGTTTGGTGGCATGGCCCATCCTGGCTATGCAAACCACAATATTTGGCCAAACACGCAATCACAATTGCTCAATCCAGAAGAACGGGATCTGGAGGCCAAATCCATAAAAATTAGAGCCTTTACTACCTTGTCAGACACAAAGGATTCTATTATCGACCGATTCTCGTCGTATACAAAACTGCTACGTGTCACGGCATACATGTTACGATTCTGCCACAATGCTCATGCTCGAGCACAACGAAGTCACGGAAATCACTCTCTCCTGACGAACTGGATGAGGCCCTGTGCTGCATAGCTCGCCTTGCACAATCCGATACATTTCACGCCGACATCCAAGCGCTTAAAAGGAACAAGCCGTTACCACCCCGTAGCACACTTTCAAATCTTACACCGTTTCTTGACAACAATATCTTGAGGATTCGTGGCCGTCTCAAGCATTCAAATCTCTCTTTTTCTCGAAGACATCCAATTATATTACCTCATTGTCACCTATTTACAGATTTGGTAATTCAACACTCTCATCAGCTCACTCTACATGGCGGCGCTCAATTAACACTGGCTCACATACGATACAAATTCTGGATTCCCAGAGGCAGAAAAGCAGTCAGGCGAATCATCCGGAAATGCGTCACATGTTTTAAGGTAGCTCTAGTCGTAGCGAAGCAATTAATGGGTGACTTGCTATTACATCGAGTCAACCCCCCAAATCGTCCGTTCATTACAACAGGAGTTGACTACACCGGTGCGATTGAACTTCAAGCCGCGCGTGTACGAGGATCTACTACCTACAAAGGCTATGTAGCCATTTTTATATGCTTAGCCACCAAGGCAGTCCACTTGGAAGCCGTCACTGGACTTTCAACAAAGCACTTCCTGCAAGCATTTACGCGATTCACCGGCCGTCGAGGACAAGTTCAACATATGTATAGTGATAACGGCACAAATTTTGTTGGCGCGAGTACATCGCTTAACCAGCCCATCACTTGCAAAGCAGCCCTAAATGAATCGACATGCCAACATGGGACAAGGTGGCATTTCACACCTCCATATTCTCCCAATTTTGGTGGCATCTGGGAGGCAAACGTGAAAGCAATGAAGCATCATCTTAAACGGATCGTCGGCAGCCACAAGCAGACGTATGAGGAGCTTACTACAGTTTTGATCAGGATTGAAGCATGTTTGAACTCACGTCCACTTTGCCCGCTAACCGCCGACCCTGACGATTTAGAAGTGCTAACTCCAGCACATTTCTTAATTGGTGACGCACTACTGGCACCGCCACAAGGTCGGCCGAATAATAAGCCTTTGCGTGAACTATTTCTTGCACAACAACACATTACGCGACAATTCTGGTCCCAATGGTCTCGTGATTGGTTGTCCCACTTGCAAACTCGGCCTAAGTGGTGCCAAATCAAAGAGAATCTTAACATCAACGACTTAGTCATTATAAAGGATGATAATCTACCACCAGCTAAATGGACTATAGGCCGAGTCGTCGAACTGCACCCTGGATCGGACTCGCTAGTCAGAGTGGTTACATTAAAGACGAAATCTGGCATTCAAAAGAGGTCAATCACAAAGCTTTGTCCACTTCCTATTTCAACATAATTATGATCAACACACGGATCAAGAATAACAAGGAGCCTTCATGCTGGACGACGCATTGGCGGGCGGCATGTACGGATTATGAGCGGAGTCACCCGGTGCTACAGCTGTCATAACAGCGGATTAACATTCTATGTGTCGATGCTAATTGAACTCAGCTGTATTCTTTCTTTCTGTCTCTTGTAATTTTGCGATCATAGCGATAAGACGTGGTTTTTTTCTGTGTATACAAAGAACATGAATTTAATGGGGAAATAAACTGAAGATAAATAGTGTAAAATGATTCTTATTTGCGAACCCCATTACTATGATGCCAAAGCAGTGAGGCATCACAACTATTCAAATGGGATAGGTGTTCCCAAAAGTCTACAGGACAAGAGTGTACAAATTACGGATAAGGCATCCTTTCCTACGTGGCTGACAGTTTCAAAGCGGAGTATGAAGGAATCTGGGTGAACCTAAAGGTATATTAGTTACAACTGAAGGAGCGCTCAATATATTTGAGTCAGCAGCTAAATAAGTTCACGTTAAAAATACCCTTGCAACTAAGTAGCTTCCCTGAGTTCAGCGATCTGCGCTGAGAACGGTCAGCAGCGGCAACCGGACCCCCATTATCCGGGGTACAGAGCTGCGCTGCGTAAATGCTGAGTCGGCTTGCCGACCATGGGTTTATGGCGTGATGCATTGGAGCTAGGATATATCCATATTTACTTCATTTCTTTGTTTCAGTTTTAAGCTTGCATTCTAACTATAAAGATTAGCTACTCCGGCACTTGGCCACTGAGCCACAGGCCTGCGATCGATCAAGGAGCAAAGTCACGCCTCCATCCTAATCTCCTTAAGAAGTCATCACTCCCCAGCTAAGCAGCTAAACACCTTGGACTCAGGTGGAAAGTATTCCAAACGTCTGAAGACGCAGAGGACATCTGGTCAGGAATTACTTACGTTTTAAAATTCACAAGAGGTGAAATTTACGAGACCTGTGGTGAAAAAGCGATCACCCTTTCAGACGTGCATGCAGAGGTGCTCGTGGGTGCAAGATTGTGCGTACAAACTATTGTGGTTGTGCGTACACAGGAAGAAAAAACAGTCAAAGTTTTCGGAGAGGAGCGATGATTTTTGGAGAAAATGGGGAAGATAGCGGAGCTGAAGGCAGAGTAGATGTATCTGCTCTAGAGCAGAACTAGTGCAGACACTACAGTAACACGAGAATTCAGAAGAAGGGGAATTATGAACCACCACGAGGAATCAGTTCAGATCCGGGTGAGGCAGAGGGAGGCTAAATGCAAATAAGAAGGAGTTCTTACCATAATCCAGTACTTTGTTTTGAAGAGAAGCTAGAGCATGATTAAATGGCGGATATGTCGGGATTTGGCTAATTCATGCCCAAAGGAGAAGAAACGTTGCTCCAAGTGCAATAGGTTTCATGCTCCCGATGAAATTTGCCAAGCCGCACAGGTGATGCGTTTGGGCGCATCAAATCAGGACAAGCTGTTCACACGGATGATCTACATCAATGAGAAACTTTTATCGATACTGGAAGCCAAGTCAGTATTATTCGCAACAAGCTGATCAGAAAGTTCACTGCGTTTATCACCACGGATGGATTGTTTGAGTTTATACGTTTTCCGCAAAGACCATAATTTCATATGGGAGCAGCCACAAGACGATGTTTTTGGAAAATTTAAAATATGCCTCACGTCCTGTCGTAACTAGCTTCCGCATTGATGCTGAACATGAAGCACATACAGATGTAAGTGTTGTTGGATTTGCCGGAGTTTTGGTGCAGAAAGATGAAGATCAATTGAAGCCGCATATTAAAGCCGAGCAACATCCAATCCAGACAAATATTACCAAAGTTAAGAGCTAGAAACGTTTTAGAGCTGATACCACGAATTGCAAGATGATTGTTGTGAATACAAGAGTTTTTCATCAGGTGAGGCCGAATGTAAGGAGCGCGTTGTTGTCCAGAAATAATTTAAGCAGACACCGATAGTTTGCATTCAATAGCTATGCGGTATGATATCCATATACGGAAAAGAAAAGAATTTGAAAAGGCAAGCGAAAAGAAGAAGAATTGAATTAATTAGTTACCAAGAACTTCACACATAGAGAAAACAGCTGTTCACACTATAAACTTGTGCGTACACTTAATGAGTTCAATTCGGGTGTTTGAATCTAACTGACTCGCTGCTGCGAGGGCTTCGCCTTTTATTCATTCTTACATAGGTTCTTATCATCTAATTATATAATGCAGCGCTTGTAAGACGCCGCAGTCTGCGTTGGTAAATGCAGCTGAGTTTTATTCTTAAATCTATGTTTGAGGCCTCCCGCGTGGTCATATCTCTTGACACTCCGGCAATAGGCCGCTGCAATCGTACTTATCTGTAGTTGCCACTTATGCTGTCCCGTGACTTGTTTATTGCAGCCCATAAATAGAACACATTTATAGTTTGCCTACTTATGTCTAAACACATATTTAGACATTCTCCGGGGGGGAAAAGTGTACGGCCAGTAGTCGTCTCTCATTTATGCGTTGACTCCGTTATAGATGGCTTTGCAGCTCCAGCTGGTTTTGCTTCGCTAACAGGAAGTTGACAGATCTTGTTTAGCGATCTTTTTACTTCCCCATCGTTTGTTTTAACCGTGACTACACGGACTTTTTGTTCGCTGTTGCAATGATACCAGATACTCCTCTTTCCATTTCTTCCAAAAATCACCTCTGATGCGTTGAATAAGCTTCCATCTATCCAAAGAGCTGATTGTCTTACTTTCGTCAAAATGTTCAGGAGCTCCAATTAGAGGTCTTCCCACCAGAAAATGACCAAGCGTTAATATGTCCTCACCATCGTTTTCGCTCCTTACAGTGACTAATGGACGCGAGTTTATCACTGCTTCGATTTGACATAGCAGCGATGCAAATTCTTCATATATAAAGGTGTTTTCACCAATAACTCGTTTAAGGTGATGCTTCACTGATTTTACACCGGTTTCCCATAAACATCCCATGTGGGGGCTTCCCGGGGGAATAAAGTGCAATTTGATGCCTTCTTTTTCTAGTGTAGGTGCTAACTCATTATTGTTTTTAATGACAGCTACAAATTCTTTGTCCAATACTCTTGAAGCTCCCACGAAGTTTGTTCCATTATCTGAGTATAGGTTCTCACTCTTGCCTCGTCTTGCAAAGAACCGTCGAAGAGCCTCCAGGAATTTGTCTGACGAAAGGTCGCTAACAGCTTCCAGATGTATCGCTTTTGTTGCCATACAAACAAATACACAAATGCATCCTTTATACGTTTTTTGACCTCTTCCCTTTGAGCAGCGAATCTGGAACGGTCCGGCGTAGTCGATTCCAGTATTTTGAAACGAGTAATCAGCCGTTACTCGATAAACTGGTAAATTTCTCATCAGTTGACTGGACATCTCTTGCTTGTATCGTATGCATACAATACATTCCCTTAAATATTTCTTTAAGGAATTTTTTATGCCAAATATCCAGAACTCCCTCTGAATATAAGTTCTCATAATGTTAATTCCGCCATGCAGAGTTTCTTGCGTTTTGCGTTTTGCAATCGTCCACCAACTCGAAGTACGCCATCACTATCCAAAAACGTATTTAGCTCCTGTAACTTACTCTTTAGGTCTAATGGTCTTTTGTTTTTGAGTAGTCTGACTTCGTGTCCAAAATCCAGCTGTTATTGTATCTTTAACACGGCAATCTTTGCTAGCTTTAATTCCTCCACAATAAGATGTAACGGCTGCTGCGATTTTCCTCTCAGCTTTGTTATGAAGCGTAATACATATGCCATTACTCTAAGAAGTTTGTCGATCGATGAATACTTCGATAAAAGATGATTTTGAAGATATTCGGATTCTATCAATCTAGATACCACAACAGTTTCCGATTCCTTTTGAGTTGGCCAGTGTTTTGCATCTATAGCTAGCCAATTAGGCCCTCTCCACCAAATTTCACAGTTTATAAGAGCTTGCGGTGATATCCCTCTTGAAGCCACGTCTGCTGGATTGTCTTCCGATTTAACGTAATTCTATTTGACATTGGAAATTAGTTTATTTATTTCTTCCACTCTAGTTCTGACGAACTTATCTTTGCTGCGCTTGTTCTGTATCCAAGCAATAGTAATTTGCGAATCACTCCATGCATGCGTTGTGATCTTGTTGCTCCATATAGCCTGCACCTTCGCTAATAACTTTGCTAATAAATGCGCAGCACATAATTCCAACTTTGGAATTGTTTTCCTGTTTTTTATAGGATTTACTTTGCTTTTTGCTGCTAGCAAAGTAACTCTGCCGCCAACTTTTGTATATACAGAAGCTGCGTATGCTTTCTCTGATGCATCACAGAATCCATGTAGCTCCATAATACCTTTGGAGCATCCAGTCCAGCGTGAAATGCTAATTTCTTCTAAACATGATAGACCTTTAGCATATTCCATCCACCAGTTAGCTAAGTTGGATTCCAATTCAACGTCCCAAGTCATCGGTAATTTCCACAGTTCCTGAATGAAACTGTGATAACACTAACCGCTTTGTTATGCGTGTTAGCATTGGGTTTTCTGCCGAAAACGTAAACGCATCCTTCTTCGGATCCCATTGAAGTCCTAAGGTTTTGATCGATTCATTCTCCTCAATGCAGATTTTCTCCGTAGCACCGTCGTCCTGAATGTCGGCTAAAATACGTTCGTCATTTGCAACCCATTTTCGCAGATGCATGCCGGCCTTCTCCATCACTTGTCTCAATTTCCTTTGCAGTTCATAGCACTCGTTGACTGTGTCTGCACCAGTTATGAGGTCATCCATATAAAAGTCGTCTCTAATTGTTTTTGCTAAGACGCTATCCTCTTGGCAAAAGCGATCTGCCAACTCTCGTAGACATCGGACTGCTAGGAAAGGTGCTGCCGATGTGCCATAAGTTACGGTTGCTAACTTAAACTCACTGATCGGCAATTTTGGATCATCTCTCCATAGGATATATTGGTATTCTTGGTCTTTCTCAGCAACCTTTATTTGGCGATACATTTTTTCAATGTCAGCTACCATAACATATTGCCACTTGTGCCATTTAATTAGAATATCGAATATATCCTTTTGAATCTTAGGACCAGCTATAATAACGTCATTTAGGCTTAGTCCATTTGTCGTCTTTGCGGATGCGTCAAAAACTACTCGTAGCTTCGTAGTTAAGTTTCCAGGCTTGATGGGGTAAATAGTATTTACCTTGACCCGTTGTCTTTACAGATTCCATATGTCCCATCTTAAGGTATTCTTTCATGAATTCGTTGTATGCAGCCCAGTTCTTTGGGTTTCTTTGAAACTTCTTTTCCATTTGCATAAGCCTTGCCATTGCCTGTTTGCGAGAGTCTCCAAGCTTTGCCTCTTGGTGAATGGAATTGAAACCACAAATCTGCCTTCCTCGTTGGTGACAGTTGTTTCTTGGAATTTTCTTTCGCATTCTGCATTGTCTGTAATCGTATCATCGGCTTCATCTTTCAATTCCCAAAAGCGTTCCGAGCTTTGCTGCTCGAGTTATATTTCCGGACACAATCCATCCAAATCTGGTTTTTTGTCCCTAGATTCCATTCACGGTTTTTATTTTCTCCATCATAATCAGGGGAAATATATCCACACCTATCACCATGTCAATTCTCCTTGGCTCGTTGAATCGTGGATCTGCTAGCCTGTAGCCCTTCCACTCTTTGTTGATATCAATATCAAACTTTTTGCTGGGAAGGGCTCTATGGAGTGTTGGTAAAACCAATGCTTCCGTTGATGTTTTGAAACTGCTGGGAATTTTTGGTTTCATCGTCAGGTGGACGCAATTTTTTGATACTTGAGTATCCTGGGAGATACCTTCGACCTCTATAGTACTCCTTATTCTGTGAATCCTTAATATTTGTGCTGCTTCCTCTGAAATCAGCGTCTTTTGGGATCCACCGTCAATAAGCGCCCTCAACTCGTTGTAACCTCCAGCTTTGTTTTTCACTAACACAACAGCTATGGCCAATAGTGTGTCTTGGCCTTGCTTGAGGCTATAGCTGTTGATACTGCGTTTTGTGTCTTCGTGAAGAAGGCTGTTGTGTCCTTTGGAGCATCGATTGCATGTAATTTCCTTTCTACAGTCGATAGCATTATGCTTTCCAAAGCATCTAAAGCACATGCTGTTTTTTTGAACGAATTCTTTTCTTTTTTCTATAGATTGTGCTTTGAATTTGAGACACTTTATCATATCGTGGCCATCCTTAGAGCAAAAGGCACACGATCTTATTTGCACTTTTCTTGTAGCAAGCTGAGCGGTATTTTTGGTAATGGCATTTACTGAGTTGTATTGTTGCTCAATAAACTCCAGTACGTCTTGCAAGGACTGTATAGCTCTTGCCTTTTTTACATGCTGTTCATACAGCTTCTGGAAGCTTCGCTTCTGGCGAAAATTTCCGCAGTAGAATTTCTGCTAAAATTACGTCAGCAGAGCTTTCTATTTTTCCTTTTTGCTTTATGATGAATATGCTCTCAGTCGCGGTATCCAAAAACTTCCTTAAGTTTTTCTCATCATGGGGCAGCAAGCACTCCAGTTCCATTAATTTATTGAAGTGTTGGGAGAATATTTTTCTGCTATTCTCATAGCGTTTGCAGATAAGCTCCCACGCTGCTGTATAGCTAGCCGCTGATCCCGTTATCAAATGGCTAACCACCATTTGAGCTTCTCCTTTTAAGCAGGCTCTTAAATATCCCAGTTTCCTTGTGTTGCTGAGATCCTTCCCGCTGTCTACTAGCTCAGAGAACAGCTCGTAAAATGTTGGCCATTCCTTCGCATTTCCATTGAACGTTGGAAGGTCCACTTTTGGGTGTTCTGGCACGTCGTAGTTGGAACTTTTGAACTGTTCCAACTTCATTTGAAGTACCATCTCTAGTGCGGCCACTTCAGATTGCAGAATGTCGGCCTCATCTTGATCAAAGGCAGTTCTGTCATACTTGTTTTCAAGCAGTTTCAGTGTGTCCGTCACGTAGGACCAATGACTTTTCATCATTGCCAGCTGCTTGACTAGTTCAATCTCACTTGAACTATCTAGGGTTTCGTAGATTAGGCTCATCTGTTGCCTCACCCTGTCCGCTCTTCTATCCACCAGTTGAACCAGATTATCAACTGGACTGGAGCTCCGAGCTGATGCGGTATTATTTAATAATTTTGATCCGCTTGGTATATTTATTTCTTCAAGTGTCTCTACCTTTAATAGTGACTCCTTGCAGGCCTTGATAGCATACATAGTTTTAAAAAATATTTTATCATTAAAATATTGATGATCGCCAACTCCCAATTTTACCAGCGCATTGTTGTTAGTAGTAAATCGGACTACCAATACATCTATTGCTGATATAGATGCCTTTTCCTGGATGGCTTGCAGTATTGTGTTCTGCATCTCTCCTTGTTCTTGCATCAATTTCACAGATCTTTCCGACAACATTTTGGGAAAACAATCACTGTGACTTTTTTTTGTGCTTTCTGCTGCTATTCTTTGGCGTGATCCGTTGGAGGATTTTTTGATTGGTCGCCCAGTTGACCTAGCTGTGCCTCGACTCACAGCTGATTGATCAGCCCAGAAAAAGCAAGAATACAATGTTTCACCTTATAGTCCTAGTACTTTAAGGCGTGGTCTTTTATTCTGTGTTTCTTACCACTGGTTGGGGAAACAACAGAATCACTCGAATAACCTTGCTCTTTTTACTTTGAAGCGCTGGTTTTTTCTTCTGTGTTTCTTACCACTGGTGGGGGAAAACAACAGAATTTCTCGAAGGACCAAAATGTTTCTTACTACTGGTGGGGGAAACAACAGAATCCGGCTCGAAGGACCAAAATGTTCACATTATAAACTTGTGCGTACACTTAATGAGTTCAATTCGGGTGTTTGAATCTAACTGACTCGCTGCTGCGAGGGCTTCGCCTTTTATTCATTCTTACATATGTTCTTATCATCTAATTATATAATGCAGCGCTTGTAAGACGCCGCAGTCTGCGTTGGTAAATGCAGCTGAGTTTTATTCTTAAATCTATGTTTGAGGCCTCCGGCGTGGTCATATCTCTTGACACTCCGCCAATAGGCCGCTGCAATCGTACTTATCTGTAGTTGCCACTTATGCTGTCCCGTGACATGTTTATTGCAGCCCATAAATAGAACATATTTATAGTTTGCCTACTTATGTCTAAACACATATTTACACCCATATATTCGAATCTATATCCTTATTCCATTGGAGCTCCGGACTTTGTTAAAACAGAAATCAAACAGCCAGTAATGGATTAAATTTATTAAAGTATAAAGCATTATCAGGCCTTCTAGGTCGTCATTCAACAGCAAAGTTGTGTTTTAGACAAAAAGGTTCTGATGTCAACGGCAAAAATAAAAATAGACTGGGAATTGATGTCCGGAAGCTGAATGTACGAACCATCGCCGATCGTTATCCTATGCCAAGTATTCTTAAGGATACTTGCGAACTTATGGAAGTCCATAATGTTACTACCCCAGACTTAAAATTAAGGTACCACCAGATTTTAATGCCCAAAAAAGACCGCGAAAAAGCGCTATCTCCATTAACAGAGCGAACTATGAATTCTGCCGTTCATCCTTTGGACAACAACAATACAGAAAGCATTTCCGAAAATGCAATTGACGATGTGTCAATTGCCTGAACAATTCGGAAAAGTTGGTTTCCTCTATTATACGACGTTATAATTTTCTCCAAAATCCACCTAGTACACATTGACACAGTTCTTAAATGCCTGTGCGAAGCAAACATTAAAGTGGAAAATTGTTGTTGCCACGCCCACTAACTACACAAAACGTCTCACCCTTTTGAAAAATGTTATAATTTGTTTATCATATTTTTATTATTCCTGTAAATTTGTATCGATTTGCCAAACAAATTTTTGCCACGCCCACTCTAACGCCCGCAATCAGAAAAAATCTGCCACTCCAAAACTTTGAAAAATATTTTGATATGTTTTCATATTTATATTATTCTTGAAAATTTCTTTCAAGTTGTCAAAAAATTTTTTTAAATCTAATAATAGAGTTTGTTTTTGTAAGTAAAACAATAAACGAGAACGTGTATATGAGTGGGTACTTGAGGACTGCATAACACCATTCAAACCGGCCAATGAAACAGACGTGTGGAAATGAACGAAGTCAATTCGGCTAGTTTGCAAATTATATTGCATTTAAAAGCGAGCGTTGCCGACTTCAATTCATTCAATTCACACCATCCGAGCCTTCGTTGCATACGGACGTTCGCGATTGCCTAGTCTTTTTGTAGTGAAACATCAATTACTCTTCCAATCTTACAGTGCATACATTACATACATATCATTCATAGATAAGCTATACCGAAACGACGCTTTGTACGCCCCTCGCCTGCGCCTTGCACAAGCGTGAGGCTGATACTTGTTATCTCTTGAGCTTGCGAAGTAATTTACAGTGCGTTATTTAGAAATAAATAATATCAATTGTAAAAATGGATAATAAGCCAGTGACTCGCTCCCTATCCAGAGAAAAGCTAGAGGAGCTGAGAAAAATAGCTGGAGCAACCCCTGCAACAATTCGCACGCAGATACTAAACGGCACAACTTCATCTAATAATAGTTTACCGCTGCAAACAATGCACACTCTCCCATCGGGGACAACTAGTAGTAACACCAATGTTACCAACACCATAACCACGACCCAAGCTAGCTGTTCGACTACAAACTCATATACTATGGTAGTATCAGCTAGTTCCTATACGTTCCCAGCAATGGCTCTTGGAATGCCTACGTTCTCCGAATCAGCACTTCCCAGCGCTCAAACAGCGAATGATACGAACAAGTGCTTGTTCCAATCAGTCATACCTGTAGGCAGAAAACGTAAGGGAAATTCAAGTGCGTTTTTAAAAAATCTGAAAACTAAGAAACAGGCTTCTCAGCCGCAGAAGATGCCATTTAGTGTTGAGACACCCTCAATGTCTTAACTTAATAATAACAGATTTGCAGCCTTGGCAAAAGAAGAAGGTGAGAGCAACTATACTTTACGAGCGTCGAAATTTGGAGTGTCAAGGATATACACGGTCAACTCTGAGGCCTTCCGTGTAAAAAACTTCTATTAATTGTAAGTTTTGGCATCATCAATTAAAAGAGGAAAACCCTACAGAATTGTGCTCAAGGGAATGCATGCAAGTGTTCCCAAGGAACAAATTAACAAAGCATTTGCTGATCTGGGTTACGAAACTCTCAACATATATAGCCCGAGAAAGAGAGATATATTGCCCGAGAGAGAGTGAACGAACCAATTTGTGACGGGGATGAAGAAGCGGCTCTCAACCACAAGACCAGGCAAAACCTGTTCTTCGTTAATCTAAAACACGGATAAAAAATTTCTGATGTTCTAAAGGTAACGCAACTTGGTAGACAAAGAGTCGAGCAAATCAAATCTGTGTCAAGTGTGCTGGGCCTCACGCAACTGGCTCTACGCTACGCACGAGGGACAACTTTTTGTGCATCAACTGCCGTGGTGATCATGTTGCAACTGATAAAAACTGCCCTGTCAGAATGGAAAAAGTGAAGAAGCTTAAGCCAAATCCAAGGCTCCCTACCTTTGTTGCTCATGGCAACACTGTCAATTCTAAAAAGGGTGAAAGCTTTACTTAAGGATTCATTCCGGCTGAGGCCATCAGAAGTAATATTTCATACGCTGATATCGCACGGCCCAAAGGACCTCAATTTAGTTCACCTGCGACTGACCAACACCACAGTAAACTAGACTCACCACAAGACTTAGGCCTTGGAAAAAGGTTTCGGGAGCTGGAAAGCGCCTTTCGAGATATAAACTCGAGAAGGGACAAAATGTTAAAACTAATTGAGGAGACTGTAGAATCCAAATCTAAACCGGGGTGTGATCTTCAACTTCTTTTGAGCTTATTAGTGCGCAATCTATTTTTAGACACCGTCTGCCAAACTAAAGACACTAGAATAACAAGATGCGTAACGCCATACGAATTTTTGGCACACGATTTTTTCGCCGTGTCTCTAGAGGTGGCTCCAGGCTCTCTCGAATTTTTGTTCGAGAGCGAGAGAGCGGAGTGAACAGCTCATTTCTACGCATACAGTGATAGCAGACAACTGTATGTGTGCAAATTAAAATTGTTACTCTTTATTTATTTAAAAAAATAAATTTTATTTTTTATTATTTATTATTTAACATTTATTTGGTGATAAACTTTTTCACTTATACTATTACGAGACACTTGGTAACTTATGTTTAACTTCGAGCTGTTGACGATCTCGTCCCGATTCAGACTCCCGATTCAGACTGACTGATCTTCAAATTCTAAGTCCTAATCCAATCAACCTCGGCCAGAAGCTTTTCTTTCGGAAAATTTTGGTCTCCAAGCGGAAGCTGTGTTTACGTTAAGTTTGGGTTGCTTATGTTAGCGGGTAGCTGAGTGCTGGCAAAGGCAATGACAAAAACAAAGACAAGGACAATTCCGACGAGATTGAGAATTGGAATTTGTTTATAAATTGTGGAAGGGAGCTATGTTCATGGGTTGGATAACTCTCCCCCCTCTAAAATGACGCGTCCCGCTTCATTATTAATTTCGTTCAAACGTTCATTTAATTCTGTTAAAAATTCTACATCATTATTTGGTTTTTCTGGTTCTGGCTGTTTTTGTTTGGTTACAAATATATAATACCTGATTTTTATTATTAATATAGTAATGAAATACAAAATGATTAAAATTAATAATATAAATGAAATTGAAATTTTCCAATTGTAAATTTCAATAAATGGGTTTAAAATATTAATGTTGTCAAGAGAAAGTTCTGAATTGTTTGATTTTATATATTCTGATATTTCTAAGTTTTTAAAGTGGTTGGTAGTTATGTACTCAAGTATTTTGTTTTCTGAATTGGTGTATGAAATATTATTTATTGTAGTTGTGCTGTTAAATGTTATTAAATATGACCCATTTAAATGAGAATTGTTCACAATATTATTTCCATTTATTAGAATGGCACCTTCTTGAATGATATCTATATTCTTATTCTTTTCTAGAATTTTAGTGCAAATTGATTTTTCTCCATTTAGTAAACGGGTAAAACAAGTCTTATCTTTACTTATAGTACAATAGTTGTTAAAAGTTCGTTCTTAAAATTTGATATTTCATAATAGGTATTTTCGCATTTTGCGACCTGATTACTTATAAGTAATTTTCCATCATTATGTGAAATGGATCTGGCATAGTAAATTTCGCATCTGTTTGTTATAACGGGGTATTTTATATAAATTATTAAGAGTTATTTATGCAATACAATTTTGAATATGGCGATGTCCATTAAGTCTGCAATAAGTACAGGCTGTTGTTCGTGATCTAATATTTCTTTGATGTCTTCATTGTTTAAAATTTTTGTGTTGAATAAATCAATTTTGGCCAGTGTGATAGTATCAATAATGTTTTGTAAGTCAAATGTTAATAAACGTAGGCGATGTTTTCTTAATGGCAATTCTTGATCGATAAAAATGTTTTTAAAATGATCGGATGATAAATGTTTTTAAAAATAAATAATGGCTACTTTACGCATAGCTACGTGGAACGCCAATGGCGTCTCACAGCGCAAACTTGAGCTATCTCAATTCCTACATGAGAAGCATATCGACGTAATGCTTCTTTCGGAAACTCATCTCACAAGCAAATACAATTTTCAAATAAGAGACTACCATTTCTACGGTACAAATCACCCCGACGGAAAAGCACACGGTGGCACCGCCATACTCATAAGGAACCGTATGAAGCACCACTTTTACAAAGAATTTGCGGAAAATCATCTTCAGGCCACATCCATCAGCATTCAGCTGGATGACAACACTCTCCTTACACTAGCGGCCGTATACTGCCCCCCCCGTTTCACAGTATTAGAAGCTCAATTCCTGGATTTCTTCCAAGCACTAGGGCCACACTTCATTGCAGCAGGCGACTACAACGCTAAACATACTCACTGGGGATCGCGACTTGTGAACCCAAAAGGAAAACAGCTTTATAAGACTATAATAAAAGCCACTAATAAACTTGACCATGTTTCCCCCGGGAGTCCTACATACTGGCCATCAGACCTCAATAAGCTGCCTGACCTGATCGACTTCGCAGTTACGAAAAATATTTCCCGCAGTTTGGTTAAAGCTGAATGTCTGCCGGATCTGTCATCTGATCACTCGCCTGTACTAATTCACCTCCGCCGGTACGCAGAAAACGTGAAACCACCATTCAGATTGACTTCTCACAAAACCAACTGGCTCAGGTATAAAAAATATATAAGTTCACATATTGAGCTAAGCCCAAAACTCAATACTGAATCTGATATAGAGAGCTGCACGTGTGCATTGCAATCCATCCTTACTGCAGCAGCTCTTACTGCAACACCCAAAATAACAAATAATCAATTAATTCAAAAAAGACCAACGTACAAACCGAGCAACTCGTCCACGTAAAACGACGCTTACGCAGAGAATGGCCACACGGAAACTGGCCAACGCTCTGAAACAAGAAGAGGACGACGATCAGCGCCGATACATAGAGCAACTCACACCAACAGGCACAAAACAAAAGTCACTGTGGCGAGCCCACTCAACTCTTCGCCCACCGACTGAAACCGTTTTGCCGATAAGGAATTCCTCAGGTGGCTGGGCCCGTAGTGATGAAGACAGAGCCACCACATTTGCCGCTCACCTACAAAATGTGTTCACGCCAAACCAGGCTACTAGTACATTCGCGCTGCCGTCCTATCCCGTAAACCGCCACCAGCAACACACCCCAATTGTGTTTCGTCCTAAAGAAGTAACTAAAATAATCAAAGACAATCTCAGCCCGAAAAAATCCCCCGGCTGCGACCTTATAACACCGGAAATGATCATCCAGCTGCCACATTCTGCAGTTCGCTACATAACCAAGCTCTTTAATGCCATCACCAAACTTGGTTACTTTCCACAACGATGGAAGAGGTCGATTATCATAATGATTCCAAAGCCTGGTAAGAACCACACAGTCGCTTCATCTTACAGACCAATAAGTCTACTCTCATGTATTTCGAAACTATTCGAAAAATGCCTGCTGATCCGTCTTAATCAATATCTGATATACCACAATATAATCCCAGCCCACCAATTTGGATTTCGCGAAAGCCATGGAACCATTGAACAGGTGAATCGTATTACAACGGAAATAAGAACTGCATTTGAATATCGCGAATACTGTACAGCAGTATTTTTAGACGTATCCCAAGCATTCGACAGAGTCTGGCTCGACGGCCTAATGTTTAAAATTAAAACATCCCTACCCGAAAGCACACACAAACTTCTAAAGTCTTACCTCTATGACAGAAAGTTTGCAGTACGGTGCAACACTGCCACTTCCACTGATCATACAATTGAGGCTGGAGTCCCCCAAGGCAGCGTTCTTGGGCCAACCTTATACCTCATCTATACAGCCGACATCCCTACAAATAGTCGCTTAACGGTATCCACATTTGCCGACGATACAGCTATCCTTAGCCGTTCAAGGTCCCCTATCCAAGCTACAGCACAGTTGGCACTGTACCTCATCGACATTGAGAAGTGGCTCTCTGACTGGCGAATAAAAGTAAACGAGCAAAAATGCAAGCACGTGACGTTTACGCTAAACAGACAAGACTGTCCTCCGCTCTTGCTGAACAACATACCACTCCCGAAAGCAGATGAGGTAGCGTACCTAGGAGTACACCTTGACAGAAGACTCACATGGCGCAGGCACATTGAAGCCAAAAAAACCCAACTTAAACTCAAAGCCAACAACTTACACTGGCTCATCAACTCTGGTTCTCCGCTCAGCCTAGATCACAAGGTCTTGCTCTACAATTCTATATTGAAACCTATCTGGACCTATGGCTCACAGTTATGGGGCAATGCCAGCAACAGCAATATTGACATCATACAGCGAGCACAATCAAAGATTCTGAGAACCATCACTGGGGCACCGTGGTACGTTCGGAGTGAAAACATCCAAAGAGACCTAAATATCCCATCAGTTACCAACGCAATCACGGAACTTAAGGAAAAATACCATAGCAAGCTTTACACGCACCCCAACCACCTAGCGCGAGGTCTAATCCAGCTCAGCAGCCGTTCCCGTCTCCGGCGAAAGGATCTACCAACCCAGCGAATAAATTATTAGGGCCGTTTAATCATAGAACAGTTGGAAAAATAATACAACTGTTCAAAAAATACTTGTTATAGTTAAGATTTTTAAACTTATTGTTAGTTCTTATACAAGAAGATTCAATAAATACAAAAATGCTTATTAAAAAAAAAAAAAAATGATCGGAAAGTGATTTTATCTCTTTAAACAATTTGGAATTAATAATAAATTGTTGGTTATTGTTTTCAATTAAATCATTTATTTTATTCTGTATTTTAATGAAATCATCGTGATCCGGAGTTCCAGCTAACCATTTCCAAACAGTGCCTAACTCATTTATTCCCCTTTTTGATCTAGTTGATACCAGTTGTGACAAAATTAATTCTATTATCTGTATTTCGTAAGTAATTTCCCATTGTGTCCGTGTATTTTTGTCTTTTCTTACATATCCTGATTCTAGATTGATTATTTCTTTATAAAAACTTAAGTTAGTTACGTGGTATAAGTCAGCATATGATTCATAGGTAAGGACATCCTTTTGGTCCTTGAACAGGAAAAATTCGTGATTGGAGTAATCAATTATTTCTGAAGTGGTTATCATTACGAATGTTATTAAAAGTAATACGAAATGCATTTTCTGTAATTTAATAAAAAAAATATGGTATTTGTTAAAACTTAATGTTGTCTTTGTGAATAGTCCTGTTTCTACTATTTATTATAACTTTGTTAGGTAAGTTTTCCTTAACAACCTGTTTTTTATATCTAGTTTTTAGCTTATTTCTTTCGCCGTGTTTTTTCTCATAAACAACTTGACCTACGTGATATTCTTTTTCTTTACGACCTTCATTGTGTGTTACTAACATTTTTTCTTGTGTGTTCTTTAGAATTCTTCAAATGTTTTTGTGATCAATTTTAATTTAAAGAATATCAAAAGGTTATTGGTTTGTTGTAGAATGAATGCTTTGATTGAATTCTTTTGCGGCTCTAATAATTATTTCAGAATAGTCAGTAAGATTAAATTCTTCTTTTATACAACGAGCTAATTCTGTTAATGTTGAATGTGCTCTTTCTACTTGTCCGTTCGAGGTACTGTGTCTGGGGTCGGCGAAATGTAGAGTTAAACCACATCTTTGTGCAAAGGATTTAAATTGAGCAGAGGTGAAGCTCGGTTCATTATCTGTCATAATTACTTTGGCGTGGGGAAAATGTTGGAGTAATTCCATTACTTTATTTTCGATGTTTAGTTTATTCTGAATTTCTTTTACAACCAGGAATTTTGAATATGCGTCAATACAGGTTAAGAAAATAAGACTTTGCGCGTAAAAAATGTCGATGTGTAAATTCTCTCCTTCTTTAGTTGGAATAGGAGCTTCCCCAATAGGGATTTTAATAGGATGCCGGTTGTATTTATTTTCGTTGCAAATTGTACAACTTTTTATTTATTCCTTTAATTTGATATATAAATTTGGCCAATAAAATAATCTATTAATTTGTTTATAATTTTCGTCTAGTCCTCTGTGAGCACGACTATGTGTTTCTTCTATTATGATAGCCTTATCTTCATTATTTTCCACGTCTTGTAGAAATATTTTAGTGTAAAGAAGTTTGTTGGTAAAGTTATTTTTTAATGGTAATTGAATATGATAAAGATCTTCTAAAGTGCAATGAATTCCTACCGTTATGTTTGGTTTTAGATATTCCCTTAATATTTCTATTAAGTTTTCTGGCGTATCATATTCAATTATATGTCTAGTCTTATCAAAAACATTCAATGACTCATGTATTGTATACCTCCCCTTTCTTAATAACAGTTGTTGTTGAAACTGATTTAACGGTTTTCGGGTCTCTTGTATTACATTTTCAAAACTACTTTCGGCAGAATGCTGTGTATTTTGATCTGAGTTTGATTGTTCTAAGTCGCTGTTAGTAATATTATTTATTTTTATTCGAGATAATGCGTCGGCTACGACATTAGTTGTTCCGGGTTTATATATTATTTTCGGGGTGAAACTTTCTATAAAGGAGTACCATCTTTTCATTTCTACGTTCGGGTTTTTATCTGAGATTGTGAAAGATAAAGATTGATGGTCTGTTTGTATTTCTATACCAATTACACCATATAAGTAATTCCTGAGATTTTTAAGAGCCCAAACTATTGCCAACAATTCCTTTTTATTTGTGGCATAAAGTTGTTTGGTTTTATTTAGAGTTGTGGATATGAAAGTAATTGGTTTATTATCCTGTGATAAAACTGTTTCGATAGCTACATCTGATGCGTCTGTTGTTAAAGTGAATTTTTTGTTATAATCTGGTTGAACTAATTCCACTTGTGCTATTAAATTATCTTTAAGTTCTTTAAAAGCTTTAACAGCTGGGTCGTCTAACTGTATTGTAATTTTTGTAGACATTCTCCTAGAAATTTTTCCATTATCTCCTCCTAGGTATTTGGTTAAAGGTTTGGCAATTTTTGCATAATTTCGGACAAATTTACGGTAATAGCCGGTGAGGCCTAGAAAACTACGAAGCTCTCTAATGTTTTGTGGGATCGGATACTTCATAATTGTGGAGATTTTCTCAGGATCTGTTTTAATTACATTGTTAGATACTATATAACCTAGAAATGCTGTTTCTAATTTAAAGAATTTTGATTTTTCTAGAGAAATTTTCATATTAGCTTGTTGTAAAATATTTATTATTTGAATTAAATCTGTGTAATGTTGTTCAATTGTATTAGAAAAGATTATTATATCATCCATATAAACATGACAAGTTTTTCCGACTTGTTCTCTCAATATGTCATCCATTGCTCTTTGAAATATTCTAGGGGCGTTTGTTAACCCAAATGGCATACGTAAGAATTCAAATTTTCCGTTATTTATAGAGAATGCTGTTTTTTCAATATCTGAATTTTTCATTCAAATTTGGTGGAATCCTGATTCCAGATCAATGGTTGAGAAATATTTTGACTTCCCTAAGTTAGATAATATTACAGACGGATCTTGCATCGGATATCTGTCAGGTATTGTGCTTTCATTTAATTTTTTGTAGTCAATAACTAATCGATGTTTTGGAGATCCATCTTCGTTTTGACCTTTTTTAGGCACTACTAAAACTGGTGAATTGTAGGGGCTTCTACTTGGTCTTATAATTTGTTCTTTTAACATTCTATCGATTTCATTATTAACGAAATCTGAGACTGACATAGCATAAGGATATTGTTTGCTATAAATTGCTCTGTCATTGACTGTATTTATTTCTCCTCGAATATCGGTACGAAAAGGAATTTGCGTATTTATTTTTGAATGCTCCTTTTCAATTTTATTCATAACTTTATTTTCAAATTCTTTTATTTGATTTGAAATAATATTTAGGTTATGAATTTTTTCTTTGTCGGAAAATTCAACGACTGCGTGCTCGGTATTTGTGGATTCCAAGCTATTTGATTTAAGACTGACGGAATTAACATCGTCGGCGTGCTCAGGATTTTTTGATCCCAAACTGATATATTGTTTATGAGCGGATAAATCTACGCTGGCGTGCTCAGGATTTTTTGATCCCTAACTGATATATGGTTTATTAGCGGATAAATCTACGCTGGCGTGCTCAGGATTTTTTGATCCCAAGCTATATAAACTGCCTTCAGCAATTACCGTTTCGGTTTTATATATCTTTTGCTCATCTAAATATTTTTTAATTATATATTCTTTTATTGGAAGAATATTTTTTTCCTCAATTAAACACAAATCGTTTTTTTCCTCGTCAAAATATTGGAGTTTCTCTTTATTTCCCTTATACTCCATGATTCCTTTCTCAATATCTAATTTAGCTCCAATCTTTCTTAACAAATTGAATCCAATTAATAGATCAGATTCTAAACCCTCAATTTCATAGAATAAATGTTGTTCCCCAAATATATTAATCAAATGATAATATTTTATGATTGAATATCCATGAACTGTAGATACTCTTTTGTGTATTGATAATTCCCTTTTATTCTCATAAATACCCTTTTTTATATAACACGCGGTGGCTCCTGTATCTATTAATATTTTGAGTTGTCTTTTAGTTTTTCTGTCTACCCTTGTTATATGAGGCATTCCTCTGTAAGGTGCTGATCTAAAAAATGGCTCTCGTTGATATTATTTACTCTCATTGTTTTATGAGCTGGCTGGTTGACTGTTCCCGTTGATTCCCGTTTTATCGGGGGTGTGTTTCGGACTGATTAACAAGACCTGCGCTTGTGTTGTGTTTTTGCGCTGGGTATTGATTATAATTATTTCTTTGGAAATTATTATTATAATTGTGTCGGTTATTATTATAATTCCACTGGCTGTTATTATTCCTAGGATGATTATAATTTTTATACGGACGATTTTGAACTCTTATGGAGTCGTCTACTTCCATAGGTTCTGGTGGTGGTTGAACTTTGGAATTATTATTAAAATTCCAATTGTTATTCGCTCCGAAGTTCCCGTTTTGCGGCCAATTATTATTTATCCTATTTGGTGTATTATTAATCTGTCTAGGGGCAAATCTAAGGTTGTTTCCTTGATTTTTATTTTCACTCTTAAATCCGTTATACCTATTTGCAAACTGAGCTCTAAAGTAGTTAGACTCTAATTCCTGACACTTTGCCAAAGCATTTGGCAAATCTGGTGGGTTGAGAGAGAAGAGTGTTTCTGAGATTGAACCGTTTAATCCAGAATTAAAAATTCTTAGAGCGTTGCTCCTAATTGTTTTATTTTTTTCCTTGGTTATAAGGCTGTCCTGTGTTTTATTTATAAGTAACGTCATTTTCTTATTTACTTCGTTGTAGAATTCGGTAATGGTCATGCGTCCCTGTCTTAAGATGCTTAATTCTGATTGGAGTATATGGATTGGTCTTTTATCGTTATAAATAAAATCCAATCTTGAAAGAATTGCTTGAAAGTTTAAAACGGTACCATGGTTGGTTAGAGCATCGTGTTCTGCTCCCATGATTTTATTACGTAAAATTGTTAAAGCGATAAAATATTGTTCACTTTCAATTTTATATAGACTCATTGCGGTTTCCGCCGCTTCTCTCCAGCCTACATATTGGGTTATTTCTCCTGTGAACTTTGGTAAGGATTTAATTACTTCTAATGTAGTTTCGCATTTTATGGTTCGGTCTATTGTTTGGATCTTATAGTCTTCTACCTCATTTTTGTTAGCGGCTAACTGCTCTTCTAACCCTTCAAGTTTTCTGGTTACTTCACTTAACTGTACATTTATTAATCTGTTTATTAATTCCATTGTCAGATTACTGGCGCTGGATATCCCGCCCGAAAGGGTTGATACTGAACCTCCGGTTGCCATTTTTAAATTTAAGTTATCAAAACTATTTATCAAATCTTCCAGATTGTTTTAAATTAAATTGATATTGTAATATTTAATTTCAAAGTAGTATTCTCTGTATCTTAATCTTAATTTTTTTTTTTTTTAATTTTATTTAAAGACTTAGTGTTGTTTTTATCTGCTCACGATACTTTCCGTGGGAGTTCTTCCTTCAGCGTAGTTGGTGGAGGGTAGGGGTCTTCCTTCAATTGGTTGTTCTTAATAATTCTTTTTTGGTGTCTTCCTTCAATTGGTTGTTCTTAATAATTCTTTTTTGGAGTCTTCCTTTAATTGGGTCGTCTTGATAATTATTTATTGGGGTCTTCCTTCAATTTTTTATATAGCCTTTTTATTTTTGAATTTGAATTTTGAAATTGAATTTGTTTGAATTTCTTTGGTTTCGTAGTTGAGTTCTGAATTTTTATTATTATGTTATGTTTATGTTATGTTTATTATTATTATGTTCTCGTAATTTGTATTAAGTATTCAGTCCACCTTTTTATGTTAAATACTTAATTGGATTATTGCATTTATTGATTTCCAATTAAGTTTTTTATCACGATCACTTTCACATTAGTTAGGCGTCGTTGTATTTTTGTGGATGTTTTAATTTTTCCACTAAAAATATGGATTGTTGGCGGCGCGAGTTCCGTTTTATTTTTAACTTATTATCGTTAATATTTATTTAGAACTTTTGAATACGCCGCCCCACGTTGGGCGCCAATTAAAATTGTTACTCTTTATTTATTTAAAAAAATAAATTTTATTTTTTATTATTTATTATTTAACATTTATTTGGTGATAAACTTTTTCACTTATACTATTACGAGACACTTGGTAACTTATGTTTAACTTCGAGCTGTTGACGATCTCGTCCCGTTTCTTTCAGACTCCCGATTCAGACTCCCGATTCAGACTGACTGATCTTCAAATTCTAAGTCCTAATCCAATCAACCTCGGCCAGAAGCTTTTCTTTCGGAAAATTACCGAACTTTCGATAAAAGCTTTATGCTGGAATTATTCCACTGCATTGTGAAATTCAATTATGCTGATCGATGCAATTTTTGATTGATACGCAATAAGTCGGCCGTGGCTTGGTCTCCAAGCGGAAGCTGTGTTTACGTTAAGTTTGGGTTGCTTATGTTAGCGGGTAGCTGAGTGCTGGCAAAGGCAATGACAAAAACAAAGACAAGGGCAATTCCGACGAGATTGAGAATTGGAGTTTGTTTATAAATTGTGGAAGGGAGCTATGTTCATGGGTTGGATAACTTGCACACGCATGCTCACGCATTGTAAATTTGACGCATTGTAAATTTGGAGACCAAGTCTACATCGACGTGTAGACGGACGTCTTAAATTAACGCTGCGCGAAATTCTCGAAATTATAGAAGTTGTGTCGGCCGGTGTGTGCGGCAAACTGGCAAAACCACACGGTGGAGTCGCGCCATAGTTTTGCGCTGCAATCACGCGAATTAATTGTGCGCCTGTTTCAGGTAAATAGGTAATTTATTAGCTTGCGATTGTTGCAGCGGATAAAACAGCTGATGGCGCTGCCAACTAGGCGCATCGGGTGATCTGAAGAGGTTGGCGTTGCCAGATCAACCGTGTGATCAGTATTGTGTTGCGACAGTAGGGCGCGAAATTCAAAATTAAATTTAAAATTAAACCGTTGAAATTTAATTTAATTTAATTTTGTTACTGGTTACTGGGAGCGCACAAGTCGGGAAAAGGCACAAAGGTCGCAGACAGACCAAATATCATCCTCTCACCGTGCTGGTGCCTAAGCAGAGGCTCTGGTGTCTGAGTCGAGGCGGTACAAACCTCCATCCGTAAAAGCCAGGGGGCCTACGTGGGAACCCCTTTCACAGCTCAGTGGGGGGCAGTCCCCCTGATCGCAACGACCCGTTCAGGAGGAGCTCCCGACTTTCGAGAGCCCCCACCAGAGGAGTCCGTAACCCGACATATGGTGACGGAATCTCGGTCCCGTCGGTGGCGAGGGGTGAGCACGCAGGCCCCCAGCCGCCGTTGACTAGCGACTGCAGCGATGCTGTAGAGGTGGAGACCTTGGCTCCTACAGCATCTACGAAGCCTATGCGCCTGCGTAAAAACCTGAGGCACTGATCGTAAAAAAGACAGGTGAGGCTTCGTACGCAGAGATGCTTCGGAAGCTGAGATCGGACCCGAATCTTAGCGAACTGGGCAGTCACGTACGAAAAATCCGGAGAACGCAGAAAGGTGAGCGGTTGCTTGAGGTAGAGGGAAAAGCTTCGGAAAGCGTTCCCAAGTTTAAGAGCGATCTGAAAGCGGCGCTCAATGACTTAGCCTCTGTGCGCACGGGAGCGCAAAGAAGCAGCACTATCGTGCAGCGGACTGGACGAGGCTACGACAGCAAAGGAGCTCCACAGCTGCATGGTCGCCCAATTCCAGGGCCTGCAGATAAATCCTGAAGATAACGTCATAACGTCTTCAGTCTCTCCCCGGAGGGCACGCCCAGGAGACGGCAGAGTATAACAGCCGGGCAAGCATGGGACACCAGGAAGATCGATAAGGCCATGCTGGCCTATCAGATCAATTCCCTGGAAATCCCTAATGGGGACGCAGAGAGCATGGCGGCAGGCCTCATGAATATGCTTGGAAGAATTTGCGACGCAACCATGCCAAGGAAAAGTAAGGTACAGCCCAAACCACCCGTCTACTGGTGGAATGCCTCCCTAAGCCAACTACGGTCTGATTGCCTAAGGGCTAGGAAAACGGCGCAACGAGCCAGAGGCAGTACCCACCACGCGGAGCTCTTGGAAGCTTTCAGAAGGAAACGCATAGAGTTCAAGCACGGCATTGCGGCTGCCAAAGCGCGGTCGTATAAGAAGCTGCAGGATGGCGTAGACAGCGATATCTGGGGCCTCGCCTACAAACTTGTTAAAGTTTGATAATATTACAGACGGATCTTGCATCGGATATCTGTCAGGTATTGTGCTTTCATTTAATTTTTTGTAGTCAATAACTAATCGATGTTTTGGAGATCCATCTTCGTTTTGACCTTTTTTAGGCACTACTAAAACTGGTGAATTGTAGGGGCTTCTACTTGGTCTTATAATTTGTTCTTTTAACATTCTATCGATTTCATTATTAACGAAATCTGAGACTGACATAGCATAAGGATATTGTTTGCTATAAATTGCTCTGTCATTGACTGTATTTATTTCTCCTCGAATATCGGTACGAAAAGGAATTTGCGTATTTATTTTTGAATGCTCCTTTTCAATTTTATTCATAACTTTATTTTCAAATTCTTTTATTTGATTTGAAATAATATTTAGGTTATGAATTTTTTCTTTGTCGGAAAATTCAACGACTGCGTGCTCGGTATTTGTGGATTCCAAGCTATTTGATTTAAGACTGACGGAATTAACATCGTCGGCTTGTTCAGGATTTTTTAATCCCAAACTGATATATTTTTTATTAGCGGATAAATCTACGCTGGCGTGCTCAGGATTTTTTGATCCCAAACTGATATATTGTTTATTAGCGGATAAATCTACGCTGGCGTGCTCAGGATTTTTTGATCCCAAACTGATATATTGTTTATGAGCGGATAAATCTACGCTGGCGTGCTCAGGATTTTTTGATCCCTAACTGATATATGGTTTATTAGCGGATAAATCTACGCTGGCGTGCTCAGGATTTTTTGATCCCAAGCTATATAAACTGCCTTCAGCAATTACCGTTTCGGTTTTATATATCTTTTGCTCATCTAAATATTTTTTAATTATATATTCTTTTATTGGAAGAATATTTTTTTCCTCAATTAAACACAAATCGTTTTTTTCCTCGTCAAAATATTGGAGTTTCTCTTTATTTCCCTTATACTCCATGATTCCTTTCTCAATATCTAATTTAGCTCCAATCTTTCTTAACAAATTGAATCCAATTAATAGATCAGATTCTAAACCCTCAATTTCATAGAATAAATGTTGTTCCCCAAATATATTAATCAAATGATAATATTTTATGATTGAATATCCATGAACTGTAGATACTCTTTTGTGTATTGATAATTCCCTTTTATTCTCATAAATACCCTTTTTTATATAACACGCGGTGGCTCCTGTATCTATTAATATTTTGAGTTGTCTTTTAGTTTTTCTGTCTACCCTTGTTATATGAGGCATTCCTCTGTAAGGTGCTGATCTAAAAAATGGTTCTCGTTGATATTATTTACTCTCATTGTTTTATGAGCTGGCTGGTTGACTGTTCCCGTTGATTCCCGTTTTATCGGGGGGTGTGTTGTGTTTTTGCGCTGGGTATTGATTATAATTATTTCTTTGGAAATTATTATTATAATTGTGTCGGTTATTATTATAATTCCACTGGCTGTTATTATTCCTAGGATGATTATAATTTTTATACGGACGATTTTGAACTCTTATGGAGTCGTCTACTTCCATAGGTTCTGGTGGTGGTTGAACTTTGGAATTATTATTAAAATTCCAATTGTTATTCGCTCCGAAGTTCCCGTTTTGCGGCCAATTATTATTTATCCTATTTGGTGTATTATTAATCTGTCTAGGGGCAAATCTAAGGTTGTTTCCTTGATTTTTATTTTCACTCTTAAATCCGTTATACCTATTTGCAAACTGAGCTCTAAAGTAGTTAGACTCTAATTCCTGACACTTTGCCAAAGCATTTGGCAAATCTGGTGGGTTGAGAGAGAAGAGTGTTTCTGAGATTGAACCGTTTAATCCAGAATTAAAAATTCTTAGAGCGTTGCTCCTAATTGTTTTATTTTTTTCCTTGGTTATAAGGCTGTCCTGTGTTTTATTTATAAGTAACGTCATTTTCTTATTTACTTCGTTGTAGAATTCGGTAATGGTCATGCGTCCCTGTCTTAAGATGCTTAATTCTGATTGGAGTATATGGATTGGTCTTTTATCGTTATAAATAAAATCCAATCTTGAAAGAATTGCTTGAAAGTTTAAAACGGTACCATGGTTGGTTAGAGCATCGTGTTCTGCTCCCATGATTTTATTACGTAAAATTGTTAAAGCGATAAAATATTGTTCACTTTCAATTTTATATAGACTCATTGCGGTTTCCGCCGCTTCTCTCCAGCCTACATATTGGGTTATTTCTCCTGTGAACTTTGGTAAGGATTTAATTACTTCTAATGTAGTTTCGCATTTTATGGTTCGGTCTATTGTTTGGATCTTATAGTCTTCTACCTCATTTTTGTTAGCGGCTAACTGCTCTTCTAACCCTTCAAGTTTTCTGGTTACTTCACTTAACTGTACATTTATTAATCTGTTTATTAATTCCATTGTCAGATTACTGGCGCTGGATATCCCGCCCGAAAGGGTTGATACTGAACCTCCGGTTGCCATTTTTAAATTTAAGTTATCAAAACTATTTATCAAATCTTCCAGATTGTTTTAAATTAAATTGATATTGTAATATTTAATTTCAAAGTAGTATTCTCTGTATCTTAATCTTAATTTTTTTTTTTTTAATTTTATTTAAAGACTTAGTGTTGTTTTTATCTGCTCACGATACTTTCCGTGGGAGTTCTTCCTTCAGCGTAGTTGGTGGAGGGTAGGGGTCTTCCTTCAATTGGTTGTTCTTAATAATTCTTTTTTGGTGTCTTCCTTCAATTGGTTGTTCTTAATAATTCTTTTTTGGAGTCTTCCTTTAATTGGGTCGTCTTGATAATTATTTATTGGGGTCTTCCTTCAATTTTTTATATAGCCTTTTTATTTTTGAATTTGAATTTTGAAATTGAATTTGTTTGAATTTCTTTGGTTTCGTAGTTGAGTTCTGAATTTTTATTATTATGTTATGTTTATGTTATGTTTATTATTATTATGTTCTCGTAATTTGTATTAAGTATTCAGTCCACCTTTTTATGTTAAATACTTAATTGGATTATTGCATTTATTGATTTCCAATTAAGTTTTTTATCACGATCACTTTCACATTAGTTAGGCGTCGTTGTATTTTTGTGGATGTTTTAATTTTTCCACTAAAAATATGGATTGTTGGCGGCGCGAGTTCCGTTTTATTTTTAACTTATTATCGTTAATATTTATTTAGAACTTTTGAATACGCCGCCCACGTTGGGCGCCAATTAAAATTGTTACTCTTTATTTATTTAAAAAAATAAATTTTATTTTTTATTATTTATTATTTAACATTTATTTGGTGATAAACTTTTTCACTTATACTATTACGAGACACTTGGTAACTTATGTTTAACTTCGAGCTGTTGACGATCTCGTCCCGTTTCTTTCAGACTCCCGATTCAGACTCCCGATTCAGACTGACTGATCTTCAAATTCTAAGTCCTAATCCAATCAACCTCGGCCAGAAGCTTTTCTTTCGGAAAATTACCGAACTTTCGATAAAAGCTTTATGCTGGAATTATTCCACTGCATTGTGAAATTCAATTATGCTGATCGATGCAATTTTTGATTGATACGCAATAAGTCGGCCGTGGCTTGGTCTCCAAGCGGAAGCTGTGTTTACGTTAAGTTTGGGTTGCTTATGTTAGCGGGTAGCTGAGTGCTGGCAAAGGCAATGACAAAAACAAAGACAAGGGCAATTCCGACGAGATTGAGAATTGGAGTTTGTTTATAAATTGTGGAAGGGAGCTATGTTCATGGGTTGGATAACTTGCACACGCATGCTCACGCATTGTAAATTTGACGCATTGTAAATTTGGAGACCAAGTCTACATCGACGTGTAGACGGACGTCTTAAATTAACGCTGCGCGAAATTCTCGAAATTATAGAAGTTGTGTCGGCCGGTGTGTGCGGCAAACTGGCAAAACCACACGGTGGAGTCGCGCCATAGTTTTGCGCTGCAATCACGCGAATTAATTGTGCGCCTGTTTCAGGTAAATAGGTAATTTATTAGCTTGCGATTGTTGCAGCGGATAAAACAGCTGATGGCGCTGCCAACTAGGCGCATCGGGTGATCTGAAGAGGTTGGCGTTGCCAGATCAACCGTGTGATCAGTATTGTGTTGCGACAGTAGGGCGCGAAATTCAAAATTAAATTTAAAATTAAACCGTTGAAATTTAATTTAATTTAATTTTGTTACTGGTTACTGGGAGCGCACAAGTCGGGAAAAGGCACAAAGGTCGCAGACAGACCAAATATCATCCTCTCACCGTGCTGGTGCCTAAGCAGAGGCTCTGGTGTCTGAGTCGAGGCGGTACAAACCTCCATCCGTAAAAGCCACGGGGCCTACGTGGGAACCCCTTTCACAGCTCAGTGGGGGGCAGTCCCCCTGATCGCAACGACCCGTTCAGGAGGAGCTCCCGACTTTCGAGAGCCCCCACCAGAGGAGTCCGTAACCCGACATATGGTGACGGAATCTCGGTCCCGTCGGTGGCGAGGGGTGAGCACGCAGGCCCCCAGCCGCCGTTGACTAGCGACTGCAGCGATGCTGTAGAGGTGGAGACCTTGGCTCCTACAGCATCTACGAAGCCTATGCGCCTGCGTAAAAACCTGAGGCACTGATCGTAAAAAAGACAGGTGAGGCTTCGTACGCAGAGATGCTTCGGAAGCTAAGATCGGACCCGAATCTTAGCGAACTGGGCAGTCACGTACGAAAAATCCGGAGAACGCAGAAAGGTGAGCGGTTGCTTGAGGTAGAGGGAAAAGCTTCGGAAAGCGTTCCCAAGTTTAAGAGCGATCTGAAAGCGGCGCTCAATGACTTAGCCTCTGTGCGCACGGGAGCGCAAAGAAGCAGCACTATCGTGCAGCGGACTGGACGAGGCTACGACAGCAAAGGAGCTCCACAGCTGCATGGTCGCCCAATTCCAGGGCCTGCAGATAAATCCTGAAGATAACGTCATAACGTCTTCAGTCTCTCCCCGGAGGGCACGCCCAGGAGACGGCAGAGTATAACAGCCGGGCAAGCATGGGACACCAGGAAGATCGATAAGGCCATGCTGGCCTATCAGATCAATTCCCTGGAAATCCCTAATGGGGACGCAGAGAGCATGGCGGCAGGCCTCATGAATATGCTTGGAAGAATTTGCGACGCAACCATGCCAAGGAAAAGTAAGGTACAGCCCAAACCACCCGTCTACTGGTGGAATGCCTCCCTAAGCCAACTACGGTCTGATTGCCTAAGGGCTAGGAAAACGGCGCAACGAGCCAGAGGCAGTACCCACCACGCGGAGCTCTTGGAAGCTTTCAGAAGGAAACGCATAGAGTTCAAGCACGGCATTGCGGCTGCCAAAGCGCGGTCGTATAAGAAGCTGCAGGATGGCGTAGACAGCGATATCTGGGGCCTCGCCTACAAACTTGTTACCAACAAGCTAAGGAGGAGAGCGGTAACCACCGAGCTAACATTGTAGGGGAGCTATTTCCAAAGCAGACAACACTATGGAGGCCAACAGAGGCAGCCCCTGCCCCAGATTTCCCGTGCGTCACAGAACTTGAAGTCGTCGAGGCAGCCAAGCGCATCAAGCCCAACAAAGCCCCTGGACTAGATGGTATTCCTGGAGCTGTTATTAAAGCAGTAGCGCTGGGTAGATCTGACATCTTCAGGGCCACCTTCCAGCAATGTCTTCTGGACGGAATCTTCCCAACAAGGTGGAAAAGCCAGAAGCTAGTCCTGTTGCCGAAAGGTAAGGGACCTCTATGCCTACTGTATATAGTTGGAAAACTGTTCGAACGTATCCTGTATACACGAATAGAGGCAATCACCGAGAGCATCAACGGCTTCCGGAAAGGATGGAGCACACTGGACGCTCTTTCGGCCGTTAGTAACATCGCCAAGACCGGTCTTTCTGGTGATAGATGGTTAGGGGCATAGTGACTCTGGATGTAAAGAACGCTTTCAACACAGCCAGATGTCCCGTAATCCTCGCAGCCATGAACCGCATGGGGATCCCGGAGTACCTGAGGATAGTCGTTGGCAGCTACTTTAGGGACCGGGTTCTATGGTACGATACGGAAGATGGCCCAAAAAGATACCGAGTTTCGGCAGGTGTTCTTCAAGGATCGGTACTTGGACCAATCCTATGGAACATTATGTACGATGGGATCTTGGGCATCAACAGGCCCGTAGGGCCTGTTTTGCTGACGATGTGGCAATCACAGCTGTCTCAAAAACAATCGCAGGGTTGGAAGACAAATGCAACTCTACGATCGGTGCTGCCATCCTGTGGCTCGAGAAAGCCGGGCTAGCAATAGCGGCTCACAAGACCGAAGCAGTCCTACTAAGCAGCAGGAAGAAGGTGGAGAACATGCTGGTCTCCGTCAATGGCACACAGGTGACCTCTCAAGAGTCCCTAAGGTACCTGGGGGTAATAATAGATCGCAGACTATCGTTCAAGGACCACGTGAGCTACGCCAGCAAGAAGGCAGCAGTCACAGCCTCTTCATTGGCTAGGCTTATGCCCAACGTCGGAGGCCCAAGACACCCGGCCAGGAAACTGCTGGTGTCAGTAGCAAAGGCTTCGCTGCTATACGCTGCACCAATCTGGAGCACCGCCACTAGCAGGGGCTCATACCTAAAAGGAGCTTGTTCGGTGCTACGGTCAATGGCCCTCAGACTCATTAGAGGTTTCAGGACCATATCCGAAGACGCGGCGCTAGCGCTGGCAATCCTGCCGCCAATTGATCTGGAGATCAAGGCTCTCAGCCTAATGCGGAGTGGCGCTTCCAGGCAAGAGGCTCACGAGGCTAATAGGTGAATGGAATAGGAAATGGAATGGAAGCAGATGGCAAACGTCGCGACGGGGGAGGTGGACTTATCAGTTCATCCCAGAGATGGCGGTTTGGGCAGAGTGACAACACAAATACTTGGACTACCACCTAACCCAGTTCCTCACGGACCATGGCTGCTTCCGGGCCTATCTACTCCGGTTCCGTCACGTAGAGTCAGCCCACTGCTTGTTCTGAGTCGACGGTGAAGAAACAGCAGAACATGTGCTAATGCACTGCTCCAGGTTCACGGCGGAGAGGGAGCAGCTAAAGACGCTTTCAGGTACCCCGTTCAGCCCTAGTGGCTTGTTCGCGGCTATGCTGGCGAACAGCGGGGCTTAGGAGCTGGGACACAGCCTTATCATTAATATGATGAAGCGTTTCCGATCAGACGAGATGGCCAACAGAGTGGATGTCTACGGGTGACGGCGGGCGAAGAATTCTACCTCAGCGTTCCCGGCTCGTCGTAAAAAGCGACTAAAGGGTGGAAGGAGGAGCCCCCATGGACTACACTGAAGGGAGGGAGTGCGACCTGGCCTCACATCCTGCTCACCGAAGTCATACTTTGATTGGCAGTCCCGGTGAGAGAGTAAGGACTGAAGAGCACGCTGAGGTTTTTGTTTTAATACTGAATAGTTGTGATGCCTCACTGCTTTGGCATCATAGTAATGGGGTTCGCAAATACAAATCATATATGCACGATTTATCTTCAGTTTATTTCTCCATTTAAATTCATTTTTTTTGTATACATAAAAACTACGTCTTATCGCTATGACCGCAAAATTACAAGTGCCCTTTAGAAAGAATACAGCTGAGTTCAATTAGCATCGACACATAGAATGTTAATCCGCTGTTATGACAGCTGTAGCACCGGGTGACTCCGCTCATAATCCGTACATGCCGCCCGCCAATGCGTCGTCCAGCATGAAGGCTCCTTGTTATTCTTGATCCGTGTGTTGATCATAATTATGTTGAAATAGGAAGTGGACAAAGCTTTGTGATTGACCTCTTTTGAATGCCAGATTTCGTCTTTAATGTAACCACTCTGACTAGCGAGTCCGATCCAGGGTGCAGTTCGACGACTCGGCCTATAGTCCATTTAGCTGGTGGTAGATTATCATCCTTTATAATGACTAAGTCGTTGATGTTAAGATTCTCTTTGATTTGGCACCACTTAGGCCGAGTTTGCAAGTGTGACAACCAATCACGAGACCATTGGGACCAGAATTGTCGCGTAATGTGTTGTTGTGCAAGAAATAGTTCACGCAAAGGCTTATTATTCGGCCGACCTTGTGGCGGTGCCAGTAGTGCGTCACCAATTAAGAAATGTGCTGGAGTTAGCACTTCTAAATCGTCAGGGTCGGCGGTTAGCGGGCAAAGTGGACGTGAGTTCAAACATGCTTCAATCCTGATCAAAACTGTAGTAAGCTCCTCATACGTCTGCTTGTGGCTGCCGACGATCCGTTTAAGATGATGCTTCATTGCTTTCACGTTTGCCTCCCAGATGCCACCAAAATTGGGAGAATATGGAGGTGTGAAATGCCACCTTGTCCCATGTTGGCATGTCGATTCATTTAGGGCTGCTTTGCAAGTGGTGGGCTGGTTAAGCGATGTACTCGCGCCAACAAAATTTGTGCCGTTATCACTATACATATGTTGAACTTGTCCTCGACGGCCGGTGAATCGCGTAAATGCTTGCAGGAAGTGCTCTGTTGAAAGTCCAGTGACGGCTTCCAAGTGGACTGCCTTGGTGGCTAAGCATATAAAAATGGCTACATAGCCTTTGTAGGTAGTAGATCCTCGTACACGCGCGGCTTCAAGTTCAATCGCACCGGTGTAGTCAACTCCTGTTGTAATGAACGGACGAGTTGGGGGGTTGACTCGATGTAATAGCAAGTCACCCATTAATTGCTTCGCTACGACTAGAGCTACCTTAAAACATGTGACGCATTTCCGGATGATTCGCCTGACTGCTTTTCTGCCTCTGGGAATCCAGAATTTGTATCGTATGTGAGCCAGTGTTAATTGAGCGCCGCCATGTAGAGTGAGCTGATGAGAGTGTTGAATTACCAAATCTGTAAAAAGGTGACAATGAGGTAATATAATTGGATGTCTTCGAGAAAAAGAGAGATTTGAATGCTTGAGACGGCCACGAATCCTCAAGATATTGTTGTCAAGAAACGGTGTAAGATTTTAAAGTGTGCTACGGGGTGGTAACGGCTTGTTCCTTTTAAGCGCTTGGATGTCGGCGTGAAATGTATCGGATTGTGCAAGGCGAGCTATGCAGCACAGGGCCTCATCCAGTTCGTCAGGAGAGAGTGATTTCCGTGACTTCGTTGTGCTCGAGCATGAGCATTGTGGCAGAATCGTAACATGTATGCCGTGACACGTAGCAGTTTTGTATACGACGAGAATCGGTCGATAATAGAATCCTTTGTGTCTGACAAGGTAGTAAAGGCTCTAATTTTTATGGATTTGGCCTCCAGATCCCGTTCTTCTGGATTGAGCAATTGTGATTGCGTGTTTGGCCAAATATTGTGGTTTGCATAGCCAGGATGGGCCATGCCACCAAACATCAGGTATTTGGCTCGGTGGTAAGCCTCTGGTTGCGCAATCTGCTGGGTTTTCCGACGTGTCTATGTGGTGCCACTGAGCCGCTGAGGTGTGGTCGAGAATGTAAGACACCCGGTTGGCTACAAACGTTTTCCACCTAGTAATGTCTCCTTTAATCCAGTGCAGAACAATGGTAGCATCGGTCCAGTAAAAGGTAGATATGTGTGCATTGGTCCATCGGTTATTCTCCAGCACCCATTTAGTGAGTTTGGTAGCTAATACTGCACCGCATAGCTCAGTGCGCGGTATTGTTAACGGCTTGGTTGGCGAAATTTTTGATTTTGCAACGATGAGAGTTGTATAGAAAGTCGTATCAGACTGTTGGGTGCGTGCAAGTTATCCAACCCATGAACATAGCTCCCTTCCACAATTTATAAACAAATTCCAATTCTCAATCTCGTCGGAATTGCCCTTGTCTTTGTTTTTGTCATTGCCTTTGCCAGCACTCAGCTACCCGCTAACATAAGCAACCCAAACTTAACGTAAACACAGCTTCCGCTTGGAGACCAAAATTTTCCGAAAGAAAAGCTTCTGGCCGAGGTTGATTGGATTAGGACTTAGAATTTGAAGATCAGTCAGTCTGAATCGGGAGTCTGAATCGGGACGAGATCGTCAACAGCTCGAAGTTAAACATAAGTTACCAAGTGTCTCGTAATAGTATAAGTGAAAAAGTTTATCACCAAATAAATGTTAAATAATAAAAAATAAAATTTATTTTTTTAAATAAATAAAGAGTATTCTAAAGTTCTAAATAAATAATAACGATAATAAGTTAAAAATAAAACGGAACTCGCGCCGCCAACAATCCATATTTTTAGTGGAAAAATTAAAACATCCACAACAATCCAACGACACCTAACTAATGTGAAAGTGATCGTGAAAAAAAAACTTAATTGGAAATCAATAAATGCAATAATCCAATTAAGTATTTAACATAAAAAGGTGGACTGAATACTTAATACAAATTACGAGAACATAATAATAATAAACATAACATAAACATAACATAATAATAAAAATTCAGAACTCAACTACGAAACCAAAGAAATTCAAACAAATTCAATTTCAAAATTCAAATTCAAAAATAAAAAGGCTATATAAAAAATTGAAGGAAGACCCCAATAAATAATTATCAAGACGACCCAATTAAAGGAAGACTCCAAAAAAGAATTATTAAGAACAACCAATTGAAGGAAGACACCAAAAAAGAATTATTAAGAACAACCAATTGAAGGAAGACCCCTACCCTCCACCAACTACGCTGAAGGAAGAACTCCCACGGAAAGTATCGTGAGCAGATAAAAACAACACTAAGTCTTTAAATAAAATTAAAAAAAAAAAATTAAGATTAAGATACAGAGAATACTACTTTGAAATTAAATATTACAATATCAATTTAATTTAAAACAATCTGGAAGATTTGATAAATAGTTTTGATAACTTAAATTTAACAATGGCAACCGGAGGTTCAGTATCAACCCTTTCGGGCGGGATATCCAGCGCCAGTAATCTGACAATGGAATTAATAAACAGATTAATAAATGTACAGTTAAGTGAAGTAACCAGAAAACTTGAAGGGTTAGAAGAGCAGTTAGCCGCTAACAAAAATGAGGTAGAAGACTATAAGATCCAAACAATAGACCGAACCATAAAATGCGAAACTACATTAGAAGTAATTAAATCCTTACCAAAGTTCACAGGAGAAATAACCCAATATGTAGGCTGGAGAGAAGCGGCGGAAACCGCAATGAGTCTATATAAAATTGAAAGTGAACAATATTTTATCGCTTTAACAATTTTACGTAATAAAATCATGGGAGCAGAACACGATGCTCTAACCAACCATGGTACCGTTTTAAACTTTCAAGCAATTCTTTCAAGATTGGATTTTATTTATAACGATAAAAGACCAATCCATATACTCCAATCAGAATTAAGCATCTTAAGACAGGGACGCATGACCATTACCGAATTCTACAACGAAGTAAATAAGAAAATGACGTTACTTATAAATAAAACACAGGACAGCCTTATAACCAAGGAAAAAAATAAAACAATTAGGAGCAACGCTCTAAGAATTTTTAATTCTGGATTAAACGGTTCAATCTCAGAAACACTCTTCTCTCTCAACCCACCAGATTTGCCAAATGCTTTGGCAAAGTGTCAGGAATTAGAGTCTAACTACTTTAGAGCTCAATTTGCAAATAGGTATAACGGATTTAAGAGTGAAAATAAAAATCAAGGAAACAACCTTAGATTTGCCCCTAGACAGATTAATAATACACCAAATAGGATAAATAATAATTGGCCGCAAAACGGGAACTTCGGAGCGAATAACAATTGGAATTTTAATAATAATTCCAAAGTTCAACCACCACCAGAACCTATGGAAGTAGACGACTCCATAAGAGTTCAAAATCGTCCGTATAAAAATTATAATCATCCTAGGAATAATAACAGCCAGTGGAATTATAATAATAACCGACACAATTATAATAATAATTTCCAAAGAAATAATTATAATCAATACCCAGCGCAAAAACACAACACAAGCGCAGGTCTTGTTAATCAGTCCGAAACACACCCCCCGATAAAACGGGAATCAACGGGAACAGTCAACCAGCCAGCTCATAAAACAATGAGAGTAAATAATATCAACGAGAGCCATTTTTTAGATCAGCACCTTACAGAGGAATGCCTCATATAACAAGGGTAGACAGAAAAACTAAAAGACAACTCAAAATATTAATAGACACAGGAGCCACCGCGTGTTATATAAAAAAGGGTATTTATGAGAATAAAAGGGAATTATCAATACACAAAAGAGTATCTACAGTTCATGGATATTCAATCATAAAATATTATCATTTGATTAATATATTTGGGGAACAACATTTATTCTATGAAATTGAGGGTTTAGAATCTGATCTATTAATTGGATTCAATTTGTTAAGAAAGATTGGAGCTAAATTAGATATTGAGAAAGGAATCATGGAGTATAAGGGAAATAAAGAGAAACTCCAATATTTTGACGAGGAAAAAAACGATTTGTGTTTAATTGAGGAAAAAAATATTCTTCCATTAAAAGAATATATAATTAAAAAATATTTAGATGAGCAAAAGATATATAAAACCGAAACGGTAATTGCTGAAGGCAGTTTATATAGCTTGGGATCAATGAATCCTGAGCACGCCAGCGTAGATTTATCCGCTAATAAACAATATATCAGTTTGGGATTAAAAAATCCTGAACAAGCCGACGATGTTAATTCCGTCAGTCTTAAATCAAATAGCTTGGAATCCACAAATACCGAGCACGCAGTCGTTGAATTTTCCGACAAAGAAAAAATTCACAACCTAAATATTATTTCAAATCAAATAAAAGAATTTGAAAATAAAGTTATAAATAAAAATTGAAAAGGAGTATTCTAAAATAAATACGCAAATTCCTTTTCGTACCGATATTCGAGGAGAAATAAATACAGTCAATGACAGAGCAATTTATAGCAAACAATATCCTTATGCCATGTCGGTCTCAGATTTCGTTAATAATGAAATCGATAGAATGTTAAAAGAACAAATTATAAGACCAAGTAGAAGACCCTACAATTCACCAGTTTTAGTAGTGCCTAAAAAAGGTCAAAACGAAGATGGATCTCCAAAACATCGATTAGTTATTGACTACAAAAAATTAAATGAAAGCACAATACCTGACAGATATCCGATGCAAGATCCGTCTGTAATATTATCTAACTTAGGGAAGTCAAAATATTTCTCAACCATTGATCTGGAATCAGGATTCCACCAAATTTTAATGAAAGATTCAGATATTGAAAAAACAGCATTCTCTATAAATAACGGAAAATTTGAATTCTTACGTATGCCATTTGGGTTAACAAACGCCCCTAGAATATTTCAAAGAGCAATGGATGACATATTGAGAGAACAAGTCGGAAAAACTTGTCATGTTTATATGGATGATATAATAATCTTTTCTAATACAATTGAACAACATTACACAGATTTAATTCAAATAATAAATATTTTACAAGAAGCAAATATGAAAATTTCTCTAGAAAAATTCAAATTCTTTAAATTAGAAACAGCATTTCTAGGTTATATAGTATCTCACAATGTAATTAAAACAGATCCTGAGAAAATCTCCACAATTATGAAGTATCCGATCCCACAAAACATTAGAGAGCTTCGTAGTTTTCTAGGCCTCACCGGCTATTACCGTAAATTTGTCCGAAATTATGCAAAAATTGCCAAACCTTTAACCAAATACCTAGGAGGAGATAATGGAAAAATTTCTAGGAGAATGTCTACAAAAATTACAATACAGTTAGACGACCCAGCTGTTAAAGCTTTTAAAGAACTTAAAGATAATTTAATAGCACAAGTGGAATTAGTTCAACCAGATTATAACAAAAAATTCACTTTAACAACAGACGCATCAGATGTAGCTATCGAAACAGTTTTATCACAGGATAATAAACCAATTACTTTCATATCCACAACTCTAAATAAAACCAAACAACTTTATGCCACAAATAAAAAGGAATTGTTGGCAATAGTTTGGGCTCTTAAAAATCTCAGGAATTACTTATATGGTGTAATTGGTATAGAAATACAAACAGACCATCAATCTTTATCTTTCACAATCTCAGATAAAAACCCGAACGTAGAAATGAAAAGATGGTACTCCTTTATAGAAAGTTTCACCCCGAAAATAATATATAAACCCGGAACAACTAATGTCGTAGCCGACGCATTATCTCGAATAAAAATAAATAATATTACTAACAGCGACTTAGAACAATCAAACTCAGATCAAAATACACAGCATTCTGCCGAAAGTAGTTTTGAAAATGTAATACAAGAGACCCGAAAACCGTTAAATCAGTTTCAACAACAACTGTTATTAAGAAAGGGGAGGTATACAATACATGAGTCATTGAATGTTTTTGATAAGACTAGACATATAATTGAATATGATACGCCAGAAAACTTAATAGAAATATTAAGGGAATATCTAAAACCAAACATAACGGTAGGAATTCATTGCACTTTAGAAGATCTTTATCATATTCAATTACCATTAAAAAATAACTTTACCAACAAACTTCTTTACACTAAAATATTTCTACAAGACGTGGAAAATAATGAAGATAAGGCTATCATAATAGAAGAAACACATAGTCGTGCTCACAGAGGACTAGACGAAAATTATAAACAAATTAATAGATTATTTTATTGGCCAAATTTATATAACAAATTAAAGGAATATATAAAAAATTGTACAATTTGCAACGAAAATAAATACAACCGGCATCCTATTAAAATCCCTATTGGGGAAGCTCCTATTCCAACTAAAGAAGGAGAGAATTTACACATCGACATTTTTTACGCGCAAAGTCTTATTTTCTTAACCTGTATTGACGCATATTCAAAATTCCTGGTTGTAAAAGAAATTCAAAATAAACTAAACATCGAGAATAAAGTAATGGAATTACTCCAACATTTTCCCCACGCCAAAGTAATTATGACAGATAATGAACCGAGCTTCACCTCTGCTCAATTTAAATCCTTTGCACAAAGATGTGGTTTAACTCTACATTTCGCCGACCCCAGATACAGTAACTCGAACGGACAAGTAGAAAGGGCACATTCAACATTAACAGAATTAGCTCGTTGTATAAAGGAAGAATTTAATCTCACTGACTACTCTGAAATAATTATTAGAGCCGCAAAAGAATTCAATCAAAGCATTCATTCTACAACAAACCAATAACCTTTTGATATTCTTTAAATTAAAATTGATCACAAAAACATTTGAAGAATTCTAAAGAACACACAAGAAAAAATGTTAGTAACACACAATGAAGGTCGTAAAGAAAAAGAATATCACGTAGGTCAAGTTGTTTATGAGAAAAAACACGGCGAAAGAAATAAGCTAAAAACTAGATATAAAAAACAGGTTGTTAAGGAAAACTTACCTAACAAAGTTATAATAAATAGTAGAAACAGGACTATTCACAAAGACAACATTAAGTTTTAACAAATACCATATTTTTTTTATTAAATTACAGAAAATGCATTTCGTATTACTTTTAATAACATTCGTAATGATAACCACTTCAGAAATAATTGATTACTCCAATCACGAATTTTTCCTGTTCAAGGACCAAAAGGATGTCCTTACCTATGAATCATATGCTGACTTATACCACGTAACTAACTTAAGTTTTTATAAAGAAATAATCAATCTAGAATCAGGATATGTAAGAAAAAATAAAAATATACGGACACAATGGGAAATTACTTACGAATTACAGATAATAGAATTAATTTTGTCACAACTGGTATCAACTAGATCAAAAAGGGGAATAAATGAGTTAGGCACTGTTTGGAAATGGTTAGCTGGAACTCCGGATCACGATAATTTCATTAAAATACAGAATAAAATAAATGATTTAATTGAAAACAATAACCAACAATTTATTATTAATTCCAAATTGTTTAAAGAGATAAAATCACTTTCCGATCATTTTAAAAACATTTTTATTGATCAAGAATTGCCATTACGAAAACATCGTTTACGTTTATTAACATTTGACTTACAAAACATTATTGATACTATCACACTGGCCAAAATTTATTTATTCAACACAAAAATTTTAAATAATGAAGACATTAAAGAAATACTAGATCACGAACAACAGCCTGTACTTATTGCAGACCTAATGGACATCGCCATATTCAAAATTGTATTGCATAAAGAACTCTTAATAATTTATATAAAATACCCCGTTATAACAAACAGATGCGAAATTTACTATGCCAGATCCATTTCACATAATGATGGAAAATTACTTATAAGTAATCAGGTCGCAAAATGCGAAAATACCTATTATGAAATATCTAATTTTAAGAACGAACTTTTGAACAGCTATTGTATTATAAGTAAAGATAAGACTTGTTTTACCCGCTTACTAAATGGAGAAAAATCAATTTGCACTAAAATTCTAGAAAAGAATAAGAATATAGATATCATTCAAGAAGGTGCCATTCTAATAAATGGAAATAATATTGTGAACAATTCTCATTTAAATGGGTCATATTTAATAACATTTAACAGCACAACTACAATAAATAATATTTCATACACCAATTCAGAAAACAAAATACTTGAGTACATAACTACCAACCACTTTAAAAACTTAGAAATATCAGAATATATAAAATCAAACAATTCAGAACTTTCTCTTGACAACATTAATATTTTAAACCCATTTATTGAAATTTACAATTGGAAAATTTCAATTTCATTTATATTATTAATTTTAATCATTTTGTATTTCATTACTATATTAATAATAAAAATCAGGTATTATATATTTGTAACCAAACAAAAACAGCCAGAACCAGAAAAACCAAATAATGATGTAGAATTTTTAACAGAATTAAATGAACGTTTGAACGAAATTAATAATGAAGCGGGACGCGTCATTTTAGAGGGGGGAGAGTTATCCAACCCATGAACATAGCTCCCTTCCACAATTTATAAACAAATTCCAATTCTCAATCTCGTCGGAATTGTCCTTGTCTTTGTTTTTGTCATTGCCTTTGCCAGCACTCAGCTACCCGCTAACATAAGCAACCCAAACTTAACGTAAACACAGCTTCCGCTTGGAGACCAAAATTTTCCGAAAGAAAAGCTTCTGGCCGAGGTTGATTGGATTAGGACTTAGAATTTGAAGATCAGTCAGTCTGAATCGGGAGTCTGAATCGGGACGAGATCGTCAACAGCTCGAAGTTAAACATAAGTTACCAAGTGTCTCGTAATAGTATAAGTGAAAAAGTTTATCACCAAATAAATGTTAAATAATAAAAAATAAAATTTATTTTTTTAAATAAAAAAAGAGTAACAATTTTAATTTGCATACACTGCTTCTGCGTAAGCACTGGAGGATCCATCGCAAAAGGTGTGCAGTTGTATCTCACTACTAAATTGTGGTATAAATTTGACGCTGCGTGGTATTTTGATCGTGTTAACATTCATTAGTTGCTGTCGAAATTGTTGCCATTTGACGGCAATGGTGTTGGGAACTGGCTCATCCCAATCAGTGATGTACTCGATCCGTCCTCGCGATATTCCTTCGCTAGTGTAATTTCTTTCAATATAATCTTTGCTGAAATTACAACTGAAGCGATTAATCCAAGAGGATCAAATAAACGTGCTATGGTCGATAGGATTTCCCGTTTTTTTATACCGGCTGGAGTATTTGCTTGTAATTTATAAGTGAAGCAATCTTGCTTGGGCAACCAGTACATACCCAGTGTTTTGATGGTGTCCGCATTGTCCCAACTGAGGGATGTCTGCTTGCATCGATGATCGAGAGGTATCGTTGCCATCAGATCCTGGTCATTACTAGCCCATTTTCGTAGCTCCATGCCAGAGGATTTTAAAGCTAGCATAGTTTGCAAACTTTCCCGTATTGCTGCCTCTTGTGAATGATCGCCTGAGAGAATGTCGTCGACATATATCTCATTTTTGAGAACGTTGGATGCCATGGGATATTTTGTCTGTGTGTCGTCAGCTATTTGATGGATGACTCTTATAGCTGTATAAGGTGCAGACGCTGTTCCAAACGTGACGGTAGTTAAGCAATGCTGTTTGATGACTCCATCCGCCGCCCGCCATAAAATCCTCTGGTACTGCGTGTCATCAGGGTGGACATTGATACAGCGATACATTCGTTGTATATCGGCAGTGAAAACAAACTGATATTGTCTCCAATTTAAGAGAACGGCTGGCAGATCATTTTGCAGCGTGGGACCTACACATAGTACATCGTTTAACGATCTGCCAGTCCGGGTCCGGGCCGATGCGTCAAAAACGATACGTTGTTTTGTGGTGAGGCTTTCTTCTTTGAAAACTGCATGATGTGGTAGCACGCATGATGCAACATGCTGACCGTAGGAATCCGTGGTTATGGTTGAGTTTTCGCTCGTCTCTGCCAACGTGATTTGACCTAGTTGAAAATATTCTTCAATTCCTTTGCAGTATCTGCTCCATTTGTCTAGGTCCCTTTGAAGGCGCCTTTCGATTTGAAGATACTGTTCAGGGCGATCTGATGAGATTTTCCGAACGTCATACTGGGATCAAAGTTCCTCTTGAATGGCAAACGGACTTGATAACTGCCGTCTGGTTGACGTTGATGGGTCTGTTTAAAGAAAGACTCTCACCATTGATCTTCTTTGGAGAGCTTTGGGCGTTCTGGAACTGATTCTACTTCGCAGAATACTTTAAGCAGCTCTTCGGAGTTTATTATGGCATGATTACAACGAATGTGGCGTGTAATATGCGTGTTGCATTGCCTAACAGAACCCATCCGAGTTGAGTATTCTGCGCTATGGGTTCGTTTGGCAAGCCAATCTTAGTTCCAGGTAACAAGAGTTGTGCCATAAGGTCGGCTCCAAAAATTATGTCGATTCGCTTGGATCTATAATAATAGGGGTCTGCGAGCATGAGACCATGGATATGACTCCAGTTTCCTGCTGGAAAACTTTGACTTGGTATGTGTGATGTCAACGTGTTCAAAACATAAGCATCGTCGACCTTTAACGAGAAATTTGGGTTAGTTGCTGTTTGCACCGAACAACTTACGATGAATTTGCAGCGTCGGCCTGAATCTTGACCGACTCCGGTGATTGAAGTGCGAGTTGTGCTTCGGGAGAGCTGGAGAGACTGTACAGCATGCTCCGAAATGATAGTTGCTTCTGATCCTTGGTCAAGAAGCGCGTTTACCGTGGCCTGGCATCCTGTGTGTGTGTTACTGAGTACAACCCGAGCTGTTGCTAGTAGTACCTTTCGATGAGTCATAGGTAAAGTTGTAGTTGACATGCACTGTAGAGTCGGCTTGGCATCTGAACTGGCTGCCGAACGTTGGCATGATGTCGAGGAGGCTATCAGCGTTGGCTGTGTTACTGGAAAATGTAACATCGTGTGATGACGTTGAACACAATGAAGACAATTCTTATTGCTGGGGCAGCTTGCTTGTGTGTGCGATTTTCCCAGGCAATTTAGACATAATTTTGCCTTGCTGGCCACTTCTTTCCGTTGGTAGCAATCCATTGAAAGAAATTGCGGACATCTTCGAAGGATGTGTAAATTGCCAAAATGATAGCAAGCGGACGCGGAAGCACCCGACCTGGTGTGGGCGCTGTGCACACGCACGCGTTTGAAGTTTCATTTGACTGTTTCATGCCGCTGCACGCGTTACGGCTTTCAATAGCGTCTAACGTAACAAGTCGATCATTGAGGAACTGTTGCAGATCTTTGTATGAAGGAACGTCAATCTTGCTGCCCAGATGATGCTCCCACGCTGTGTGAGTGTCTTTAGGTAGTTTGGTTGTTAGATAATGAGTCAAAATCTCCTCCCTGTAGTGGCGCCTTGACGGTATTGCAAGCGGCAATGCAGACGTTGACTGTACTAACCATATACCGTATGTCAGCAGATTTTTCTTTAGAAAGATTCGGTAAGTTGTAGAGCATGTTCATGTGGCTGGTGAACACAATGCGTGGGTTGTTATACCGTTGTAGAAGTGTGGTCCAAGCGACTTCATAGTTTGCTTCAGTTAAAGCGATTTGGCGAATGTCGTTGTCCAGGCCTACTGGTAATGCTTCCTTTAAAAAATGGAACCTTTGAATCTTATCCAGACGTTCATAATTGTGAATTAAGCGTAAAAATGCATCATGAAAACTTGGCCAGTCCGCGCAGTTGCCAGAGAATTTCGGAACTGGTAATTTTGGCAATGGTACCCGTACTTCCTCTACATGTGTTGTTATTGTGGAGTTAGTTGATTCGTTGTGCGTCACTGTGACTGGATAGATTCGTTTCTTTTCTTCTGCCACAAAACAGTAAACTTCCATGCCTAGGTCTTCGAATTGGCTGATTGTATTTTGTTGCTTATACACACTTTCTTCGTAGTCTGCCATGCATATAAGTGTGTGATGCGTCTGATGAAATTCTTTGTTATACTCGTCGATTTGATTCAAACGTTTTTCGAAATATATTTCCGTTTTCCGCACACTCGAGTCCTTTTTCACATTACTGAACAAGCGCTTCAAAGACTCAATGCGGTCAGTTTGAACTCGCACCAATCGATCAAACTTCGACATTATTTATACTGACTTTGCTCCACTGTATGTAATGTGCACAAATGCTCGTATGTTATCTATGTTCTTCTTTGACGTCTTGTTTTTGAGTTGAAAGAGATTTCGGCAAATCTAACGGAATCGAAGGGCAACGGGACTTAGCTCTGTCGTGATGAGAGCGAGCGCGAATGTTTGCGTATACTGTTCTGTCGTGATGAGAGCGAGCGCGAATGTTTGCGTATACTGTTCTGTCGTGATGAGAGCGAGCGCGATAGAAAACGTAGGCACGTTGAACGTTGATTTATCTGGATGAAGCCGACAACGAAGATAAAATTGCCAAACAGCTTTTAGCAATTCTTAATTATGATTCTTATGAGCAAGGTTCCCCTCATGGGCCACCAATGAATAGTTGTGATGCCTCACTGCTTTGGCACATAGTAATGGGGTTCGCAAATAAGAATCATATATACACTATTTATCTTCAGTTTATTTCTCCATTAAATTCATGTTCTTTGTATACACTGAAAAAAACCACGTCTTATCGCTATGACCGCAAAATTACAAGAGACAGAAAGAAAGAATACAGCTGAGTTCAATTAGCATCGACACATAGAATGTTAATCCGCTGATATGACAGCTGTAGCACCGGGTGACTCCGCTCATAATCCGTACACCATTATAAACTTCCCACGCCGACGACTCTTCTGCTGTCTATGCTTTTTCGTGTCTCTCACATACTGCCTCTTACGCATAGAAAACTGAAGTTATCTGACATCTGAACTATAAAATGCAAGGATGACCGACTTCTTGATGGGTGGCTAAACTTCGAGTGCACTTCTTTTCGCGTGCCTTTTCAAATTATTCTCTTATTCATCAATCTGTATCGATATCATAACTCTTAGCTATTGATTACAAACTAACTGTTTCCGCTTAGATTATTCCTGGACAACAACCAGCTCGTTGCACTGGTTCGTTACTCTCCGTACGAATTGTTAGAGTGCGAAAACACTTGTTTCCTCCTTGGTCCCCCGACTCAAGTCCCTGCCGTTATACGCGCAGATGTCTTATCTGCAGTCTAATCTAGCTAAAATGGCTTTAAAATTAATCAGTGTGTGTTTCCGATCATATAGAGTATATATATTCTTGATCAGGATAGCCAAGTCGATGCCGATTCCCGGCCAATGGTAACACGCTGCGACCCTAACAACCCTTGCGACTTCCTAACTGTCCTGCCGTTGGCATGCCGTAGTTCTCGGCATGACGCGCTGCCTCTGCCCGGTCGGTACACCCTTCCTATACGAAATTTCGAAATCGTACTGTTGCAGTTTCAGCGCCCACCTTGCGATTAGCCAGACGGGCTCTCGATGCAGCGATGAAGTGGTAGCTCTCCAGGTACGGTCTCAATTGCCTGACGGCCCATACTTTTGCTAAACATTATTTTTCCGTTGCAGAGTAGTTCCTCTCCGCTCCCTTTAGCATTCTACTGGAGTAGAATATAACCCGCTCGCCTTGATCGGACTACTGTGTGAGGATCTCGCTCGGCTCAAAGTCGCTGGCGTCCGTCTGCAACACAAACGTCTTTGTAAAGTCGGGGCATGCCATAATCGGGTCGGCGACCAGCCTGGATTTGACGGCCTCGAATAAGTCTTGGTGGGCGTCAAACAATCCCACTTTTCCTGCTTCTTGAAAAGCGCATTCAGGAGCTGTACCAGCGTCACAAAAACGGGTAAGATACGACTGTTTCACGACGCCACTCCAATGTACTGTCGCAGCTTCTTCACGTTTCCTGAAGGCTGCCGCTACTACCTTCACATTGCCTGCTTCTTGAAGAGGGCATTTGGGGGCTATACCAGCGTCGCAAAATTGGGTACGAAAGGTCTGTTCCACGACGCCATTCCAAAGTACTTCTTGGGGGTTTCAGCTGCGCTATTGCCGCAGTACCTTCTCTGGAACCGTCCAAATACCTTGATTTGTCACTCGGTGGCCCAAGTACTGTAGCTCATTCCTGAAGAACTTGCACTTATACTTTCAGGCTTACCGCCGGTAGCCTCTGGAACACTTCTTTCAAGTTTCTCATGTGCTCCTTCAATGTCCTTCCGTTCACTATGACTTCTATGCGAAGGCGTGAGGCATAATTTCGGGCCCTATTACTTGGTCCAATGCTTGTTTATAAGTTGCCGACGCGGAGTGCAGTCCGAATGGTATTTCTTTCCATTAAAACAAGCTCTTTTCTGGCAACGTAAGCAGTTTAAGCCACAAAATGTAAACATATTAGTCACGAAAGCACGAAAAAATGTTTAAATAGCGAGACGAATAAGTATATTTTATAAGGTCAATTTAAAATAATGTTTTTTTAAATAATTTCATATCCGAACTGTTGTAAGTGTATCTTGTTAAGTGTTGTTCTCTATGGTAAAAATCTACCAGCTTATCGAGGTTAACACGAGCAAGCTTGAGTTTGTTGACAACTCTGCTACGCCGGATGCCGTCGCGACAAAGTTGCAGCCGAAACCAGAAACTCGCACGCGTAAGCTGCCTGACCGCCCGTTGCAGACGCTGACGCAACATTCAGCCGACTTTCCAGCGGCAGTGGCGGCTTCGTGGTCTGACGGAGCTTGCCCTAAGTTTCAGTTTTAATTTTGTTCTCCAATTGTCACGTACAATCAAATAAAGACACTTTACTAAAATAACCAGTCTTGCTCTAATTGCCGCCCACACGGTAAATAACCCAGTTACTCTAAGTCTTTGAGCTAACGCAAAGAGTCGCGGTACGGTTCAATAAAGTAAATAACAAAATCAACAAGTGAACAGTTACTCTATTATCTAACCGAAATAACTCTTCGAGCTAACGCAAAGAGTTGCAGTACGAAATTTTGTGACAAAAAAATCCACAAAAACAGTGCAAGAATAAAGTCAATAACGCAGCACAAGAAGAACAAATTTTGTGACAAAAAAAAAACAAAAATAGTGAAAAAAAAAATAGGCACACACACAACAAATACAAAAAAAATTAAAAACCCCAGCCAAAAGAGCTGAGCGAATAATATTGCAAATAAGTGTTGAAGAGCCTCCATAAGCTTAAACAAAAAATTAATTCCGAAACGATTTGAGTCTTTTTAGATGCGTCCGGGGCAATACCAAGACAAAGCGGACGACAGTAGTGGCGACGAGCTAATAGCCTGATACATAGAGCGGACTTTAGAACAATAAAAAAAACTGAATGCTGAACAGGTTGCCCGGATGGAGGCAAATGTGCAGGCAGCCCTTGAGCAACAAACCCGCTTATTTGAGGAGAAGATAGCCTCCCTGACAAACCAGCTTGGTAAAGCTTGAGATTTTGCACCACAGATAGAAATTTTCCAAGAAGTTGAAATAGTGCCAGGGACCCGCTGCTACGAGCCCTTAGATGTTGCAAAGTCCATCCCCGAGTTCGAAGGAAAAATAGAAAACTATGTTTCGTGGAGGCAAGCCGCTTCCGCAGCCAATAAAGTCTTCGAGCCGTACAACGGCACTTCAAGACACTACCAGGCAGTGCCTATAATCAGAAACGAAATAAGGGAACCAGCAGATGCTGTGCTGGCTTCATTCAACACAGTGTTGAATTTTAAAGCCATTATTGCTAGGTTAGATTTCTCATACGCGGACAAGACACCGGTTCACTTAATCCAACAGCAACTAAGCACGCTGCTGCAGGGCAACTTGCCACTACTGCAATATTTCGATGAAGTCGAAAAAAAAACTCACACTATTGACAAATAAAACACTAATGACTCCGTCGCAGCAGCTATATTAAACGAAAAGTTTAGAAGCGACGCGCTTCACGTTTTCATCTCAGGATTAAAAAATCTCTGAAGTGGGCAGTCTTCCCGGCGCAACCCATAGACCTCCCCTCAGCCTTAGGCTTAGCCCAAAAGGCTGAATCAAGCAATGAGAGAAGCATTTTTGCAGAAAATTTTGCGAAACACCTTAAGGATAAAACCCAAAAACAAAATTCGCAAAAGTCTCAGAACTGCCCAACAGGCAAAGGAAGAAAATCCTCAAAACAGTAATCCCAACTTCGAAAAGAACCAAAAAGACAGAAATGACCAGCAAAACCCAAATAGCACGAAACAGCGCTTTAACAACCAAAAGTTCCAGGGGCGGGGTCCCGAGCCAATGGAGGTGGATTCTTCCTCGCGCTCCAAGCAACCCACACAGGGTTACTGGAACAATCAAAGATACGGCGACCAGTCCATGAGGACCCAACAAAACCTAAATCAACTACCCCAAGAAGAAAGTAGCGGTGACTACGAGTCACGGTCACAGCATGAAACGACACAAGTCGAGGATGATTTGTCCGGAGTCGAAAGCTGTAATTTTTAGCGGAAGCTCCCTGCTTCCGTTCATAAGTATGATCAAAAAAATGGTAAAAAAAACTGTATCCGTATCCAAAGGGCGTGTCTGACTTTGTCAATGCAGAGGTTAAATAACTTCTAGCGAATGGCATAATACGACCGTCAAAGTCCCCTTACAATAACCCGATATGGGTCGTCGACATAAAAATCATCGACGAAGCGGGTCACAAACAAAAGCATCTGGTTATTGATTTTAGGAAACTAAATCATAAGACAACAGACGACAAATACCCTATCCCATCCATTTCGACTATATTGTCAAATTTGGGCGTGGCCCAGTATTTCACTACGCTGGACCTCAAGTCAGGGTTTCACCAAATCGAATTGGCTGAAAGAGACAGGAAAAAGACAGCGTTCTCTGTCAACAACGGGAAGTACGAGTTTTGTCCCCCTTCGGGCTGAAAAATGACCCAAGTATTTTTCAACGAGCCATCGATGATGTGCTTCGCGAACAAATCCGTAGGATATGTTATGTTTACGTCGACGACGTAACAATTTTCTCCAAGTCCAAAGAAGACCACGTCAGAGACATTGAGTGCGTCTTGAAAAACCCTAGGGACGCAGGCGGGTGTCCCATAAAAAATTTAGCTTTTTAAAAAAAACGTGAAAAAAAAGTGTGCAGAGGCGGTACTCAGTCCTCGTCCGATATAATTAAGGCTATTAAGGACTTTCCCCCACCAAAAACCCTATTCGCTCTTAGGTCATTTTTAGGTCTAGCACGCTACTATATCTGCTTCATAGCGGGCTTCGCCAACATCGCAAGGCCCCTAACAGATATCTTGAAAGGCGAAAAGGGCAAAGTAAGTGCCAACTACTCAAGAATGGTGATAATCGAGTCACCAGAGCAAAATGAAGCCTTCGGTAGGCTTAAAAATATACTGGCCTCCGAAGATGTAATGTTGTCCTACCCAAATTACAAAAAGCCTTTCGACCTCACAACAGACGCGTCTGGCTACGGACTGGGAGCGGTACTGTCTCAAGACGGCCGCCCGATAACAATGATCTCGCGAACACTGCGAGGTAACAAGGTAAATTTCGCCACAAATGAGCGTGAGCTTCTCGCCATTGTATGGGCACTTAAGAACCTCAGAAATTATCTGTATGGTGTTAAGAATCTTAACATTTATACAGACCACCGGCCATTAACCTTTTCGGTATCGGACAAAAACCCGAATGCGAAAATAAAGCGTTGGAAAGCCTTCATTGATGAGCACAACGCAAACATAATTTATAAACCCGGAAAAGAGAATTTGGTAGCAGACCAAATGCCAAAATGTCAATGCACTAGTAGACTCAGATGTTGCCACCATCCACAGCGAAGAATCCCTCACGTATACCATTGAAGCCACAGACAAACCGGTGAATTGTTTCCGGAACCAAATTATTTTGGAAGAAGGAACTATACCCCAACAGAAGACGCTTATTTTGTTTAAGACAAAAACTCGTCACATACTACATTTTTCTGATCGCAGCACATTAATTCAAAGCATTAAAGATGCAGTAAATGCTGACGTAGTCAACGCAATTCATTGCGAGCTACCCATACTGGCTTTCATCCAACACTGACTGGTTATGGCATTCCCTTCCACCACCTTTAGATATTGCAAGAACTTGGTACACACATTGTAAGCCCAACGGAACAGAGGGAAATTGCGACAGCCGAACATAATCGCGCGCACAGAGCAGCGCAAGAAAATGCGACTTTGGGACTACTTTTTTCCAAAAATGTAAAAAAAAACGGCTTAGGGACTACTTTTTTCCAAAAAATGGGTCACTTAACTTCAGAAATAGCTACAAACTGCAGAACTTGTACTATGAGCAAACATGATCGGCAAACTTTATGAGCAAACTTTATAGTTTGCCGGAGAAATATTGCATAAAGATGTTTACTCCACTGCCGGTAAATATTATCTAAACTGGATCGATAAGTTTTCAAAGTTTGCAGTGGTACAGATTATACGGTCTCGCGCAATTGTGGATATAAAAGCTCCACTTTTGCAACTTTTGAACATGAAACAAAGGCTGCGACAACGAGAAATCATTGAACTCAGAAACCATTAAATCAATGCTCAGCAATAACTTTGGCATTGTGATTTCAAACGCCCCACCCTTACATAGTCTCTCTAATGGAGGATATAGCACGCTCTTAATAAGTTGGAAACACAAGTAGAGGACACTGTCGAAAACATTCTCCTTGCAACTATAAAGTACAACAGGTCAATTCATTCGGTGACAAACGAGAGACCATAGACGTAATTCACGCAGCCTCCAAAGGAAGTACAGTGCATATCAAACAAAAAATTCCATCAGCACAGCAAAAGACACTTGACAAAATGAATAAAAAAAAGAGTCTATAAGTCGTATTTGGTAGGCGATCTTTATAGGTTTGGATAAAAAACAATAAGAAACTAGGAAATAAACTTTGACCCCTATTCACAGAGGGTATAGTGGAAGCAGACCTATGTACGACGGTTCTTATTAAAAGGAGGGTGGTCCATAAGGACAATCTTAAATAGGCTTTTGACATTTGAAAAATCATGACAACTATTTTTTAACTAATTACATTTTTTTTTAGGTTATATCTTTTCAGTTTAATAATAGCAACCATGACCTTGACCGAAGCGACATTGAGACTCAACGACTACTCCCACGCGGACTACATACCTATAGTTGAGGGATTCAAATTCCAAGCAAGACTCAATGACGTTTCAAGGGCCCTCAACGAAATTTTGAAACCAGATGCAGAGGTCGAACATTTTTATGCAACTATTTTGGCAAAGAATAGAATGACAATTACAAACCTTAAGGACTTAATCCTAACTGTTACACTTGCAAAAATAAATTTAATCAGCCCTCTTATACTAGACAGCATCGACATTAAAGAATTATTAAATGAACAACAACAAATCTTTTCAAAATTCTGAATTATTGTACTTTCTGATTAAATATCCCAAACCTCTCATAAGCTGTAAAAAAAAGATATACTTCCTGTCCAGCATAATAACATAATATTAGATCTAGAAGAGGGTAATACGGTGGCCGACTGCGGAACAAAGACCTTCGCTGTACGTGACTGCGCTGCTACTGTGAGCACCACTTTCTGCAGAAGACTACAAAATACTTCATGCGCGCCACAACTGGTATCTGGAACTGTCGCACACTGTGCCATCGGAGAGGGCATCGCAGTAATAAACAACGCGACCATGAATGTAGTGGACAGCACTGGACACAAACAGATAATCGCGGGAACCTTCCTCGCGACTTACGACGATTACGTCTGACTAAATGGCACCCGTTACGTAAACCACCGGGGCATCCTGAAGAAGAAACCTGCTGTATCCGCGTCAGCCGTGGTCAACATCACCCTTTTCAGAAAACATCTGAGCTTCCTATTTCTACATGACCTAACCATGAAGATTCTCCGCCATATTGGGGATCTTAGAACAGGATTATCTTCACGATCATATGGCGCCTTGGCACTCATCGCCCTATTCCTACTCCTCCTGGGCACCTGGAAATTTTACCATTGCAGAATGAGAAAGAAGAAACCCGAAGACGCGTTTCAAACTAATAGGGGAGGAGTTAACACGCCCAAGCTTAGGTTTGCTGACAACGCTGCTACGCCGGATGCCGTCGCGACAAAGTTGCAGCCGAAACCAGAAACTCGCACGCGTAAGCTGCCTGACCACCCGTTGCAGACGCTGTCACAACATTCAGCCGACTTTCCAGCGGCAGCGGCGGCTTCGTGGTCCGACGGAGCTTGCCCTAAGTTTCAGTTTTAATTTTGTTCTACAATTGTCACGTACAATAAATAAAAACAAATAAAGACACTTTACTAAAAAAAAACAAGTCTTATTCTAATTTCGACAACATCTGTGGTCTTGTTTAAGCTTTCTTGACTAATCGAAAAAAGACCAGTTTCCGCTGAAAGCTGTAGTTATAAGAATAATTCATTTTGTAAAATTAGATTCACAATTGGCAACTCAGTCCAATAATCTTAAACAATAAAAACTCAGCTGTTTATTAAAACGTAATGTTTATATATCAATCTTTTATAATGTATAAGTGACGTAAATAACCCAGAGACCAAACCCTGTTAACAACAAATTAATAGGACTTAAACAAGTAAACACCTTAGGCGACATAAATCTCTTTCACGATTGACAGCACCCTAGTTGCAAACATTTCACACGCCTTTACCATCGACAGCAGACAGCCTTTGAACAAAGACACTGCAATAACAAGATGCATAACGGCCAAAGCCACTAGAATAAGAAGATGCGTAACGCCATACGATTTTTTGGCACACGATTGTATGGCCGTTACGTATCTTGTTATTTTAGTGTCTTTGGTTTGGCACTATGCAGCCACTTTTTTGATGACAGCTAAAATTGCCCTCTGTCCGCTCGCTCACGCTGAGAGCGTAAGAAATCTAAAAATAGAATTTGTTTGCTTGTGTGAGTAAAAACAATAGACGAGAACGTTTATATGTGTGCGAACTTGTGCTAGAAGACGATTTTCGGGCCGAAATCAATTCTGATCTAAGAAACGAATTTATTTATTTGGACTTTTGTCAAATTTCGTAGCAATATGATGAACTAAAATAATAATTAAAAATTTCACGCCCTGATTATTATAATTTTTAAAGTATTTTAAATTCGTTTGATAAGATCGCCGCTCGAATAAGCTACCGTTTAGATTTTTATATTTATGTTGATAATTAATTAAGTGTAATATTATTATTATTATTATTAAGTGGGTTTCTATGTGTACTGCGACCCAGTAGGATCTATTGTACTACCCCTTCATGACTCAAAGATCTCCCTGAAGTCCAATGCACTGTATAAAAGCCAGAATTTTATTGGGGTTCAGGGCTGCAATTGTTTCCCGTGGGACTACATACAAGTTATCCAACCCATGAACATAGCTCCCTTCCACAATTTATAAACAAATTTCAATTCTCAATCTCGTCGGCATTTCCTTTGTCTTTGTTTTTGTCATTGCCTTTGCCAGCACTCAGCTACCCGCTAACATAAGCAACCCAAACTTAACGTAAACACAGCCTCCGCTTGGATACCAAGCCACGGCCGACTTATTGCGCATCAATCAAAAACTGCATCGATCAGCATAATTGAATTTCACAATGCAGTGGAATAATTCCAGCATAAAGCTTTTATCGAAAGTTCGGTAATTTTCCGAAAGAAAAGCTTCTGGCCGAGGTTGATTGGATTAGGACTTAGAATTTTAAGATCAGTCTGAGTCGGAGTCTGAATCTGAATCGGGACGAGATCGTCAACAGCTCGAAGCTAAAGATAAGCTACCAACAAAGTGTCTCGTAATACTATAAGTGAAAAAGTTTATCACCAAATAAATGTTAAATATTAAAAAATAAAATTTATTTTTTTAAATAAATAAAGAGTAACAATTTTAATTGGCGCCCAACGTGGGGCGTATTTAAAAGTTCTAAATAAATATTAACGATAATAAGTTAAAAATAAAACGGAACTCGCTCCGCCAACAATCCATATTTTTAGTGGAAAAATTAAAACATCCACAACAATCCAACGACACCTAACTAATGTGAAAGTGATCGTGAAAAAAAAACTTAATTGGAAATCAATAAATGCAATAATCCAATTAAGTATTTAACATAAAAAGGTGGACTGAATACTTAATACAAATTACGAGAACATAATAATAATAAACATAACATAAACATAACATAATAATAAAAATTCAGAACTCAACTACAAACCCAAAGAAATTCAAACAAATTTAAAAAAAAAGGCTATATAAAAAATTGAAGGAAGACCCCAATAAATAATAATCAAGACGACCCAATTGAAGGAAGACTCCAACAAAGAATTATTAAGACCAACTAATTGAAGGAAGAAGACCCCTACCCTCCACCAACTAAGCTGAAGGAAGAACTCCCACGGAAAGTATCGTGAGCAGATAAAAACAACACTAAGTCTTTAAATAAAATTCAAAAAAATTAAGATTAAGATACAGAGAATACTACATTAAAATTAAATATTACAATATCAATTTAATTGAAACAATCTGGAAGATTTGATAATTAGTTTTTATAATTTAAATTTAACAATGGCAACCGGAGGTTCAGTATCTTTCTCTCTTTCTGCGGGCGGGATATCCAGCGCCAGCAATCTGACAATGGAATTAATAAACCGATTAATAAATGTACAGTTGAGTGAAGTAACCAGAAAACTTGAAGGGTTAGAAGAGCAGTTAACCGCTAACAAAAATGAGGTAGAAGACTATAAGATCCAAACAATTGACCGAACCATAAAATGCGAAACTACATTAGAAGTAATTAAATCCTTACCAAAGTTCACAGGAGAAATAACCCAATATGTAGGCTGGAGAGAAGCGGCGGAAACCGCAATGAGTCTATATAAAATTGAAAGTGAACAATATTTTATCGCTTTAACAATTTTACGTAATAAAATCATGGGAGCAGAACACGATGCTCTAACCAACCATGGTACCGTTTTAAACTTTCAAGCAATTCTTTCAAGATTGGATTTTATTTATAACGATAAAAGACCAATCCATATACTCGAATCAGAATTAAGCATCTTAAGACAGGGACGCATGACCATTACCGAATTCTACAACGAAGTAAATAAGAAAATGACGTTACTTATAAATAAAACACAGGACAGCCTTATAACCAAGGAAACAAATAAAACAATTAGGAGCAACGCTCTAAGAATTTTTAATTCTGGATTAAACGGTTCAATCTCAGAAACACTCTTCTCTCTCAACCCACCAGATTTGCCAAATGCTTTGGCAAAGTGTCAGGAATTAGAGTCTAACTACTTTAGAGCTCAATTTGCAAATAGGTATAACGGATTTAAGAGTGAAAATAAAAATCAAGGAAACAACCTTAGATTTGCCCCTAGACAGATTAATAATACACCAAATAGGATAAATAATAATTGGCCGCAAAACGGGAACTTCGGAGCGAATAACAATTGGAATTTTAATAATAATTCCAAAGTTCAACCACCACCAGAACCTATGGAAGTAGACGACTCCATAAGAGTTCAAAATCGTCCGTATAAAAATTATAATCATCCTAGGAATAATAACAGCCAGTGGAATTATAATAATAACCGACACAATTTTAATAATAATTTCCAAAGAAATAATTATAATCAATACCCAGCGCAAAAACACAACACAAGCGCAGGTCTTGTTAATCAGTCCGAAACACACCCCCCGATAAAACGGGAATCAACGGGAACAGTCAACCAGCCAGCTCATAAAACAATGAGAGTAAATAATATCAACGAGAGCCATTTTTTAGATCAGCACCTTACAGAGGAATGCCTCATATAACAAGGGTAGACAGAAAAACTAAAAGACAACTCAAAATATTAATAGACACAGGAGCCACCGCGTGTTATATAAAAAAGGGTATTTATGAGAATAAAAGGGAATTATCAATACACAAAAGAGTATCTACAGTTCATGGATATTCAATCATAAAATATTATCATTTGATTAATATATTTGGGGAACAACATTTATTCTATGAAATTGAGGGTTTAGAATCTGATCTATTAATTGGATTCAATTTGTTAAGAAAGATTGGAGCTAAATTAGATATTGAGAAAGGAATCATGGAGTATAAGGGAAATAAAGAGAAACTCCAATATTTTGACGAGGAAAAAAACGATTTGTGTTTAATTGAGGAAAAAAATATTCTTCCATTAAAAGAATATATAATTAAAAAATATTTAGATGAGCAAAAGATATATAAAACCGAAACGGTAATTGCTGAAGGCAGTTTATATAGCTTGGGATCAATGAATCCTGAGCACGCCAGCGTAGATTTATCCGCTAATAAACAATATATCAGTTTGGGATTAAAAAATCCTGAACAAGCCGACGATGTTAATTCCGTCAGTCTTAAATCAAATAGCTTGGAATCCAGAAATACCGAGCACGCAGTCGTTGAATTTTCCGACAAAGAAAAAATTCACAACCTAAATATTATTTCAAATCAAATAAAAGAATTTGAAAATAAAGTTATAAATAAAAATTGAAAAGGAGTATTCTAAAATAAATACGCAAATTCCTTTTCGTACCGATATTCGAGGAGAAATAAATACAGTCAATGACAGAGCAATTTATAGCAAACAATATCCTTATGCCATGTCGGTCTCAGATTTCGTTAATAATGAAATCGATAGAATGTTAAAAGAACAAATTATAAGACCAAGTAGAAGACCCTACAATTCACCAGTTTTAGTAGTGCCTAAAAAAGGTCAAAACGAAGATGGATCTCCAAAACATCGATTAGTTATTGACTATAAAAAATTAAATGAAAGCACAATACCTGACAGATATCCGATGCAAGATCCGTCTGTAATATTATCTAACTTAGGGAAGTCAAAATATTTCTCAACCATTGATCTGGAATCAGGATTCCACCAAATTTGAATGAAAAATTCAGATATTGAAAAAACAGCATTCTCTATAAATAACGGAAAATTTGAATTCTTACGTATGCCATTTGGGTTAACAAACGCCCCTAGAATATTTCAAAGAGCAATGGATGACATATTGAGAGAACAAGTCGGAAAAACTTGTCATGTTTATATGGATGATATAATAATCTTTTCTAATACAATTGAACAACATTACACAGATTTAATTCAAATAATAAATATTTTACAACAAGCTAATATGAAAATTTCTCTAGAAAAATCAAAATTCTTTAAATTAGAAACAGCATTTCTAGGTTATATAGTATCTAACAATGTAATTAAAACAGATCCTGAGAAAATCTCCACAATTATGAAGTATCCGATCCCACAAAACATTAGAGAGCTTCGTAGTTTTCTAGGCCTCACCGGCTATTACCGTAAATTTGTCCGAAATTATGCAAAAATTGCCAAACCTTTAACCAAATACCTAGGAGGAGATAATGGAAAAATTTCTAGGAGAATGTCTACAAAAATTACAATACAGTTAGACGACCCAGCTGTTAAAGCTTTTAAAGAACTTAAAGATAATTTAATAGCACAAGTGGAATTAGTTCAACCAGATTATAACAAAAAATTCACTTTAACAACAGACGCATCAGATGTAGCTATCGAAACAGTTTTATCACAGGATAATAAACCAATTACTTTCATATCCACAACTCTAAATAAAACCAAACAACTTTATGCCACAAATAAAAAAGAATTGTTGGCAATAGTTTGGGCTCTTAAAAATCTCAGGAATTACTTATATGGTGTAATTGGTATAGAAATACAAACAGACCATCAATTTTTATCTTTCACAATCTCAGATAAAAATCCGAACGTAGAAATGAAAAGATGGTACTCCTTTATAGAAAGTTTCACCCCGAAAATAATATATAAACCCGGAACAACTAATGTCGTAGCCGACGCATTATCTCGAATAAAAATAAATATTATTACTAACAGCGACTTAGAACAATCAAACTCAGATCAAAATACACAGCATTCTGCCGAAAGTAGTTTTGAAAATGTAATACAAGAGACCCGAAAACCGTTAAATCAGTTTCAACAACAACTGTTATTAACAAAGGGGAGGTATACAATACATGAGTCATTGAATGTTTTTGATAAGACCAGACATATAATTGAATATGATACGCCAGAAAACTTAATAGAAATATTAAGGGAATATCTAAAACCAAACATAACGGTAGGAATTCATTGCACTTTAGAAGATCTTTATCATATTCAATTACCATTAAAAAATAACTTTACCAACAAACTTCTTTACACTAAAATATTTCTACAAGACGTGGAAAATAATGAAGATAAGGCTATCATAATAGAAGAAACACATAGTCGTGCTCACAGAGGACTAGACGAAAATTATAAACAAATTAATAGATTATTTTATTGGCCAAATTTATATAACAAATTAAAGGAATATATAAAAAATTGTACAATTTGCAACGAAAATAAATACAACCGGCATCCTATTAAAATCCCTATTGGGGAAGCTCCTATTCCAACTAAAGAAGGAGAGAATTTACACATCGACATTTTTTACGCGCAAAGTCTTATTTTCTTAACCTGTATTGACGCATATTCAAAATTCCTGGTTGTAAAAGAAATTCAAAATAAACTAAACATCGAGAATAAAGTAATGGAATTACTCCAACATTTTCCCCACGCCAAAGTAATTATGACAGATAATGAACCGAGCTTCACCTCTGCTCAATTTAAATCCTTTGCACAAAGATGTGGTTTAACTCTACATTTCGCCGACCCCAGATACAGTAACTCGAACGGACAAGTAGAAAGGGCACATTCAACATTAACAGAATTAGCTCGTTGTATAAAGGAAGAATTTAATCTCACTGACTACTCTGAAATAATTATTAGAGCCGCAAAAGAATTCAATCAAAGCATTCATTCTACAACAAACCAATAACCTTTTGATATTCTTTAAATTAAAATTGATCACAAAAACATTTGAAGAATTCTAAAGAACACACAAGAAAAAATGTTAGTAACACACAATGAAGGTCGTAAAGAAAAAGAATATCACGTAGGTCAAGTTGTTTATGAGAAAAAACACGGCGAAAGAAATAAGCTAAAAACTAGATATAAAAAACAGGTTGTTAAGGAAAACTTACCTAACAAAGTTATAATAAATAGTAGAAACAGGACTATTCACAAAGACAACATTAAGTTTTAACAAATACCATATTTTTTTTATTAAATTACAGAAAATGCATTTCGTATTACTTTTAATAACATTCGTAATGATAACCACTTCAGAAATAATTGATTACTCCAATCACGAATTTTTCCTGTTCAAGGACCAAAAGGATGTCCTTACCTATGAATCATATGCTGACTTATACCACGTAACTAACTTAAGTTTTTATAAAGAAATAATCAATCTAGAATCAGGATATGTAAGAAAAAATAAAAATATACGGACACAATGGGAAATTACTTACGAATTACAGATAATAGAATTAATTTTGTCACAACTGGTATCAACTAGATCAAAAAGGGGAATAAATGAGTTAGGCACTGTTTGGAAATGGTTAGCTGGAACTCCGGATCACGATAATTTCATTAAAATACAGAATAAAATAAATGATTTAATTGAAAACAATAACCAACAATTTATTATTAATTCCAAATTGTTTAAAGAGATAAAATCACTTTCCGATCATTTTAAAAACATTTTTATTGATCAAGAATTGCCATTACGAAAACATCGTTTACGTTTATTAACATTTGACTTACAAAACATTATTGATACTATCACACTGGCCAAAATTTATTTATTCAACACAAAAATTTTAAATAATGAAGACATTAAAGAAATACTAGATCACGAACAACAGCCTGTACTTATTGCAGACCTAATGGACATCGCCATATTCAAAATTGTATTGCATAAAGAACTCTTAATAATTTATATAAAATACCCCGTTATAACAAACAGATGCGAAATTTACTATGCCAGATCCATTTCACATAATGATGGAAAATTACTTATAAGTAATCAGGTCGCAAAATGCGAAAATACCTATTATGAAATATCTAATTTTAAGAACGAACTTTTGAACAGCTATTGTATTATAAGTAAAGATAAGACTTGTTTTACCCGCTTACTAAATGGAGAAAAATCAATTTGCACTAAAATTCTAGAAAAGAATAAGAATATAGATATCATTCAAGAAGGTGCCATTCTAATAAATGGAAATAATATTGTGAACAATTCTCATTTAAATGGGTCATATCTAATAACATTTAACAGCACAACTACAATAAATAATATTTCATACACCAATTCAGAAAAAAAAAAATCAGCATAATTGAATTTAGCAATGCAGTGGAATAATTCCAGCATAAAGCTTTTATCGAAAGTTCGGTAATTTTCCAAAAGAAAAGCTTCTGGCCGAGGTTGATTGGATTAGGACTTAGAATTTTAGGATCAGTCTGAGTCGGAGTCTGAATCTGAATCGGGACGAGATCGTCAACAGCTCGAAGCTAAAGATAAGCTACCAACAAAGTGTCTCGTAATAGTATAAGTGAAAAAGTTTATCACCAAATAAATGTTAAATATTAAAAAATAAAATTTATTTTTTTAAATAAATAAAGAGTAACAATTTTAATTTACATGCCCAGGAGTCTGTTCCTCCTGATGGAAAGCGCCGTGCAGTCACATATAATATCCTCCACATATCCTCCATGCAACAGAAGCGACAGAGTTCACTGTCTGCAATGCCAATCTTATGCAAATGACCGCGAAGTCGGCAGTGCCCCGTAAGAAGGCCAGTTAAAATGCGCACGGTGTTTTTCCCGTGTGTCATTAAGGTCTTGTATCTTTTGTGGTTATATTCACAAAGGAGAATCTTAGACTGCCTAAGTCCTGGTAGGTGTTCCCAGAAGGACAGACGTTTTTCTTCCTCTATTGACTTAAGTAAGCCAAGTACTCTGTGGTGACCAACACCACAGAATGGTTCGGGCCCAATTAGAGGGTTCTCTGCCCCTTTCCAGGCTAGGTTGTCCGCTAGCTCACTTCCCGGGATGTTGTTGTGTCCCGGGACCCACCATATTGTGAGTTTGTTGACAGCTCCTAGTTTGTCTAGGGCTGTCTTCACTTCATTTACTAGCTCAGATGTTATCTTAGCTTTGCTGAGCGCCTTTATGGCTGCTTGACTATCAGACAGTATAGCAATGTCCTTGCCACGATAGTTCCTTTGCAGATTAAACTCCGCACAGCGTCCAATAGCACAGACTTCAACTTGAAAAATGTTAATGTATCTGCCCATTGATTTATGGTATTTTAACCTGGGGCCTAGAACCCCCAGCCCACTTCCCTCGTAGGTGAGGGATCCGTCTGTATACCACTTTATTGTTTGTGGTTTCATAGGGTGTACTTTCCCCAGGGTTGTCCAACTGTTTTTATTACTGAGATGAGTGCTGAAGTTCTGAGCGAACCTGTGCTCAGCTGACATCTCATCCCTTGGTTGCATCAGCAAAGGGATATCCCTTTTTAGGCTTTCAGCATCCTTTCTTGTAAGGTTGCAGTCATTTCCTGCTCCCTCAATTCTTATTAGGGTGGCTTTCCGTTTCATTTCAATGACGATATGAAGCGGCGTTACCTCCATTAGTACTTCTAGGGCTGCAGTGGGACAGGTGCGCATTGCTCCTGTCATACATATGCAGGCCATTCTTTGGAGCTTATGAAAATTCACCTTAGTGAATTTCTATCACCCCAGGCTATTACTCCATAGGTTAGTATGGGTCTGACTACCATAAGGTACAGGCATCTTATGGTGAGGTTCCCCACGATTTTCCAGCAATTTTCCTACACGTGAAAAGTGCTCTGGTGCACTTATCAATTGTGTTATCGACATGAGTTTTGAAGCTAAGTTTGGAGTCGAGGGTTATATTTTTTTTTTTTTTTTTGCGCACGGGTCCCACGGCCACACCTCCCGCCCAACCGACCGAGGGGCGCTGCCGTGTATCGTACGGCTCGATTCGCGAGAAGATATAGACGCGATATAAAAAATAGAATAGGAACGAGGAAATGAATAACTATGTTAAATATTAGTGTTAGTAGGATCTAATTATGTAATAGAAAAGATAAAATCGATTGCTTTAATAGCGGCAGAGAGTCAAGATTACAGATAATAGGATAAAGTCTATTATAGTCAGAACATAAAACTCTGTAAGGGTCATGCAACTCATAATTAGATCTACAATGATTTAAGATAAGGGGTATATGGTATAGTTTCTAGTGAATCTACTTGGAACCGAGAAGTTAAGCCGACTAATCAAGTCAGGACTCTCAACATCCCCACGAATAAGTTTACAAATAAAAACTGTTCCAAGCATAGTTCTACGGTTAGCTAGGGATGGTAAATTAATTAAAAGTAGTCTACTGGAATAAGGGGGTAATATATGGTTTGCATCCCAATTTAGGCGCCGCAAGGCAAAAAGTAAGAAGTTTTTTTGGACCGATTCAATGCGGTCCGAGTGGACTGTGTATTGTGGACTCCAAACAGGTGATCCGTACTCGAGAATCGGACGGACTAACGAAATAAATAAGGTTTTAGTCAAGTAAAGGTCATCAAATTCCTTGGACCACCTTTTTATAAAACCAAGCACACCCCTGGCCTTATTGACAATAGACGAAATATGGTCCAAAAATTTTAGTTTTGGGTCCAGAAGAACACCAAGATCATCAACTCGTGTTATTCTGTCCAGAGAGCACCCACTTAGAGTGTAAGTCGTGCGTATTGGGTTGGCACGACAAAAGGTCATAACTTTACACTTGGAGCCATTTAAGTTTAATATGTTATCACGGCACCATATTTGAAATCGGTCTAGATCGGATTGTAAGTCCAAATGGCAAGAAGTGTCCTTGTACTGGAGGCATAATTTAACATCGTCTGCGTACATAAGTACACGCGAATGTTTTATTATTAAGGGGAGGTCGTTAATGAATAAGGTAAAAAGAAGCGGACCAAGATGGCTCCCTTGTGGGACACCGGATGTGAGGACTTGTTGTGTCCTGCCATTCAGATAGCTTGAAATCCAATTTAGAAGATCAACAGGGAAACCTATAAGATCAAGTTTTTTTATTAGAAGGTAATGATTAACAGAGTCAAATGCTTTACTAAAATCAGTGACATCTGTTTGAAGATTATTTTTGAAACCCTGTATTACAAAAGAAGTTAGCTCCAAGAGGTTAGTGGTTGTAGATCTGCGTTTCATAAAACCGTGTTGACACGGTGATATGATTGATCTACAAAGGTGCTGCAAATGAGGAGTGATAACATTTTCGAAAAGTTTTGGGATAGCCGACAATTTAGAGATTCCTCTGTAATTGCTTGCATCCAGTTTGCTACCTTTTTTGTGAAGAGGAATCACAAAGGACTCCTTCCATATATGAGGGAATTGTGAAGATTCCAAAGATAAGGTAAACAGTTTCAGTAGAGGCTTGCACAAGGCTTCCGCACAGAATCTGAGCACACAGCCAGGGATTCCATCGGGACCTGGTGAATAGACCGGTCTAACACGCTGAAGATCGTTAAGCAGTGAGCTTTCGTTTATAGTGGGGCAAAATATTAGATTCGACTTAGATACCGCATAAGAATATGGATGTTCGGAATGAGGTAAAGTTGAATATGTTGTTTGAAAAAACTTGGCGAATAGATCGGCTATTGCCTGATCCGATGTAACCGTAGTGTTTTCAAAAAATAGCGAGGAAGGGTAAGAACTTGTTTTTCGCTTAGTGCTAACGAAATTATAAAACTGTTTCGGATCCTGTGCAAACTGGAACTTACAACGGTTTAAATAATTTTTGTAGCACTGAGCATTAAGCACGGTAAAGTTTAACCGAGCGCTTAAATATTTACAAAGGATGGACTGAGAACCGGTATTTTTAAATTTCATATAGAGTCTGGACTTTACATTTCTTAGGTGTGTCAACTCTTTATTAAATCAAGGAGGTTTAGAGATTGACGGATAGTACATCGGAACACAAGAGTCAAAAAATGATTTAATTGCGGTATAAAACATATTAATCGCATCCGCCATTATGTTGCAGGAGTAAAGATCGGACCAATTAAAGCCAGCTATAAAATAGTTTAGCCTCCGAAAATTTGCCTTGCGAAAACAGGGAATTCGCTTTGTTGACTTCTCTGAATTTACTTTTAATACCGTACCTAAGTCGATTTCCACCTCGAAAGTAGGATAATATTGATCTTCAGGTTGAGTAAGAGGTACTACCCTGGACAGAAACACACATTCAGGACTTGTTACAAAACATAGATCCAAAAGTCGACCAAGAGAATTTGGAATATAATTAACTTGCGACAGCGATAAGTCGAGCAAGCCGTCAATAAAGTCATGTTGTGCTAAAGGGAGAAGGATATTCGATTGTTTTTCTGGGGACCACATTGTGCCAGGTATATTAAAATCACCTAGAACTACCAATTGGTCCCTGTCAGAAAGTTTATTCAAGATGGACTGGATAGCGGACAGATGATTCTGATATTCTGAGAATTCAGAAGATGGCGGAATATAGGAATATAGGAGCACGTAATATAAACTGATCTGTCGGAAAAAGACAGCTTTACACATACGAATTCCGAGTTACGGGAATCGTCCAAAAGTAACTCCTCCGACGCGAGGGTAGATCTAACCGCAATTAAGACTCCACCTCCCCGTCTGGAGGGACGGTCAAACCTATATATAGTGTACATACCTGGGAAGACTTCGGAGTTATCTCGGGCTTTAACCAAGTCTCTGTGAGCACTATAATATGGGATGCAAATGAAAGACTATCACAATACAATTTGATTAATTTGCTACGCAAGCCTCTAACATTTTGATAGGAGATAGTAAGTTTTGTAGTTAGTTTTTTGAAGAGGAAGAAGATGAAGAGGCGGATGGTGCAGTGGTCTAGCCACGTGAGGGAAGTTTAATTCCCACGGGCACCTTTTTCTTATTTTTGATCTTAGCTTCAAACTCTTTTACCACCATACTATCCGGCCAAAAATCACCCGAACATATGGTCGAAAAGAGCTCGTTTGGGACAGTTATCTTGAAAGATGATATGTCCCTAGCGTAAGAGAAGTTAAATTTTTCCACTTTTATATTATCGGCTTTTTTTTTGTCTTGTATGTAAGACAATACATCCGACGATGTTTGATCAGGGGAAAGCCGAGAAACAAAAATTTGTTTCTTTAGTGGAACCACCGCGAGGGGTTTAGGTGCTGCAGATTGTATTTCTGAAGCGCCAACTTGTGCCGGTAGTCCGGACTCATTGTTCCCTTGTGGTGGTAAACTAATCGAGACAGGTGGAATCACTGGTTGAGAAACCAGTGCAGACAGTTCGGAATTTTTAGCAATCACAGGGTGGGGTCCATCCACAGCTGATTGATCGGATTGCTCCGAATCTTTTTTAGCTGCCGATCTTAGCAGCATATGTGGATTTGCTGCGATTGACAGCTGATCAGTTGTGGAGTCCTGTTGATCATTTGCCCGTGGTTGCGGGGCCTTAGGCAGCCTACCACCAGCGGCTTTTTTGCGCTTTGGAGATTCATCTGATAGCTTAAGGCCATTAAACTGTGAATTAAGCACGGAAAGAAGATCATCGGCTCGACGAAAACTATCTCTAGCTACGCCAAAACTGTTGATCAGTTCTTTCAAGCCACCTTTAGTTTGGCGCATAAACGATTTCATCTCGTTCGCAACCACAAGGCAAGCATCACAACAGTAATTTAGATTTTTACCCTTTGCTAGGTCATCACTTGTACGGCCATTAAAACCAGCGCACTTAGTATGCACCATTCTATCACATAGCCAACAAAGCCATTTTTGGCTGCTCTGGTTTTATAGCCTGGCAACAATTTTTATAAAAGCAGACAACATTTACGGTTTCCATGTTTAACTGAAATCAGACCACTGTGCGTGCACGAAAACACAAAACCAAAACTTTCAAGCCAGCACGAGAGCAGTCTGCACGCTGAGAAATTTAGATTTTGTGTGGGAGAGCGAAAGAGAGAGTGAGTGAGAGCGAAAAGTGCAGTTTATGTGCATGCAAAAAACAACACCAAACACCACTGCGAACAACGCACAAAAAGGGAGAGTAAACAAAACAAAGAGACGAAAAATGCAAACTACTTTGTATATTTGTTTAAACTACTGCACAAATCACAAAAGAATCACTCGCGAAGCGAACGGATCTTTAATAATTATGTTTAGATATATGATAATTAAAGAAAAATTTTTAAAAACCACGGCTGGCTTGACAAACACAAAATAAAAACCGGGGAGCAAAAAAAACACGACCGTTCGCTTTGAAAGCTAATAGACGTATAATATAATAGACGTATATCCCAAGATACTTAACTTCTTTGCTGGCCTCTATGCGACATTCTGACAGGGTTATTGCCATTCTCTGTAGCTTGTACCTATTTGTGAAAGGAACAATAACAGTTTTGCTAGGATTTAGGCTCAGGCCTACTTCCTTGCGCCATTCGCTGGTCATATTGAGGCCCAGTTGAATGATATCGCAGAGTGTTTCCTCATATTTACCTCTGGCTATAATGACAATATCGTCAGCATAGCCCTGGCAAAGTATACCTCTGCGGGTCAATCTGTCCAGCAACTCGTCTACCAGCAAGCTCCACAAGAGAGGCGAGAGGACACCCCCTTGGGGGCATCCCCTTGTGGTAGATACTGTGGACGACTGTCCTCCTATAGTGGCCATGGCTCGCCTAGATGCCAGTAGTGATTTGATCCATTTACTGGTTGTTGCATCTAGTCCTCTTCTTGCCAGGGATGCGTTGACCGCCTCATGAGAGGTATTGTATTTGAAGGCACATAGCGCCACTTCCTTATGAGTAAGTGAATCCTCAATAAGGCTTTTCAGGTGATATAGGGCAGTATCAGTTGATACTGCAAGCCCTGTAGGCATGATGCGTCCGTTGGAGCGGATGCTCTACAAGCAGAGTGCTTCTAATGCTGACATCCACTAGCTTTTCCAACGTTTTTAGCAAAAACGATGTCAAGCTGATGGGTCTGAACGATTTCGGATCAGTGATGTCTTTCTTTCCAGCTTTTGGAATGAAGACAACTTTTGCTATACTCCAGGCAGTAGGTATGTGTCCTAAAGCTAGGCTGCTAGGATTTTCCTGATCGGTGTTGCGAGCTGACTTAGCGCTCGTTGAAGCAGGATTGGCTGAATGCCATCTGGACCCGGAGATTTGTAGAGCTGGAATGTACCAATTACCCATCTTAATCTCCCCGTTGTTACTATTGATTTTGCTTTAGCCCAATCAGTAGCACACGGTCTACTTTGAGCCGTTACCGGGGTATTCCCATCCGTTTGAAGCGTGCTTCCCGCAAAGTGAGTTGCCAGTAGTAGCTCAAGTTTCTCCTTACTTCCTACAGTATAGGAGTTATCCTCCGTACGTAATGCCTGATTTGATTCTGGCACTGCTTTGGAGATTGCTCTGTGAAGTCTTGCGCCTTGACATGTGTTTACTATTGCCTCACAGAATGTTCTATAGTTCCTTCGTTTGGCTTTCCTGATCTCGTGGTTATACATAGTCAGTTTATTCCGGCAGGCTTCCTAGTTCCCTTCTCTTTTTGCTTTGTTAAAGAGACGCCTGGTCGCTTTCCGTAACTTCTCCAATTAGTCGTTCCATCACGGAACATCTTTTTCCCTCTTGGCTCGACCAAGGAAGCAGTTTTCTCTAAACGCGTTAGTTAGACACGAGTTAATATCTTCTACGGCGGCTTCCAGTTCTAGAGTGGTACGGAGTTTCCCGGTTACCCCAGAAGCTGGATTTCGCAGTAAGGAGGCATTGAAACCTTCCCAGTTCGTATTCCTGGGATTGCGCCTACATTCAAGATTTAGCCCTATGTTAAAACTGATAATTCTGTGATCTGACATTGACTCCTCAGGAGATACGTGCCAGTCCTTATATGCGAAGCCACTGATCTGCTGGAAAGTGTAATGTCCAGAACCTCAGATCTTACCCTAGTAACAAATGTCGGAACATTGCCGACATTAAGATTTCTAGATTGTTATTCAAGATAAATTCTAGGAGTGACTCACCTCTTTGATTCACGTCGCTGCTGCCCCATATTACGTGATATGTATTTGCATCACATCCGATGATGATGGGTGAGTGTGTCCTCTTGCAGTATTCTGCCAGTGCAGTGATTTCGGGCGGTGGGCACGCCTCGTCACCGGTAAAGTATACCGATGCCACCACAGTCTTCTTGGCTGCTCCCACATCTTCTACCACGATCGGTACACAGTCCCGCATGAGAAATTCTGTAAGTATATAATAATTAATACTTCTACATGCCAGGATACAGGCTCTAGGGCTAGAGGCCCGTTGATCCCAAATTACTTTGGCGTTCTTCACTTACTGTCCTTTTATTCCCTGGTTATACCAGGGTTCCTGTACCAGGGCTAGCCCAAGATGTTGTTTGGTGAACATTCTTGCCAGCACAGCCGAGGCCGCCTTGGCGCGATGGATGTTCACCTGAGCTATCCCTTTACTCCCGACCATTAAATGATCGGCTCCATCGTCTGCGTTGCTGATTTGGAGATACCCAGATCACCATCCGCCGGTATCGCTTCTTCCTTACTCAGCAGGTCTAGTTCCATGCCTAGCTCCTGAGAGGATATCGGGGTCTGATCCCCCATCTCGATGATGGTCGCATCAAGATCCTCATCATCCGCCAGATCCTCGCTGGATTCGGAGAGCTTATTGGGCTTCTCCTTCTCCGCGGAGACTAGTGGATTTCGAGGAGTCTCGACCTGTCTTGTTCCGGATTTGATCGCTTTGGCCTTCTTTAGACCACAAACTGAGATATCTCCAATCCTGAAGATCAGCTTGTGGTCACTAGAGATAATCTTGGCGCATGAGTTGTCATCAATGCCAAGGCTGAGGAGCGAGCCACCACCCTCATTCTTCCTTGATATGAGACGCCAGTTCTCAGTGTCCAAGTCATTCTATTTATTGATCAATTCCATGATCCACTTTGTTGTTTTGTCCCCTGTCCTGGGGCAGAAGATGGTGATGTTGTGTGACGATGGCAGGTCGTCGCCCATCCTTACCTCAGGGAGACACCGCTCCACTTACTGAGGCTGGGGACTGCTGATTGCAGCCACTCAGCAGTGGTTGCGTTGCGGCAGTCCACTATCAGGTGGCCCACCCTGAAGTGGATTCCTCCAAACTTGATTGGAGAATCCCAACCGGAGAGGACTATTTCCTCCAGTAGTGCGACACTAGAATAACAAGATGCGTAACGCCATACGATTTTTTGGCCGTGGCTCTAGAGGTGGCTCCAGGCTCTCTTGAGTTTTTGTACAAGAGAGAAAGAGCGGAGAGAGCTACAGCAAACAGCTCTTTTCTACGCATACAGTGATAGCAGACAACTGTACGTGTGCACACGTATGCCCATGCATTGTAAATTTGACAAAATATGCCTTTCATCTTAGAAGTTCGTTGACTTTAAATCTATATTATTTTTTATCAATTGGCACCATGCGAAAAGTTCTTGTTTTGCATTGCCTTAACGTTATATTATTTAAATATTGCTTAGAAATAGTAATAGCCCAATTTATGTACATCACATAATAAATTTCGAAAATGACTTTATATTGTCATTAGGGTATTCAGCTTGCGACTTGAGAAAAATTAATTGGGCAGTGATTGTTGAGTGCTTGTGTCCGCACTTCGTGCCTCCAGATATGGCTTTTGCAATAAACAGTTTTCATATTTTTATTTATTTTATTAATTTTTATTTTCTACTACGTATTATTTTTATGAAATATTTATTTCTCAATGTTGTGTTTTTTTTTTTTTTTTGAAAATTTATGTTTTAAATTACAGTAGTTATAATAATTTCCTTTGTATTTTCTTTAATTATTTAGTATATTTATTAAGTCATTTGACTTAATATGATGTATGTAAATAAACAATTTTTATTATTTAAAATTCAGATTAGATTCAGTTGTTTTTCAGTTTCAGTTTTGTTTTATATTCCAATTTGATATTTTAAAAAAGCGCGCAATTTCATCATATTGCTACGAAATTGGCCAAAACTCCAAACGTCTTCTAGCACAGGTACGCACACATATACACGATCTCGTCTTTTGTTTTTACTCACACAAGCAAGCAAATTCTATTTTTAGATTTCTTACGCACTCAGTATAAGCGAGCGTACAGAGAGCAAATTTTGGCCGTCACCAAAAAAGTGGCTGCATAGTGCCAAACCAATGTATGGCCGTTACGGATGTTGTTATTCTAGTGTCTTTGCTTATACTCTGTACCCATATCCGTAATGAAGGCCTTCAATGGACCGTTAGTCAGAAAAGATTCGAAGATTTCATTAGCGACTGTACCTTACAAGTCTTTGACAAATTTGATCTAAATCAAGAACGACATTTGTATATAAATCATCAACGTCATATCTTGCAGTAATTGTTCTTCCATGTTTAAAAAAACAACAGTTCTTACTTTCACGTTGGGCATTGAAGCTTTTTCTATCGATTGAATATGCTAGTAAGATTGATGTGTTTGTCCTGCGAAGGATTTTTGACTACTTTGTAATCGTGCTAGTGTGAGTAAAAACGACAGACGAGAACGTGTATATGTGTGCGTACTTGTGCAAGAAGATGCTTTTCGGGCCGAAATCAATTCTGATCCTAGAAACGAATTTACATATTTGGAGTTTTGGCGAAATTCGTAGCAATATGATAAAATAATATAACTATTATTTTAGTTTTTTAAATATTCGTTTGTTTAAATCGCCGCTCGAATTAGGTACCGTTTACATATTTATAGTTATGTAAACAATGGTAGTGTAGGCAGAGCGATAGCACAGGTGGCAGCACTGCAGGAAACTATCGATAGGACCAGGAGAGCAGTTGCCTGGAATGATCAAAGAAGAAGTTGCAGATCGTGAAGATAGAGGGAGTCGTCGCCAAGAAGTCAAGTAGAAGAAGATGAAAAAGAGAAGTTGAAAAGAACGCGGTTTTTCGGTAACGATTAGTCAAGTCGGACAGTCGTTGAAAGTAGAAATAGTGTTGCGTGAAGTTCAGTCGGTTAAATATTACACACTTGTAAATACTCTTAATTAACTTTGTTATAATAAATAAATATTACACTAATATTACATTTATTTTTTAAATTAATTATATATAATAATATATGTAATAATCGGTACGCAGGGAACACCACGGGGAGGCCATTACAATTGTAATGGGGTCCTATATTTATATGACCTTCATGTTTATTTTTCACTACTTTACTATTGCAACAAAACGACTTTAATTGAAAATAAACTCGGTTATATAGCGATAATTTCTAAAAATCGAACAGCTCTGCTTATAGTCAACTTTAAGCAAACGGATTAAGAGAAATTAAAAGAAAACCAAATTCCTGTGCGCTTGTCTTCCCAAATTTATATAATATTATAATATATATTATATTCCAATTTATATACCAAAATAATTCAACTGAATCTGGTTTGAATGTTAAATAATAAAAATACATACATTATTATTAAGTCAAATGGTTTAATAAATATAAATATATAAATAATTAAATCAAATGCAAAGTAAATTTTTACAACTACTGTAATTTAAAACATACATTTTCCAAAAAGCAGTCATTACATTAAAAAAAAGTATATTTCATTAAAATAAAAAGTAGTGGGGGAAAAAAAAATAAAATAAATATATATATGAAAACTGTTTATTTGTAAAAGTCATATCTTGAGGCAGGAAGTGCGGGCACAAGCACTCAACAATCATCGCCTTATTATTTTTCCCACGTCGCAACTGAATACTCTAATGACATATATTCTAATACAAAGTCATTTTTGAAATTTATTTTGTGATATTATGTACATGCCCTTGTCACTGATAAAAGCCGTTAAAATAAGAATAATGCCAACAATGCTTTAATGCAACTAGGCGCAACTACATGAAAGTTAATTTGTATTTTTAAAAAAATGTGGTATTTGATTTGGGACTTTTAACTTTTCTTGCCCTAAAACTATCCTTAAGGTTTTATGAAATGGTAGAAACAACTGTCACCTAACTCCCCAAATTAGCCACAGTCTGAACTGGTTATTATTTACGAAATCGATTTCATTATTATCGTCCCTAAAAATCGAAAGCCTCGTTTTTTGTGTATTATTTGCATTGTGATTTGGTATTACATTCAGTTAATTTTATCATCCAAACAATATAATGATTAAAAAACTAATTGAATTATTTGTTCTATAATTAAAAAATCTGCGTAAACTTTTCTGATATAATTATATATTATATTCTCGCTGTTCATCCTTTTCAAATCAAAACAGATCGCAGAGAATTTTTGTGATATTTCTAAATATTTTTATATTATATTATTTTTTTTAAGAAGTAAACTAGGTATGTAAGATTTTATATTCATGCACCAATAAATTTCCTTAGAATTGTTCAGATTTATATAGCTTTTACGAAAGTGGCTATCTTCCTTACAAAACAGCTACCTAATATTAATATTACACAGTTGCTCCAGAGTTATAGGTTTGCTCATAGTTGAACACAGACTCTTTTGACACAGATGCAGGACATTCGGAATATTAACCTGGTCAACAATTCCGGCAACAGCCATGATTCGTCTCTGGCAACCTCCAAAATGCCGCGCAACTTTAAACTGCTATCTGATCCACAGTTGGTTAAATGTGGTACGAGACTCTATCGTTACGATGGTTTAATGCCAGGAGACCCGTCCTATCCAACAATAACACCTAGGGATCCACGGAACCCACTTATTCGCATACGCGCCAGGGCTGTTGAACCACTTATGCTTCTTATTCCGAGGTAACCATTGATTAAATTAAACAATTTCAGCTAAGAACATAGACCATCCCATAGGTTTGTCATCGATTGCGACTACGTGGGCCAGCCACCAGCAGTCGAAGTTACTATAGTGAACCTAAATGATAACATCGACAAGCAATTTCTTGCTAGCATGCTGGATAAATGTGGAACATCTGATGAAATAAATATTTACCATCATCCCATCACAAACAAACACTTGGGCATTGCTCGTATAGTGTTTGATAGTACGAAGGGAGCGAGAAAATTCGTTGAAAAATACAATCAAAAGTCTGTAATGGGAAAGGTAGGATGAAGTTTTTCAGCTTTTGTCGTATTCTAATGTATCTATGTATTGTAGATCTTAGATGTGTTTTGCGACCCTTTTGGTGCCACTTTAAAAAAATCTCTTGAGAGCCTTACAAATTCAGTCGCTGGAAAACAATTAATGGGTCCAAAAGTAACACCGCAATGGACATTTCAGCAGGCTGCTTTGGAGGATACCGAATTCATCCACGGATATCCTGAAAAGAACGGCGAACACTTAAAGGATATCTACACCACACAAACCAATTCGGAAATTGCAAACCGTAGTAGGGATCGAAACTGGAATCGCGACAAGGAAAGAGAAAGAGATCGCCATTTTAAGGAGCGCAGTCGACATACGTCAGAGCGAAGCTATGACCGTGATCGTGGAATGCGAGAAAACGGCACTTCATTAAGGTGTCGCCGTACTTTTTATCGACGCCGTTCTAGTGATAAATCCCCAGAAGATTCTCGGGATATATTGATCATGACAAGAGAAAGATCTAGAGATTCAGATTCACGTCCTCGTGATTATTGTCGTTCTAGGGAGCGAGAGTCGTTTCGAGACCGTAAAAGATCTCATGAAAAAGGCCGAGAGCAGCCCAGGGAAAAAAGAGAACATCATTATAACTCATCTAAAGATCGAGAGTACCGCGGAAGAGATCCCGAACGATCTGCTGAAATCGATCGAAGGGATCGCGGAAGTCTTAAGTATTGTAACCGCTATTCATTGCATGAATATATTGAAACTGATGTTAGACGTTCTTCGAATACAATAAGTAGTTACTATCCCGGTTCCAGTCTTCCTACTGCAAGCCATGGCTTCAATAGCTGTTCTTTTCCTTCAATTGAAAATATTAACACATGGTCTGATCGGAGAGCTTGGACTGCGTTTCAGCCTGACTTTCAGCCAGTACAACCACCCCCACCGCCACCAGAAGAGACTGACAACTGGGATGAAGAGGAACACGACAAAAATTGTATTGTGCCTATGCATTATGGCTCCGCAAAACTTCAACCGCCAGTGCCGTCAAACGTGAATTTCGCGACTAAATTAAAGTCAGTTACACAACCGAATTCCGATCCAGGGAACGTGGATTTAGATACTCGAATAGCTTTAATATTTAAAGGAAAAACTTTTGGAAATGCACCGCCTTTTCTTCAAATGGATAGCAGCGATTCAGAAACAGATCAAGGCAAACCTGAAGTTTTTTCGGATGTTAATTCCGATTCAAACAACTCGGAGAACAAAAAAAGGTCATGTGACAAAAGTAATAAAGTTCTCCATCAGCAAAATGAAGCAAGTGATATATCAAGTGATGAAGAAATAATAGGTAAAAAGGACAAGTCAAAACTCAGTTTAATAGGCGAAAAGGAAGTAAATGATGACAATATGTCTTTATCGAGCCTATCTTCCCACGAGGATCCTATCCAGACCAAGGATGGTGCAGAGTTTAAGAGTATTATGTCATCTTACATGTATCCCCATTCGAATCAAAATCCTTTTTATTACCATGCTACAGGCTATGGGCACTATCTTCCCGGTATTCCGTCTGAATCTACAAGTCGTTTATTTTCAAATGGCGCTTACATGCAGTCTGAATATTTAAAAGCCGTTACATCATTTAATTTTGATTCGTTTTCTAAGCCATACGACTACAATAAAGGTGCTCTATCAGATCAGAATGATGGAATACGTCAAAAAGTAAAAAAAGTAATTGGCTATATTGTCGAGGAGCTAAAACAGATTTTAAAAAGAGACGTTAATAAGCGCTTGATTGAGATAACTGCATTTAAACATTTTGAGACATGGTGGGACGAGCAAACATCAAAAGCCCGTTCAAAGCCGCTATCCGAAAAAGCAGACTCCACTGTCAACACACCTTTAAATTTTATTAAAGATACTTCTAATAACGAAAAGAATCCTGATATAAATCTTCTTATTAATGCCCACAGGGAAGCCGCAGATTTTCAATCTTACTCCAGTATAGGCTTGCGGGCAGCAATGCCCAAGTTGCCGTCGTTTCGGCGTATAAGAAAACTTCCTAGCCCTATACCCACCAAAAGAAATTTTTTGGAAAGAGATTTAAGTGACCAAGAGGAAATGGTGCAACGCTCCGACTCAGAAAAGGAGGATTCTAATGTGGAAACCTCCGATACTGCACATTTAAACATTAAAGGTCCAGTCCCAATTCAAGAGTCAGACACTAAATCGCATACATCTGGTCTTAATTCAAAAAGAAAGGGAAGTGCTTCAAGTTTTTTTTCTTCTTCGTCTTCTTCCACTTCTAGTGAAGCTGAGTATGAAGCAATCGATTCTGTAGAAAAGGCTAGGACTAGTGAGGAAGATAGTCCTGGAAGATATGGTCAAAGAAATCTGAATCAACGAACAAAAACGATTAGAAACAGGAATCGAGTGCGTAAAATGGATAAGGTTACAAATGTGAGAAATGTATATTCGGGGTCAGATGAATTCAAAAAAGAGAACGTAACTAGGCGCACAAAAAAGAATATTTATTCCGATACAGATGAAGATAATGATAGAACGTTATTTTCTGATTTAAAAGAAAAAAATATTTCAACAATTTTATCTGATCTTGAAGAAATAAGTAAAGATAGTTGCATCGGATTGGATGAAAACGGGATTGAACCCACATTATTATTATCAACGATTTCAAAACTGAATGAAGAGTGTAGGCGCTCTCTTACACCCGTTCCACCACCGGGTTACAATGAGGAAGAAATTAAAAAAAAGGAGGATTGTAAACAAAAGCCGTTATTTGAATACGATAGAATTTACAGCGACTCCGAGGAGGAGAAAGAATATCAGGAAAGAAGAAAGAGAAATACTGAGTACATGGCTCAAATTGAACGAGAATTTTTAGAGGAACAAGAAAAGAGTATTGAAAAGTCATTGGATAAAAACCTACAGTCGCCTAATAGCATTGTAAAATGCAGAAACTCCCCAACAAATAAAAATGACGAAACGAGAAAAAAAGCTTTTTCACAAACAAGATCATGTTTTGAAAGTGCAAGTAAAGTTGACATGACTCTAGTCAATATAATAAATGTTGAAAACGATATAAACGAATTTGGCCCTCATGAAGAGGGTGATGTTACAAACGGTTGTAACAAAGTGTATACAAGTTCAAAGGGTAAAACCAAAAGAACTCAATCGCCAGTGTATTCTGAGGGCGGTTCCAGCCAAGCTTCTCAGGCGAGTCAGGTTGCGCTAGAGCATTGTTATTCGTTGCCGCCGCACTCAGTTTCTTTGTGCGATTATCCATCTGGTAAAGTGAATGAAACTAAAAACAGTTTAAAACGAGAAACAGAGAACATTGCAAATGTTAGTCAAATGACGAGGACAGGTCCCGGCAGACCTCGCAAGGATCCAATATGTACTCAAAAGAAAAAGAAAGATTCGGCCCCCAGGATGTCAAATGTAAAGCCTAAAATGGCACCAAACAGAGATGAATGGGCCGAATTGGCACACAAAAATGTACATTTTGTTCCGTGTGATATGTATAAAACTCGTGATCAGAATGAAGAAATGGTTATTTTGTACACTTTTTTAACAAAAGGCATTGATGCAGAAGATATAAACTTTATAAAAATGAGTTATTTGGACCATTTGCATAAGGAACCGTACGCGTGAGTGTTATTAGTTATGTTATAGTATATTATTATACCCGTTACTCGTAGAGTTAAAGGGTATACTAGATTCGTTGAAAAGTATGTAACAGGCAGCGTCTCCGACCATAAAAAGAATATATATTCTTGATCATGATATTGATCGAGAGTCGAACTAACCATGTCCGTCTGTTCGTATGAACGTCGAGATCTCAGAAACTATAAAAGCGGGAAGGTTTAGATTCAGTATACAGATTCGAGAGCCAAAGACGCAGCGCAAGTTTGTTGACCCATGTTGCCACGCCCACACTAACGCCCATAAATCGCACACATTTTCATTAGTCTTGTAAATTTCTATCGATTTGCCAAAATACTTTTTGCCACGCCCACTTTAACGGCCTATAGCCGTCAAACCGGCTAAATTTGAACAATTTTTAAATTTTTTTTTCATATGTATCGATATTGCAGAAAAATTATGAAATTTCACATTCACACTAGCTGAGTAACGGGTATCTGATAGTCGGGGAGCTCGACTAAAGCATTCCATCTTGTTTTTATTTTATTGGCATTTGTTTTCTAGAATGTTTTTAAATAACACTCACTGGGTGGATCACTGCACAACTGACCGAGCTTTTTGGCCACCGCCAACAAAAAAGCGAAGAAAAGACGACGAACTGATGCGACATAAGACTGGATGTGCGCGAACTGAAGGATTTTACAAACTAGATGTTCGAGAAAAGGCTAAGCATAAGTACCATCATGCTAAAGCCAATACAGAAGATTCTTTTAATGAAGATCGGAGCGATGAACCTACAGCACTTACAAATCATCATCACAATAAATTAATTTCCAAAATGCAAGGAATTTCCCGCGAAGCTCGCTCAAACCAGAGAAGACTTTTAACAGCCTTTGGTTCTATGGGTGAATCTGAGCTTTTAAAATTTAATCAGCTAAAGTTTCGGAAGAAACAGCTTAAGTTTGCAAAATCTGCGATACATGATTGGGGATTGTTTGCAATGGAGCCCATAGCTGCAGACGAAATGGTTATTGAATATGTTGGTCAGATGATTCGACCTGTAGTTGCTGATCTAAGAGAAACAAAGTATGAAGCGATTGGAATTGGTAGTTCCTATTTGTTTCGAATTGACATGGAAACTATAATCGACGCAACTAAATGTGGAAACTTAGCTCGATTTATAAATCACAGTTGCAATGTAAGTATAACTGGGTACTTTGACATTATGTTACCAACATACAATTTTGTTTTTCAGCCGAATTGCTACGCTAAGGTTATAACTATTGAATCTGAAAAGAAGATAGTAATATATTCAAAACAACCCATTGGAATAAACGAGGAAATAACTTACGACTATAAATTTCCACTAGAAGAAGAAAAAATACCTTGTCTATGCGGCGCCCAAGGATGTCGGGGCACACTTAACTAATACTTATTTACAGCAATGAATTAAATATTCATTAAAACCTAATACTTATTTACAGCAATGAATTAAATATTTAAGAGCACATAAATTTAATTTGTTTATAAAATCCAAAGTGGTATGTGTAAGTATATATAGTATCTTTTGTAACTTAAAGGAATGTTTTGTTGAACTAAAACTATAATCAATTATATCAACGAGGTCAGAGGTGCTGTTCAAAATGGTTTAGGTCTAAATTAAGTTAAACATAGATTTTTGAACTTTACTTATAAAAACAATATGTATATATTAGAACCCATTTGATCTGTAAACATAAAGAACAAAAATGCAATAAATACATTATCTTAAATTTAAAAAATAATTTTGCCTTTATACAAAAATGTGATTATTGTAAATCATGTTTGAGTGTTATTTGCATATCTAATTGAGCCTGAGCCATGCTTTCTAAAGCATATTGCATTTTTTCTAGCAATAGTTCGCCTCTTTGCACTACTTCCTCTAGGTCTCTAGCAGTTCCCTGGTTTTCGATCTCGAGCCTTTTAAGGCTAGAATTTTGGAGTTCAATGGAGCTGTCTTCATTAGGAAGAGACTCAATTAGGGTGTCGATGTCTTTAGCACATCGTGCAATTAACTGTGCAAATAATTGGGCATAGTCTTCTTGCGGCGGACACGGGATTGGCGTTTGGGGTCCAATGCGTTCAAAATTAACAAATTTACTTGGAAGGGACGTTTGTTGAATTACACCAATTGCATTGCAGAAGTGCTCCGCTTGCTGCAATGATTATTTCATATAAAAAACTTGTTATTTTTTAGTACGAAGTCATTTACCTGATTAACGGTGTCTTGCAATTGTGTAAGCCGATCCGCCATTTTACTACCCAGTTAATAATTCTGAAAAACAAAAAATATGGAATTAAGTTTGATTACGATTTAGCCCGTTCAAAGTGCTAGACGAATTTTAAACATTACCATTTTAATTTATATCAAATAAGCAAAGTACGATTATACTGTGGCATTAAGATATTTACAACGAATCACCGCTGGTGCTTTGAATAATATATAAACATTAATACATCGATTGATTTTAAGACTTATTTAGAGACACCTCTAACGTCGACAGCGGGTATTCTCTTAAAAAAAATAAATGCCAATAATATGAGTTCCACACTGGCACGTGATTTCTTTCAATGAGACAAATTATTCTTTTTCACACTGTGCAATAGTAATGTCTTTATACCAAAGATAGAAGGTACCATAAGATTGTCGGAAACAGTGGAATCTGCATAATAATTGCTCGTTTATAACCACATGTTGAACATCGATCCTTCTTGTCTTGTTCAAAATCATGACAATTTCGGTTATGACAAGAAAGCAGATAGTCTCCATGCAGTCTGCAACCTCTCTTCCACAATCTTGGTGTATCCTTGCGGAGGGTATATCGATTTCAGTTATAAGCTGGAAACGCCGTGAAAAATGCATTTGAGGGCAATTAAGTTGGTATAAATATCAGTAAGAACAGCCATATCCGTTTCCACGCTAATTCTTCTCTTAGTTTTTAAGATATCTACATCAAATTTCTCCAAGATCATTTTGTTCTATTAGAGGTAATATGTATGACAGAACCGACGAACCGGATAACCATATCTTAAAGATGTCATATAAAAAATTATAAAGCTACCTATCTTGTTTTTTTAAAGGTTTAAAAAAAAAGATTTTATGATACGAACCCATTGTTAGATTTATCGCTTTTATCGATCGCTTTGTTAAATTTATCGCTTTTACTAACTAAATATAAGTTAACTAAGTAACGGGATTTACATATTTGTGGTAGTGGAATATAGAGTTTCTTATTTGAAATCATTTTATATTTTTAAGTTTCTATGATAAACAAAAATTATAATTATTTGTGTCGTCGCGCTCTCGGATCCGTGGACCCAAAGCAAAGGGCAGACTATTTTTTCTTGTGGTAGTAAGTTCGTTTTTTTCTTAAAGAAGCTAAGTTTAACCTCACACCGGAGTGTGTCCTCCAACTATTCGCGCGATAATGAATGCTACATTTTTCGCGGTAAGCGATAGCAGTATGCCAAGACACACTCAGCTCACCGTCGTCCTCATATGTGACCTTCCAATAGGCCACAGCCGGGAAAGCAACTTTGTAGCAGGAACTGCACCACGCCCAAAGTAATGGCGAGGACATCGAAACTGTCTCACGGCGTTCATCTCTTTGCGTCAAGTCGCAAAGGCTATGCCTAGTTCCTACGGTAGTGGTTTGTCCCACTGGGTCTTCTGCCTCCAAATCTCTCGCATGAAAACTGGCACACGTCGAATACAGCCTCCTCACGTAATTCCTTCCTTACGCTGATAGCCTCGATCTCTGTACTGTCCACGTATTCATCGACATAATGGTAGTCGGTGATTGCATCTATCCTCGGGGCGGATCAGCAGTTTATGGAACATCTCCATGATGTCACCGCAGACAAGAGGTGGAGAAGTATCGATGGCAGCATCGATGTCATCGATGTTTTTGAAATTTAGTGTGACTTACTGGTGGTGTTGGCTGGCGTCGCGGATGACATGGATTAATATCTGGTTGCACGTATGTATGTATGTACATATGTACATGTACATACACATTTATATATACCCTGCAGTTCCACGATTCATCGCTCCGAAAAAAACATCAGAAAATCATCGGCTACCCTTCAACCCTTACACTTTCATCAAGGCTTGGGACGGAGATGGACGGGTCTGCTCGGCGGCCTCATTTCTGGGGCAGGATACGCTCTCGTGGTCCTGAAAGGTGCGGGTTACACTGCTAGGTGCTAGTAATCGCCGGGCTAACGTCATGGTCTGGTCTCAATTCGTGATGTAGCAAGGCGACTCAACCAAGCTGTGCTTTGTCTAAATGGACCACAGCTACCTGTGTCTCGATTCGGAGATTTTCCTTGTTCTGAAAGTCTCTACGTAGCGATCTTGTTCCTTACTGCTTCGTTGCTCTGCGTTGTTGACTCGTTTTCTCGTTCTCCTTCACTGTCCCATTTTCAGCGCTCGGCGCTTCCTTTAACCGTTATTCCTCGATGTCTCCAGAACTAAAGTCCACGGTACCGTTGCTTTCCTTAACTCGGCACGCTTACTCTCTCGGTTCTTCTGGTGTCCCGCTCTAATTCGTGCCGTCTCACTCTTTTTTCCAAACTCTACTTGTCTCCAACCTCTCATTCTAGAGATTCCGTTTTCCCACTTATTCCGTATCTTCGAACCCTCTTTGTTTCGCACTGCTGTTACTACTTTCTAATTTTTTGCGTTACTGGCATTCCGCAATTGACCACTCCATTTTTATGGAGTTTTCAACTTTTTACAAGGTATGAGGGAAATGAGGTGGACAATGTTCCAAACTATTTCTTAATTAAATCTAGTTCTTACTTGTTAGCCGGTTTGTCGTTTGTTTTTGTTTGTTGGGAGTGGGGTAGACCGATTCACCCGATCGCGGGTACGCTGCGGAACATATGGTTTTGCTACTTGCGGTAGAGTTTCAAGATAACAGGTCTGGCTGTAAGAGAAAGAGGGCGGGTCAAAAAGATAGCGATCACCCTTGGGCTCCGTTTTTGTGCTATCGTACTATAATCGTTCGCTAAGCCCCCTAACTAAATACTATGCAATGGTTTCAGCTTAGTTTATTTAATATTTTAATCAAATCAAAAGAGAACGCATTAGTCGAGTTTCCTGACTATCAGAGTCCAGTCCAAGTGGGACCTAGAATTTTTCACATTTTTCTGAAATATTGGTAGAAATAGGGAAAAAAAACTTATTTTAATGCTCTAAGGTGTAGGCGAGATAGATTTGTGCGGTTTTTGGGGGTATTCTCAAAACAACTGATTTAATCTAATGTTCGGCGGTTCTAGGGCGATAAGTGTTTTGGCAAATCGATAAAAATTTACAAGACTAATAGAAAAAAAATATTTTAATTTAATTTAATTAAAATAATTTTAATTAAGAATAAAAAAAAATTTTATTTAATTTAAAATATAAATTATTATTATCGGCAGCTTGTGTTACCGGAATAGGTTATTCTAGTTTCAAGACAGATGGTTCGTCAGTAAATATTTCAATGCGATCTCGAACGTCTGACATCAAACGCATCCTTGAGGCATTCGAGCATAAAAAGTATTGTTGCACTGTAATGCTCGATATGAAGCAGGCATTTGACCGAGTTTGGCATCCTGGACCCCTCCACAAACTAAAATCCTGCCTCACTAGCCCCCATTTTACCCTCCTTAAATCCTACACTGAGGAAAGGGCTTTCCAAGTCAGATGCGGAAGTGCAATAAGCCTACCCAGACTGATCAGAGCTGGCGTTCCGCAAGGCAGCGTACTCGGACCAATCCTCACACCCTTTACACCGCAGACTTTACCATTATCCCTTCCAGGAACCTAACGATAGCCATATATGCAGACGACACTGTTTTCCTCCAACCCACGAGAAGCCTCCGAAATCATACAAAGGCAATGGACCCGCTACATCCCTGGCTTAGCAGATGGAATATCTTAATGAACGCGGAAAAGTCAACACTAACAACATTCTCACTACGAAGAGGAGACTGCCCACCGGTCACGCTGAACGGAACCAACATTCCCAAAGTGCCCGCACCCAAGTATCTGGGGCTGACCCTGGACCGCAGGCTCACATGGCGTAAACGCATACAGGCCTATGCACGACTGAGGCAGATGCAATGGCTCATTGGGAGAAGGTCCAAGCTGAGGCAAAACAAAATCCTGGTGTACAAGGCAATTCTCAAGCCAATCTGGACCTACGGGATTCAGCTGTGGGGCACGGCAAGCCACTCGAATCGCCAGATAATACAGCGGTTCCAGAACAGGTGCTTGAGAATCGCCTGTAATGCGCATCCCTACCATGAGAACACTGCAATACATCGAGAACTTGGAATTCCATCAGTCTCAGAAGAAAGCTTGGGAACCACCTCGCCGTAAACATTTTAGACAACAGCCAAACCAGCAGACGACTAAAGAGGAGACATCCCCTTGACCTACCACAACTATAACAAATAAATTTAAATTTAAATTTCCCCTAAGTTAAGTCACCCGCCAAACCATTTAATTATTGTCCTCTCGGACAGATCTTAAATAAACAAACGCAAGCTACAAAAAAAAAAAAAAAAAAAAAAAAAAAAAAGGCGTCACATTTACAGCCGAAACATACCCCTAAATCTGAAGCCCCCGGACCCAAGGTGTCATCGTTTGGCACTGATTTGCGCCAGTCTTTTCTACGAACTGCTGTGCGTCAAGCCAAAACGAAATATTACTTCCAATAGGCCACAGCCGGGAAAGCAACTTTGTAGCAGGAACTGCACCACGCCCAAAGTAATGGCGAGGACATCGAAACTGTCTCACGGCGTTCATCTCTTTGCGTCAAGTCGCAAAGGCTATGCCTAGTTCCTACGGTAGTGGTTTGTCCCACTGGGTCTTCTGCCTCCAAATCTCTCGCATGAAAACTGGCACACGTCGAATACAGCCTCCTCACGTAATTCCTTCCTTACGCTGATAGCCTCGATCTCTGTACTGTCCACGTATTCATCGACATAATGGTAGTCGGTGATTGCATCTATCCTCGGGGCGGATCAGCAGTTTATGGAACATCTCCATGATGTCACCGCAGACAAGAGGTGGAGAAGTATCGATGGCAGCATCGATGTCATCGATGTTTTTGAAATTTAGTGTGACTTACTGGTGGTGTTGGCTGGCGTCGCGGATGACATGGATTAATATCTGGTTGCACGTATGTATGTATGTACATATGTACATGTACATACACATTTATATATACCCTGCAGTTCCACGATTCATCGCTCCGAAAAAAACATCAGAAAATCATCGGCTACCCTTCAACCCTTACACTTTCATCAAGGCTTGGGACGGAGATGGACGGGTCTGCTCGGCGGCCTCATTTCTGGGGCAGGATACGCTCTCGTGGTCCTGAAAGGTGCGGGTTACACTGCTAGGTGCTAGTAATCGCCGGGCTAACGTCATGGTCTGGTCTCAATTCGTGATGTAGCAAGGCGACTCAACCAAGCTGTGCTTTGTCTAAATGGACCACAGCTACCTGTGTCTCGATTCGGAGATTTTCCTTGTTCTGAAAGTCTCTACGTAGCGATCTTGTTCCTTACTGCTTCGTTGCTCTGCGTTGTTGACTCGTTTTCTCGTTCTCCTTCACTGTCCCATTTTCAGCGCTCGGCGCTTCCTTTAACCGTTATTCCTCGATGTCTCCAGAACTAAAGTCCACGGTACCGTTGCTTTCCTTAACTCGGCACGCTTACTCTCTCGGTTCTTCTGGTGTCCCGCTCTAATTCGTGCCGTCTCACTCTTTTTTCCAAACTCTACTTGTCTCCAACCTCTCATTCTAGAGATTCCGTTTTCCCACTTATTCCGTATCTTCGAACCCTCTTTGTTTCGCACTGCTGTTACTACTTTCTAATTTTTTGCGTTACTGGCATTCCGCAATTGACCACTCCATTTTTATGGAGTTTTCAACTTTTTACAAGGTATGAGGGAAATGAGGTGGACAATGTTCCAAACTATTTCTTAATTAAATCTAGTTCTTACTTGTTAGCCGGTTTGTCGTTTGTTTTTGTTTGTTGGGAGTGGGGTAGACCGATTCACCCGATCGCGGGTACGCTGCGGAACATATGGTTTTGCTACTTGCGGTAGAGTTTCAAGATAACAGGTCTGGCTGTAAGAGAAAGAGGGCGGGTCAAAAAGATAGCGATCACCCTTGGGCTCCGTATTTGTGCAAAGGCAATGGACCCGCTACATCCCTGGCTTAGCAGATGGAATATCTTAATGAACGCGGAAAAGTCAACACTAACAACATTCTCACTACGAAGAGGAGACTGCCCACCGGTCACGCTGAACGGAACCAACATTCCCAAAGTGCCCGCACCCAAGTATCTGGGGCTGACCCTGGACCGCAGGCTCACATGGCGTAAACGCATACAGGCCTATGCACGACTGAGGCAGATGCAATGGCTCATTGGGAGAAGGTCCAAGCTGAGGCAAAACAAAATCCTGGTGTACAAGGCAATTCTCAAGCCAATCTGGACCTACGGGATTCAGCTGTGGGGCACGGCAAGCCACTCGAATCGCCAGATAATACAGCGGTTCCAGAACAGGTGCTTGAGAATCGCCTGTAATGCGCATCCCTACCATGAGAACACTGCAATACATCGAGAACTTGGAATTCCATCAGTCTCAGAAGAAAGCTTGGGAACCACCTCGCCGTAAACATTTTAGACAACAGCCAAACCAGCAGACGACTAAAGAGGAGACATCCCCTTGACCTACCACAACTATAACAAATAAATTTAAATTTAAATTTCCCCTAAGTTAAGTCACCCGCCAAACCATTTAATTATTGTCCTCTCGGACAGATCTTAAATAAACAAACGCAAGCTACAAAAAAAAAAAAAAAAAAAAAAAAAAAAAGGCGTCACATTTACAGCCGAAACATACCCCTAAATCTGAAGCCCCCGGACCCAAGGTGTCATCGTTTGGCACTGATTTGCGCCAGTCTTTTCTACGAACTGCTGTGCGTCAAGCCAAAACGAAATATTACTTCGCTTTCTCGAGCTCTCTCTAGTACTGTCTCACCTATACAGCTCTGCAACGCTTTTGTATATTATGCATATAAGCATCGATGCAGAATATAGTTTAACAATAAACATAGTCGTTTGAGATCGCCGCATGGAAATCGTCTTTTCATTGCTCGAAAATAGCTAATATAAGAGCTTATTAGTTAAACAGTATTAGTTTTGTTAATTCCTATAGATTGGACTAAAAACTTTTTGTCACGCCCACACTTTTAAAAAATAATTTTATATTATTTCATATTTTTATAAGTCTTGTAAATTTCTATCGATTTTCCAAAAAACATGTTTGCCATCCCCAATCTAACGCCCACAAGCCGCTCGACCAGACTATTGAAAAATGTTTGAGTTTTCTTCGTTTCATTGTTTGTCTTGCCAATATTTATCGGTATACCAAAGACACTTTGGTCACCTCCCTCTTTACACCAACAAAACACTCAAAAAACACTTTTGAACCATTTTTAAAGTTTTTCCCATTTTATTCCCCAATATCTATCGATATACCAGAAAAATGATAAAATTGCGTTTCTCTGGTAGCTGGATGACGTAAGTCCTGATTTGTCCAGGTGCGTTTTCGATGTTACTTAATTGCGGAAGATATTTTTTGTCACAGCACACAAATTAAATGAAGCTGTCTAGGATCTGTCGGCACGTATTTTGGACCACTTGGTGAAACGTTTTGCAGTTTGTTTTAATAATGTCGTTATATAGTTGCCTCTTCCAAGGGGTCTCATGTCGAGATCTCCAATGCGTGTTTTTCACGTTGTAGTAAGTACCCCGCTGCTTTAAATCGTTTTCCAAGTAAATAGATCTTCGGGAATTATAAAAATAATGCACTGTTAAGGTTGCAACCGCTATTGAGTTGACCATTGCCGGCATTCCTGATAAAGAAGCTGATCGGCAGGCTTATCATAAGGAAAAAATGGCACTGGGCTAGTCACTCCGCTGGACTAGGATTCTACTCACATCAGTAAATGTCTGAACGAGCTTGTTCAGGTGGTGTTCACTGTTACAGACGTCGAGAGCAAGTACCATATGTAAAGGGCCGGCACAACGAGCGATTCGAAATATGCCCAATATGTGAACGGCAAGGAGTTTAATCATTCTTCTCTAATTTTTCGAAGAAACTATACAAAAAAACATTGAATTTATTTTGTGTGCCTAGAAGAGGGACATTATGGCACGGTTCTTTGGGAAAGAGGGAATTAAGTTTACTGAATATGATAACTTAACTCCAAGGAGTTCCACCGGATCATCTTCTGGACAAGATGTTCATGAAATATTTTGAAATAGAAAACTTCGGAAACTATCTGCAACTAGTGAAGCCAACTTTACTTCACTAGTTGCAGATAGTGGATATTCACGAGCCTTGGGAATTTAAAGACGAGACAGAGCGCCTTTTAATCCGGCAGGTGCAATCTCAGGCGTTCGAGGAAGAGACTCAAGAGAAGCTCGTATTGAAGGGCATCCAATTACTAGGACCTCTCCGTATCTTGACGACGTTTAAATCATACGTTCGTGTGGAAGGATTGATGCCGTCAGTTGTGTGCCATCAAGCACGCGGAGACCAATAATACTTTCGCACGAGCACACCCTAACGTCGGTCCCTCGGATGATCGTCGGTCATGGTAAGATAAAGCACCAAAACTTTGATGCGACCATAAGCGAGATCTGAAAAGATTCCAGATAACAAATTTGAGAATGCTCTTGCGGAGGGTTACGACCAACTATGTAAACTCCGCAGAGCGACCAATCCCACCAATCTGGTCCCTTGCCTCAGGATCGACTCAAGGCCAACGGATGGTAATTTAAGTACAACGGTATGAACAACTTTGCACCATTGCAAGTGATGATCGGACGTCGAGCGGATAAAAGGTGGGTCGCTATTTACTAGAGCTATAAACTTAGAGATGGCCCACAAATTGTCGACAGTGTCCTGGATCGTCCCAATGTGGAATTTTATAAGCTGCCGTGGACCGGTGGCCAGATTGATGGTGAAAACGGGGTTTGATAAAGTTTTCGAGGATGCAGAACGAACTGTCATCCAAATGAATGGAATGAAAATTTCAATGCCCGGCGAACCCGGCGGCAGGAGGCGTATGCGAGCGGATGATCAACGCCGTGAAAAAGGTGCTCGCGCAAACAAATAAAACAATTAAGGTTGGTTCCAAAAATGTTATGTTTTTTGATTCTGCTATTTACCACATTGTGGTTCCTATTCAAATACAAATAATAGAGGCAAAGAGAAACAACCACAATGCAAAGACGCAAAACATAAAATTATAAAAAATTTCGGGTTTATGCGAAATATTTACACTTTAAGAAACCAGCAATCTGTATACACGGTCCGACACGGCCATCCTGACTTTAACACGACCTCGTGTGGTGAAGGCCATCATTCAATTGTCATTCTATTTTTTTATTTATTTTTTGGTTTTTTTCAAACAAAAGACTTAATATTTCCATTTAAATTCGTATAAACTTATCAAGTTAATTTCACAAAACAGTAGCAAGCCTTCTTAACCAACATCTTTGCATAATTTGTATTGTAGTAATTTTAAACAAGATGAATTACTCTCCTTCATTCAACATTAGAGTTTCCCCACACGCCATGATCAAAACAAACATCAGTTTGTTTTGCTCTTGCATTTTTTTATATGGTCTGATTACTCTGCCATTATCCTTGCCTAGCAGTAAAACGTTCGTCACCCTTATTGGTGCCTTCACATTCTTCAGTGGCTTCAACATTTTCAATATTTTTATTTTCGCTCTCTACATCGTCTGCAACTGTTTTATCGCTCTTAACAATATTATTAAAATCACCATACACATTCAGCTCCTCGAGCACTTGTCCCTCTGCCAATTTTCACAAATTTTCATGAACATATTTGTAATTTCTTTTATTGGTTAAGGACTATAAGGTATCTATATATCTACCTATCACCCTCAAGAACCTGTATTATGTCTTAAGGCCCCTTCAATTTCGGATTCAACTTGGTTTGATGCTTTTCTTCGCTTTTAAGGAGCACACATTCTCCTACTTTGTGCGCCTAAATACAAAGTCTATCCGAACCATTTTTTTTTCTACCAGCAATAAAGGGTTTGCATAAGGTGAACAGCTGGTCTAATTATATTACATTTCAGCAATTCGTAAATTTTTTCTCGAACTAAATCTCGCTCACATGGGCTTAATTAATTAATCGCCAACCTTAACTTTAGTACATAGGATACCCTTTATAAAAGAATTTGAGTACTTTGCCAACAATGAATGTAGTTTTATTTTATCTGTTTATAAAGTTCAGTATCAATATCGGCTGACTCAATGCCGTTGAATAAATTATTTATTTTGGCTCTTTTTAATTTTAAATTCGCTTGAAGAAATGACAATCTCAAAACCCTGATTTAGTATTTATCGTTTTGCATATAATCATCGCCTATTACATAAAACCGCTTAAATTTGTATTTTAAAATTCCGTGATGGTACGCCATGGTTCATCTGCTGTTGAAGATACAGGGCCCGATCACACTTTTGATGTCGAAGTATGCTCGTCCTCTATTAGAGCTTAGAGCGCTTGGATGTTTTCACAGGCGATAACTCAAACATTTTGATCTGCTCGTTTTTCTAACTGGGCCGCAATTAACACGAACCACACTCGGCGACAACGTCGCGTTGCATAGTCGTGCAGCTAGACAGGCGAGGCATCATTGTCGCCCCGCTCCAAAGGTATTGTAACGGGTAAGAGATCATGCAGCAACAACCACAATGCACAGACGCAAAACATAAAATGATGAAATAATTCGAGTTTATGCGAAATATTTACAAAGAAAGAAATTATCACTTCGGACCATTAGCCAAAGATGATTTAAATTGCTTACTCAAGGTACTTGTGTGAACAGATTTTCACATCTAGGTAAAATTGCAAACGGTTCATAAAGATGTATTCTATTGGGGCTGGGCTATAAGCTAAGCTAATTGATATGTATGCATAAAATAATCTATTTTTGTTGGTCTGGCCCTTTATAATTCAGGCATTCATAAAAAACACTGTGATTGCATCATAGCGGTCTTAAAGGTTATAATTTTTCATATTTATAAAATTTGGTAATATTTATGCTTTTAAAGACTTATGAGTTTATTTTCTTTTTAGCATTAATAATGGCTTATAGGAACTGGTTTTCGATTCCCGCCGTCAGAGCTGATGACGAAGAGGACTTAGTTGACCCGCAAGCAGTTTTACGGGTAAAAAAGACTCCCTTACATCATTTAATATAACATGTAACTGAATTTTATGCAACAGGAAAAATGTCAAGCTAAAGGTCACATAGAATCTTTGTACAATAAGTACCAAGAGTGCAATGATCGTGTGAATGGGCGATCCAAAACAACTGAGACTTGCATCGAGGAATTATTTGACTATGTTGCTGAGTTAGATCATTGCGTTTCGCACAGTCTTTTTACAAAGCTAAAGTAAATACCATTAAAGTCAATTCTATTAAAGGAAAGGGCAGTGCTTAAAATAAGATCATAAATAAACAAATCTCTTAATCGAGTTTTATACGTGTTTTGTACAATTTGGTGATTATAAGCGAAATTGGGTAGGTAATGCTAGGTACCTTAAACCTCTCTTGTATGATACATCTGTCCAATCCTCCTAGTACATTAAAACTTCACTTACTGCCTATGATAAGCCCAAAGCTGTTCCATGGCGCTCGCAGAAGCCGGATTCTAAAAACTTCTGTTATCTTATCTACCTTATAGGGTCCCGTGTATTTTAAATTAGTTTATGACCTACTTTATTTCTTAATGCTATTTCTATATTCTTTGGTGTAAGTCATAATTTTCACTATTATTTTTTGTATGCTTTTCGAGCATAGTTTTAGCTCTCTTATATGCTACTTCCAATCTAAATTTACTTTCCTTCTCATAATAATCTATATTATAACGGTTGTACTATTTTTTTTGGGTAAGTTATTTGCTCTACCAAAAACTAATTCATATGGACAAAAATTATGTACCATAGAGAGGGTTTTATTAAAACAATAGACGAAATACTGAAGCCACACGTCCCAATCAGTTATATCAACCGATATGTATGATCGTATGTATTTTTTAAAGTTCTATGACTTATTTCGACTATACCTACTGTCTGAGTTTGGAGTTTTGTGCAATTTCGTAGCAATATGATGAACTAAAATAATAATTATAAATTCACGCCCTGACTATTATAATTTTTAAAGTATTTAAATTTGTTTGATAAGATCGCCGTTCGAATTAGCTACCGTTTAGATTTTTATATTTATGTTGCTAATTAATTAAGTGTAATATATATAACATTCATTATTTACATAAAACCATAATAAGAAAGCACTGCTTTCATTTGTGTACTTAATGTAAAGCATTGCTCAACAATAATTTTTCTTATATTATTTATTTTTATTATTTTTAAAAATTTTCAAAAACTTTAATGTGTATTTTACAACTATTAAAAAAAAAAGATGGTGCCTTTAGTTTCCCGAAGTTCGAGTCTAGAGTAATAAAATTTTATATAATAAATAAAAATATGAAAACTGTTTATTGCAAAAGTTAGATCTTGAGGCACGAAGTCTGGACACAAGCACTCAACAATCATTGCCTTATTCATTTTGCATACGTCGCAAGCTGAATACTCTAATGATATATATCAAAGTAATTTTTGAAATTTATTTTGGTATATTATGTACATAAATTCGGCTATTACTATTTGTAAGCTATATTTAAATAATAATAACGTTAAGGCAATGCATTGATCAATAATAATATAGATTTAAAGTCTAAGAACTTCTAAGGTGAAGGGCATATTTTGTCAAATTTACAATGCATGAGCATGCGTGTGCTCACATACAGTTGTCTGCTGTTTTTTCTGTGTTTTTGTTTTTCTGGTGTCTTTGGTCTGATGGTGGTGAGCGGTAGATGTTACATTTTTAATTTAAAGTTTTTTGCATAAATCAGTGATTATTGAGTGCTTATATTCTGCACCCATGTCCTTAATAAACGTCTTCAATGGACCGTAAGTCAGAATAAGTGGCATTAAGTTCAGCACTAGAGGGCAGCGCTTCGCAATGGCTCTCCCATTGGCTCTAGTTTAAAGAACGGTTTATCCATCGCTTTGACACTATAGAAACACCAGCCGCCATGTTTCTAAATATGTTGTCTAAACGACCGACTGACGGCGAATGTCTTGCAGTCCATGCAAGCCGCATGGTAACAGAACTAACGATGAACAGGCGCCAAATGGAAACGGAAGAAATTGCTGTGTCCGTAACTCTCGCGTTGCTGGAAAATGTTGATAACCGTTTGCAGCGATTAAGTTTTACATCAAATGTTCGAACCAGAGGCGATTTACAGTCCGAATTAAAAGCGTACACTTTTAATAAACGGAAAAATGGTTCCACGGAGCAACAAACCGACACTTATCCTAAACGGCAAAAGCAGTCATCTATAGAGTGTCATTTCTGCGGAAAATTCGGACACAAAATGATTGAATGCAGACTTAGGAAACAACAAAATCAGTTTGCCAACAACAACGAACGACATGACAGACACGATGATCATCAACGCTGAAAATCAAGGGTAACTTGCTACAAGTGCGGTGAACATGGTCTCATATCTACCCAATGTGCAAAGAAGGAAGATGATGGGAGCGAAACATTCAACTGAGAAACGAGTGGATATGTGCGCCGTTGTCAATCCAAGAGGGAACTAGTACCAGATGGGTGAGTCCGTTCCATACTTTTCTTTTTGATTCCATATTGAAAGAGGGATTAGCGGATGTGTTCATGGAAGGATGAATTAGTAGTGCTTTGCTTATGAGTGGTATAGGTAACGGCTTCGTGACAAATTCTAGCCGTAAAGATTTGTAATTTTGATTTTAATTTTATTCGAAATACGATTCAATGTGAGCGACCGTATCTTGCTCAAGAGTGAAGAGCGGCATCAAACAAAGCTAAACCAAAGGCTTGGGGGCCATATGTGATGGCGGAAAAGCTTGATGGTAACCGATATGTATTGAGATCTTTGACAAGCAAAAGAACGTATAGTAGGCCCACGAATAGTTATGGTCGGTGCCTGTTGAGGTAGACGCAGACCAATGCGAAATATCGCTGACTGAGGCACTCGTAGAGACCAATGCGAGAGATCGCCGACTGAGGCACTCGTAGAGACCACTGCGAGAGATCGCCGACTGAGGTACTCGTAGAGACCATAGACTCTGAGTTAATTTTTCACAAGGCTACCCAGGTACCCAGGGAACACCACGAGGAGGCCATTACAATTGTAATGGGGTCCTATATTTATATGACCTTCGAGTTTATTTTTCACTACTTTACTATTGCAACAAAACGACTTTAATTGAATATAAACTCGGTTATATAGCGAAAATTTCAAAAATCGAGCAGTTCTGCTTATAGTCAACTTTAAGCAAACGGATTAAGAAGAAATTAAAAGAAAACCAAAAGCGAATTTCTTCCCAAATTTCAAATTGTAATATAAGAAAATAATTCAACTGAATCTGAATGTTAAATAATAAAAATCATCATGACTTAATAAATATACTAAATAATAAAAGCAAATGTAAAGGAAAGTATTATAACTACTGTAATTTAAAACGTAAATTATCCAATAAGAATTCAAAAATAGTCAAAAAAAATATACATCATTAAAATAAAAAGGTGTTGACAAAACAAATAAAAATTATAAAATAAATAAAAGTTTGAAAACTGTTTATTTCAAAAGTCATATCTTGAGGCACGAAGTGCGGACACAAGCACTCAACAATCATCGCCTTATTTATTTTTCATACGTCGCAAGCTGAATACTCTAATGACAAGTATTCTAATTGTTGGGTCATGCAGCCGCCAAAACTGTGCAGTAGACTAAGCTCATATTCTTTAATATTGCTTATATTGCTTTAATAGTGCTTATATTCTGCACCCATGTCCTTAATGAACGTCTTCAATGGACCGTAAGTCAGAATAAGTGGCATTAAGTTCAGCACTAGAGGGCAGCGCTTCGCAATGGCTCTCCCATTGGCTCTAGTTTAAAGAACGGTTTATCCATCGCTTTGACACTATAGAAACACCAGCCGCCATGTTTCTAAATATGTTGTCTAAACGACCGACTGACGGCGAATGTCTTGCAGTCCATGCAAGCCGCATGGTAACAGAACTAACGATGAACAGGCGCCAAATGGAAACGGAAGAAATTGCTGTGTCCGTAACTCTCGCGTTGCTGGCAAATGTTGATAACCGTTTGCAGCGATTAAGTTTTACATCAAATGTTCGAACCAGAGGCGATTTACAGTCCGAATTAAAAGCGTACACTTTTAATAAACGGAAAAATGGTTCCACGGAGCAACAAACCGACACTTATCCTAAACGGCAAAAGCAGTCATCTATAGAGTGTCATTTCTGCGGAAAATTCGGACACAAAATGATTGAATGCAGACTTAGGAAACAACAAAATCAGTTTGCCAACAACAAAGAACGACATGACAGACACGATGATCATCAACGCTGAAAATCAAGGGTAACTTGCTACAAGTGCGGTGAACATGGTCTCATATCTACCCAATGTGCAAAGAAGGAAGATGATGGGAGCGAAACATTCAACTGAGAAACGAGTGGATATGTGCGCCGTTGTCAATCCAAGAGGGAACTAGTACCAGATGGGTGAGTCCGTTCCATACTTTTCTTTTTGATTCCATATTGAAAGAGGGATTAGCGGATGTGTTCATGGAAGGATGAATTAGTAGTGCTTTGCTTATGAGTGGTATAGGTAACGGCTTCGTGACAAATTCTAGCCGTAAAGATTTGTAATTTTGATTTTAATTTTATTCGAAATACGATTCAATGTGAGCGACCGTATCTTGCTCAAGAGTGAAGAGCGGCATCAAACAAAGCTAAACCAAAGGCTTGGGGGCCATATGTGATGGCGGAAAAGCTTGATGGTAACCGATATGTATTGAGATCTTTGACAAGCAAAAGAACGTATAGTAGGCCCACGAATAGTTATGGTCGGTGCCTGTTGAGGTAGACGCAGACCAATGCGAAATATCGCTGACTGAGGCACTCGTAGAGACCAATGCGAGAGATCGCCGACTGAGGCACTCGTAGAGACCACTGCGAGAGATCGCCGACTGAGGTACTCGTAGAGACCATAGACTCTGAGTTAATTTTTCACAAGGCTACAGCTACACAATATGGTTATCTGCGCAGTGACCATGTGGCGGGGGCTATGAGGGTCCGGAGGGACCATGTGCATTGGAGTGGACTGGAGTAGGTCTCCAAAATGTGTTGGTAGTGCGTGTAGAGTTAAGAACTACTCATATTTCTGATTTTGTGAAGAGAGATTGAGTCAGTCAGTGATCGATCATTGAGCAGAACAGACATGCCTCGCTCACGCGCCAGAAAACGTTGTGCAGACAACGAGAATAGTGAAGAGGAAGAAGGGAAGAAAATTTATTATATATAATAATATATGTAATAATCGGTACCCAGGGAACACCACGAGGAGGCCATTACAATTGTAATGGGGTCCTATATTTATATGACCTTCGAGTTTATTTTTCACTACTTTACTATTGCAACAAAACGACTTTAATTGAATATAAACTCGGTTATATAGCGAAAATTTCAAAAATCGAGCAGTTCTGCTTATAGTCAACTTTAAGCAAACGGATTAAGAAGAAATTAAAAGAAAACCAAAAGCGAATTTCTTCCCAAATTTCAAATTGTAATATAAGAAAATAATTCAACTGAATCTGAATGTTAAATAATAAAAATCATCATGACTTAATAAATATACTAAATAATAAAAGCAAATGTAAAGGAAAGTATTATAACTACTGTAATTTAAAACGTAAATTATCCAATAAGAATTCAAAAATAGTCAAAAAAATATACATCATTAAAATAAAAAGGTGTTGACAAAACAAATAAAAATTATAAAATAAATAAAAGTTTGAAAACTGTTTATTTCAAAAGTCATATCTTGAGGCACGAAGTGCGGACACAAGCACTCAACAATCATCGCCTTATTTATTTTTCATACGTCGCAAGCTGAATACTCTAATGACAAGTATTCTAATTGTTGGGTCATGCAGCCGCCAAAACTGTGCAGTAGACTAAGCTCATATTCTTTAATATTATAAGCAAAATTAGGCAGTGGTAGCAGTTGCGATGCCCATAGTGCAAACCGCTGCTCTCGCACGCATTTATCTGTACGGCGCTCATTCCTTGTTTGTTGTTGTTAGCTACCTACGTTTAGCTTGGGCGCTGCATTTCGGCTGCCTGCCCCGCCAGTTGCCAATTCTTCGTGTTTCGGAAAAGACCAAACTTACGCCTTCAATTATCGCTATCGTAAAGGAATAACTATTCGCAAAATAAAAACTGTCGTTATAAAAGCAAACTTTCTTCGGTTTTTTATTATTCGCAACAGCTATTGAAAAAGCTCAATAGCTAAACACTAATACAAAGTCATTTTTGAAATATATTTTGTGATATGTACATAGATTCGGCTATTACTATTTCTAAGATATATTTAAATAATAATAACGTTAAGGCAATGAAAAACAAGAATTATCCACATGGTGCCAATTGATCAAAAATAATATAGATTTAAAGTCCAAGAACATCTAAGGTAAAGGGCATATTTTGTTAAATTTACAAGGCATGAGCATACGTGAGCACACCAACAGTTTTCTGCTATCACTGTATGCGTAGAAAAGAGCTGTTGGCTGTAGCGCTCTCCGCTCTCTCACTCTGAAAGAGAGCCTGGAGCCACCTCTAGAGCCACGCCGAAAAAATTGTGCGCCAAAAAATCGTATGGCGTTACGTTGTTATGTTATTCTAGTATTTTTGGTGAAACTATATTCCTCCAATTCAAGTCTCATACGAGTCAATTTTGAGCCAGAGTTAGTTTTGACTGTAAAATGTTCACAGTAAATATAGGGTCTAAAGTGTGTTATTGGCCAATGTACTGCTTCTAACCCCTGTTCCATCGTGCTTTTATTGCTTTCACCCTGGGAGTTGGTGGCCATTATGGTTTTGAGATAAAACTGCGCCACACGCCATTTTGCTCGTATCTGTTGTGATACATCAAGCCAACCTGCGTCTCACCTGCTGTACGACAACGTCACCATCCACGAGGTCCTTGGGTTCCCTTGGGTCAGAGAAGAGAAACCGAAGAGCAGCGATCGGTACATAAAAAGGCTTCATAGGCATCCCAACATAACGGCCATCCCCCTACTGGACAATAGTGAACAACGCCGAAGACTGCGCAGGACTCATTTCCGAGCTTGAGAGCCGCTGAATAAATATCAACAACAATGTAATATTCACCTGCTAAGTCTATCATATGTTAAAAAATTTAATATTTATCCATAATAAAATAAATATAAATTTAATTTATAAATAAATTTTAAATAATAAATATATAAATAAAATAAAATATTTGAGCTAAATAAAAAAAATCTATTGTGATACAAAATTCTTTACTAAAAACAGGGTATGGCAAGATAGTAGGTTCCATCAGTTGTAGATGCAAAAACGCTTTTTGACAGTCTTCTGTCTATTTACAGGAATCTTTATTTTTACATAACCTAGATATGTGCCGTGAATAGTCTGCGAAGTTTTTAATAAATCTATAGTAGTTACAAAATGTAACAAAACGCCTTGCGCTATCTGCATCATGGGGAACTGGGTCATTTTGGATGATGTCAAACATCTTGTCCTCTGGCAATATTCCTCAATCCGTGCATTTATGTCCCAAAAACTGACTTCACGCATGAAAAATAAATATAAATAAACATATCTAAGGGTGTAATTATACCCGTCACTCCTAGAATAAATGGGTATAATAGATTCTATGAAAAGTATGTAACAGACAGAAGGAAGCGTTTCCGACTATATAAAGTATATATATTCTTGATCAGGATCAATAACCAAGTCGATCTAGCCTTGTCCTTCTGTCCGCATGCACGTCGAATCTCAGGAACTATAAAAGCTAAAAGGTTGAGATACATATTGTTACATACATATACATATATTGTTGGCCCACACTTTTGATAAATGTGTTAATATTTTTCACTTTTTTGATAGTCTTTTAAATTTCTATCGATTTGCAAAAAAAATTTTGTCACTCCCACTCTAACGCCCTAAACCCGCCCAAAACTGGCACGCCCACATTTTTAAACCATTTTTTAAAATTTTTTCAAAATTTTTTTAATTTTGTAAATATTTATAGATTTGCAAAAAAAATTGCCACGCCCTCAAACCGCCCAAAACTGCCACGGTCACATTTCTGAACCATTTTCATTATTTTTTCATAATTTTATTAGTCTTTTAAATTTCTACCGATTGCCAAAAAACTTTTTGCCACGCCCACTCTAACGCCCTAAAGCTGACGAACCGGTCCCGCCCAAACTGTGGAACAATTTTTAAATTAATATGGGCGTGCATTATGGTGGCTCTTAGCTTTTAGGCTCGCTCGGTAGGTCGGGCACGCAAAGCTACCCGTCGGGTGGTTTTTGTCCGCCTTGCTGCTGCAGATTAGGCATTTTGGTGGTGCAACCTTAACCGTTTGCCTTGTGCCGACGCTCACCGCATCTAAGACAGCTGTCTGCCCTATAAGTCGCATTGCAGGGTGCTGCTCGATGTCCGTAGCCCAGACACCTGTATTATGTGGGCTAGACTTCCTGGGTTATGCGACACCTTGACCATCCCACGGTTAAGGTGCCCTGTTTTCGGACAGCTATCTTATCGTTCGCGTTCACCAAACTATCTGCGTCCCATCCCGCATCCTGCGAAGGCCCCTGACATCCTCTGGATTTAACTGTAGGCCTTGGAATTGAGCGACCATGCGACTGTGGAGCTCCTCTGTTGACGTAGCCTCGTTCAGTCCGCTGCAGGATAGTGCTATTCCCTGAGCTCCCGTGCGCACAGAGGCCAAATCCTAGAGCGTCGCTTAAACGTGCCGTTGAGTCTCAAATGCGTATTTTATCTTGACATTCATCCTAGTGAGTATGCACTTCAGATCCTCGTTAGGAGAGCCGTGGTCAGGTTCGAAGACCGATGAGAGGAACCAGCTCCCGCGTTTTGCGATATCACGGCAATGTAGTCCATTGTCTTCTGGCTTTTCGCTGTAGATATGTTCCGCCTAAGCTCGGCATCCAGAGCCTCAGCTTAGGCACCAACACGGTAAGAGGATGATTTTCGGTCTTCCGCGACCTTTGTGCCTCTTCTCCTCTCTTAAAGAATGCTACGCTCCCAAAGTACCAGTATCAAATTAAATTTGACGACTTAAATTTAAATTCAGTTTTAAATTATGCGCCCTACGGTCGCAACTCAGCACTGATCTCACCGTTGATTTGGCAACGCCTCACGCTAAAGATCACCCACTGCGCCAAGTTGGCAGCGCTATCAGCTGTTTTATCAGCTGCAGAAAATTGCAAATTTATTGTTTAGCTACAACCGGTCATTTAACTCGCCTAAGTAACTCGCAAAACTATGGCAATATTTAAATTTTTTCTCATTTTATTTCCCAATATCAATCGATATCCCAGAAAACTGATGACATTTCAAGTTCGCATACAAATTATTTAGAGATTGATCGCACCGTCTTGCGATATGGTCGTCGTCAGGATTCCTCCAGAGGTGAAGGGCTTCCTTCGTTGGCTGCTCCGGGGAGTCCGGGGAGTAGAAGATTATTATTTACGTTGAGAGGAACTGTCCTCTTTTAACTGCCAGCCTTGTGGTCTGGCAGAGTAATTAATAAAAATATGTTTTACGACGCTTAGTCGGAGTTGACGAGCTGCCGCTCTTTATTCTGCAAATTCAAAGTGAAACTTAAAATGATTCTTAAAGCTAACAAAGACTCGCAGCGGCCACGCAAGTATGCTGTGTTTGCCGGCTGCGCACGGGTTTCCGGCCCAATGCTGGGTCAGCACTTTGATATTATGTTTCATACACTGAGCCAACTGTTCTAGTTCATTGGCTTGTGTTAACTACTCCCCCTTCAAGATTCCGGCCGTCCTCGGTTGGTCCTAACTCAGCGATCATCCCGTTTAGTTGGATTGCAGATCTACGCGCTCCGATGAACCGTAGACAGGTGATGCCGATACAAATCATTGCACAACAAATCCCTGCTGCGATGAGTATTATGCGAAGTGAATGGTTAGTATCAATTTCTCCCCCGAACTCTTTGATGAACTCCAAGTTACGTTCACTAAGTTGGTGAAGATAGGGGAGACTCAGAATATTTTTGTTGGCGGTGATATTCAATGATGGGGAACTAGCTACCCCTGGAGCTCGTATTTGGGCCTTGTCGTGATTTATAAAGGTGGTGTCATTTATCAAGTCGCGATCGTTGAAGGTAATGAGATGTGTGCCACGTAGATAGACTTCTGTTCCGTTGTCCACCGTGACCCTTGCTGTCCGGTCATTGATGATGATGATTCCCTCATCCACGCGGGTAAGCGGGTGTAGGTCGCTTGGTTGTGACTCGCAATGCCCTAGAACGCCTGCGTGTAGTTCCCTGGCGCCTGAGCTTTCCGTTGATAGTTGGCAAAAGATAGCCCACGGTGTCGGGGTGCAGTTTTTGATTGTATGAACTTTTTCTCCACACTTTGCCACCATGTTGTCAGTTATTCCCAGCATAACCCCTTTGCAAGTGAGCGGGAAAATAGTGACCTTCTTACAAGATCATTTTATTTTGGGGAATTTGATAATGAAGTGTATTATTTTAGAGGTTTGTAATATTTTTACAAACGATGCGGACATAAGATCCCCTAGGGGGTATCTGTGGGTTCTTTTAGCCAAACTAATTTTGAAGTCTGCGTGATCTAGGATATTTGGACTGACAATATTGTTTTTCGCCAGTGATACAGCCAACATTAAATTTTTTAACTCCATCATTAGTATTCTATTCCTAGCCAGCAGTGTCTTATATGATATAAATAGCCGGTGTCAATTTGGGTATTTTTATGTGTTTGCAAGTGGTTGTTAATTGATTCGACTTTGTAGTCTAGTATTAATTTTGATTTGCCTATTGTTTGACTGTGTCAACTGCCACTCTGTGAACCTAACTCTTTCTAGATCGCCGGCATCCGGCGTCCCCGCTACAACCCTCAGCATTGAGCCCAGAAAATCTAAACTCCTTGCGATTCTGTGGTGGACTCTTAACGAATGCAGCGTGTCCCGAAGGTGCGAGGTGTCCACTTCTAGCAACTTCCTCATGTGAGACTGTGAAAACATCTCGTTCATGCTGCTTGTTTCTTTTATTACGCGCATGTATCCCGAAAGATTTGCCGAGTGGGTCACGAACGCGAGCTCCTCCCACACCAGGACCTCTCCATCTATGATGGGAATGTACCTTGCTTGTGAATAGTTAGGGATGTGCGCTGACACCAATGACAGTGAGAGGAGGACGAAAATTCTGCGCCTGTGGAAATGTATTTTTTAGTCGCTTTTTCTTGTTCGCTGAGGTTTATCCCATCACCAATTAATTTTATCCTAAAACTAAAACATCGTGCCATTGGCAATGGACATAATGTCTATTAAATGGAAGTTTGCTGCTGATAATATGTAGTAAGAATATAAAGTTTAAAATCAAGCGAGAGATTCATTTTAGGTTGTCTTTGTGGACCACCCTCCCTTCAATGAGAACCGTGATCCCCAGGTCTGCTTGTATGGCATTTTCCTCACACAAGGGAGTGAGTTTATTGCCAAGCCTTCTATTAGTTTTGACCAAAACTTTTTCGCCCACTTCGAAGACTCTGTTTTGTCGAGATGCATTCTCTCTTGACCTTAGCGCATCTTGGGCACTCTTAATTTTGTCAGCAATCCGTTCTAGTGGGTCGTCCGGGGATTCTTGTATTGCGTCGACTGGCCACTTATCGATGACCGAATGGATTGATTTGATATATATATTTGATATTCTGATAGTGACTAACAAGATTATTCCCACAGTATCACTTATGCCCTTGTCAATTTTTAGGTACCTGGCGAGCTCTAGAAGAGTGCTGTGAAAACGTTCCACTTGCCCGTTTGAGACACTGTGTTGTCTAGCATGGCCGTGATCGTGTGCGATTTTAACGATGGCTCGTTGTCGCAGTAAATTACCTTGGCCTTTGGGAAGAAATTCATGATCTGTAACATGGCCGGTTTCAAATCCTCAATTGTTCTTGACGGCACATGCTGTACGACGTCGAATTTCGAAAATTTGTCAATACAAGTGAGAAAATATTTTTTGTCCGTTGAGAAAATGTCTATGTGTAGTATTTCTCCTACATGAGAAGGAATCGGTGACTCGCCAATCTCTTGTTTTTTCGGATGCCTATCATATTTAGCTTTCGCGCATGTTTTGCAGTTTTGGACAATTTTATTGGCTAGTTTGTCCATTTTTGGGAAGTAGTACTCTGTGAGAACCTGTTTTACATTTTCTTGGGCTGATCGGTGAGCCCTATTGTGTTCTGCTAATATGACTTCCCTCCTTTCCTCGACCCCAAAAATGTCTGTAACACGGTTTTTGCAGTGCCAGAATTTTGTAGTCGGGAATATCCACACTAAGGGCGTTTACGCCCTTGGGGACAATTACGTCCGCAAGGTCATTGAGTAATGACTTCTTGTCGGTGAAGTTGATTGCGTGTCGTTTCTTATTTTTGAAGAGAACGAAAGAACGATTTACCGGAAAGCGGGCCTCTTCTAGAACTAGTTGGTTCTGGAAGCAGTTTAGGGGCTTATCCGTTGATTCTATGGTGTGGGTGAGGGAAATCTCGTCCTGTTCTTCTATGGCTTTAATTTGCTGCCTAGATAGGACATCAGCGACTAAATTTTCTTTTCCCGGCTTATATACTACCTTCGCACCCGTATCCTCGATGCGACCCTTCCACCTTTTAATTTTCGCGTTAGGGTTAGAATCTGATACCGAGAATGCCAATGGCTGATGGTCAGTGAAGATAGTTATATCTTTCACCACATATAAATAGTGTCGCAGTTTGGCCAACGCCCAAACGATGGCTAATAATTCTCTTTCATTTGTGGCGTAGTACTTTTCCCTATCCTTTAATGTCCTCGAGATCATTGTAATAGGACGGATCTCTTGTGAAAGCTCTGCTCCAATACCGTAGGCTTAAGCATCATCGTTAGATGGAATGGCTTCTTATAATCCGGGTAAGCATAACATCTTTGGATGCCAAAATGTTGCGCAGTTTTTCGAAGGAATTTTTTGTGCCTCATTGAATTGTACTTGGATGTATCGCGATCTATGTCTGCTTACACTTCCATTTTCGCCCTTTAAGATGTCCTTGCTATGAGGACAAAGTCCTTAATAAAGCATCTGTAATAGCTCGTGAGACCTAGGAATGATCTAACCTTAAATACTGTTTTTGGTTCGGGGAACTCTTTTATGGGCCTGACCTTTTCTGGGTCGGTACTGGTGCCATCACTGGTGACTATAAAGCCAAGAAAGTTTACGCTTTTTTTTAAAAAAAACTTGACTTTTTTAATGAGACTCTCATATTTGCATCGCTTATGGTTTTTAAAACTCTGAGAAGATTAGTACATCATCGACGTAGACATAGCAAGTCTTGCCGATTTACTCTCTGAGAATGTCATCAATGGCTCTCTGGAAGATGCTGGCAGCATTTCTCAAGCCAAAGGGAAGCCTCTTGAATTCGTACTTCCCTCCGTTTACGGAGAAGGAATTTTTTTCGCGGTCATTTTCCGCTAAGACGATCTGGTGATACCCGGACTTCAGGTCCAGTGTCGTAAAGAATTTGGCCTTGCCCAATTTGCCCAGTATCATGGAGATATCTGGCATCGGATATTTGTCCGGGATAGTCCTTTCGTTTAGCTTACGAAAGTCTATGACTAATCTATGGCCTCGTCGGTTCCTTTTTTATCAACCACCCATATTGGGTTATTATAAGGAGACAGCGACTTCTGAATTATACCATTTTTTCGTTACCCCACTTGAGTTGGGCGGAATATCGGCCTTGATTATCCCGTCGAATATTGTAAAATGTGGTAGAATGAAAAAAGTCTCTTTCAAATTTAAAATCCAGACGAAGCTTTTTTTTTGTTACAGTGGTGGCGCCATGAATTGAGTGTACTTCGAAAGGAGAGTCCACCGGGCGGATACACTTTAGCTCTTTGCGAGGTCAGATGAAATTTTTTGACGCGCCGGTGTCTAGAAGAAAATTCATTGGTACCCCTGCTACTCTTTGTCTGATGACGGGTAACAGGGATTTTCCCCTGAAAAATTGACGTAGTCAGAATCATACTCGGCATCGTCGTCTATTTTCGATTCCGCTTTGGAAGCGGCGGCGGCGTATGCTCTTGGGTGGTCGTGGGTGGTGGTTTTTACCACTAGTTAAGCGCCAATTATTCAAAGATTGATCGCACCGTCTTGCGATGCTGTTGTCGTCAGGAATCCTCCAGAGGGGAAGGGCTTCCTTCGCTGGCTATGTTTCATACACTGAGCCAACTGTTCTAGTCCGTTGGCTTGTGTTAACTTATATACTAGATCGGGTCACAATTAGACCTATGTTGCGAGAAGTAAATAGGAAATAAATAGTGTCTTAAATACTACTTAAATACTACTACAAGTGTTAGTGTTAATCCATAAGTGCTGCGTCGCAGACTCTTTAGTGGGTGAATTTATGGGTTGAAATTCTCGAAGTGCTGTGTTTGCCTTCTCTTGAGAGGGTCAGTTCTTTGCTGAGTCGTGCTCTTATTACCCAGTCCGGAGGAGTAGGGGTTTCCCGTCCAAGTGTCATGTAAACATTTCTTCGCTGGTGGCAACGGCCGTTCGCTGAGCGGTCGTTGTGTGGCCTAATAAAATCATTTGTTTATATTTTGGTTATTCTGCACAACTTCTAGGGTAAGCCGGGGTGGCTTAGGTGGAGGGTCTGTGTGCCGGTAGGAACCGGTAACTCCTCCCCCCCTGGATTGAAGTGACGGCCACAACGAAGGAGGAGTCGTCACGAAACTCGGCTCTGGTACCGTGGTAAACACCACTCTTCTCCTTATCTTGATGAGGCATATTGTTGTCACCACGTCAACCAATAGTAATCCGTATAGTGCTCCGAGATTTGTCGTCGTAAATTTTTTTCAATAAATGATTAAATTGGAAGCGTGGATGGATCTTAAGTTCAGCTTACGCAGGTTGGTGTCTTCTGTGTTCTCGGTAAAATTTATATTTTTTATAATTGGGATATGGGCGTCTATCTTCTCCTCGTATTGCGATAACTCCGTGTTGTATGGAATTTGGTTTATCAGAACCTTGCAGTTTTCGAATGTTACTAATGCGGATCCTCTTATGGAAATTTTAGTGGTACAATTTGATTCAACGGTAGTGTTCTGTGTGTTTAATATTAAAATGTGTGCTGGTTCTACTTCTTTTATAATTTCTTGATTCCCAATGTCTTTGGTTTTACAATTTGCAGTTTCCATCGAAAGTATGTTATTGAGACATTCAGTTTTAACATTATCTCTGACTGATATTGCGTTCTCGCTGATGTAGTATTTGTGTATTTTGTTACATTTTTCGGAAATTTAATTTATTTAGTTAAAAACTTAGATTCATTTATGGGTAATGGGACAATGTGTGTGAACTTATAGTAATTTTGCTTGAATGTAGGTATTCTTATTCTAAAGTTTATTTAAATTCCAGTCATGAAAGTATCTAATTCTAACATTTGAAATATGTGTTCGTCTGACACTTCCCGTAATTCCGGGTCGTTTAATTCATGTCTGATTATGTTTACCTCCTCCTCAGATACAATAAAAGTGGGTACTATTTTTAGTTTGGCTAGTAACATAATTTCTTCAACATTTTTTAAATAGTTTGACAAAACATCCAAACTCATATTAATTTTAAATACATATTGCAGTGTGTGTAACAGATTGTGTTCCGAGTTAACCGTTTTGAACAAGCTACTTTTATAAGTGTTGCTCCGTTATGTTGTCGAATCTCGCTTGAAGTTGTTATTAATTACCTCTTGCTTGTTTACACTTAGTGTAAGGTCTTTTTGATTTTCTGAAATTGTCTCCAAACTATCTTGAATCTTGCGTCCGTCCGTGTCATCTAAGTTCCCTGTCACTATTTTAATTACGTTTCCCAATCAATTGATTAGTCCACTCTTTTGTCTCTTCTTTGGCAGTAATGTTTCAATTCTAGACTTCAGTTGTCCGACCTTTGTTGCTAAATTTTCGATTGCATATTCCGAATCTAGGTTTCTTTCAAGTTTATTAATTGCTCTTTCAAAGTTGACCGTACCATCAATGAAATCCTGGAGGCTAATTATGTGAGTAAGGAATTTATGGGATTGAATGACCCTTGATTGTCCAAGATTGATCTTTAGTAAAGGCGTTTCATTTCCTAAATGCTTGACTTTTAAGTCTTGGGCTGCGATGGAAGTGAATCTGGAAAATTAATAGGGATTTGTTTAATTTAAAATCTTATTTTTGATCTTGGCTTTGTGTAATTTTTTATTCCTGGCTGAAATTAGTGTGTTTTTATTGTCCTTAAGCATTCTGTGCCTAGAAAAACGAGATGTGAGCTTATTCCTCCTATTTTCTTTTCTGAATTCTCAATTCTCGGATACGGCGTATTCTGAAATTCGTTTAGTCTTTGTAAGTAATCGTGTTCCGTATTAAAAGTGACTTCCTTATTGAACACGTGAGTTCTTTTCGAAAATAATTCGAATGGTGTATACTTCGTCGCTGAGTGTATGGCGTTATTGTAAGTGATTAAAGTTTCATATAATATTTCCTCGTGGTCACAGTTCAACTATTCAGCCTTCCCGTTTTCGAAAATTATCCTGTAAGTTTCAGTGAGCGATGAATGCAATCTTTTCACAGGCGAATTACTATACGATTGTTGGAACGACGTCACGTGTGTACCAAAATTATATTGGTTACAGAAATCGGTAAACATTTTCCCAGAAAATTCCGTGCTGATCGAAAACCAGCTTTGTTGGTATACCTACGATACAATAAAATTTTTTTAAGGATTTTACCACTTTTACAACTCCTAGCTGGAATTGTATAGGCACTTGCAAATTTGGAGAATTTATCGATAAGCGGTCTGTCCGTTTATGGTATAAATATCCATATGAACAATTTGCAATGCTACGCCCGGGGTCTCGGTCTTTTGAAACTCAGGCCTGGGTGGTCTTCTATAGTACTTTAGCGTTTGGCACATATCGCATCGACCAATGTTTTGGGTAATCCTTTGTTTCATATATGAAAAGTAAAGAGTTTTCTTCAGGTGGTTTAACGTTTCTTCAATTCCCCAATGGTTACTTTTTAAATGGTATTCATTGATAGCCTTTATTAATTCAAAAATTAGGTCGTGAGCGAAAATAGCGCGTAACCTCATAGGTGTTAAGATTCCTTTCAAGGTCTCAGTTATTGTGTGAAGGTCGTATCTGATTTTAGTTATCGAGCCTGTTCTTGAACAATATGTTATTTCTCGTCTTGTTTTCATTACCCTGCCCGAATATGTATTGTGATTTGAATTCATTTAATGGTCTATCAGCTGTTCTTATTAGTAATTCGTTAGATGTTAGACTATGTTTTGATATGCAAATGGTTTCAATTCTTACGCGACTCAACGCATCAGCTACTACATTCTGTGGGCCTTTTTTATACTCTACTTCGTAATTATATTCCAACAGTTGGAGTTTCCATCGAACCAATTTTGAATTTGGTTCTTTCAAATTCATTAGCCAGGTTAAAGGTCTGTGGTCCGTGATGATTTTAAATTTTTGACCAAAAAGATACGGGCGGAAGTATTTCGTAGCGCAAATGTTTGCTAGCATTTCTTTCTCTACCGTGGAGTAACTTTCCTCCCGTGGGTTTAATGTCCTACTTGCAAATATAACCGGCCTATCCAAACATAGTGTTTCTTGTGACAATACTGCTCCCATTGCCACATTACTCGCATCTGTTGTTAATATTTTTTTTTTTTTTTTTGCTTATTTATTGAATGTTCCCTTTTACTTAAGAGACTAACAATAAGTTTTCAAATCTTATTCTAAACTAACTAAATATCATTTTATGAAATGATTCGTGCTGTGTGGCCAAACAAATTTAACGCTGGGCTGGTTGGTCTTTCCGGTGCAGTCGGCTTTGGCTGCATACACGAATAAGTTTTCTTGCAAGAGGATTTGAGAGAGAGATTTGGATGTGAGGCTAGTTTTTCATAGTATTTTACTTTCTTCTCTGCTATTGTCTCAATGACAAGTTTTGTTTGTAAGTCTCTGTGTATATTCTCGTTCCGAAGATACCATGGAACTCCAGTAATGATACTATGTCGATGTTGCTTCTCGATGCGTTGCCCCATAGCTCGGAGCCATAGGTCCATATGGGTTTTAAAACGGAGTTATATAAGAGGACTTTTTACTCCAAGCTTAGGGGAGAGCGAACGTTTATAAGCCAGTGTAGATCCCTTGCTTTTTGTCTGAGATGCGTTGTCTTGGCTTCTATGTGTTTCCGCCAGGTGAGCCGCTTGTCCAGATGAATACCTAAGTATGTAAGTACGGGCGGGTTTGTTTGTTAAGGGTAAATGTTACCTGTTTGCACTTTTCTTCGTTTACTCGTATGCGCCAATTTGCAAGCCATTGCACAAGTTAGATGGCGTGCTAGTTGCATCGTAGCTTTTACTGATCATCTGGATCGACTTAGTATTGCAGTGTCATCAGCGAATGTGGATATCGTTAGCTGGTACTTTGTTGGGACTGAACTGCATCTAACAGCGAACACTCTTTAATATAGGTAAGACTTTAGAAACTTATGTATGTTTTGAGGCAGCAGTTTGATTATTTTAAACATAAGTCTATTCAGCCATACTCTATCGAATGCTTTTGCAACGTCTAAGAATAGAGCTGTGCAATATTCACGGTGTTCAAAGGCAGTGCGAATTTCTGTTGTGATGCGGTTAACCTGTTCAATGGCTCCATGTTTTGCCCGAAACCCAAATTGGTGCGATGGGAGTGTTTTGTGTGTTTTGAGGTGGGGACTGATGCGTAGCAGCAGCACTTTTTCAAATAACTTGGATAGACAAGTAAGTAAGCTTGTGGGCCTGTATGATGATGGCTGTGTTTTGTCTTTCCCAGGCTTAGGGATCATAATTATAATTGACTTCTTCCACTTTTGAGGGAAGTATCCAATTTTAGTAATTGCGTTGAAGAGTAAGCAGATTCGTAGTACTGCACACATTGGGAGCTCGATCATCATTTTCGGGGTTATAAGGTCGTAGCCAGACGATTTTCCAGTCTTCAGTTGCTCTTTAATGACTTTCCTTATCTCGCTTGGCCGAAATTCTACAGTCAGATGCAGTTAAAGGCGGGAGAGTAAATGAGTTAGTGGCTGGGTTTGGTTGAAATACTTTTTTAAGATGATCAGCGAAGACTCTTGCTCTGTCCGCGAGATCAGTTTCCTGTAGAGTTACGGAGAGGTACAACCGTTTTTGTTGGTGCCTGTGGGAGTGAAGCGTCCGCTTCTTCTTAAGCGCTTTGGTAAGTCTGCGAGAAGCTGCTTTTAATTTACTTTTTGCGCCAGGTGATTTGTGCTCCTGCCACTCCCTTCGATGTCGTCGTTTTTCAAGCACTGCATGCATGGTTGTCTTGCGGAGTTGACGCTTTTGCTTCTGTGACAAGTATTGATTTTATATCACCAGCAAATTGATCAATGTCTTGCTCAGTTTCCAGGGGGCTAGAAAAGCCGGTATGGGAACAAACATATTTTTTGTACCTCGCCCAGTATGTCCTATTGCTTGTAAGCCTACACGGTCGCTCGATGTGTTGTAGCTGGTACAAAGATGAAAGAGCACCGGACAGTGATCAGATGAGAGTTCTGGAAGTGCCTCAGCTGTAATCATTGATTGGGGTATCCTTTTTGTGATGGCAAAGGCAATCAAATCTGGAAGCTTCATGGGATCTGCTGGCCAGTATGTAGGCGCTCCCGGGGAAACATAGTTAAGTTTGTGTTGCGGTTTGATGATTGCGTTGTACAGCTGTTTTCCTTTAGGGTTCGCTATCCGAGATCCCCAGTACATGTGCTTGGCATTCCAATCGCCAGATGCAACAAACCTTTCACCAAACGAGTCAAAAATTGTTGTGAATTTTTCCTCGAAGATTGTGAAGCGAGGTGGGCAATAGACAGCAGCCAGAGTGAGATCACCGTTATGGCATTGGAGGTTTATAGAGGTACAGCAGTCTTCTTGCCAATTACCAAGAAAGTGGTGCTTAATTCGCAATCGTATTAGTATCCCAGTGCCTCCATGGGCCTTGCTATCCGGGTGATTCGTAAAGTAAAATTTATATCCTGGTATTTGGAAGTTGTACTTTTCGGTAAGGTGAGTCTCTGAGAGTAGCATAACGTCAATGTTTCTGTCGGCTAAGAACTGAGCAAGTTCTAGCTTGTGCCGCGAAACGCCATTGACGTTCCAGGTAGCTATTATTAAGGGAGTCATTATCCTGTTTTAGAAGAAACGAGCATTTAATAAGGATGTTCTGGTTCCTCAAAAACTCTTGCATAGTTTCTTGCAGGTCATTAAGTCTTTCATGGTTTGCTGCATCGAGAGCATAATCGCTTCAACGCCAATAGGCTGCTGTTCCATGTTCTGTGTGTTTATTTGTGTTTATTTGGTGAATTTTATGCTGGACGTTGGAGGTGATTGCTGTCGGTTCTTGGATCCCTGATTTTAGTACACTGGCAAAGGAAGAATTTGGCATTGTTCGGTGGCTGGCAGACGAAGGGATGTTAGATGTAGTCGGTTCCATTGCTTTGTGAGCTGTTGATGTGATACGATCTCGAGCTGAATCCATTCGTTTGCTCAGGCGACTCTTGAGTTCCTTGTAAACAATGCGTCCTCGCCAGTTGGCTGTGTGTTTTTCGCTGCATAACTTAATTGAACTGTCGTTTTTATTCTTAGGGCAGCTTACAGTACTGTGGGCATCGCTGCAAACGACGCAGATGGATTTTAGGGTGCAGTACGCTTTGGTGTGACCATATTCTTGGCAGTTGGTGCACTGCACAGGTTGCCTTCGCTTGTGAGGCTCTTCTACGGTTATTCTTCTGTGCAGTAGATACTGTAGCTTATATATAGGATGTACTTAATTTTTGTTGTTTTTCTGACTCGACGGCTCCAGTTCGACTTTAAAGAGTGGCTGCGGCTCTTTGTTCCTGTTGAGAATGTTGATCACCGTTTTGGCGTTGAAGTTCTTCTCCTTTAGTGCCGCGATAATTTCGGATGATGTCACTGATGACTCTATTCCTTTAATGACAACCTGCAATCCTTTGGCACTTTTCAGCTGGTAGGTGTAGTAACTCTTCCCAGCTTCGTCCAGGTACTTGGTCACTGATCGAACAAAAATTCGAGAGAGCCTGGAGCCACCTCTAGAACCACGGCGAAAATATCGTGTGCCAAAAATTCGTATGGCGTTACGCATCTTGTTATTCTAGTGTCTTTGGTTCAAGAGTGGCTTGACCAAAAGATTATTAAGCACACTTCTTCGGAGTACACTTCACCTATCGTACGTGTGGCGAAAAATAATGGAAAGAAAAGTTTGTGCTGCGACTATCACAACGAATTTATCGGATTGCTTTAAAAATTTTGTATCTGCCGATCATAGCAACATTTAAGGATTTGCTACAATCGACAACTGATTAAGTCCTGATGAAGTCCTTTTGATCACTTCCCGAATGCTGCGGGTCATGCCTTTTATGCAGGCAACTACCAGCGGATATTTTGCGCCTTGGAACAACTATAACAGCTTATGACTATTATTACCTGATAGCTTTTGTTTTGAGAGCAGACATTATATATTGTTTTTTTTTTGTATTCTTTAAAAAATCAAAGCTTATTTCGGGAAAGAGTGAAAGTGTTTGGAATATATCTTAGTGGATCCTTATTTTAATTTATTTTTAGAGAATGCTATAGTCGAGTTCCCCGACTATCACATATCCGTTAGTGTGAATTCGACATTTCATAATATATCTGGGATATCGACAGATACTTAAAAAATTTTCAAAGGTGTGGACGTGACCGGTTTGGTCGTTTTGTAGGTGAAAGGAGGGGCGTGAATATGAATGAAAAATAAAACGATGGAAAATCTAAACAGTTTTCAAAAGTGTGGACGTGGCGGTTTTGGGCGGCTAAATGCGTTAGACTAGTCTTGGCAAAAAGTTTTTGGCAAACCGATAGAAACTTACAAGACTAATAAAATTATGAAAAAATATCCAGCAACTTTTTAAAAATGAAATTTACAAGACTAATATCAATTCGTGGCATTTTTTGCGGTTCTTTAAAGCCAGCTATTAAAAATCTTATTAGCTCAACAAGCTCTTAGAAAAGGTTTTTTAGTTTTAGTAGTTTTGTTTCCAAGAGAGCGCCTTCACTATTTGGGCCATATAGCAGGCGTAGAATGTTATGTTTTATGTGTTCTATGTGCTTACGTGCATCAACTCCAGAGCGATCTGCTTATTACTGAGAATTCGACAGATTTGCTGACCCTGAAGGCAGGTCATTTATTTGTAAGACAAAGTAAAGCAACTAGCAGTGGTAAACTCAGAAAGCTTGTGCATTCGGATCTTCGCCGACAACCCAAATCCAATAAGACCAAGGATGCTATGGTGGGCCGCACGATGTGTCGTCCGTTACTGTTCAAATTTCGTCCCAGTCATGGCCAAGTACTTATCTATCCTACTGCTGTCCGCGGCACTTGTTGGAGCTGCCAAGCCGACCATCAGCTGCAGTACACCAGGGCAGTCCCCACCGTAGTTAATAAGGATATTGTGAAGCTGTCGCTGTCCCAGTATTTGGGAAAGTATGTGGTGGTACTCTTCTACCCACTTGACTTCACCCCAAGAAAGGGTTCATTCGGCCCCATTGATTCTTTTAATTAAAAGGCTTTTTGTTCTAGTATGATATTTAAAACAATTAACTTACCCGTCGTATAAAACCGTAGATCGATCCTTTGAGTGCGTAAAATACAAAAATTATGAGGACACGTTGAATTTGGTTTTTTATAGTGCACAGCTTAACATAAAATAACAATTTGTAATAAATATTTACTTAATCACATGATATATATAACCATTCTTAACATAAACTAATTGTAAACTATTTTATTAATGTGTTTAAAAACGTGCAAAAATAATTACAACTTACAGGTAGTTATACTGTGCTTGTTTCTATTACTAAATTTTTTACTTCATTATTTAATCTCTTATTTCGTGGAAGTGGACTGGGTCGGCTACCTAATTTATCATTGCCAAGGGTAAATACATCACATATAAAATTATTGTGTTGAAATGAATTCCAAAATAAATATTTTTTAAGATTATTAACAAATTGTTGAATACAAAAGCTGTTGTGATTGTGGAACTTCAAACGTATAACAACAAGGCAAACTAATATTAGTATTAACAGCAGTAAAATGATGAAAATATACTTTAATTTGTCACTTTGTGTATTAACAGAATTATGTGTCGTGTTCGCAGGCATTCCATTAGATTGTGTAGGTGGTGCGCTAATAGGACCTAGATATGGGTGCAAATATTCTGTAGTTAAGGCAATATCAGAGCACGAACGAAATTCTTCTTGTGGACCACATCCAATAGCTCCTATACCATTGCTACACATACCCCAATTATTGCCTGCAACATAACGCCATTGCAGAACACAGTGTTCACATGTAAAATCTGCAATGTTATTGAAATAGTTAATTTGATTATATTAACAAATTTTTTAAGAATTACGTTTAAATATCTTGCTGTCGACTATAGCAGTCTCCTTTGTTATACCCGTTACTCGTGGAGTGAAAGGGTATACTAGATTTGTGTAAAAGTATGTAACAGACAGAAGGAAGCGTATATATTATTGATCAGGATCAATAGTCCAGTCGATCTGACCATATCCTTCTGTTCGTCCGTCCGTATGAACGCCTTGATCTCACGAACTTTAAAGGCCAGAAGGTTTATATTAGGCACACAGATTCTAGAGACATAGACGCAACGCAAGCTTGTTGATCCATACTGCCACGCCCACTCTAACGCCCACAAGCCGCCCAGAACCGCCAAGAACTAAAAATGTATAGATTTTTCTTCGTTTTATTGTTTGTCTTGCCAACTGTATCGGTATACCAAAAACACTGTGCCCACGCCCCTCCTTTCACCTTTTGATATCAAATCAGAAAAGTTATGAATTTGCGTTAGCATTCCCACTAGCTGAGTAACGGGTATCTGATAGTCCGGGAACTCGACTATAGCAATCTCTCTTGTTTTTTATTTTAATATAAAGAGTATGTTACTTTATATACCATGTTTATATTTGAATATGAATTAATTTATATAGATAAAATTTATTTCATATAATATTGATATTCTTTATTTTATGGTAAAATCTACTTAGACAGATTATAATTGCAGGTTTTTCTACCAAAGTAAGATTCTGATCTAGTTTTAAAATATATTCACCTGGTAACTGTGCCAAAATTTCATATATGCAACTTCCGTTCCGAGGATAAAATCGGTTATCTAGATCTGATTTATTTGGCTGAGAAGGAGATCCATTAAGAATTGACAATACATTTTTATCCAAGCATGACTGCTTAGCATTTGGATTTGGGCATATTCGAAACTCAAAATATCTGGAAATATAAATATGTATATACTGATTTTAAGCAACACAAAAAAATTAGTTACCCCATATGACTAGCTGTCAATTCTACACGAATCGTCATTTGAGATCCAGGCAAATAGCTGCGCACAATTAAGCCTTTTCCCCAGTGGCCACCATATTCGTGGGGTCGTGGTTCCGGAACATCCCACGCGTCTCCACATTCTCCACATTTACCGCCGTTTCTTTGCCATTGCCGGCTAAGCCCTCCGCAGTATAGTTCATGGTCATTATAGTCTGGTGGTGTTTGAAATCCAAAACGCCAAGCCGATGCTCTACTGGGTGGTTCGACCAGTCTGCCATGGCCACTACACGACATTACAAAAATTGAAGCAGCAAAAAAGAAGGCAATGTACCACTTCACTGCAAATACCATGTTCGTTCCCGGCATAAATGCTTTAAGTCGGGAATTCAAAATATTCTTTAAATATAAACAAAGCATAATTATCATATAAATTTTTATAAAGTCAACGATTATTATCAAATAATAACGAGTTCATGAGTAAGTAATATAATTATAATTATTATAATTTTAATTATAATTATTAATTAAGTAATAATGGTAATATCTTATAAGTAGCTTCTAAAAAATTGCGTATTTAAATCTGCAGAAATAAATAAGATTTACGTTATGCCTATAAATGTAATGATCTTCTTTTCAGAAAGGCGTTTCTCAAAAAATGGATGGTCAGTATGAATTCGTGTTTGTACCTTTCGTAAAACAACAGTTTTTTTATGTTATGTTTGGTGCTTTTACGGGATATTAAGTTACTTAGATTATGGATTCTGGAGAGTAAAATTACTCAAAGAATTCAAAATATAAAAGAATCTGTGGAAGTGGCACAGACAAACGTGAAAATTTAGGGTAAATGGAAGAATGTTTTTAAAGCTATTTATGTAGACTTATGGATATGTAACCCAAGCCGTTTCCAACTTCCTGGAAAAAGACATAAAAATATAACTCATTAAAAGTAGGTATGCCTTCCGAGGAGAAGAGTTTTCATAGAGTACAGATTTGAATGGTGCTTAACAGACTTAGTCAAAGCTGATCTAGGAGGATAGAATAGCTTCGTCCGTTGTAAAATATTTAGTTTAATCACGAAGCCCGACAGTTGCCAATTTTATTTAACAAGTTCTATTTGGAGCTTTGCAATATTTAAGCTTTTATACTGTAAATGGGATACTTTTCTCAGGGATCCTCCGTAACTACTTTGGATTTGTTAATCACCAATAAAACTATTAAGTCAAAGCATTCTCTACGTGATCTACAACATAAACAAGAGAGAACACTATAGTTCAGCTCCTCCACTATCAGATACTTCTGTCGAGGCTAGTGGGATTGCTAAAAAGAAATTAGACGCGCTAATTTAGTGATAAACTGCTAAACATATCTAAATTTTAGAGAATTGAAAGCCGTTGCATTTTTAGCCGGTGTATTTTGAGTTAATCCTTTATTTGGGGTCTCTCATTACAGAATATGTCTTCACTTAATTCAAATTCAAGCTAAGAGAGGTTTTCGTTTAACATCAGAATGCAACGTTTTTAACTTTTATCGTTCATCAACGTTCATCTCAAATTGGTAAAAGTTAAATATTGGTGGATTTTATTGTCAACTAATTGAAAAAAAAGCTCGTTGTGTAAATACTTTTGACCACCTCTGTATTTGTTTATAATATTGTTTATTCTTTACTAGGTATTTTTTTCGCTATTTATCATTAAAGAATGACTTACGTGAAGGTCGTTGTTAAGCTAAATAATGTTTGTTTGTATACTTCATGTTAACACGGTTCGTTAGGTTTAAACTAAAATTTGTGCTACTTTTTGTTATTTTCCATTCCATAAAATGGGGTGAGCTTGAACTGGCTCTGCTCAATTCGCGACTACGTGTATATATATAAATTATTGTATATTTGACAGCTCTCACTTACTTGAGATGTACCTATACATACAGTATTAATAATAAGGCTCGTTTTAAAAGTCACTCAGATCTTAAAACATATGTTGACTTAATTTTGAGTTTTAAGTCACTGCAAAGAGCGGATTCCCTCTATTTCCCTTTTTATATACAATGTTTTTTCTTCTGCTATATATTTTATGGGAGACCAGTATTTAAAATTTGTTTTTAATTGTTCAAAAATTGTTTAACTGATCTGGATTAAACTTTTTGAAGACAATACACATATTAAGCCGACATTACGATTTTTAGTTTGATGAGATGTTTACTTGGCAAATAATTGTCCTTAATGTTTTATGAATGTTCATATTGGCAAAGGTAAGGACATAATTGGTATATTAGTTTGATAAGAATCATTACAGGCTCGATCTAGTCATGTGAGTCAAGATCTTTAAACTAATAAGCTAGAAATAACAAAAGCTAAAATATTATCGTGCACTATGTCTAATCGTCACACCGACTCTTACGTTTTGTGCAAATCCATAGAAATTTATTATATTAAAATAATATGAAAAATATCAAAACATACTACATAGATCCGTTGAAAAGTATTAAACAGGCAGAAGGAAGCGTTTACAGCTATATGAAGGATATTTATGTACATATGTAGGAATCGGAACCAAGCTCGAAGAGCAAATAGGCCGTGAGACGCGGAGTGATCTTCGGTTCTAATAACGCCACAAGAGAGCATGAGAGAGAGAGAGAGTTGAATAAAATTGATGGGCAGTCGTTGCCGAGATCTCAAGCGTAACACATGAACCACACATTGTTGTAAACTCTTTAAAGTTTAACCACACGTTATGCTAAATGTTAATAATAATATATTAAACAATTATAATAACACAACGTCGCCGTAGGAGTTTTATGCCATTAAACGGAACCTTGGGCCACAATTTTGGGGCTCAACCAGGTTATTTGCAAAAATCAGTCATCAAACAAGGTTGTGTGTAAAAAGTATGTAAGCCTTTGTGCTATGCAGTGGTGTTGGCAGTAATTAAAGAAATTATAAAACTCTGGTGCAAAATTTGCAAAGAAAACGATTTGTGTGGGATCGAGAAGGCAAATTTGCGAATTGCATGATATTGTGAAATTGTCTTGCTGCAACGTGATGGAATGACAGAGAAACCGACTCTAAGAGAATTGATGTGAGCAACATAGAAGGCGATTGATCAGCGAGAGTACCAAATCGGAGAGCAGCGTAACGACTTTGTGGTGGACGTCAAAAATCTAGAGACAGGATTGTGGACGTAGTCAACTGGACAAGGTGCACGGCGTTAATCAGTTTTGGTGGATGGCGGATAGCAGAAGTTGTGCATCAGCAGAGAACTTCAAGTGGCTAGTAAAAGCAAGTAAAGGAAGCGGAGCGATAACAAGGCGGTAGCGATCTACAAGAATGTTGGGAAAGTTGTCACTAGTCTACAAGAGGATCTGAAGAGGTGGCACTTGGATATGCAAAGTGGCAGCTAAGATAGAGAAGGCCAAGGTAGAGCAGTATTGGTAACGCGCTGTGTAGGGAAAGAGAAGGAGAAGAACGAGCTACAAATATATCTGGAGAAGTATTGGTGACGCCGAGTAGCTGGAAAAAAGAAAGATCTGGAAAAAAACGAACTCGTCATATAGGGAGAAGTATTGGTGAGACAGCGAGACCGAATTTGTATTTGTGAGTTGGCGAGACACTCAGATAGTTGCAAAATTGGCAACTGGCAGCAAACTTAACGAGTGGCGGTAGGCGATTGCCAGCGAAAGACGCCACAAAAAGAAGACAGAACTGGATGATACCATGTTAACGGATGAATATTACGTAATTGCGATGTTGCATAGAAGTTCAATTTTAAGTAGTGTTAAGAGCTGCAGTATTTTAAATTAACATTTCTTGGAGTTAAACTGTATTATTTCATTGGCCAAGTGCCATTTTTGATTTAAACTGAAATGTTTGATACCTTACATTACCTTGATATTTAATATAATATTCTAAAGGTATTTTCTAGAACTATAGTTAAGTTTGAAAATGAACAGGCAAGATTTAGGCACTGCCAGTTGCAGAGGTTCGAGAAAAATTAACAGAATTGGGACTTAGCAGAGATGGAAGGTGTAACGTGTAACGAAATAAAGGGATGGAAGACGAGAGTACCTGTACTTGCTGGTGTACGCTTTAGAGGCCGGCTCTAGCTCATGGCGTTGGTTGTGGTCAAAGACACTAGAATTACAAGATGCGTAACGCCATACAAATTTTTGGCACGCGATTTTTTGGCAGTGGCTCTAGAGGTGGCTCCAGGCTCTCTCGAGTTTTTTGTTCGAGAGAGAAAGAGCGGAGAGCGCTACAGCAAACAGCTCTTTTCTACGCATACAGTGATAGCAGACAACTGTATGTGTGCACACGTATGCTCATGCATTGTAAATTTGACAAAATATGCCCTTCACCTTAGGAGTTCGTTGACTTTAAATCTATATTATTTTTTTACAATTGGCACCATGCGAAAAATTCTTGTTTTGCATTGCCTTAACGTTATTATTATTTAAGTATAGCTTAGAAATAGTAATAACCGAATCTATGTACATAATATACCAAAATAAATTTCACAAATGACTTTATATTAGAATGTTTGTCATTAGAGTATTCAGCTTGCGACGTGAGAAAAATAAATAAGGCAATGATTGTTGAGTGCTTGTGTCCGCACTTCGTGCCTCAAGATATGACTTTTGCAACAAACTGTTTTCATATTTTTATTTCGTGTGCCAAATTCGTATGGCGTTACGCATCTTGTTATTCTAGTGTCTTTGGTTCAAGAGTGGCTTGACCAAAAGATTATTAAGCACACTTCTTCGGAGTACACTTCACCTATCGTACGTGTGGCGAAAAATAATGGAAAGAAAAGTTTGTGCTGCGACTATCACAACGAATTTATCGGATTGCTTTAAAAATTTTGTATCTGCCGATCATAGCAACATTTAAGGATTTGCTACAATCGACAACTGATTAAGTCCTGATGAAGTCCTTTTGATCACTTCCCGAATGCTGCGGGTCATGCCTTTTATGCAGGCAACTACCAGCGGATATTTTGCGCCTTGGAACAACTATAACAGCTTATGACTATTATTACCTGATAGCTTTTGTTTTGAGAGCAGACATTATATATTGTTTTTTTTTTGTATTCTTTAAAAAATCAAAGCTTATTTCGGGAAAGAGTGAAAGTGTTTGGAATATATCTTAGTGGATCCTTATTTTAATTTATTTTTAGAGAATGCTATAGTCGAGTTCCCCGACTATCACATATCCGTTAGTGTGAATTCGAAATTTCATAATATATCTGGGATATCGACAGATACTTAAAAAATTTTCAAAGGTGTGGACGTGACCGGTTTGGTCGTTTTGTAGGTGAAAGGAGGGGCGTGAATATGAATGAAAAATAAAACGATGGAAAATCTAAACAGTTTTCAAAAGTGTGGACGTGGCGGTTTTGGGCGGCTAAATGCGTTAGACTAGTCTTGGCAAAAAGTTTTTGGCAAACCGATAGAAACTTACAAGACTAATAAAATTATGAAAAAATATCCAGCAACTTTTTAAAAATGAAATTTACAAGACTAATATCAATTCGTGGCATTTTTTGCGGTTCTTTAAAGCCAGCTATTAAAAATCTTATTAGCTCAACAAGCTCTTAGAAAAGGTTTTTTAGTTTTAGTAGTTTTGTTTCCAAGAGAGCGCCTTCACTATTTGGGCCATATAGCAGGCGTAGAATGTTATGTTTTATGTGTTCTATGTGCTTACGTGCATCAACTCCAGAGCGATCTGCTTATTACTGAGAATTCGACAGATTTGCTGACCCTGAAGGCAGGTCATTTATTTGTAAGACAAAGTAAAGCAACTAGCAGTGGTAAACTCAGAAAGCTTGTGCATTCGGATCTTCGCCGACAACCCAAATCCAATAAGACCAAGGATGCTATGGTGGGCCGCACGATGTGTCGTCCGTTACTGTTCAAATTTCGTCCCAGTCATGGCCAAGTACTTATCTATCCTACTGCTGTCCGCGGCACTTGTTGGAGCTGCCAAGCCGACCATCAGCTGCAGTACACCAGGGCAGTCCCCACCGTAGTTAATAAGGATATTGTGAAGCTGTCGCTGTCCCAGTATTTGGGAAAGTATGTGGTGGTACTCTTCTACCCACTTGACTTCACCCCAAGAAAGGGTTCATTCGGCCCCATTGATTCTTTTAATTAAAAGGCTTTTTGTTCTAGTATGATATTTAAAACAATTAACTTACCCGTCGTATAAAACCGTAGATCGATCCTTTGAGTGCGTAAAATACAAAAATTATGAGGACACGTTGAATTTGGTTTTTTATAGTGCACAGCTTAACATAAAATAACAATTTGTAATAAATATTTACTTAATCACATGATATATATAACCATTCTTAACATAAACTAATTGTAAACTATTTTATTAATGTGTTTAAAAACGTGCAAAAATAATTACAACTTACAGGTAGTTATACTGTGCTTGTTTCTATTACTAAATTTTTTACTTCATTATTTAATCTCTTATTTCGTGGAAGTGGACTGGGTCGGCTACCTAATTTATCATTGCCAAGGGTAAATACATCACATATAAAATTATTGTGTTGAAATGAATTCCAAAATAAATATTTTTTAAGATTATTAACAAATTGTTGAATACAAAAGCTGTTGTGATTGTGGAACTTCAAACGTATAACAACAAGGCAAACTAATATTAGTATTAACAGCAGTAAAATGATGAAAATATACTTTAATTTGTCACTTTGTGTATTAACAGAATTATGTGTCGTGTTCGCAGGCATTCCATTAGATTGTGTAGGTGGTGCGCTAATAGGACCTAGATATGGGTGCAAATATTCTGTAGTTAAGGCAATATCAGAGCACGAACGAAATTCTTCTTGTGGACCACATCCAATAGCTCCTATACCATTGCTACACATACCCCAATTATTGCCTGCAACATAACGCCATTGCAGAACACAGTGTTCACATGTAAAATCTGCAATGTTATTGAAATAGTTAATTTGATTATATTAACAAATTTTTTAAGAATTACGTTTAAATATCTTGCTGTCGACTATAGCAGTCTCCTTTGTTATACCCGTTACTCGTGGAGTGAAAGGGTATACTAGATTTGTGTAAAAGTATGTAACAGACAGAAGGAAGCGTATATATTATTGATCAGGATCAATAGTCCAGTCGATCTGACCATATCCTTCTGTTCGTCCGTCCGTATGAACGCCTTGATCTCACGAACTTTAAAGGCCAGAAGGTTTATATTAGGCACACAGATTCTAGAGACATAGACGCAACGCAAGCTTGTTGATCCATACTGCCACGCCCACTCTAACGCCCACAAGCCGCCCAGAACCGCCAAGAACTAAAAATGTATAGATTTTTCTTCGTTTTATTGTTTGTCTTGCCAACTGTATCGGTATACCAAAAACACTGTGCCCACGCCCCTCCTTTCACCTTTTGATATCAAATCAGAAAAGTTATGAATTTGCGTTAGCATTCCCACTAGCTGAGTAACGGGTATCTGATAGTCCGGGAACTCGACTATAGCAATCTCTCTTGTTTTTTATTTTAATATAAAGAGTATGTTACTTTATATACCATGTTTATATTTGAATATGAATTAATTTATATAGATAAAATTTATTTCATATAATATTGATATTCTTTATTTTATGGTAAAATCTACTTAGACAGATTATAATTGCAGGTTTTTCTACCAAAGTAAGATTCTGATCTAGTTTTAAAATATATTCACCTGGTAACTGTGCCAAAATTTCATATATGCAACTTCCGTTCCGAGGATAAAATCGGTTATCTAGATCTGATTTATTTGGCTGAGAAGGAGATCCATTAAGAATTGACAATACATTTTTATCCAAGCATGACTGCTTAGCATTTGGATTTGGGCATATTCGAAACTCAAAATATCTGGAAATATAAATATGTATATACTGATTTTAAGCAACACAAAAAAATTAGTTACCCCATATGACTAGCTGTCAATTCTACACGAATCGTCATTTGAGATCCAGGCAAATAGCTGCGCACAATTAAGCCTTTTCCCCAGTGGCCACCATATTCGTGGGGTCGTGGTTCCGGAACATCCCACGCGTCTCCACATTCTCCACATTTACCGCCGTTTCTTTGCCATTGCCGGCTAAGCCCTCCGCAGTATAGTTCATGGTCATTATAGTCTGGTGGTGTTTGAAATCCAAAACGCCAAGCCGATGCTCTACTGGGTGGTTCGACCAGTCTGCCATGGCCACTACACGACATTACAAAAATTGAAGCAGCAAAAAAGAAGGCAATGTACCACTTCACTGCAAATACCATGTTCGTTCCCGGCATAAATGCTTTAAGTCGGGAATTCAAAATATTCTTTAAATATAAACAAAGCATAATTATCATATAAATTTTTATAAAGTCAACGATTATTATCAAATAATAACGAGTTCATGAGTAAGTAATATAATTATAATTATTATAATTTTAATTATAATTATTAATTAAGTAATAATGGTAATATCTTATAAGTAGCTTCTAAAAAATTGCGTATTTAAATCTGCAGAAATAAATAAGATTTACGTTATGCCTATAAATGTAATGATCTTCTTTTCAGAAAGGCGTTTCTCAAAAAATGGATGGTCAGTATGAATTCGTGTTTGTACCTTTCGTAAAACAACAGTTTTTTTATGTTATGTTTGGTGCTTTTACGGGATATTAAGTTACTTAGATTATGGATTCTGGAGAGTAAAATTACTCAAAGAATTCAAAATATAAAAGAATCTGTGGAAGTGGCACAGACAAACGTGAAAATTTAGGGTAAATGGAAGAATGTTTTTAAAGCTATTTATGTAGACTTATGGATATGTAACCCAAGCCGTTTCCAACTTCCTGGAAAAAGACATAAAAATATAACTCATTAAAAGTAGGTATGCCTTCCGAGGAGAAGAGTTTTCATAGAGTACAGATTTGAATGGTGCTTAACAGACTTAGTCAAAGCTGATCTAGGAGGATAGAATAGCTTCGTCCGTTGTAAAATATTTAGTTTAATCACGAAGCCCGACAGTTGCCAATTTTATTTAACAAGTTCTATTTGGAGCTTTGCAATATTTAAGCTTTTATACTGTAAATGGGATACTTTTCTCAGGGATCCTCCGTAACTACTTTGGATTTGTTAATCACCAATAAAACTATTAAGTCAAAGCATTCTCTACGTGATCTACAACATAAACAAGAGAGAACACTATAGTTCAGCTCCTCCACTATCAGATACTTCTGTCGAGGCTAGTGGGATTGCTAAAAAGAAATTAGACGCGCTAATTTAGTGATAAACTGCTAAACATATCTAAATTTTAGAGAATTGAAAGCCGTTGCATTTTTAGCCGGTGTATTTTGAGTTAATCCTTTATTTGGGGTCTCTCATTACAGAATATGTCTTCACTTAATTCAAATTCAAGCTAAGAGAGGTTTTCGTTTAACATCAGAATGCAACGTTTTTAACTTTTATCGTTCATCAACGTTCATCTCAAATTGGTAAAAGTTAAATATTGGTGGATTTTATATATATATTTGTTTATAATATTGTTTATTCTTTACTAGGTATTTTTTTCGCTATTTATCATTAAAGAATGACTTACGTGAAGGTCGTTGTTAAGCTAAATAATGTTTGTTTGTATACTTCATGTTAACACGGTTCGTTAGGTTTAAACTAAAATTTGTGCTACTTTTTGTTATTTTCCATTCCATAAAATGGGGTGAGCTTGAACTGGCTCTGCTCAATTCGCGACTACGTGTATATATATAAATTATTGTATATTTGACAGCTCTCACTTACTTGAGATGTACCTATACATACAGTATTAATAATAAGGCTCGTTTTAAAAGTCACTCAGATCTTAAAACATATGTTGACTTAATTTTGAGTTTTAAGTCACTGCAAAGAGCGGATTCCCTCTATTTCCCTTTTTATATACAATGTTTTTTCTTCTGCTATATATTTTATGGGAGACCAGTATTTAAAATTTGTTTTTAATTGTTCAAAAATTGTTTAACTGATCTGGATTAAACTTTTTGAAGACAATACACATATTAAGCCGACATTACGATTTTTAGTTTGATGAGATGTTTACTTGGCAAATAATTGTCCTTAATGTTTTATGAATGTTCATATTGGCAAAGGTAAGGACATAATTGGTATATTAGTTTGATAAGAATCATTACAGGCTCGATCTAGTCATGTGAGTCAAGATCTTTAAACTAATAAGCTAGAAATAACAAAAGCTAAAATATTATCGTGCACTATGTCTAATCGTCACACCGACTCTTACGTTTTGTGCAAATCCATAGAAATTTATTATATTAAAATAATATGAAAAATATCAAAACATACTACATAGATCCGTTGAAAAGTATTAAACAGGCAGAAGGAAGCGTTTACAGCTATATGAAGGATATTTATGTACATATGTAGGAATCGGAACCAAGCTCGAAGAGCAAATAGGCCGTGAGACGCGGAGTGGTCTTCGGTTCTAATAACGCCACAAGAGAGCATGAGAGAGAGAGAGAGTTGAATAAAATTGATGGGCAGTCGTTGCCGAGATCTCAAGCGTAACACATGAACCACACATTGTTGTAAACTCTTTAAAGTTTAACCACACGTTATGCTAAATGTTAATAATAATATATTAAACAATTATAATAACACAACGTCGCCGTAGGAGTTTTATGCCATTAAACGGAACCTTGGGCCACAATTTTGGGGCTCAACCAGGTTATTTGCAAAAATCAGTCATCAAACAAGGTTGTGTGTAAAAAGTATGTAAGCCTTTGTGCTATGCAGTGGTGTTGGCAGTAATTGAAGAAATTATAAAACTCTGGTGCAAAATTTGCAAAGAAAACGATTTGTGTGGGATCGAGAAGGCAAATTTGCGAATTGCATGATATTGTGAAATTGTCTTGCTGCAACGTGATGGAATGACAGAGAAACCGACTCTAAGAGAATTGATGTGAGCAACATAGAAGGCGATTGATCAGCGAGAGTACCAAATCGGAGAGCAGCGTAACGACTTTGTGGTGGAAGAAGATATGAAAATTTCTCTGTTTTTCTGCTGTCCAAATCAGGGTCTGTCCATGTAGTTAACTTGTTTTGTCTGCATACTTCTATCTATGTCCATAGGCTCTAGCCTCGGTTGTGGCATTGGGGCCGATGGTCTTGGTGGCTGTATTGGTAGGTTGCCATAGTGTTGTTGATAATTCCCTTCATATTGTTGCTGTGGTACATAATGAGTTATTCTAGGGGTCTGTGGAACATAAGCCAAGTGTGGAATGAATGGTTGTCGACCTGCGTTTGAGAGTTGTTGTACGGGTTTTCTTGGTAGTGATGGTCCTCTACCAGGGCCTTCGAATTTTCTTAAATGGGTTTGGCTATTATTTGCGTAATTGGTCCTAAATTTTTGGTTTTCCAACTTCTCGCATAGCTGAAGTGCTGATGGGAGATCTGCGGGCTCTTTGGTTCCCAACAGTCTGGGCAAGTCGCCGTTCAGGCCTCTGACGAATGCGCCAAGTGCCTTGTCTCTGTAGGATTTGGCAAAAAGATCTATTGATTCTTTTCCCATTTCCATGCAAGTAATTTTGTTCAAAATATGGGATAGGTGGGTATAAACTTGCTGGTAGAAATCTGCTGTACTTTGATTTCCTTGCACCAGCGAGGTCATTTGGTATACTAGTGTGGTCACATCGCGTTTATCCGCATAGTGTGCTGTCAAACAATTCGAGATAGCTGTCCAATTTAGTGGGGTGTTGTAAGACTCCAGGACTGAGTCTGCGTTGCCTACAATTTTGTTCCTGATAACGTTAAGAATTCCGTAATATTTGGGTGATCCTGCTAATGTTGAATATATGTTTAATATTCTCTACGCTTTTTCTCCATGAGCTAAATTCTCCTGCTTGGCCAGAAAATTCCATTAAAAACTTTACTACTACTTTACTGGGACTCGTTCTAATTCACTCATATTAACATTATTGATATGGACTGCTTGATCAAGTAGTGGTGCAGTGTCTGAGTTTAATTTTTGGTTCAAAATTCCTCTGTTATTTCCTGAATTTGTTCCTTCATATTGGCTATGTTAAGGGCTTGGTTTACTTCGGGGCCTGTGTTATTATTAAGTAGGGCAGACCAATTAGATTGTTTGTGTTTGCCATGATTATTTATAAAATATTTTTTCTTAATATATTCTCAGTGTTTCTCGTATAGATTTTAAATGTTTTTCAAATATTTAAAAAAAAATTTTAGTTCTTATAAATTTTGTATGTTTCAAATATTTGTTCCTTAAATTTTTTTTAGAAAATTTTAGATTTTAATTTTAATTTTGTGTGTTTTACAAATATTTTTTCCTTTACCTTTTGTTTTATATTTTATAGTTTTAGATTATTTCTCCTATAGATTTTTGCACTTGTGTTTTTTTTATCCTTATCTCTTAACTTGCTTAACTTACAGTGTAAAATACATCCTGAACCGGTTATTTGGTATTCTTCCTTTTTGATCCTGGGGGCTACTGGGGTACCTTCGTAACACTCCCGTCCAGTCGTCTGCGGCGATAGCCTTCAGGCCGATGTAAGTGAGTACTTTCTTTGCAGGATCCGTCCCACGGTGTTCTTGGTAGCCAATTGGGTGCTCTTACAGATTTGTTGTTTTTGTTTGTTTTTGTTGTTTTTATCGTTCGCGAACCGGGGCAGCCTATGGGGTGCTTTTACGGGGTTGCGTTTTCGCGTATCGTAATTAGGGCAGCCTATGGGGTGCACTTACTGGATTTTTGTTACGATGAAGGATTTTTTTCGCGGCAGGACCCTTTTAACGTTGGGCGCCAGTTAAAGTAAACGTTTGTTTATGTTCACAAAAAGGTAATTAGGACCGGTGGTACGTCTTTATTTTGACAAAAATCGGAACTAAATTTAAAGTACAAAATTGGGTGGTATTTATACCCCCCAGCACCGTCGCTGCTTCTGCTGGCGTCAGTGCCAACTCCGTTGCTGGCTCTGCCATCGTCGCTCCCACGGAAGTTCTCCAGAAGTGCTCCAGACGCTGATCTTGCATTTATTGGCTACTGCAGGTGCAAGGCCGGATGCGCGTGTAAGCCTTCGCAGATTGTTGTTGCTAATTCTTTTGGTGCTATCTTATACAATATTATTTGCATTTATTAGAATGGCACTTTCTTGAATGATATCTATATTCATATTTTTTCTCGTATTTTAGTGCAAATGATTTCCTTCCATTTAGTAAGCTGGTAAAACAAGTATTATTTTTACTTAAAATAACAAAGTTACCAAAAAGTTTTTTGTGATTTGTGCAGTAGTTTAAACAAATAAAGTAACTCTTTTGCATTTTTTGTCTTTGTATTTTTTTGATGTTGTTTTCGTATGCAAATAAACTGCACTGTGCACCTATTCTCTCGCTCTCACTCTTTCGCTCTCCTACACAAAATCTAAAATTTCTCAGCGTGCAGGATGCTCCCTTGCGGTTCTTTAACAGCTCTCTTGAATGTTTTGATTTTGTGTTTTCGTGCACAGCGGTCTGATTGGAAATATGGAAACAGTAAATGTTGTCTGCTTTTATAAAAATTGCTGCCAGGTTATAAAACCTGAGCAGCCAAAAATGATTTGTTGGCTATGTGATAGAATGGTGCATGACCTAGCAAAGGGTCAAAATCTAAATTACTGTTGTGTTGCATGCATTGTGGTTGCGAACGAGATGAAATTGTTTATGCGCCAAACTAAAGGTAGTTTGAAAGAACTGATCAACAGTTTTGGCGTAGCTAGAGATAGTTTTCGTCGAGCCGATGAGATTCTTTCCGCTCTTAATTCACAGTTTGGCCTTGAGCTATTAGATGAATCATAAAAGCGCAAAAAAGCCGTTGTTGGTAGGCTGCGTAAGGTCCAGAAACCACGTGCAAATGATCAACAGGACTCCACAACTGATCAGCTGTCAATCGCACCAAATCCGCATATGTTGTTAAGATCGGCAGCTAAAAAAGAACATTGAGTCCGGACTACCGGCACAAGTTGGCACTTCAGAAATACAATCTGCAGGGCCAAAACCCCTCGCGGTGGTTCCACTAAAGAAACAAATTTTCGTTTCTCGGCTTTCCCCTGATCAAACATCATCTGATGTATTGTCTTATATACAAGACAAAACAAAAGCCGATAATATAAAAGTGGAAAAATTTAACTTCTCTTACGCTAGGGATATATCATCTTTCAAGATAACTGTCCCAAACGAGCTCTTTTCGACCATTTGTTCGGGTGATTTTTGGCCGGATAGTATGGTGGTAAAAGAGTTTGAAGCTAAGATCAAAAATAAGAAAAAGTTGCCCGTGGGAATCAAACTTCCCTCACGTGGCCAGACCACTGCACCATCCGCCTCTTCATCTTCTTCCTCTTCAAAAAACTAACTACAAAACTTACTATCTCCTATCAAAATGTTAGAGGCTTGCGTAGCAAATTAATCAAATTGTATTGTGATAGTCTTTCATTTGCATCCCATATTATAGTGCTCACAGAGACTTGGTTAAAGCCGGAGATACTTAAATCCGAAGTCTTCCCAGGTATGTACACTATATATAGGTTTGACCGTCCCTCCAGACGAGGAGGTGGAGTCTTAATTGCGGTTAGATCTACCCTCGCGTCGGAGGAGTTACTTTTGGACGATTTCTTATGTGTGAAGCTGTCTTTTTCAGACAGATCATATATTTCGCCATCTTCTGAATTCCCAGAATATCAGAATCATCTGTCCGCTTACCAGTCCATCTTGAATAAACTTTCTGACAGGGACCAATTGGTAGTTCTAGGTGATTTTAATATACATGGCACAACGTGGTCCCCAGAAAAACAATCGAATATCCTTCTCCCTTTAGCACAACATGACTTTATTGACGGCTTTCTCGACTTATCGCTGTCGCAAGTTAATTATATTCCAAATTCTCTTGGTCGACTTTTGGATCTATGTTTTGTTACAAGTCCTGAAAGTATGTTTCTGTCCAGGGTAGCACCTCTTACTCAACCTGAAGATCCATATCAGCCTACTATCGAGGTGGCAATCGACATAGGTACGGTATTAAAAGTAAATTCAGTGAAATCAACAAAGCGAATTCACTGTTTTCGCAAGGCAAATTTTCGGAGGCTACACAATTTTATTGCTGGATTTAATTGGTCCGATCTTTACTCCTGTAATATTTTTTATACCACAATTAAATCATTTTTGACTGTTGTGTGCCGATGTACTATCCGTCAATCCCTAAACCTCCTTGGCTTAATAAAGAGTTGACACACCTAAGAAATGTCAAGTCCAGACTTTATACAAAATTTAAAAATACCGGTTCTCAGTCCATCCTTTCTAGATATGTAAGCGCTCGGTTAAACTTTACCGAGCTTAATGTTCAGTGCTACAGGAATTATTTAAACCGTTGTAAGTTCCAGTTCGCACAGGATCCGAAACAGTTTTATAATTTCGTTAACACTAAGCGAAAATCAAGTTCTTACCCTTCCTCGCTATTTTTTGAAAACTCAACGGTAACATCGAATCAGGCAATAGCCAATCTATTCGCCAAGTTTTTTTAAACAACATATTCTACTTTACCTTATTCCGAACAGCCATCTAATATTCTGCCCCACTATAAACGAAAGCTCAGTGCTTAACGATCTTCAGCGTGTTAAACCGGTCTATTCGCCAGGTCCCGATGGAATCCTTGGCTGTGTGCTCAGATTCTTTGCGGAAGCCTTGTGCAAGCCTCTACTGAAACTGTTTACCTTATCTTTGGAATCTTCACAATTCCTTCATATATGGAAGGAGTCCTTTGTGATTCCTCTTCATAAAAAAGGTAGCAAACTGGATGCAAGCAATTACAGAGGAATCTCTAAATTGTCGGCTATCCCAAAACTTTTTTGAAAATGTTATCACTCCTCATTTCCAGCACCTTTGTAGATTAATCATATCACCGGTTTTATGAAACGCAGATCAACAACCACCAACCTCTTGGAGCTAACTTCTTTTGTAATACAGGATTTCAAAAATAATCTTTATAAACTTTAGTAAAGCATTTGACTCTGTTAATCATTACCTTCTAATAAAAAACTTGATCTATTAGGATCTACTTTTTGCGTCCTGCCATTCAGATAGCTTGAAATCCAATTTAGAAGATAAACAGGGAATATCTTCTAAATTGGATTTCAAGCTATCTGAATGGCAGGACGCAAAAAGTCCTCTTTAAAAATTCTCTATCTTCTATTCTCCGAGTCACATCCGGTGTCCCACAAGGGAGCCCCCCCCCCCCCCCCCCCCCCCCCCCCCCCTTTAGTAATAAAACATTCGCGTGTATTTATGGACGCAGACGATGTTAAATTATGCCTTCAGTACAAGGACTTTTCGCGCCATTTGGACTTACATTCTGATCTAGACAGCATTCAAATATGGTGCCGTGATGTAAGATGTAACGAACTGATTTCCTTATTTCGCTCGCTACGGATTGCAGCGGCTAGCTCAGAGAGTTTGTGCGTTCGTCCCACCAAATGTATGATTTGTGTGATTGCCCGACCAAGGAAAAGCAATGGGTTCTTAGTATAACCGTTTAATATATACTGTTTATACTGTTTCATATATTATTTCTTCGGAGATCTCACTACTCCTGCGGTGTTTCTCCTGCAACGCCTTGCCTCCGTGGTATTGATTACTTCTTGACGTGGACGACGAGTCGGCCCGGCCGGGACTAGGATGTTATAGGGCACGGTGTATAGTCCTTGTGCGAGGCAACGCTTGTCCTGGGACCACCTGTACCGACCACTGTCTCCATTGACCCTTACGGACACGCCAAGTTCTTGCCTTCCCTTCTGAAGGTCCTTCTGCCGGCCGGAACGGACTTAGGATGTTATGGTGCAGGCTGTATCGTCCACGGGCGAGGCAACGCTCGGCCTGGGACCACCTTTGCTGGCCACTGACTCCACTGATCCTTCTGGCGATACGCCAGATCCTTCTCCTCCACTTCCAGGATTTCTACTTGCTTGTGGTGACCGTCCTTCCGTGTCTTTCGGACTTCTTGCCGCCCGATGCTTGCACTGTTTCTTTCCTTCTGACTTGACCGTGCGTTCTCACTTTCGAGCTCCTTCCGTTAACACTCCGACGCTCGGTCTTCTTCCGTACGCGATCGTGCTGTCTCACTAACTGTCTCCTACTCCTCCGCCTTCAGACCCCGTTCCGACTGCGCGCTGACCGCGTGACTCGCGCCGGTACTCTCTTCGTGCTATAGAAGTAACTGTAATGAAACCGGGAACCCCGGTCATCCAAATAACGCCAGTAGAAGTTGAACGTCTAAATTTTCTATCACTTGAAGCACTCGAGGCACTCCACATCAACAACACTGAACATATAAATCACCTTAATGTTCGTTCAATCCACAATAAATCGGGTCACCCTCATCTCGCTATTTGGTTTGGTTTTATTAATAAGTTGGATATTTCGCGCCTACGGTCGAAAAAGAAGAATATTATACTAAAGATGGCCCCTAGTTCGCAGATCAAGGATCTTGACCAAGGCAATAAACCAAAGTTCGCAGATCAAGGATCTTGACCAAGGCAATAAACCAAAGGAGGTACAACCAAAAAAACTTCCGGAGCTTGATCCACAAATACAGTTCAACAACATTCCATATTTCTGATGCCTGCTTGAGGACAAGCAGAAATTAAGGAGGGAGGAGTTAACTACAAAAATTGCACAACATAACTCGCTACATTGTAATAAAAAGCTGATCTAGCGTCTGGATAACTTCCTCACCACTTCCTCCTCCTTCCACTGCCTCTGCAGCGAACACGCCATCCGCTGCTGACCATTTGCCAAAACTTCTCACTCAGCAGTTTCTTGTAGCTGCAGCTTTGTCGCCGCTACAACTGTCGCCGATGCCGCCGCAGCCAACTCAGCTTAGCTTAGGGATAGCATTGATCTAAGTAATCAGTCACAATCTTACATCTAAATAAAGAACACCGAAATTACTTTGAAGTGTTTCATTTATAATGTATTAACTTACATAAGTCATTGTGGAGAGCCCACTTAACTTTTCGCCCACCTACTGAAACCGTATGCTGGAATTCTAAGGAATTCTTTAGGCGGCTGGTCCCGTAGTGATGCAGATAGAGCCACCATATTTGTCGCCTACAAAATATATTTACGGAAAACGAGGCTTCGAGCATATTCACGCTACCGTCTTCACTCGTAAAGTGCCACACCTCAATTGAGTTTCGGCCAAAAGAAACGAATAAAATAATTAATAATCCATCGTCTGTGACCGTATAACACCGGATACGATCATATTCTGGAGTTCGCTAAAAACCCAGCTAAAGCGCTTAACGACTCTTGTGTTTTCACGGCTGACTCCTCCGCTGATCGCGGATCGCGTAGCCGGCTCGAATTTTATTATGATGTCATCATCCATACGTTAAGGCAACTCTCGGCCTGGGACCACCTTTTCCCACCACTGACTCCACTGTCCCTTTCAAACTCCACTGATCCTTTCAACCACGCCAGGTCCTTGTTCCTCCACTACAAGGATCGATATCCACCACGTGTTGCTCGTACATCCTTCTGTGTCCTGACCACGATTTACCTTCGGGGAGTCAAACGGTAGGTATTAATGCAGTGTGTAGGTGGGTCTAATTTGACTTGGGCTTCGCTTTTCTTAATGTCGCTGTAAAGTTTTCGAGAAGGAAAAAGGTCTTGCTGTTGTGTTTGATGTGGGCTATCGACTGCCTGCTGTCTTTATTCTTCGTGACAGCGCGACAACGCTCACTCGTAACGGCACTTTGGCGCCAGTCATATTCTACGTATTAGTCAAATTCTAAGAAGGACCTCACAATTTACCAAACTCATTGCGCAGCAGCGTCTTGAATGCGCCGTGGTCAAAACATGTTAATAATGTGACAGGCATGTACAGTGGTAAAAATACATTCACAATGCGAAATATATTTGTATGACAATGTTGTGATTCTTAGGAATTAAATACTTGATACAGCAGAAAGTGTTTATCATATATGTATGTAAATTATTGTTGAATAAATTTTCAATATATTTATTAGTGTAGGTTTATTAATTATAATAGGGCTTGTGCGGTCTGCACTTAATGAGGCGAATTGTAAGTACGTGGCGATGACCGACGGGGAGGTGGAGTCTTAATTGCGGTTAAATCTACCCTCGCGTCAGACGAGTTACTTTTTGTCGAGTCCCGTAACTCAGAATTCATATGCGTAAAGATGTCATTTTCCGGCAGATCAGTTTATATTACGTGCTCGTATATTCCACCGTCTTCTGAATTCTCAGAATATCAGAATAATCTGTCCGCTATTCAATCCATCTTAAATAGACTGTCTGACAGGGACCAATTGGTAGTTCTAGGTGATTTTAATATACCTGGCAAAGAGAATTCACTGTTTTCGCAAGGCAAATTTTTGGAGGCTAAACAATTTTATTACTCCTGCAACACAATGACGGAAGCCATTAATATGTTTTATACCACAGGTAAATCATTTTTTGACTCTTGTGTTCCGATGTACTATCCGTCAATCTATAAACCTCCTTGGATTAATAAAGAGTTGACACACCTAAGAAATGTAAAGTCCAGACTTTATACAAAATTTTAAAATACCGGTTCTCAGTTTGTCTTTTCTAAATATGTAAGCCCTCGGTTAAACTTTACCGTGCTTAATGCTCAGGGCTACAGAAATTATTTAAACAGTTTTATAATTTCGTTAACACTAAGCGAAAAATAGGATGGGGAACTCATCCCCGCTATTTTTTGAAAACACGACGGTAACATCGGATCAGGCAATAGCCGATCTATTCGCCAAGTTTTTTCAAACAACATATTCTACTTTACCTCATTCCGAACAGCCATACTCTTATGCCGTATCTAAGTCGAATCTAATATTCTGCCTCACTATAAACAAAAGCTCACTGCTTAACGATCTTCAGCGTGTTAAACCGGTCTATTCGCCAGGTCCCGATGGAATCCCTGGCTGTGTGCTCAGATTCTGTGCGGAAGCCTTGTGCAAGCCTCTACTGAAACTGTTTACCTTATCTTTGGAATCTTCACAATTCCCTCATATATGGAAGGAGTCCTTTGTGATTCCTCTTCATAAAAAAGGTAGCAAACTAGATGCAAGCAATTACAGAGGAATCTCTAAATTGTCGGCTATCCCAAAACTTTTCGAAAATTTTATCACTCCTCATTTGCAGCACCTTTGTTGATCAATCATATCACCGTGTCAACACGGTTTAATGAAACGCAGATCTACAACCACTAACCTCTTGGAGCTAACTTCTTTCGTAATACAGGGTTTCAAAAATTATCTTCAAACAGATGTCATCTACACTAACTTTAGTAAAGCATTTGACTCTGTTAATAATTACCTTCTTGTAAGGAAACTTGATCTATTAGGCCCTGTTGATCTTCTAAATTGGATTTCAAGCTATCTGAATGGCAGGACGCAAAAAGTTCTCTTTAAAATTCTTTATCTTGAATTCTCCGAGTCACATCCGGTGTCCCACAAGGGAGCCATCTTTGTCCGCTTCTTTTTACCTTATTCATTAACGACCTCCCCTTAATAATAAAACATTCGCGTGTACTTATGTACGCAGACGATGGTAAATTATGCCTCCAGTACAAGGACACTTCTTGCCATTTGGACTTACAATCCGATCTAAACCGATTTCAAATATGGTGCCGTGATAACATATTAGACTTAAATGGCTCCAAGTGTAAAGTTATGTCCATTTATCGTGTCAACCCAATACGACTTACACTCTAAGTGGGTGCTCTTTGGACAGAATAGTTCTTCTGGATCCTAAACTAAAATTTTCTGAACATATTTTGCCTGTTGTCAATAAGGCCAGGAGTGTGCTTGGTTTTATAAAAAGGTGGCCTAAGGAATTTTATGATCCTTACATGAATAAAACCTTATTTATTTCGCTAGTCCGTCCGATTCTTGAGTATGGATCACCTGTTTGTAGTCCACAATACGTAGTCCACTCGGACCGTATTGAATCGGTCGAAAAAAACTTTTTACTTTTTGCCTTGCGGCGCCTAAATTGGGATGCAAACCGTATATTACCTCCTTATTCCAGTAGACTACTTTTAATTAATTTACCTTCCCTAGCTAACCGTAGAACTTTGCTTGGAACAGTTTTTATTTGTAAACTTATTCGTGGGGATGTTGAGAGTCCTGACTTGATTAGTCGGCTTAACTTCTCGGTTCCAAGTAGATTCACTAGAAACTATATACCCCTTATCTTAAATCATTGTAGATCTAATTATGAGTTGCATGACCCTTACAGAGTTTTATGTTCTGACTATAATAGACTTTATCCTGTTATCTGTAATCTTGACTCTCTGCCGCTATTAAAACAATCGATTTTATCTTTTCTATTACATAATTAGATCCTACTAACACTATTATTTAACATAGTTATTCCACATTATAGTATTTCCTCGTTCCTGTTCTCTTTTTTATATCGCGTCTATATCGCGTCTATATCGCGTCTATATCTTCTCGCGAATCGAGCCGAACGATACACGGCATCGCCCCTCGATCGGTTTGGCGGGAGGTGTGGACATGGGAAGCGTGCAAAAACAAAAAAAAAAAATTAACTACAGGGTATTTGATATAAATAATTAGGAGTTCGTTATGTAGTACAATTTTAAATACGGAGATTTCCATTAGATTTGCAATAATTACAGGCTTGGTGATTTAATATTTCTTTAATTTCTTCATTATTAAACAATTTTCTGTTATATACATCAGTTTTTGCGGTATGTTAGTATCAATTATGTTTTGCAAGTCGAATGTTAACAATCGTAAGTGATATTTTCTTAACGGCAATTCTTGATCAATAAAAATCTTTTTAAGGCGATCGGAAAGTGATTTTATCTCATTTATTCTGTATTTTAACGAAATCATCGTGATCCGGAGTTCCAGCTAACCACCATTCCAAACAGTGCCTAACTCATTTATTCCCCTTTTTGATCTAGTGCAAAGGACTTAAATTGAGCAGAGATGAAGCTTGGTTCGTTATCACTTATAATTACTTTGGCGTGGGGAAATTGTTGAATGAATTCCAATACTTTATTCTCGATATTTAGTTTATTTTTAATTTCATTTAGTACTAGGTATTTTGATGACGCGTCAATGCAAGCTAAGAAAATAAAATATATATAAAATATAATATATTCCTTTCATTTGATAAATAACTTTGGCCAATAATATAATCTATTGATTTGTAGTTTTCGTCTAGTCCTCTATGAGCTCGACTATGCGTTTCTTCTATTATGATAGCCTTATCTTCATTATTCTCTACGTCTTGCTGAAATATTTTGGTAAAAAGAAATTTGTTAGTAAAATTATTTTTTAAAGGTAATTTAATATGATAAAGATCTTCTGAAGTGCAATGAATTCCTACCGTTGTTGTTGGTCGTAGATATTCTCTTAATATTCCTACTAAATTTTCTGGTGTATAACATTCGATTATATGTCGTGTCTTATCAAAAACTTTCAATGACTCATGTATACCTCCTCATTGTATACCTCCCCGTTGTTAATAACAGTTGTTGTTGAAACTGATTTAACGGTTTTCGGGTCTCTTGTATTACATTTTCAAAACTACTTTCGGCAGAATGCTGTGTATTTTGATCTGAGTTTGATTGTTCTAAGTCGCTGTTAGTAATATTATTTATTTTTATTCGTGATACTGCGTCGGCTACGACATTAGTTGTTCCGGGTTTATATATTATTTTCGTGGTGAAACTTTCTATAAAGGAGTACCATCTTTTCATTTCTACGTTCGGATTTTTATCTGAGATTGTGAAAGATAAAAATTGATGGTCTGTTTGTATTTCTATACCAATTACACCATATAAGTAATTCCTGAGATTTTTAAGAGCCCAAACTATTGCCAACAATTCTTTTTTATTTGTGGCATAAAGTTGTTCGGTTTTATTTAAAGTTTTGGATATGAAAGTAATTGGTTTGATAAAACAGCTCCAATATCGCCTGTTGTCAATGTGAAATTTTTGTTATAATCTGGTTAAAAGAATTCAACTTGTGCTATTAAATTATATTTGAGTTCGTTCAAGGCTTTTACAGTTGGGTCATCTAACTGTATTGTTATTTTTGTAGACATTCTCCTAGAAATTTTACCATCCTCCTAAGTATTTGGTTAAATTCTTAGTAATATCCAGTGAGGCCTACAAAACTTCAAAGCTTTCTAATGTTTTGTGGAACGGATACTTCAGAATTGTCTACATTTTTTCAGTATCTGTTTAATTACATTTCGAGAAACCAAGAAATGCTGTTTCTAATTTAAAGAATTTATATTTTTCAAGATAGATTTTCATATTTGCTTGTAAAATATTATATTTATTATATTTGAGTAAGATCGGTATAATGTTGATGATAATGTTGTTGTATTTAAAAAGATTATTATATCATCCATATAAATGGCATATAATGGCAAGTTTTTCCGACTTGTTCTCATAATATATCATCCATTGCTCATTGAAATATTCTAGGTGCTTTTGTTAACCCAAATGTCATACTTAGGAATTCCAATTTCCCATTGTTAAAACAAAGGCAGTTTTAATATCTGTCTCTTTCAATAAAATTTGGTGGAATCCTGATTCCAAATCAATTGTTTAGAAATATATTGACTTTCCTAAGTAATATTGCAGACGGGAGTTGCATCGGGTTTCTGTCCGGTATTGTGTTTTCGTTTAGTTTTTTATAATCAATTACTAGTCGATGCTTTTGCGTTCCATCTTCATTTTGACCCTTTTTCGGCACCACTAAGACTGGTGAATTATAAGGGCTTCTACTTGGTCTTATAATTTGTTCTTTTAACATTCTATCGAATATCCTTATGCTATATCCTTATAGCAGATAATATTAGATATTAGATTAGATATTGCTTGCTACAAATAGACCTATCATTATCAGTATTTGTTTCTCCTCGAATATCTGTTCGAAAAGGAAATTGCAGATTTGTTTTAGAATGCTTCTTTTTCAATTTTATTTATAATCTTATTTTCGAAATCTTTTATTTGTTTTAAAATTTTTTTGAGATAATGAATTTTTTCTTTGTCGGAAAATTTAACGACGGCGTGTTCAGGACTTGTGGATTCCAAACTATTGGTTTTTTTGTTGACGGATAATTCAACGTCATCCCAAGCTATATAAACTTCCTTCACCCATTACCGTTTCGGTTTCTGGATCTATCTTAGCTCCAATTTTCCTTAATAGATTGTACCCAATTAATAAGTCGGATTTTAAACCTTATATTTTATAAAATATATGTTTGTTTCAAATATCGTTAATATATGGTAATATTTTGTAATTGAGTATCCATGAACTGTAGATACTATCTTGTAAGTTGGCAATTCCTTTTTATTTTCATAAATTCCCTTTTTGATATAGCAAGATGTGGCACCTATGTGAATTAATATTTTTGGTTGTTTTCTTGTATTTCTGTCTATTCATGATATATGAGGGTTCTGATTTAAAAAATGGTCTTCATCAAAGTTATGTATTCACATACCTTTCTGGGCTGGTTGATATACGGTGCCAGTTGCATCCCTTTTTAATGGGATTTGCGGTTCAGTTTTTTGTCCGAAAAATTATTAAAATTCTGTCTTTTAGCCCCATTTATATTTCTTACTCTGACGATTGTAGTTATTACTCGGACGATTTTGGTACCTTATGGAACTATCTACCTGCATCTGTACATTAAAATTGTTTTTTGAATTCCAATTATTATTTTGTCCAAGGTTCCCGTTTGGCGGTTCTGATTATTATTCTGATTAGTATTCCAACTATTATTCATTCTATTTGATTTATTATTCTGTCTGAAATCTACTGGATTAAATCTTAGGTTGTTTCCCTGATTTTTATTTACATTCCTAAATCCATAATACCTATTTGCAAATTGGGCTCCGAAGGTTGTTAGACTCTAATTCCTGGTGGGTTTAGGGAAAAAAATGTGTTTCTGAGATTGAACCAATCCAGAAATAAAAATTATAAGAGCGTTGCTCCTAATTGTTTTATTCGTATCTTTGGTTATTTCGCTATCTTTTCCATATGTCATTACAATTTTATTTATGAGTAATGTCATTTTCTTGTTTACTTCGTAGAATTCTGTAATGCTTAAGCGTCCCTGTCTAAGGATGCCTAATTCTGATTCGAGAATATGGATTGCTCTTTTATCGTTATAAATAAAATCCAATCTGGAAAGAATTGCTTGAAAGCTTAAAGCTGTACCATTGTTAGTTAGAGCATCATGAGCTGCTCACATGATTTTATTACGTAGAATTGTTAAAGCGATAAAATATTGTTTGCTTTGAATTTTATATAGACTCGTGGCAGTTTCTTCCGCTTCTCTTAAGCCTACATATTGGGTTATTTCACCTGTGAACTTTGGTGAGGATTAGGATAGTTTCCCATTTTGTAATTGGGTCAATTGTTTGGATTTTATAATCTTCCACTACATTTCTGGGTTTAACTGCTCTTCTATCCCTTCAATTTTTCTGGTCACTTCACCCAATTGTACATTTATTAATCGGTTAATTAATTCCAATGTCAGATTGGTGGCGCTGGATATCCCGCGCGCAGAAAATGTTGGTGCTGAACCTCCAGTTGACATTGTTAATTTGAAATTTTCAAAACTGTTTCTTAAATTTTCCAGATTGTTTTCTTTAATTGATTTTGTAATGTTTAATTTTAAATTTATAGAACTCCCTATATCTGATCTTAGCTTATTAATTTTTTTTTAGACTTAATATTATTTTCTACTCACGATAGTTTCCGTTGGAATCTTCCTTCAGTTTAATTGTCCTTATTATTATCTAATTGGGTCTTCCTTCATTTTTTTTTGTATTTAGTTGTAGCGAAGGATTGCCCTCAGACCTTCCTTTCTTCTTGGTGTTGATTTTTTATTTTTTTTTTTTAATATTTGGTTATAGATTTTGGTTTGGTTTTATTTGTGTTTTTTGTTAAGTCTGATTTTTATTATTCTTGTGCTCTTGTTATTTGTATTAAGTATTCAATTTCCAATTAACTTTTTCCACGATCTCGACAGTGATGTAGTTGGATTAATGTGGATGCTTAAATTTTTCTACATAAAATGTGAGTTATTGACGGCGCGATGTTAATATTTTTTAGAACTTTTAAAGTACTGATCAGCCGAGAATTTGAGCTGCGTAAGCGGTTTTGACCCTTTGGTGGGAATAACGGATTCAGCGGCGGATGTTAATGTTTACATTAGTGCAAGCTGGATTTGTTATTGACACCAAAATTGGGGTTCTTATAGAATACTTGGATTTATGACTTATATCCTAAGCCATTCTATAATTTGGTGTATGTATGTCTGATACTATGTAGTCATGTGTGTGTGTATGTGTTGATTGTGTGCGTAAGTGCATGTAGTCAAGTGCTATACCATGGTACATATGCTACTTCCCCAGCCCTAAAAAATTAGCCCGTAGGTATATTCCTATATTTATTGTTGAATATATAATGAACATATATGTATAATGAACAACGAAGTATGTATGTAAGAATCACTCAATTACTTGTGTACTCAAAACACTCCAGTCTCCTGCGAGCAACGGTTAATTCCTTTTTGAGTGTTTTCGGCGATCAGCGATCACTATTTGTTCGCATATCTTGACGCTGCCTGTGTGCAGCAAGTATACATAATTTGAATTTAGTTACCAATAAACCTCTGCGCTGTAAACACGTTTGATAGGTTATGGGCCCAGACGCAAGTTTGGTGCGGTAACTCGAGTGGATTTGTCTTTACGAAAAAGAAGATTCGGAAAGTGACTATTAAAAGTGAATTTGTCTTTATGAAAAATTAAAATTCAAAATGAGTATTACGGTCAACATTGATAAGCTCGATGAGAGCAATTATGACATTTGGTCAATGTCCATGCGTAGTGTTCTGATAGCTTCAGATTTATGGGACGTGGTATGTGGTAGTGTGAAGGAACCCGATGATGCGCCAGAGCCTACGAAATGGAACACTAAAGACGAGAAAGCTCTGTCGAGCATAATTTGGCATCTAAAACCGTCCCAAATGATGCACATTAAGTCGGGTGTGACTGCAAAGGAAGCGTGGAACATTTTAGAAAAATACATAAGCCGGTCGGACCGTTAATTCAAATGCAGCTCTATCAAAAACTCATTCGCTTAAAAATGAAGCAAGGTGATAATGTGACAGTCTATGTAAATTCATTTGTAGAAATTTGTGGAAAATTGGGAGAACTCGATATTTTACTAGATGATAACCTAAAAGTGATTATGCTGCTAACTGGACTTCCAAAAAGCTTTGAAAATTTCGTTGTTGCCATAAAAACACGCGATACTGTGCCCCCGTTTTCAACTGTAAAATTGAAGCTTCTCGAAGAAGCTGAACGACTTAGGGTAAACGAAGAGTGCGAAGAAGTTTTCGAGAAAAGGGCATACGTGACTCGGGTTGAACAGCCTACCTCGAAGAGCAATACGAAAAATAACGGTTCCTACGAACGACGTCAAAAGCAAAGTGTAAAATCGTTTGAGTGCTGGTCGTGTGTAGAGAAAGAAAAACTGAAAATAATAAAAAGCAGAGATCATATTCTGCAGTGTGTTATGGCTCAAGTGTGAGTGAAATGTCGCGAGGTACATGGTGTCTCGATAGTGGAGCCACTGCTCATTTGTGTTGTGAGTGAGAAATTTTTTCGGAATTTAAACAACATAAAGAAAATTCTATTGGCGGGAAATAACTGTATTGAGTCCGTTGGCCGAGGCACAGTGATTGTGAAATAATTCGAAATAAAGCTGGTTGATGTTCCTTATGTACAGGAACTCCAATATAATTTTATGTCAGTGTCGAAGGCGATCGAAAAAGGTTTTTGCGTGAAATTCTCAGAAAAAGGCGCGAGTGTAAGAATGACGGAACTGTAATACTAAAGGCAGAGAAACGTGAAAATTTGTTTCTGTTTGAGAATGCCAAGAATAAATGTTACAATGTGCAAAACAAAAATTCATCGCAATTATGGCATAATAGATTCAGACATTTAAATTTCAGAAGCCTTAATAAAATGATAAAAGAAAATATGATGAAAAGCATGAAGTTAAATTTTAACGAAAACATTGCCTGTGAGTTGTGTGCAAAAGGCAAAATTAGTGTAAAGCATTTTCCAAAGGCCAGTGAAAATCGCGCAAAAGAAATTCTGGGTCTAGTGCATACCGATATTTGTGGCCCGATTAATAAAAATTCAAATGGTGGTGCACGTTACTTTGTGACCTTTATTGATGACAAATCCAGAAACGTAACGGTGTATTTTATGAGAACGCAAGATGAAGTTTTTGAAAAATTTAAAGAATACAAATCATTTGTTGAAAATCAAACGGGTAAAAAATTAAAAATCTTGAGAAATGACAATGGTCGTGAATATTTAAGTGGCTTGTTTGAACAGTTTCTTATTAGTCATGGCATTAAAAGGCAGCTAACAGTGCCGCACACCCCCCAACAAAATGGTGTAGCGGAGAGAGCAAACAGAACATTAGTGGAAATGGCCCGTACCATGTTACTGTGTGCTGTCCTTGATGAAAGTTTTTAGGCTGAAACGATCAAGACAGCATCCTACTTGAGGAACCGTGCAGAAACAACAACGTTGCCTGGTTTAACTCCTTTTGAGGTATGGGCAGGAAGAAAGCCATACGTTGGGCACCTCCGTGTCTTTGGTGCCAAAGCCATCGTGTTGAACAAGACACATAAGACGAAGTTTGCTCCGAACGGTGAGGAGCATATACTGGTTGGCTACTCCGAAACGGCAAAGGCGTATCGACTGTATAGCCATGAGAAGAGGAAGATGATCGAAGCGCGGGACGTCATGTTTTTCGAAGATGACTTGGGCAGAAGTGGCTTGCCTGGTGAAACGGAGTTAAAATTGGTTAAACTCCAAGGCAAATCTACGCTTGTGGTTGGTGAGTTGTCTAATAATCCTCCTAATGTAGAGCCTGAGGCAGGCGATGACGAACTAGCAAGTATTGAACAAGAGCCAGAAGACGTGGATCCAAAAAACGCACAGCTTGAAGAAAAAGAAGCACAAAGAGCTCCTGGACGACCGAAGTTAGTGCGATCTGGTCTCCCAGGACGACCTCGCAAAGAATATCAGATGCTGAATGTCCTGACGACTAAGGACATTGCTGTTCCTGGAAGTTTTGAAGAAGCTATGAACGGTGATCACAGCGATAAATGGAAAGCTTCTGTTCAGAAGGAGATGGATGGCCTGCGAGCAAACAAAACTTGGTCACTGGTTGACCTACCGAAAGGCGAGAAGATTAGATGGGTCTTTACGTTAAAACGAGACAAGAATGGCCAAATCGAACGCTTCAAATCGAGACTGGTGGCCAAAGGGTGCGCACAGCGCCAGGGTATTAATTATTTCGAAACTTTTTCTCCCGTTGCCAGGTACTCCACAATAACATTGGTGATCGCATCGCATCGTTGAACATGGCATGTTCATGCACCAGATGGACATTTCTTCAGCCTACCTAAATAGCGAATTGCATGATGTGGTGTACATGAGGCAACCTGAAGTTTTTATAGATGAGCAGTTTCCAAGACGCGTTCTGAGACTCCACAAATCACTGTACGGCCTTAAACAGAGTGGACGCGAATGGAACGAGAGACTGAATGCCGTGCTATCCTTATCCTAGTGAACCTTGTTTGTACGTGCGCAAAGTTGATGACAATCTGGGTCTAATTGTGGTGTACGTGGATGACTTGATCATAGCGAGCTCCAACAAAGATGACCTAAACGAGATCAAGTTGCTTATCTCCAAGAAGTTTGACGTGGTCGACGGCTGCGATCTTAAACATTTCCTTGGCATGGAAATTGAGAGAGAGCGTGAAACTGGAAGTATCAAAATTGGCCACAAGCAGTATGTGGAGAATTATGGAATGCAAAATTGTAAGCCATTCCATAGCAAATTCCATTGGAGGCTGGCCATCAGATAAAATGCGACGACGAGGGATGTGATCGTGTGAATAAGGAATCTTATCAGTCATTGATTGGGTCCCTTCTGTATCTGGCGATGACGACTCGACCAGACATATTGCATTCTACTGTGAAGTTGGCACAGCGGAATGCAGATCCTCATAAGGAGCACGAGGCGGCTGCCAAGCGTATCTTACGCTACCTGAGGGGCACTTCTGAGAAGAAACTACACTACAGAAGAACTGGGCAGATCATTCACTGCTACGTGGATGCAGACTGGGCTGGCGATTCTTCAGATCGCAAATCATATACTGGATGGGCGTTTTTTGCTGCTGGTGCTGCCTTTAGTTGGGAGTCCAAGAAGAAAAGTATTGTAGCTCTGAGCAGCACAGAGGCCGAATATATAGCTCTCTCCTCGGCAGCCAAAGAGGCGGTCTATATCAGGAAGTTGGTTGCCGAAATGGGTTTCGGAGATGTCAAGACTGTGCAGATCTATAGCGACAACCAAAGTTCGCAATGCTTAGTTAAAAATCCTAGGTTCCATGCAAGAAGCAAACACATTGACATTAAGTATCACCATGTCAAAGATATATATATAAGGATATATATATATATAGTGACATATCCATAAGTCCCTAAGACTTAAGCACATGCCTACACAGCACACCCAAATACCCCTACACTACTCCGGATGTACCTAATGGATTCCAGATAAGAATAATATGATCCTCAAGATTGGGTTGAGTGGAAAATTCCCAACTCCAAATAAGTCGCCCACTGGTAGACTAAACATCCGTCCCATAATTTAAACATTCCTTGCCTAAGCCCTCACCCCATCGTCATGTCCCCACGTTCAAAGCTCGGACTCGCAATCCCGAAAACAAAAGTATTCGATTTCAATAAACAAAACTATGAGAATATAAGAGCACTTGTATCCAAGAGCGAATGCACTTGAATCCAAGAGAAATCCAAAGACAATTAAAGTCAGCAACTCGAAAGCTCTTTCTCTTCACTTGATCAGATCCCTTAAGTTCAAAGTCCATATCAGAAAAGATCGATACCGAGGCTTGAACGTCAATCAAATCAGAATAATTAGATGAGTTCAATTTGAGACCTAATTGTAATCGGTCGGTGTTCTTCAACAAAAATAAAAAATTGTAATCATTCAGTGAAATAAAATTATATTTTTTTCACATATGAGTATTGCAAACATTTAATTGGCGCAGTCGGTAGGATCTCTTAAAAAAAGAGTCCTTTTAGTACGGTACTGATCCATTGAAGGATACGTTATACAACTAACTATCCAGGATTGGCGAATTAAAACAGTGATTCTAATATTATTTTGAGATCCGCAAATAAATCTACGTGAAAGTGGAACTTAAATAAAATCCCATGCAGTCGGAACCAAAGTTAATTAAAAACTTTCAATTCCGTAATCTTAACTTAAACTTATAGTTTAAAAACCAAATACCTAAAAACCTCAAAACTTAAAGTTTAAAAACCAAATACCTAAAACCGTCAAAAAACAAATACACTATGTCGGTTCCACAACTATCGGAAATCCATTTAAATCAACTACTAAATCAAATAAAAGAATTCAACTACTACGATGGCACACCTGGCAGACTATCTGGATTCGTGAATCAAGTAGAACAACTACTTAATTCATATCCAACACAAGATGCGAGACAAGCACACGTCGTATATGGAGCAGTGAAGCGATTACTAGTGGATGCAGCATTAGACGTCGTAACCCAGGAAAGAGCGATAACATGGATGGACATAAAGGAAGCATTGGCAATGGCATTCAAGGACCACAGACCATATACAACCATCATAAAGCAGTTAGAAGAAATCCCATACCCAGGAAGCATCAGTAAGTTTATAGAGAAATTAGAAATACAGTATTGGATTATATTCGATAAGTTAGAATTAGAAAATGATCCCGTTGATAAATCAAATTATACAGACATGTTGAATAGGACTGTCAAAGCTGTAATAAATAGATATTATTGCCGGATAGAATTTATATGACATTGGCACGTAAAGATATTGACATCATTTGTAAATTAAAACAAGTATCAATGGAGGCAGGACTTTATGATGCTAGTCCAGAAAACTACCGTCCAAATAGATCAGAAGTGAACAAACATAGGAACAGGGGAAACAATAATCAAAATAATAATCAAAAATATTACGGTAACAGAAATCACAATTATTATCATTCTGGCATGAATCCGAACAATAATACACAACCCCCTCAAAGTTCGAACCAATTTATACCAAATCAAAACCAGTACTCACCTCGTTTCATACCAAATCATCTAAGAGGAAATTATCACACATATAGAAGGGACTTAACACAAGCCCAACAAAATAATCCCCTTAACTTCCAACCCTCGACTTCAAATAATCTTAATAGTCAAAAACCGATAAGAAGACAACGCGAGAGTCAAAGTGACCAGTGCAGAATGGATGTAAATTTTCATCAAGCTGCCTCGGACACTCAAGTGACACAGAAGGACACACCAGTCCCTATGTAGAAATAAGTTATCTTAATAAAATCTACAAAGGAATGATCGACACAGGATCATCAATAATTATTATAAGGGAAAATTTTGAAAATATAAAAGAAAACGAAGAGAATCTAACAGTATACACTATTAAATATAAATAAAACCCACTTCGGTCTGTCCGTCTGTTCAAAAATTCTATATCCACAAATTTTCCGACAATTATGATTTCCTGTTAGGTCGAAAGTATTTAGAAGATACAAAAGCAAAGATAAACTATGATAATAACACAGTAATTTTAGGGTCAAAAACATTTAAATTTTTGTATGGAGAAAAGAAGGGCGAGAGCGCATCCAAATGCCTCGACCCACAGCAAAAGATTGATTCTGCCCCAGTGGAGAAAATCAATCCAAAGATGCAAAAGGTTAAGACCACATCTAAGGGCCTTAAACCAAAGCAAAAGAAGGAGACCGCATCATCTAAATGCCTCATTTCAAATGTTGTTAGTGACACAGTGGACAATGATGTAACACATCTCGATTCCATGTCCGTTGACGACGATATGATATAGTCAACTTCGCGATTAACAATGATTTACGCGAATGTAACGAGTTTAGACTCGAACACTTAAATGTAGAGGAAGTTGAATGTTTAAAGAAGGTCCTATACGAATATAGAGACATTCAGTACAAAGACGGCGAAAATTTGACCTTCACAAGTACTATTAAACATGTCATCCAAACTCAACATGAAGATCCAATATACCGTAAACCCTATAAGTACCCCCAAAGCGTTGACCAAGAAGTCAACAAACAAATCAAAGAAATGATAGAGCTAGGGATTGTTCGCAAATCAAAATCACCTTACTGTTCTCCTATCTGGGTGGTCCCCAAGAAGGCAGACGCCTCTGGGAAACAAAAATTCAGGTTGGTAGTCGATTACAGGAATCTAAATGAGATAACTGTTAATGACAAATTTCCCATTCCCCGAATGGACGAAGTATTGGACAAATTGGGTAGATGCCAATACTTTACAACAATAGATCTAGTTAAGGTTTTCACCAAATACAGATGGATGAAAATTCTATTGCAAAAACTGCTTTTTCTACTATGCATGGGCACTATGAATATACTCGTATGCCCTTTGGTTTAAAAAATGCTCCAGCTACTTTTTAGAGATGTATGAATAATCTTCTGGAAGATTTGATCTACAAAGATTGTTTAGTTTATTTAGACGATATTATTGTTTATTCCACTTCATTGGAACACCACATTCTATCTCTAAAGAAAGTCTTTGAAAAACTGAGAGAAGCCAATTTGAAATTGCAGCTAGATAAATGTGAATTCATGAAGAAAGAAACTGAATTCCTAGGACACATTGTCACAACAAACGGCATAAAACCTAACCCAAACAAAACTAAAGCGATCACAAATTTTCCATTACCTAAGACACCTAAACAAATAAAATCATTTTTGGGATTATGTGGATTCTATCGCAAGTTCATTCCTTACTTTGCAAAAATAGTTAAACCCATGACCCTCAAACTAAAGAAAGGTGCTGTAATAGATATGAAATGCAAAGACTACATCGAATCATTTGAAAGACTAAAGGATTTGATAACATCAGACCCGATATTAATCTACCCTGATTTTTCAAAGCCCTTTTCTCTAACAACTGACGCAAGTAATGTAGCTATTGGTACAGTGTTATCACAGAACCATAAGCCCGTTTGTTATGCCAGCAGAACGCTAAACGAAAACGAAATTAACTATGCTACTATTAAAAAAGAATTGTTAGCTATAGTTTGGGCGACAAAATATTTCAGGTCATACCTATTCGTCAGGCCATTTGAAATATTGAGTGATCACAAGCCATTAGTATGTCTCAATAATATCAAAGAGCCGAACATGAAATTACATAGGTGAAAAATCAAACTTAATGAATTTGATTATAAAATAAAATATTTTCCAGGCAAAGAAAATTATGTCTCGGATGCTCTTTCCCGCACAAAGATAGAAGAAGTTATGGTTGGCGAAGTCGCAAACAGCGCAGACGCAACTATAAATAGTGCTTATGAAGATAATTTAAATTATACATATATCCATAACGGAGAGACCAATCAATTTCTTCTCTAGACACATAGAGATAGAAAAAGGCGACAGTGACACAAGTGTAAGCCACTTCTTTCAAAAACTCCAGATTAAAATAATCTATAAAGAAATGACACTTGAACTCGCCAAAACCCTCATTAAGGAATATTTGTGCACCAAGAAAAGGGCAATTTACTTCCCTATTGATGAAGATTTTCTGATATTCCAGAGGGTATTTACCGAAATCATAAGCCCTAACAATTTCACAACACTAAAAAAATCACGAATTAATTGATATACTAACTTTAATTGGTTAAAAGAAAAATACTATTACCCTGATAGTCAAAAGCTAATTCAAAATATTATTAATGAATGTGAAATCTGTAATCTTGCAAAAACAGAACATCGAGACACAAAATTGACATATGAAACAACACCAGAAATATTTAACACAAGGGAAAAATACGTGATAGATTTTTATCTCACGGGAAACCAGATCTTCGTATCTTGTATTAATATTTATTCGAAATTGGTTAAGATCCGAAGGCTTAAAAATTTCTGTAACAACCAGCCAAAATGGTGTATCTGATAATACTTATTTGGTACATTAGACGAAGACGACAGGGAAGAGCTAGAAGAAAAAATAAATAACATGTCGGAATACTCCGTGAAAACCCATGATCTAAATATGATTATCGACTTAATCAACAGCGGTATAGATTATATATAGGATTAATTAAATAAGCTCAAGGTTGCGATACTGATATTCAACATACAGCAGTTTACAGAGTACATAGGAGATATAGAGTTAGGTATGCAATTAACTAAACTAGGAATCTTTAACCCAAAATTACTAAACCAGATTATTTGAAAATCGTAAATTCGGAGAAAATGCTTAAGATAAAAACATCAACTTGGCTCAAGACAAACACCAATTTTGATTATTTCCCACGTTCCTAGCGAGGTCACTAAAGTTCCGATATTTCAAATAGTTCCGTACCCAGATGAACATAACTATATTCTAACCGAGCAAATTTTCGATAAATTTTATATATTCAATAATCAAGTATTTCATAAGGATACAGATAAAGTAATATTCGACAAATGTATTGTTGGACTTATAAAACAAGAGCAAACTCAATGCAAATACACTAAAACCCATAGAAATTTTCAAATAAATTACATAGAACCAAATATACTTTTAACATGGAATATTCCTGAAACAATTGTCAACCAAGATTGTACAAATAACAAAATAGTAATCTCAGGAAACAACATTATTAAAATTAAAAATTGTACCATGCAAATAGATGAGTTCCTAATTTCTAATAATCTAGCAGATTTTACACAAACGATTTATATCACCAACAATATTACACGCTTAGAACCAATAAATCACTTACAAACAAAAGAAATGATAAAATCTCATGTAAAACACTATAACTTCTTTCAAATTATATGCATTACAACATTTGTCATCATGATAATTAGTTTGACTCTGTATTTAGCATATAAGCTTAAAAATATACCTAAGAAAATCATTGTCAAATATTGTACACAAAAAGAAGAACATCCGCACCTAGAAACTAATGTCAATTCAATTAGGAAATAATATTATGCTATATCCAAATTTAACGACCTGAGGACAGGTCAAATTCAAAGGTTGGGGGAGTGACATATCCATAAGTCCGTCCCGTAATTTAAACATTCCTTGCCTAAGCCCTCACCCCATCGTCATGTCCCCACGTTCAAAGCTCGGACTCGCAATCCCGAAAATAAAAGTATTCGATTTCAATAAACAAAACTATGAGAATCTAAGAGCACTTGTATCCAAGAGCGAATGCACTTGAATCCAAGAGAAATCCAAAGACAATTAAAGTCAGCAACTCGAAAGCTCTTTCTCTTCACTTGATCAGATCCCTTAAGTCCAAAGTCCATATCAGAAAAGCTCGATACCGAGGCTTGAACTATACAATATATATATATAATATACAATATATATATGGACTTTGGACTTAAGGGATCTGATCAAGTGAAGAGATATATATATGATATATATATATATATATATATATATATATATATATATATATATATATATATAAGGATAAAATTGTGAACATTAGGTTTGTTCCCACTGAAGACATGATAGCGGATGTGTTAACAAAGAACTTAAGTAGAATCAAGCATAATAGATGTATTCAGCTAATGGGAATGTTTTGAGTGAATATGTAAACATACAACGTTGAGAAGGAGTTTTGAATATATAATGAACATATATGTATAATGAACAACGAAGTATGTATGTAAGAATCACTCAATTACTTGTGTACTCAAAACACTCCAGTCTCCTGCGAGCAACGGTTAATTCCTTTTTGAGTGTTTTCGGCGATCAGCGATCACTATTTGTTCGCATATTTTGACGCTGCCTGTGTGCAGCAAGTATACATAATTTGAATTAATTACCAATAAACCTCTGCGCTGTAAACACGTTTAATATTTATACATATAATAAAATATTATTATGACAACTAAGATTATTATATTAGTAATTGTAATTATTTGAAATGTATTATTTGTTTTTGTTTAGCTATTGAACTTTTTCAATAGCTGTTGCGAATAATAATAAGCCGAAGAAAGTTTGTTTATTTTACGACACTGTATATTTTGCGAATTATTTACGCCAGCTAGGGCCGACAAAGAGCTATATCGAATGCACAAGTTTAGTCTTTTCCGAAACACTAAGAAGTGGCAATTGGCGGGACAGACAGCCGAAATGCAGCGCCCAAGCTTAACGTAGGTAGATAACAAAAATAACAAGGAATGAGCGCCGCACAGATAAATGCGTGGGAGAACAGCGGTTTGCACTATGGGCATCGCAACTGATACCACTGACTAATTCGGCTTACAATATTAAAGAGTATGAGATTAGTCTACTGCACAGTTTTGGCGGCTGCATGACCCAACATCCTTCCCCCGTTGGAAGCTTGGCTTCCAACAGAGTCCTCATGGGGAAGCAGACACAGCTTGTTCACTGCCCGACTTATTACTCCAGACGCGGTCCTCAATTCTGTCAGGAATCAACTGCATGACTCTCGCCAAAGGCCATCTCATTGGGGGTAGATTCTCGTCCTTATCAAGAACGACGTTGTCCACGGCTACGCCAGGCTTCAAGGTGCGCCACTTGGAGCGCTGCTGGAGCAACGTCAAGCACTCTTCCTTCCTTCTCTTTCTTCCTCGACCGAAATATTTGCTGAGGAAAGGAGATGCGCTGCCAAGAGTCAAGCCGATTATAGTTTAATGGTTATGTACTCAAGTATTTTGTTTTCCAAATTAGTGTATGAAATATTATTTATTGTACAATTTTTTATTTATCGTAAACAATTGTGCCGTTTAATGTTATTAAATATGACCCGCCAAAATGAGAATTGTTTAAAATATTATTTCCATTAATATTCCATTCCATTTTGTTGTATTTCTGTCTATTCTTCTTATATGACGCATTCCTCGTTAGGGTTCTGATCTAAAAAATTATCTTCATCAATGTTATTTATTCTCTTACATTTCTGGGCTGGTTGACTTACGGTCCCAGTTGCTTTCCTTTTTAATGGGATTTGCGGTTCCGTTTTTTGTGCTAGAAATCAATTAAAACTATTTCTTTGCGAAAAATTAATTTAATTCTGTCTGTTATTATTATACCACCATTTATAGTTATTACTCTGACGATTGTAATTTTTATTCGGACGATTTTGGAACCTTATAGAACTATCTACCTACATTGGTTCTGGTGGGGGTTGTACATTAAAATTGTTATTTGAATTCCAATTATTATTTTGTCCAAAGTTCGCGTTTGGCGGCCAATTATTATTCGAATTAATTTTTATTCTATATGATGTATTATTATTCTGTCTGGGATCTACTGTATTAAATATTATGTTGTTTCCCTGATTTTTATTTTCATTCCTAAGTTCCTAAATAGGTATTACTATTTGCAAATTGGGCTCGAAAGTTGTTTTTTTTTTATATATACTTTGTAATCAATTGTTAGTATTCATAATAATTTATACTACAGAGACTTATAATTTCTAGCGATAGAAATATCTAGAGATATGAATTAAATTAAGCCATTATTTTTTATATTATTATATATTATTATATTTTTAAGGCCTAAGACTCCTTCTAGTCCTCAGTCCCATTACACGTCTCCTCGTAAGGAGTTTTCTAGCCAACTGTTTCGGGTGGTTTCCCAATTTGTTTGTTTATGACATCGCCTGTCCGTGGTACTTTTCGCTCTTGTTCAATGTCTTTGTTGCGGATGTACCAAGCCGCTCCAGAGAGTTTACGCAAGATTTGCATCTGCGCCACACGAATTTTGTTGACGTGCTACCTTGCCTACCTACAGCCTTATAAATTGTGGCCTTAATTCTGATTCGAGAATATGGATTGGTCTTTTATCGTTATAAAATTCTTTCCAATCTGGAAATAATTGCTTAAAAGTTTAAAACTGTACCATGGTTTGTTAGGGCATCATGTACTGCCCATGGTTTTATTACGTAGAATTGTTAAAGCGATAAAGTATTGTTCGTATTGTTTGTATTTTATATAGACTCATGGCAGTTTCTGCCGCTTTTCTTCAGCCTACATATTGGGTTATTTCACCTGTGAACTTTGGTAATGATCTAACTACCTCTAGGGTAGTTTCGGATTTTATAATTGGGTCAATTGTTTGGATTTTATAGTCTTTCACTTAATTTATGCTAGCGTTTAACTGCTCTTCTATCCCTTCAATTTTTCTGGTCACTTCACCCAATTGTACATTTATTAATCGGTTAATTAATTCCAATGTCAGATTGGTGGCGCTGGATATCCCTCCCGCAGAAAAGCTTGGTGCTGAACCTGTGGTTGCCATTTTAAAATTTAAATTTTCAAAACTATTTATTAAATTTTCCAGACGGTTTTCTTTAATTAATTGTTAAAATTGAATTTTGTAATTTTAAGATTTATAGTATTCCCTGTATCTTGCTCTCATTTTCTTAATTTAATATTATTTCTGTTCACGATACTTTCCGTTGGAATCTTCCTTCCGTTTAGTTGTCCTGATTACTTTCTGTAGGGGTCTTCCTTCAGTTAAACTGTCCAGATTATTATGTTTGAGTTTTCCTTCAATTTGTTGTATTTAGTTGTAGGGAGGGATTGCATCAGCTCTTCCTTCTTGGTGTTGATTTTTTTTTTTTAATATTTTTAATTATATTTTTAGTTTGGTTTTTTTTGTGTTTCTTATTGCGTTTGATTTTTATTATTCTTGTGTTCTTGTTATTTGTATTAAGTATTCGGTCCAAATTTTTATTTATTAAATTCTTAATTGGATTATTGCATTTATTAATTTCCAATTCAGTTTTACCACAATCACGGTCACAGTAGTTAGATGTCGTTGGATTATTGTTGATGTTTTGATTTTTCCACTAAAATTATGAGTTGTTGGCTGCGCGAGTTCCATTTATCGATAATTTTTTTTTGGTGCCAAAGGCAATGACATAAACAAGGATAAAGGAAATGCTGCTCAGATTGGAATTTTAAATTTGTTTATAAACTGGGGTAGAGTGTTATGTTTATGGGATGGATAATATGCACGTCAATTTGCCGCATCAAAGGGAATCCTAGTTTTTAAAATTAAAAGTGACTCAATCGGTATCCGCCCGAAGAGCTCATGTGTCCTTATTGTATTAAATACTTTAATTAAACGCCAGCTTCTCAAAGTGAGAACACGACTAAGCTATAAAATAAAATATCAAAACGCACAGTGTTGTTAACAAAAGACATTATACTCGGCTTACTGTAGCAGTCTGTGAACAATAATAGCAATCCGCTTAAACAAATACAATTACAAAAACGTTTTGTAATCAAATAAAACGAATATGGCAATATCCGTTGATAATCTATCCCAACATCTTCGATAATTACGCCGAGTGCCGAAGATCTCTGGAAAGCAAAGTAGCCTTAGTTCGTTTATTAGACGAATTGAATACCTGCTCAGCCTATACCCAACAAACGTTACTCGACAGAAATCAGTTCAGTTCAGAATTAAAAGTGATTGTAGAGAGAAGGTCTGCCAACCAGGATTTCACAACGAGTGGTCAGGATGGAGAATTTGGAACTTAAAACAAAAACCCCCTTGGTGGAACGCTTGAGACGTTTGTACTGTACACGCTACAAAGGTATTACCGCCAAAAAAATGGTACGGCCACACTTTTGAAAAATGTTTTGATAGTTTGTAATTTTTGTATTAGTTTTGTAAATTTGTATCGATTTGACAAAAACTTTTTCCACTCCCATTCTAACGCCCAAAATCCGTCCAAAACTGACACTCATGCACTTCTAAAAAATGTTTGGATTTTTCTTCGTTTTATAAACCGCATACCATGTGGGCCTATAGCACATCCCCCACTTCAGCAGCGTCGCTCGGCGACAATTCATGAGTGTCAGTTTTGTACGGATTTTAAGCGTTAGAGTGGTGGTGGCCAATAATTTTTTGGCGAATCGATAGAATTTTAAAAGACCAAGTACTGCAAGTACCGTTGGAGCGAGGCGACAACGGTGCGTCGCCTGTTTAGTTGCACGGCGATGCGTCGCGACGTTGCCGCCGAGTGTGGATCGAGGGTTCGTATAGGCTGTTAGAAGACGAGCAGGACAGTATGCTTGAGTGATGGCCTGTGAATAGTTCGAAACGCGCTACGCTCTAATGGGAGACGAAGATAAATCGACATATATATATTCTTGACCAGGATCAATAGACGAGTCGAACTAGTCATGTCTGTCTGTCCGCCTGTATGAACGTCGATATCTCAGAAACTAAAAAGATAGAATGTTGAGATTAAGCATGCAGATTAAGCAGCTTCCAGCGACACAGACGCATTTCAAGTTTATTTCCAAATGTTTCCACGCCCCATCTAAAGACCAGAAGCCGTCAAAAACTGCCACGCCCACACTTTTGCAAAATGTGTGAGGAGTCTTAAAACTCCCCACAAATCGAGAGGAGTTTGGAGCGGTGTGTCTGAAGGATCGAGATGCCACGTCAAAGCGGCAAAGGACAGGGTCTACTTGTCTGAGACGTCAAGGCTGAGATCAAGAAGGTGCAGGACAACAGAAGAGGATGTAGAATGGCGCGAGGATGTTTGAGACGCCCAGTCGATAAGCTGAACAATGGCTGAGACTGCCAGGCTGAGAACGAAGGGCGCAGGGTAAGCTACCTATTCGAGGAGACACAGGAGCGGAGGACGGCTGGAATGCAAGAAGAGTCAAGGGCGGTCAGGTCAACGGGAAATATTGGACCTTGGACCCCGGCAAAGCGGAGAGACCGTGAACAAACGGTACCGCGCTGGACCTTGGACTCGAAACGTCCAAGAGCACAAAGGTCAAATGGTAACGCTTCGGACCTTGGACATGCACGAAGAGGACGCACCGTGAACAAACAATAAATTAGTTGGACCTTGTATAACCGCCAAAAACTTCCACGCCTACATTTTTTAAAAATGTTTGGATATTTTTTAATACTTTTATTAGTTGTGTAAATTTCTACTAATTTGCCAAAAAAAAACATTTTCATACTCTAACGTCCTAAAAGCGCACTGTTCGAGTTACGGGGTTTGGACTGTCACCCGCTCTCCGCTCCCTCTTACGTTCTCCACTCCCTTTTACGCTCTCCCGCTCTTCACCACAGAGTCTCCGAGGAGTCTCCGCTGCGCTTGGGAGAACCCAACGCATTAGAATAAGCTTTAGTATGAAATAACTACCACGATCAATAAACGTACGCCCGGTCGCGCCCGCGCATTTACAAAGTCAAGTGTTCGCTTTTCTCCGAGTGTTCGATTTTCAGCAAACTAGGAAATTTCCAGGACCAGCAACCCCATCACCCTTACATTTTGGTCCTTCGAAGACGGATATCCTGGATTTTTTCAAGTTTGTCCACCAGCGACCAACTTATAAGATAAGTACGAAACTTCCATCCCCTTTAATTGCCGGTCTGCAGCAAAAGGTTCGAAAATCCAATTTCGTTCAATTTGCTGAGATTTATTGTCAAATCAAACGGATTTATCCGACAAAAGGCAATTAAAGAAAAGTACTTATCCATTCTCACGGGCGCCGCCATATTACACCGTTCTAAATTTCTAAGTCCCAATTTTCCGAATATATTTAAATATTCATTCAGTCCAAAAAATGAAAAATTCCAAATGTGAAGAAAGTGAAATTAATTTGTGCCAAGTTCAGTGAAAATTCCTAAAGTCCAACACTCTGCCAAAAGTGGCAAAAATTCTATTCTCGTTTTCACTGTGTCCAACGCAAGCCAAATTCTTTTCGCAAATTTCGCACATTTTTTGCTTCAACTCCGCAGTCCGCTTAACACAATTCGCTATACATTCAAATACAACAATAAACAACACATACCCTCTGGCCATTCAAAGTAAAATATTAATTAAATATTTACCCGCCATTTACCCATATACATTGCATGCATTACATCTCCATATAAATACATATACGCATACATCTCCATATACCTACATATACGCACACATCTCCATGTACATCACACATATTAGCGACATACATTGCGCAGATTATCTGCATTCCCTTTAACCAAAGTGTACCAAAGTTTACATTGCGTATAACCAAAGTTTACCTAAGTTTTGATTGTTTCCCGTCGGCAAGTCCATACCACAAATAAAATTTATTCCAAGTGCCGACGCGGAAAAGGCGTTTATTTTCCATCAATGTTTTTCCGTATATTTCCAAATGAATTTCCGAACAATAAATACATTTTAAATTAAATTAAACATTTTTAATATTTATTAAATATTTTTTTGAAAATTTTCAAAAAATAATCATCCATAAATAAATAATACGGCCAAATACAAGTCGTTCACCCGACAAATATTTCCTTTTCGTATTGCTGGGATATTAGTTTGTGGTTGTTTTAGAAGTATTTACAGCGCGGAGAAAAGACTTCAATTCCAGTCATTCCATTTTTTCCGTTTCCAGTTGTAAATAAAAGAATAAAATTTTCTTCCTTCTAATAAACATTTTATATCACTGTGTTCCAATTTCCAAGGGTTCCAACCATAAATAAGGTGGACCCAATTACCGTAAATCACAGGTCATTTATACAATTCGCTGTTCACTCCGAGTCACCTGTCCGATCAGTCTAAACTACGACGTTTCCACTTCGTAAATTTTACACCACTTAAATTATTAAGTGCAGTCTGAGGAATCTGTCTACTTTTTCAAAAGTTTGACCGGGCTCCAAAACCGCTTCCCTTCCGTTTCGTATTTCTTCGATTATGCCCATCGGGGACGATAAGAAGAAATTGTCCGCTGACAAGCCCAGGTCTATTTTTTCACCACAAGGGCCCAAGAGTCCAAGAATCCCAAGCATTTCGGTGAGAACGCCTGCGCAGATTTCCGACGACTGTGCTACTCCATCCAAAGCCACAGTACAGCGCATAGCTAAAAATATGGCTGCTTCAGATCTAGCGCTAGCCAAATTCATTTCGGTTTCTGACCGCTTAAGCGAATTTGAGGCTCAGATCAACACTCCGGAATCCGCAGCTCCAACTGTCACGATGCTTGGCGTCCGTCGCGACCAAGTCCGAACCCTATGGGACAAGGTTGAAAAGGAATACGATCTCTGCTCAGAGTGCCTTGTGTCAGCAGGCGAAGCGGCAGCAAGCAACATGCCTATTCTCAGGGCTAAATACAATTATTGCTATTCAGTCTATGAAAGGTGTGTTGCCCAGCTCGTTGATAAAATCGAGCAGGGCACTTCTCAGTCCATCCCAACCGCGAACGCTGCGCCCCAGGCCTACATTTCCTCTGGCTGTCGGTTGCCTCCATGCGATACAGAAGTTTTCACAGGCGACTATCTTCGCTGGCCGACTTTCCGGGATCTTTTCACAGCCATTTATATCAATAATCCACGGCTGACTCCGGTTGAAAAGTTATTCCATTTAAATGCCAAAACAAGTGGCGACGCGCATGCCATAGTTTCGATTTCGCCTCTCACCAACGAGGGTTTCCGCTCTGCGTGGGAAAACCTGATAGAGCGTTTCGAAAATAAACGATTGTTGGTAAACAGTCAATTGAAAATACTGTTTAATGTGCAGTCGATACCACAGGAATCTGGGGCGGCCTTGAAGGTACTGCAAAGTACTGTTCAAGGTTGCTTGACTTCCTTAGAACTGTCAGGCATCAACACTGAGAACTGGGACTGCCTGCTGGTATATCTGTGCTCATCCAAGCTCCCGAAGATAACTCTCTCCTTATGGGAGCAGTCGCTACATAAGAAAGCCGACATCCCGACATGGGGAGAGCTGAACACCTTCCTCACAGAACGTCATCGAACCCTAGAAGCAATCGATGATGTGAGACCGTCCGTACCGAGTCAGTCGCATTCCAAAGCGATAAACTCAAGTGGGCCCTCTAGAAAATTAAATTCCTACGAGGCGAAAGTGGCTCCAAAATTGAAAAGTTGCGACTTGTGCAACAAGGAGAACCATCCTGTCCGTGTATGTCCGCGGTTTCTCCAAATGTCGGTTGACGACCGGTCAGCCTACATTAAACGGAAGCAGTTATGCTTAAACTGCTTCGCAACGGGACATCAGCTTCGTGAGTGCAAAAGCACTCACAATTGTTTTACTTGCCGTGGCCGGCATCACACGTTGTTGCACCGAAACAACCTCTGTTCCAGCAATTCAAGCCCTTCAAATCCTGCAAGGCCAATTTCCGCTAATCAGGCCAATTTCGTTCCAAATGAGCAAGCCGGTGTTCAAAATTATTTCGCCACGGGCTCAAGAGCTATCCTTCTTGGCACTGCCATAATCAATATCTCCCATCTTGGCACTAACTTTAAGGCACGCGCCCTGATCGACTCCGGATCAGAAGCGACATTCATAACCGAGCGACTGTTCAATCTAATTAGATTACCATTCCAGGTGGTTCAAGCCCAAGTCTCGGGCTTAAACCAAACAGTAGCTGCTCAGTCCAAGAAGCTCTGCAGTTTCACCATCCGATCTCCGACTAGGCCCGCGTTGCAGTTGGAGACGACGGCCTATGTCCTCCCTCAACTAGCCGGAAATCTGCCTTCCTACCCAATTCCGCAAAATTTCCTTCGGGATCTTCCCGATTTTCCATTGGCGGATCCAAAGTTCTATGAGAGCGCACAAATAGATGTACTTATCGGAGCCGACATCCTGCCTTCGGTGCTTCTGAGTGGAGCAAAAACCAACATCTGTGGCTCTCTCTTGGGGCAAGAGACCATTTTCGGCTGGGTACTAACTGGGCCAGTCTCAGCCTCAGCCCAAAGCAGAATTTCCTCTTTTTCGACACAGATCTCCCACGCGTACGATAATTCACTGGACAAACTCCTCACAAAATTTTGGGAGGTGGAGGATATACCAACAAAGTTGGTAAAAGAATCCGATTCCATGTGCGAGAAGAATTTCCTTCAAACGACCACGAGAAACGAGTGCGGCAAATATGTCGTTACTCTGCCTTTTCGCGACCCAGAACATATCGGTTCCGGGCTAGGGCATTCTAGGTCTTTCGCGTTGGCTCAGTTCTTAAGAAATGAGCAGCGTCTAAAAAGAGATGAGGCCTTGAAAGCGAGATACGATTCGGTGATCCAGGAATATCTTGACTTAAAGCACATGCGACAAGTTCTTCCTACGCATGATTGCAACGCCTATTATATGCCACATCACGCCGTCTTAAAACCGGAGAGCGTATCTACTAAACTCCGTGTAGTATTCAATGCCTCCAGCCCATCATCGAATGGTACCAGTTTAAATGATATCCTTCATGCTGGCCCTGTCTTACAGTCCGACTTGACCATTCAAATTCTGAAGTGGCGCTATTTCCGATACGTGTTCAACGCCGATATCGAGAAAATGTATCGGCAGATCTGGGTAGATCCGAGACACACTCCATTCCAGCGAATACTTTTCCGTAACAATAGAGGGGAAATCAGAGATTTCGAACTGAAAACAGTAACCTTTGGAGTCAATTGCGCGCCTTTCCTGGCGATCCGAGTACTGCAGCAGCTAGCAGCTGACGTAGAACTCAGCCATCCAAAAGCTAGCAATGTCATTCGAAATTTCATGTATGTGGATGATGTTTTAGCCGGAGCGGACTCCACGGAAGAAGCTCAGCTCATGGTGCAAGAGCTCCGAGACGCTCTGAATTCTGCCGGATTTCCATTGAGGAAATGGACCTCCAACCAAAAGGAAGTTTTAGCGGCCATTCAGAGCAACCATCTTTTAAATACTGATTTTCTCGAGATCGATGCAGAAAGTACTGCCAAAACCCTCGGTATTCGCTGGAAAGCAACCTCCGACGAATTCTTCTTCGTCCCGCCAGAGTTGGCTATCGAAACGTCCTTTACAAAACGCCAAGTCCTGTCCCAAATTGCCAAATTGTTCGACCCTGCCGGCTGGTTAGCGCCGTTTATCGTTCGAGCCAAAATTTTCATGCAGGAGATTTGGCTGCAGGAACTTGGGTGGGACGAAAACATTCCAAATGAGCTTTGTCAGCGATGGCTGAATTTTCTTCAAAGTTATTCAGTGTTAGAGCAGATACGCATTCCACGCTGGCTATCGTTTCGTCCAGATTTCAAGGTCGAGCATCATGGCTTTTGCGATGCGTCGCAAAAGGCTTACGGGGCGGCCATATATGTCCGCGTAGAAGTGGGCAGCACCATTATGGTGCAACTCCTGACCGCGAAAACCCGGGTAGCACCAGTCAAAACGGTTTCGCTCCCAAGATTGGAGCTGTGCGGAGCGTTATTGCTTTCCGAAATGGCTGCAGCCATCATTCCGCAGATGCCTACGACTAACTCCGAACTTTACTGTTGGACGGACTCCACGATAGTGCTTGCATGGTTAAGCAAGCCAGCATGCCAGTGGACCACATTTGTAGCCAATAGGGTGACGAAGATCGCCCAGGCCACAAAAACAGAGAATTGGTCTCATGTTCAATCTGAGCATAATCCAGCAGACCTGGCAAGTAGAGGAGTTTCCCTCCAAGATCTAGCCGATAGCCAGTTATGGTGGCACGGACCGACTTGGTTGCAAAATCCACGCAACCAATGGCCAACTCAGGTCAACGCTCCGGTGACCGACCTGGAGAAGCGTGCTCTAAAAGTCCATCTCGCGAAAGCTCCTTCTGAAGAGTTGTTGGCACGTTTCTCCAAGCTAGAGAAAGCTCTACGAGTCCTTGCTTATGTTTATCGCTTCATTCAGCGGTGCAGGAAGCAGACATCTCCATCTGATGTGCATCTACTGGCCACTGAAATCGCCGCCGCCGAGCGGTTCCTAATTTCGAACACTCAGCGCAAAGAATTCCCTGTGGAATATCACTGCCTAAGTGAAAAGCGTCCAGTGCCAAGTTCAAGTGCCATCCTAAGCATGAACCCGTTTCTAGATCCGCAAGGACTGATCAGGGCATGCGGCCGTGTGGCGGCTTCCGAAAGCCTTCAATACAATGAACGCCATCCAGTGATTCTTCCGTATAACTGCCTGCTTTCTCGCCTCCTTGCGAATTTCACGCATCGCATAACTCTCCATGGTGGTAACCAGTTAATGGTGCGCCTCATCCGGTCGAAATACTGGATTCCGAGAATCAAGAACCTGATGAAAGCAGTGGTAAATTCGTGCAAAGTATGTGTGATCCACAAAAAGCGCTTGCAAAGCCAACTGATGGGTGTCCTGCCCAAAGAAAGAGCATCGTTCTCCCGACCATTCACGTATACTGGCATGGATTACGCCGGTCCGTTCGATATAAAGAACTATACGGGAAGAGCATGTCTTATTACAAAGGGGTATGTGTTAGTTTTTGTTTGTTTCTCCACCAAGGCCATCCACTTAGAGCCTACATCTGACTTAACGACCGAGAAGTTTCTTGCCGCTTTCTCTCGCTTTGTATCCAGAAGAGGGTGTCCACGTCAAGTCCAGTCAGACAATGGCAAAACCTTTGTTGGGGCTGCCACCCTGCTTTCCCGCGATTTCCTTCAAGCCGTAAAAAAGACGGTGACGAATGCCTATATTCATCAAGAGATGCAATGGCAATTTATTCCTCCGGGAGCACCCCATATGGGAGGCCTTTGGGAAGCAGGCGTAAAAAGCTTCAAGACGCTATTTTACAAATGCACGGCCACACGAAAATACACGTTCGAAGAGCTCTCCACGCTCTTGGCAAAAATAGAAGCGTGCCTTAACTCCAGGCCGCTCTCTCCTATGTCTGAAGATCCGACAGACTTGCTGGCTCTGACGCCAGGGCATTTCCTTGTCGGGGGACCCCTTATGTCCACGGTGGAACCCGAAGTAAAGGGGGAAACGAAATCCCTTCTTAATCGGTGGCAGCATTTGAAGGCTCTCCATCAGCAGTTCCGTGTGCGATGGAAAGAAGAGTACCTCAAAGAACTCCACAAGCGTTCTAAATGGCAGGCCCCGTCCAAAAATCTACGCATCGATGACATGGTCGTCATCAAGGACGACAACTTGCCCTCTAATGAGTGGCGGCTCGGCAGAATTGAGTCTGTTTTCCCAGGAGCTGACGGCAACGTCCGTGTAGTAAACATCCGTACTGCACGTGGAGTTATTAAACGTCCAGTGGCAAAAGTGGTGCTTTTGCCGACGGAGTCTTCCGAATCTCCACAATAATAAGCGCTCCTCTCGTCCTTAGTTGTAGTTCACTATCACTAATCATCCGTTATTTTTCATTTCATTTTCGATCTCCTTTCGACATTCGACTACGCGCAGCATGGCTCCTCGTCAACAAAACGCACGCAGTGCTCGTGCCGTGGAGAGCAGACGTACCCGAGGTATTCAATCCTACCGATGCCGAGTCTGCCGCGGTATCCATCCTCTTCGGAAGTGCGCGAGGTTCCTAAAGCTCAGCGCTGAAAAGCGTTTGCGAGCAGTCCTCATTAACCAATACTGCGCCAATTGCCTCGCTCACGAGCATTCCACGGGAGACTGCCGAAGCGGTGATCGTTGCAAGAAGTGCGACCGATCCCACCACACGCTGCTCCACATGCACGAGCAGGTTAGCTCGTTGTCGCGGTCGCGAGCGCGCTCGCGTCGCCAACCGGTGCCAACCCGGCAAGCAGCTTCGGCCTCGTCCCAACGTTCCCGCCGGCACAATCCGCCAACTCAGCGTAGGAGTTCACCGCCACGACGACCGGAATCGACGACGCCAGGCCCATCGCTCTCGTCGCTGCTGCAACGCCACAGCGTGAACATCCTTCCCACAGCGCTGGTCAAGTTGGAGACCGGGACGAAGACTTTCGAGACCGCAGCACTTATCGATCCGTGCAGCCCCATGAGCTGCATTGACGCTTCGTTGGCGTCAGCCTTTAAGCTTTCGATGACCAATGTTGGCGACGAGAAGGTCTGCACGACGACGATTCGCTCCAGGATCGACGCGAACACGAAGCTCGAGGTCGTGCTCAAGATCGAGCCCAGGGTGCGGATCCGTACACCTGTCCGGGCATTGAGCAACACCGTAGTGTCCAAGTACAGGGACATTATGCTGGCGGATGACGGGTTCCATCGGCCTGCTACCGTATCCATGGTCTTAGGAGCAGACATTTATCCTAAGGTTATCCAATCCGGATTCCTGACCTTCGACGAGGGAATGCCGGTCGCTCAAAAGACCGTGTTTGGGTGGATCGTGTCCGGTGCCTGCAGCTTGCCGTAGGAAGGCTATGTTGCAACCCCAGTGATTGCAAGGGGGGCGGAATGTTCGAGTTACGGGGTTTGGACTGTCACCCGCTCTCCGCTCCCTCTTACGTTCTCCACTCCCTTTTACGCTCTCCCGCTCTTCACCACAGAGTCTCCGAGGAGTCTCCGCTGCGCTTGGGAGAACCCAACGCATTAGAATAAGCTTTAGTATGAAATAACTACCACGATCAATAAACGTACGCCCGGTCGCGCCCGCGCATTTACAAAGTCAAGTGTTCGCTTTTCTCCGAGTGTTCGATTTTCAGCAAACTAGGAAATTTCCAGGACCAGCAACCCCATCACCCTAACACGCACAAAGCTTTACTTACTTTTGAAAAATTGATCATTTTATTCTACCACTCCTTATTATACCACTCCTCACAATTGCTCCTGCGATCCTGTCAGTGAGGTGCATTGCATTTATTTATTACGTCATATCCAGGGATTTTGTTCGAATCATTTTGCTGAGACTGAATTTGTTTGGTATACATTAAAAATTGCTAATTAAGAATTACGATTTGCTTAGCGTAAGTTAGGACCGGGCATTATCGGACGCTTTTGTATATATATTTTGTAAGTACAGACAATTCTTCTATACATATTTATAACTATTTTCTTCTAGATTACAACTACAGTCCGTCAAAAGAAACCTTTTCTGGCTAAATTTTATTATTGTCTTAAAAAAATGTACCTAGTTACATTTTTAATAAGCGCTGCATGTATTGCCGCATTGTTTACCAATGTATCTCCGAGTGGTGAAACAAAGCTGAAAAAATCATTAAGGTAAATGCCAAAGTATTTAATATAATATATATATATTGATTGATCAAAATGACTTCAAACTTGGTTCAATTAATTTGGATAATTTTAACACCAAAAATTATAAAAGAGGTATATATTTTGGGCGAAACTATAAAAATTGTTCAAAAGGGTGGGCGTGGCAAATCTGGGCGGTTTGTGGGCGTTAGAGTGGGTGTGTCAAATTTACAATAAACGAAGAAAAATAAAAACCTATTTTAAAAGTGTGGGAGTGGCAGTTTTGGACGGGTTGTGGACGTTAGAGTGGTGGTGGCAAATAGTTTTTTTTTTGGCAAATCATAGAAATTTACAAGACTAATAAAAATATGAAAAACTATGACAAAATTTTAATAGTGTTGGCGTGGTAGTTTTTCGCGGTGTGCGGGCGCTAGACTGCGCTTGGCAACATGGGTCACTAAACGTGCGCTGCGTCTATGTCTCTTTAATCTGTATGCTGAACCTTTTATAGTTTCTGAGATCTCGACGTTCATATGGATAGACAGACAGACGTACAAGCGGACAGACAGGGTCAGATCGACTCGGATATTGATCCTGATCAAGAATATATATACTCTTTAGCTATTGAGCTTTTTCAATAGCTGTTGCGAAAAATAAAGACAACCGAATAAAGTTTGTTTATATTACGACACTGTTTATTTTGCGAATTGTTTAAGGCAGCTAGGGCCTAAGCTAAGTCTTTTCCGAAACACGACGAATTGGCAATTGGCGGGCAGACAGCCGAAATGCAGCGCCCAAGCTTAACGTAGGTAGCTAACAACAACAAACAAGGAATGAGCGCCGTACAGATAAGTGCGTGCGAGAGCAGCGGTTTGCACTATGGGCATCGCAACTGCTACCACTGATTAATTTGGCTTATAATATTAAAGAATATCATGCGGCTGCATGACCCAACATCCTCCCCCCATTGGAAGCTTGGCTTCCAACAGAGTCCTCAAGGGGAAGCAGACACAGCTTGTTCACTGCCCGCCTTATTACTCCAGACGCGGTCCTCAATTCTGGAACTCGAGCGACGCCGTCTCTGCCAGGAATCAACTGCATGACTCTCGCCAAAGGCCATCTCATTGCGGGTAGATTATCGTCCTTAACAAGAACGACGTTGTCCACGGCTACGCCAGGCTTTGGGGTGCGCCACTTGGAACGCTGCTGGAGCAACGTCAAGTACTCTTCCTTCCATCGCGACCAAAATATTTCCTGAAGAAAGAAGATGCGCTGCCAAGAGTCAAGCCGATTATAGTTTAGGCCCGTTATATCTGGCTCGTCAAACGACGAAGGCGGACCACCATTGAGAAAATGCGCCGGAGTGAGGACATCCAGATCGGCAGGCTTCTCTGAAATGGGAACTAAAGGTCTGGAGTTAATAACTGCCGAGATGTGGCACACCAGCGTCCTCAGCTCGTCGAAGGTCAGAACCGCCGTACCCACAGCGCGGTAGAAATGATGTTTGGCCGTTTTCACCGCTGCTTCCCAAAGTCCACCGAAATGGGGCGACCGTGGAGGGATGAACCGCCAGTCAATCGTCTCCGAAAGGGAAAAATTCTGAACGGAGCCTTGATGCTCGCTGCTGAGAAATAACCTTCGAAGTTCCAGAAGTTCATTTTTGGCGCCGACAAAGTTGGTGGCGTTGTCTGACCAAATTTGCTTCGGCTTCCGCCGGGTGCATATGATCCTCTTGAGTCCGCACAGAAACGCAACTGTCGAGAGATCCTTGATCAGCTCCAGGTGCAGTGCCTTGGTTTCAAAGCATATAAATACGCAGACGTAGCATTTAACCGCGGGTTTGTTGCGAGTATCCGACTTGTGAAAGAAGGGTCCACAGAAGTCTATACCAGTCACCTCAAAAGCGTGAGATCCTTCCAAGCGCTCCTTGGGAAGGTCCGCCATTATGTGCTCTGTCAGCCGCGGCTTAATCCGAAAACATCTGATGCACCTGTTCACGGCCTTGGTAACCGTCTTCCTCCCCCCAATAGGCCAATATTGGTATCGAATTGCACCCAGAAGAGCTCGAGGTCCGGCATGAAGATTGCTTTCATGGTAATGCGAGATAATTGCCAGAGTCACCGGTTGGGACCTTGGAAGGATTTTCGGGTGGCGGCCATCAAAGTCCAATGACGAATTCCGGAGGCGACCGCCTACTCTAAGAAGTCCAAATGGATCCAGGAACGGCGAGATCGAGGATATGGGACTAGACGAGAAAACTCTTCTCAGCGTTTTTAGGGACTGCAGGTCCTCCCATAAATGCGCGAGTTACCACTTTCAGTGTTCCCCTGCAGACTTCCCGTACTACGCCTATGCCATCAACCGGGACTCTGAGCAGCACCAACACACACAACTTACAGAAGTATGCGAGACAGGGACAGAGCGATCTACTTGCGGAACTATGTAGCAAAACACACACATATATATATAAGAGCTGCCTGTAAGCAGCACAATTATCACTATCAAAAAACATTCGCTTTGTTCACTTCAACCAACGAAGACATGTTTAATTAGAACAGTTTAAACATTCCATAACCAATACTACTATGAAACATAGTTACCCTAACCCACGACCGGTAACTGGCGCAGTCGGACTCGTCATTGGACTAGAAGAAAAGCCGAGGACGAAGACCCCACGCAATGCAGATTGGAATAATATTATTAGGAAAGTAAGCATTGGAAGTGATAAATGGCAAAGTGAAAGTATAATAGATATCGAAAATACAGATGTATACAAGTTAAGTGCATCGCATAAGAACCAACTAGGTTCCCGAGTGAAACAGGCGCCTATGCCCATTCGCAACGATCAACAAAGGGCCACCTAGGCTCACGGATGAAACAGGCGCCTATGCCCATCCGCAACGAAATGTTCAATCAGCAAGTGTATTCGTTAGCCGTGTTCTATTTGTTCACACGCTATCCTCTATATGGCAGTGTGAGGTGCCGAATTCATATCGGTCGAATAGTTCGCTTACATTACAGTAGCTGATGTGAACATACATACAAAACGTACAAAAAAAAAAAATACATATATACAAACACACATATAATACATACATACACATACATATAAGCATGTATATCAATTCGGCAGTTCTGCGCGACGACTCCGGCGCCTACCTAGCGTCGACGACGTCGCCTGGCTGGCGTTGCGAGTCGCCACCGCCGACTCACGACTAACAGCTAAATACAGCTAAGCCGAGAAACGGTAAATGTCGTCCGATCACGGGTATTACCCAACTACTACCACAGGGTTTGCAACGGAAAAAATTAAAAAAAATATATAATAAAAATTTTCGTCGCATCATCTATGGCGCCTAAGCCAGCGTCGTCGACGTCGCTGCCACAGACCACAGCTATGGTAAGGCAATATTAAAATTCTTTAGATCATTCAAGAGTTGTCCTCCAGTGAAGCAAGATCGTTGTGAAAATATCAATTTTGTATGCAAAAACGCAAATCAAATATAAAAATATATAGTAACATTAATTGTGACACAAACATCTATACGCAAAAGACGTGAAAGTGACATTTGTAAATGCATTTAAGTGTTTACGCTAACAGTGAAACAAAGTGCACAAAGAAACTAAATCGTAAAATCGATATAAAATTCTTCGCCATTTATCACAACCAAACAACAAACCATATTACAATAAGTTAATATCAAAGTATACCATATTCGTGAAAAGATATACATTTACTTGTCACACATAAAAATATATATATATTATAAAAATAAGCACACGCATAAATCTATATATATATATATATATATAATCCCATATATATAAATCCCTAAATATAATCATATATATATATCCACATGTATATACATACACACATATATAAACACATATATAAACACATATATTCATACATATACATATATATATATATATATATATATATATATATATATAAATAATAATAAACAATAATAATAAAATAATAAAAATAAATAAAATTCACACGTACACATAGTTTAAAAAAAAGAAAAAAAAAAAAAAACATATACATACACACATATATATCCACACACATACACATATATAATATTTCACTACATCCGCATTACGATAAACAAGGAAGAACCATACCTTTAACGAGAAACCTAGTTAGGGCAGCAGAAAGAGAAAGAGCAATTAGAAACTTGCAACTTACAGAACAAGAGGAAGAAGAAAACAATTTATCCCTAATAAACCAAACCACTATGACAAAAAGAACCAATAGAGACGTGATGGACGAACTACAAATACCCGACGCAATAAAACTATTACCCACTTATGACGGAGACAAAGAATTACTAAACAAATTCATTACAAGTGTAGAACGAGTATTGAAGCTGATCACGAATATAGACAAGACAGCATATGGGGAATTACTATTAGGAGTAATTAGAGACAAAGTTATTGGACATGCAGACAAAATATTAATTCGAGAGAGAGTGCCGAGAAGCGAGGAAAATTTAATGGATGATCTCCGAGAGATTCCTTATAAAAAACTAGCTATTAAGAATCTATATCAGGAGATTGCAGGAATAAGAGTCGCAATGTTAAAAGTTTTAGAGAGAGATGAAACTAATATTGAAATAAGAAAAATAAAAGAAAGTTCGTATGAAAAAACTTACATACAAAAATTCATCGCAGGCTTAAAGAATCCTTTGAGATGGACAGTAAAGGCACAAAACCCTAAGACTCTCAGACAGGCTAACGAAATAGCAAAGGAGTTGAGAGATGACTACATAAGAGACAGAAATAGAGATGAGTACCACAACCCTGGAGGACGGGGACGTGGACGAGGACAATATAATAATAGTAATAGATATAATTCAGAACAACAACAATACAATAACACAACTAATAACGATGAACAACAACAATAATTACAAGAGAGGACGGGACAGGTCAAATGACGATAGTAATAGTAACAGAGGACAACACCAAAAGAGAGGAAGGTTTTCAGGTTCTTCGGACAGAGGACGGAATTATCAAGGATCAACTAGATCTGGAAATGGTACTAATTCTGACAGGAGCCAACAATCTGGCAGTAGTGGACACAACAATATGTTTCACACAAAAGCTAGCAACACTAATCAAACTGAAAATTTTTCAGTAAATGCCTCGGAACCACAGACTATACCGAACAATCAAGATTCGGAAAGGAACTCCTTTATGTCCAGATAAATTCACCATTTGGTAGACAGGTGAGATTCTTGATTGATACGGGATCCACTATATCTATAATTAGCCCCGAATTCGTTCAGAAAGGTACTCAACAATCACTTAGAAACCCAGTACAAATTCGAACAGTACTGAATACACACGATATTCATAATAAAATTACGTATAAGATTTTTAATGAATTTAAACAAGAGGGAGACTTTACATTTCTTATATTTAAATTCATCCATTTTTTGACGGAATATTAGGAATGGATTTCCTAACGAAAGTAGGAGCTAAAATCGATATTGAGGAAGAAAAGTTAGAAACGATAAACGCAACGATTAAGTTATTTAAAAAGGAGAAGAAATCACAAACGTCGACGTTAATACAGGGCCAAACAAAAACCTTGATAGAAATACCAGTAATAAATAAAGAAGGAGATATATACATAAACGAAATATATATACAAGACGGATTGTCCATTACGGAAGGAATTTATAGAGCAGAAAACTACAAGGCAAAAGTCGAAATAATTATCGCATCCGAACAAGATTTGACAATCACAATTAATAAACCAATAGTTGCACAGCGGTATGACAGTGAAAACTTCTGTGAGTTTTTATTTATAAATGAGATAACTGAAAAGGAAGTAAATACAGAAAAAGCAACCAAGTTAAAATTAAGAATAGAACACCTAAATAAAGAAGAAAAATTCGCGGTGATAAAACTATGCAAACAATATAGGAATTTATTTTACCAAAAAGGGGACAAATTAACAGTAACAAAGGGCGCCAACCATACAATAAAACTAACGGACGAAAACCCAATTTATGTAAGACCCTTTAGATATTTGCTGAAAGAAAATCAAGAAATCAAAAGACAGATTACAGACCTATTAGACCAGGATATTATAAAAAATAGTTATTCACCATGGAGTGCACCTGTATGGCTAGTGCCTAAAAAGGAAGACGCTTCCGGAGAAAGAAAATGTAGATTAGTTGTAGACTTCAGAAAAATCAATGAGAAAACTATTAAGGATAAGTATCCCTTACCACTTATCAGTGAGGTATTAGATTCTTTAGGCAAAGCTAAATACTTTTCTTCGTTAGACTTAAAGAGCAGGTATCACCAGATAAAAATGAACCCGGGAGATATTCCAAAAACAGCGTTCACAGCGGTAGGGGGGCACTATGAGTTTATAAGAATGCCTTTCGGACTAACCAATGCCCCAGCCACCTTCCAAAGATTCATGAACAAGTTATTAGGCGAAATCATAGGAAAAAGTTGCTTAGTATATATGGACGATATCATCGTTTATTCAGCATCGTTGCAGCAACATATGCAGGATTTAAAAGTTATGTTCAATAAATTAAAATCAGCTAATCTTAAAATACAACAAGATAAATCAGAGTTTTTAAAGAAAGAGTTAGAATTCTTGGGACACATAGTGACACCCGAGGGTACAAAACCTAATCCAAAAAAAATAGAGGCAATACAAAATTTTGTCTTACCGACAACTAGGAGACAAATAAAATCATTTATAGGGCTGTTGAGTTATTATAGGAAATTTATAAAAGACTTAGCAAAAATAATAAAACCTTTGACAGTACAACCAAAAAAAAAAAAAAAGCGGTGGAGATAACCCAAGAATTTAGAGAAGCTTTTCAGTACGCAAAAACATTACTATGCAACGACCCGATTTTACAATATCCAGATTATGACAAACCGTTCTTACTAACGACAGGCGCTAGTAACTACGCACTAGGAGCAGTGTTGTCACAAGGAAAAGTAGGAAATGACAAACCAGTAGCATATGCAAGTCGGACGCTAAATAGGACTGAAGTTAATTATTCCGCTTCAGAAAAAGAAATGCTAGCCATAGTCTGGGCGGTTAAACAATTTCGACAATACTTATACGGGACAAAGTTTACGATTTATACAGATCACCAGCCCTTAATTTATCTAAATAATATAAAAAATAACGCTAAACTAATAAGGTGGAGACTACAGTTAAAGGAGTACGAATACGATATCGTTTATAAGAAAGGCAAATTTAATACTAATGCAGATGCATTAAGTAGAATGCAAGTCGAAACATTTGTAAATGAAAGTGAGTCAGTAGAAGCAGTCAACGGGGATGACCCTGGGGATTCAGGAGAAATCGCGAAAATAACGGAAAAACAAATAAACGATTTTAAGATGCAATTAATTTTGAAAATAGGAGAAATTGTAGACAAGATAACTGAAACACCTTTTAAAAACAAAATAAGGATAACATTCGTACAGCCACAATATACGGACGACAATATATTAAAAATACTTAAGGACACCTTAAAATCAGGAAGGCTTTGTGCGATTATGACAAGCAACGATATATTCAACAGAATATTTATGATATATAAGGATTACTTTGAAAAAAAGGGTTGTAAAATTATTCGTGCGACACTGTTCCTCAAAGAGGTGTTAAACCCTGAAGAACAAAATTCCATATTAATAAAAGATCACGAAAATAGTAATCACAGGGGAATAGATGAGACCATATTGCATGTAAGAAGATTGTATTATTTCCCAAGAGTAAAAGAAGTTGTAACAAAAATAATTAATAATTGTGACATTTGTCAGACTATGAAATACGACAGAAACCCTCAGAAACTTAAATTTCAAGTACCTCAAATACCAGCATTACCGCTACAGATAGTTCACATAGATTTGTATTTTATTAACAGCGCAATTATGTTAACAATCATAGACAAGTTTTCTAAGTTTGCAGCAGCATACACAATCCAGAATAGAAATACCATTACTATTATTACGGAATTGAAAAAATTCGTTTTAAATTATGGGTTACCTCAACTAGAAAGACTACATTCCACGTACAGAATAATTTATAAAGTAAAAAAAGACCATAAAATAAACTGTGCCCACGAAGAAATACTAACCGAAACCTTAATAACCTACAACAATGCAATACATTCGGCAACAAAATTGACACCATTCGAATTATTTACAGGAAAGACCCATGTATTCAATAGAACAGTAGAGTATTCAGATGAACACGATTATTTACAGAAACTTAACGAATTTAAGACAAAATTATACAACCAAGTTCAAACAGAAATGACAGCAAAGGCCATAGAGAGAAATCAGAAACAGAATGAAACAAGGACAGACCCACTACCACTAACAGCAGAAGATATAGTATTTAGAAAAGAAAATAGAAGAAATAAGATAACGCCAAGATTTTCTAAGCATATAGTTAGAACAGACCACGGAATAACTTTTGAAACGAAAAAAGGACAAAAAGTTCATAAAGAAAAAATAAAAAGAAAATTTAAAGATAGACAAACAGTTTAGAACAAAAATAAAATAAATAAAATAAAGATATAAAATACAAACAAAATAATAATAAATAAAAAAAAAAAAAAAAAAAAAAAAACACATCACCCTGTTGCAAGAAGCAAATAGAACACACAACACGATAAGCATTATTAATGTAAATAATAATAATATTTATTACAAAAAACACACACGAACATATATACATATAAGCACTACAATATTAATGTTAATTATAAGTACACTAGCTACACCGCAAGTCGTTCCGTCAAGCATTCCATCTCGCTGGCCGTCACGACATTCTAGGGGGGGAGGAGTTACCACTTTCAGTGTTCCCCTGCAGACTTCCCGTACTACGCCTATGCCATCAACCGGGACTCTGAGCAGCACCAACACACACAACTTACAGGAGTATGCGAGACAGGGACAGAGCGATCTACTTGCGGAACTATGTAGCAAAACACACATATATATATATAAGAGCTGCCTGTGAGCAGCACAATTATCACTATCAAAAAACATTCGCTTTGTTCACTTCAACCAACGAAGACATGTTTAATTAGAACAGTTTAAACATTCCATAACCAATACTACTATGAAACATAGTTACCCTAACCCACGACCGGTAACTCGCGCGCTGCACCAACCGCAGCATCATATGAGTACCCTCTTGAATGTGTGCGACGGTGAGCCCAGGATGACGAATTCCATTACAAAATTTGTAAATGTATGCAAACACTCGTTGCAGTGAGGGGTAAGAATTTGCAAATTTGGAGCTAGATGTAATTGATCCACGTACGGCGACTTTACGATGAACACACTTCGACGAAGCTCAACCGGTTTGTCAGGACAAACAGCTGTTGGCCAATCTCTTTCAGGCTCCGTAAGATAGGCCGGTCCATGCGCCCAGAGTGACGATTCTCTAAGCTCAGACGGCAGGGATCCTCTGGATAAGATGTCAGCCGGATTTAACGCTGTTGGAACATAACGCCAAGCCGTGACATCTGTCAGCTCCTGAATGGCAGCAACTCTATTTGCCACAAATATGTTGAACCTGGCGGGCTCATCTCGGATCCAGGAAAGTGCCACGTCGAGTCGCACCAACAATAGTAGCGTCCTTTAAATACTTTCAAGCCAACTATTTCCCTCATGATTTTAGCCAGAAGATCCGCACCACAAAGCTCCAGCTTTGGTACTGTTATGGTCTTCAACGGAGCTATGCGCGACTTCGAACAAAGCAAATGGCTAAAACTTTGATTCCCTTTATAAAAAAAAACATAAACGCAGGCTCCATAGGCATCAATGCTTGCATCACAAAAACCATGCACCTCAAGACCAGACTCTGCGCTAAACACGAACGGAGGGAAACTAACATGACTTATTATTTCAAAACTGTATATGTCAAGCCATTTCGTATTATGAGTTTCCGGGAGGCTTTCATCCCAAGACAGCTTTTCCTTGCAGAGCTGCTGCAAAAAGATTTTACACCTTGTGATTACCGGACCGACCAGGCCGAGAGGATCGTAAAATTTAGCACTCGCAGGCAAAACAGAGCGCCTGCAGGGTCTCAATGGCGACTGAAAGGCAGAGAACGAAAACAATAGCTGGTCGGAGGCAGGATCCTAAGCGAGACATAAAGCTTTGGTGAAATCGCTACCATCTTCAAACTTCATGAATGACTCCTTGTCCTCGGCGGGCACACCCTCCAGCACAAGCGGAATGTTAGAGCACCATTTCCTTAGCTTGAGCTTGCCCTTCGCAAGAATGCCAGCCGTCTGTTGCATTATGCTGATAGCATCCTTTACCGTGCCTGAGCCGGAGATAAGATCATCCACGTAGAAATCACGCCGAAGGATTTCTGATCCAATGGGAAACGATGCCTGCTCATCGATTGAAGGAGGCTGGTTTGGTGCCGTTGGTAACTGTGTCGAGTTTGTATACTTGAAGGTCATCGATCGGGGAATCCCTCCATACAATGCATTGCAAATAGCTATCTTCTTGCGAGACCCTTACACATCGGTACATTTTACATATGTCTCCTGTAACGGCAACTGGGTGTGAGCGAAATCGAATTAGGATGTGAAATAGCTTGGGCTGGATGACCGGGCCAGCCATTAACACATCGTTAAGCGAGTAACCAGTGGAAGTGGCAGCTGATCCGTCAAAGACAACGCGAAGCTTGGTGGTAGTGCTATCCTCCTTCATGACGCAGTGATGTGGCAAAAAATATCGGTACGAGCTGACCTCGGAGGCAGGCACAGGCGACATATGTCCCAGATCACGATATTCCTTCATGAACGCCGCATATTTAACCCTCAAGCCAGGGTGCTTTGTAAGCTTCCTTTCCAGCGACAAGAATCTCTGCAAAGCCTGGGGATAGGAATCTCCTAAAGAGTCCAAATGGAGTTTTAGCGGCAACCGTACCGAGTAATCGCCAGCTGGCAGTCGGGTGTAATTTTTAACAAAGTGGGCCTCGCAATCTAGCTCCTCCTTAGTGGCTTAAACTATTGGGCCGGGACAATTTTCTACCTCTCAAAAGCGCTGCAGAAGTGAATCAACATCAATGCTGGCTGAAGAAGGAACGCATGAAGCTATTAAGGCGCTACCGCAAGGGCGCGCGCAGCCTCCAGACACAACGCAGCCCAGACGAGTTTTTTGAAGCAGGGGCAGTCCTGGCAACAACTTTATCTGACCTACGCACAGCAGCTCATAAAACAGGCTAGCTCCTATTAACAGGTCAACACGCTGAGCTTTATGAAATTCCGGGTCGGCGTGCTGCAGGTTTTCTGGAATCTTCCAGTCCCCAATATCCACATTAAAACTTGGCTTTCGATCCGTGATATTGGGAGCGATAACTGCTGTTATGCTCTTTAAGAAATCCGAAGTGACAGACCGAATCGCAATTCCTACCGAGAATCCATCAGTCGCGAAATTGGAATCCCAGATTCCAGTGACGGAGCCGGACGACCTCGACCTCTTAAGTTGCAGTTGATTTGCAAACCGAGAGGTGATTCTGCACTAGAACGGTTGCAGTGGCTAGCAGCACAAGGTCACTACCGAGATCCTGGGCAATTAGAGTAGAAGAATTCGAAAGCGGGGCAGAAGGCTCAGTGCCAATTGCCAATTTCGTCGAAATCCAATTCCTCCAGTTCTGTATGCAGAACATTGAAGGCACTTTGCAGCTCATCAATCTGCTCCAGCCTTACCGTAAGAGTGTGTTCGTCGTATCCGCTAAGCGCCTCATTAGACAGCGACGTTTGTAGCCTCTGCAACCTGCTGAACAGCGCATTGGCTTTGCGCTTTAAAAAGGTCACCCTGTTTTTTTCACCTTCAGCGGGCATAGCAACAAATCGCCTTTAATTCGGTTCAGCGGGAAGATGAGCACAAAATAAATGCCGAAAATGCAAGCGGGGTCAATGCACGATATATGTAGCGATGTATGTATGTAGAAACTATAAGTCGTTGGTTTAGTTTAGTTATATATTTAACACTCTCCCGTTAGGGCGAGGGTCACAATATTTGGGTATTTATAATTACAAGGCGTAAGCCTCGGAGTATGATTTAAAACTAACTTAAGAATTCGGTCCCGATTGAACTCCAGGCCTCTGGTCCGCAGCAGAACTGCTGGCAGAAGGCCAGGTCAGCACTTCTGCGTCAGGCCGATCACTCGCTCCTCGAGTGCTCCGTGCGGGCTCCGGGCAATTGTGCGCTATTATGGCGTGAAAATTAAAGACCGTGTTAAATGAGGCTAATACAGCAGACGCTGGGCCTCTTACTTTATTTTTTAGGATTCCGACGGCCTGATAATGTCGGCTGCTACCTTCGTAAGGCGCAAATATTTTTTAGGCTGCAGTGGCGGCCTGTCTCCAGGAAACATAATTTTCCTGCTTACCGTCAAATTCATGAACAGATTTGATCATATCAAGGGGCTCACTACACTCAATGTTTGGATTCAATTCGATTTCTTGGAATGTCTGGATTTTCGGTTTTTTATCTTTAAGTAAACTTAACTCCCCCATAATTGTGGTTAGTTTTGCTTCGAATAGTTCTTCCTGCCTTTGAAACGCGCAGGCTATGTTAGCCTCCATATTCGCAATTTGTTCCGCCTGCATTTCTGTTGCCCTACTGTTTGACGATATTTCAATTCTATTTATTTCTGGCACTTTTCTGTGTAAAAGTTCTAGGACTTCTTCTTCTGAGGAAGTGTTCCCAGAATCCCTATACATGAGACAGTTCTTTATGTAAAAAATTTTGCAGGTGTTATAGAACTAAATCAAGAGTTTGTAGAATATTAATTATAAGTATTTGTTGTATTTCTTAGCAAGAGTTAAATATCAAATTAATTTGTGGTTCGCTAAAATTTCAACTTCACAACTTGCTGGATATCATTTAATTGGTGTATTTTTTATTTATTATTTTTTATTTGGATTTTCTAGCACATGAGAATGTATTTATTAAGTTTTAAGCTCAATATTTTTTATTCATTGGCGAACTTTTGGACAAAAAGCCTACTCACATGTTAATAAATTAATTTTATTGTCGAGGTGTTTTGCCGACGGCTTTCTTTCGCCACCAGTACTGCTGCTGTCGTCGCTGCCGATGTCGCTTCTGCCTCTCTATTTGGTTGAGAATTTTCCGCTTGGTGAAAGTTGGGACTTGTGTTTTTTCCTTTCGATCTGTCCAATTTATGGAATTTTAATTTTGGTGATTTTAATTTTTTCACTTTTTTCTTTTCACTTCGGGTGATTGTTTTTTTGTACGCGAATTCCGTCTCGAGTGAGTCCGATTTCTACGTTCGGGCGCCAATTATAAGTCGTTGGTTTATTTTAGTTATATTTATTTACCCCTCTCCCGTTAGGGTGAGGGTCACAATATTTGGGTATTTATAATTACAAGGCGTAAGCCTCGGAGTATGATTTAAAACTAACTTAAGAATTCGGTCCCGGTTGAACTCCAGGCCTCTGGTCCGCAGCAGAACTGCTGGCAGAAGGCCAGGTCAGCACTTCTGCGTCAGGCCGATCACTCGCTCCTCGAGTGCTCCGTGCGGGCTCCGGGCAATTGCACCTGGAGTACGCGATCAGCAGTTTGTTTAGTGCGCGTGCAGACCACCGGATATGGCCTGCAATTCAGCAGTTTCACTCCGTGAGAACTGCTTGTGTTAACTTCTCCGCCTTTTAAGAGGTCGCCGTCCCGGTGACCCACTTGCTCCACATCACTGTTGTCTTCTGGCTTTGTGTGGCTCCTGGTCTTTAGGTGGTGGTAGCTCAACCAAATGGTGGAGCACAATAGGAAGGCAGCAAGTATGGCGAAGGAATTGCTGAGGAGGGACCCCAAGGTGAGTTTCTCTCTAAGAGTCCCGATGTGGTGAAGGTTCCTCAGACTTAGTTCGTGGAGAAGTGGAAGGCTTAACCTATTCTGATGAGTCGTGACGTTTACAACGGCGATGACCGACACAGCAGGTTTTTTATCTGAATTTCCTAGCTGATTAATGTACCAAGTCCCATTGAGGGCTACCTTTTCGGTGTATGTTACCAGGTAGGTACCCGACACTTTCTGGTCTTTCCCTTGGTTGTCGGTTATGGTCACGTTGGCATCATTCACAATGAGAGTGCCGTGGTCTACAATGGTCACCGAATCTAGATGGCCGGGAAGTGTAGAACAGTGTGCAAAGGCCCCGGAGATTATCTGCTGAGCGCAAGTGCCATTCTGCAGTTCTTTGCAGAAAGTGGCGCCGACCGTCGTCTTGCAGTTTCCGATTTTGATGTTTCGGGATCTGCATTCCGCCACCAGATTTCCGTCGTCCAAGTTCAAGATCTTGTTGTTGTGCTGGACCAGGAAGATTGTAATTTTCTTACATTTAATCTTAGGGTTAGGGAATTTAATTAAAAAGTGTAAAATTTCTGAGTTTTGGAATACGCTTATGCTAGATACTTCTAGTAGCTCTATTAGACTAATATCAATAGGCTGTCTGTCTTTAAATTCGCCAATATCGGTTTCGTCTAAAATTGATGGACTTACAATGTTTAGTTTTGCTAGGGTTAAGCAAATAAGAATATTTTCTAAATCTGTAATAACAATTCTATTTTTAGTTAAAATGATCTCTAGTAAGTGTGTTTCTTTATCTGTTTCAGTTTTAGAAATTTGATTCATTGCTGTTGCAAGTTCATTCAATCGTGTTTGGAATTTGATATTTAATTCTGTTTGGCTTTCTTCTGTTCTTATTAACTGCTCTTGATTGAATTTTATTTCTTCCCAATCGTTAAAGTCGGGGGTACCGGCAATGACCTTCAGTGCCGTTCCGATCAAATTTAAACTCCTAGCAGTCCTATGGTGGAATCTTAGAGTGGCTACTAATTTGCGAATGTGTGTCAAGTCCGTCATAATTTCTGGTGTCCGGTGGTCGTCTGTAAATGTCCTTGTCATTGTCTCTGTCTGATCGGCGTAGTCCTCGTACGTTGTTATGTTTGTCGAGTGTTGCAAGTATCCGTACGATTCCCAGATGACGATTTTATTGTTCTCTATTGGGATGTAGTCTGCGTTCGTATAGTCGTTAAGTCGTACCGTCGCGTCTGTCTTAACAGCTATTAGTATAAGAATTAGAATGGGAAACGGGGTCAGGACTCTTGCGAAGATGTTTATCGTAGATTGTCCTTGTGGACCACCCTCCCCTTTATTAGGACCGTGGTCCCAAGGTCTGCCTCTATGGTTTCTTCTGAACATAGTGGGGAAAGCTTGTTCCCTAATCGTTTGTTGGTTTTTAAGAACACCTTTTCGCCAACTTGATAGTCCTTGTAGGTTCTATCTTTATTTACTTGATCAAGGGTCTTGCTTGTTTATTTTTTCTGCTGATTTTTCCTTCGAATCCCGCAGACTTCGAGTGGATAATTTCTATCGGTTTTTCATTAGTTACTGAGTGAATTGAATTGTTGTACTTGTTGGTTGCCAACAGAATCAATTCGGTTGTGTCATTTAGGCCAGTTTCCAGCTTTAAGCATCTGGCTATTTTCGGCCAGGGTACTGTGAAACTTTTCTACCTGACCGTTTGAGGTGCTGTGCAGAGGCGGGGCGTTGGAAATGGTGATATTAAAATGATTTAGCAACATTGTCTTAATGGTCTCGGAATTTAAGGATCTTTCGTTATCACAGTAAATGGTTATTATTTTTGGAAAGAAATTTATTATGTGTAATAGGGGAGATTTTACGTCCACAATAGCCCTCGATGCGGTGGTTTGCACTGATCGAAAATTTATCAATGCACGTAAGAAAAAGGGTTCCATCTGTTGTAAAGATGTCGATGTGGAGGATTTCCCCCACATAGGAAGGTATAGGTGTTTCTGCTACCGCTTGTTTGGATGGATGACGATTGTATTTAGCCATTGAGCAGGTCTTGCAGTTCAAAGTGGTTTCTGTTGCTAACCGTAGCATCTTAGGGAAAAAGTAGTCCCTCAAGATTTGCTTTACGTTTTCTTGTGCTGCTCGGTGAGCTCTGTTGTGCTCTATTATAACAATTTCTCTTTTTTTTTTTTTTTTATTATTCGACTTACGGTAGGAAAATTAAAATCTAAAGATACCACCTACTGTCCGTAGGTGGCATGCACGATTCATAAGCCCTATTGCAATTATGCCTACGTACTAAAACAAAAACCTCCGCGTGCTCTTCAGTCCTTGCTCGCTCACCGGGACTGCCAATCAAGGTATGACTTCGGTGAGCGGGATGTGAGGACAGATCGCACTCCCTCCCTTCAGTGTAGTCCATGAGGGCTCTTCCTTGCTCAGTTGTATCCGTTATGTCCTGCACAAAGCTTTTCGCATGCTTGAAAGTGGTGGTTGGGAACAATTCAACTAATCGGTGCTGGATAAATGCCAAGATCGGTAGGGAGCAATGTATTGGGTTAACTACTTCAGCATTTACCACGTCTTGTAATGCATTAAGAAGATTTCTCGTTTAGAAATCCTTATTATGTGTCTCACCTTGCTTTTAAACAAGATGAACGTGTCTATCAAAAAACTGTTTCCTTCTTCGATTATTATTTGATTCCTGAAACATTTTACCGGGTTGTCTGTTGTCTCAATATTGTAAGTTAGCGACTGTTCGCTGTGTATTGTTGCTACATCTGACTGTTCGTCACTTAGAACGTTTATCTTTTGGCGAGACAAGGGGCTTGCAACAAGATTTTCTTTGCCTGGTTTGTAGACCAATTTGGCGCCGTGATCATCGATAATTCCCTTCCAGTGTTTTAGTTTCGCGTTATGGTTTTTATCCGAGACGGCAAAGGTAAGTGGTTGGTGATCGGTGAAGATCCGCAACCCTTTTAGTTAGTAGAAGTAGTTTCGGAGTAAAAGTAGTTCGGTAGTATAAGTAGTTTCGGAGGTTTTTCAGTGCCCAAACTATGGCGAGGAGCTCTCGCGCGTTGTTTGCATAATTTTTTTCACCATCTCTAAGGGCGCGTGATATCATTGTGATCGGGCGGCCGTCTTGAGATAGTACCGCTCCTAGACCAAAACCTGACGCATCCGTTGTCAAATCAAATGGTCTCTTAAAAACTGGGTATGAAAGCAGAACGTCTTCCGATGCCAAGATTTCTCTCAACCTGTTGAACGTTTCTTTCTGTTCTTTGGTCATATCGATGTCGATTTTCCTTGACTGATATTTGCTTGCTTTCCCATTTTCTCCCTTTAGGATATTCGTTAAAGGCCTTGCGATTGTCGCAAAGTCTTTTATAAGGCACCTATAGTAGCTTGCTAGTCCCAGAAATGATCTGAGTTCGAAAAGCGTTTTAGGTAAAGGGAATTCTTTTATGGCTTTGACCTTTTAAGGTGAGGTTCGTAGACCCCCTTGCGACACTATGAACCCCAAGTATTCAACGCTCTTTTTGAAGAACTTTGATTTCTCCTGGGATACTCTCATGCCTGCCTCCAAGAGTTTTCTTAAAACCCAATCCACGTCCTTAACGTGGTCTTCCTTTGTTTTGGAGAATATTATGACGTCATCGACGTACACGTAGCATATTTTGAAATTCCATCTCTTAGGACGTCATCAATGGCCCTTTGGAAAATGCTTGGGGCATTTTTAAGCCCAAATGGTAATCTACAAAATTCGTACTTGCCGTTGTTTATTGAAAATGCCGTCTTTTCTCTGTCTTTTTCTGCCATCTCTATCTGGTAAAAGCCTGACTTAAGATCAAGTGTCGTAAAAAATTTTGACTCTCCCATATTTGACAGTATTGTCGAAATTGTTGGGATAGGGTATTTATCGTCAACTGTTCTCTGGTTTAGTTTCCTAAAATCGATAACTAGTCGTTTCTTTTTTACTCCATTTTGGTCTGTTCCCTTTTCATCTACAACCCAGGTCGGGTTGTTGTAGGGAGATTCGGATGGCCTTATTACGCCGTCCGCTAGAAGTTGTTTAACCTCTGCATTGACGAATTCGGTCACATCCATGGGATGCGGGTATGATTTTGAGTATACCGGCTCCCCATATGTTTTAATTGTGGCGATAGGATTTATATTTAATGGTAATGCCTCGTCTGGGTCAGCGAAGGCTTTGTGATTTTTAACTATCATTTTATCGAACGAGTTCTTAATAGCAAGAGGAACGTCTCCATCATCGATTTTAATGAAGTTAACGTTTTCCGCCCTAGCAAACTGGATCTTTTCAGTTCCGTTACTAGTATTTAAAACATTTCCAGTAAAATCAAGTTTCGCATTTACTTGTTTAAGTAAGTCGAGACCAATAATACCGTCAAAGTCTTTAAGATTGTTCAGAATAAAAAAGGGTGTCTTTACGTTAAACACCAAAACTATACATTTTTTATCGATTTTGGTAAATCCATGAATTGACTTTACAGTAAAGGGTTTTTCCGCTGCCACGACGCCTTTCAGCCCCGGGAGTGGAGTAATATAATTTTTTGAGGTGCCTGTATCTAGTAATAGTTTTATTTCCTCCTGCCACCGTACGTGTAATGTAGGGGAGCAGGGACTTTACCCTAAAAAATTGCAGGAGTCCTCTGCATCCAGCTCGACCTGTATTTTTATGGTGCTTGCCTGGGCAACGGAGTCATAATCTTCTTCGTCGGTGTTTTCCTCCGGCATGAAGTTGATTTTTTGCTGAGACCGTGCCGACCGCCCTCTTTGCCATGTTGTGGTTTGTTTGGACCGGGAGGAAGGGTCAACTTCCATTGGCTCTAGCGCCGGTTGGCTTTGGCCATTACCTGCACTGTTGTGTGGCCCTTGCTTAAAGGAACCGCTTTGATTGTTTGTTCCCTTTAGAGTTCTAACAAATTGGGGGTTCTTTTTAATCGCCCCCGAATTTTTGTTGGGTTCTCCGTATGACTGCGAACTTTTCCAACCTGCTTGTTTCTGCTTGTTTGGCCTATAGGCTCTTTCTTCGTTATGTCGGGCGAACGTGGCCGCGAAAATACTTCTGTCGTTACTTGACTCAGCTTCTGCTTGTGTTAACTTATATATGTAATGCTAGCTCGCTTAAACACAGCCACTATCACCGAAATCACCACTCACTTGTCCAACCGATTGCGATTTAATGTATTTATATTTATTTATAAACGGGATAAGTGCATTAATTAATGCATGCAAATTAACACTATCACGTCGGGGTCACCAATGTTTAGCTATTGAGCTTTTTCAATAGCTGTTGCGAATAATAAAAAGCCGAAGAAAGTTTGTTTATTTTACGACACTGTTTATTTTGCGAATTGTTTACGGCAGCTAGGGCGGACAAAGAGCTATATCGAATGCACAAGTTTAGTCTTTTCCGAAACACTAAGAAATGGCAATTGGCGGGACAGACAGCCGAAATGCAGCGCCCAAGCTTAACGTAGGTAGATAAGAAAAAGAACAAGGAATGAGCGCCGTACAGATAAATGCGTGCGAGAACAGCGGTTTGCACTATGGGCATCGCAACTGATACCACTGACTAATTCGGCTTACAATATTAAAGAGTATGAGATTAGTCTACTGCACAGTTTTGGCGGCATGACCCAACAGTTTTATTATGGATTTCAAAAATCTTTAGCTTCTAATTTAGTTATATTGTTATTGACATAAGCGGGTTGTATGTTATCGAACATTGTATTTGATATTGAGATGTCATCAATTTGTATGGAACAATTAGATGCTTTTATTATGTTATCTCCCTCTATTATTATATCTCTATTTATGCAATTTTGGTTGAGTATGGTTTTTGGTAGGTTTCAGGTTAATATTATATTAGGTTAGACATAACTGATTTCAAATTTCTTATGAGTTTTTACATATATACATTCTGTATTGAATTGATTAAGTATGCCAGCTTATCATTTTTTATTTATTATCAAAGTTTTTGAAGATGCTAAGTAAGTTTTATTATTTTGAACATAAAATTTATTTTGTACATTTTCTATTAAAATGTTTTGATCACTGTGGATATGGAATTATTGAAAAGATTGGGGTTTTACTTAATTCTTTTGGAATATGGAAAATTATAAGAATTTCATTTGTATCTGTTTTAATATGTATAAGTTTTTCGGAATTTACATGCGTTAAGTAATCATGTTTTAGTAATTTAGGATTAAAAATGCCGAGTCTTGTTAACTGCATTCCAAGTTCAATATCTTCTATGTATTCGGTAAACTGTTGTAAATTGAATAATACAATATTTAATCTTTGATCACCTTTATTTCTCGCACTTAATAAATTGATTAATTCTATGCCTTTATTTACTGTTTTTTTGACTTCGTTGAGTTCATTAGCTTGGACGCTCTTTTCGGACAAATTGTAATTTTTTAATTCTAATTGTATCGAACTTGGGGTAGAGTTTCATGTTCTTCTGATTGTTTTATTATGTTATTAGAGGTTTGTTCTGTTTTTGATATATAGACAGATAAGTAATGATACTCGTAATAAGTTGGCAAGCTCATTCGCTTATCCAGTATTAAATATTAGGTAGCCAATTTTGTGTGGTTATGTTGGATTGTCTTGATCGTTTGGGGTTGTGCTGGAATTATTATCATATTATCATTTAGTATTATTAATTTTTCTTTTTCTTTTTATATTTCGATTTATAGTGAGCAATTTTTCTTCCTCTGTTCTCTTCTTCATGTTGTTTATCATATATGATATTTGTGTAATTTCTCCAGTTTTCCTAAATGGGTTTGTTGTCTTAGTTTTTACTGTATTATCTATATCTAGTATCTAATTCGAATTCGTTTCGCGATTCATTTAGCTTAAGTATATTATCTACTTTTTTTTCTGGGTATCGTATGCAGGTGTTCCTGGGTACATAAAAATATCGGCTGGAGTTCTTCCAGTTGTGTTATGCTTAATTTTATAATTGTATATGTCGCATTACGAAGTTATTTTGACCACAGTATGTGTCTGTAACATTATTACCACAGTTAGACCACTACGCTTGTAAGACGCTGCTGCGCAATGAGTTTGGTATATAGTGAAATCATTTTATAATTTGACTACGACGCATAATATGACTGGCGCCAAAGCCGAAACGAGTGAGGCGACGGCGTTGTCGCGCTGTCGCCAAGTGTAGTCCAGCTAGCGTGTGTAAAGGATAGATTGATGCGTAGAAAATGCGAGCAGTTGCATGCAGACGATTGCGCACGCCGGTTGGAATTCGCTTCACTCAAAAAGTTTATTTGCCAACATGGGAGATCAGGCGCAAGAAAATGCCAACGCTGCGACATCAGAAGTGGGATCGGTCTACTCCCAAGACATCTCGAGTGATCAGTGGCGTGCATTATTAGAATCGCAAAGTAAAAATTTCATGGAGTTGATTAAATGCAGACTACCAAAGTGACGCCACCGAAGTTTAACCCAGACACTGAAAGTGCAGATGCAGCTGCATGGCGCAAAACTGTCGATATAATTATGGCAGAAATTGTGTTGAAAGGAAGCGCTTTGGTTATGGCACTAAACAACTCATTAGAAGGAGGAGCGTCCCAATGGTCATCGCAGATTTGCTACAGTGGAATTAAGTGCCCAGAATTTAGAAAATTATTTACACAACGATATTATAGTGTAGAGACGCCGGCAGCCACTTTGTTAAACGTGTACAAAAATGGCCCAAGAGCAAATGAGTGTTTGTATATGCCAACAGGCAAGTAACGGCATTGCTCTTGAAATGGAAAGAAATGAGCAATGAGGAAATTGCTGTATCGGTCGTGCTTGCACATGTAGCTCAAATAGACCACCGACTGTACGCTGCAGTCACAACGAATATCCAGTCACGAAGAGAATTGGAAAGACAACTTCGTGCCTTTGCTTTTGGTAAACGCGATGACCAAAAGTTACCAGACTGTGCTATTGCTCCAGAACATAAGATGCAGAAATAGTCATCGCGCATAAAGTGTCACTATTGTGACGAACCTGGCCATAAGTTCGCAGAGTGCCGAACCAGAATGGCTGAAGAAATGAAGATGGCAAAGAGTAACCCTACACACAGAAAATCTACTCCAAGGAGGGACATGTCAACCATAAATACAAGGTGCACAACATCGTCAAGCCAGGCTGAGAAACGAGTGAAAGTGTGCGCCGTTGTCGGATCCAAGAGGGAACTAGTACCGGATGGGTGAGCCCGTCCCATACTTTTTTTGATTCTATATTGAAAGAGGGATTACCGGATGTGTTCATGGAAGGATGAATTAGTAGGGCCGTGCTTATGAGTGGTATAGGTAACGGCTTCGTGACATGCACGGTGCAAATTATAGCTACGTAAAGATTTGTAATTTTAATTTTATTTGAAATAAGATTCAATGTAGGTGTCTAAATATGTGTTTAGACATAAGTAGGCAAACTATAAATATGTTCTATTTATGGGCTGCAATAAACATGTCACGGGACAGCATAAGTGGCAACTACAGATAAGTACGATTGCAGCGGCCTATTGCCGGAGTGTCAACGCAGACTGCGGCGTCTTACAAGCGCTGCATTATATAATTAGATGATAAGAACCTATGTAAGAATGAATAAAAGGCGAAGCACTCGCAGCAGCGAGTCAGTTAGATTCAAACACCCGAATTGAACTCAATAAGTGTACGCACAAGTGTATAGTGTGAACATTTCGGTCCTTCGAGCCGGATTCTGTTGTTTCCCCCACCAGTGGTAAGAAACATTTTGGTCCTTCGAGCCGGATTCTGTTGTTTCCCCCACCAATGGTAAGAAACATTTTGGTCCTTCGAACCGGATTCTGTTGTTTCCCCCACCAGTGGTAAGAAACATCTTGGTCCTTCGAGAAATTCTGTTGTTTTCCCCCACCATTGGTAAAAAACACAGAAGAAAAAACCATCGCTTCAAAGTAAATAGAGCAAGGTCATTCGAGTGATTCTGTTGTTTCCCCCACCAGTGGTAAGAAACACAGAATAAAAGACCACGCCTTAAAGTACTAGGACTATAAGGTGAAACATTGTGTTCTTGCTTTTCCTTGGCTGATCAATCAGCTGTGAGTCGAGGCACAGCTAGGTCAACCCGGCGACCAATCAAAAAATCCTCCAACGGATCACGCCAAAGAATAGAAGCAGAAAGCACAAAAAAAGTCACAGTGATTGTTTTCCCAAAATATTGTCGGAAAGATCTGTGTAATTGATGCAAGAACAAGGAGAGCTGCAGAAAAAAATACTGCAAGCCATCCAGGAAAAGGCATCTATATCAGCAATAGATGTATTGGTAGTCCGATTTACTACTAACAACAATGCGCTGGTAAAATTGGGAGTTGGCGATCATCAATATTTTAATGATAAAATATTTTTGAAAACTATGGATGCTATCAAGGCCTACAAGGAGTCACTATTAAAGGTAGAGACACTTGAAGAAATAAATATACCAAGCGGATCAAAATTATTAAATAATACCGCATCAGCTCGGAGCTCCAGTCCAGTTGATAATCTGGTTCAACTGGTGGATAGAAGAGCGGACAGGGTGAGGCAACAGATGAGCCTAATCTACGAAACCCTAGATAGTTCAAGTGAGATTGAACTAGTCAAGCAGCTGGCAATGATGAAAAGTCATTGGTCCAACGTGACGGACACACTAAAACTGCTTGAAAGTATGACAGAACTGCCTTTGATCAAGATGAGGCCGACATTGTGCAATCTGAAGTGGCCGCACTAGAGGTGGTACCTTAAATGAAGTTGGAACAGTTCAAAAGTTCCAACTACGACGTGCCAGAACTCCCAAAAGTGGACCTTCCAACGTTCAATGGAAATGCGAAGGAATGGCCAACATTTTACGAGCTGTTCTCTGAGCTATTAGACAGCGGGAAGGATCTCAGCAACACAAGGAAGCTGGGATATTTAAGAGCCTGCTTAAAAGGAGAAGCTCAAATGGTGTTTAGCCATTTGATAACGGGATCAGCGGCTAGGTATACAGCATCGTGGGAGCTTATCTGCAAACGCTATGAGAATAGCAGAAAATTATACTCCCAACACTTCAACAAATTAATGGAATTGGAGTGCTTGCTGCCCCATGATGAGAAAAACTTAAGGAAGTTTTTGGATACTGCGACTGAGAGCATATTCATCATAAAGGAAAAAGGAAAAATAGAAAGCTCTGCTGACGTAATTTTAGAAGAAATTCTACTGCGGAAATTTTCGCCAGAAGCCTTGCAGCTGTATGAACAGCATGTAAAAAAGGCAAGAGCTATACAGTCCTTGCAAGACGTACTGGAGTTTATTGAGCAACAATACAACTCAGTAAATGCCATTACCAAAAATACCGCTCAGCTTGCTACAAGAAAAGTGCAAGTAAGATCGTGTGCCTTTTGCTCTAAGGATGGCCACGATATGATAAAGTGTCTGAAATTCAGAGCACAATCTATTAAAAAAAGAAAAGAATTCGTTCAAAAGAACAGCATGTGCGTTAGATGCTTTGGAAAGCATAATGCTATCGACTGTAGAAAGGAAATTACATGCAATCGATGCTCCAAAGGACACAACAGCCTTCTTCACGAAGACACAAAACGCAGTATCAACAGAAATAGCCTCAAGCAAGGCCAAGACACACTATTGGCTACAGCTGTTGTTTTAGTGAAAAACAATACTGGAGGTTACAACGAGTTGAGGGCGCTTATTGACGGTGGATCCCAGAAGACGCTGATTTCAGATGAAGCACCTCAAATATTAAGGATTCCCAGAATAAGGAGTACTATAGAGGTCGAAGGTATCTCCCAGGCTACTCAAGTATCAAAAAATAGCGTCCACCTGACGATTAAACCAAAAATTCCAAGCAGCTTCAAAACATCAACGGAAGCATTGGTTTTACCAGCAAAAAGTTTGATCCGGCTAGCACTGTCCGGAAAGTGCCACTACAACAATAAATCTAAAGGACCTGGAACGCTTTTGGGAATTGGATAGATGGAAGCTTATTCAACGTATTAGAGGTGATTTTTGGAAGAAATGGAAAGAGGAGTATCTGGTGTCATTGCAACAGCGAACCAAATGGCGCCAAGAAAAGCCATATCTGAAGAAGGGACAGCTGGGTCTTATAAAACATGAGAACACTCACCCTGCAAGATGGCCAATGGGAAGAATCATTAGTACGACTAAAGGACAAGGTAGTCACGGTGAAAACAAACGATGGGGAAGTAAAAAGATCGCTAAACAAGATCTGTCAACTTCCTGTTAGCGAAGCAAAACCATCTGGAGCTGCAACGCCATCTATAACGGAGTCAACGCATAAGTGAGAGACGACTACTGGCCGTACACTTTTCCTCCCGGAGAATGTCTAAATATGTGTTTAGACATAAGTAGGCAAACTATAAATGTGTTCTATTTATGGGCTGCAATAAACATGTCACGGGACAGCATAAGTGGCAACTACAGATAAGTACGATTGCAGCGGCCTATTGCCGGAGTGTCAACGCAGACTGCGGCGTCTTACAAGCGCTGCATTATATAATTAGATGATAAGAACCTACGTAAGAATGAATAAAAGGCGAAGCACTCGCAGCAGCGAGTCAGTTAGATTCAAACACCCGAATTGAACTCAATAAGTGTACGCACAAGTGTATAGTGTGAACAGTAGGCGACCATGTCTTGCTCAAGAGTGAAGAGCGGCATCAAACAAAGCTAAACCCAAGGTTTGGGGGCCATATGTAATGGCGGAAAAGCATGATGGTGACCGATATGTGTTGAGATCTTTGACAAGCAAGAGAACGTATAGTAGGCCCACGAATAGTTATGGTCGATGCCTGTTGAGGTAGACGCAGACCCATGCGAGAGATCGCCGACTGAGGCACTCGTACAGACCACTGCGAGAGATTGCCGACTGAGGTACTCGTAGAGACCATAGACTCTGAGTTAATTATTCACAAGGCTACAGCTACACCATATGGTTATCTGCGCAGTGACCATGTGGCGGGGGCTGTGAGGGTCCGGTGGGACCATGACGCATGAGGATGCGTGAGATCGTTGCAAGGAGTGCAGCAAGAGCCTGACAGTGTGACAAATTAGAGACAAAAGAGAGAGAATGGTAAGGTAAAGAAAGAAGAAAGAAAGAAAAAGGAAGAAAATTGATCTGTTTTTTGTCTGGCAGTCCGTTTAGTACTTGTGGTGATGGTCTATTTTCCTGCTGTCCAAATCTTGGTCTGTTCATGTAGTTAACTTGTTTTGTCTGCATACTTCTATCTATATCCAAAGGCTCTGGCCTAGGTTGTGGCTTTGGGGCCGATGGTCCTGGTGGCTGTGTTGGTAGGTAGTGTTGTTGGTAATTCCCTCCATATTGTTGCTGTGGTACATAATGAGTTACTCTAGGGGTCTGCGTTTGAGAATTGTTGTACGGATTTTCTTGGTAGGGCTGGTGATCTACCATGGCCTTCGAATTTTCTTAAATGGGTTTGGCTGTTATTTGCGTAATTGGTCCAAAATTTTTGGTTTTCCATCTTCTCGCATAGCTGAAGTGCTGATGGGAGATCTGCGGGCTCTTTGGTTCCCAACAGGTGTCAAGGTGTCAAGTGCCTCGTCTCTGTAGGATTTGGCAATAAGATCTATTGATTCTTTTCCAATTTCCATGCAATTTATTTTGTTCAAAATAAGGGATAGGTGGGTATAAACTTGCTGGTAGAAATCTGCTGTACTTTGATTTCCTTGCACCAGCGAGGTCATTTGGTATTCTGGTCACATCGCGTATCCGCCTAGTGTGCTGTAAAACATTTTGAGATAGCTGTCCAATTTAGTGGGGTGTTGTAAGACTCCAGGACTGAGTCTGCGTTGCCTACAATTTTGTTCCTGATAACATTAAGAATTCCGTAATATTTGGGTGATCCTGCTATATTTTTTATATTCTCTCTACGCTTTTTCTCCATGAGCTAAATTCTCATGCTTGGCCAGAAAATTCCCTTAAACACTTTACTATATCTGGGACTCGTTCTAATTCACTCATATTAACATTATTGATGTGGACTGCTTGATCTAGTAGTGGTGCAGTGTCTGAGTTTAATTTTTGGTTCAAAATTCTCTCTACTATTTCCTGAATTTGTCCCTGCAAATTGACTACGTTAAGGGCTTGGTTTACTTCGGGGCCTGTCTTGTTATTAAGTAGGACTATTACTGTTTGATCAAAAGAAATGAAGTCATAAAATGTAAATTGCAAAAAAAAAAGCTTCAGAAAGGCAAGGGATGCCGATATGTTATTTGATAAAAATGTTTCGGATATTGATGAAATATTACGTTGAGTTAAAAATTGAAATAAAATGAATGAAGAAAGAAAATGTTATGTAAAATATAAAGATTGAGTAAATTTGGCCTATTCCTTGAATTTTTATTTGTATGTAACCGAAATTATGTTATAGAACCGTTATGTTAAGAACAGCAGCGAATAATGAAATTTACGGAAAGCGCTCCGTTATTGAGTGGTCATCATTTGTGTGCGTATCAAATGAGCATGGCGCCTGTTGTTGTTCTGTCCTGTTTTTTTTTTTTTTTTTTTTCGCACGGGTCCCACGGCCACACCTCCCGCCCAACCGACCGAGGGGCGCTGCCGTGTATCGTACGGCTCGATTCGCGAGAAGATATAGACGCGATATAAAAAATAGAATAGGAACGAGGAAATTAATATAATGAGGAATAACTATGTTAAATATTAGTGTTAGTAGGATCTAATTATGTAATAGAAAAGATAAAATCGATTGTTTTAATAGCGGCAGAGAGTCAAGATTACAGATAATAGGATAAAGTCTATTATAGTCAGAACATAAAACTCTGTAAGGGTCATGCAACTCATAATTAGATCTACAATGATTTAAGATAAGGGGTATATAGTTTCTAGTGAATCTACTTGGAACCGAGAAGTTAAGCCGACTAATCAAGTCAGGACTCTCAACATCCCCACGAATAAGTTTACAAATAAAAACTGTTCCAAGCATAGTTCTACGGTTAGCTAGGGATGGTAAATTAATTAAAAGTAGTCTACTGGAATAAGGGGGTAATATATGGTTTGCATCCCAATTTAGGCGCCGCAAGGCAAAAAGTAAGAAGTTTTTTTGGACCGATTCAATGCGGTCCGAGTGGACTGCGTATTGTGGACTCCAAACGGGTGATCCATACTCGAGAATCGGACGGACTAACGAAATAAATAAGGTCTTAGTCAAGTAAGGGTCATCAAATTTCTTAGACCACCTTTTTATAAAACCAAGCACACCCCTGGCCTTATTGACAATAGACGAAATATGGTCAGAAAATTTTAGTTTTGGGTCCAGAATAACACCAAGATCATCAACTCGTGTTATTCTGTCCAGAGAGCACCCACTTAGAGTGTAAGTCGTGCGTATTGGGTTGGCACGACAAAAGGTCATAACTTTACACTTGGAGCCATTTAAGTTTAATATGTTATCACGGCACCATATTTGAAATCGGTCTAGATCGGATTGTAAGTCCAAATGGCAAGAAGTGTCCTTGTACTGGAGGCATAATTTAACATCGTCTGCGTACATAAGTACACGCGAATGTTTTATTATTAAGGGGAGGTCCTTAATGAATAAGGTAAAAAGAAGCGGACCAAGATGGCTCCCTTGTGGGACACCGGATGTGACTCGGAGAATAGAAGATAACGAATTTTTAAAGAGGACTTGTTGTGTCCTGCCATTCAGATAGCTTGAAATCCAATTTAGAAGATCAACAGGGAAACCTATAAGATCAAGTTTTTTTTATTAGAAGGTAATGATTAACAGAGTCAAATGCTTTACTAAAATCAGTGTAGATGACATCTGTTTGAAGATTATTTTTGAAACCCTGTATTACGAAAGAAGATAGCTCCAAGAGGTTAGTGGTTTTAGATCTGCGTTTCATAAAACCGTGCTGACACGGTGATATGATTGATCTACAAAGGTGCTGCAAATGAGGAGTGATAAAATTTTCGAAAAGTTTTGGGATAGCCGACAATTTGGAGATTCCTCTGTAATTGCTTGCATCCAGTTTGCTACCTTTTTTGTGAAGAGGAATCACAAAGGACTCCTTCCATATATGAGGGAATTGTGAAGATTCCAAAGATAAGGTAAACAGTTTCAGTAGAGGCTTGCACAAGGCTTCCGCACAGAATCTGAGCACGCAGCCAGGGATTCCATCGGGACCTGGCGAATAGACCGGTTTAACACGCTGAAGATCGTTAAGCAGTGAGCTTTCGTTTATAGTGGGGCAAAATATTAGATTCGACTTAGATACCGCATAAGAGTATGGCTGTTCGGAATGAGGTAAAGTTGAATATGTTGTTTGAAAAAACTTGGCGAATAGATCGGCTATTGCCTGATCCGATGTAACCGTAGTATTTTCAAAAAATAGCGAGGAAGGGTAAGAACTTGTTTTTCGCTTAGTGCTAACGAAATTATAAAACTGTTTCGGATCCTGCAAACTGGAACTTACAACGGTTTAAATAATTTTTGTAGCACTGAGCATTAAGCACGGTAAAGTTTAACCGAGCGCTTAAATATTTACAAAGGATGGACTGAGAACCGGTATTTTTAAATTTCATATAGAGTCTGGACTTTACATTTCTTAGGTGTGTCAACTCTTTATTAAACCAAGGAGGTTTAGAGATTGACGGATAAAATTGTTCAGCCTCCGAAAATTTGCCTTGCGAAAACAGGGAATTCGCTTTGTTGACTTCTCAGAATTTACTTTTAATACCGTACATAAGTCGATTTCCACCTCGAAAGTAGGATGATATTGATCTTCAGGTTGAGTAAGAGGTACTACCCTGGACAGAAACACACTTTCAGGACTTTTTACACATTGTGCCAGGTATATTAAAATCACCTAGAACTACCAATTGGTCCCTGTCAGAAAGTTTATTCAAGATGGACTGGATAGCGGACAGATGATTCTGATATTCCGGGAATTCAAAAGATGGCGGAATATAGGAGCACGTAATATAAACTGATCTGTCGGAAAAAGACAGCTTTACACATACGAATTTCGAGTTACGGGAATCGTCCAAAAGTAACTCCTCCGACGCGAGGGTAGAGGTAACCGCAATTAAGACTCCACCTCCCCGTCTGGAGGGACGGTCAAACCTATATATAGTGTACATACCTGAGAAGACTTCGGAGTTGAGTATCTCCGGCTTTAACCAAGTCTCTGTGAGCACTATAATATGGGATGCAAATGAAAGACTATCACAATACAATTTGATTAATTTGCTACGCAAGCCTCTAACATTTTGATAGAAGATAGTAAGTTTTGTAGTTAGTTTTTTGAAGAGGAAGAAGATGAAGAGGCGGATGGTTCAGTGGTCTGGGCACGTGAGGGAAGTTTAATTCCCACGGACACCTTTTTCTTATTTTTGATCTTAGCTTCAAACTCTTTTACCACCATACTATCCGGCCAAAAATCACATATGGTCGAAAAGAGCTCGTTTGGGACAGTTATCTTGAAAGATGATATGTCCCTAGCGTAAGAGAAATTAAATTTTTCCACTTTTATATTATCGGCTTTTGTTTTGTCTTGTATATAAGACAATACATCCGACGATGTTTGATCAGGGGAAAGCCGAGAAACAAAAATTTGTTTCTTTAGTGGAACCACCGCGAGGGGTTTTGGCGCTGCAGATTGTATTTCTGAAGCGCCAACTTGTGCCGGTAGTCCGGACTCAATGTTCCCTTGTGGTGGTAAACTAATCGAGACAGGTGGAATCACTGGTTGAGAAATCAGTGCAGACAATTCGGAATTTTTAGCAATCACAGGGTGCGGTCCATCCACAGCTGATTGATCGGATTGCTCCGAATCTTTTTTAGCTGCCGATCTTAGCAGCATATGTGGATTTGCTGCGATTGACAGCTGATCAGTTGTGGAGTCCTGTTGATCATTTGCCCGTGGTTGCGGGGCCTTAGGCAGCCTACCACCAGCGGCTTTTTTGCGCTTTGGAGATTCATCTAATAGCTTAAGGCCATTAAACTGTGAATTAAGCGCGGAAAGAAGATCATCGGCTCGACGAAAACTATCTCTAGCTACGCCAAAACTGTTGATCAGTTCTTTCAAGCCACCTTTAGTTTGGCGCATAAACGATTTCATCTCGTTCGCAACCACAAGGCAAGCATCACAACAGTAATTTAGATTTTTACCCTTTCCTAGGTCATCACTTGTACGGCCATTAAAACCAGCGCACTTAGTATGCACCCTTCTATCACATAGCCAACAAGTCATTTTTGGCTGCTCAGGTAAAAAAACATAAAAAAATTCAGCGAAATAGTTAGACCAAATGTTTGCCGGTAATACCAAGGGGTTTTCGATGGGCCGTCATAAATCAAGTCCATGAATCCATTATGCATCTTGGATGGGAAAAGACGCTGGACAAAGTCTATTGTTATTACTGGTTCGAAAATATGTCTAAATATGTGCGTAGATTCGTAGAAAATTGCATTACATGTAAAGTTTCTAAGCCACGAGCGGGAAAAGTGCAGGCTGAGCTGCATCCTATTCCTCAAATAGAAATACCGTGGCATACGAAACATATTGACATCACAGACAAATTGAGTGGTAAAAATGATTTGAAGGAATATATCATCGTTCTTATAGATGCCTTGACCAATTTTGTTTACTTTTATCACATACTAAATATAGATTCTGAAAGCAGCATTCAGGCTGTAAAATCAGCCGTGTCCTTATTTGGTTTACCCACTCGAATTATAGCATATCAGGGATGTAGTTTCGCAAGTACTAGTTTTCGCGAATTTTGCTCCTCTCAAAAAATTAATCTACATTTAATTGCTACTGGTGCAAGTAGAGCGAACGGTCAGATAGAACGGGTCATGAGTACCCTGAAAGGTATGCTGACGGCTGTCGAAACTAGTAAGATACCATGACAGGATGTGTTGTCTGAAGTGGAGCTAGCAATGAATTGTACGATTAATCGTGTGAAAAAGTGTTGAAGTGGCAAATTTGTTTTTTTTTGTAGGCGTTAGAGTGGGCGTGGTAAAAAGTTTTTGGCAAATCGATAGAAACTTATAAGACTAAAAAAGAAATGGAAAAATATCAAAACATTTTTCAAAAGTGTGGACTGGCAGTTTTGGGCGGCTTGTGGCCGTTACAGTGGGCGTGGCAACATGGGCCAATAAACTTGCGTTGCGTCTAAATCTCTAGAATCTGCATGCATATTTCAATCTTCTAGACTTTATAAGTGCCTGAGATCTCTACGTTCAAACGGGCGAGTAGCGGATATAAAAAGCTTATTAATAAATATATTAAAAAATATCAAAAAAAAATTCATAAGTATGGGCGTGGTAAAATTCTTTTTGGCTAATCGATACAAATTTACAAAACTAATTCAAACATAAAATACTATGGGCGTTAAACTTTTGGTCGATTTGAGCGAGTTAGAGTGGACAAAAAAGTAAAAGTTAGCAAAAGGGTTTTTGGGAAATCGATAGAAATTTAAAGACCAATAATTATTTGAATTATATAAAAAAAAAAATGTTTAAGTGTTGGTGTGACACGGTTTGTGGGCGTGGCAAAAAAGTTTTTTGTCAAATCGACAGAAGTTTACGAGACTAATAAAATTATGAAAATATATCAAAACCATTTTCAAAACTGTGGGCATGCACTATTCGGAAACAAACTTGCTTTGCGTCCATGGTAGACTGTATGATGTTCAACATTCTAGCTTTTACAGATACTTTGATTGAGATGTTCATACGGAAAGACTGACATTGCCTAATCGTCTCGTCTACTGATTCTAATTAAGAATATATATACTGTCGTGTTAATTTTGGGCGGTAGTGGCCAGTGTACAGAAAATATAAATAGGTACATTATTTGAGTTCTAAGGGTTCTAAGCTAGAGGTTTAAGCATTTCAAATGGGGAAGCTTTAAAACCAGCTATACGTCACAAGACCAGTACTGTATAGCTATCCCACTTCCACCCGATGTTCAGTTCTGCTAGCCTGGAAGAGTCCCGTTAAAGCTCGCATATTTCTTTCACACGTACTGTCACGCCACTAGAATTTTCGGCCACGCTGATCATTTCGCTGACGATGCCGATCTGTTTTGATCGGTACGTATTAACGGCACTTTGGCGCCAGTCATATTCTACGTAATAGTCATATTCTAAGAAGGACTTCACAATATACCAAACTCTTTGCGCAGCAGCGTCTTGCAAGCGCATTGGTTAAACCATGTTAATAATGTGACAGACACGTACGGTGGTCAAAATACATTCATAATGCGACACGGCCTTCCTGACATTATACGCGTCCTCGTGTGTGTCACACAAGTGACAATGCTTCAGGATTCAAAGACCCTTTGAACATTAATTTTAAAGAATTACTTTCATTCATATTATTACCAATTGAAATCAGTTTCATTCTTACCAAAACATAATTAAATCAGTTTAATTATCGAAACATAATTTAAATTTAAAAAATCATACCATTCGTGCAATTCCTTTAACATCTTTTTTTTTATATCTTTTTGAACAATACAAATTTGTGTAGTTTCTTTTACACATAATTAACTTATCATTTGAGAAGTTCCTTTTACACATACCTAAACTTATATTTTGTGTAATCCCACATACGACCCTGCCATAACAAGTCTCTTTTGCTATGGTGCGGTCTTCAGTTTCTCTATTGGGCAACAGACACAGCTTCTATTGTGTTGTGTCTATCTTTACATAACTCATCGAGTATCTGATTATTTGGTGTTGCTTTTAAACATGCATGAGAATACTTATACTTTCGATTACATGTTAAAGATTTTAGTGTATATCTATCTCCATCCAATACTTCAACTATCTCTAATTCCCCTTTAAATTTTGGATCTTGTTCAATTTGATGACGTTCTTCGTTTTTGAGCAAAACTTGATCACCCATTTTGAAATTTACTATTTTAGCTTTATTTTTATCAAATCTATTTTGTCGTATTCTGCTTGAGTTTTTTGCATATTCTTTTTAGCCTCCTTTCTCAATTTTTCTTTGTCTACCTCATCATCATTATCTTCGTTTAGCGGCAACAAGCCAAAAGGTTGAGCTTCCTTACCAATCAGTAAGGTCACACGATTAATCGTACAATTCATTGCTAGCTCCACTTCAGACAACACATCCTGTCATGATCTCTGACTAGACTCGACAGCCGTTAGCATACCTTTCAGGGTACTCATGACCCGTTCTATCTGACCGTTCGCTCTACTTGCACCATTAGCAATTAAATGTAGATTAATTTTTTGAGATGAGCAAAATTCGCGATAACTTTTACTTGCGAAACTACGTCCCTGATATTTACCACTCAATTTGCCTGTGATGTCAATATGTATCGTATGCCACGGTATTTTTATTTTAGGAATAGGATATAGCTCAGCCTGCACTTTTTCTACAAGTGGCTTAGATACTTTCTACGAATGCACATATTTAGACATATTTTCAAACCAGTAATAACAATAGACTTTGTCCAGCGTCTTTTCCCATCCCAGATGCATAATAGCTTTATGACGGCCCATCAAAAAGCTCTTGGTCTTACCGGCAAACATTTGGTCTTACTATTTCGCTGTATTTCTCTATGTAGTATTCGCTTTCGAAATTCATGTTTTGTCCAGATTTCGTGGACAAACTATAACTTAAAATTATTATTTGTATCTCGGTATCCGCTGCTGTTCTGAAACCAACCAGCTATCAGATACCTCGGTCAAATTGATTTGTAATTCTGGTACCTTATTCAAACTTTTGTGTTGTTCGAGCACTGGAATCCAGAGAGAAAATACACATACGCCATTCACTCGCCTTTTTTATACTCTTTTACTAGCTCTAAGTTTTCAGAGTTATCTGCGTATCACAGAAGTTCAACTTCACTTGATTGCTACGGGAATTAGCCGTGCAAATGGCGATGAGCATACTGAAAGATTTGTTGTCAGTGGTAGAATCATGTCAACGATCGTGACAGGATGCACTTGGCGAAGTCCAACTTGCACTGAATTGTACAATTTCTCGTGTTACTGAGAAAAGTCCGTTGAAGATGTTAATTGGTAAGCAGGCTCGACCCCTTGGGTTAGTTCCCGCATGTGAGAGCGAATGTTAAATAGATTTGGCAACGGAAAATATGAATTCCTTACCGTCTTACGACAAATCCAGAGTTAATAGCAGTAGGGCAGTCGTTGACAGACGCCACGTACGTGACTATGTGCTATTGAATAATGAAGAAAGACACCAAACCATGTTTGATCCGAAACTCATAGGACCGTTTTTGGTAACTGAAGTATTAGAGTATTGGGAAATGCCCAATGAGTTAAACGAGAATATAGAGAAATAGCTGAAATATAGAAATAGTTGAATGATGAGAAAAGCCCGCCAATGAGTTCTTTTGTGAACGAGAGATATCCGTCTGGGTGAGACGATGAATTGCGAGTTATCCGTTTAGGCAAGACGACGAATTGCGAGGTATCCGTCGAGGTGAGACGATGAAGAAGTAATAAAGAGTTATCCGTCTAGCGAGACGAAGAGAGATCTGTATCACCTGTTGTTTGTAACAAGAGAGATCGGTACAAGAGAGACGATGAGCTTGTATTGAATCAATAATCAAGTGTGTGTGAACTGGCGGAAGATCGATACTAGCAATCGATAAATCATAATGTTAAGACTAGTTGTAAGCTGATGTGTTACTGATTGATGAAACTGAATATGAAAATAAAATAAGTTATCTCAGCAACAATGAAATGTAAGTTGTTTTGTTTCTACACAGAATTGAGATTTAAGAAATACACCTAATAAAGCCAGATTAATGAATTGAAATGGTTTTATGTAGTAATGAATGGGCATAAATAAGACTATAATGCAGAAATCGTTACTGGGGTGGATAGTGGTAGGTGAATATGAACGTAGGGAAGGCACTTCCTTGGAATGCTATAGTCGAGTTTCCAGACTATCAGATACCCGTTACTCTGCTAGTGTGAATGCGAAAGCGGAATTTAATCATTTTTCTGGGATCCCGAGGTCTGAACGTTCATACGGACAGACGGACATGGCAAAATCGACTCGGCTATTGATCCTGATTAAGAATATATATGCTTATATAGTCGGAAACGATTCCTTCTGACTGTTACATACTTTGCAACGAATCTAGCATACTTTACGAGTAACGGGTATAACTAACAGCAAAAATACTCTGCATATATTGGGACACGGCTTTCGATAATTTTCAGTTTATATAAGTGACAAGTCATTCAGGCAAGATAATAAAGCACATAGTATCGCAATATTAGAGCAATTGTTTGATCCGTAAGGCTTCTTAGGAAAAATATTTGTTCAAGAGTTATGGTTATAACTAGAGATATAGGTTTTTTCTAGAGATATCTCAAGCTAATAGGCGGTCTACTAGAAGTAGACTATATAGCCGATTTACATTTCTTAAAACCAGTTTGACTATTGTGGATTAACTTGTTGTTTAAACATCGTTTTTTTTGCGTCTGATTTGGCAATTGGTATTTTTAGGCTGTTTTTGTATGCTTGCGGGATGTATTTGGTAAGAATGTTTTTTTGGAGATTTATAATTCTATCTTTGGTTTTTTGTCCAGGTTTTTATTAAAGCATAGTTAATTCTGTCCAGTCCTAGTGTGTTTCCTTTTTGTGTGTTTGGTGCTGCTGAAAATGCAAGATATGTTATAGGTGATTTTGGACGTTGTTAAGCGATGTTTGCTTTATGTTTATAAAAGATTAGGAAAAATTTATGTCAAGTGATGCTTCGGAGAAATTTTTGCAGAAAAGCTCTGCTATTGGTAGTGCTGAATGTTGGTCTAGATTGTTTTAGAGGGGTTGTTGGTTGAGATTTGGGTGGTACAATTTTCGATGGATTGTTTTTTTTTTGCTTGTTTTAGTGTTAGTCTAAATGTGTCATTTGCATTATGGGTATGGTAGAAATATCTCGACTTAAAATTTTCAATCCTTAAATTTTTTCACCTCTTAGAGATTTTAGATTGTATTCCACCATGGCACATTATATGGTAAAATGTGTTTGAGGAATTGCTTTGTATGCACTTGAGAGGATAATTTCTTGAATTGTTCCATCTTTGTTTATTTGTTGTTGCAAAAGGTATTTTTCTGTTAGGCTAGAAATCAAGACCCAATTTGCTTCGTCTGCAGTAAAAAAAGGCTTGAGTGAAGATACGTTAGTAGCATCAAAAATAAAAAGTTATATCACGATGGGGAAATGTGTCTAAAACGACTTGAAGGTTTTTCAATGAGAAAGATTTGTTTGGTGCGATGTATGATGATATAATTCTAAATATAATTTTTCAATAAAAACTACATCAAAGTCGCCTCTGAGGGTTATTTAGTTTACTTTAGTTTTATGCTTCCTTTCAAATTGTATATATAGTATTCTTGTTTCCTTATATTCTCTATTATTCTCTATTAATTTTAAATTTTTTTAGTTTTCCTTCCAAATATTTTATTTCAAGGTTGTACTCACTCGGTTTTATTCGCCAACGTTGTAATTTCATTTTAGGTACCTTGTTTTTTATCCAAACAAGGGGTTTATGATCACTTAATATTTCAATGGGGACCAATATAAATATGGACGGAAGTATTTGGTTGCCCAAACAATTGCTTATCATTATTTTTCTAGTGTACTGTAATTCTGTTCCTGGTCGTTAAAAGCGCTGTATGTAAATCTAATTGGTTTATTATCTTGCGATAGTACCTCTGAGTAACGGGTATATGATAGTCTGGAAAGAAGTCTAGAGAATTCTGTCTTGTCTTTTTTATTCATTTGGCATAGTCTCTATTATGTTAACGCTAGATACAGCGTCTGCTACATAATTTAGTTTTACTTCCAAATATTATATTTTAAAAATGTATTCACTAATACATAATAGGTTCTTAAATTTTTTTATTGTACTGTAATTCTGTTCGTGGTCGTTTAAATATCTGCTTAACTAACTAACTGGTTCATGCCTTCTCTGGCTTATGCGACAGCAGAATATATGGGGGAGATTGGCCCGTTGGATTTCTAGATTGCAAGCTTTCACCTTCACCATTTCGCACGGTAAGGGGAAAGATCACATTGTTCCAGATGCGTTATCCTGAATTTGTGACCCTAAAATTGATAGTGTTGAATGGATAGGTCCAGAGATTAATTTAGAACCGTCATAATTTATAGACCCTAATTATCTTCAGCTTAAGACAACAATATAAGCCAATAGAGAACAGCAGACCGTTTTGTGTACATACGCACAGAACACCCATGGGGAAATACAATCCAGGGTTGTCCAAACAAGTTAGAGAATACGTTCGAGCGTGCGATGTGTGCAAAGAGACACAAACACAACATTACTGCCACCCATGAGTCGACAAAGTGTGTCGGACAGGTCCATACTCACGAAGCAAGAAAGGTCACATAAGATTACTTGTCCTTGCTCATTTTGGTTATGTCCACTAAAAAAATGTACTACCTCCGCGGTTATAGATTTTCTAGGGAATATAATTTTTTCTGAATTTGGAACACCCGAGGCCATCGTAAGCGACAATCAATCTCAGTTCAAGCCTAATGTTTGAAGCCTTTTTAACCAAGTTTGGAATACATTACTCCCATTACATTCTCAGCTTTATATTCTCCCCAGAGCAACGCTGCGGGGCATTGTAATTAAATTGTCAGAATAAACTACATTGGTTACGAGAAGCGATAAAGCAAAACAGAAGTACGGCTTAAGAGCGTAATACGACACAATACAATTTATGATCTACGCCGGACTCGTACAACGAAGAGGTGTTTAGGAGAAGCACTTACCTAAGTACTTTCTCGAAGAATTTGAATAAGAACGCAGGGCTTCAGTTTTCAAAGTGTAGAGTGAAAAAAACAGCATTTTATATGTTAGAAACATTACATGGCAAAGAAATCGGTACATATCACGCGAAGGATCGAAGCTAATTCCAGCTAATCGTGGCTCGTTTCATCATCTCCTTGGATTATCTGGTGATGTAATGGCCCCATATACCAAGACATTTCTAAATCACCAAGATTTGCGCCTAATAATAATTATCGGAATGTTATCTAGCAACGTTATCAAAATGATTGTTGACCAGCTGGTAAATATTGACTAGAAATATTGGATAAGGGTTCTTCGGGTCCGCAGCATTTCGTTTGGATCTTTTCTTTCGGCGATCGTCAAGCCGACAGTTTCGGTCTAACCCCAGCAGAGATAAGACCAACAGGCAAATTAAGAAAAAACTGGACTGCCATCACAGTGCTCCCAACTTTAAAACACATTTCATTTCGTCTTCATTATTATAAGGCAACAAACAAGCGTCAATTAATAAGCGACAGTGAATTGCCAAGTCGGCGAGGTTATTATTGTAAATAAAATTGTCAAAGGTCTTCTAATATCATTGTTCACGTTTAGGGCACGCCGTTTCTTATCTTTGATTACAATGCGATAAATCGCTGGGGCGATCGATACCGTTAAAACAGAAAACACGGGCTACCCGAGGGAGTCAATCAGAATTTCAAACTTCTCCGCGTCGACCTAAAAGTACCGCTGAAGTAAGCTATTCCAGTTCGGAAAAAATGTGTTAAGGATCGCAGAACAGGTCGCTTAAAGAAAAACCAACAAGAAATAAAACCCTGCAGTTAGTGAAAAAAAAGCACAGATAGCTATCATATAATTTATACCCTTCACAACAAGGCGGTTCAACGTAATGGCGACTTAACGCAAAACGTAGAGCACCTCACTGTTTATAAAGAAGGAAATACCTATAGTGTCTAACACCCAAATATTAATTGCAGTTAGAAATAATCAAGCGGCATGTAAACCGGGTTTAAATAAAGAAAAACAGAATTTGGTAGTGATAAGGTGATGAGTTTCTAAAGAGAAGAACAGAAAGAAAAACAAGCTGGCACCCATAGTAATTGCAGACTGAAAGAAAAAAGTTTTTTTTTTTTTTGCACGTTCCCAGGGCCACACCTACCGCCCAACCGACCCAGTGGCGCTGCCGTGTATCGTGCGGATCGATTCGCGAGAAGATAGACGCGATATAGAAAAAAAAAAACAGAAACGAGGAAATGAACATAATGTAAAATAACTCATAAATATTAGTGTTAGTAGAATCTAATTATGCACTAAAAAAGTTAAAATTGATTGCTTTAAGAGCGGCAGAGAGTCAAGATTACAGATAATAGGATAAAGTCTATTATAGTCAGAACATAATAGGGTCATGCAACTCATAGTTAGATCTACAATGATTTAAGATAAGGGGTATATAGTTTCTAGTGAATCTCCTTGTAACCGAGAAGTTAAGCCGACTACAATACCGTTGTTTACAGTCCATCAACTTCTTGACCGTCATCAAGTCGAGCTGAACAACCCGAGAGCCCGCCTGTTACGGTAGGGAGGGTCACACTGATAAGAAAAGTGATTCGGACACCCTAAGGTGACTAAAATAAGTTGAGATATGCGGGCACACCATAAAGCGGGTCACAGCCCTCCGAAGGGCATTCAGTTTAACCGGCGATCGGCAACAGTTCAGCTAGCAGAACCAGTGGAAAGGACCAGTTGTAAGGAGTCAAGAGGGGACGGGTAACCCAGAGATTACTAACAATCGTAGCCTTTCTTATCACTGATAACGCATTAACTCTTCGCGCTTTGGTAAGATAAGACTTTACACGCACAGTATGGGATTCGGACGCAAACACAAAAGCTGGCAGAAGAAGTAGAGAAGATAGAGGCCTCCGAGAACAAACCAAAAGTCAAGCAGCCATGTCAACAGGAGCTACGACCAGACGTCTAGTGTGGCGAAACAGGTCACGCGGCACTAATCTGTGGCAACCCGGAAGGAACGGCATGAGATGGACAGAATGCTGCAGAGCGTAATCGGGAAACGCAGGAGGCCTGAGCAGATAAAGCTTGCGGCTCATGCGGGTACACAAGAGCCATCAGCGGGTAAACAGTTTAGTTGCGACGGATTCTAGATAATAGCCATGATAAGAGTAGTAGACGTAGGAGCGTCACAGAGTGTGATATGCTTGACCTCAGGGAACAATGCAAATAGAGCAGAGCTCGATCGGAGATAATGCCAATTTTGTTTTGACCAATGGGTCAAAACAAAATACCGTAGGAAAGTTTACAGCTGAAATCCGGTTTGGGGGAATTCTTTCCAAATATCGTTCATGGCACTGGTACACTTATCAGGAGGGATACTTCAGGGGATGGACTTCCTAGCCGGAGCCAACAGCACATTACGGTGTGGCGAAATCGAGCTGGATATTACAACGGCAGATGACGAGGAGAGCAATGGAAACCCTGTTGGCGTATCGACTGACGATGAGTAGAGAGAACAATCGGAGGATGCAGTACATAGAAACAAGAATATTCTCAAACTCTTCTCACTCTGGTAGGCCAGACCGGCCTCTCTATCTCTTCTCAGTTTGTTAGACCTGGCCGGCACCTCCAACTCTTATCGCTTTGGTAGACCTTACCGGCCTCTTAACTCTTCTCACTTTGGTAGAACTGAAGGGACTCTCAAACTATTCTCACTTGGGTAGACCTGATCGACCTCTCAAACCATTCGCACCTGCATACAAGTGAAAGGCTTCTAAACCGTTCCCCACCAACTGATAAATCTGAACAGCTTCTCCGATTCTGCCTCATTCACAGACATTGGGAAACTCGCTACCCTGAGCCCAGAAAACTTTTGGTCTCCCACCTCGGGATTCGAGGACTATTGTAAGCAACTTAACTATCCATGAATAAAGACGCAATAACCAATTACTGTGTAATTATCTTCTCCTCTGTGTACAGAACGGATTTTCTTACAACCGGGCTGTATTTGGTTGTAAGAAAATCCGTGAAACCTGAACCAAATATAAATTCCTGAGACGAATATCTTTGGTGTTTTTCCTGTACAGCAGCTACTCCGAACCAGACTGTGGTGAGGTCATTGGTGGTTTCATTTTCCCGCAAAAGACGACTAAAAGGATCCATGAGGTTAATGATAAGTACAAGGACCCAGGAGTCAGAACCCCAAATCGATTTGAAACACTGTCTGTTGAGAGCGGAAAAGAGAGAAAGGATGAATCTGAAGAACAAAACCTCAAAACCCAAAACTTCACCCAATTATAATTCCAAGAGCATTGCTCTGACAGATTATCATACAAGGCAACTGGAGGAGGGTGTGTTCGAATCATGCCCAAGATAGTTCGACCTACCGCAAAATAGTGCATCACATGGACAAGCATCAAATGGCATTTCGCGGGTTAAGGAGGCCTTCTGTGTTGTAATTAAGGGACTGCACTTCTCAAAAACAGCTGATTTCATAACGGAAGAATTAAAAGTTCTCGGAGACACTATCCTAAACTTAAAGAATACGGTATCTAGAACCACCAAAAGTTCACTGGCAATGTTTTTTGTTCATCTGGAACCAGCCGCCAATAACAAGAAGGTATTTAAAGTAACCAGGCTGTACCACGTTGTGGTGACTGTAGAAGAGCCCAGGAAGTTTAATGACCTGGATCAGTGTTAGCAATGCCTTGGCTGCGGCCATACCAATAGGTATTGCAGACTCCAGCACACTTGTGTCAAGTGCGGTCAAGAGCACTCTGCTGAGTGTAAAAAAGCCAAAGACGATCCTTCTACTTGTGGCAACTGTGGAGAGGCGCACACAGCGTTATACCAAAGCTGTCGTGTTTATATTGAAGTCAAAATATGTCTAAACGTCTCAGGGAAGCCACCTAAGCCTACCATAACGGCAAATCCTGAAGCCAGGGGCTATAATTCTCAAAAAGACTGTCGATGATTCGTACGCCGTAATAGAGGATGCCCTCAAAGGAATGACTGCGTAACGCACGGGAGCCCATGGAATGGAGTTAACATGCACTCCGCAGTTATCTAGACTCCCAATACCAAGGCATACTAGTGAGACCAGAGGACGTTTGCGGCTGGCGCAATCCGCATCAGTGATGTTAAGCATGAACGATGTAATCACGGTACTAAAACTTGGTTTTGTAACCGTAGGATGGTTGTCTAGGACAACACTTCCAACAATATTTTTCAGGCACCTTATAGGAGCTGATAGCCGCCATAATGGCAAGTGTGGCATTAATACATTAGCTTTCAAAGCGAACGGTCGTGTTTTTTTTGCTCCCCGGTTTTTATTTTGTGTTTGTCAAACCAGCCGTGGTTTTTAAATAATTTTCTTTAATTATCATATATTTAAACATAATTATTAAAGATCCGTTCGCTTCGCTAGTGATTCTTTTGTGATTTGTGCAGTAGTTTAATCAAATATACAAAGTAGTTTGCATTTTTCGTCTCTTTGTTTTGTTTACTCTCCCTTTTTGTGCGTTGTTCGCAGTGGTGTTTGGTGTTGTTTTTTGCATGCACATAAACTGCACTTTTCGCTCTCACTCTCTCTCTCTCTCTTTCGCTCTCCCACACAAAATCTAAATTTCTCAGCGTGCAGACTGCTCTCGTGCGGTTCTTTTAACAGCTCGCTTGAAAGTTTTGGTCTTGTGTTTTCGTGCACGCACAGTGGTCTGATTTCAGTTAAACATGGAAACCGTAAATGTTGTCTGCTTTTATAAAAATTGTTGCCAGGTTATAAAACCTGAGCAGCCAAAAATGACTTGTTGGCTATGTGATAGAAGGGTGCATACTAAGTGCGCTGGTTTTAATGGCCGTACAAGTGATGACCTAGGAAAGGGTAAAAATCTAAATTACTGTTGTGATGCTTGCCTTGTGGTTGCGAACGAGATGAAATCGTTTATGCGCCAAACTAAAGGTGGCTTGAAAGAACTGATCAACAGTTTTGGCGTAGCTAGAGATAGTTTTCGTCGAGCCGATGATCTTCTTTCCGCGCTTAATTCACAGTTTAATGGCCTTAAGCTATTAGATGAATCTCCAAAGCGCAAAAAAGCCGCTGGTGGTAGGCTGCCTAAGGCCCCGCAACCACGGGCAAATGATCAACAGGACTCCACAACTGATCAGCTGTCAATCGCAGCAAATCCACATATGCTGCTAAGATCGGCAGCTAAAAAAGATTCGGAGCAATCCGATCAATCAGCTGTGGATGGACCGCACCCTGTGATTGCTAAAAATTCCGAATTGTCTGCACTGATTTCTCAACCAGTGATTCCACCTGTCTCGATTAGTTTACCACCACAAGGGAACATTGAGTCCGGACTACCGGCACAAGTTGGCGCTTCAGAAATACAATCTGCAGCGCCAAAACCCCTCGCGGTGGTTCCACTAAAGAAACAAATTTTTGTTTCTCGGCTTTCCCCTGATCAAACATCGTCGGATGTATTGTCTTATATACAAGACAAAACAAAAGCCGATAATATAAAAGTGGAAAAATTTAATTTCTCTTACGCTAGGGACATATCATCTTTCAAGATAACTGTCCCAAACGAGCTCTTTTCGACCATATGTGATTTTTGGCCGGATAGTATGGTGGTAAAAGAGTTTGAAGCTAAGATCAAAAATAAGAAAAAGGTGTCCGTGGGAATTAAACTTCCCTCACGTGCCCAGACCACTGAACCATCCGCCTCTTCATCTTCTTCCTCTTCAAAAAACTAACTACAAAACTTACTATCTTCTATCAAAATGTTAGAGGCTTGCGTAGCAAATTAATCAAATTGTATTGTGATAGTCTTTCATTTGCATCCCATATTATAGTGCTCACAGAGACTTGGTTAAAGCCGGAGATACTCAACTCCGAAGTCTTCTCAGGTATGTACACTATATATAGGTTTGACCGTCCCTCCAGACGGGGAGGTGGAGTCTTAATTGCGGTTACCTCTACCCTCGCGTCGGAGGAGTTACTTTTGGACGATTCCCGTAACTCGGAATTCGTATGTGTAAAGCTGCCTTTTTCCGACAGATCAGTTTATATTACGTGCTCCTATATTCCGCCATCTTCTGAATTCCCGGAATATCAGAATCATCTGTCCGCTATCCAGTCCATCTTGAATAAACTTTCTGACAGGGACCAATTGGTAGTTCTAGGTGATTTTAATATACCTGGCACAATGTGGTCCCCAGAAAAACAATCGAATATCCTTCTCCCTTTAGCACAACATGACTTTATTGACGGCTTGCTCGACTTATCGCTGTCGCAAGTTAATTATATTCCAAATTCTCTTGGTCGACTTTTGGATCTATGTTTTGTAAAAAGTCCTGAAAGTGTGTTTCTGTCCAGGGTAGTACCTCTTACTCAACCTGAAGATCAATATCATCCTACTTTCGAGGTGGAAATCGACTTATGTACGGTATTAAAAGTAAATTCTGAGAAGTCAACAAAGCGAATTCCCTGTTTTCGCAAGGCAAATTTTCGGAGGCTGAACAATTTTATCCGTCAATCTCTAAACCTCCTTGGTTTAATAAAGAGTTGACACACCTAAGAAATGTAAAGTCCAGACTCTATATGAAATTTAAAAATACCAGTTCTCAGTCCATCCTTTGTAAATATTTAAGCGCTCGGTTAAACTTTACCGTGCTTAATGCTCAGTGCTACAAAAATTATTTAAACCGTTGTAAGTTCCTGTTTGCAGGATCCGAAACAGTTTTATAATTTCGTTAGCACTAAGCGAAAAACAAGTTCTTACCCTTCCTCGCTATTTTTTGAAAATACTACGGTTACATCGGATCAGGCAATAGCCGATCTATTCGCCAAGTTTTTTCAAACAACATATTCAACTTTACCTCATTCCGAACAGCCATACTCTTATGCGGTATCTAAGTCGAATCTAATATTTTGCCCCACTATAAACGAAAGCTCACTGCTTAACGATCTTCAGCGTGTTAAACCGGTCTATTCGCCAGGTCCCGATGGAATCCCTGGCTGCGTGCTCAGATTCTGTGCGGAAGCCTTGTGCAAGCCTCTACTGAAACTGTTTACCTTATCTTTGGAATCTTCACAATTCCCTCATATATGGAAGGAGTCCTTTGTGATTCCTCTTCACAAAAAAGGTAGCAAACTGGATGCAAGCAATTACAGAGGAATCTCCAAATTGTCGGCTATCCCAAAACTTTTCGAAAATTTTATCACTCCTCATTTGCAGCACCTTTGTAGATCAATCATATCACCGTGTCAGCACGGTTTTATGAAACGCAGATCTAAAACCACTAACCTCTTGGAGCTATCTTCTTTCGTAATACAGGGTTTCAAAAATAATCTTCAAACAGATGTCATCTACACTGATTTTAGTAAAGCATTTGACTCTGTTAATCATTACCTTCTAATAAAAAAAACTTGATCTTATAGGTTTCCCTGTTGATCTTCTAAATTGGATTTCAAGCTATCTGAATGGCAGGACACAACAAGTCCTCTTTAAAAATTCGTTATCTTCTATTCTCCGAGTCACATCCGGTGTCCCACAAGGGAGCCATCTTGGTCCGCTTCTTTTTACCTTATTCATTAACGACCTCCCCTTAATAATAAAACATTCGCGTGTACTTATGTACGCAGACGATGTTAAATTATGCCTCCAGTACAAGGACACTTCTTGCCATTTGGACTTACAATCCGATCTAGACCGATTTCAAATATGGTGCCGTGATAACATATTAAACTTAAATGGCTCCAAGTGTAAAGTTATGACCTTTTGTCGTGCCAACCCAATACGCACGACTTACACTCTAAGTGGGTGCTCTCTGGACAGAATAACACGAGTTGATGATCTTGGTGTTATTCTGGACCCAAAACTAAAATTTTCTGACCATATTTCGTCTATTGTCAATAAGGCCAGGGGTGTGCTTGGTTTTATAAAAAGGTGGTCTAAGGAATTTGATGACCCTTACTTGACTAAGACCTTATTTATTTCGTTAGTCCGTCCGATTCTCGAGTACGGATCACCTGTTTGAAGTCCACAAAACGCAGTCCACTCGGACCGCATTGAATCGGTCCAAAAAAACTTCTTACTTTTTGCCTTGCGGCGCCTAAATTGGGATGCAAACCATATATTACCTCCTTATTCCAGTAGACTACTTTTAATTAATTTACCATCCCTAGCTAACCGTAGAACTATGCTTGGAACTTTATCCTATTATCTGTAATCTTGACTCTCTGCCGCTATTAAAACAATCGATTTTATCTTTTCTATTACATAATTAGATCCTACTAACACTAATATTTAACATAGTTATTCCTCATTATATTCATTTCCTCGTTCCTATTCTATTTTTTATATCGCGTCTATATCTTCTCGCGAATCGAGCCGTACGATACACGGCAGCGCCCCTCGGTCGGTTGGGCGGGAGGTGTGGCCGTGGGACCCGTGCGATTACAATAATGATGATAGACTAAATTAACATCATCCAGCTTAACGTCAACCATTGCGCAGCTGCACAGGACTTTTTGGCTCAGATAGCGAGGTAGACGACGACCCTTGGGGTCTCGCTTACAAAGCAGGCAGGAACTCCGAAGAATACAGTCGCTCTGGCTAGCATCGTGTCAGCGCTTTTCCCAAGACAAAACACGCTAGGGCAGCCCTTGCTAGAACCCCCTGCCTCCGACTTCCCGTGTTTCTTAGCTTGCGAAGTCGTTGAAGCCGCGAAAAGGATCAAGCCGAACAAAGCTCCTGGCATGGACGGTAACCCGGGGGTGATCATCAAAGCAGTTGCCACCGCAAGACCGGAGGTCTTCAGGGAAACATTCCAACAGAGTCTGAAAATTGATGATACTAGTCTTACTGCCGAAGGGCAAGGGACCTGAAAGTGAAATAGGAAGCAACGGTCCCGTACCGTAGCAGACATAATCTGCTAGTCATTGTGGGCAAGCTCTGTGAGCGCATATTGTACGTGCGCATTGAGCTAATCACCGAGAGTCCCACAGATCTTCAAGGCCAGCAGTATGGCTTCCGTAAGGGCAAAAGCACGCTTGACGCTCTCACAGCGGTAACTGACGTGGCGTTAGGAATCTTTCAACGCAGCGAGCTGGCATCCTCGGCGCAATGGGCAACACGGGCATACCAGGATACATACGGTGTGCCGAGGCTTGAGCAAGCAGGCCCACAACCCCCGTTGACTAGCGACTGCAGTCCGGCTGTAGAGGTGGAAAACTTGGCTCCTACTGCTTCTACTACCGCTACAAGCCAGAAGACAATTGACCACGTTACTGTGCCATTGCCAGGGGTGGGAGTGAGGTTCCCAGCTGGATCCCCTCATCGGCCTTCGGACCTGCCCACGGCAATCCAAAACGAGGACTTGAAGTGCATCTTTGCCAGGATGAATGGCACGATAAAAAACTGCCACACCCACACTTTTTAAGAATATTATGATATTTTTATATATTTTTATTAGTCTTGTAAATGTCTATCGATTTGCCAAAAATCATTTTGCCACGCCCATTCTTACGCCCAGAAAACGCCCAAAACTGCCACGCTCACACTTTTGAGAAGTGCTTTGATATTTTTGGAAGGAACACATCACGGGAAAGGTGAAGCTTATAAATCAGAAAAGTAGGCAAATGCACTGGTTGCTTCAAAGAAGAAGAAGAATTTCCAACAAGCTCCTCCCGTACAAGGCGATTAATATGCCAGCCTGAATATACGGCATACGGACAGCTTCATTCACGAACATCAATAGGTTGGAAAGAGCCGAGAACAAACTAGTACTAAATGTGCCTTTCTATGTGCGAAATATCAAAAAAGACCTTAACTTGCCATCAGTGGTAAAAGAAATTGCAAAATATAGCATGAGTCACCTGAACAAGATAAACGAACATGTCAACCCATTAGCTGTCATGATGCTGGAATCCACAATTCAATGTCGACGGCTTAAGAAATGGCAGCCTCTTGACTTATCATTCAGAGTTCAATAAAATTCTATAACTGACAGCCCCACTTCGTCGTAATACATAATACATACACCCCAACTCTCACCTAAATTCACAATACAGGAACATCCCACAGTTTTAGGTCAATACAGGTGCATTAGAAATTCTTTAAATATATGAGAATAAGACTGTCCAAAGATGCCCCTATCGGCTCAGTGCGGATAAAAAGTAGATATTTAGAGAAAAAGTAGACCAAAGGTGATCCGTCCTAGTGATTCGCCATTTGCACGCCCAGTGTTATTTGTCAAGAAGAAGGATGGCAGCGACAGAGTGTGTATCGATTTTCGTGAGCTGAATGCAAATACAATTTCTGATAAACACTAACCACCATTGATTTGAGATATGGCCAGCGTATTTTATTAGATGCCCATTATCCATAATTCTATCGAAAGGACCGCATTTGTGACTCCAGAGGGCCAGTATGAATTTCTGGTAATGCTACTTGGCCTAAAGAGTGCTTCTTTTTTTTTAACGATCCATAATGCGAGCTTTAAGTAATTTAGCAAATTCTTTTGCAGTAGTCTATAAAGACGATGTACTGGTTATGCAAACACAAGAGATAATCCATTTGAGGTGTTAAACACGGTGCTAAATGTTTTGTCAGAGGCAGGTTTTACTTTTAATGTAAAGAAGTGCGCTTTTTTCGAACTGATATTGAATATCTTAGACTTTACACAAGAGATGGTAAAATTATTCCGAATCCTAGTTGCATTGAGGCTCTATCTTTTTTGTCATCACAAAACTCTGTAACGCAGCTTAGACAATTCATAGATTTGGTATCATATTTCAGGCAGTTTGTCCCAGGGTCAAAGCAGATGAAGCCGCTCTATCAGCTGACCTAGAAGAGCAAATTCAAAAGAACATTATTAAAGTATATACAATTGGTTCCATGCTGATAATTTTTGACTCTGGACTCCAAATCGAACATCTATGTGCAAGTACAGATGGCTACGGTGCAATCTAATGCACAAGATAGATGGCAAACGGAGGATAAATTAATTTTTTACCAAGAGTACAACAGCCTCAGAAGCCAAATATCACATGTATGAGATAGAAACTTTAGCTTTTTATGATGCAGTTAAACATTAAAGAGCAGTTCAGACATTATTTACACGTGAGTAACGAATTGCAATTCACTAAAAGCGACCGGAACGAAAGCTTAGTTAACTCCAAGAGTGCATCATGGGCGTACTTACAGACGTTTGACTTTAGCGTTGAGTACAGAAAGGGTAGCCAAATGGCTCTTGTGAACTTTTTTTGCGAACTGTGGATCAGTAGATCAGCAGAAGTTCGTGTAGATCTAGCAGAGATAACGTAGGTGATCAAGTATTGTTGAAGAACGTCACCAAACAAAACTTAATTTCAAGTATTAGGGTCTCCTTTAAGGTGACCAAAATACTATATGGAGATCGATACGACATTAAATTATTAATAAATATGGGAACACATAAATATTCCCACGACTTTCTAAGAGCGCTACTAAACAAACAAATATTTAGCGAATTTGAAAGTAATGATGAGTCCCTAGATGGGGAAGAGCTTGTGCACGGCATTAGCGAATGTGGGAAAATACGGGAATACGGGAAATGTATGTAGACGGCACGAAGAGTTGTGCGTCTGTTTCCCAATAGGAAAACACTTGAAAGCTGGCTCGCATAGACAAACAGTATCGTGACGGTCTTGGTAAACTTTTTGATTCAAATTAAATAAGAAATTTATGTTACGAAGGTTATGAAGATCTTGGTAAAGTTTAAGTTATGTAAACTAACTATGAAGTTGAAATTGAATTGAAATGTTTTAGTAACTTCATAAGAGATTAAGAAGAAAGAGAATGAATAATTCAAACAAAATTCATAATTTTTTGATTTGGCTGGTAAATTGAAGACTCAACACTCAGGGAAAGAATTCCGGTCAAGAACACATTTCTTCCAAGATTATGTGAAAGGCATAGCAGTCGGAGAGCGATTATCTGCTGACTTCGGGCGCGAGGCTCTCACAGTTTCTGCCGCGGTGTCTGCTGCTGAGTGAAGTCCGTCTTCGTTACCAAAGACCAGTGAGAGATAAAGATAAAACTAGATTAAACGATTTTGAGTGAGATGGATATCATGACGGCTGTGTTTAAATATGTTGAGCTGTGGAGATTCATTTCAGTATGTGTAAAGCAAAATAAAGGCACTCGCATGGTCGTGGTGCAAGTATGCAAAATGGGCAAATTATCTTCACTCCCGATAATTACTTTATATGGTCGGAAACGCATCCTTCTACCTGCTACATACTTTTCAACGAATCTAAGATTAGTTATAGAATGAGTATGAATGGCTATTTCGTATGGATATTTTATCTGGATGGGCCATGATCCTCTTTTAAGTCCCCGGATTCTTCCATAAACATCAAAGGATTCGAGGCCACCGCGACCTTCCAGACATCATTGACTTTTACAGATGTTCGAGAACGATCTGCACTTAGCCAAACAAGCATAGTCCGGTGGTCACGAATGAAAGCTCAGCCCTAACTTCATTATTTACGGCTTGCTATATCTTTTGCAGTGACTACTTTAAATTAAAACTGGAAAAGATTTTACATCCTTTCTCCATTTTATTATTTAAATTGACATTTTTCACCGGTACACCAAAAATAATTCACGCATCATACAAAACTCTTACGTACAAACTTGCGGTAAGTCTTTAATTTTGTATACCCGTTACTCATAGTAGACGGTGTACTAGATTCGTTGATAAGTTTGTAACAGAAATTCGAGGTCATTTAATATATTTAAATAAAACAGTGTTGTTGTTTATAATAATAACGTGTTTTAATTTATTTTTTTGTTTGTTTGTTTTGTCATTACACAAGTTTTTTTCATTAAGTTATATTTTGGTTTTAATTTAAAAATCCAAAGGGTATTTCATATAGTTCATAAAATTAAAATGAAACTCTAGATGAATTTGAATATAAAGCTATTTAACTTGGTATGCACCATTTTTCCTCATGGCGGAGAATTGAAATTAATAATAATTTATAATATTAATATTAAGTGCTTATATTTATACCCGTTACTCGTAGGGTAAAAGGGTATACATATTCGATTCGTTAAAAAGTATGTAACAGGCAGACGGAAGCCTTTCGGACCATATAAAGTTAATATGAAATTCTTGATCAGGATCTAGCCATGTCCGTCTGGCCATCTGTCTGTATGAAGGCCGAGATCTCAGTAACTATAAAAGATAGAAGGTTTGGATTAATTCTAGAGACAAAGACGCAGCGCAAGTTGGTTTACCCATGAAGCCACGCTCACTCTTACCACTTTTATAAAATGTATTGATAAAATTTTTCAACTAATTTGTAAATTAATTAATTAATTTTTGCCACGCCCACATTTTTGAACAATTTTAACATTTTTTTTTTAGCCGAGTCGAGCTGTCCCTGTCTGTCTGTTCGTGTGAATACTGGTGGAATTTGGGGGAAAAATTATTTTTTAATGCTCTAAGGTATGAGCGTGATAAACTTGGGCGCTTTTTATAGGTCAGAGAGTGCAAAATGTTTCTGAACATCGTTAAAAATTGGCAAAACAACTGATTTAATAAAAAAAAAATTAAATCATTTCTCGCGTTAGAGTGGGCGTTTTTTCGCATTTCGTAAAGTTTTTTCGCAAGTCGATAGAAATTTACAAGACTAATAAAAATATGAAAATATATCAAAACCTTTTTCAAAAGTGTGGGCGTGTCAGTTCTGGATGGCTTTTGGGCGTTAGAGTGGGCGTGGCAACAAATTTCCAGCCCGCGAATTGGAAAATGTCTGCTGACGTAAGAATGTGTGTTGAATACGTTTTATTCGCTTCAAGAGAGCGTCAGCGTCACAGAACAACAAGTAAAACAAAACTAGTTTCTGTGTAGTCGCCTACAGAGCAAGATCAAAATACCTTTCTCATAAAATGCATACTGCAAAAATATTGTTGATTGAAAAATAAAATAATTTTATAGAATATATAATTTGGTGCTCAAAGTGAATAGCTGCTTATAATGTTCTTTATTTAACCAAAGAATTAAAATTTTGATTTATTACTTTAACATTAGCAGAGCTTAAGTCCATGCTGAAAATATATAATTAACATAAACCTGATGAGTTCCTAATGAGGTCACTTTATTTGTAAAAAACGAAGGTACTTTTTTTATTTTATTTTTTTTTTTTAATATTCTATGTCAGCAACATGATTTTGTAGTCCAGTCCGACATAAATAAAAGATGACTTTTAAAACGTTTTGAGCAGATAGCTGGATAGAAACAAACGGGCCATTTCAGGTTTGCTGATATACATATGTATATATGAATAAGTGCATACTGAACAAGCAAGTATTGAAGTCACATACATTTATGAGTGGGAGCAAACCTGAAATGGCCCGTAATTAAATACTGCACTCTTACTTATATATATAAAATATGTATATATAACTAAGGGCTAAATACATATGTATATATATATACATACAAATTATAAGAAATCAAATTTAATTGAAATTAAAAATTTATGTTATTTGTACATATTTTATACGATTCCTCTTACCTTTTACACCGATTCTAATGTACATTCTTACTATGCGATTAACGGTTATTTATTTTGTTATTAATAATATAAGATTTAATTTATCAATAAATTAACTTTTGTTAGGCTATTGCTGTAATTTTTTCATTTTACAATTCAATTATTACTGCTCTCTTTTTCTCTATAAGTGATCTAACAGCGGACAGACGTACTACCTGATTGTCTATAGGACTTACTTGAAGAGTAAAAGCGTATTCTATTCTACATGTCCGCCTGTCCGTCTGTCCGTATGAACGGCGAGATATCGGGAACTATAAAAGCTAGAAGGTTGAGATTCAGCATACAGATTCTAGAGACATAGACGCAGCTCAAGTTTGTTGACCATATGGTCACGCCCACTCTAATGACCTAAAACCGCCCAAAAATAGCACGCCCACTTTTTGAAAAATAGTATGATATTTTTTCATAATTTTCTTAGTCTTGTAAATTTCTATCGATTTGTCAAAAAAATGTTTGACGCCTATATCTTTGAAATTTATTTGGATATTTTTTCATAATTTTATTAGCCTTGTAAACTTCTATCGATTTGCCAAAAAACTTTTTGCCCCGCCCACTCTAACGTTAAAAATTTTTTTTTGGAATTTGGCCTCACAATTTGCCACACCACATTTTTGAAAAATTATTGGATATTTTTTAACATTCTTATTAGTCTTCTAAATTTTTATCGATTTGCAAAAAAAAACTTATTGATACGACCACTCTAAGGTCCTAAAGCTGTCACGCCCACACTTTTGTTGGCGGTTTATTTTTTTTATTTTCGGCTACAGCATCGTTAGGAGAGGGAATCGGAGTTTCAGTGTACTATGCTAGGCTCTGCGCTTAGCTCGCCGGTTATACAATTTTTTATAAAAAGTAAGTACACCTTCTGACTCTACCCTATCACAAGAACTATCCCCGAACGGTATTGACGATAGAAGGAAGTGAGACACGACAGTCGTTGCGTGATTTGGTTGTTACTTATCACGCGTTCTACACCCGCTCTTCCTTGGTAATGGTACATTGTTTGCATTACCCATAGTGTAACTTCACATCGTGTCTACCCTCTTTAATTCCTTGGCATTAATTATGTAATTAGATGGAATCATATTTTGCTTCAAATTGTCATTTTTTTATTTTAATGACGAAAAAAATTAGTTATACTTTTACATTTAATTTCAGAGTTGTGGGATATAATATACATGATTATATAAACATTACTGACCGTTTTACTTTTAATAAAAAAAAATATCAATTATAATTATTTGTTTTATTATAATTTTAAAAATATCTTTAGCTTGTATATAAGAAAGAGGTTCTAATTTACTTATGTGTATTGTAATTGACATAAACGATATGTGTATAATCTAACATTGTATTTGATATTGAGATGTCTTCAATTTGTAAGGAGCAATTAAAAGCTTTTATTATGTTATCTCCCTCTATTATTATATCTCTATTTATGCAATTTTGGTTGAGTATGGTTTTTGGTAGGTTCCAGGTTAATATTATATTAGGTTCGACATAACTGATTTCAAATTTCTTATGAGTTTTTACATATATACATTCTGTATTGAATTGATTAAGTATGCCAGCTTATCATTTATTTATTATCAAAGTTTTTGAAGATGTAAGTTTTATTATTTTGAACATAAAATTTATTTTGTACATTTTCTATTAAAATGTTTTGATCACTGTGGATATGGAATTATTGTATCATATGTATCGTATGCAGGTGTTCCTGCGTACATAAAAATATTGGCTGGAGTTCTTCCAGTTGTGTTATGCTAAAATTTATGATTGTATATGTCGGGGCGAAACTAATGGGTATGCGTGTAGTCGCTACTTATTTCTTCTCCATGTTCCTTTTGCTATTATGCGTGTACCTATTTTTTTGTCAATGTATAAGTATGAATAGATGAATTATCTATGAACGGGACTCTGCTGAAATGAGAGCGATAGAGCTGTTGCTGAACGTGGCCACTTGCGCTGCTTGGTTAGAGTGAGAAAGTGACATACTTTCAGTATGTATTGGAATTGTATAGGAATTGTTTATAGTCTATCATATAAAAGTTCATTACGTATTTTTCTCTTGGGTTAAATGTTTCTGGGTTTATTTCAAATGCTAATTTGGTGCTTTTATGTTCTGTTACATACAATGTTACATATTTCACATTCGTTTATAATATTTTGAGTTAATTTTTGATGATCAGGGTAGTAAAATTTTTCTTTGAAAAGGCTAATGGTTTTTCTATACCTGTGTGCAAGACCTCTTTATGACTTTTAAGTATGACTTCCTTAAATTGTGCATATGTAAGGACCTCAAGTATTTAGTGGCGCAGATAATAGCTAAAAGTTCTGTTTCTATTGTTGAATAGTTAAGTTCATGTTCATTGAGAGTACGGCTAGCGTAACAAACAGGTTTATGATCCTGAGATAATACAGCACCTAGGCAACATTGCTGGCGTCTGTGGTTAATGAGATTTTTTTTTGGAAATTTGGATATATTGATATTGGTTCGGACATCTTTAGAATTTATAACAGAACCTTTTTTTAATTTTTGTGTTATGGGTTTACAAATTTTTTCGAAGTTAGCGACAAATTTACGGTAGAAACCGCAAAAGTCCTAAAAATGATTTTATTTCTTTATTAGTTTTAGGTAATGGGAATTTTTGTATTGCTTCTATTTTATTTGGGTTGGGCTTTATGCCTTCAGTAGTTACAATATTACCTAAGAACTCAGTTTCTTTTTTCATAAGCTCACATTTGTCAAGTTGTAACTTTAGATTAGCTTTTTGTAGTTTAGCAAATACTTTACGTAGAGATAACAATTGTTCTTCCAATGAAGTGGAAAAAACTATTATATCGTCCATGTAACTAAACAATCTTTGTAAATTAAGTCTTCTAATAGATTGTTGATTCTTCAATCCGAATGGCATTCGAGTGTACTCGTAATGCCAATTTTTTGTAGAAAACGCTGTCTTCTGAATTAAGCTTTCGTCCATTTGGATCTGATGGAAACCCTTTGCTAAGTTTATGGTAGTGAAATAATGCGACCTACCGAGCTTATCTAGTATTTCATTCATAACTGGAATTGGCTATTTGTCATCAATAGTAATTTTGTTAAGTTTGCGGTAGTAGATTACTATCCTAAACTTTCTTTTATCGGAAGCATCGCTTTTTTTCGGTACTATACAGATGGGTGAACAATAAGGTGAGTTCTATTTTCGAACGATGCCTTGTTAAATCATTTCTTTGGTTTGTACTTCGACTTCATTGTCGTAGGCTTGGTGGTATTTATAAGGTTTTCTATAGATTTGGTCTTGTTCACACTATAACTTGTGCGTACACTTAATGAGTTCAATTCGGGTGTTTGAATCTAACTGACTCGCTGCTGCGAGGGCTTCGCCTTTTATTCATTCTTACGTTCTTATCATCTAATTATATAATGCAGCGCTTGTAAGACGCCGCAGTCTGCGTTGGTAAATGCAGCTGAGTTTTATTCTTAAATCTATGTTTGAGGCCTCCCGCGTGGTCATGTCTCTTGACACTCCGGCAATAGGCCGCTGCAATCGTACTTATCTGTAGTTGCCACTTATGCTGTCCCGTGACATGTTTATTGCAGCCCATAAATAGAACATATTTATAGTTTGCCTACTTATGTCTAAATACATATTTAGACAGGTCTTCATGTTTATTTTTGATAACATGTAGAGCATGTTCTTTAGCAAGTACTTGTGAAGGTCAAATTTTCACCTTCTCTGAATTGTATGTGTCGCTGAGTTGTTACATTGTTACATACGACCATATACGCCATAATAAGTCTCTTCTGCTCTGGTGCGGTCTTCACGACCCCCGCCATAACAAGTCTTTTCTGCTATGGTGCGGTCTTCAGTATGACCCCCGCCATAGCAAGCTTCACAGCTTCTATTGTGTTGTGTCTATCTTTACATAACTCATCGAGTATCTGATTATTTGGTGTTGCTTTTAAACATGCATGAGAATACTTATACTTTCGATTACATGTTAAAGATTTTAGTGTATATCTATCTCCATCCAATACTTCAACTATCTCTAATTCCCCTTTAAATTTTGGATCTTGTTCAATTTGATGACGTTCTTCGTTTTTGAGCAAAACTTGATCACCCATTTTGAAATTTACTATTTTAGCTTTATTTTTATCAAATCTATTTTTGTCGTATTCTGCTTGAGTTTTTTGCATATTCTTTTTAGCCTCCTTTCTCAATTTTTTTTTGTCTACCTCATCATCATTATCTTCGTTTAGCGGCAACAAGCCAAAAGGTTGAGCTTCCTTACCAATCAGTAATTCTAAAAAACTAAACTTGGTCACACGATTAATTGTACAATTCATTGCTAGCTCCACTTCAGACAACACATCCTGTCATGGTATCTTACTAGTTTCGACAGCCGTCAGCATACCTTTCAGGGTACTCATGACCCGTTCTATCTGACCGTTCGCTCTACTTGCACCAGTAGCAATTAAATGTAGATTAATTTTTTGAGAGGAGCAAAATTCGCGAAAACTAGTACTTGCGAAACTACATCCCTGATATGCTATAATTCGAGTGGGTAAACCAAATAAGGACACGGCTGATTTTACAGCCTGAATGCTGCTTTCAGAATCTATATTTAGTATGTGATAAAAGTAAACAAAATTGGTCAAGGCATCTATAAGAACGATGATGTATTCCTTCAAATAATTTTTACCACTCAATTTGCTGTGATGTCAATATCTATCGTATGCCACGGTATTTCTAATTTAGAAATAGGATGCAATTTAGACTGCACTTTTCCAACAAGTGTCTTAGATACATTACTTTAGATAATATTAATTTACGTCCCTGTAATTAATGTCGGAAGTGCCTAATAGAATTTACCACTGCTAGCGACTCCAGTTCGTATGAATGGAATTTAGATTCGGCGGGAGACGTCCACTTTACTACTCTACCACATGAGGCTTATTGTCAATTTTATGTAACAGGATCGGTCCATACAGAATACACCCTGCGTCAGTTACAGATTGAATCATCACTTATGCCGTTCAATTTAACAATGTTACAAAATGGAACGGACCCACCGGTTGAACTACGTATTGTTCCTGATGGTGGAGCTACTGTACAAATGTCAACACGTTTTTCGATTATTCGGTCGGTTTCTCGTGATCGTCCTTTTGGGCAAGCAGATGAGAAGTGCCCAGGCTCGTTACAATTGAAACATTTGACTGTTGACCGGTCTTTTGATCCTTGCGTTGAACTTCCGTTGTGACTTTTTCCTTGAAGTTGTGTCCTTTGCCGAGCACGACATTCGGCATATTTAGGTCCAGACTTTCCACAATAATTGCATTTCACTTAAGGGAGATACTTCGTCTTTTTACTCTCCGGGCCTTTTGTAGATTCGTCGTTATCAAGGTTCCGTTTCTTAAAAGTGTGCGCCTGTAATTCTTGTTGCATATCATTTCGAGTTTTAATATTGTTTCTAAAAACCCAGCGCGACAATTTGTCATAAATTTTTGCCATGTGGGCCAGAGCTAGTTAAAACGCTCTGACGACTCAGCTCCCATATTCGGTGTAACTTTCTCCAGACTTTGGTCGCCCGTTCAAAATTTTCATCAGTGTGGCAGCAGACGTTTCGATGCCAGCAAAGCGTTGAACAAAGAATTCATTGAATTGTGGCCAAGTGATGCCAGCAAATCATATTTGTGACAGCCGTTGTGATGCACTTCCCTCTACCGCCTTAATTATAATTATTATTAAGTGGGTTTCTATGTGTACTGCGACCCATACTGACCTATTGTACTACCCCTTCATGACTCAAAGATCTCCCTGAAGTCCAATGCACTGTATAAATGACAAAATTTTATTGGGGTTCAGGGCTGCAATTGTTTCCCGTGGGACTACATACATGCCCAGGAGTCTGTTCCTCCTGATGGAAAGCGCCATGCAGTCACATATAATATGTGCAGAGCTCGCCTCCTCCATGCAGCAGAAGCGACAGAGTTCACTGTCTGCAATGCCAATCTTATGCAACTGACTGTGAAGTCGGCAGTGCCCCGTAAGAAGGCCACTTAAAGTGCGCACGGTGTTTTTCCCGTGTGTCATTAAGGTCTTGAAACTTGTATGGTTGTATTCACGAAGGAGAATCTTAGACTGCCTAAGTCCTGGTAGGTGTTCCCAGAAGGACTGACGTGTTTCTTCCTCTATTGACATAAGTAAGCCCAGTACTCTGTGGTGACCAACACCACAGAATGGTTCGGGCCCAATTAGAGGGTTGTCTGCCCCTTTCCTGGCTAGGTTGTCCGCTAGCTCATTTCCCGGGATGTTGTTGTGTCCCGGCACCCACCTTATTGTGAGTTTGTTGACAGGTCCTAGTTTGTCTAGGGCTGTCCTCACTTCATTTACTAGCTTAGATGTTATCTTAGCTTTGCTGAGCGCCTTTATGGCTGCTTGACTATCAGACAGTATAGCAATGTCCTTGCCACGATAGTTCCTTTGCAGATTAAACTACGCACAGCGTCCAATAGCACAGACTTCAGCTTGAAAAATGCTGGTGTATCTGCCCATTGATTCGTGGTATTTTAACCTGGGGCCTACAACCCCCAACTAACTTCCCTCGTCGGTGAGGGATCCGTCTGTATAACACTTTATTGTTTGTGGTTTCATAGGGTGTACTTTCCCCAGGGTTGTCCAATTGTTTATATTACTGAGATGTGTGCTGAAGTTCTGAGCGAACCTTTGCTCAGCTGGCATCTCATCCCTTGGTTTCATCAGCAAAGGGATATCCCTTTATAGGCTTTCAGCATCCTTTCTTGTAAGGTTGCAGCCATTTCCTGCTCCCTCAATTCTTATTAGGGTGGCTTTCCGTTTCATTTCAATGACGATATGAAGCGGCGTTACCTCCATTAGTACTTCTAGGGCTGCAGTGGGACAGGTACGCATTGATCCTGTCATGCATATGCAGACCATTCTGTGCAGCTTATGAAGTTTCACCTTAGTGGTGCTAAGGCATGCTCTATCACCCCAGGCTATTACTCCATAGGTTAGTATGGGTCTGACTACCATGAGGTACAGCCACCTTATTATGCGTGGTGAGGTTCCCCACGATTTTCCAGCAATTTTCCTACACGTGAAAAGTGCTCTGGTGTACTTATCAATTGTGTTATCGACATGAGTTTTGAAGCTAAGTTTGGAGTCGAGGGTTATCTCAAGATACTTAACTTCTTTGCTGGCCTCTATGCGACATTCTGACAAGGTTATTGCCTTCATTCTCTGTTGCTTGTACCTATTTGTGAAAGGAACAATAACAGTTTTGCTAGGATTTAGGCTCAGGCCTACTTCCTTGCACCAATTGCTGGTCATATTGAGGCCCAGTTGAATGATATCGCAGAGTGTTTCCTCATATTTACCTCTGGCTCTTATGACAATATCGTCAGCATAGCCTTGGCAAAGTATACCTCTGCGGGTCAGTCTGTCCAGCAACTCGTCTACCAGCAAGCTCCACAAGAGAGGCGAGAGGACACCCCCTTGGGAGCAACCCCTTGTAGTAGATACTGTGGACGACTGTCCTCCTATAGTGGCCATGGCTCGCCTAGATGCCAGTAGTGAATTGATCCATCTGCTGGTTGTTGCATCTAGTCCTCTTCTTGCCAGGGATGCGTTGACCGCCTCATGGGAGGTATTGTCGAATGCACCCTGTATGTCTAAGAAAGCACATAACGCCACTTCCTTATGAGTAAGTTAATACTCAATAAGGCTTTTCAGGTGATATAGGGCAGTATCAGTTGATCTGCCCACCCTATAGGCATGCTGCATCCGTTGGAGCGGATGCTCTACAAGCAGAGTGCTTCTAATGCTGACATCCACTAGCTTTTCCCACGTTTTTAGCAAAAACGATGTCAAGCTGATGGGTCTGAACGACTTGGGATCAGTGATGTCTTTGTTTCCTGCTTTTGGAATGAAGACCACTTTTGCTATACTCCAGGCAGTAGGTATGTGTCCTAAAGATAGGCTGATGATCAGTATTTTCCTGATTGGCACTTCGAGCTGATATAGCGCTCGTTGTAGCAGGATTGGCTGAATGCCATCTAGACCAGGAGATTTGTAGGGCTGGAATGTACCAATTTCCCATCTTAGTCTCTCCGTTGTTACTATTGATTTTGCTTTGGCCCAATCAGTAGCACACGGTCTACTTTGTGCCGTTACCGGGGTATTCCCATCCGTTTGTAGGGTGCTTCCGGGAAAGTGAGTTGCCAGTAGTAACTCAAGTTTCTCCTTACCTTCTATAGTATAGGTGTTATCCTCCGTTCGTAGTATCTGATTTGATTCTGGCACTCCTTTGGTGATTGCTCTGTGAAGTCTTGCGCCTTCACATGTGTTTATTATTGCCTCACAGAAGGTTAAGAGTGACTCACATCTTTTGTTCACGTCGCTGCTGCCCCATATCACGTGATGTGCATTTCCATCACATCCGATGATGATGAGTGAGTGTGTCCTCTTGCAGTATTCAGCTAGTGCAGTGATTTCGGGCGGTGGGCACGCCTCGTCACCGGCAAAGTATACCGATGCCACCACAGTCTTCTTGGCTGCTCCCACATCTTCTACCACGATCGGTACCCAGTCCCGCGTGAGAAATTCTGTAAGTATATAATAATTAATACTTCTACATGCCAGGATACATGCTCTAGGGCTAGAGGCCCGTTGATCCCAAATTACCTTGGCGTTCTTTACGTACAGTCCTTTTATGCCCTGGTCCTTTTATTCCCTACAGGAACCCTGTTATCCAGGGCTAGCCCAAGATGTTGTTTGGTGAACATTCTTGCCAGCACAGCTGAGGCCGCCTTGGCGCGATGGATGTTCACCTGAGCTATCCCTGTACTCCCGACCATTAAGGCTCTATCGTCGGCGTTGCTGATCTGGAGATACCCAGATCACCATCCGCCGGTATCGCTTCTTCCTTACTCAGTAGGTCTAATTCCATGCCTATTTCCTGAGAGGATATCGGGGTCTGATCCCCCATCTCGATGATGGTCCCAACAATATCCTCATCATCCGCCAGATCCTCGCTGGATTCAGAGAGCTTATTGGGTTTCTCCTTCTCCGCGGAGACTGGTAGATTTCGAGGAGTCTCGACCTGTCTCGTATCGGCTTTGATCGCTTTGGCATTCTTTAAACCACAAACTGAGATGTCTCCAAACCTGAAGCTCAGCTTGTGGTCACTAGAGATAATCTTGGCCAAGGCTGAGGGGCGAGCCACCACCCCCATTCTTCCTTGATATGAGAGCCAGTTCTCAGTGTCATTCTGTTTCTTTATCAAATCCATAATCCACTTTGTTGTTTTGTCTCCTGTCCTGGGGCAGAAGATGGTGATGTTGTGTGACGATGGCAAGTCGTCGCCCATCCTTACCTCCAGGGAGACACCGCTCCACTTACTGAGGCTGGGGACTGCTGATTGCAGCCACTCAGCAGTGGTTGCGTTGCGGCAGTCCACTATCCGGTGACCCACCCTGAAGTGGATTCCTCCAAGCTTAATTGGAGAATCCCAACCGGAGAGGACTGTTTCCTCCAGTAGTGCGTCCTCGAGCTGTGAGAGGTTCTCACTGCTGAGGATGACTTTGGGGTACCCCTCTGGTACGACCGCAACCTTAATGGCCCCAGTTACGGCCGCATATGATGGCTTGCGTACTTCAGTTGCGTTTGCAGCCCTTGAGGTACTTGGGCCATCGAAGGGAGCAGTCAGTGGCCTGTTCTTCTCCACCTTCTGCCTCTTAAGCGTATCCGTCGGAGGCGTCAGGGTGGAGTTTGCCCGCTTCGAAGCAGAGTTGGGCCGTTGCTCTAACGGCTGCGGTGTCTTGGCCAGAGACAAAGCTTCTGCGGGTGACTTGCCCTGCTGAAGGTAACGAAGATACCACTTCGTTCTGGCTCCGCTCAGCCCTTTGCGGTTAGGGTCATCCCGGGCCCCAGGCTGACCAAGTTGCGGTAATGGGTTTTTAGCCCGTCCCGCTTGGCCGGCTTGGACCACATCCGAGTGACTCGGTGTGACTGCCCGATACTTCCCTTCCGCAACTGGGCGTGCTTGTGCCGTTGGCGCACTCCGTTTAGGAGCATTTTTTGGTGTTACCACCGAAGTAGGCCGCTCTCCGTCAAGGAGACGGTCCTCGTAATGTCTTGCGACATTTCCCGCAGTCAAGGCATGCGGTATTTTAATATTATTTGGTGTATTGCTCATAGTTCCCACGAGAGCAGAGAAATAAACGGTCCACCCGGGCAGAGATCCGCAGTAACTGGGTAAGGCTAACTAGACCGGGCGGACGCCACTTTTCTACTACGTATTATTTTTATGAAATATTTATTTCTCAATTTAATGCCTTTTTTTTGGAAAATTTATGTTTAATTTCCTTTGTATTTGCTTTAATTATTTAGTCTATTTATTAAGTCATATGACTTAATATGATGAATGTAAATGATCCATTTCTTTTCCTTTTTTTTATTTTTTTGTTTTGGTCTATCGAATTTGATATTTTTAAATAGGCGCACTTTTGCGTGGAAAGAAAAGACCCAGCAGGGTCTTGCAAGCGCAGTGGTCAAACCATGTTAATAATGTAAAGACACGTACAGTGGTCAAAATACATTCATAATGCGACTTATGTTTATTATGGTTATTTATAAATATTATTGTGGAATACAATTATTAAATATTGTCAGACTAGCATGAAATAAATAGGCACGTGGTTGTTTTCTTTTTTATGACTCTTTATTGTAAGAACAACTGCACACTCTCGCTTTCATAAATCGACTGACGCAGCGTAGATCCATAGGCACATATGCGAGGACACATACCACAAAGTCACAAATAGAATGTAGCTTAGCTGCCAATGAGCGAATGATCCTCTTTCTACAAATACTCTCTGTTATGCAAGAGAATATGCAGACCATGTGACTTTTGCATAAATGTGTACATACTTTCCAACACGTCACCTCAAAAGTTACATTGCTGTACTTTTATTACTTACGAGGCTGTGCATGTCGTTCTGGGAAATAATTTTGATCCAGCATTCGCTGCGAGAAGTTGGGGAAACCCAGTATAACCCAACCAGATAACTTATTAACATAACATATTATTTACATAAATTCAGTTTTACAAACAATTTTAACTAAAAAATATTATTATTCATCTTGGTAAGAAACTCAAAATTATCAATAAACTTAATTAAATTTAATTAAATGATACTTTATATCACGAGCCCCAGTTCATTCTGGTTGCTCCTCAGTTCCATCTAAAAATAGAATGTTTTAATTCATTCTGAGAGTCCAAGTCCACTTCTCAATGTATTGAATCGTGCAGATGATAACGGCTTAGTTAGTATATCAGCAAGTTGTAAATCTGTAGAAATATACTTAATGCAAATAAGATTATTTTCAACTTGTTCTCTGCACATTAAATTAAATTATATACATACATTATTATATACATCATACATACAATATCGACAGTTATTGTAAAGTTTCGCAACAAATTATGTAATCCATTAATTCTCTACCGTTAAGTTTAGTCCTCAAATTTAATGATTGTCCGCGAAGGACAGTTTTAAATTAATACATCCAAAAAAAAAAAAAAAAAAAAAACTTTTTCTCTTGTAAAATGATATTTATTGTCTATGTGTTTAGTTCTTTTGTGGCAAGTTGGGTTATTTACAATACTAATACAACCTTGATTATCTTCGCAGATATCTATAGGACCTTTTAATTCTAGTTTAATTTCTACTATTCGCTTTCAATATTTATTGTGACTGATCTTGAGTACAATATTACTGCAAGCAGGCAGCCAAATAACATGCTAAAGAGAGTCTCACAATAAGAGAAAAAAGCTTTTGGTTACCGCGACCAAAAGAGGGAGGCACAGTGCATTGACTTTATTACATACATATTTTCAACACTCCCTCTCAATGCAATATGTCAACCCTTACAGATAATATATTTAATCTTAATTCCCAAATCAAAATACATTTTTCTGTTAGTTTAAACCCATCTCTTGGATACATTTTTCATGTTTGAATCTATTCAAATTTTTGGTTAGAAAATCTGCTATCATGTTTTCTGTGGGTACATAATTAACTTCTATTATATTGTTCTTATACAGTTCCCTTATATAATGATATTTTATGTCTATATGCTTACTACGTGCATGGAAAATGTCATTTTTCACCAAGCACTGGGCACTCTGGTTGTCGGTATAAACCTTATTTGCCAGGGTTTCACCAAAACCCATTTCGTTGACCAATTTTTGAACATACGCAACTTCCTTCGCTGCCATTGAAAGTGCCACATACTCTGACTCTGTGCTGCTTAGAGAAACCACTGATTGTTTCTTTGAGTCCCACGTAAAGGCAGCTCCTGCAGCAATAAATGCTCATCCAGTAAAGGATTTTCGGTCCGTGGTGTCACCAGCCCAATCCGCGTCAACATAGCAATGTATAGGCACACCAGTACGCTCGTAGTGTAACTGCAAATCAGCTGTGCCCCTCAAGTATCGTAGAACTAGCTTTGCACCGGCTTCATGTTTTTATGTGGGTCAGCGTTCCGTTGTGATTGCCAGATACATTAATGAGCCAATCAGTGATTGATAGCTGACTTGATTCACCTTCTGACAATCGGCCTTGTCACATTTTACTTCAAAGCCTGCTTCCTGTGGGATGAGATTCGGCTTACAATCCTGCATTGAGTAATCATTGAGAAGGCTCTCAATATACTGCTTGTGGCCAATCCTGATGCCACCAGTTTCTCCGTCACGTTCAATTTCGATACCCAGGAAATGGCTAAGCTCGCCCCCGTCTACGACATCGAATTCTTTTGAAATTGATGCTTTAATATCGCACAGTTCCTCCTTGCTTGAACTGGCTATGATAAGGTCATCTACGTACACTACAACAAGGTTCTTACTTTTTCCAGAATTACGGGTGTAAACACATGGCTCTTTAGGGCATAGAGAAACCCCAATCCTTTGCAGTACTTCATTCAGTAGTTTATTCCATTCTCGGCCGCTCTGCTTCAGTCCATATATAGATGTGTGTAGCCTCAGCACCTTCTTTGGATATCGTTCATCGATGAATCCCTCTGGCTGCCTCATATATACCGTTTCGTGAAGATCACCATTCACATATGCAGACGAGACGTCCATTTGGTGCATGTAAAGTCCGTTTTCCACCGCCAAAGAAATTGATGATTGATGAGTAGCGCGCCATTGGTGAGAACGTATCCGTAAAGTTAACGCCGAATCACTGAGCGCACCCTTTTGCGACAAGTCGAGACTTAAAGCGCTCGACCTTGCCCATCTTGTTACGCTTCACTGCAAAGACCCATTTTGACCCAATGGCCTTCTCACCTGCCGGCAAATCCACCATTTTTTTTTTTTCTTTAGAATTTTTTTATTTATTGAATCTTCTTGTATAATAACTAACAATAAGTTTAAAAATCTTAACTATAACAAGTATTTTTTGAACAGTTGTATTATTTTTCCAACTGTTCTATGATTAAACGGCCCTAATAATTTATTCGCTGGGTTGGTAGGTCCTTTCGCCGGAGACGGGAACGGCTGCTGAGCTGGATTAGACCTCGCGCTAGGTAGTTGGGGTGCGTGTAAAGCTTGCTATGGTATTTTTCCTTAAGTTCCGTGATTGCGTTGGTAACTGATGGGATATTTAGGTCTCTTTGGATGTTTTCACTCCGAACGTACCACGGTGCCCCAGTGATGGTTCTCAGAATCTTTGATTGTGCTCGCTGTATGATGTCAATATTGCTGTTGATGGCATTGCCCCATAACTGTGAGCCATAGGTCCAGATAGGTTTAAATATAGAATTGTAGAGCAAGACCTTGTGATCTAGGCTGAGCGGAGAACCAGAGTTGATGAGCCAGTGTAAGTTGTTGGCTTTGAGTTTAAGTTGGGTTTTTTTGGCTTCAATGTGCCTGCGCCATGTGAGCCTTCTGTCAAGGTGTACTCCTAGGTACGCTACCTCATCTGCTTTTGGGAGTGGTATGTTGTTCAACAAGAGCGGAGGACAGTCTTGTCTGTTTAGCGTAAACGTCACGTGCTTGCATTTTTGCTCGTTTACTTTTATTCGCCAGTCAGAGAGCCGTCTCAATGTCGATGAGGTACAGTGCCAACTGTGCTGTAGCTTGGGTAGGGGACCTTGAACGGCTAAGGATAGCTGTATCGTCGGCAAATGTGGATACCGTTAAGCGACTATTTGTAGGGATGTCAGCTGTATAGATGAGGTATAAGGTTGGTCCAAGAACGCTGCCTTGGGGGACTCCAGCCTCAATTGTATGATCAGTGGAAGTGGCAGTGTTGCACCGTACTGCAAACTTTCTGTCATAGAGGTAAGACTTTAGAAGTTTGTGTGTGCTTTCGGGTAGGGATGTTTTAATTTTAAACATTAGGCCGTCGAGCCAGACTCTGTCGAATGCTTGGGATACGTCTAAAAATACTGCTGTACAGTATTCGCGATATTCAAATGCAGTTCTTATTTCCGTTCTAATACGATTCACCTGTTCAATGGTTCCATGGCTTTCGCGAAATCCAAATATGTGGGCTGGGATTATATTGTGGTATATCAGATGTTGATTAAGACGGATCAGCAGGCATTTTTCAAATAGTTTCGAAATACATGAGAGTAGACTTATTAGTCTGTAAGATGAAGCGACTGTGTGGTTCTTACCAGGCTTTGGAATCATTATGATAATCGACCTCTTCCATCGTTGTGGAAAGTAACCAAGTTTGGTGATGGCATTAAAGAGCTTGGTTATGTAGCGAACTGCAGAATGTGGCAGATTTTTTCGGGCTGAGATTGTCTTTGATTATTTTAGTTACTTCTTTAGGACGAAACACAATTGGGGTGTGTTGCTGGTGGCGGTTTACGGGATAGGACGGTATCGCGAATGTGCTAGTAGCCTGGTTTGGCGTGAACACATTTTGTAGGTGAGCGGCAAATGTGGTGGCTCTGTCTTCATCACTACGGGCCCAGCCACCTGAGGAATTCCTTATCGGCAAAACGGTTTCAGTCGGTGGGCGAAGAGTTGAGTGGGCTCGCCACAGTGACTTTTGTTTTGTGCCTGTTGGTGTGAGTTGCTCTATGTATCGGCGCTGATCGTCGTCCTCTTCTTGTTTCAGAGCGTTGGCCAGTTTCCGTGTGGCCATTCTCTGCGTAAGCGTCGTTTTACGTGGACGAGTTGCTCGGTTTGTACGTTGGTCTTTTTTGAATTAATTGATTATTTGTTATTTTGGGTGTTGCAGTAAGAGCTGCTGCAGTAAGGATGGATTGCAATGCACACGTGCAGCTCTCTATATCAGATTCAGTATTGAGTTTTGGGCTTAGCTCTATATGTGAACTTATATATTTTTTATACCTGAGCCAGTTTGTTTTGTGAGAAGTCAATCTGAATGGTGGTTTCACGTTTTCTGCGTACCGGCGGAGGTGAATTAGTACAGGCGAGTGATCAGATGACAGATCCGGCAGACATTCAGCTTTAACCAAACTGCGGGAAATATTTTTCGTAACTGCGAAGTCGATCAGGTCAGGCAGCTTATTGAGGTCTGATGGCCAGTATGTAGGACTCCCGGGGGAAACATGGTCAAGTTTATTAGTGGCTTTTATTATAGTCTTATAAAGCTGTTTTCGTTTTGGGTTCACAAGTCGCGATCCCCAGTGAGTATGTTTAGCGTTGTAGTCGCCTGCTGCAATGAAGTGTGGCCCTAGTGCTTGGAAGAAATCCAGGAATTGAGCTTCTAATACTGTGAAACGCGGGGGGGCAGTATACGGCCGCTAGTGTAAGGAGAGTGTTGTTATCCAGCTGAATGCTGATGGATGTGGCCTGAAGATGATTTTCCGCAAATTCTTTGTAAAAGTGGTGCTTCATACGGTTCCTTATGAGTATGGCGGTGCCACCGTGTGCTTTTCCGTCGGGGTGATTTGTACCGTAGAAATGGTAGTCTCTTATTTGAAAATTGTATTTGCTTGTGAGATGAGCTTCCGAAAGAAGCATTACGTCGATATGCTTCTCATGTAGGAATTGAGCTAGCTCAAGTTTGCGCTGTGAGACGCCATTGGCGTTCCACGTAGCTATGCGTAAGGTAGCCATTATTTATTTGATTGTTGGGCTACAAGCATTTGTATCAAAAGGTTTTGATTACGCATCATGTCTTGAATGGTGGTCTTCATAAATGTCATAAATTCCATCATGCTCTGTTGTAAGGCTTGCATCATAGCTTCAGTTTTTGTTTCCTGCTGCGCAGCTGGGTTATAGTTTTGTTGTGTGTCTAATTTTGTGTGCACTTCATGTGGAGTTCGGGATTTTTGGGTTGGAGGCGTCATACCTGATTTTAAAACGTTTGCAAATGTTGTCTTGTTAGTGTTGGATGTAGGCCAGGGAGCGAAACTTGCTGCTTTCGAGAAAATTACTTCAGGATTTGTCTCTGATGGTATCAGCGTAGCTGTTCCTTGGTGTGCCCGCGCCGTGTTCATTCTTTTGTGAAGACGGATTTTCAGCTCTTTGTAGATTGGACAGCCTCTGTAGTTTGCTGTGTGGTTGCCCCCACAGTTATTGCATTTTTTCTCGCATGCATTTTTTTTGTTAGTTTGACACTGTTTGGAGTCGTGGAGATCTCCACAGACTACGCACACCGGGCGAAGTGTACAATACGACCTCGTGTGGCCATACTCTTGCGTTACGTTTGTGCGGCTCTTCTACCGTGATCCTACGGTGCAGAAGGAGCTGGAGTTTGTAAATTGGGTGAACCTCGTTTTTTCTAGGAGGCTTGTTTTCTGGTTCAAGCTCAATCTTGAAGAGTGGTTGGGGCTGCATGTTTCTGTTTTTGATATTGAACACGCTTTTGGCGTAAAATCCCTTTTCCTTTAGCGCCTCAGTTATCTCTTCGGGCGTAACATCAGACTCAATGCCCTTCAGGACTACTTGCAGGCCCTTGCTGCTTTTAAGCTGGTAGGTGTAGAAGCCTATTTTTTGTGCGGTAAAATAGTTTGTGACTTTTCTGTAGTTGTCCTCCGTTTTCGTCTGAAGTTTGATTTCATTGATAGTACCTCTTACGAGGGAAATTATATGAAAGCTATCTTTTCCAATAAGGCCAATCAAAGTATTTACAAAACCGCTTGTGCTCTTCTCGCCGATGTATATTGGCGGAGGTTTTGTTTTCTTCGGTTCGATATCAACGGATCCCAGCGGCACGTCCTCAGCGGTGTCTACCAGCAAGTCAAATCTGTTGGTATTTGCAGGGGCTACATTTTTGATCAAGGTAGAGTTGTCGCGTGTATTTTTCGGCTTGTTTTCCAAATCTGAATTTTCCGGGCTGAGCTTTCGCTTTATTGTAATGTAGCGGTCCATTCCAGTCTGCCAGGTCGACCCAGCTTTTTTGTTTACGTTTTCCTTTTGTTTTGCTGGTAGTGCAGCAGTACCGTTTATTGCTTGCGGTTTTGCTTTCGCTGACTCAGTCAGAGCGTGAGCGGGTGCAGCCGATGACGAGGTAGAGCGGGCTTTCGGTCTATCTCCAGCTGTTGTTGTTGGAGGTAGCGGGGCTTCTGTCGGAGCTAAGAGAGCGGGAGAGCAGGAGCGCGCTCTTTCTTGATTTGTTGGTAGAAGAAGGTTTATTGACCGCTCGATGTCTGCGTTTGGGATTGTCGGTGAGACGTAGGAGAAGTACGCGTTGTTGCGTTGAATTGAGAGCCGGCGTTCGTCTTGCTCGCGCTGTCGCTGAGCGCGAGTGTCTCTCATAGTTTTATAATTTAAGATAACAAATCACTATATATTTAAGCGATCTTGCATCGCATAGAGCGTCTCTTTCGCTTTCGGATTTTTTATTTAGTTTACTTTATTTGGCGTTCACTTCACTCAAAACAACCGATTTTGTGCGGAGCTCGATAAAAATGTCTTCACACTTCGGCGGTCGAATGGGAAATCCACCAATGACCAGGTTTTATTCGCACGTAGGCTCTCCAACTCCTTCTGCATTGAGGTTCTCCATTCCTCAGAGTTTCTTATGGTTAAAGCATCCTTGACCCTTGTTGGAATCGGAACCTCATCCGTACTCATGCCGTTGACCATGTTGTATTGTTTTCGAGGTCTTCCAGGTTTACCAGTGTAAATCTTCTTCGGCCATCCAGGTAGTCTGACTTCGGTGGCTTCATTGTCTTCAGTGGATGACGCTTCTCCCTCTGAATCGTGTTGCTCGACAGACGGAACGTCGTCATCGTGTTTACCTGACACCTGGAAAACATCATCTTGTTTCTTACCCTCAGCAACACAGATTGGAAGGTGCTGCATCTCCACAAGTTGAATATCGGGAGAAGGTACTGTTTGCCCTGCCGTCATACTATCATCCTGGTCGTTTTCAAATACAATTACGTCACAAGCAACACAGACATTCTTCCTGGCGATATCCCTTAGAAGCATCAGAGTATCCAACCAAAATATTTTCTTCGCCCTTCGCAGTAAACTTCTTCTTAGTGGATTTGTTCAGCACGATTGCCTTCGACCCAAATATCTTTAGGTGGGACTCATATGGCTTTCTTCCAGTCCAAGACTCGAACGGTGTTACATCAGATAATGCTGACGTCTCAGCGCGATTGCGTAGATAAGCAGCAGTATTGATAGCTTCAGTCCATAGTGAGTCGCCGACGCCGCGTGAATTATCATAGTCCTTGCCATCTCCACCAGGGTTCAGTTAGCGCGCTCCGCTAGACCGTTTTGTTCTGGGGTGTGCGGTACCGTCAATTGTCTCTTTATGCCGTTTTCTGTCAAGATAGATTGAAACGCTTTACTCAAATACTCACGCCCGTTGTCGCTCCTTAATGCTTTCAACTTTTGCCGCTTTGGTTTTCGGCCAATGCTTTAAACTCCTTGAATATTGCCAGTATTTTATCTCTCGTCTTTATGAAATACACAAGCATGTATCTCGATTTGTCATCTACGAAGGTGACAAAATAGCGTGCACCTCCAACAGACGTCGCTTGCATTGGACCACAGATATCACTATGCACTAGCTGCAGTACTTCATTTGTGCGATTTCCAGAGGCTTTTGGGAAACTCTTCACACATATTTTGCTTTTTGCGCAATTAATTTTTCTTAAGTCCGAGTACCATTTCTTGTTTGATCATTTTGTTCAAGCTTGCAAAGTTTAAATGACCGAATCTCTGGTGCCACTTTCTCATAAAATTTGTCTGTGCAACGAAACATGCACTTTCAACTTTTCTTTCATTTTGGAACAGAAAAAAATCACTTTGCAGTTTAGCAATCAAAACAACTTTATTCTTATCATTCTTTAAAATTCCACCGAAATCCGTTTTTAGTAGCCTTCGACACCGACATAAAGTTGCATTGTAAATTCTTTACAAAGAGTACGTCGATCAATTCAAATGATGAGTTGCGCCAGGTTATTTTCACTGTACCACGACCGTCAGCCATAATATACTTATCGCCAGCCAAAAGAATGCGCTCTTTATGCTCTCTGAAGTTTTTAAAAATCGATATCTGTGCGGTGGCACAATAGAGCCGTTGCTCCTGAATCAAGGCACCACATATTTTTTGGCAATTCGCCAAGCTGTACAGGTGAACAGAGCACAGAGAATGATTTCTCGGTATTTAAGTTTTCGCTCTCTCTATGTTCTCCTTTCCTTTGCATCATCGTCTATTAGCTTTCAAAGCGAACGGTCGTGTTTTTTTGCTCCCCGGTTTTTATTTTGTGTTTGTTAAACCAGCCGTGGTTTTTAAATAATTTTCTTTAATTATCATATATTTAAACATAATTATTAAAGATCCGTTCGCTCGCGAGTGATTCTTTTGGGATTTGTGCAGTAGTTTAAACAAATATACAAAGTAGTTTGCATTTTTCGTCTCTTTGTTTTGTTTACTCTCCCTTTTTGTGCGTTGTTCGCAGTGGTGTTTGGTGTTGTTTTTTTGCATGCACATAAACTGCACTTTTCGCTCTCACTCTCTCGCTCTCCCACACAAAATCTAAATTTCTCAGCGTGCAGACTGCTCTCGTGCGGTTCTTTTAACAGCTCGCTTGAAAGTTTTGGTCTTGTGTTTTCGTGCACGCACAGTGGTCTGATTTCAGTTGAACATGGAAACCGTAAATGTCGTCTGCTTTTATAAAAATTGTTGCCAGGTTATAAAACCTGAGCAGCCAAAAATGACTTGTTGGCTATTTGATAGAATTGTGCATACTAAGTGCGCTGGTTTTAATGGCCGTACATGTGATGACCTAGGAAAGGGTAAAAATCTAAATTACTGTTGTGATGCTTGCCTTGTGGTTGCGAACGAGATGAAATCGTTTATGCGCCAAACTAAAGGTGGCTTGAAAGAACTGATTAACAGTTTTGGCGTAGCTAGAGATAGTTTTCGTCGAGCCGATGATCTTCTTTCCGCGCTTAATTCACAGTTTAATGGCCTTAAGCTATTAGATGAATCTCCAAAGCGCAAAAAAGCCGCTGGTGGTAGGCTGCCTAAGGCCCCGCAACCACGGGCAAATGATCAACAGGACTCCACAACTGATCAGCTGTCAATCGCAGCAAATCCACATATGCTGCTAAGATCGGCAGCTAAAAAAGATTCGGAGCAATCCGATCAATCAGCTGTGGCTGGACCGCACCCTGTGATTGCTAAAAATTCCGAATTGTCTGCACTGATTTCTCAACCAGTGATTCCACCTGTCTCGATTAGTTTACCACCACAAGGGAACATTGAGTCCGGACTACCGGCACAAGTTGGCGCTTCAGAAATACAATCTGCAGCGCCAAAACCCCTCGCGGTGGTTCCACTAAAGAAACAAATTTTTGTTTCTCGGCTTTCCCCTGATCAAACATCGTCGGATGTATTGTCTTATATACAAGACAAAACAAAAGCCGATAATATAAAAGTGGAAAAATTTAATTTCTCTTACGCTAGGGACATATCATCTTTCAAGATAACTGTCCCAAACGAGCTCTTTTCGACCATATGTTCGGGTGATTTTTGGCCGGATAGTATGGTGGTAAAAGAGTTTGAAGCTAAGATCAAAAATAAGAAAAAGGTGCCCGTGGGAATTAAACTTCCCTCACGTGCCCAGACCACTGAACCATCCGCCTCTTCATCTTCTTCCTCTTCAAAAAACTAACTACAAAACTTACTATCTTCTATCAAAATGTTAGAGGCTTGCGTAGCAAATTAATCAAATTGTATTGTGATTGTCTTTCATTTGCATCCCATATTATAGTGCTCACAGAGACTTGGTTAAAGCCGGAGATACTCAACTCCGAAGTCTTCTCAGGTATGTACACTATATATAGGTTTGACCGTCCCTCCAGACGGGGAGGTGGAGTCTTAATTGCGGTTACCTCTACCCTCGCGTCGGAGGAGTTACTTTTGGACGATTCCCGTAACTCGGAATTCGTATGTGTAAAGCTGTCTTTTTCCGACAGTTTATATTACGTGCTCCTATATTCCGCCATCTTCTGAATTCCCGGAATATCAGAATCATCTGTCCGCTATCCAGTCCATCTTGAATAAACTTTCTGACAGGGACCAATTGGTAGTTCTAGGTGATTTTAATATACCTGGCACAATGTGGTCCCCAGAAAAACAATCGAATATCCTTCTCCCTTTAGCACAACATGACTTTATTGACGGCTTGCTCGACTTATCGCTGTCGCAAGTTAATTATATTCCAAATTCTCTTGGTCGACTTTTGGATCTATGTTTTGTAACAAGTCCTGAAAGTGTGTTTCTGTCCAGGGTAGTACCTCTTACTCAACCTGAAGATCAATATCATCCTACTTTCGAGGTGGAAATCGACTTAGGTACGGTATTAAAAGTAAATTCAGAGAAATCTACAAAGCGAATTCCCTGTTTTCGCAAGGCAAATTTTCGGAGGCTAAACAATTTTATAGCTGGCTTTAATTGGTCCGATCTTTACTCCTGCAACATAATGGCGGATGCGATTAATATGTTTTATACCGCAATTAAATCATTTTTTGACTCTTGTGTTCCGATGTACTATCCGTCAATCTCTAAACCTCCTTGGTTTAATAAAGAGTTGACACACCTAAGAAATGTAAAGTCCAGACTCTATATGAAATTTAAAAATACCGGTTCTCAGTCCATCCTTTGTAAATATTTAAGCGCTCGGTTAAACTTTACCGTGCTTAATGCTCAGTGCTACAAAAATTATTTAAACCGTTGTAAGTTCCAGTTTGCACAGGATCCGAAACAGTTTTATAATTTCGTTAGCACTAAGCGAAAAACAAGTTCTTACCCTTCCTCGCTATTTTTTGAAAACACTACGGTTACATCGGATCAGGCAATAGCCGATCTATTCGCCAAGTTTTTTCAAACAACATATTCAACTTTACCTCATTCCGAACAGCCATACTCTTATGCGGTATCTAAGTCGAATTTAATATTTTGCCCCACTATAAACGAAAGCTCACTGCTTAACGATCTTCAGCGTGTTAAACCGGTCTATTCGCCAGGTCCCGATGGAATCCCTGGGTGTGTGCTCAGATTCTGTGCGGAAGCCTTGTGCAAGCCTCTACTGAAACTGTTTACCTTATCTTTGGAATCTTCACAATTCCCTCATATATGGAAGGAGTCCTTTGTGATTCCTCTTCATAAAAAAGGTAGCAAACTGGATGCAAGCAATTACAGAGGAATCTCTAAATTGTCGGCTATCCCAAAACTTTTCGAAAATGTTATCACTCCTCATTTGCAGCACCTTTGTAGATCAATCATATCACCGTGTCAACACGGTTTTATGAAACGCAGATCTACAACCACTAACCTCTTGGAGCTAACTTCTTTTGTAATACAGGGTTTCAAAAATAATCTTCAAACAGATCTCATCTACACTGATTTTAGTAAAGCATTTGACTCTGTTAATAATTACCTTATAATAAAAAAAACTTGATCTTCCCCTGTTTATCTTCTAAATTGGATTTCAAGCTATCTGAATGGCAGGACACAACAAGTCCTCTTTAAAAATTCGTTATCTTCTATTCTCCGAGTCACATCCGGTGTCCCACAAGGGAGCCATCTTGGTCCGCTTCTTTTTACCTTATTCATTAACGACCTCCCCTTAATAATAAAACATTCGCGTGTACTTATGTACGCAGACGATGTTAAATTATGCCTCCAGTACAAGGACACTTCTTGCCATTTGGACTTACAATCCGATCTAGACCGATTTCAAATATGGTGCCGTGATAACATATTAAACTTAAATGGCTCCAAGTGTAAAGTTATGACCTTTTGTCGTGCCAACCCAATACGCACGACTTACACTCTAAGTGGGTGCTCTCTGGACAGAATAACACGAGTTGATGATCTTGGTGTTATTCTGGACCCAAAACTAAAATTTTCTGACCATATTTCGTCTATTGTCAATAAGGCCAGGGGTGTGCTTGGTTTTATAAAAAGGTGGTCTAAGGAATTTGATGACCCTTACTTGACTAAGACCTTATTTATTTCGTTAGTCCGTCCGATTCTCGAGTACGGATCACCTGTTTGAAGTCCACAAAACGCAGTCCACTCGGACCGCATTGAATCGGTCCAAAAAAACTTCTTACTTTTTGCCTTGCGGCGCCTAAATTGGGATGCAAACCATATATTACCTCCTTATTCCAGTAGACTACTTTTAATTAATTTACCATCCCTAGCTAACCGTAGAACTATGCTTGGAACAGTCTTTATTTGTAAGCTTATTCGTGGGGATGTTGAGAGTCCCGACTTGATTAGTCGGCTTAACTTCTCGGTTCCAAGTAGATTCACTAGAAACTATATACCCCTTATCTTAAATCATTGTAGATCTAATTATGAGTTGCATGACCCTTACAGAGTTTTATGTTCTGACTATAATAGACTTTATCCTATTATCTGTAATCTTGACTCTCTGCCGCTATTAAAGCAATCGATTTTATCTTTTCTATTACATAATTAGATCCTACTAACACTAATATTTAACATTGTTATTCCACATTATATTCATTTCCTCGTTCCTATTCTATTTTTTATATCGCGTCTATATCTTCTCGCGAATCGAGCCGTACGATACACGGCAGCGCCCCTCGGTCGGTTAGGCGGGAGGTGTGGCCGTGGGACCCGTGCAAAACAATAAAAAAAAAAAAATACAGTTTACAGCTTTGTGGCCGCTGCGACCACAGTTCCAACAATTTGCTGTTCTTTTCCCGTTAAGCAGTTGCTGATTATTTACTTGCACTCTCTTCTTCATGTCACTTTTTGGTTTTTGTTTCGCAGACAGAATTCCAAATGCACTTTGTTCGCTTTTTGCAGAATGTTCTTCATTTGCCATACGTCTTTGCCCTTCCTCTTGTAATTTTATTTGTAACCTTTTCAATGTGGGCAACTGATCGCGCGTTTCTATTGCAACTACGAAACTTTCAAATGATTCCGGCAAACTGGACAACAGGAGAATACTAAGGACCTCTTTTTGGATCACCAATTGGATTTCTTTAAGTTTTTCGACAACCGCACAAAAATTGTTCACATGACTTGAAACAACTTCTGTTTCAAACATTCTCATGTGCAACAACTGCTTTAGCAAACATATACGTCGTGCCGGTCCTGAAGGAGTGTGGACTTCACTAAGCCTTTGCCATGCCTCTACAGCCGTCTCACAGTTTTTTATATGGTTAATTTGGGATGTCTTAATGCATAGCATTATACTTGCTAATGATTTTTCGTCCTTCGCGTCGCACAAAGCCTTTAGCTCAGCACTATCACTTTCGTTTTTAACCGCACGTCCACACACTACCCCCCATAATTCCGAATGAATTAAGACACTCTTCATTTGTACAGCCCACGCACTGTAGTTTTCATCATCAAGTTTTTCTATTTGGTTTATTGATGAACTCATTTTTACATCGATAAATTTTTCGTATTAAATCCCTGAATCACAATATTTAAAGATGCCGAATATTCTAATTCGTTTAGAAGTATTCACTTTTATGTCCGCGTGGGCTGGGCCCACTGATTGTGACTGATCTTGAGTACAATATTACTGCACGCAGGCAGCCAAATTACATGCTAAAGAGAGTCTCATAATAAGAGAAAAAAGCTTTTGGTTACCGCGACCAAAAGAGGGAGACACAGTGCATTGACCTTATTACATACATATTTTCAACAAAAACAATACATAATTAAGATTTGTAAACTTATTGTTAGTCTCATAATTTTTTAGAAGATCCATTAAATAAAGTAGTTAAATAAAAAAAAAAAAAATTGATTTTTATTTTGGCAAGTTGAGCTTGGTTATAGTTTTGATTTCTATTTTGATTATTTGTGCTTATTTTTATTTAGTGTTTTGGGAGTTTGGGCGATGGGACCATGTATTGTCATAACAACCCTCTTGCTGGACAATTTGCTTTAATTTACTAACTGTTATGTTATGTTATGTCAAATTCAGCTAATCGCATGTAGAGTCCGGGTTTTTTTTAATAATTACATTTTTTACTGTATTGTTCATTGCGTTTATATAAATATGATTATTTAGTTCAATATTTTCTAAGGCAAGCTTATTTGTTATTATAAAACATTTTGCTTCAAGTTCTTCTGTGAACTTACGAACTGATCCATTGAATTGTGTGTTATATTGACGTCTTAAAAGTTCTTGAAACGGTGTTTGGATATTAAACTCAGCGACTAGGGGTTTAAGTTATCCTTTAATGGTCTTGTCCTTGCAGCACTTATGTAATTTGTATCACTTCTAGTAGCGGTCACACCGCTATGGTGGGCTACCAAGTTGAAACGATTTAAATTATAAGGCACGGTCTGACTGGCGGATTAGTCACTGTAGCACTGATTAGCCACAAAGTTAAAGTTAAATCACACAAGAAGGTACTTTTGCTGATCGCTATAAATTTAGGACCACCGACTGCGCCAATACCGAATCCACGGTTATGTATTAAAAAAAAATATATAATCTTTATTCATATAAAATTACATGTCTAAAAACGGAGATAATTCACGTCTTATTTGTAGAGCGAAAGAATTAAATCTAATTTTAAGTTGCAAAGCAAACGCTTAACAAACCCTTGGATGAGACTTATTTACTTCTTTATGTTGAGCGTAAGAGGCTCTCCTTTGTATTTATATGAATTGGGCGCTCTCTTGAGTGGATCGCGTATTGATACTGATCAGCCGAGAATTTAAGCTGCGTGGTTTTGACCGATTAGTGGGAATAACGAATTCGGCAGCGGATGTTAATGCTAACATTAGGACAAGCTGGATTTGTTATTGTCACAATTGTTATTGTCATATCTGGAAGAACGACAATTTAAAATAGCTACTCCTCTATATACCCAATGAGAGCTGGAGTCCCACAGGGCAGTGTTCTCGGACCGCTACTATATTCCTTGTACACTGCTGATATCCCTTGCTCGAGTTTCGAATACATGGTAGCACCGAACAGGACTCTTATTGCAACCTATGCAGATGACATCGCAGTTGTATATAACTCCAGGGACAGCAGAGAGGCAGCTAACGGACTACAAGAATATATTAATGCTCTGGCAGCCTGGTGTAAACGGTGCAACCTAGAATTAAACCCACTGAAAACAACAAATCCATGCTTTACATTAAAAACGCTTATCCCGAACACCCCTCCAATTCGGCTAGAAGGAGTTACCCTGAATCAGCCCCTGCAAGCAACATATCTAGGTATCGCCCTGGATAAACGGCTCACCTTTGGGCCGCATCTTAAAAAGACAGTAAAGAAATGTGGTCACAGATCACAACAGCTGAGATGGCTCATGAATAGAAGGAGCACTCTTTCGATGAGGTGCAAAAGAGCTGTGTATGCGCACTGTATCGTACCGATATGGTTATACGGGATCCAGATTTGGGGAATTGCAGCCAAATCGAATTATAGGTGATGCAAAATCGCGCATTACGACAAATAACCAACTGTCCCTGATATGTACGTAACTCTACACTCCATAAAGACCTCAATATTCACACAGTTGAGACACAAATTGGGAGACATACAAGTCGATATAGTGACAGATTACTGAGCCATAGCAGTCTTCTTGCAAGACGTCTCATCCCCGCTCGACCTCTGAGACGACTTAAACGGCAAGGCTTCGCCAAGACAATTACAGTAAAAACAGTAAACAGTAAAAACTCTTCATTTATGTTCCTACTTCACTTATTTTATTTTTATAGTGTTTGGTAATTCATAAGAATATTTCTCCATACTGTAATGTTAAGATACAAAATTATGATGTACGGATTCTTCACTTAATAAATAATAATAAAAAAAAAAATTTTACTAAATATACCTCCACAAATCCTCATTCACTTATATCGTCCGTCGCTAAACTGCTGTTTATTGCCTTCAAAATTTAAAAAAAAAATACTACAATACAATACACAAATTATATTACACAACCAATAGAACAAAGATTCAAAAATATGAACTAAACATCCCAAATGAGAAAAGAAAAACACTTCGTTCCAAAAATAAATAAAAAAATGTTTCGACATACTTGTTCATTTAACCAAAAATATTGCATGCGCAAAGCAGAGAGCCCAGACCCAAAAAACCCAAAAAAAACATTTTAAACATAAAAACACCCACTTTTATTAATACAAAGATAACCAATTATTAATTATATCTTATATATATATTATATCTTACATACCCAATAACTTTTTAATAACAAGCATGCTGTATTCATGCTTTAGTCCCCGACTAATGGGTAAGGTGTATCTAGTAACCTAGTGAATGTGAGAACGCAAAATTTCGTAACTTATTTGGCATATCGATAGATATTGGAGAATATAATGAAAAAGATCGAATTGTTTTGGGAGATTTCTGGGTAGCTTGTGGGCGTTAGATTGGGCATGCAGAAAGTTTTTGACTAATACAAAATTTAGAAATTTACAAGACTTACAAAAATATAAAAAAATATTAAAACATTTTTCAAAAGTGTGGGCGTGGCAAAGAGTTGTTTGACATATCGAGAGAATATTACAAGTTTAACAAAAATATGAAAATATATAATCTAGAATGTTGAGATTAAGCATGCTACCATCAACATTTGGAAACTAACTTCCCCCTGCCGTTTACATACTTTTCAACGAATCTAGTACTCTAGTACCCTTGAACTCTACGAGTAACGGGTATAAATAATAATTATTATTTTTATATATTTTTACTGCAAAGCAACTTTTTTCTAAATTCTTATATATATACAATGATAAAAAACATTTTAAGTTTTTATGGCACAATTGCTATGCAGACTTTTCATTTCTTAACTAATTCCTTGTAAGCTTCTTTTATTTCGTATGTAGTTGTAGCAATTTTGTTTATTTCCAAAAGGTCCCTCAACAAAAAACAAAAGCGTATATTGGATATTATACACAGGACCAGAGTGGTTATAATATAAAAGGTTTTAGGCAAAGCGATAGAAATTTGCAAGACTAATAATATTATGAAAAAATCATTGTTCAAAAATGTGGGCGTGGCAGTTTTGGTCGATTTTAGGGCGTTAAAATAAGAAACTTACAAGACTAATAAAAATGTGAAAAAATATCAACATATTTTTCAAAAGTGTGGGCGTGGCAGTTTTCTTTGGTTTGTGGGCATAAGAATGGGTGTGGCAAACTTGCACAAATGGCCAAATGACCCAAAAATGGGTCAGCAAACTTGCTCTGCGTCTGTGTCTCTAGAATCTGTATGCTGAATCTCAACCTTCTAGCTTATAGTTCCTGAGATCTCGACTATAGAGAGATCTCGATTATACTGACGGACGGACAGACGGCTAGATCGACTCTACTGATCAAGAATATATAGACTTTCCGAGCTTCTTTCATCATCATCCATGTAAACGTTATCATAGGAGTGCGCAAGGTTACCTAACGCTTTCATTATCGCACGTTGGAACACAGAGGGTGCATTCTTCAAGCCGAAAGGCATAGTTAAAAATTCCCTCTAGAATGACAAATGCCGTTCGTTCGATTGAATTGGAATAAAGTAAAGGAATCTGGTCGAAACAGCTAGCCATATCTAGACACAAAAGGTACCTCGCCCCACGTTACTTAGAGACTTGGTCGTTAATTCCGAGCCATTTTTCTTTTTAATTGGGCTTGAAGGGCGGAAGCCCTATTCGATGCCACAAAGTCCCTTAATTTGTCTTTTACGATTCCTTTTTTCTCGATACTAAGCCGATATTGCCGCCTTTGCACAGTCTTGTTAGGATCGATCAAGGGTATTTCTACTATCCAGTTGTGACTCGGCTTTTCGGAAACCCATCTATAAATGCGGTTGGAAATTCATTTGAAATTTTTAATAAAGTTATCTACACTGAGCTCGGTATCGATGTTGGTACGGCTACCACAGGGTGAACACAGCTTTTGTCTTATATAATTCAAAAGTATCTATTACTATCTTTACACAAAAATTATGAGCTAAAATTAAACGCTCAATTATAATGTAATAATTTATGTCAATTCTCTTTCTTCTGGACCGTGTGCGCTAGAATTACCGACACCGCTATTTCTTCCGTAGGCATCGACTTCCACTTTGCCATTAGTCTTGAGTTTTATTAACTGTCTTCCTATTTATTTACTCCTCGCGTTGACTTTTTTTTTTTTTTTCGGCGTTGATCTTAGTTCAAATACGGATTATTTATTCGACTCAAAACAAAAACTATTTTACTATATCTATTAGCATGGACTACACCGTTGATTCAAACTATTCGCTGTGGAAGTGCACAAAAGCGCTTAAACGACAACCACTTCGATGGGTACCCGTACGCTGTCCAGGTGGGGAATTTGCAAAAACTGAAGTGGAACAGGCTAATGCATTCGGCTTCCACCTAGAGGATCGCTTCACTCCTTACAACTTCGCCACGACAGAACAAATAAGAGAGACTCACCAGTACCTACAAATGCCATTGCAGATGTCTTGGCCTATTAAGTCAATAAGGATAGATGAAATCCTTAAAATAATTAAATTACTGGCGAAACATAAAGCTCCAGGAATTGACAGGATTTGTCATGCCACGCTAAAGTTTTACCTATAAAAGCGATAATATATATAGCACTAATCTTTAATGCTATTTTAATGATCCAAGTGTTCCCAAGACACTGGAAAATGGCTGCTATTTTGATGATCCACAAGCCTGGAAAGCCTGAAGATGATCCTGAGTCGTATCGGCCTATAAGCCTCTTACCCTCCCTTTCTAAATAATGGGAGAGACTTATTGCCAATCGGATAAACGACATTATAAGACAAGGCAATATCTTGCCGGATCATCAATTTGGATTTCGAAAGGGACACGGAACTATTGAACAGGTCCACAGACTGGTGAAACACATATTACAGGCTTTTGACGACTGCGAGTACTCCAACGCTGTCTTTATAGATATGCATCAAGCCTTCGACAAAGTATGGCATGTTGGATTATTATGCAAGATAAAGACCCTTCTACCTGCGCCCTACTTCTGTATTTTAAAGTCATATCTGGAAGAACGACAATTTAAAATAGCTACTCCTCTATATACCCAATGAGAGCTGGAGTCCCACAGGGCAGTGTTCTCGGACCGCTACTATATTCCTTGTACACTGCTGATATCCCTTGCTCGAGTTTCGAATACATGGTAGCACCGAACAGGACTCTTATTGCAACCTATGCAGATGACATCGCAGTTGTATATAACTCCAGGGACAGCAGAGAGGCAGCTAACGGACTACAAGAATATATTAATGCTCTGGCAGCCTGGTGTAAACGGTGCAACCTAGAATTAAACCCACTGAAAACAACAAATCCATGCTTTACATTAAAAACGCTTATCCCGAACACCCCTCCAATTCGGCTAGAAGGAGTTACCCTGAATCAGCCCCTGCAAGCAACATATCTAGGTATCGCCCTGGATAAACGGCTCACCTTTGGGCCGCATCTCAAAAAGACAGTAAAGAAATGTGGTCACAGATCACAACAGCTGAGATGGCTCATGAATAGAAGGAGCACTCTTTCGATGAGGTGCAAAAGAGCTGTGTATGCGCACTGTATCGTACCGATATGGTTATACGGGATCCAGATTTGGGGAATTGCAGCCAAATCGAATTATAGGTGATGCAAAATCGCGCATTACGACAAATAACCAACTGTCCCTGATATGTACGTAACTCTACACTCCATAAAGACCTCAATATTCACACAGTTGAGACACAAATTGGGAGACATACAAGTCGATATAGTGACAGATTACTGAGCCATAGCAGTCTTCTTGCAAGACGTCTCATCCCCGCTCGACCTCTGAGACGACTTAAACGGCAAGGCTTCGCCAAGACAATTACAGTAAAAACAGTAAACAGTAAAAACTCTTCATTTATGTTCCTACTTCACTTATTTTATTTTTATAGTGTTTGGTAATTCATAAGAATATTTCTCCATACTGTAATGTTAAGATACAAAATTATGATGTACGGATTCTTCACTTAATAAATAATAATAAAAAAAAAAATTTTACTAAATATACCTCCACAAATCCTCATTCACTTATATCGTCCGTCGCTAAACTGCTGTTTATTGCCTTCAAAATTTAAAAAAAAAATACTACAATACAATACACAAATTATATTACACAACCAATAGAACAAAGATTCAAAAATATGAACTAAACATCCCAAATGAGAAAAGAAAAACACTTCGTTCCAAAAATAAATAAAAAAATGTTTCGACATACTTGTTCATTTAACCAAAAATATTGCATGCGCAAAGCAGAGAGCCCAGACCCAAAAAACCCAAAAAAAACATTTTAAACATAAAAACACCCACTTTTATTAATACAAAGATAACCAATTATTAATTATATCTTATATATATATTATATCTTACATACCCAATAACTTTTTAATAACAAGCATGCTGTATTCATGCTTTAGTCCCCGACTAATGGGTAAGGTGTATCTAGTAACCTAGTGAATGTGAGAACGCAAAATTTCGTAACTTATTTGGCATATCGATAGATATTGGAGAATATAATGAAAAAGATCGAATTGTTTTGGGAGATTTCTGGGTAGCTTGTGGGCGTTAGATTGGGCATGCAGAAAGTTTTTGACTAATACAAAATTTAGAAATTTACAAGACTTACAAAAATATAAAAAAATATTAAAACATTTTTCAAAAGTGTGGGCGTGGCAAAGAGTTGTTTGACATATCGAGAGAATATTACAAGTTTAACAAAAATATGAAAATATATAATCTAGAATGTTGAGATTAAGCATGCTACCATCAACATTTGGAAACTAACTTCCCCCTGCCGTTTACATACTTTTCAACGAATCTAGTACTCTAGTACCCTTGAACTCTACGAGTAACGGGTATAAATAATAATTATTATTTTTATATATTTTTACTGCAAAGCAACTTTTTTCTAAATTCTTATATATATACAATGATAAAAAACATTTAATTTTAAACATTTTAAGTTTTTATGGCACAATTGCTATGCAGACTTTTCATTTCTTAACTAATTCCTTGTAAGCTTCTCTTATTTCGTATGTAGTTGTAGCAATTTTGTTTATTTCCAAAAGGTCCCTCAACAAAAAACAAAAGCGTATATTGGATATTATACACAGGACCAGAGTGGTTATAATATAAAAGGTTTTAGGCAAAGCGATAGAAATTTGCAAGACTAATAATATTATGAAAAAATCATTGTTCAAAAATGTGGGCGTGGCAGTTTTGGTCGATTTTAGGGCGTTAAAATAAGAAACTTACAAGACTAATAAAAATGTGAAAAAATATCAACATATTTTTCAAAAGTGTGGGCGTGGCAGTTTTCTTTGGTTTGTGGGCATAAGAATGGGTGTGGCAAACTTGCACAAATGGCCAAATGACCCAAAAATGGGTCAGCAAACTTGCTCTGCGTCTGTGTCTCTAGAATCTGTATGCTGAATCTCAACCTTCTAGCTTATAGTTCCTGAGATCTCGACTATAGAGAGATCTCGATTATACTGACGGACGGACAGACGGCTAGATCGACTCTACTGATCAAGAATATATAGACTTTCCGAGCTTCTTTCATCATCATCCATGTAAACGTTATCATAGGAGTGCGCAAGGTTACCTAACGCTTTCATTATCGCACGTTGGAACACAGAGGGTGCATTCTTCAAGCCGAAAGGCATAGTTAAAAATTCCCTCTAGAATGACAAATGCCGTTCGTTCGATTGAATTGGAATAAAGTAAAGGAATCTGGTCGAAACAGCTAGCCATATCTAGACACAAAAGGTACCTCGCCCCACGTTACTTAGAGACTTGGTCGTTAATTCCGAGCCATTTTTCTTTTTAATTGGGCTTGAAGGGCGGAAGCCCTATTCGATGCCACAAAGTCCCTTAATTTGTCTTTTACGATTCCTTTTTTCTCGATACTAAGCCGATATTGCCGCCTTTGCACAGTCTTGTTAGGATCGATCAAGGGTATTTCTACTATCCAGTTGTGACTCGGCTTTTCGGAAACCCATCTATAAATGCGGTTGGAAATTCATTTGAAATTTTTAATAAAGTTATCTACACTGAGCTCGGTACACAGCTTTTGTCTTATATAATTCAAAAGTATCTATTACTATCTTTACACAAAAATTATGAGCTAAAATTAAACGCTCAATTATAATGTAATAATTTATGTCAATTCTCTTTCTTCTGGACCGTGTGCGCTAGAATTACCGACACCGCTATTTCTTCCGTAGGCATCGACTTCCACTTTGCCATTAGTCTTGAGTTTTATTAACTGTCTTCCTATTTATTTACTCCTCGCGTTGACTTTTTACTGCATTCTAGACGTCGATCAAGTTGCGATGCTGCGATGCTGCGTTTCTAAAAGTGTACACGGTCGTCGGTGATGGTTTGGTGTTGAAACGATAACACTTCTGATGTCGGAGTCTGACTCAAACATTTCAACCTCCTAATTCAAGCCTCGTGGCCTTGCGTTTCCTCGATGACATTTTGAACTATCTTCTCCAAATATTTGTTTCTGACTGACTACTACTTCAAAATTAAGCTAGCACAATACCTACACGCAGTAAAGGCACGCAGAACAGTAAATCTTGTGGGCTTGTGAAGAAGGAACCAGTAGGAAGAGGATAGATGAGAATGATAGTTATACATTATCTTCCAATTCTTTATTTCTTATACTTTATTAGTGCTCACGATACAGGACAATTATTGAGTAGTAATGGTACTTAACTGGTAACAAAATAAGTAATAGCATCGATGCGACATATAGAATTAAATGCAGAGAGAACTAGACGGAAAAACGGTACAGCATAGAAATAAACGGCGACTTATTAGCATTGTGGGCTGTTTTAAGTACCTATTTGGCACACTTTAGAAAATGATCGAGTAAAAATACAGGAGATTAGACATAATCGCCTACAACTCAGTAAAATTAGATGAAAATGGCAATAGCAATGTTCAGCTCATAAGCATTATTATTAGCACACGGGATTAAATTTGTAAATTTTTTTTTTTTTTTTTCACTCACTTTTTTAATACGCAAAGTCTGGGGCTTCAGTTACCCTTTAATGGTCTTGTCCTTGGTCTTTTTATCACTTCTATGGTGGTCACACCTGTATGGTGGGCTACCAAGTTGAAACGATTTAAATTATAAGGCACGGTCTGACTGGCGGATTAGTCACCTCTTGAAGCACTGAATAGCCACAAAATTGAAGTTAAATCACACGAGAAAAAACATAAGAAAAAAAAAAATCTTTATTCAAATAAATTTAAAAGTCTAAAAGCGGAGATAATTCACGTCTTATTTGTAGAGCGAAAGAATTAAATCTAATTTTAAGTTGCAAAGCAAACGCTTAACAAACCCTTGGATGAGACTTATTTACTTCTTTATGTTGAGCGTAAGAGGCTCTCCTTTGTATTTATATGAATTGGGCGCTCTCTTGAGTGGATCGCGTATTGATACTGATCAGCCGAGAATTTGAGCTGCGTAAGCGGTATTGAGTCTCGAATGCAGCTGCGGATGCTTATGTGTGGTCAGCAGTTTCGATCCTTTGGTGGGAATAACGAATACGAATGCAGCTGCGGATGCTTATGTCTGGTCAGCAGTTTTGATCCTGTGGTGGGAATAACGAATTCGGCAGCGGATGTTAATGCTAACATTAGGGCAAGCTGGAATAAGTATAATAAGTATTGTCACCAAAATTTTTGATTTTATGACTTATATCTAAGGCATTCTATAATTTGGTGTGTGGCTGTTGCTATGTAGCAATGTATATGTGTGTGTGTTGTTCGTGTGTGTAAGTATATGTAGTCGAGTGTTATACTATGGTACATATGCTACTATATATATCTATCAATCTATATATATAAAGAGAACCGTTGCATCAACATAAGTTGCATTATGTCAGTACTGACGACGACGAAGGACACAGGTTATACAATACATGCAAATTTAATTCCTAATTGTCTCCCATTGCAGGTACAAACTGACGTTTTTAACTTTTGTCAGAAATTGTCAGATAATTAGTTATACTCCACAAAACACAGGGGACACTTTCGAATTATCTGTTAAATCACACATAAGTTGGATGTTACACAACACAAAAACAGAACGACTTCATACATACATACAGCTACCTACGTTAAAAACAACATACCTTGGCATTTATTTTCCATATTTTACTATCATTTATGGATGCGTATTAACAATCGGTGCAAAAGTAAGCTAATAATTTGCCGGGAATCGCCCTCTTCAACCCACTTCAACTTTAAAAGCTCATAAAACGATTTGGTGAAGCTTTCGGTCAATTTTGTTTTTGCGTTTTATTTATATGACATATTTTCTTTTAGAAAATAATTGCTAAAGGACGATATATTGACATACAAATTTAGACTTTATGCCAAAATAAAAAGAATTATTGACCATAGTGCATTGGTGCAACTGCCTGCAAAGCTTTGTTCTCTAATGCTGCGATCTAGGTACGATTACTTGCTGTATGTGATTCCGGCGACATCCTACCTACTACAGCATACACCCCGGAACGTGTGAAATTAATATTACCTTTAATTAAAACACAAAAAAAAACTTTTAATTACTGTTATTATTATTATTTTTATTATTAAGTGGGTTTCTATGTGTACTGCGACCCATTCTAATCTATTGTACTACCCCTTCATGACTCAAAGATCTCCCTGAAGTCCAATGTACTGTATAAATGACAGAATTTTGTTGGGGTCTAGGGCTACAATTGTTTCCCGTGGGACTTCATACATGCCCAGGAGTCTGTTCCTCCTGATGGAAAGCGCCATGCAGTCACATATAATATGTGCAGAGCTCGCCTCCTCCATGCAGCAGAAGCGACAGAGTTCACTGTCTGCAATGCCAATCTTATGCAACTGACTGCGAAGTCGGCAGTGCCCCGTAAGAAGGCCACTTAAAATGCGCACGGTGTTTTTCCCGTGTGTCATTAAGGTCTTGAAACTTGTATGGTTGTATTCACGAAGGAGAATCTTAGACTGCCTAAGTCCTGGCAGGTGTTCCCAGAAGGACTGACGTTTTTCTTCCTCTATTGACATAAGTAAGCCCAGTACTCTGTGGTGACCCACACCACAGAATGGTTCGGGCCCAATTAGAGGGTTGTCTGCCCCTTTCCTGGCTAGGTTGTTCGCTAGCTCATTTCCCGGGATGTTGTTGTGTCCCGGCACCCACCTTATTGTGAGTTTGTTGACAGGTCCTAGTTTGTCTAGGGCTGTCCTCACTTCATTTACTAGCTTAGATGTTATCTTAGCTTTGCTGAGCGCCTTTATGGCTGCTTGATTATCAGACAGTATAGCAATGTCCTTGCCACGATAGTTCCTTTGCAGATTAAACTACGCACAGCGTCCAATAGCACAGACTTCAGCTTGAAAAATGCTATTGTATCTGCTCATTGATTCGTGGTATTTTAACCTGGGGCCTACAACCCCCAGCCCACTTCCCTCGTCGGTGAGGGATCCGTCTGTACACCTGGGGTGTACTTTCCCCAGGGTTGTCCAACTGTTTATATTACTGAGATGAGTGCTGAAGTTCTGAGAGAACCTTTGCTCAGCTGGCATCTCATCCCTCGGTTTCATCAGCAAAGGGATATCCCTTCTTAGGCTTTCAGCATCCTTTCTTGTAAGGTTGCAGTCATTTCCTGCTCCCTAAATTCTTATTAGGGAGCCACCCTAAGAGCCACATTCATTTCAATGATGATATGAAGCGGCGTTACCTCCATTAGTACTTCTAGGGCTGCAGTGGGACAGGTACGCATTGCTCATGTCATGCATATGCAGGCCATTCTTTGCAGCTTATGAAGTTTCACCTTAGTGGTGCTAAGGCGTGCTCTATCACCCCAGGCTATTACTTCATAGGCTAGTAGTGGTCTGACGACCATGAGGTACAGCCATCTTATTAGGCGTGGTGAGGTTCCCCACGATTTTCCAGCAATTTTTCTACACGTGAAAAGTGCTCTGGAGCACTTATCAATTTTGTTATCAACATGAGTTTTGAAGCTAAGTTTGGAGTCGAGGGTTATCCCGAGATACTTAACTTCTTTGCTGGCCTCTATGCGACATTCTGACAGGGTTACTGCCTTCATTCTCTATAGCTTGTACCTATTTGTGAAAGGAACAATAACAGTTTTGCGCTGGTCATATTGAGGCCCAGTTGAATGATATCGCAGAGTGTTTCCTCATATTTACCTCTGGCTCTTATGACAATATCTTCAGCATAGCCTTGGCAAAGTATACCTCTGCGGGTCAGTCTGTCCAGCAACTCGTCTACCAGTAAGCTCCACAAGAGAGAGGAGAGGACACCCCCTTGGGAACAACCCCTTGTGGTAGATACTGTGGACGACTGTCCTCCTGTAGTGGCCATGGCTCGCCTAGATGCCAGTAGTGAATTGATCCATCTGCTGGTTGTTGCATCTAGTCCTCTTTTTGCCAGGGATGCGTTGACCGCCTCATGAGAGGTATTGTCGAATGCACCCTGTATGTCTGAGAAAGCACATAACGCCACTTCCTTATGAGTAAGTTAATCCTCAATAAGGCTTTTCAGGTGATATAGGGCAGTATCAGTTGATCTGCCCACCCTATAGGCATGCTGCATCCGTTGGAGCGGATGCTCTACAAGCAGAGTGCTTCTAATGCTGACATCCACTAGCTTTTCCAACGTTGTTAGCAAAAACGATGTCAAGCTGATGGGTCTGAACGACTTGGGATGAGTGATGTCTTTGTTTCCTGCTTTTGGAATGAAGACCACTTTTGCTATACTCCAGGCAGTAGGTATGTGTCCTAAAGCTAGGCTGATGATCAGTATTTTCCCGATCGGCACTTCGAGCTGATTTAGCGCTCGTTGTAGCAGGATTGGCTGAATGCCATCTGGACCAGGAGATTTGTAGGGCTGGAATGTACCCATTGCCCATCTTAGTCTCTCCGTTGTTACTATTGATTTTGCTTTGGCCCAATCAGTAGCACACGGTCTACTTTGTGCCGTTACCGGGGTATTCCCATCCGTTTGTAGGGTGCTTCCGGGAAAGTGAGTTGCCAGTAGTAGCTCAAGTTTCTCCTTACTTCCTATAGTATAGGAGTTATCCTCCGTACATAGTGCCTGATTTGTATTCAGCTAGTGCAGTGATTTCGGGCGGTGGGCACGCCTCGTCACCGGCAAAGTATACCGATGCCACCACAGTCTTCTTGGCTGCTCCCACATCTTCTACCACGATCGGTACCCAGTCCCGCGTGAGAAATTCTGTAAGTATATAATAATTAATACTTCTACATGCCAGGATACATGCTCTAGGGCTAGAGGCCCGTTGATCCCAAATTACCTTGGCGTTCTTTACGTACAGTCCTTTTATGCCCTGGTCCTTTTATTCCCTACAGGAACCCTGTTATCCAGGGCTAGCCCAAGATGTTGTTTGGTGAACATTCTTGCCAGCACAGCCGAGGCCGCCTTGGCGCGATGGATGTTCACCTGAGCTATCCCTGTACTCCCGACCATTAAGGCTCTATCGTCGGCGTTGCTGATCTGGAGATACCCAGATCACCATCCGCCGGTATCGCTTCTTCCTTACTCAGTAGGTCTAATTCCATGCCTATTTCCTGAGAGGATATCGGGGTCTGATCCCCCATCTCGATGATGGTCCCAACAATATCCTCATCATCCGCCAGATCCTCGCTGGATTCAGAGAGCTTATTGGGTTTCTCCTTCTCCGCGGAGACTGGTAGATTTCGAGGAGTCTCGACCTGTCTCGTGTCGGCTTTGATCGCTTTGGCCTTCTTTAAACCACAAACTGAGATGTCTCCAAACCTGAAGCTCAGCTTGTGGTCACTAGAGATAATCTTGGCCAAGGCTGAGGAGCGAGCCACCACCCTCATTCTTCCTTGATATGAGACGCCAGTTCTCAGTCAGTCAGTTCTCACTGACGACTCCATCTGCTTCGCTGTAAACTTCCTCCACGATGTCCTTGCACCACTCTCCATCGACAAGGCGAGATCGCAGACGAAGACCACATCACCCTGGTGGATGGGCTCAGTTCTTCGGCACCACTTCACGCGGCGCACAATCGTAGGCAGGTACTCCATGACTCATCTCCTCCAGAAACGGTCTCGCAGCATGCAAGCAATCCTCCACTGCTTTCTTGTAGAAATCCCCATGGACAGCTCCTAATCCAATCCAGGCGTATCCAGCAGATTGGCTACTCCCTTGAGTAAGTCGTTCGGCGTCAACGGCGCCTCCTGTTCGGCATCCACAGGGACATGGGTGAGCGGACGCGAATTCACATCATTCTCAGCTTCGCACTGCACCATGCGCTCCCATACTCCGCCCTCAGACGGGTTTACTGGGCAATTGAAAATCCATTCGATGCTTCTGCTTGACAACTCACTCTGAATCTTCTCCATCTCGAGCACGTCACCAAAGCGTCTGGCTTCCCTGTCAGCTCAAACGAAGTTCTTGCCGTTGTCGCTGCGCAGTCTATGTACTGGCCCTCTACGGCAGACAAAGAGTCTGATCGCAATTATGCAGGAATCCGCCGACAGGTCATGCGCCATTTCCAGATGAGTCGCTCTTGTCGTCAAGCACGTGAACAAGACGACCCAACGCTTCTCCTTGTGACAGGACACAGTCACCAACAGTGGCCCAAAGTAATCCAATCCAGTGTACTTGAATGGCCATCCAACCGCATAGAATCTGTCCTCTGGATTCGGTCCCATTACAGGCGGCTTCGGCCGCGCTCGCAGCGGTTGGCAACAAACTGCTTATACCGGCGGTGGGTGCTGCCGATCCATCTTAGCACCGTCCTTGAGTCCGTCCATAACACCAGGTCCGTGATGGCCACACTGTGCTCCTCCTTGACGGTTTTCATCAGCTTAGTTTCGAGGACTGCTGCCTGCAGCTCCAGCCGTGGGATCGTCATTATTCTCATCGGGGCGCACTTCGTCTTTGCACATACGAAGCTCACCAGCACGTTGTCGTCTTCGTATCTACCCCTCCAATATGGCACCGCCGCGAATGCTGCCTGACTAGCATCCACGAAGACGTGCAATTCGACGGCCCGGACTGCTCCTCGCCTAAAATATTGGCGAGAACATCGGAACTGTCCAACGACGTCCATATCTTTGAGCCAAGTCGCAAGTGCTTTGCCTAACTCTGGTAGTGGTTCGTCCCACTGGATCTTCTGCCTCCAAATCTCTCGCAGCAACAGCTTCGCTGTAATCATGAGGCAGCACAGGAATCCCAGAGGATCAAACGTCGACATCACCAGGCTCAAATATTCCCTCTTCGTAGGGGCTCGATCTCCACTCAGAACGCTGCTTGGCACTCGATGATACTCCACGTTGAATCTGAAATCATCCATTGCTACCTGCCAACGCATTCCGAGGATCTTTTGCTCAGCCTCACCCCACCCGATGCTCTGTGGCAACACAACGTGGTTTCCTTCCAGAGTAATCCCGTCTGGTAGCGACGCCCCACTCTCACCGTGGTGCCTTGAAGCATCCTTTGTGCCCGCACATCGTCGCTGGCTGCGACCTGTGGCGCGGGCTTCACTCCAAAGTTCTCCATGTCGAAGTTGTCCTCCACCATCTATTCCATCGCGTCATCCACTGTCACGGCAAGGAGGCAGGACCTCGGTGATGACGTAGTCGATTGTCCACTTACAGGCCCAAACGCAACCCAGCCCAGCTAGGTTGCGGCCGCGTACAGTCCATCTCTAGCGAACCGCCTCGTTCTAGGTGGCAATCCGAGATGTCCGTGATCCAGGCCGATGAGCAGCTTTGAAACCGCGTTGCTGTAGGGCTTCATCGGCAGGCGTGCATCTCTATTCACGCCTTGGACATCCTGTCGACTCAATTTCTGCATCGGCAGACTCAGGCTCGATATCGTATACACGTTTCTCAATACGTGACGAGTGACTTTTCCAACCCCGCTAATCTTTAAACTCACCACGTTGGTAGGCTCTCTGGTTGTTCTACCTCCTAACCATTGGATATTTAGCTGACGACGCTCTCCTTGCACTCCAGGATCTCTTCGCAGCTCGTCATCGATCATCGTGACGGAGGAACCATCATGTTATAGCGCTTACGTATCCACTTTCCGCCCAGTTCAGTAAAGCATAACTGGCAGTATACGGAACAGTAGCGAAAGCATCCTGTCCGGGCTGCGTCTGTGAACTGTTGGTTGCTGGTTCCCTCCGTGGCGCTTAAAACCACCTCGCTGCTGTGGCCTTCGGTCCTCGTCAGCGCCATGTAGCAGACGGTGATGCATCTTTCGGCATCCATTGATCTGGCACTTACCCTGCATGTAGCAGGATCTAGCGATGTATCGTAGGCATGTGAAGCAGAGTCGGTGGCTCTTCACAATCCTCCACCTTCCCGTTGGCAAAGCTTGAACGAATTCTCTGCAACTCGTGATTCCATGTTGTCCTCCACAGATGGGACAACCTCCATGCCGATCATCCTGTTTATCGCATTCGTTATGGTCGGTACTCGCGTGCAGAACTCGACGCCTCGGTTCCTTTCCCTCGACGTCCAAAACCGTGCATACCACGTTTGCGTACTCCTGTAGCCACGCGCTGAAGTGGACAATAGTGGGAAAGGGCAAAATCGTTGCAGCATGCCTGGCCAAGTCCGCTCGCTTGCTCGTAGGAAGCTTGGTCACAAGTTCCTCCATGAGGGTTGGGTTCTTCAGGTGTTGCTCCGCCTTCGCTGACTACAAGAAGGCCACGAGCCTACTCACTCGGGTGGCGAAAGGAGTGATCATCGCCAAGTTGTGCTCCGAAATTGGCTGCACCTCTCGGACGCTGATCAGCTGGCTGCGTATAAGCTGCTCCGGTCGGACGAACCTAAAGCGCAGCTGTTCCATCACGGCGCTGACATTACCAGGATGAATTAGTAGCGCGTTCACTGTCTCACGAGCATCCTTCAGCGCCTTCAGTAATCTTTCGTTGTTCTCCAGATCCGTGCAATTGTACGCTCGGGTCGCCTCCACGAACGCACAGCTGACGATCGGCCACTCCTAGGCGTGCCCTCCAAATACTGGCAAATCCGGAAGCTTCCTTGGCCCATATGCTCCCTGGGTTCCATTCGGCGTCATCGCGGCGTAGGATCCAACAAGTGGCGATGCTGTTGCCACATTGTGGACGCCCACGCCCGGTAGCACGAATCCATGCACTGGCTGCGCGGAGCTTGTTGCAGACAGTGGCTCCACAAATTGGTTGCTAGTTGCTAGCAATGGCGGTCCACTCCTCGACGGCGGCAGCGTGCAGGCCGCACCGCTTGCACCGACACCGTTATCGGGCACCGACCCGACCCCGTTTTGTAATGCCTCTCCGTTAGATGTGGGTAATGGCGGGCCGCTCTAAGATGGTAGTCGATACGACGCTCCACCAACTGCGCCTGGGCCAACTGCGATTGGCGCGCAATTGACGGTGCTGAGACAGGGCTTTAACCTTTTCCAGCTCCTTCCCCAACGCTGCAATTATCTCCATGAGGTCCAAAGTGAGGGGCTAGTTCCTCTCCGGCGCTGGGCTCGCAGCTGTGACGGCAGTACTTCCACGTTGGAAAGCTACTGTAGGCAAGAAATTCCTGCTCCACCACTCACTGGCTGCTGATCCGCTCTCGTTGTTATAAGGGTGGCGGGAGGGTAACTCCATTCAGCCGGGCACTCTTCCTGGGAGAATGCTGCATCTTCCCCAGCTTCAATATGGCGGCGCTTGTGCGCGTTCCAAAATGGCGCCTCTGCGGCCGTCGATGCTTGGCGCTCCTTGCGCCTCGTGACCGCTGGCTGCGCTCACAAATCCTCCTCGCTGGCCGTCTTTTTTTTTTTTTGTAAATTTTATTAATTGGAATTAAACAAGTTTACTGCTACCTATGTGGCAGCTTTACCAGGTTTTACATAAAATTTTACAGCATAGGCATACCAATATATACATTACTTATACATTACTTTACAAATTAAGCTACTCTAACAATATTTAATTGATTTGTTTTCCATGAACAAATAATTATAATAATCTCGATGAGAGATCGTGTGGGTGGAATCTTTTTAGCCTTTTTTTTTTTTGGGGATGGATAAGCCTTCCAGGGTGTTGGGGTGGGAACCTAGTCGCCGCATATAACTTTCCGCATGGGTCCTCAATACATGGCCTATCTTTGGAATATTTATATCTCTTTCTATATCTCTGGTTCTCATGTACCAAGGGGAGTTACATAGTGATCTTACTACTTTACTTTGAGCAACTCTTATTTTATTCAGATTAGTTCTGGCCGTAATTCCGTATACTTGCAACACATACTTACAAATTGGGCTCAGGATGGATTTATACAGGCGAACATTATTTGCCAATGAGAATTTGTTTCTCGGCGATAAGAGCCACGACATTTTTGCAGCCTTTGAAAGTACTGCTTGCTTGATCATCGTCGTATGCCTTGAAACGTTAGTCCTCTGTCCAAAATGACCCCGAGGTATTTGTAGAAGGTCTGGAGAAGGTGTGGAGCCGAGCATGAAAATTCCTGAGCAGTTCAAAGGCCTTTTTGTGAATGTGACACAAGCAAATTTGCTGCAATAAATGCCGATATTCCATTCCGTTGCCCACTTCTCGAAGGCCGTCACATATTCTTCTAGGCCCCTGGTTGCATCACTGGTTGCTTGTACTCCTGACCATTACCGCGGTGTCATTCGGGTAGGTTGCAATAAGAACGTTTTCGTCTTCAACTTCTGTACAGCACCAGGAATCCGGCATATCAGAAGTATACAGCGAATAAAGAGTCGCGCCTAAAACACTGCCTTGGGGTACGCCTGCTGAGATTGTAAGCGTGAACGATTTGTCTCCATCGACAACCACACTGAACTGTCTGTTCGATAGAAATCTTTTGATAAGAAGAAATAGCTGTGGCGTCAAAATGGTCTTAAGATTACTTAGAAGACCATCATGCCAAACTCTATCAAAGGCTTGTTGTACATCCATGAATACAGCTGTTGTATATGTCGGCGCATACTTTTGTAAGCTGGTGGATGTGCTAGAATATTTCACAAGAATAATAATTCCATCAGCTCGGGGAAATCATTGGTATGTCAGCATATTGTATTATGTGTTAGAATATTCCAGAAGTACAGTAATTTCATCATTTCGGGGAAATCATTGGTATTTCATCATATTACAATATTGCATACTGCGTTGCTATTGGTCGGCTGTATTTTTGTAGCTTTGGCATCTCCCGTTACAGCGCGGCGGCAGCGTGTGGTCGCTGTCGTCGAGTGTGGTTCGAAGGTTAGCACGGAGAAGAAGTGAGTGACACGAATTAATTGTGTGTAGAACTTCGGTGCGTTCGAAACTCGCTGCGCGAAATGGAGAATAATAATTGTGCTCCGACATCAGAAGTGGGATCTGGCTCGCTGCCTAACACTATAGATGGGCCGTGGCGCGTTTTAATGGAAATACAAAATAAAAACTTGATCGAACTTGTTACCATAAAGCAATACAATCAACTGCATCCGAAACAACAAACAAAAATATTGTGGTGTTACCTAAATTCAACGCGGACCTTGAGGGCGCAGACGCAACGGCGTGGTGCTCTACGGCAAATATTATTTTGGCTAACGCAGCGCGTTAGTTATGGCCTTAAGTGCAGCGATGGAAGGAAGCGCGTCGCAGTGGTTTGCTCAAATATGCTATCCGGAAATAACTTGGGCCGAGTTTAAGGAACTTTTCGTGCAACGTTTTGCTAGTGTGGAAACTCCAGCGGCTATGTTTTTAGCAATGCTAGCAGGTTGTCCAACTGACGGCGAATGTCTCTCCAATTATGCTAGTCGCATGATGACGTCGCTTATTACGAAGTGGCGTGAGATGGATGTGGAGGAAATAGCTGTTTCTGTGACGCTTGCTAAGTTGGCTCATGTAGATAGCAGGCTGCAACGATTAACATTTACTTCAAATGTGCGCAGAAGAAGTGAATTACAAACTGGGCTTAAAGCATTAACGTTTAATAAACGAAAGAAAACTCCGCAAGAAGAAATGCGTCCAGCTGACATAAAGCGCCAGCGACTTTCAACAATGAGATGCCATTTCTGTGGAAAACTCGGTCACAAGATGATCGAATGTAGAGCTAAACAGCAGCAGCAATTTTCGTCTAATGCCAAGGACAGCAACGACAGGAACCCTTTTGGTCACCGTCAAAAATCGGATGTGACTTGTTTTAATTGTGGCGAGCGCGGTCATATTTCAACACACTGCAGCAAGCCCAAAAAGGACAAAGGCACGCATCAAGTGAAAAGGTTGGAAGTGTCGAACCCAAGGGAGAGATGATTCATCAAGGCGAGACTTTTTCGACAACGTTTGACTCTGGAGCGGAATGTTCTTTAATTAAACAAAAGCTAAGTAGCAAATTAGTTGGTAAAAGAATTAACAATGTAGTGATGTTAAAAGGTATTGGCAATGGTAGTATTTGTAGCACATTGCAGATACTTAGTAACGTAATAATTAACAATCATTGTATTGAAATATTGTTTCATGTCTTGAATGACATATATTTGAAAAATGACATAATTATTGGTCGTGAAGTATTGTTTCCAGAATTTAATGTTATAATATCACCTGGTAAATTTGAAATTGTCAGAGCAAAAACTGTAAACTATTGTTCTAATGATGAGAAATTTTCTGAGTTAAATACTGATCTTGTTGGTGAAGACAGAGATAAACTAAAAGACTTAGTGGAAAAATACTCAAAATCTTTTATTGCCGGAATTCCATTGACCAGAGTTAGCTCGGGAGAAATGAAAATTAAATTAGTTGACCCAAAAAGAACTGTTCAAAGACGACCATATAGACTTAGTCCAAATGAAAGGGAATTGGTGCGAGACAAAATTAATGAATTATTAGAGTGTAACATTATAAAACCAAGCTGTTCACCTTTTGCAAGTCCCATAATGTTAGTCAACAAAAAGGACGGCTCTCATCGTTTGTGTGTTGATTATAGAGAATTAAATTCTAATACGGTATCAGACAGATACCCCTTGCCCCTTATATCAGACCAAATAGCGAGACTTCATGGAGCGAAATATTTTTCATGTCTGGACATGGCAAGTGGATATTATCAAATTCCATTACACCCAGATTCAGTAGAGTGTACAGCTTTTGTCACCCCAGATGGACAATATGAATTCTTGGCAATGCCGTTTGGGCTCTGAAATGCTCCATCTGTTTTCCAGCGTACAGTGATGCAAGCTCTCGGAGACCTTGCAAATAAATCTGTAGTCGTTTATATGGACGATGTAATGGTGGCTGCTTCAACGAAAAGTGAAGCTTTAGAAAGGTTGCAGATTACTCTTGATTGTCTCACAAAAGCTGGATTATCATTCAATATAAACAAATGTTCTTTTTTAAAGTCAAAGGTTCAATATTTGGGATAAGAAGTGAGTGCAGGTGAAATCCGGCCAAATTCGATAAAATTGCAGCGTTAACTGCTTACCACCTCCTCAGTCGGTCCCTGCTTTGCGACAATTTATCGGATAAGCGTCTTACTTTCGACAATTTATGCAAGGATTTTCTTGTTTTATGAAGCCGTTATATCTTTTGACTTCAGAAAGGAATGAATTTATTTGGAAGCCAGAGCATGAAGAAATAAGACAAAAGGTTATTTCTATTCTTACCCAGAAGCCTGTTTTAGTAATTTTTGATCCGCAGCATCCCATCGAGTTGCATACAGATGCAAGTTCTCGTGGATACGGTGCCATCTTATTACACAAAATTAACAACAAGTCTCATGTCGTTGAATATTTTAGTAAGGCAGCTTCTCCGGCTGAGTCACGTTACCACTCATATGAACTGGAGACTCTTGCTGTTGTTTTAGCAATGAAACATTTTCGCCATTATTTACTGGGTAGAAACTTTGTTGTCTTTACTGACTGTAACTCTCTTAAGGCCTCAAGGACAAAACAAGACCTATCTCCTAGAGTACAGAGATGGTGGTCTTATTTACAATCATTTACATTTGATTTACAATATAGGGAAGGCAAACGAATGGTGCATGTTGACTTCTTTTCAAGAAATGTGCCTTCAGCTGATTTGAGTATAACAACTCCCAAAGTTCTTGAAAAACGAATTAATTTGGCTGAAATATCAAGTAATTGGCTTTTGGCTGAACAGCGTCAAGATTTCGAAATAGTAAATATTGTAAATAAATTGAAAGACAATTCCCTGGCTGAGGACGTTGCAAAAACTTATGAGTTAAGAGGAGGAATATTATATCGAAAAATTCAGCGAAATGGTAGAACTCGATCGTTATCAATTGTTCCCAAGGTATTTAGATGGTCTGTTATAAACCAAATTCATAAGTCAATCATGGGATGGGAGAAGACGTTAGACAAGGCCTATGACTATTACTGGTTCGATAAGATGTCTAAATATATTCGAAAATTCGTTGAAAACTGCATTACGTGTAAAATGTCAAAGACCTCCTCGGGCAAAATTCAAGCTAGCCTTCATCCAATACCAAAAGTAAATATCCCTTGGCACACTGTTCACATCGATATAACTGGAAAGTTAAGCGGCAAGTCTGATCAGAAAGAGTATATCATCGTTCAAGTGGATGCCTTTACTAAATTTGTTTATTTAACTTACACGCATAAAATTGACGCAGAGATTTGCGTAAGTGCAGTGACGTCGGCTATATCTCTGTTTGGAGTACCAAATCGCATTATTGCAGATCAGGGTAGGTGTTTTGCCAGCAGTAGATTTAGTGATTTCTGTGAGCAACAGAAAATAAATTTGCACTTGATTGCGACTGGTGCAAGTAGAGCAAATGGTCAAGTAGAACGCATTATGAGCACCTTAAAAAACTTACTAACCGCAGTCGAGACTAGCAGTCGCTCTTGGCAAGACGCATTAGGTGAGGTTCAGTTAGCATTAAACTGTACGGTTAGTCGAGTGACAAAGGCAAGCCCTTTAGAAATGTTTATTGGCAAAGTTGCTCGGCCGTTGGGGTTGGTTCCACCTTGCGATGAGGTAGATGAGGTTGATCTAGAAGAAGTAAGAGCACGTGCAGTTCAGAGTATTTCAGCTGCAGCAGCATATAACAAGGCGCAATTTGATAAAAACAAAGCTAAAGTTGATAGATGTCAAGTCGGAGGTTTTGTATTGTTAAAGAATGAAGAGAGGCATCAAACAAAATTAAGTCCGAAGTTCAAAGGGCCTTTTCAAATAACTGAATTGTTAGACGGAGACAGTAGCGAAATTGTTGAAGCTGTTGAAAGAGACAGTAGCGAAATTGTTGAAGCTGTTGAAAGAGACAGTAGCGAAATTGTTGAAGCTGTTGAAAGAGACAGTAGCGAAATTGTTGAAGCTGTTGAAAGAGACAGTAGCGAAATGATTGAAGCTGTTGAAAGAGACAGTAGCGAAATGATTGAAGCTGTTGAAAGAGACAGTATGGATGCCTGAAGGGCTAATAATGAAATTTTTAAGTATAATGTAAGCACAAGTGCAAGGCAAATGTCTTCATCATGGCGTGTTGCGCATTACATATGAATAAGAAGAAAATTAATTATGTTAAAGAAAAGAAATTTTTATCGGAAATTTAAATTTGGAAATTTGATTTGTCAATTGGCTAATATTTATTTTATAATGATGTAAAAATAGTTTTACAATAAAATTGTAGAGAACGAATCATTTTGGTAATATTTCACGAGGACGTGTAAAGGTCAGGATGGCCGTGTCGGCGCATACTTTTGTAAGCTGGTGGATGTGCTAGAATATTTCACAAGAATAATAATTCCATCAGCTCGGGGAAATCATTGGTATGTCAGCATATTGTATTATGTGTTAGAATATTCCAGAAGTACAGTAATTTCATCATTTCGGGGAAATCATTGGTATTTCATCATATTACAATATTGCATACTGCGTTGCTATTGGTCGGCTGTATTTTTGTAGCTTTGGCATCTCCCGTTACAGCGCGGCGGCAGCGTGTGGTCGCTGTCGCCGAGTGTGGTTCGAAGGTTAGCACGGAGAAGAAGTGAGTGACACGAATTAATTGTGTGTAGAACTTCGGTGCGTTCGAAACTCGCTGCGCGAAATGGAGAATAATAATTGTGCTCCGACATATACATCTTGTCCTCCATTGCCTCCAAAGCAAAGTATTGTGGTGTAGCTGTTCTGGAGTGCCATGACTTTTTCGGAAACCGAACTAAGCTTGGCTCACGCTTGGAAGTTTGAGGATGCGTTCTAGTATTACCCTTTCCAACATTTTCCCTAGCGAGGGTAGAAGACTAATGGGCCTATATGCACCTACCTCAGTGGGTTGTTTTCCAGGCTTCGGAATCATCGTTATGATTGCTGATTTCCATTTGCTTGGAAAGTGTCCCAGCCTTAGAGCGCTATTGAACAATAGGACTAAGAAAAGTACAGCTTTGATGGGAAGGAGTTTGAGCGTTTTGTTATCTAGGAGGTCCCCACCAGGCGATTTTTTAGGTTTGAGCTTTTTGATTTGCGTTACTACCTCTTCCAAAGTAAAAGGGTTTGTGGGAAGGGCCATTTGAAAGGTTTGGTCCGAGAGTGTTTGCACCCTGTTTCGGTGTTCTGCCGGAGTAAGATTCCATGGCTTAAATCTATCCTCTAAGCTGTTTGCAAAGATATCGGCCTTCTCCTGACTGGAGCCGCACCAACCAACAGCCGGATGTCTGATGGGAGCCTATGGAATAACTTTTCTTTTAAGGTTATTCGTGAGTTTCCACAGCGAGTAGTCGATGCATCAGGACTTGCATTTTCCAGCATTTGGTCAAAGTAGTCTTGTTTGTTTTTCACCAGAACCTTGTTAAGACGATTTGATAACCTTTTGTAAATGTTGTGGGCGCGTGCGTCTCCTGTTCTGGAAAATTCTCGTCTACCTCTTCGTTTGAAATGTATGAGAACTGAAGCGTTTTGTGGAAATATACTGCGTCTACTCTGGGTAGGAGAATTTCTGCTTCCTGGTGTAGCAAGTGTCGCAGCCACGTGAATTTTGTCCATGAACATGACTATAGCATCTTCGATGTCTTCTGGATAACTTATGTCCATGTTTAGGGTAATGCTTTTGTCTAGGACCTTCCTAAATGTTTCGACAGAGGAGCCGGGAGTTAGTAAGGATTTCTTTCTGGACTTATATTGGGGAGTGTGGCTTAATGTTGCTACTATAGGTAGGTGATCAGAAGATAGATCGTATTTTTTTTCAATTGAAAGTTTATTTATTGGCACCCCATTTACGATAAAAAAGTCCAAAGCTGTTGGCGTCAGTCTAGTGTTAGATGAGTAAAAGGTAGGTTCACCTGTAGCTAGAACTTCGCTAGAACTAGTTATGATGGCCTCTTGTAGTCGTTTTCCTCGACTGCATAAACTTAGGTTGCCCCACCATTGGTGCTTAGCATTGTAATCCCCTCCTGCTATACACTTGGGGCCCAATGTGATCAGTAGCTGATCAAAGTCGTTTTTAGTCCAACGCTTATTTGGAGGAAGATACAGAGAAGCTATTTTGATAATACTACCAGTCGTTGGTACATCGAGACTGGTGACTTGTAAATCAGTGCGCATTGTTGATTTATTTTGACTGTGGCGAATATTGAAGATTGCAGAACCGTCTTTTGCGGTGTTACTTGGATGATTGGCATAATATTGTTCATAGCCAGGAGTGTATACTTTTAGTCCAGGGCGCATATGAGTTTCAGTAATTAGCATGATGTCTGTAGAGTGGGCAATAAGAAAAAGTCAAAGTTCTTCTTTCTTCTGTACTAATCCTCTTGCGTTCCATAATCCGATTTGTAAGTTTAAGACTATAATTTTTTAGAAATCAGAACGTGGACTAGATCACCAAAAGCTTTGTTGGACTCAATTGTTTCCATGACTAATTTAAAAAGTTGATCCAATTTGGCGTTAATGTCCAAGATTGCCTTCTCGAGAGTGGCAAGGTTCCTGTTAGAGTTGTATTGCTCCCCAGTATTTAGAGTGATTGTGTTCTTAGTAGGAACGCTGTAGTTGTTTTCAGCTTTAGTTAGTACATGGACGATTTCATTATATCTGTTAATGGTGTAGTTGGGTGGTCTAGGCCCTGGCTTTAATTTTTTACTCAATTCTATTCTGACTTTGCAGCCTTTAAAACTGGCAGGGTGAGTTTCCATGCAGTTTGCACATACTTAATGATTGTTTAGGTGTGTCTCACATGATTTAGAACCGGTAGGATGCTCACCCACACAATTCCCGCAAACTGGGCTTAAATGACAGCGATTCCGGGTGTGGCCAAAATTTTGTCAATTGCAACATTGAGCTATGTCCTTGTTGCGAGTAGCCTTCTCCACTGTAACCCTGTGCCTTCCAATACGGCTTACTTTTAGAGACTCGGCCACATTCGGAGTCGGCTTAAGATTTACAAAGAACAGATTTTGTCTAGTTTGTGCGATAATGGCTTCTTTGTCGTCATTAGCTTAGATTTTATTCCAGCCAGGCTTCCTTGCGGAGTAGATGTTCAGTACAACGAAACCTTTGTCTGTGAAGCAGCGCTCTATTTCTTCTCTTGGGACAGTTGAGTGTATGTTCTTCAGCACCAGCCTATATGGTTTTTCCTCACAGAGTTGATGATGCCAAAACTGGCAATTCAGAGCAGTCAAGTTACAAACCACACTTCTGAATGACGTTGCATCTGCTGTGTAGATTCGAGAGATTCCTGATCTGGAAGTACGTATGTCATATTTTTCTTCAGAGATTACCTGGTTGAGGGTGCTTTCTAGCTTACTGATACTGTTAACATTAGGAACACATATTAGAGGAGGTTTTGGAGCTGCCTTTTGACGCGGCTGGTCACTATTTGAGTTGTCAGCGCTAAATTCAATTGATTCCTCATCAGTATCCATATCATCGGTAAGGCTTATTTCTTCAGCTAAGGGTGCGAAACGGTTGTTGCGCAGACTAGTTGAGGGCGAAGCTTGTTTTGTTTTTCCCATAGACGCACGGAAAATAGTTTCTTTGCTTTTTTTAAAAATGGTGTGGTTTCTTTTCCAGAATCGGTAGGGTTTCGCTTCCTGCGTCCAGAAGGGGGGATGGTCTGAAACGACCACCCAGGACGGGAAACCTCTGGTGAAGTAGTATAACCTGTGGACATAACTGAAGCAGTTCTTGTCGAAGCAGTACTTGTCGGAGCAGTACTTGTCGAAGTTCCCACAGTGTACGTTGATGTTGTTGAACAAATAAGAGAAGTGGTAACTGTATTAGTTACTGTTGAAGCAGAGCTGGTTTTACCAAGACTTCCTTGTGAAAGGCCATAAGAATCGTATTGCCTTGTGGCAATCATGGCTCGTATCTCTGATGGAGTATGTCCAGCGATTTTCTTCATCTTCTCGAATCGGTTCAGCTCTTCCGAGAGCGGTGGACTAAAAGGTGTGTTTTTATCCATTTAATAAATAACGTAATTTTCAACTCGGAAAAAATAGAAATCATTTTCTTATCTCGCGCCGGCCTGTGCGTTAACAAGTGAGAGACAAGTGAGCCTAATGGGCAGGGTCGTTTTCAGTTTCGCTCTGGTGTTTACTGTTTTTGAGAAGTCCACAGAGAGATGGGCCCAATGGGCACAAATTGCAAGTTTAACGCACCTTATCCACTGTTGTTTCTTATTGTCCATATGGCGACTGTGCAAGGCAGAGTCCAAAGTTTAGAATGCGTGCTGTTTTGCACAGCAATGACTGCAGGTTTGCGACTAAAGTTAAAGAGATTTATAATCTTATTTTCGAAATTTTTATTTGATTTTGATTACCGAACTTTACTGACGTATCGATTACTGGCCGTCTAAGGCGTCACTCCAGCTCCTAGCAACTCTCTAACTGGCCGTCACTCCAGCGGAAGTTGCCCTTGCAGTCTCCCTCGGACTGCGAATAAAAGATGTCGTCGCTCGATTGGAGTTGCCTTCAACGGCTACTCCCCTTGGATCCCGAAGGAAAGGAAAGATTCTTCCTGGCTCGCTCGTTTTATTCTATGATCGTTATTTAAGATTATTCAGTACAAATTATTCTAATCTTATCTTACCGGAGTTTGCCCTCCAAACTCTCGATCGACAATGGACGCTACGTTTTTCGCGCCACGCGATGGCGGCCATTAGTGTGCCCGCACACATTTATTCACCAAATCTTATCACTATCAGGAAATACTGACTACGCCGTTCGATCCGCGACACTTAATATTCCTACTAAATTTTCTGGTGTATAATATTCGATATATTATGACTCATGTATTGTATACCTCTCCGTAGATAATAATAGTTGTTGCTGAAACTAATTTAAAGGATTACGGTTCTCTTGTATTACATTTTCGAAACTACTTTCAGCAGAATGCTGTGTATTTTTGCTTTATTGTTCTATATCGCTGTTTGTAATATTATTTATTTCTACGACATTTGTTGTTCCGGGCTTATATATTATTTTTGGGGTGAAACTGTCGATGAAAGGATACCATCTTTTCATTTCTACATTTGGGTTTTTATCTGAGATTGTAAAAGATAAAGATTGATGGTCTGTTTGTATTTTTATACCGATTACTCCATATAAATATTTTCTGAGATTTTTAAGAGCCCAAACTATGGCTAACAATTCTTTCTTATGTGTTTCGTAAAGTTGTTCGGTTTTATTTAAAGTTTTAGATATGAAAGTAATTGGTTTATCACCTGTGATAAAACCTTGCAACATTTAATGCGTCTGTTGTAAAGGTAAATTTTTTTGTTATAAACTGGTTCTAATTCGTAATCCTAATCCAATCAACCTCGGCCATAACCTTTTTTTAGAAACTTCTTGAACTTTCAATTATGTTTATTCTTAAAGCTTTATGCTGAAAGAATTTCACTGCATTGTGAAATTGAGATATGCTGACTCATGCAGTTTGGCAAAGGGAATGACAAAAACACAGACAAAGGAAATGCTGCCGAGATTGGAATTTGATATTAGTTTATAGTTTAGTTTTAGTTTAGTTTACTGGGATAGAGTGTTTTGTTTACGGGGGGATAACTCTTCACTTTCAAAAATCACGCGCCCGCTTCATTATGAATTTCGTTTAAACGCTCTCTTAATTCTGTTAAAAATTCTTCCTCAGTATTTGGTTGTTCTAGTTTTGGCCCTTTTTGTTTGGTTACAAATATAATATATATGAATTTTATTATTAATGTAGTAATCAAATACAAAATGATTAAAAATTGATTGAAATTGATATTTTCCAATTGTAAATTTCATTAAATGGTTTAAAAATATTGATGTTGTCAAGAGTAAGTTCTGAGTTGTTGGATTTTATATAATCTGATATTTCCAGATTCTTAAATTGGTTAATGGTTATGTACTCAAGTATTTTGTTTTCCAAATTAGTGTATGAAATATTATTTATTGTACAATTTTTTATTTATCGTAAACAATTGTGCCGTTTAATGTTATTAAATATGACCCGCCAAAATGAGAATTGTTTAAAATATTATTTCCATTAATATTCCATTCCATTTTGTTGTATTTCTGTCTATTCTTCTTATATGACGCATTCCTCGTTAGGGTTCTGATCTAAAAAATTATCTTCATCAATGTTATTTATTCTCTTACATTTCTGGGCTGGTTGACTTACGGTCCCAGTTGCTTTCCTTTTTAATGGGATTTGCGGTTCCGTTTTTTGTGCTAGAAATCAATTAAAACTATTTCTTTGCGAAAAATTAATTTAATTCTGTCTGTTATTATTATACCACCATTTATACATAGTTATTACTCTGACGATTGTAATTTTTATTCGGACGATTTTGGAACCTTATAGAACTATCTACCTACATTGGTTCTGGTGGGGGTTGTACATTAAAATTGTTATTTGAATTCCAATTATTATTTTGTCCAAAGTTCGCGTTTGGCGGCCAATTATTATTCGAATTAATTTTTATTCTATATGATGTATTATTATTCTGTCTGGGATCTACTGTATTAAATATTATGTTGTTTCCCTGATTTTTATTTTCATTCCTAAGTCCTAATACCTATTTGCAAATTGGGCTCGAAAGTTGTTTTTTTTTATATATACTTTGTAATCAATTGTTAGTATTCATAATAATTTATACTACAGAGACTTATAATTTCTAGCGATAGAAATATCTAGAGATATGAATTAAATTAAGCCATTATTTTTTATATTATTATATATTATTATATTTTTAAGGCCTAAGACTCCTTCTAGTCCTCAGTCCCATTACACGTCTCCTCGTAAGGAGTTTTCTAGCCAACTGTTTCGGGTGGTTTCCCAATTTGTTTGTTTATGACATCGCCTGTCCGTGGTACTTTTCGCTCTTGTTCAATGTCTTTGTTGCGGATGTACCAAGCCGCTCCAGAGAGTTTACGCAAGATTTGCATCTGCGCCACACGAATTTTGTTGACGTGCTACCTTGCCTACCTACAGCCTTATAAATTGTGGCCTTAATTCTGATTCGAGAATATGGATTGGTCTTTTATCGTTATAAAATTCTTTCCAATCTGGAAATAATTGCTTAAAAGTTTAAAACTGTACCATGGTTTGTTAGGGCATCATGTACTGCCCATGGTTTTATTACGTAGAATTGTTAAAGCGATAAAGTATTGTTCGTATTGTTTGTATTTTATATAGACTCATGGCAGTTTCTGCCGCTTTTCTTCAGCCTACATATTGGGTTATTTCACCTGTGAACTTTGGTAATGATCTAACTACCTCTAGGGTAGTTTCGGATTTTATAATTGGGTCAATTGTTTGGATTTTATAGTCTTTCACTTAATTTATGCTAGCGTTTAACTGCTCTTCTATCCCTTCAATTTTTCTGGTCACTTCACCCAATTGTACATTTATTAATCGGTTAATTAATTCCAATGTCAGATTGGTGGCGCTGGATATCCCTCCCGCAGAAAAGCTTGGTGCTGAACCTGTGGTTGCCATTTTAAAATTTAAATTTTCAAAACTATTTATTAAATTTTCCAGACGGTTTTCTTTAATTAATTGTTAAAATTGAATTTTGTAATTTTAAGATTTATAGTATTCCCTGTATCTTGCTCTCATTTTCTTAATTTAATATTATTTCTGTTCACGATACTTTCCGTTGGAATCTTCCTTCCGTTTAGTTGTCCTGATTACTTTCTGTAGGGGTCTTCCTTCAGTTAAACTGTCCAGATTATTATGTTTGAGTTTTCCTTCAATTTGTTGTATTTAGTTGTAGGGAGGGATTGCATCAGCTCTTCCTTCTTGGTGTTGATTTTTTTTTTTTTTAATATTTTTAATTATATTTTTAGTTTGGTTTTTTTTGTGTTTCTTATTGCGTTTGATTTTTATTATTCTTGTGTTCTTGTTATTTGTATTAAGTATTCGGTCCAAATTTTTATTTATTAAATTCTTAATTGGATTATTGCATTTATTAATTTCCAATTCAGTTTTACCACAATCACGGTCACAGTAGTTAGATGTCGTTGGATTATTGTTGATGTTTTGATTTTTCCACTAAAATTATGAGTTGTTGGCTGCGCGAGTTCCATTTATCGATAATTTTTTTTTGGTGCCAAAGGCAATGACATAAACAAGGATAAAGGAAATGCTGCTCAGATTGGAATTTTAAATTTGTTTATAAACTGGGGTAGAGTGTTATGTTTATGGGATGGATAATATGCACGTCAATTTGCCGCATCAAAGGAAATCCTAGTTTTTAAAATTAAAAGTGACTCAATCGGTATCCGCCCGAAGAGCCCATGTGTCCTTATTGTATTAAATACTTTAATTAAACGCCAGCTTCTCAAAGTGAGAACACGACTAAGCTATAAAATAAAATATCAAAACGCACAGTGTTGTTAACAAAAGACATTATACTCGGCTTACTGTAGCAGTCTGTGAACAATAATAGCAATCCGCTTAAACAAATACAATTACAAAAACGTTTTGTAATCAAATAAAACGAATATGGCAATATCCGTTGATAATCTATCCCAACATCTTCGATAATTACGCCGAGTGCCGAAGATCTCTGGAAAGCAAAGTAGCCTTAGTTCGTTTATTAGACGAATTGAATACCTGCTCAGCCTATACCCAACAAACGTTACTCGACAGAAATCAGTTCAGTTCAGAATTAAAAGTGATTGTAGATGCCGAGAAGGTCTGCCAACCAGGATTTCACAACGAGTGGTCAGGATGGAGAATTTGGAACTTAAAACAAAAACCCCCTTGGTGGAACGCTTGAGACGTTTGTACTGTACACGCTACAAAGGTATTACCGCCAAAAAAATGGTACGGCCACACTTTTGAAAAATGTTTTGATAGTTTGTAATTTTTGTATTAGTTTTGTAAATTTGTATCGATTTGACAAAAACTTTTTCCACTCCCATTCTAACGCCCAAAATCCGTCCAAAACTGACACTCATGCACTTCTAAAAAATGTTTGGATTTTTCTTCGTTTTATAAACCGCATACCATGTGGGCCTATAGCACATCCCCCACTTCAGCAGCGTCGCTCGGCGACAATTCATGAGTGTCAGTTTTGTACGGATTTTAAGCGTTAGAGTGGTGGTGGCCAATAATTTTTTGGCGAATCGATAGAATTTTAAAAGACCAAGTACTGCAAGTACCGTTGGAGCGAGGCGACCGAGTGTGGATTGAGGGTTCGTATAGGCTGTTAGAAGACGAGCAGGACAGTATGCTTGAGTGATGGCCTGTGAATAGTTCGAAACGCGCTACGCTCTAATGGGAGACGAAGATAAATCGACATATATATATTCTTGACCAGGATCAATAGACGAGTCGAACTAGTCATGTCTGTCTGTCCGCCTGTATGAACGTCGATATCTCAGAAACTAAAAAGATAGAATGTTGAGATTAAGCATGCAGATTAAGCAGCTTCCAGCGACACAGACGCATTTCAAGTTTATTTCCAAATGTTTCCACGCCCCATCTAAAGACCAGAAGCCGTCAAAAACTGCCACGCCCACACTTTTGCAAAATGTGTGAGGAGTCTTAAAACTCCCCACAAATCGAGAGGAGTTTGGAGCGGTGTGTCTGAAGGATCGAGATGCCACGTCAAAGCGGCAAAGGACAGGGTCTACTTGTCTGAGACGTCAAGGCTGAGATCAGGAAGGTGCAGGACAACAGAAGAGGATGTAGAATGGCGCGAGGATGTTTGAGACGCCCAGTCGATAAGCTGAACAATGGCTGAGACTGCCAGGCTGAGAACGAAGGGCGCAGGGTAAGCTACCTATTCGAGGAGACACAGGAGCGGAGGACGGCTGGAATGCAAGAAGAGTCAAGGGCGGTCAGGTCAACGGGAAATATTGGACCTTGGACCCCGGCAAAGCGGAGAGACCGTGAACAAACGGTACCGCGCTGGACCTTGGACTCGAAACGTCCAAGAGCACAAAGGTCAAATGGTAACGCTTCGGACCTTGGACATGCACGAAGAGGACGCACCGTGAACAAACAATAAATTAGTTGGACCTTGTATAACCGCCAAAAACTTCCACGCCTACATTTTTTAAAAATGTTTGGATATTTTTTAATACTTTTATTAGTTGTGTAAATTTCTACTAATTTGCCAAAAAAAAACCTTTTCATACTCTAACGTCCTAAAAGCGCACAAAGCTTTACTTACTTTTGAAAAATTGATCATTTTATTCTACCACTCCTTATTATACCACTCCTCACAATTGCTCCTGCGATCCTGTCAGTGAGGTGCATTGCATTTATTTATTACGTCATATCCAGGGATTTTGTTCGAATCATTTTGCTGAGACTGAATTTGTTTGGTATACATTAAAAATTGCTAATTAAGAATTACGATTTGCTTAGCGTAAGTTAGAACCGGGCATTATCGGACGCTTTTGTATATATATTTTGTAAGTACAGACAATTCTTCTATACATATTTATAATTATTTTCTTCTAGATTACAACTACAGTCCGTCAAAAGAAACCTTTTCTGGCTAAATTTTATTATTGTCTTAAAAAAATGTACCTAGTTACATTTTTAATAAGCGCTGCATGTATCGCCGCATTGTTTACCAATGTATCTCCGAGTGGTGAAACAAAGCTGAAAAAATCATTAAGGTAAATGCCAAAGTATTTAATATAATATATATATATTGATTGATCAAAATGACTTCAAACTTGGTTCAATTAATTTGGATAATTTTAACACCAAAAATTATAAAAGAGGTATATATTTTGGGCGAAACTATAAAAATTGTTCAAAAGGGTGGGCGTGGCAAATCTGGGCGGTTTGTGGGCGTTAGAGTGGGTGTGTCAAATTTACAATAAACGAAGAAAAATAAAAACCTATTTTAAAAGTGTGGGAGTGGCAGTTTTGGACGGGTTGTGGACGTTAGAGTGGTGGTGGCAAATAGTTTTTTTTTTGGCAAATCATAGAAATTTACAAGACTAATAAAAATATGAAAAACTATGACAAAATTTTAATAGTGTTGGCGTGGTAGTTTTTCGCGGTGTGCGGGCGCTAGACTGCGCTTGGCAACATGGGTCACTAAACGTGCGCTGCGTCTATGTCTCTTTAATCTGTATGCTGAACCTTTTATAGTTTCTGAGATCTCGACGTTCATATGGATAGACAGACAGACGTACAAGCGGACAGACAGGGTCAGATCGACTCGGATATTGATCCTGATCAAGAATATATATACTCTTTAGCTATTGAGCTTTTTCAATAGCTGTTGCGAAAAATAAAGACAACCGAATAAAGTTTGTTTATATTACGACACTGTTTATTTTGCGAATTGTTTAAGGCAGCTAGGGCCTAAGCTAAGTCTTTTCCGAAACACGACGAATTGGCAATTGGCGGGCAGACAGCCGAAATGCAGCGCCCAAGCTTAACGTTGGTGGCTAACAACAACAAACAAGGAATGAGCGCCGTACAGATAAGTGCGTGCGAGAGCAGCGGTTTGCACTATGGGCATCGCAACTGCTACCACTGATTAATTTGGCTTATAATATTAAAGAATATCATGCGGCTGCATGACCCAACATCCTCCCCCCATTGGAAGCTTGGCTTCCAACAGAGTCCTCAAGGGGAAGCAGACACAGCTTGTTCACTGCCCGCCTTATTACTCCAGACGCGGTCCTCAATTCTGGAACTCGAGCGACGCCGTCTCTGCCAGGAATCAACTGCATGACTCTCGCCAAAGGCCATCTCATTGCGGGTAGATTATCGTCCTTAACAAGAACGACGTTGTCCACGGCTACGCCAGGCTTTGGGGTGCGCCACTTGGAACGCTGCTGGAGCAACGTCAAGTACTCTTCCTTCCATCGCGACCAAAATATTTCCTGAAGAAAGGAGATGCGCTGCCAAGAGTCAAGCCGATTATAGTTTAGGCCCGTTATATCTGGCTCGTCAAACGACGAAGGCGGACCACCATTGAGAAAATGCGCCGGAGTGAGGACATCCAGATCGGCAGGCTTCTCTGAAATGGGAACTAAAGGTCTGGAGTTAATAACTGCCGAGATGTGGCACACCAGCGTCCTCAGCTCGTCGAAGGTCAGAACCGCCGTACCCACAGCGCGGTAGAAATGATGTTTGGCCGTTTTCACCGCTGCTTCCCAAAGTCCACCGAAATGGGGCGACCGTGGAGGGATGAACCGCCAGTCAATCGTCTCCGAAAGGCAAAAATTCTGAACGGAGCCTTGATGCTCGCTGCTGAGAAATAACCTTCGAAGTTCCAGAAGTTCATTTTTGGCGCCGACAAAGTTGGTGGCGTTGTCTGACCAAATTTGCTTCGGCTTCCGCCGGGTGCATATGAACCTCTTGAGTCCGCACAGAAACGCAACTGTCGAGAGATCCTTGATCAGCTCCAGGTGCACTGCCTTGGTTGCAAAGCATATAAATACGCAGACGTAGCATTTAACCGCGGGCTTGTTGCGACTATCCGATTTGTGAAAGAAGGGTCCACAGAAGTCTATACCAGTCACCTCAAAAGCGTGAGATCCTTCCAAGCGCTCCTTGGGAAGGTCCGCCATTATGTGCTCTATCAGCCGCGGCTTACTCCGAAAACATCTGATGCACCTGTTCACGGCCTTGGTAACCGTCTTCCTCCCCCCAATAGGCCAATATTGGGATCGAATTGCACCCAGAAGAGCCCGAGGTCCGGCATGAAGATTGCTTTCATGGTAATGCGAGATAATTGCTAGAGTCACCGGATGGGACCTTGGAAGGATTTTCGGGTGGCGGCCATCAAAGTCCAATGACGAATTCCGGAGGCGACCGCCTACTCTAAGAAGTCCAAATTGATCCAGGAACGGCGAGAGCGATGATATGGGACTAGACGACGAAACTCTTCCCAGCGTTTTTAGTGACTGCAGGTCCTCCCATAAATGCGCGCGCTGCACCAACCGCAGCATCATATGAGTACCCTCTTGAATGTGTGCGACGGTGAGCCCAGGATGACGAATTCCATTACAAAATTTGTAAATGTATGCAAATACTTGTTGCAGTGAGGGGTAAGAATTTGCGAATTTGGAGCTAGCAATTACATCCACGTACGGCGACTTTACGATGAACACACTTCGACGAAGCTCAAGCACCGGTTTGTCAGGACAAACAGCTGTTGGCCAATCTCTTTCAGGCTCCGTAAGATAGGTGGGTCCATGCGACCAGAGTGACGATTCGCTAAGCTCAGACGGCAGGGATCCTCTGGATAAGATGTCAGCCGGATTTAACGCTGTTGGAACAAAACGCCAAGCCGTGACATCTGTCAGCTCCTGAATGGCAGAAACCCTATTTGCCACAACTATGTTTTCCTTGCTGGCTGAAGAAGGAACGCGTGAAGCTATTAAGGCGCTACCGCAAGGGCGCGCGCAGCCTCCAGACACAACCCAGCCCAGGCGAGTTTTTTGAAGCAGGGGTAGTCCTGGCAACAACTTTATCTGACCTACGCACAGCAGCTCATAAAACAGGCTAGCTCCTATTAACATGTCAACACGCTGAGCTTTATGAAATTCCGGGTCGGCGAGCTGCAGGTTTTCTGGAATCTTCCAGTCCCCAATGTCCACATTAGAACTTGGCTGGCGATCCGTGATATTGGGAGCGATAGCTGCTGTTATGTTCGTTGAGAAGTCCGAAGTGACAGACCGAATCGCAATTCCTACCGAGAATCCATCAGTCGCGAAGTTGGAATCCCCGATTCCAGTGACGGAGCCGGACGACTTCGACCTCTTAAGTTGCAGTTGATTTGCAAACCGAGAGGTGACCAAGTGCAGTTGAGAGCCAGAATCTAACAAGGCCCTGCAGGGAACGAACAGTCCCAATCGATTCTGCACTAGAACGGTTGCAGTGGCTAGCAGCACAAGGTCACTACCGAGATCCTGGGCAATTAGAGTAGAAGAATTCGAAAGCGGGGCAGAAGGCTCAGTGTGGGAGCTTGAAGACACCGGAACACGTGGCTGCGAGGAAGGCCGACCATCTAGATAGAGCAGCGTATGATGCCTGATTCCACAGGTGCGGCAGCGGCTCGAGCTGCATTGCCGTAGCTGATGACCTGCCTTTAGGCAATTTAGGCAAAGTGCTAGTCTCTTTGCCTCGCGCAGACGATCTACTGGCGCTAAGTCTCTAAATTGCGGACAATTATATATGGCATGCTCTGCACTATGGCAAAGCATGCAACCAAGAGAATTTTGGGTGGTAGCAACTAGCGTCGAGCGATTTCTGCCCACCTGAACGCCTGGCGCATAGGTTGCCATGGCGCAATCCACGGCCTCCAAAGTCCTACATCGCTGTTCCAGGAATGCAGCCATCGATTCCCACGACGGAATAAGGTTGGCAAAGACCGGATCCTCCAAGCGCTCCTCCCACTTAGCTTGACTCGCCGCATCCAGCTTTTGCAGCAGCACTTGCACTATGATGCAGCCAGCGATTTGCTCAGTGGTGCCCAAACCCTTCAACGCACGAATGTGAGCGTTAAATTTGTCCGACAATTCCCGAAGCGATGCCACTGAACCATTCCGTACTACCTTTAAACCCAGAATCTCGGTGATGTGCGCCTGAAAAACGAGACGCCGATTATCAAACCTTTTTTGAAGCAACTCTAAAACCGCTTCGTAATTGCTGTTTGAAATCTCCAATGATCGGATAGTTTCCAGCGCTGTATCCCTCAAACATGACCACAGATTTTGAAATTTCTCAATGTTGGAGAGGTCCGGATGGCTGTCGATTATGCTCGTGAACACGGAGTAAAAATCCGCCCAGTTTGCGTAGCCTCCGCCAAACGTTGGCAGCTGCACAGGCGGCAACGGCATCGGCCTCGGCCGCGGCTGCGTTTGAGGACCACTACACTGGTGGGGCACAACACCTTCGCGTTGAGTGCGGCGCGAAATGCACATTGCGTTTGGCTATTTCCGCGCGCACACTAGCCTTGAATTCAACGATGAATTCATCGAAAGACTCGCTCATTTCACTGCCAATTTCGTCGAAGTCCAATTCCTCCAGTTCTGTATGCAGAACATTGAAGGCACTTTGCAGCTCATCAATCTGCTCCAGCCTCACCGTAAGAGTGGGTTCGTCGTATCCGCTTAGCGTCTCATTAGACAGCGACGTTTGTAGTCTCTGCAACCTGCTGAACAGCGCATTGGCTTTGCGCTTTAAAAAGGTCACCCTGTTTTTTTTCTCCTTCAGCGGGCATAGCAACAAATCGCCTTTAATTCGGTTCAGCCGGAAGATGAGCACAAAACAAATGCCGAAAATGCAAGCGGAGTCAATGCACGTAACGATATATGTAGCAATGTATGTATATATGCAATGCTAGCTCGCTTAAACACAGCCACTATCACCGAAATCTCCACTCACTTGTCCAACCGATTGCGATTTAATGTATTTATGTTTATTTATAAACGGAATAGTGCATTAATTAATGCATGCAAATTAACACTATCACGTCGGGGTCACCAAATGTTTAGCTATTGAGCTTTTTCAATAGCTGTTGCGAAAAATAAAGACAACCGAATAAAGTTTGTTTATATTACGACACTGTTTATTTTGCGAATTGTTTAAGGCAGCTAGGGCCTAAGCTAAGTCTTTTCCGAAACACGACGAATTGGCAATTGGCGGGCAGACAGCCGAAATGCAGCGCCCAAGCTTAACGTAGGTGGCTAACAACAACAAACAAGGAATGAGCGCCGTACAGATAAGTGCGTGCGAGAGCAGCGGTTTGCACTATGGGCATCGCAACTGCTACCACTGATTAATTTGGCTTATAATATTAAAGAATATCATGCGGCTGCATGACCCAACATATACTTTATATGATATATGCTACAATATTTCTTGACCAATCATAATATCATGCTTTAAATATTTGTCCAGTACGACAAGAAATATTATTTCTAGATAAAGCTGCGATATTTGAATAGCGGCTAAAATTTGTAGATGGCTCTTTACAATATTATTACACATTCCTCTTAGTATCACAAGTTATTAATTCTTTTTCTAGCAAGTTTAGTTGATAATTTTTTATTCACTAAAGAACACCGGCGTCCGAGTCAAAAAGAGCGGAAAGGGCTCACCCATTTGATAGAATATGCCATTGGGCATATCTCTTCTTCGATGTATTGTTTCCATGGGCATTACCCTTGGGACATACAGCCACTTGTCCAACTTCCTCACATTTGTAGCATCTAGTGTTGGCATTCATCATCATTCACTCCAGACACACTGCTTCCACTGCACTTGTGAGGACACAAGATGCAAAAACCATCGATAATAAAACCATAAAAGTCGATAATTTTTTTTATATTTTATTAGATTTATTGCTATTCTTCAACTTCCTCCTCTAAAAATATATTAAAGCAATTGAATTCGTTTCCACTTCCACTTTTTCTTCTTCAATATTAGAATGATAACTTGATTTATAAAGTTCTGCATCCGGATTTTGAAGAATAACTATTACATCTTTTGGGAGGAGTTTCTTTTTTCCAAACTTACTTCAATCTCTTAAACAAAGACTTGAAAGCAAGTGATTAGATCAATCCATTGCTCTATTGAAAACATCTGTAATGTTTGCTAGTCGGCTACATTTCCTGCGTGAGATTTTCTATCGTTCTTGTAAAGTTTGTTGCGCGCTTCTGACGCGTTTTCTCCAAGGACACCAACAGGACCAATAAATTGGTTTATAATTTGATATCCATGTACCAATATTTTGTGGACAGTTGGTGACATTGGGTACCAAGAATATTGTTCTATGTATAAATTAAAAGTAGAATGGCATAGAGTTTTGTAGTTTTGTGTGTCTGAGCAAACATTTAGAACTTCCTCTTGCATTACAAGTATGCGGCCAGCTGTATGATCTAGCAAATCTTGCAACGATACTTCTGCCCTTGTTTCAGAAATTTTAAGTTCGGATGGCCTGCATTTCAATTTTGCTTCTGCTACTTTTGAATAAGTAGGGAAAATATTGCATCCTTGCTGGTTATTGAGCTCTTCTATATTATTATATTGCTGCTTTGTAAATATATTTTCAATTAAGAAAGCTAAAGCATTATCAGCACTTATTTTAATTGATGATTTATCTCAATTTTTTTTATATCATGTATGTTTTCGCTGCTTATGCTTTTTTTTAATACAATGGCCGTTTCTGCCTGCTTCGTTTTTTTTTTTTTTGCGGAAATTGAAGCAGCATGTACGAGAAGTGGCGTTGAATGCCCTTGTTCTGCAGCCAGCTTATTCGCTAATTTTCTTTTAAGTTAAGGCCCTGCATCTTCATATGTTAACTGTTTTCGACCAGGTTTGCACAGTTTCATTTCTGGCCGACAACAATTTTAGACGCAAGTTACAATGAATAATTTCATTTCAATCGCTCCAACATTCGATTGCATTTCCTTAAGTGCTTGTTCACATAAGCAATAAATTGGTTCACTTTCTTTATAATCTTTTGCTCTTTAGTCAAAAAGTTCTCTTTTATATTTAACAAAATATAATTGTTAACAGCGTCTGCATCGCGTTTTTTGTTGCTCCAAACATCCAGCATCACTGCATGACTAACCTCATACACACCTACAACATAAAGGGTTTCGCAAAAAGGGGCAAAAAGGTGCAAAAAACATTAATACCATTTGCTTCCACATATATTTGTTAAAAACTTATAACTATAACCTTGGTGCTTCTTTGTGCCATACAAAATATATATTCCACAGAACACTAAAACGTTTGTTAGTAAACAATTAAAAATACTCACAATCAATACATTGGACAATTCAACAACAACACACAATTATCGGAAATCATGTATTAACGATTAATTTACATACTCTGACTGGTTTTTTCCATAATTAAAAATAAACTCAAAGTTTGCTATAAAGACAATATTTGCTGTGTTGCCTGCCCAGACTTCAACGTCGTACAGCCATTCCTGTACCAAATTAAAGCTCTCGCCTCGGCACCCCACTACGCAATTTTCAAATCCTTCATCATCGATCGAGGCTGCTGGTCATGAACGCGGTTGTTCCCCAAGGAAGTCTAATTGATCCCTTCCTGTACACCCTATACACAGCAGATATGACGGTTCCGTCCCACAGTACTCCCTCGACCAAGGTACTAGTGGCTTTATATGCTGACGACACCTTAGAGCATTAAAATTATTGTTTTTTCCCCAAATTTCTACCAAATTCCTGATATTAGTGAAGAACACTTTCAAACCGTCCCGGGGAACACCCCTTCGAGCACTCGGGGAGCAAAACTTCCCATCGATTAACAGAAGCGGAAGATGCTGGGTTAGGAGATATGAATACACTGGGAGAATTCCTCTGCTGAAAAAATAAATAAAAAATATAAAAATGTTTGCTTAATTCCGTCGGACCTAACCTGCATGAATGATACCAATTACTGTTGTATTTTTAATTTTGTTTAACATTCACCGACTATCTCTCTCCGATTGCGTATGTCTCTGTGCGCTTGGTTTATCGCCGTTACATTGATCTTCTTCACCTTCTTTATCTTATCTTCTTGATCTTCTTTTCAACGCGCACGTGCAAAACCAAAAACACATTTTCAATATCAATAAATTTGTTTACCATCGATTTGCCAGTCTCAGCGTTAGCCCCAACGCTAAGAAAAAAGACCCTTTCAGAAATTACCAGTTGATTTCCTAGACCTCCCTGAAACACAGTCCAAGAATCCGAGATTTTTAGTTGTCTCAGGCTTATCCAAGCTCTCGGCAAGCTCCACAACACTCTTAACCCTGTCAAAATCACCATTTACGCACCATGTCTTATTAACATTCAAAAAAAAAAAACGAAATTGTTGGTGAACTAAAATCTCAAAATGTACATAGCGTATTTAAATTCACCAAAATGATCGACGGCACCCCCAAACCTTTTGGAAAAATTCTCGTAACGTTTGACCGTTTCACTCTTCCCAGTAAACTAACGGTTTCCTGGCACACAGTTAAGGTGTCAGAATATATACTTAACCGGATGAGATGTAAGTCTTGTCAATTATTGGGCCATCAAAGCACTACAAGAACCCACCCGCTGTGTATCATGCAATCTCACCCCCCACCTTCCCGTGCCCAGCACTCGCATTTTCTGTGCAAACTGCACCGGCGAACACCCAGCTTCTTCACCCGAAAATGAGAAACAATTTAAAAATTTCTCAAAAGTGTGTGCGTGACCGGCTTGGCGGCTTTAGGGCGTCAGAGTAGGCGTGGCAAAAAGTTTTTTTAAAATGAATAGAAATTTACGCCACTAATATGCTGATGAAAAAATATCAGTTTTGTGGGATTTTAGGACGTAAAAGTGGCCGTGGCAAAAAGTTTGTTGGTAAATCTATAGAGATTTACAAGACTTATAAATATTTTAAGAAATATCAACACATTTAATAAAAGTGTGGTCGTGGCAGTATTGTTCCGTTTGTGGGCGTTAGAGTGAGCGTGGCAACATGGGTCAACAAACTTGCGCTGTGTGTCTGTTTCTCTGGAATCTGTATTCTTTATCTCAACCTAGTTTTAGCTTCTATAGTTCCTGAGATCTCTACGTTCATACGGACAGACGGACATGGCTAAATCTACTCGGCTATTGATTCTAATCAAGAGTATAAATTCATAATATAGTCGAAAACGCTTCATTCTCTTACATACTTTTCAATGAATCTAGTATACCCTATTACTCTACGAGTAACGGGGGTTTTGTACCGGCGACTGAAGCTATTATGTTAGCTTAGGGCGACCAGAGACATGCTCTTAAGGAAAGTAGTCATAGGAAGGGTAGGGCAATCCGCGAACACAATTACACCAATGTTTCGCTAGAAACAAATGCCTTTCCTCTTTTTCTAGAACTATCTTTTTCCGAATATATTAATTCCTTCCTCCGATTTTGTATTCTAGCTCCTATATTCTTTTGTCGCAAGCACACTCAATCCTCTAACATATTCATTAATCTTTCCATCACCCCCAAACGGCAACGAGCTCGAGACAGATTCTAAAGCGTGCACCAGCCAGTACAGGTTCCCGTGTCTTCCATCAATTTATTTCGTTACACATAAAGCGCACAGCAAACCAAAATAACATGAAAATTTGGTAGGTATTTTTTGTACAAAACAACAAACATAAAAATTGAGCATAACCGAATAAGTAAATCGGTTTAAAACATTTTAGAATATTCATACCCCAATATGGGTCTAATAGATTCTAAGAAAGTGGACTCCCGATCTAAAAATAGTGAATACCTTATGAGGTATAATTATTATATATTATTATAATTATATATTTCCTTAGAAATACAAGACAAACAATTAGTTTCCAAAAACGAAAAATAGAAAACGATTTAAGAAGATTTATAAATATTTATGTTAAAATAAGGAAGAAAAATTATTTAAGTGTTGAAATTGTAACTGAATAAATAAAAAAGAAGAAAGAAAGGTATAGTCAAGTTCAAGGACTCTCAGATGGCCGTTACTCCGCTAGTCGGAATGAGAACACGGAATTTCATCACGTTTCAGGGTTATCGTTAAATATTGGGGAATGAAATGAGAAAAAATTTAAAAATTCTTCAAAAGTGTTGGCGTGACTGTTTTGGCCATTTTTTAGGTCAGTGTGTTTTTGGTATATCTATAGAAATTGGCAAGAGAAACAATAAAAAGAAGAATAAGAAAATATTTTTAAAATTATTTTTAAAAGACCAATAATATGAAAAATTTCAAAACATTTTGCAAAAGTTTTTTTTTTTTTTTTTTTGGGTGTATTTTTATTTTAATTTTTTTTTAATTTAAAACTGTCTTTCGCGGACAATCATTAAATTTGAGGACTAAACTTAACTGTAGAGAATTAATGGATTACATAATTTGTTGAGAAACTTTAAAATAACTGTCGATATTGTATGTATGATGTATATCATCATGTATGTATATCATTTAATTTTAATGTGCGTGTCTAATCCCAGAGAGGTCCAAAGGGTGGGATCGGTGCAACCTCCTGGTGCGTTTGACTGGAGTCCAGCAGGTTTTGTGCCAGGTTGTTTGGGTGGTCTTGAAGCCTCTGCATGTACTGCCTGCTGCTTTTCTTAATCTCATCCTTCACCCAGGGGAAGCTGAGGACCTCGTGGATAGTGGCATTATCGTGGAAATGGTGAGCGTTGGTGACGGTGCGGAGCGTTTTGTTTTCGAAGGTCTGGATAATGTTGATGTTACATTTCGATGCAGTGCCCCACAGTTGAATGCCATACGTCCAGATTGGCCTTATGATCGCTTTGTAGATAAGGAGCTAAGTGGAAGTCGGTAGCTTAGATCGTCTGCCAATCAGCCAGTAGAATTCACGGACTCGGTTCTCCGCCTGTTTCCGCTTCTTTAGCAGGTGTGGTCTCCATGTAAGTCTCCTGTCCAGTGTAAAGCCAAGATAATTTGGATTGGCTACCTCTGGGATTGGGGACCCGTTGAGACTGACTGGAGGGCAAGTGCCGCGCCGAGTTGCGAAGGTGGTGGCGGTTGACTTGTCGCTGTTTACCGATATATTCCATCTCTTGTGCCACGTGTTTAGTAGATCTAGTTGCTCCTGCATAGTCTGGGAGGCCTCTGCTGGGGTATCTGCTGTTGTTAGGAACGCAGTATCATCGGCGTAAGTGGCTGCCATAATGTACTGGCTCGGTATCACCGGCAGGTCGGCCGTATACGCATTGTAGAGGAGCGGACCGAGAACGCTTCCTTGGGGAACTCCTGCACGGGCTTCTTTGACGCCTGAGCGCGCTTCTCCACACCTGACGGCGAACCTTCTGAACTCCAAGAACGACTTCAAGAACTTGAAATATGGCTGGGGCAGGCCGTTTTTGAGCTTCAAGAGGAGACCGGGGTGCCAAACACGATCAAAGGCTTGCTTAATGTCCAGCATTACTGCTAGGCAGTATTTCTTATTCTCAAAGGCGTCCAGGATATATTGCTTACTCGGTGGCCTTGCTCTGGTGTCCCGTGGCGGCGCCTAAAGCCAAACTGGTGATCAGGGATCAGACCAGCCTCCTCAATCACCGGCAATACTCTGCACAAAAATACTCTTTCGAGTATCTTGGAGAGTCCTGGCAGTAAGCTAATCGGGTGGTAGGAGGCGAGATTGGCTTCATGTTTACCAGGCTTCAGGATCATAACTACTTCGGCGCGTTTCCATGATGAAGGGAAGTGCCCCAATTGCAAGCACTTATTTATTATGGTCGTGATTAGTGACTTGCTAATAGGGGGTAGGAGCTTTATAGCAATGGCATTGATGGCATCATCGCCGGGAGCCTTGTGGTTACCCATTGCCGCTATTAAATTGCTGATCTCCTCTTCCGTGGCTTGGGGTATCGACTCGGAGTCAGAGAGAGGTTCTGTCAGGAGCCTGGCTATTTCGGCTGCTTCATTTGGGGAACATCCATTGGCTGGTGTGAAGACTTCCTTCAAGTGCTCGGCGAATGCGTTGGCTCTTTCGGTCTCGGTTCTGCACCATGAGTTGTCTTGTCTTCTGATGGGCGGGATCCTCTTCAGTGGCCTCTTGATGCGCTTGGTAACATTCCACAGGTTGTGGTGGGGATCACCCGGCGCGAGATTACCAACAAAGCTGTCGAGGGCCTCCTTCCTCAGCCTAACCAGAGTTTCCTTCAGCTCCTTGGTGGCTCTGTTGAGAGCTGTTTTGTCTCTAGGGTTCCTGGAGAGGAACCAAACCCGTCGGAGACGCCTTTTCTCTGACTTAAGCTCATTAACCCGCGGATTCCAAAAGTGGAATCTCTACTGCTGTCCCTCGGGTGGTTAAAAATCTTGGAGCAGCGTGAGCTGCAGCCTCCTGAATTTGCGAGGTGAGGTTCGCAACGGCCGCATCGATAAGTTCAGGGGTATCTAATGGTGGGTTAGTGACTGTCGTGTTGTTCAGCCAGTGGTGGTATTTGCTGATGTCGAACGTTTTGAAGATTAACTTTTTACCCGCGGATCTCAACATGGCTGAGGCGTAGACCGAAACGGCAATGGCACTATGGTCCGAGAGAAGGTCTTCCACCTCTCTGGTCTGGATTCTTGCCGGGTCCAGGCCGCCAGAGATCGCAAAGTCCAAGATGTCTGGAGTTTTTGCAGGGTCAGTGGGCCAGTATGTTGGCGTTCCAGTTCCGTGGCAATTGAGGTTGCGGGAGATAACCTGCCTGCACAGCGCGCGTCCTTTTGGATTGCATACTCTGGAACCCCACCAAGTGTGCTTGGTGTTAAAGTCTCCTCCTATGACGAATTTGGGGCCGAGGCTGTCCAAAAGCGAAAAAAGCAATCGTCCGTGGCTCTAAATCTGGGTGGGCAGTAGGCAGCGGCTTAGGTAATGTCTCCGTGGGTGGTGCTTACCGATATTCGGGCGCATTGCACCCAATCCTCTTGAATGGGTGGTTGGGTGTCGAATTTGATGCTGCTGCGAATAAGGATGGCGGCGCCGCCGCGTTCTGAACCATTTGGGTGGATGGCTGACACGAGGTCATACCCCTTTAAGGTGAAGTAGGACGTTGGTTGGTCTTGCAATAAAGCTCGACCTCGGACCTGTTGTTGATCAGGCCGTTTGCGTTCCAGATGGTGATGTCTAGTGCTGTTTGCATAGGGGCTTGCAGACGGTTGCCATCATCTGATTCATTTGACTCATTACCTTCTCCATCATCTGATTCGTTTGACTCATCGCCTTCTCCATCATTTTTTCAAACATGGCTTCCATTCTGCCCATTATTGTTTCCATCAGGTTGTCAATATTGGCATGTGTTTGAGGGATGGCA